>NC_077235.1:10375032-12775032 GCF_027887165.1 Monodelphis domestica | reverse complement strand
CTTAGAGATTTGGGGGGATCTATGGTCTCCCTGATGTAGTTCTCATCTCCACCAGTCCAAACAGTGCCTTCCTATCCTGTGCAGTTCTTGTCTGTGGCCTTCGGTAAATCTTCCATGTCCTTTCTCCCAGTGTCATTCATTGGCTTTTTTAGGGACTTGACAGTACCAGTGTAACATTTTTCCCTAGCTATCTTTCCTGTTTTCACTTATGTTCTGGAAGTCTGTTATTAATTTCATCCTTTGGTGGTAAAGTGAAATGCATATATTTGGGTACAATCTAACAATTAAATGCTAAGGCCATAGATTCCTAAGACCACAGCCGGTGTTTGATATAGCTGCCGAAGAGGTCAGAATATGTCTTCAAAATTAAGAATGCTGATGCAAAGATGTCACACTCTACCTTAGAAGAGTTAATTGCAGATATTTTTGAAATGGTCATTCCTACAAAGAGGTCATTCAAATTCCTTCTATATTGAGGTGAGGAAAAAGGTTACCATTTTGAGATCAATGTAATTGTATCTTTCTGACCCTCGAAAAACCAAATGCTCCTCATTGCCATTTCATTGAGCTGGTGCCATCCCCCGAAACTCAGAAATGGAGTGTAGTTATTTGGCTCTTTTAAAAGAGAAGCCAACACAAGTCTTTTTTAATGCCTTCTTGTGGCTGTGATAACCTTACTTTCCATACCAGCTAACTAGGTTGCTTGAACATACTATTATAGAACTGGTTAAGTCGTAATTGAGCAGGTTCTTGGCTTCCAAGTTACCTTATTGACACGCCTGAAGAAAGTGGATGGAACTAATTAACACTCAGCTTTATGAAATGGGAAGAATTAAATAAAGCAGCTCCAATATTAAATTCAGACCCCTATGAAGATATTCCCTTTAGTTATGAGGATTTTGAAATGATGGACAGGCTAAACCAAAACTCATAATCCTATTACAGTCTCCTACACCCACCTAATAAGCTTAAAAGACTGTTTCTTTACAGCCGTGATATTACCATCTTCCTCCAGGCTTTTTTTTTATACAGCTTATATATTCTTTACAGTATCCACTAAATACTTTATTATTGAAAATAGCATAAAGACAAGTATATAAAGTATATATATACATATCGATGGACTTGGCCTATAAGAATACTCTTTGTCTCTAGGAACATCAAATTGCTAGTTATAGAAGAAAACTTTTTTTGGGGGGGAGAAGATGCAGCCCGCTTCACTAAGATGGAGCCTGTGAAGAAAGGCGTATGTGTGTGACGGTGATGCAAATATTGAATACCTTGGAATATGTTAAACTATAGCTAGCTAGGAAGTCCTTTTTTCCTTTCTGTCCTAACATATCTTTGCAGTACCCCCTTATTCACCCTACTCCCTGTATAGTCTCATAGCGTAATTTCTATGAAAGCAATTCTACCTCTTGACATTTGCTATTTCCAACAAACCAACCAACCAACCTGGAAAGTTACCTTATGGGATGAGCCCATTTTTAGCTGAGCTGTGTGGGTCATTCGAATTAATTAACCCCTTCTGAGCATTTGTCTGATACTCCTACTTCTCATTCAGTTCAATGAGTTTTATAATCCTCATTTAACTAAATTGCACTAAAACTATTTACATCCCCACATTAAGCAAGCATTGTAGGTTTCATCAGAAGTTGCTTACAGATTACACTTGTCAGTTTGTCTTCCACATGTAGGGGTTCAAGTCCTTGGGTTAATAATATTTTCAGTATCCTAATTTTAGTCCCTACTCTAGAGTTTGAGGAGCATTGTTTGGGCAAAGGCCTGCATTGAAGAAATATTGTACATTTTCTGGAGTGGTATTAGCCTTCAAATACTGTCTTGGTATGTTAAGCACAATGAACTCAATTATGTTTAGTGTTGACAAGGTGAATATTTCCCCACATAAAAACTCAGGGCCCTCTAATTCATGTGAAAAGACCCTGGTGCACTGGTGAGAAAGCACTCTTCATCCAGGGAAAAGATAGTGGTGATGCCTTGAAGGTTGATGGGAACATAGATGAGAATATATGGTATGGTAACTAAAGTGTGAAGAGTGAGTAATATATTATCCAGCTTAGAAACTTCATCATCTCCCACACATTCAATTCATCATCTTTATACAGATGATCCATATATATATATATATATATATATACACACGATATACACACACATATCTGCCCCATCGCTTTTCTGAGCCTCCATTCCAACTCACCAAGTACCTTTTGGATTTTTTGTACTGAATGAAATGTGGGGAGGTAATAAATCATACTTTGCCCTGCTATGGTATATGGGGATAATGAAATACCATTTTTCTAAAAGAAGAGATGATGGGGATGGTGTCAGAGAAATCTGGGAAGGCTTTTAAGAATTGAAGCAGAATGAAGGGGGCATAACCAAAAGAATAACAGATACAATAACAATAGCATAAAAGACAAACAACTTATAAAAACTTAAGAACTCTGATTAGCATAGTGACTAACCACAATTCCGGAGAACTAAATCATGAGATGTGGTTTTCACCTTCTGATAAAAGAGGTTAAAAACTAAGAGTAGTGACATAAATAAGCATATTTTTTGGACCTGGCCAATGTAATTACTGTTTTGCTTTGTGTGCAACAGCATCATATTGGTTTTTCTTTGTCAATTAGGAGTGGGAATGGAATGGGAGAGAGTGATGATGGATTTTTGCCATTTACAAATTTTATATGATTTTTAAAAAACAGAGAGGCAGCTAGGTGACTCAGTAGATTGAGAGCCGAGTTTAGATATGGGAGGCCTTGGGTTCAAATTTGATCTCAGACACTTCCTAGCTTTGTGACCCTGGGCAAATCACTTAGCCCCCATTGCCTAGCTGTTCCTGCTTTTTTGCTTTGGAAACAATACATATTATTAATTCTAAGATGGGAGGTAAGGATTTTTTTTTAAATACATAGACAAAGAAGTTGCATACAAAGTAATTTGGGAGATAAGGCACTACCTGGGATCATATGCATAGGGAAGATAGTTAAACCCAAAGGAACTAATGAGGTTATTGAGAAGGAGTATACATAGACAAGAGTAAAAGGCTCAGGGGTGATAGCAGAAACAAATTAGGTAAACACAAAATAGTTTATCTGTCCAACTTATGGAAAAGGCAAGAATTTATATCCAAATAAGACATAGAGAACATTACAAGATGTCAAATTGATAACTTTGAGTACATTAAGTTAAAAGGTCTTTGCACAAACAAAATCAATGCAACCAAGATTAAAAGGCAAATAAGAAGCTGGGGGAAAATCTTTATAGCTAGTGTCTCTCAGAAAGGTCTCATTTCTCAAATATATAGAGAACTGAGTCAAATTTATAAGAATGCAAAGCATTCTCCAATTGACAAATAGTCAAGGAATATGAACACATAATTCTCATGCAGAAATTAAAACTGTCTTTACACATATGAAAAATGCTCCAAATTGCTGTTAATTAGAGAAATATGAATTAAAACAACTCTGATGTAGATCAAAGCAAATGCTATCTTTTGCATTAGCCTATTTAGGGTTTTATTTTGGGGATTTGGTTTTATATATTCTCTTACAACAGTGACCAATATGGAAGTATTTTCTGCATGATAATACATGCATAATCCAGATCAAATTACTTACCATCTCCAAAAGGAGAGAGGGACACAATTTGGTTCTTATGGTTTTGGAAAATGTATGTTGAAGATTGTCATTACATGTGATTGGGGAAACAAAATATCTTTGAATAAAAAACCAACAATTTTGAGGTACTACCTCATACCTATCAGACTGGCTAACATGACAAAAAAGGAAAATGACAAATGTCGGAGATGATATGGAAGAATTGGGACACCAATACCTTATTAGTGGAGCTATGAACTGATACAACCATTATGGAGAATAATCTAGAGTCATGCCCAAAGGACCATAAACCTGTGCATATTCTTTGACTCAGGAATACCACTACTAGGTTTGTATACCAAAGAGATTAAAAATAGTGGGAAGGGACCTACTTGTACAAAAATATTTACAGCTACTCTTTTTGTGGTGACAATGAACTGGAAACTGAAGAGATGTCCATCCATTGGGGTATGACTGAACAAGTCACGGTATGTGATTTTAATGAAATACCATTGTATCATAAGAAATGACAAATAAGGTGATCACATAAAGAAACTCTTACATGAAGTGATGCAGAGTGAATCAGCTAAAACCAGGAGAACTTCATACATAGTAATAACAGTAATGTATAATGATCAACCATGAATGACTTAACCATTATCAGCAATGGAAGGATCCAGAACTACTCCAAGGGATTCATAATGAAAAAGGCTATTCACTGCCATAGAAGGAATAGATAAAGTCTGAATACATATCGAAGCAGCCCATTGTTCACTTTATTTCCTCCATGAATCTTTCTCTAGTGTAACCACTATGTATCTTGTTTCACAATATGATTAATGAACACATAAATATGTATTGTACAATAACATATGTATAACCTATGTCATAGGACCTGCCTTCTTGGGGAGGGGGAGAGAGAACATGGGTTACAAAATGGCAGAAAACAATTATTAAGAATTAAATTGATGTGTAATCTGGAAAATTTTTAAAAATTTAAAATGAAGGACTTCCAGGCTATGATGGCCACAGAGTAGAAGCAATGGTCTTCTCCTCACAACCAACAGATATAAAGAGCCTCAAAAGAACAAAAATTAAAATCAGACAAGTGAAGGGGCTCTACTTTAGGGTGGTAGTAGTCTCTCGGTAACCGAGGATGAGGATTGTCTTTGTGCGTTTTTGTGCACAAAGACACTTGTGCATGAAGATTTAAGTGGAAAAGTCGATGCACAGAGACAGTCCCACTCTCTCAGCATTGGAAGCTTGGGTCCATTGGCACGAAAAGTCGTTATACCTGGAGACTTCACTTTAGGGTGTAGCCTTAAATAATGCAAAGTCAAAGTCGGCAGGGTTTGGGCATTTCCATGCTATAAGGGAATAAAATTACACCTACCAAAGCACGAGGTGATCATCCCTCCCCCACTCCACCTACAGTGCCAGAGTCAGAGGAATGCTGAAGCAATCTCTAGGTCCTCAGGGGCTGGCTGAGGACACCACAGACTTATCCCTGAGGGGCGCAAGTCTTAGGAACCGGAAGAGGCTGAGGAATGCAGATCTTGTACACAGAGATAGGGCAGAGAGGGGCTACCCACAGCAGATGCAGCAGAGACTGGAAAAATAGCCTCAGGGCAAAAACCACTCTGTAGCTCCCTACACAGAAAACTGCCTACCCTCCTCACTCAGACTTCTGGCTCAGAAGGGAAGAAAAAACTAACACAACAATGGCCATCAACACCCAAAAACAACAATCTTACAACTACCAAAAAAAAGAAAAAGCCTCTGACATTGCATAACTTCTGTGGCAAAAAAAACAACAGAGTATAGAAGTGACAACAGAGAGCAACAAATAATCAAACACATCCAAACTTTCAAAAATAATGGAAATTGGTCACAAGCTCTCAAGGAACTCAAATTGGAATTCAAGAACCAAGTAAGAAAGATAGAAGAAACTTGGTAAGAAAAGTGGGAAATAGAAATGCAAGTAATTCAAAAAGAAAATAACAGTTTAAAAGGCAGAATCTCTCACTTGGAAAAAGAAATCCAGAAGTCACACAAAATAAGCAAATTGGAGGCCAGAATTGACCTGCTGAAAGCCATGAAAAAAGCAGGATAGACCAAATCAGAAAGGAAAATCAAAAGATCATAGCTGAAAACCAGTCTTTAAAGACTAGAATTGGGCAAGTAGAAGCCAATGATCTTACAAGACAGCAAGAATCCATAAAGCAAAGTCAAAAGAATGACAAAATAGAAGGAAATATGAAATATCTCATTGAGAAGACGACAGAGTTGGAGAACAGATCTAGGAGAGACAGCTTGAGAATCGTAGGTCTACTGGAAAACTTCAGAAAAAATAGAGGCCTTGACCTTATACTCCAAGAAATTATCCAAGAAAACTGCCCTGATCAAGAGGGCAAAATAGATATTGAAAGTGTCCATAGATCACCACCCTCTACATTAAATCCTCAAAAGACAACCCACAGGAATATAATTGCCAAATTCAAGAACTTCCAAGCTAAGAAGAAAATATTGCAAGAATCCAGAAAAGAGACAATTCAGATATCAAAGAGCACCAATCAGGACTACACAGTACCTCACAGCCTCCACACTAAAGGATCACAAGGCTTGGAATATGCTATTCAGAAGGGCAAGAGAATTGGGTCTATAGCCAAGGATCACCTACCCATCAAAACTGACTATATACTTCCAGGGGAAAATATAGACATTTACCAAAATAGAGGATTTCCAAGTATTCCTAAAGAAAAGGCCAGAACTAAGTGGAAATTTTGATGTCCAAATCCAAAATTCAAGCAAAACATGAAAAGATAAACAAGAAAGAGTGGGGAAAATTCTTTTTTAAGGGCTTCAGTAAGGTGAAATTGTTTATATTCTTATATGGAAAAAGGAAATTTTAATTCCCCAAAATTGTTTTTACTATCATAGTAGATAAAAGAATTACTCAGAGGCAGAGGTTGAGGTACTAAGTGGTTTAAGATAATATGTAAAAAAAAAATAATGAAAAGAATGCCTAGGACAGAACATTTGCTTATGCCAAATGTCCCCAAATTCTTAGTGCTATTTAAAGCTTTTTAAAACTTTATACATCTGTCATATCTTTATATATTGACTTTTGGGGTATGTATAAACACACATATACACACACAGGCATGCTTGTATATATGTGCTGTCTTCCCTAAGGGTGAGGGTGATTTAATTTTTGTCTTTGTATCTCTACTGCCTAGCACATAGCAGGTGCTTAAGTATTGTTCCTTGGTGGTCACCCTTACTGTCCATGAGCTTTTTCCTCTAATTGTCAAAATCCATGCTCATGATTATGTTAGCATCAATAAGGAAGAGTAATACACACCATGAAAACAAGTTGTTTGTCAATTAAGGGCTTTGTAATCCTGTGTGGCATAACTCCTAGATAGAGGTTCTTTCAAAGATAGTGGCATCTTAACCATATGGAACAGTAGTGAAACCAATGGAACCATGTCAGTTTTGGTCCAGGATCCAAGTACATGACGTTGGACAAGTTTTAAACTGGTTCTGAAGATAATTCCAAAAGAAAATCTCCAACAGACATTTTGACCAATAGTAACTATCACCAAAATAAATGTGTAGCTCCCCATGGCGACTGCTCTCACATAAGTTATTGAGATGTATAAGTTCTGGCATGGTTGTTTTTAAAAATCAGTCTTCTTACTTAGCTCCTTTGATTGATACAATGATCCAAGACAATTCCAAAGGACTCATGATTTTAAAAAATGCTATATACCTCCAGAGAGAGAGAACTGATGGACTCTCAGCACAAATTGAAGTATAATTTTCTCACTTTCTTTTTCTTGTATTTTCTTGAAATATGGCTAATAGGGAAATCTGTTTTGCATGATTTCACATGTATAATTGATATCATATTGCTTGCCTTCTCAGCGGGTTAGGGACAGGGTGGGAGGGAGAGAGAAAATTTGGAACTGAAAATTTAAAAAGAAAAGAATGTTTAAAATAAATAAATAATAAATTGGAAAACATGTAAAAAATCAGTCTTCTTACTTTGTAGTCCACTTAGCTTCAGAGCTGATATTCCTAAAACACAGACAGGTGAACCATTCATCATTGAGTCCAGATTTGCCTCTAGGATAAAACACAAAATCCTCATTCTGGCATTTAAAACTATACTTAATCTGACTCCCAGCAGTCTTTCTGGTCTCATTTCATAATTGCTCTCCTTCATGTTCTGTTCCACTTAAGCTGCCCTAATAGCTGTTCCCTGTATGCAACATCTCCGTCTTCCTCCTCTGTGCTTCCGCAGAGATGTGTCCCAAATGTTTGAAATGCTCTCCCTCTTCAACTCTGGCTTCTTTTAAAGCAAATCTCAGGTACCACCTACTATTTCTGACACCTTTGCTGATCTTCAAAACACACACACACACCCCTACCTAATTGTTAATGTTCTCAACTTCTTCAAACTATTTTGTATTTATTTGTGTACTTATAGTATACTCCCAGATTGTTCAGGAAGCCCCTTGAGGGCAGGGCCTTTTTCAAAATTTGTAGTCTTCCTATGTCAAGAATTTTTCACTCAATAGATATTTAATAAGAAATGCTTAGTCACTGTTGAATTTTTATTCACAGCTAATAACAAAACTACAGGAATGTATATAATCCAGAAATGTCCTTTTAGAGCTCTTATTAGTTAACATATGCAAGACTTTCAAAAAATGACTTGACTCTAAATTCCAACTCACTCCTTAAAGTGGGGGACCACAAGGTACCTGTGTGAATTCATCTTCTACCACTTTAATAAAAGCCTCTGTGGAAGTGCTGCTCAGATCTCCTTGCCATTCCCATGTGTCTCCTCCCCTTGCCCACTCCATACTCCGTAGCTCCAGGAAAAAAAATAGTTACCATCCAGGAGATGAGGAAGTAACTAAAGGTAGTAAGTCCTTCAAAACTAGTGAAGTAGTATCCCTCCTTCATTGATCTCCATCATTTAGCTACTCAAATCCTGGTTAGAACAGTCCACCACAATTCAGCAAAATGACATTGATCCCTGAACACAACACTGCCCCATCTCCTCTAAACAGGAGATAAACTGTAGTAAAATTAGCTGGCTAACTTAACTGCTGAGGGACCCCAGACTTTAGTTGGTGCTTGAGCACATGATTCATCTGAGCATCACACTAGTTTGAGAACTTATTTCTCGTTTCTGTAGGCTTTGCTGTGGTACAATAATTCTTTGAAATTGTATTGTCTGTTCACTTATCTGCATAGGATTAAATATGCTGAATTTGGAAAGAAGTCCAATTTGAAAGTTGGTCCCTTATTCTCTCCCCCAGATCCCTAAAAGATGGTTGTTCCTGATCTTTTTCTGTTAGGTAGGATAACTACATGAATTTCCATTTGATCGCTTCCTAGGAATAAGAGAAGTAGAAGGTGCTTGGGATACCTCAGAGGAGAATTGCACCCCACACTATGATGTCATGATAGGCCTTCACCTCTGATTTCTTGTGCACTAACTAGGCTGGATTTCAGGTGGCCGGCCTTCCTTCAGTCTTGTCCCCACTTTACATTGCTGCTCTGTGGAATATGTCAAATGTATTAGTTTGGTCCAAAGGGACTGGGCAGGACAAACAAAAATAAGATGATCAACAAACTTAAAGATAGCCTGAAAAAAGGATTGCCCAGACTAGACGGACGTGCCGAACCATATCATATGCAGATGTGCCCATGTTCCCTTGTTATTTAATATACTTTGGTTTTAGCCCTTTGGGAAATCCCAGGAGGGAGGGTATAGGACATAGAGTGTATACAATGAGATGCTTAATCCAAACCTGTTGGATGTTGTAGTCAGGCAACAGTTTTGTCCAAGCTGACTTGCAGAGGGAATATAAAAGCTGGAATCTCAGCTTGACAGCCTTCCCGAAGTGACTGGCCTCCAACACCCATTTGCAGTGGTATTTGGCAGCCATGGCTCTGGTCAAATTGGTGGGGCTTAGAAGCTGCTGCTCAGAGTAAAACTCTCCTCCTTCACTTTTCAGGAAGTATGGGAGACTCTCAGCCTGAAGGGTCATTAGGTCAGTCAGTAAGAGCTGTCAGTCAGAGCAGGCTGCCAGGAGGATCCATTTTTTCCCCCTTAAGTGGATTGAAGTGAGATTGTACCACTTAGGTTCTGCTGCATTATGGACCCTCCCGCCCTCCCAGCTGCTCTCTCAGAGTGTGCAGCTGCCAGAGGGTGCAATGCAAGGTCACCGCACCCTGAATGGGAGCTTTAGGCCGCTGCCACTTAGCAGGTGCAGCTGTTGGCCTCCTCTTCATCACTATCATAGCCAAAAACAACATTGGTCAAGCACCTACCTCTGTGTGTGTGGCTCTTACTGCTGCCCTCTGGGACCTTACAAGCTTTTCAATGCTGCTCTGCAACCATTCTCTTCCAATCAGGCAGGGGCAATGGGGCCACCCTGGGCTCTAGAGTCCTCAAGACTAGAAGGGAGCCAAGCCTGCATGCATCCAATTTTGTGTCCGTGCCCTTCTCCTCCTCTTAGCCTGGCACAGTGACACAAACAACATAAATGGGCCTCTTTTCTACTAGCAAAGCAACAAAAGTTCTCAGTTTTAAAGTCAACGTGTCAAGCAGGTCTGGGCATTTATATATTATTTAAGGGTGAAGAAATGCCAACAGTATTATCGTTAAAGCCACACCATATGTATGAAGGTTGTACAAATGAGATCCTTTTTTTAAAAACTTTAAACCTTTATCTTCTGTCTTAGAACTGATACTAAGTATTGGTTCTGAGGCAGAAGAGCAGAAAGGGCTAGACAGTGGGGGTGAAGTGACTTGCCCAGGGTCACACAGCTAGGAAGTGTCCAAGGCTAGATTTGAACCGAAGACCTTATATCTCCAGACCTGGTTTTCTATACACTGAGCCACCCAGCTGTCCCTGCTAAGGAGACTCTTAAAGTGACTCTGAGTATCACAGGTGTAGAGGTGCATAGAAAGATTAAATGGGGAGACAGGAAGAGATGGGGACTCCACATGGGCCCCAGATATTCCTAAATAGAGCAGTGACTCATTGTAGTAAGTAACATATTTTGTAGCTTGCGTGGCTTTATCAAGCCTTGTGCTTGGAGATACAGTATAGCATAGTGGCTAGAGCCGTGAGCTTGAAGTGAGGAAGACCCAGATTTATTCTACCCTTAGATATTTATTCTTTGTGGGATCCTAGGTGACGAACTTCCCTGAAAGCCAGTCTCTTCCTCTGTATGAAAGGGACAGTAATAGCCCTCACCTCCTAGGGTTGTTGTGAGCATCAAATGAGACAATTTAGGTAAATCGCTTTGTAAATCTTAAAACATTCACTAAATATGAGCTCCTCTTTTGATTTTTAAAAAAAATAGCATTACATTTAGCACTAGCAAATTAATTGATATCTCCAGAGGATTTTGGAGATTTACATTATGGCTGTATCCATGTGACTAAAAATGTCCGATTAAAATAACAGACATCAACCTAGTCGGACCTGCCATGTAGTAAATTAGTTCTGCAGGAATGGGTCCTAAGGAAACCCAAAGCTACCATCTGCCTGCAAAACGGTGGAGCTATTGGCTAGGGAGAGACTGATAAAATGATGGTAGCACATAACATCATTGAAGCTCAGCATAGTAGAGTGGCCAAACCCTTGGCACTGGAGTCAGGAACACCTTGGGGTCAAGTGGCACAGACTGGCTGGGTTACCTTGGGCCAATAATTTAACTTCTCAGTGAGTTCCCGACGCAATTCTTAAGATCCGGAATTGCAAATGATCTGCCGGTCAGTATCAGTAGTGGAATTTTCTACACTAGGAATTCCTATTCAGAGCAAATCACAAGAAATAAAGCTCTTTAAATAGATATAGAACAAGGAAATTGACATTATTTTGCCATTGATATTTTTATTAATATCAGTTAAGTCCAAGCAGAAGTTATAAATCTCTGCTCATTTCTCATATCGGAATCGTTTCTTCATGAAACCATCCCCTTCCCAGAAAGGATATTTAGACAGTCTATTCCATTAAACATAAGTTGCTTTTACTTCCAGGTGGCATCTATTAGGACAAACATCATGAAAAGGCCACTGACCGAAATGTTGATTCCCTAGCTGACACCTGGAAGAAAAATCAACTTATGTTTAATGGAATAGACTGTCTAAATCCCTGTTTTGAGAAGAGTGTACATTCATGAATATTTATCCTTTGCCTGAATTCAATGGATTCTAATAGTGAAGGACATCCAGATCATTGAAAGTAGCATCTATTCATTACCTTATTACTTTCTAAAGAAAGAAGCAAGAATGCAGACTTGGAGTGGAGTCCATTTCTTTCTAACGTGACACACTCATCATGACCTGCATGACAAGTGATGAAGTACAAATGTGATTTGTGCACTTTCTCAAGTCTAATTTGTTGAAAATTTCATCTTGTTACCATAGCACAGGGCTGAACCACTATTAGCAAAGGACCACTGGGTGGGGGCCAAAGGGTGGGGGGAGGAAGAGAAGGTGGCCTGTGCTTCATTCGGCATTCTCCGCACAAGATAATAATGTCTCTGTGTTTAGTTAGTTACAGATTTTCCAGCCATCTTCTTGATTGTTTCTTCATTTGGACCTCTGTAGATTATTTACAACCAACAGAGGCCTAAAGTAAGATCAACACCTTCATATTGTAATCCTTGTTAGGATCATGAGAATAAAGAGTAACTGGAGGTGGATCTTTGTCCAAAGGTCAAATCAGCAATGTGTTCTAGTAAAGTAGTATCAGTATTTCCAAACAAATCTTGGCTTGGGTGAGATGGAAGGTTCTGAGGATATAAAGAGAAACAGTTACAATGAGGAAGAAGAGAAAAGGGGAGTTCTAAGGAGACCAAGGTAGATGCAGAGGGCAATCACCAACCAACTCAATGTACAGAAGATGGAACTAAGGTTAGGCGACAGCACATGAATACAAAAGCATGGAAGAGTTCAGTAAAAATAGCTTCAAGAGTTCATAATGATCTGAGGCTGAAAAGGAAAGCTAATAACAACAGAAAGATGTTTCAGTTTTATTTTTGCATTATCTGGGGGTGGGAGAGAAGAGGCTCAAAGAAGGGCCATGACCACATTTTAAAGGAAATCAGACAATAATAATGAACAACGGAGAAAAGATTGAGTTGCTCAGTTCTTATTTTGTTTATTTTCTCCTCCAAGGAAAATAATCTCTGAGCTGGAAAGGACAGAACCAAAGTGGCTAATAAGAAGTTGGTACTCAGGAAAAGATGAGAGATAGCAAGAGAGTGATTAGGGTGCCCTAAGGGATTTCAAATTCAGATGAACTACTTCTTGGCATATAACAAGAAGTTGTTAGCATTGTTGCCAGCAAGCTTTCAAAGATTGTCAAGCCATTCCCCAGTTCATAAATGGGCAAGAGACATGAATAGGCAATTTTCAGATTAAGAAATCAAAACTATCAATAAGCACATAAAAAGAGTTCTAAATCTCTTATAATCAGAGAGATATAAATCAAAACAATTCTGAGGTACCACCTGGCTAACATCACAGCAAAGGAGAGTGGAGATATATAAATAGTATCTCCATTTTCAAAGAAGTAAAAGACCCCGAAGTCTGCAAACTTCTGATCAGTGGGTTTGATTTGGACTTTTGGCAAGTTCTAGGTGGTATTATTGAAGTGGTGACCATAAAGAGCCTGCTTGGTTTTATCGAGAACAGGTCATCCAAATGAATCTCCTCTCCTTTTTTGATAGGGATACTATATTAGTAATATAGAGGATGCTGTCTATATAGTTTATTTAGACTTTCACAAAACAGTTGACAAAGTTTTTCTTGCCCTTTTTGTGAACAAAGATGGATTGTGGTGGGTAGATGATGATAATTAAATAGATCAGGAACAGACTGAATAGTCAGACCCAAAGAGCAGTCTTTAATGAGTATTCAGTGTCAGCCAGGAAAGAGGTCTCCAATGGAGTCCCCCAAGGACTTCATGGTCATGTGCCATTTTAATAATCATCTCATTAATTTGGATAAGGACATAGATCCTATGCTCATCAAATTTACAGATGACCCAGAGAAGCAATGCAAAGGTAATAGTCAGAATCCAAAGAGATTTGGGCATGATAGAACTTGGAGTCAGATTTCATTAGATGCCATTTATCAGAGGTAAGTGTAAAGTGACACTTGGGTTAAAAAAATGACCTCATAAATTCAAGATGAGGCAAGTTGTCACTGGACTGTTTGTCTGAAAAAGATATGGGGATTGCACTGGACTTCAAGCTCCATAGAACTCAGAATCAGTGTCATGATGGAATAGCCAACAAAGATAATAAAATTGAAGGCTGTTTTCAAGGAAGTATTCTTAGTGACCTGGACTAGGGAGGTGATTGTCTTACTCCATTCTGCTCTGGTCAATTTATAGCTAGAATACTGTGTTCAGTTCTGGCTGCCACATTCTAGGAATAACATGGACAAGCTGCCCAATAGAGGATGGACCATGAATGATAAAGCTCATCAAGATCATGTGATATGAGCATCAGTTGAGGGAACTATGTATGTGGAGCCTGGAAAAGAGAAGACTTGGGTGGGGGAAGGAAAGGGGGATGGAGGCATAAGATTATCTTCAAGTATTTGAAGGGCTATCATTTGAGAGAGCAATTGAATTCATTGTGTTTAGCTCTAGAGGGCAGAACCAGGCACACTGGGTGCAAGTTGCAAAGGAGAAAATAGGGAAATTAGACCTCTTCTAAAGAATTTTCCAACAATGAGAGTTTTCCAAACAATGTAATTAGTTGTCTTGGAAGGAAGTATAATAGACTTCAGCATATGTTTTTAGACAAAGGCTAGATGATCACTTGCTGTGTTGCACCTTACCTCTAATTTCTTTCTAACCCTGGAATTCTAGGACTTTTTGATCCACTTCCTCTCTCCTTTCAACTTTGAACTTTCTGGTACAGTATAGATTTGAGAATGTGTTTCTTAATGTTTTTTTACTTGAAATTTAAAGTCATGAACTATAGAACCCCAAGGATTTTTACATAGAACTAACATTTTAAAATGAAGTTGGTCTGAAGTAGAGTGAATGAAGAATTTTTAGAAACCATTGCTGTAGCAACTTGTATTTTCTTCTTTTGGGGTGTGTGTGTGTGTGTGTTTATGTCTTTGCAAAGTTTTAAGCTTTTAAAACTTATAACAGTAAACCTGGTGATTTAAGCTTCTGAAATTTTGAGATATTTTTGAACATCGTGTGATTTCTCCTTCATTTGGTAGTCTCTCCACTTAGATTCCCTTTGATTGTGTTTGGCAATATGCAATTTACCTTTTTCTCAACAGTTCAAAACTCCTTTGTGGTTACTTTATATCACAAGCAGAGGAGATTCAAACATCTGGAGATAATGCCATGTCATGGAGATTTCAGTAGCTTTCTTCAGGGATTTTTTGGGACAATGCAAAAACCTTATGCACCAGAAAGAGCAGTGAAATTGTACCGTTCGGCTATCTTCAAACTGTAGGAAACATCCAGTTTCAGAATCTGCAAGAAGTAGCTCTATGTCTTGGGAGCTGCCAATTTCCCCCAAAGGTATTAGAGTTGGTTTCACTGAGAGGAGTTTCCACATACACTATTCATTGTGGGAACATCATCTTAAGACAGAGTAGAGATGGATAATGAAATTCTTTTTAACAAGTAGCAGGGTTGACACTGGTGTTTCAAGATATGGGAATGAGTTTAAAAATGAAAAAGGGGAAAGCAAAGGATAAAGAAACGTTTAGTGGGATACGAGACAATTTGATTGATGGGAGACTTGGCTAACATATCCCATTTCCTTTGGTTACGTAGCAGCCTTTATTGACTATGCTTTAAGAAGCCCTTCTCTCACCCCATTTTCTTCAGCCCCAGCCCTATTGCTTTTCTGCCTATTATATACTTTATAAAAGCCCATTATCCCTCCAAGCTTTACTTCCTGGTCTCAGAAAAAAAAACAATTACAAGGCTAAAAGCATCTTTACTCAGTCTGTTCTGGATTCACTGATGGAACAAAAACTGAACTGTAGAATAAGGCTGTGTGTTTGGGCACGAGGGGGAAGGTGAATGAAATACCATTTGGAGGTTAGTCCAGTTTCATATGAAAGCCCAGAGCTAGAAGGGATCTCAAAATCCAACCCATACTGTAGAAACACTCAATGGATGGTACAATATCCTGAACAAATGATCACATAGCTCACTAACACCTCTGGTGAGGAAGATTCAGTTACCTCTAGAGGTATTCCATTTTGGGGTGCCTGTGATTGTAAAGGTTCTCTCCATCACCACCACACTGATTTTTGGATCTTCATGTGCTTCTCTGTATTCATCACACACATTTTCTTATGATACAGTAATATTCTACTACATTTGTGTCCCAGAATTTCTTTAACCATTTGCCAATTAATGGGCATCTTACTTTGTTTCCTATCGTCAAATATCACAAAAAGTAGCATTATAAATATTTTGGAGTATGTGGAGAGTTGTTTCTTACTGATTGCCTCCTTGGGTATAAGCCTAATCGTGGAGTCCCTGGTTCAAAGGATATGGACATCTTAGTCAATCTATTTGCATAATTCCAAATTGCTTTCCAAAATGGTTGTGCCATTTCACTGCTCCACCAACAATGTGTGCCTATCCTTAACACAACCCTTCAACATTGAATATTGCCATTTTATGTCTTTTTTTGCCAATTTGCAGAGTGTGAGGTAAAAACTCAGGGTGGTTTCAATTTGCATTTTTCTTATTATTAACAATTTGGAACATTTTCTCATGTGATTATGAATACTTTATTTCTTCTTTTGAGATCCGTTTACCACTTATCTATTGAAGAATGGCTCTTAATCTTGTATATATATATTAATTGTCATATATTTTGGATATATAGATCCCTTCTCAGAGAATTTTGATGTAAAGGTTTGGAGTTTTTTTTTCCTTTTTGACCACTTCCTTTCTTATCCTAGATGCATTTATATTGTTTGTGCAAAAGTTTTTTGGTTTCAAGTAATACATATAATCTATTTTATCTTTTGTAATTGCCATTATTTTTGTTTGGTTAAAAATATCTCTTAACCGAAGCTGTGAGAGGTATATGATCTGTTTTCCTGCTCTTTTACTATTTCCTCACTTACCTAGGATTTCAAAATCTATCCTTGCCAGCTTGAAAATCATAGTTCTTTAAGGAGAAAACAGAAATAAAATAATAGTTGAGGATTTATGCCTTCTCTCTTTTCTGTTATTGTCCTATTTACCAAAAGTATTGTTCTCATTCCTTTCATTTTTCTTGCCTCAACTTTGCAAACACTCTCCCTCCTCACCTCTGCTTCCTGGCTTCTCTTTTTTCCTTCAAGAGTCATCTCAAATCACACCTTCTATAAGAGATCTTTCCCTTGTTCCCCACCTCTCTCTCTCAGCATCAGTGTTTTCCCTCTGAGATTACCTCCACTTTATACTGTCTATATCTTGTGTCTACAGAGTTGTTTGCATGCCATCTCCTCCATTCGACCATGAACTCCTTGTTGACAAGCTAAAGAAATCCCCTTTTTTGGTCTTCTCATTACCAGCCCGACCTCTTTCTGAGTATTAGCTGTGTTGATGTTTCTTTTACATGACCATGTTATTCTTCCTTATTTCACCTCAATTTCTTGTCCTTGTTTTTCCCTTTTATAACATCTTTTATAAAGCTAAGCTGCATGATGAGTTACTTGTGTTTGTCTCTTTTTTCTCATTGGTCTCCCTTTTTTCTCATTGGAATATTTTTTTTTGGTTATTAAAATTACATGCTTGAGACTTTCTCGTTCCTCTGTGGTTGATTTGTACCCTGTAGAATGTTAGGCCACTGAATCATACTTATCTTTTCTCTGAATTCTTTGAAATTGACTACTTTCTCAAAATTTAGAAATGATGGGGGCAGCTGGGTAGGCTCAGTGGATTGAGAGCCAGGTCTAGAGTTGGGAGGTCCTAGGTTCAAATCTGACCTCAGGCACTTCCCAGCTGTGTGACCCTGGACAAGTCACTTGACCCCCATTGCTTAGCCCTTACCACTCTTCTGCCTTGGAGCCAATACACAGTATTGATTTAAAGGCAGAAGGTAAGGGTTTATTTAAAAAAATTTTCAAAATGATTCTTTTAATTTTTCTCCTTCTCTATCATGAATTTGAAGATGGAGAAGTTACTCTCTTCATAAGTTTTCCATCATTTCTATTTCAACAGCCTATCCCTCTTTGATGGTCAGGATCATGTCCAGAATAGCAGTTCCATTTGTTTATTACCCTCTACCTTTTAAAAAAATGTGATTATTATTAGGACAAAGTCAGAGGTAGGCAGCATGGTGTAGTGAAAATAGTGTGGATCTTGGAGACTTGGGACCTGATTTCAAATTCCATTTCTGCTGCTTAATAGCTCTGTGACCCTGGGCAAGTCACCACTCTGTTGTGCTTCATGCCAGATTTGAGATTTGTTTCCCTTATTATTTTACTTTTTCCTTCTTCTATCCAAGTAGCCTATACCATTTTACTATGACCATATCGCTTTTGATTCTTCCCTCATTCAACCTAACCCAGCTGTTTTTAACCCAGCTTCCTATACTTCCTCATATGAGCATGTCTTCCAAATACATTGAGCCCTTCTGATGCTACTTCTATCAATTGTGTCTCTTGAATAATAGCAAACACTTAACATTTTCTTTCATGTGATCCTCACCACAACCCTGAAAGGTCGGTGTTATTGTTTCCATTTTATAGATGAAGAGACAGAGGCAAACATAATCAAGCTATTTGCCCAGAGTCACACAGCTGTTAACTCTGTGACTACATTTGAAAGCAGGTCTTCCTGACTCCAGGCTCCATGCTCTATTTACAACCCCATTTTTTGACTAAGACCTACTCTTCTATAGCCATTTTCCAGTCTCAATTCCCATCCCATCAAGTTCTAGTAGAACCTGTGATGTCAAATTTTCCTCTTGACCTAAGGATTTCTAGTTCATTTTATTATCCCTACTTGGTATATTTTTATATAAACACTTGATGCTATCTGTTGTATTATGGTCTCTCTTCTTGGACATCATCTACTGAGAATTGCAGATATAATATATATATATGTATAATACATATATATATGTATATACACACACACACACACACACACACACACACACATATATGCCTCGCTCTTCTTTCCTCACCTCTTCTCCATCCTCCAACATATTCCATATGTGCTACCTTTTATAGTGTCTGGTTGGGGCCTTTTCAGGGGAAAGTGATGAGGCTATAAGTATTACCATTTATGTAGTATTAGGAACACTTGGATTTGGAGATGTCGCTTTTACCCCAAAGCTTTAAACAACATCCTTTAAAGGATGGATAGTCCTTTAGGAGAAGATTTTGCTGGCTATTTGGGGCAATTTCCAAATTATGGAATCTCAAGAGTTTGAAGAGATCTCACAGTTTGCCTACTTCACACTCTTTAGCCTGAAGCCTGAATCCCCAGTACAGCACTCCTTTCAAATGGCCATTCAGCCTTTGCTTCAAGAATCCCAAAGACTATTCAAGAATGATAGAACCACAAGGGCATGATAATTTGGGGCATTAATTCTCCCAAATCCTCTGACACAGGTGGACACTTAGCATACAGTCTATTCTCTCAGAGACAATGAGCAAAAGACTTCATGACCCCATCGATAGTTTATTCCAGTAATGAAATCCCCTCAAATGAGTGTGTGTCCCCTGTTGGAGCTAGTGGCCAAGAGGAAGTGACTGAAAAATTATTACTAGACTTTCTAAATCACATCATCCTTTAGTCCTGACTCTCCCTCACCCTACAGAGCCAATCATTTGTCTCATCTTCCCAGTTCTACCTCCACAGTCTTTCTCCCAACAGTTACTTTCTCACCTTAGTTCAGGTTTTCATCATTTTCCACCTAAACTACCGCAATAAGTCCCTCTCCCTCAAGTCTCTCAGTAGGCCATTCCATATTTCATTCAATTGCAGAAGTGATTTCCTCAAGTTCAGGTCTACCCATGTCACTCCTGTAGTCGGTAAACTTCGGTGGCTCCCTAGTGCCTCTGGAATCAAAAGTAAGCCTCTCTGCTTGACTCTTTTAAAGCCTCTTACCATCTGACCCCAACTTAGCCTTTGAATCTCAATGACTGCTGCATGGAATGTATTTCTTCCTCATCTCTGGCTCTTAAAATCCCTAGCTTCCTTCCAAACTCTGCTCAAGCCTCACCTACGTGAAGCATTTGCCAGTCTCCCCAGGTGCTAGAACCCTCCCCATTTCACCTTCTTCCTATCCTCTTCCCACTGCCTCTAAGCATATTCTGGTGTTTATTTTAGACATACTATTCTCCCCTAGTAGAGTGTAAGGCACTTGAGGTCAGGGATAATTTTACTCTTGTCTCTGTATATCCAGAGCTTAGCACAGAGCCTATTACATAGTAGATGTTTGTTAGCTACATCTAAATTTTCACACACACCCACAGTTCAGTTGGTTGTATGGTTGGAGAGCATTAAATTTTTAATAACATGCAATCAACAAGGTTTTTTTTAAAAATCATTGAGTCCAGGGTCACAAAGGTGCTTTTCTGCATTTGAATTCCTCTTCTGCCATAGGTCATGGTAGGAAGATGGCCAAAGTATATAGCATCGTTTACATTTGGGGCCCATTTGAGAGGGTGACCTCTCACCAATCAAGAATGACTGCGTAGTGATAACCCCTGGAGGGAGTTATGGCAGCTTTTGCATTTCTTATCCTTTATCTTTTTCTCTGTTTTCTTTTACTTGATAAGAGCAACATTTTCATTTTCTCCATTTCTAATCATTTGCTTTAATAGTTCATAAATTTTTCAAGGTGTGCAAAAGCTCTCCTTTGGAGATTTTTAAGAACACAAGGTGGATCACTATCTCTGTGGGATGGAGCAGATGACCTCCAGAAGCCCTGAGATGCATTGGTAGCCTGAGAGTGAACCTTGCCCAATTAGACAAGGGAGATTGGACTGTGAAAACAGTCTTCTCTTCCTCCACCCAAGCTCTGGTTTGGCATAGTCCTATTAATTAAATATGAGCTAATTAAAGTTCAGAGGGTTTAAGTAAGCAAAGCAAGTTTGATTTAGTGATCCATATCAGGTGGTTTGTCAGTTTAGCAAGGCCTAATCCTAGCTCCTACCTTATCTGACAGGTAGTCAGCCCACAAGGCCCAAGGATAAGATCTGATAAGCTAGTCTTTTCAGGCTGGATTGGCTTTTTTCTCTTGGGAGGCTTAATTTACAACTGCCCTATAGCAATGAAGCAAAGGCCCCTACAGGATTCATTCATACACAATGCAGTTGTCTGAGAAGCTTAACTAACTATGGATGATGTACACGCGTGTTACTTCTAGGGGGTTGGGACAGTGGATGGGAATCCCAAACATGGCAAATGTAATTAATGTAAATGCTGCCCTTCCTCACTGAAGATTTAGAAGGTATGTCCATTTAACCCAGCTACAAAAAGGCCTGCCACTAGCTCACGTTTTCCTGGTCGTGATGCCTCCAGGAGCAAGCAAGGTGTTTCTTGTTTATCCTTCTTGTCCTTTAGCTATTTGGACTCATATAAGCAGCATCTTCATGGCTGGGCTCACATGTTGATGGGGTAAAATGGAGAAAGTCCTGAGTGACCTTAGAACAGACTTCTCCAATGAAGTAAGGACATTGCGAGAAGTCCATGCAGGTTCTAAGGCGACTAGAAGGATAGGGATGGCTTGAGAGAAATGGGGACGTCTGAAACCAAGATGGGCCTGGGGGGCCAAGATTTAGAATAAATTCAGACCAGTCAGTTATTGAAAGGAAAAATGGCTTCCTGCCAGCGCTCCTCACTAATATTCAGTCTCGAAATGTGAGTTGTACTTTTGCAGTCCCATGCTGACAGAGTAAATGTATATGCCAAGCTGCATCTCCGTATGTCAGGAGAAGCCTTCCTGAATTGGGTATTCTTAATCCTGTTATTAATCAGCACAGTGGTGGACCTTTTGGGTGGGTGGGTGGGGACAAGTATAAATATTGCTTTTGAAAATCCATGTGAGTATGTTATATATATATATATATATATATATATATATATATATATATATATATATATATAAAATTCAGATCTGTTATATCTCTATAGAGAAAAATGATGATGATAACAATAACATTTGTGCAAAAAGTTTTACAATTATTATCTCCTTTAATCCTCACAAAAATTCCAGTACATAGGTGCTGTTATTAATACCAACTACTACAATTGAGGAAACTGAGGTAGACAGAAGTTGTGTGACATTCCCAAGGTCACACAGCCAGGAAGTGGCTGAGATCTGATCAGATCACAGATCTTCCTAGCTCTTTCCATAATGTGGCGCCCCCTAGTGGCCTCTAGTCAGCAGCTTGTCTAACCAACAATGAATAAATCATTATTGTATCTGTTCTAGGACATCAATCCCCCTCAAATTTAATACCACATCAGTTATATGCCATGACTTCCAGAAGACCGTCCCAGGAAGAGCCGATTTCTATGGACAGTCCCTATCTGATCAAATGATCTGGGTCTCATAAAAATTTGGCTTATGCTTGCATGAGAACGCCAGCTTCTTGAAGGAAGGAGTGATCTACATGTTTACCTTTGTATCCCAGTACCTGGTGGATTCCAGGTGTTTAATGAATGTGTTTGAATCGATTGTAATCTTCTTAGGAAGGCATATTGTGTGAGCCTGTGACCATGTGACTATGCAGAGGTTATTACAGCATTTAGAATTAATGCCCACCTAATGGGCACTTTTCCAATTATAGTCCTTCAAGAGATTTCTAATGAAAGAACATTAAAAAGTATTCTTCTCAATTACTTAATAAACTAGCCAAACTTTGCCCTTAAAGAGGACAGCAATGGGGCGAGTTTAGTTTCTCATAAGTGGGATTTGCCAAGTTCGTTTGCAGTTTTCTTCCCCTAAGAGGACTCTGTGTTACGTAATAATTAATCTTTAGGCATAGTCACAATTGTATGTTAATCCCCAGGGAAACCGTGACTTGCTTACT
The DNA here is from genome assembly GCF_027887165.1 of Monodelphis domestica. Classification (NCBI taxonomy): domain Eukaryota; kingdom Metazoa; phylum Chordata; class Mammalia; order Didelphimorphia; family Didelphidae; genus Monodelphis; species Monodelphis domestica. The sequence goes on along the minus strand of NC_077235.1, from coordinate 12,752,325 downwards.
TGCACATCTAAGGTCTTTGGCTCACAGTGCTCTTGCCTCATAACACCAGATATTCTATCCTGCTATTATATGCTCACTGAGATGATCCTTAAAAGCACTATTTGCAAAACTTCAGTTTTTTTTACAAAAGTGACAAATAAAATGAGATTCTACTCCCTTTTTCCAGTCGGTGATTATGTAAATTTATGTTAATTTACAATATATTATTTGGCTTTTCTGCCTTTTTTTTCAGCCTGATGATGCTAAAATTTGTTTTGATTCAGATCTAGGTATATAGGTGTACTTGAAATCACCTAATTTGAAATTGAAGTTCTTAAACTAAATTCTAAGAAATGTAATTATGTAAAGAATATTTTGAATTAAATATTCAATAAATTAGTAGAAACATAGTTAATTTATAAATGTACCTCAGAGTAGTCTAAAAGTGGTAATTTCTGCCTTCATTTTAGTTAAATTGCAGGTTAAAATAAAATTTAGGATACAAAAAATAAAGCTGAAACCATTTTAGAATAAACTTTTATTAAGGCCCTACTAAGTGCAAGACATCTTTAGGCTAAGAATAAAAGAAAGGGAAAAAACTTTAAGCCTTATTACATTCTTCTGGTGAAAACATGTAAGCAGATGAGGATAATACAGGCCAACTCGAGGGGAGAAAAGGGCATTAACAACTTGGGAACTTTTTCATGAAGGAGGTGGCACCTGAGCTAAGCCTTGAAGTAAGGAAACTTCAAGTGTTTCTACTAAGTACGGAAAATATGGTAGTCTGTGATGAACTGGGACACAGGAAAACCATTACCTTTATGGATTTCTACTATAGATCTTATAGTTTGGGACATTTCTAAAAAACTTCAATGTGCAACATGTCTTTCTTTTGCTGTATTCATTTGTTTTCTGTGATTTGACCCTGGAGTTCAGGCTTTTTGAACACACCACATTTGTATTGCATTGAATGTTAAGCACGTTGGACCAGCAGTCCTCCAGTGAGCATAGCCCCTACGTTTTGAATGGTGCTAAAAGCAGGGGAATTTTCCAGGCCATTACAGTGCTTATCTCCTTCCTTTAGCTACGGGTCTTAACCTTTTGTAATATGTGGCCTGGTCCCAGATCATGTTGTAATATGCCAGTTCCATTTTAAAATGTTTCTAATTCTAGACCCATTTTGCTTTATTTCTATATTAACATATTCAACATAATATGTTTGTATATCAACATATTCAACAGTATGCATTACTGCCTCCAGGGGGGTAAGACTTCCCAGCCCACTGGAAGTCAAAAAGCCCCAGAACTGTTTGGGAAAGTAGATGATTTACAATCTGATGAAGATGGTCTGACCTTACAAACAAGAAACTAAGGTTGTCTCTGAGAGTGGTTTGGCATATCAATGGACACCACCACCAATTCCTTTCTGCAATCTCCACTGCTCTTCTCTTTGTCTTGATTGCCCTTGACAAGTTTTGTTCTAGTCTCTTTGTCCTTCACGGTCCTGGTTAGCAGCCTCTTTTTAAAACAGGGTTTCTCCCTTTTCTTATATCTATACTATGCTGTAGAGTGCTCACTCAGTACTGGCCTTTCTAGCTGTCAGCTCCCTCTGAAGGGCTTTGCTTCTTTTCTGAGAATTAATTCAGATATTTTGCAGATTTTCAGTTTCAATCATACAATTTTTGGTTTCAATATTGCTTATCTTTTTTCATTATGGCCTTGAATGATCCTTGATACATTTGGTTGCTTCACACCAGAAGCTACTATAGGATCTCTAAAAGTCATTGAAGTAGGTCCTCGAAGAGCTACAACCTTGGCATGTTTCCTTGTAGTGATATCTGTTCTTAATAGCCACAGGGAAGAGAAGGGGAAAGTAAAACACAGCCAAAGAAAGCAATGAAACATGCATGTGGCATGAAATCTGACACTCAGATGACAGAGGCTTAACTAAAAATGAAGAAACAAGCTCAATTCAGTTCTGGCTGGTCAAGATCAGACATTTAAAGTCAGCCTAGTATCGCTAGAATCACATACAGATGACTGTTGCCACAAAATGAAACCATATCAGACATGTCAAGCTATCTGCACGTTCTTGTAGGTTGGGGCCATACTGAAAAAGAATTTAAATGCTAGAGTAAAGGGTCTATTTTTTATCCTAGAGGAAATAGGGATCCACTAATAACTCTTGAGCCAGATGATGACATCATCAAGTCTTTGCTTTAGAAAAATTATTTTGGCATCTGTGTGGAGAATGAATTGGGTAAGGAAGAGATTTGAATCAGGGGAATCGATTTAGAAGCTGTTATAATAGTCCAGGCAAGAGGTGATCCTACGTTGGTGGCCATCTAAATGAAGTGGTGAGGAGATAATGGGTAGGAGAGATGTTGTGGAGATAGAATTGACAAGATGTAATTGGGGTGGTGGAGGTAAGAGAATGGGAAAAGTTGAGAATGACTGAACTTTGTGAATGACTGGAAGGATGGTGGCATGTATAGAAGAGATCAGAGATGAGTAATAAGTTCTTTGGGCATGGATCAACAAGATTTTATCAAGCACCTATTTTGTGCCAGGAAGTATTGAATTTAAGATGCCTTTTAGACATCTAGGTGGAGAAGGCAAGACAGTTGGTAACAGAGGACTAAATAGAGCTCAGATTGGGGAATCATCTGCCTAGATGTGATCAATAAGTATATGGAAGCTGATGAGATCATGAAGAGATAATGGAGAGAGAAGAAAACCAGGGACAGATTCTTGGGGAGTATCCAAGCAGCAACAGGTCAAAGGGACATGGTATTCTTGGGCACAGAACAGAGTAGTATTAGTTCAATGGTTAAGATTCAATTATGGGGTCAAGATGGAAATTGAAGGACACTGAGGCCAGGGCAGGGATGATAGATGCCTGGGGGCACAGAGAGGCCATAATGGAGATGTTGGACTAGTCCAAGAAAAGGTCAAAGAGGAGCATCTCTGCACAGAGCATCTCTGAATCTCTAGTTTCAAGATGCAGCTCGGGTACCACCTTCTGCACCAGGGATTCTTAACCTGGGTTTTGTCCATCCATTTATATGTGTGTTTGGGGGGGGTAAAAAAATTCTTAATAATTCTATGCCGAGTTCACTGATTTCCTTTGTGTCCCTATTATTTTTATGCATTAAAAAACATTATTTTGAGAAGGGCCCGATGGGCTTTACTCCACTGACAAAGGAATTCATGATACAAAAACAGTGAAGAGCCTCCGTTTTCTTGATTCTGCAGTTTCTCGTGTCCCCTCCCATCACTTCTGTATCTATCCCATGTGTGTACATATGTACGTTTCATTTCCCCTGGCTAAATAAAAGCTCCTTTAGAGCAGAAACTGTTCTTGTGTTTGCCGTTCTCTTCCCGAGCCTAGGGAGGTGCCTGGCCCATAGTAAGTGCTTACTAACTGTGTGTCGGTTGATTGGACTGTGATCTTCCCCTTGCGGAGATCCTCACCCCATCTTCTTTTTACCTGCTGGATATAATGATCCATTTTCAAAGGGATGCTACAAGGGGCTCATTACTGGGCCGTGGGAAGAAGCTCTACCAATGGGAGAAGGCCCAGTGGATAGCACCAACTTCCTCACTGGAGGAGGTAACTAGGCACACTCACAGAAATTAGGAAAGCTAATCAAGCTTGGCCTAAGAGACAAGCCAGGCTTGGCCTTTGTCAACAAGCCGCCTGGCTCTAACCCCATTTTCCAATTTCAAGCTGCTCTCCTCACGACCGCTTAATAGGAAAATGAACAGCACACTACACAAAACAATTAGAGCCTGAGCCCCGGTAGGACGGAACATTTGAATTGGTACAAATGAGTCAGGCCACTCTCTCGGCTGGGTCCTTCCTCAGCTGCACTAATAAGCAGGCCAAGGGGGCAGCAGGAAGACTTTTTCTGGCCATAATCATCCCCTGGGCCATTTGTCTCCCCTGACTTTGCCCAGGAAAAGGTGAAGCTTTGATACAATGCAGCTGTCGACAGCAGGGGGAGATTTTGACCAAGACCAAACTGCTCCCTCCTCAAAAATGTCTATAAAACAAAACAGACCCTGGAGGGGGGGGGGATTTACATTACCAATGACAAATCAAAGCTGAAAGTTTGCCTGGCCTGTTGTCATTCATTGCCATTCATATTCCGAAAGCAGACTGCTGTGATAATTGATTTGATGGTCCAGCTTGAGTGGAAGCACTTCTGGGCATAGCAGGCCTCAGAGATGCCAAAAAAGAAGAAAAGGTGGGAATGAAATAATGTACTGCTTTCTCCTCAGAGGCATGTGGCCCAGTTTTTTTTTTTAAGAAGAGAAAAAACATGCTTATAAAAAAAGCAGGGGAGACCTCAAGAACTGGGTAATAAATACCAAAATGACCATATAGCCTGGCGCAATAAAAATCAGCATTCAGAGGGAGACAATGAGAGGACATATTTTACTGACGGCTGAAGAATAGGCGAGCGTGGTGGAAATAATCAGATTTTTCCCGGACCCTGTCGAGGGGAGTACCTTTTCTGCTGCTCTTTTGTGCGGGCACAAAACAAGATTCCCTTTCGGAAAAAGGCTTTTAATTTTTAAAGGTTTTCATAGTGGAATTACTAGTTCAGAAGGAGAAAAAGAAAACAATGATTGAGACTGAAAAGCTCTATGGCAGCTAGCTAGCTAGCTCTCTCTCTTTGCCTGGATTAGCTGAACTCATTGAATTTCTTGACTTTAAGCAATGGGTGACAATGCAGATTCTCTTCATATCTGTGAGTGGAGGGGGCTGTGCAGGCCCTACCTCCTGCCGCTATGAATAACTCTGGGCCTCCCAGGGCCATTGGGGGGGAAAGAAAGAGAAAAAGGTACTGAATTCCAAGCCTGACCTCTTAATCACCACTGCCAGCTCAACTGGGTGCCCCTGTCACCAACTGAAAGAAGCAAACAAAACCAGAGGAGAAACATGAGCTGTCAAAACACAAGTTTTAATCAGGATCAGTTTGTCTTTGTGGAGAAAGGTAGTGCAGAAGCAGGCTCTGTCTTTTCCACCAGGATGCTGATGGAGAGGGCCCAGGCCATTCAGAAACCTGCCATTAAGAAAATAGAAAGGCAGGCAGTTGCCATTTTTCAGTTTGGAGTGCCAGGGAGATCCTGGTAAATTAGGAAGTCACCTAAGACTTCCTCTCCAAGTTCGGGCCAGAGCACAGTGTCCCTTCTCATTTTCACCTTTGGGACTGGGGAACAAGTGTTCTCCTCTGTGTTAGTGGCTAGGCTAAGTCTAGTACAAGTATTTTCAAGGACTGCAGAGATCTGATAATTACACCTCTCCCCTATGGGCTCACCTTACTTATTAGCCAGTGTGGGAGCAGTTTCCTTCTTTGTTTGAAATGTAAATGGCTTTCTTAGCATTTCAAGAGTGGCTGTCTTTGGCCTGGAGAAGAGCAGTCTTTGGAGGTAGCTCTAGGTGGCTTCAAGTAAGGATATAGGAATATCCTTACTTGGCTTGATATGAGGGAAAGCTTGCCCACCATGAAGGCTGGCCCTAAGTAGAACAGGCTGCCTCGGGAGGTAGGTCGCTCCTGCCCGTAGTGCGGCTTCAGCCGTGGCCGGGATGTGTCCCAGTGAGGATTCTTGTTCAGGCCCTAAAGGGGCATGGCAACTCGGGGATGGCCGGCGCACTTATAAGGCATCAGCCATGTGCCGGACACTGTGACGGGTGCTGGAGATGCAAAGACAAAAGTGGAAAAAATGTCCCGGGTCTCAAGGAGCGTCCAGCCTAGGCGCCTGCCCAACCATACCCTCAACGTGTAATAATTAGAACTTGAGAGGTTTTGCATTCAAGTAGATTTTACATTTCTCCCTTTCAGAAACCATCTTAGGAATCTCTGCCTACTGTTAAAGCCTGGGAGACCCTTTTGGATCCTGTTCTTCAGGGTCTTCACTATCCTTTGGGTAGCCTGCACATGTATCCCAATTGTGAAGGGTCAGTAAGCCTCAGCACACCTAGATCCCTGTGGCATTGCCTTGGAAACCTCTTGTCCGTGTTAAAGGGGCAGGCCTTCGGGGGTGGTACATTCCCCCTTTCTATGGCCACGGCACATTTTAACAGTCAGAAGTGAAAAAGCACCTTTGTTTCGGAGCCAGCACTTTTCTGGGCAGGACCAGGAGGTGTCCCGGAAGCTCCCCCTCAAGCCATCTCCCACCACGCTCAGCAGGCGGAAGTATCCCCACCCTTGTGGAGAGGCGCAGACGCAGCCCCCGGCACTGTTGCCTTAGCCGCAGACCTAGCAGGTGCGCTGAGCCTTTGGTCTGTTAAAGCCAGTGGTCTGAGGCAGCAGCAGGCCTCAGCCGCGGCCATGTTCTCGAAACCCTTTCGCATTAAGTCGAACACGGCCATCAAAGGCTGTGACAGGCGCAAGCTTCGGGCCAACGTGGCCGCAGCTTTTCCTGACCTCGGCAGAGACCAGATTCCTGGGAGGAAAGAGCTCAACATCATCCGACTCTGCACCCACAAGGAAGAAATCGTGATTGTATACGTGAGTGGGAGAAACCCTATTTTGTTTGAGGTGGAGAGAAATCTGTACCCAACCATCTATACCTTGTGGGCTTACCCCGATCTTTTGCCGGCCTTCCCAACATGGCGGCCATTACTGAAAAAGTTAGCCGGAGGAGCGGATGTGATGTTGCCGGGGCTCGTGGTGCCCCCTGATGGGCTGCCGTTTGTACAGCAGGGGGACCTTTGTGCTATCACGGCGGTGGGGAGTCGGGCTCCTATTGCAATCGGAGTGGCTACGATGCCCACGACCGAGATGATGGCTTGTGGCCTAACGGGGAAAGGCTTTACTGTGCTCCATACCTACCTTGACTACCTGTGGCGGTCTGGAGAAAAGACCTGCCCGCCTTACATTGTCCCATTGGACCAAATTCCTCCAGAGGTCGAGGTTAGCAGTAAACTTAAGAGGCCAGTAGAAGGGGGCCATGTTCTGCAGGGAGAGGAGACTGAATGTCACACTCCACAAAGGGAGAAAGAGCAAGCCCTGGCAGAAGCCCCGGAGAATTGGAAGGAGGCAGGAGGGGGGCAGGATACTGTTGATAGGAAGACCCTTCAGGAGCAAATGGATGAGCTCCTCAAAAAATGCTTCTTCCATGCTCTGAAGAGCCTGGTCACCAAGGCTGACCTCCCATTGCTCACCAGCACTTTCCTGGGTAGTCACATGTTTTCTTGCTGCCCCAAAGGGCAACAGCTGGACATTAAGAAGTCAAGCTACAAAAAACTGTCCAAGTTTCTGCAACAAATGATGAATCAGGAAATCCTGCAGGTGAAAGAGCTGAGCAAAGGCGTAGACAGCATTGTGGACGTGGACTGGGCACACCCCAGTATTGTCTCTTTTATTGTGCCAGAGCCTTCCCTAACTGCCCAGAAAGTTACCAAGAAACAAACCTATTTTGCCCCAGAGATCAAATCTCTCTACTGTGTCCCAGCCACTCTGGTTCCTCTCTTCAAGGACTCTGGTCTCAAGAAAGGGAGTACCCTCACCCGCAGGGAGGTCAGAGTGATCCTTATGGAGTATGCAAAGAAAAACAACCTAATTGACGTAGATGACAAGGACCTTATTATGCTGAATCCTACCTTGAGTGACTGTATTCTGGAGAAGGAGGAGCAGCACATAGTAGTGAAACTTCCAAAGAACAAGCTCCTTGCAAAATGTCTGGAGAAACTACAGCCTGCCTATAAAGTGACTTTTGTTGGGCAAGAGCCTATTGTAAAGAAAGGAAAGTTTTATCCCATTGACATCACTTTAGTACGAAGAACATTCAAAAAAAAAGTGACCCTGATCCGGAACCTAGAGATCTTCGGACTTGATCCATATTCTGTGGCTGCCATTCTTCAGCAACGTGGCAAGGCCAGTGCCACCGTCAGCCAAATCCCTGGGACCAAAAATGCTTTTCAGGTCCAAATCCAGGGCAATCAGATCAGTCATCTCTATTGGCTCCTCCTTGAAGAATATCGCATCCCTCGAAAATACATCCATGGTCTGGAAAATTCTCTGAATGCTTACAACTACTGATGGACTTTCAAGTCAAGTTATAAGGTTCCTGGAACTCTGATGTTTGAACTAGTCATCTCTGTGACTGTTTTGAACTTTTGGAAAAAAATCAAATTAGTCTTTGCCAAATTAATTCTTTTTGTTCTAAAACCAAAACCAAATACACATACATACTGCTGAAATCTTAGTAAATAATCCGCAACAATCCCCTCATCTACTGGGTTTAATAATTCTGGAAAAGGGAGGTAGGGGTGGGACTTGTGGCTTCTTTGCAATGCAAACCTACTTATTGACCCAACAAGTAAGAAGCTCTGAAAGTCTTTTTCTTGCCTGTCCTCTGGGAAGAATATCGGTGTCTTAACTTGTGGGAAAAGTTATTGGCAAACTATAGATAAATGGGAGCTGCTGTACACAGCGAGTAGAGAAATGTCTAAGAAAAGTAGGCTGTCAGGTTAAGGTCTGGAGCTTTCTTAGAGCTCTTTCTTAGAGCTACTTATTTCTGTGGTTTCAACTTGTAAAAGAATGAATTATGTTAGAATTCACTAGTAACTTATTTTCACTTTCAAAACAAAAGAAGCTTTGCTAAAATCTTAATAGACTACCTGCAGCTTCTTCCGCAGCTGTTGAATGAGTAATCCTGCTTTTTCAAAAAAGGCAGGAAATGTGGTTCTTCTACTTACTGGGAATGACTATAAAAAGCAAGAACTTTGGAAAGTCCAGTTCTTGTCTGTGTGATGGGAAGGTTGTTACAAAGTCCAACTCAAAATTGTAGGGATGACTATTGATAAACAACACAGAAATGGGAATCTTCCTGTCCTGTACCACAGAGCGGTCTCCTATAACAAAGTTGGACACTAAAATTTTAAGGTTACAAGTTTCTAGGAGTTCTGATTTTTGTACTAGTTATCTCTCTGAGTGTTTTCATCTTTTGAAAGGATGAAATATAATTTTCTACCAAAATGATATGTTATTCTTGAAAAAAATAAGCTTTCCTAAAGTCTTGGTTAGTAATCCTAGAAAAGGATGGGTGGTGGTGGAGAAAAAGCTGGTTCATCTGGAATATAAGCCTTTTATTTACTCTGACTGTGGGCAAGTACTCAAAGAGTCTGGTTCTTATCTGCCAAATGGGGAAAATAGTACAGTGTCTAACTAACTCATAATTGCAAGGAAAACTGTTAGTAAACCCCATGTAAATGTGAGTCCAAATGCACTATGAAATACAGAAAAAGAAATCATGTATAACAAAGCTGGACTCTAAAATTTTAAAGTTATACATTTCCAGGATTTCTTTGGCCTAGTCATTTCTTTGAATGGTTTCAACATCTGAAAGAATGAATTGTACTGTGCTACCAAAATAAATTGTTTTTTTTTTTCAACACAAAATAAGCTTCGCTAAAATCTTGGTAAACCACCTACTGTGTTCTCCTCATCTGCTTAGGTTCATAATCCAGAAAAAAGTAGGTGGGGGAGCTGTGGGGGAAGTAGTTCATAAAGAAGCCTACTTACGATGACTGCAGACAGGCAGCAGCCTTTCAGAGTCTCTGATCTGTCAAATGGGGAGAATATTACAATGTCTAATTCATATTTGTGGTGAGAGAAGCGATTGGTAAATCCCATATTCACGTGACTCCGGCTGCACTGCTGAGTATAGCATGAGGAGTCATGTGTAACAGAGCTGTGCTCTTTGGCTCCTGGGCCTTGAACCTTTGTGCCTGTCATTTCTGTCAGTGTTTCCAGCTTCTTTCAGAAGCCCTTTTTTTGGCCGAAATCGTTGGTAAACTCTCTACAAACGTTTTCATATACCAGGGTCGAATCACTGTCCGATTGAGCAGGTTGTAGCAGCCTCTGAAAATCTTCTTCTTCTCTGTCAAGTGCAGCTGATATTGTAATACTGAGTTGTCGTTTGTTATGAGGGAAACTCTTGGCAAACCATAAGTCAATGTGAGTGGAGCTGACCAGCAGAACTTAAAAAGAGGAGGCTGGAAAAGTAGGTTGAAGCAGATCTTGATGTTACCTTTGTGAAAAGCCAAACAGGAATTTCTCTTTGATCCCCAAGGTAGGTAGTACTAATAATGATAAAATTGCATAGCACTTTAAATTTGCAAAGGGATTTACAGATATGACATTGCTTTATTCCCACAACCACCTTGGGAGGTAGATGCTCTCATTAGTCCCATTATACAGATGAGGAAAACAGAGCTGACAAGAAAAGTAAGGGAATTGCTTCAGGGCAAGTTTATTGAGTATGAGGGTGCTAATATGGTCATACCTGCACTTAAGGAATATCACTTTAAAAAAAGGAATATTACTCTAGGAGCTCTATGGAGAGTGGCTTGGGATAGGGAGAGGCTTGAGGCAGAGAGTTCAATTCATGGCTTCAATTAGGAGGCTATAAAATGTTGCCAAATGAGAGCCTATACTAGAGTAGGTGGTGAGGAGGTGATATAGGTAAGAGATCTCGAGACAAAACAGTAAGGTTTGGCAAGTGATTGAATATGGGATGTAATGGAGAGTGAGGAATGGATGTAAAGTGGGGGACTAGAAGGCTGGTGGCTCGTTCAGAAGAGGGCTAGTAACTTTTGGGAGCTGGGGCAGAAATGAAGTTCAGGCATGGTTATGATGAGTTTGAGGTTCCTCTTCACTAGGGAATTGGTGACACATGATTATAACTCCAACGGAAATGGGATAGATATCTCAAGATCCTAGAAATGATCATTAAATCAATATGAGCTGATGACATTACCAGTTGAGAGAGTATGGAGAAAGGAGAGAACTTTAGAGGATACAACCACATTTAGAGAGTGTCTTGGATAGTGAATGGTGATCCAGCAAAGGAAACTGAGAAGGCATGCGTGCACACGCGCACATACGTGTTCATACACTTCCTCCCCTACAGTATCACCTCTTTTTCGCTTTTATATTATGTTAAGTTTATATATATGTTATAGTACTATTTCTATGAAAGTGACTCCTTTCTTTATATATCCAACTGCAGTTTCAGAGAGGGAGAGAGATCAGTGCCCTGAAAACTCAGGAGAAAGTGAGTATGTGGGAGATGGAGGATGACAATGGAGACAGTCGTTAGAGTCCCCCGAATCATTCGTGTGGGCATCCACTTAGCCCAAATCTGTGCCTTCTCATCCGGTGAAATTTTTTGCCCAAATTTTCCGTTTGCCACGTTGTCTAGAAGTCTTCCTCTGATTCGTTTAATGTTTCAAGGATAATAACGTGATGTTAGATGTTCATATGCTAGCCCTCACCAATCAGTCAACAAGTATTTGGTGCCTACCACATGCCAGACTTGAGGAGGACAGACCCAAAAATGAGACAATCCTTACTCTCAAGGAGCTTCTGTTCTAATGAAGGAGACAGTAAGACTACATGTAAAAATAAGGTAAGCCTACCTATGGTGGTGAGGGAGAGGAGAGAATCAAAAAAGGCTTCATGTAGAAAAGGCTGAATTGAGTATGTGAAGTACCCAATATATCACTAGTTTTGGCAGGCTCTCACTGTATGCACTTCTCATGCTAATCGAACTTAGGTAGGGACCTCCCTGACACTCATGAGCGTCAATTTTCTAGCTTTATTTCCATCACGTTGCTACCTTAACACACCTGCAGCCTACCTTGGAATGCCCCTCCTGCTTGGCCTTCTCGGTGCTATTCTCCCTGCAGCACTTCTTTGGGGGCCTATGTTGCCCCTATTTGGTATTCTTTCCTTTCTGGCCATATTTATATATGGCCACAGTGGCAGGAAGTTGTATCTGCCAGGCCACATGTGATTACCATTCTTTGTAGTCACAGAATTCCTCAATAAACAACTGGCACCAGCTGCAAAGTACTTTGTTGGCATGTCTGTGTAGGAAGTTGGCTTCGTGGCCTCAGTCTCCTTTTGGAAAGCCTTGTGTGCTTTGTAAGATGTTGATTTGCCAGAACCAGCAGTTAGGGCAGGCCAGAGGCCCCAATCAGTAGAGGTTTCAAAAGGTTTTCTGTTGAGGGGCTGTCCTGAAATAGTGCTTAAAGCCTAGCAGGACATCCTCGGGACAGGGTGGGTCTTTCAAAAACAGATATGTGCTGGGGAATTTGTTTTCTGCATATTAACATCAGATAAAGGAATAAAGATGAGTTGCTTCTGTATACTAGAATGAAGCTGCACCTTAGAAGATACTAGTTTATCTTGAGGGGAAAAATTATGAACTGAGGAAAATGGACTTCTCTTTGTTAATACATTGGTTCAGAGCTTTGGGAGTTTCGTCGTTTCAGTCTGTCTTGCTTTTTGCCAGGAATAAAATGTTTCCTACATTCGGATAACATTTTTCTCATTTAATATTTGCAATTCATCCTTTCCTGATGAAGTTTCCCACCTTAGAACTCGTCTCTTTATTCTGGTTGTTTATTCTACTTATTTTAAACCAGCGCATACCATACTTCACTTTTGTATTGAAATAAATGAATTCATGCATTTGCTTTCTTCACAGCATGATAGGATAACAGCTAGAATAAAAATAATCAACCTAATATTTCTTGTTGCTGGAAAATAATTATGAGAATATTACACAGAGGAAGCCATGCTTAAAATAAAGGCTTCATATTGCATTTAAAACTCAAGTGGGACCTTCAAGTATTCTGTTTAGTAGAATAATATATCGATGAACCCGTGGAGAACTAATTATGTTGTTTTCACATGAATTACAAATGCATCATTTAGCTGCATTATTGTCTTACATGTGTCCTTTGCAATTAATAATCATTAAATGTTGGAATTATGAAATTGGAGATACCAAAATACATACTTTTAAAATAAGCGATTAAAGTAAATACAATGGTTTTCACTTGAGTTTTACAGCTGACCTACAGGGGTTCTTCCCCTCTATTGCAAACAGAATGTTCAAATGTAAAAAATATTGTTCTCCTCTTCACCAAAGTACCCCCACAAAAACCACATTGGGAATAGCAAGTTCATTTCTGCCAATTATCTCCACTGCTCTTTTTTTGCTAGCTAGGCCTGTGGATTTAACTCAGAGACATCTTTGCTCTCCCTCTCCAAATAGGAATTTCCCCAAAGCATAATAAAGGATTGTCGAGTTGATCTATTGAGGTTTACAGCATGATTGATAGTAATTATATAGAAATATAGAATGTATATTATGTCATATAGTTCATATGTATATCATATATATATGTATATAAAATACTTTGTAATGCACTAATTCATTGGTCTACCAAGTCGCAGATCCTAGTAGGAATTGAGCACCACATCAGTCTGTGCAGTGAGCAATGGGCCAGTTTGGGGGAACTTTTTCCAGGTCAAGTACTCCTGCCTTGAGGAGGCAGTCCAGTCAGCCTGACAGTAGTAGTGCTTGTACTTTATATAGCCCTTCCTTTGTAGATCTTTGGGTGCATTATTATTAAGACAAGGGCAGAGACTGTCTTTTTCACAATGGATTGTGCCCCTTGCACCTTAGATAGTTGCAGATATATTAGAAAGAATGTCATAAATGTAGAATTGAAAGTAGCAGTTTTAGATCTGAATTTGTTGCATTTTTCCATTCAAAACCAGCACAGATAGAACTTGATTGATTGCACCAGTAATATCTGAAACTCAGCTACATTAGAAATCAGACTCCTTGTCTTTTCTTTCCGTAGTCTCTATTCCTGTTATTGGCATCACCATCTTTTTACTGCTCCATACACTTAAGTCTAGATGAGTCATCTTTGACTCATCACTCTTATGAGCCAGCCTCTAATCTACGGAATCATTAAATTGTGCTCACTTTTCCTCTAAATGCCTCTTGCATCCTTTTTTGTTCCCATTGCCACTAACTACCTTCATTGAGGCCCTTATTATCTGTCACTTTACAGTCACCCCCTCACTGGTCTGCCTACTCTCAATATATTCCTCTTCCTTTCTCCCAGACATACTACTAACAGAGCAATCATCCTTTCATTTTTCTGCTTAGAAATCTTCAGAATAAAGCCCAAACTCCTTCCTCTGGCATACAAGGCCTCTGCCTTCTGATCCCTACAGGATGGAATTGCCTTATCCCCTGTTAATTTCCATCATGTACTCTATGCTATAGGCAAAGTAGTCTTAATGAATGTTCCCCCCAAACCCCTTCCAAGGCAGTTCAAATGCTTGGGAAAGAAGAACAGAGTTGTTGAATGTAATAGTTTCCCTTCATCTAAAAAGACCAGAAATTGAATAAAATCAGACCTAGTCTGTAAATCATTCTTTTTTTTTTAATTTTAAACATTATTTTATTTGGTCGTTTTCATACATTATTCACTGGAAACAAAGATCATTTTCTTTTCCTCCCCCCCCACCACCTTTCCCTCTCCCATAGCCGACGCACGATTCCACTGGTTATCACATGTGTTCTTGACTCGAACCCATTTCCCTGTTGTTGGAATTTGCATTATAGTGTTAATTTAGAGTCTCTCCTCAGTCTTATCCCCTCCAACCCTGTAGTCAAGCAGTTGCTTTTCATCGGTGTTTTTACTCCCACAGTTTATCTTCTGCTTGTGGATAGTATTTTTTAGATCCCTGCAGGTTGTTCAGGGACACTGCTTTGACACTAATGGAGAAGTCCATCACCTTCGATTGTACCACAATGTATCAGTCTCTGTGTACAATGTTCTCCTGGTTCTGCTCCTTTCGTTCTGCATCACTTCCTGGAGGTTGTTCCAGTCTCCGTGGAACTCCTCCACTTTATTATTCCTTTGAGCACAATAGTATTCCATCACCAACATATACCACAATTTGTTCAGCCATTCCCCAATTGACGGGCATCCCCTCGTTTTCCAATTTTTGGTCACCACAAAGAGTGCAGCTATGAGTATTCTTGTACAAGTCTTTTTCCTTATTATCTCTTTGGGGTACAAACCCAGCAGTGCTATAGCTGGATCAAAGGGCAGACAGTCTTTTATCACCCTTTGGGCATAGTTCCAAATTGCCCTCCAGAATGGTTGGATCAATTCACAGCTCCACCAGCAATGAATTAGTGTACCCACTTTGCCACATCCCCTCCAGCATTCATTCCTTTCCATAGCTGTCATGTTAGCCAATCTGCTAGGTGTGAGGTGATACCTCAGAGTTGTTTTGATTTGCATCTCTCTGATTATAAGAGATGTAGAGCACTTTTTCATGTGCTTATTAATATTTTTGATTTCTTTGGCTGAGAACTGCCTGTTCATGTCCCTTGCCCATTTGTCATTTGGAGAATGGCTTGATTTTTTGTACAATTGATTTAGTTCTTTATAAATTTGAGTAATTAAACCTTTGTCAGAGGTTTTTATGAAGATTGTTTCCCAATTTGTTGCACCCTTCTGATTTTGGTTACGTTGGTTTTGTTTGTACAAAAACTTTTCAATTTGATGTAATCCAGATTATTTATTTTGCATTTTGTGACTCTTTCTAATTCTTGCTTGGTTTTGAAGTCTTTCCCTTCCCAAAGGTCTGACATGTATACTATTCTGTGTTCGCCTAATTTTCTTATAGTTTCCTTCTTTATGTTCAAGTCAGTCACCCATTTTGAATTTATCTTGGTGTAGGGTGTGAGGTGTTGATCTAAACCTAATCTTTCCCACACTGTCCTCCAATTTTCCCAGCAGTTTTTATGAAATAGTGGATTTTTGTCCCAAAAGCTGGGATCTTTGGGTTTGTCATATACTGTCTTGCTGAGGTTGCTTGCCCCCAGTCTATTCCACTGATCCTCCTTTCTGTCTCTTAGCCAGTACCAAATTGTTTTGATGACCGCTGCTTTATAATATAGTCGGAGATCTGGGACTGCAAGACCCCCTTCCTTTGTATTTTTTTTCATTATTTCCCTGGATATCCTTGATCTTTTGTTCTTCCAAATGAACTTTGTTATGGTTTTTTCTAAATCAGTAAAAAAACATTTTGGAAGTTCCATGGGTATGGCACTAAATAGATAGATGAGTTTGGGTAGGATGGTCATTTTTATTATATTGGCTCGTCTTACCCATGAGCAGTTAATGTTCTTCCAATTGTTCAAGTCTAGTTTTAGTTGTGTGGAAAGTGTTTTGTAGTTGTGTTCATATAGATCCTGTGTTTGTCTCGGGAGATGCACACATACACACGTTATGGACAAGTCATTTGTTAAAAATGAGCTATAAGTAACCTTAAGTGTTTTAAATTGCTTCAAAAATTATAATAGTTAAGCTAAATAAGTAGCCAGCAACTATTCAAATTTAAGAGTCTTAGAATTTTTGAGTGAGCCAAGCCCTCTGAGATGTCTGCTTGACACACGTGAAGAAAGGCCATGAAGTGAAATGACAGGGCCTAGGTTCAACCCACTTTCTGCTGCCTTAGCACCTCTGGCTCTTGAGCAAGTCATTTCACTTTGCTTGGCCTCAGTTTCTTTATTTTTAAAATAAGAATGTCAGACTAGATGATTTTGACAGTTCTGTCCAACCCCAAGACCTTAGGCCATAGGTCTCCCTAATTGTGGAAAATAAGGCTTAGAAAGGAGTAAGCAACTTGATCATTCCTCCAGGTCAGTTGGTGGCACATTTGGAATTAGAATCCAGGTCTACTACCTCTTTCCAAGACATTGTAAGGAAGAAGCACAGACTTCCCAACCATTCTCATCTCTTCTCTGGTTGCATTGCACTGATGCTAATAATAAGTGCCCCCACTGATATAGCACTTAAAGGTTTACTACAACCCTTTGGAGGCAAGTATTCTGAGCTTTATTGGCTTTTTTTATGGATGAAGAAACCAAGTCATTGAAAGGTTCATTGACTTCCTCATGGCCACAAAACTGATGAGTGTCAGAAGCCCAAAGCAAACTCTACTGTCTTCCCTTTTCATACATCTCTTCAGGGCATGAATTTTCACTGGTTCAGGGAGTAAAGATGAGCTCCATTATAGGAAGAAGAAATTGCAGGCAAGGACCCAATCGAGATGGGAAGGAAAACAAGGTGAAGACAAAAACCCAGGAACATAATGGAAGCAAGGGAAAGGAAGTCAGTTTCTTCAGATTATTCACCACTGTAGTTAGCTGCTTTGTTCTTCTTCATTGAAGTCGAGCTGGGCTTCCTTTTTCTGGCATTATATGGTTCCAGAATGCTCTGTAGCTCACTGGCCCTGAATGGCTGCATACCAATGATGCACTCATGGCATTCCTAACACAAGCCCTGGGAACTAACAAGTTCCCTGGGAGTGAGCTTTAGAAAGATTGAATTCTGTCCCGGAAAGTTGGAATGTCGTATTCCACTTCCTTGCCTTTGAGGTACTTGTATGTAAGATGGCATCTCTACTCATCTTCGCACTGACCATTTATTTGACTTGACTCCTCCCTGTCATTCTCCTGATCCTGCCATATAACAAAGAAGTTACTGTGTTGAGTGGTTCTCTGAACTCATAGGACTTTGTTAATGATTTTACTCTACCTGTTTCTTTTTGCATTTGGTCTAAAAGCATGTGCCGCACATCCTGCCTCCACCCTAAGGCACTCCCCTACAGGGGTAGTAGGGCACTGAGCTCAGGGGCCTGATGGAGTCCTGCAGCGGGGTGAGAAATAAGGAGATCACTGTCCTTGATGCTCTCCCCACTCTCAAGGCAGAGGGAGAAGTGAGAAAGTAAGTTTCAGAATTGATGTGATCCTGAAAAGGATGATGGCTCCCACCTTACCTTTGTAGCTTTTACTTCATAACTCTCTGCCAAGCTTTCTACTCACCGGTCATTTTACCTACCTCTGTGTTTCCCAAGAAGAATCTTGGCTTCTCAACCTTGGCTCATACTCTCACCTATGTTTGCAATGACCTCTATCTCCACTTCTTGCTTGACCTCTTGAATTCCTGCTCATCCTTTAAGGCCAACATAAATATGCCCTCTTTCAGGAATCCTCCCTAGATCTCCTGTCACTAATGACCCTACCTAGACCTCATGTAGCTTTCTAATTCACTTCTCGTAAAATAATATCTGTTGTCATTGTTATTGTTGATGTTTTATCCCTCTACTAGTCTGTGAGATCTGCAAAGGCAAAGGTGGTGTCTTCTCTAAACTTTCTATTCCAGCTGCCTTAGCATAGTACTCTGTCAGGAAATCTTTGATGACTTGGAGGAAAAACCAGATTACTTCTCTCCAGTGGTTTCACCAGTTGAAACAAGTTACTTTACTTTCTGCTTTTTGCAGATGTCTTGGGGTTGAGATGAAAGGAATAGATTATGGGTCTTTTGTCAGTAGTCATATTGCCACACCTGCACGGTACCTTCCTTTCCTCCCGCTCTACCCCCTTTATTTTGGATTTTATACATTCTCTCAATCTCAACTCAACTGCCACCTTTTCTATGAAGCTTTCATCCCCCATATGGGGAATGATCCTTATCTTCAGACCTCATGTGGCACTGTGCTTTGAAACTCTTTGACACATTAAGTAATATTGTTTATTAGCAATCTATGTTTGCATCTTATCCCCTATTGGATTGTCAGATCTATGCTGTCATCTAAATTTATCTTTGCCATATAGCTCTCCTGAACTCCAGTCCCCCATTACCATCTGCTTGTTGGACATTTCCACCTTCATATCCCATTGACGTTTCAAATTCAGCTTTTCTGAAATGGAACTTATATTTCTCCTCCAGCCCATGCCTCCTCCAAGTCTCTTCTCTCTCCTTTCCCCAACCTAATGAGTTACAAATCTTATTGATTTTCCTTCATTGTATCTGTCTCATCTTCATTCATAGAACTCCTGTTCTTATTCAGACCATCATCATCTATCTGTTGCCTAGATCCTTGGAGAAGCCTTCTCCTTGTTCTCCCTGCTTGCAGTATCTCCCTCCTCCAATCCATCCTGACAAACTTATTCCTAAAGCACAGGCATAACACTCTTACCCCTCGTCTTAAAAATGCTTGGTGTCTCCCTACTGTCAGATACAGTACAGAATCCCCAGTCTGACATTTAATACTCTCCATCATCTGACTCACTTCTCTGTCTTATTTCATTCAACTCTACTTAACCCATATTATTGTGCTCATTTATTCTGAATTCATTCAAAGTTTCCTGTGCACAATACTCCATCTCCCACCATAATGCCATTGCGTAGGAGGCTTCCTATGTTTATAAGGTAATATTCCTATCCTTCTTCCTCTTAGAATCCATAACTTCCATCAAAGGACAGCTCATGATTATTGTTCCAGAGCTGTCCAAGGAGTGAGGGTATTGGGGGTGGGGAAGGAAGGGGGGCAAGAAGGTAAACTAGAACACTGATATCAAACAAAATAGAAATGAATCACTAAAGGCCAAGTAGAATGACTTAGAAAACCACAAATTAACATTAACTACATCACATTATTTTTTTTAATTTTGTTAAACATTTCTCAATTACATTTTAATCTGGCTTGGTCCCCATTCAGGAGTTGTGCTGCAGCAAGTTTGAAAGTCTGGTTTAGAATATGAAATGCCACTGTGGCTAACTGGATATATTCATATGTTATTTTCACCAATCTGTTCAATGAGGCCCCAGAGTACTAACCAGAGAGTTTAGCGCACCCCCCCCCCAAGGTATGGCCTTTAGTCCAGAAAGTTTAGCAACAGGTAGGTGACAAGCTTCACATCATTAAAAAGGTTGAGTTGAGCGTGAAGGAGACCAGAAATCTCCAGAAGCAAAGGGAAGGAGGAAATATAGTTGTATATGTAATATGGGATGATCACCTGTATATGAGGAATGGACTGCCAGTGTGAAGGTCCGTTTGGGCATATTTTGAATATGGAGAGGGAGAGAATGTCTAATATAGCGGGGAAAGTAGGATGCAGCCAGTTGGAAGCTTTAAGTGCTAAGCAGAGGAATTTTTCTTTGTTCTAGAGGAATTACAGAGCCCCTAGAGCTTACTGAGAAGAGTGGTGTGATAGGATCAGATCTGCATTTTAGGAAAATCATTTTGGTAGCCTTGTGGCAGGTGGACTGGCAAGACTAGAGTCAGGAAGGCCAATGAAGACACTAATGCAATAGTCCAACCAAAAGGTAATGAAGACCTGAACTAAGGTGATGGCCATGGGTAGAAAAAAGGAGATAGATGTGAGAGATGTTATAGAGGTAGAAAATGAAAGATTTGGCAACCAATCAGGTATGTGGGTTGAATGAAAGTAAAGAGTCAGATGACACTACAGTTGGGAACCTGGGTGAATAGGAGGATAGTGGTACCCTTGACAGACATGGGGAAACTTGGAAAAGGAATGGGTTCAGGGAAATGATGATGTTTGTTTGGATGGAGCATTTTGAATTTGACTTTGTTGTGCCAACAGAATGTTCAGTTCAGCATACTAGAGCAAAATATATAGATCTTGTATAGAGTTCCCTATACCACTGAAATCATAAGTCTGGGTGTCTTCCCTCTCCCCTCCTTCACCCCACCCCAAAATTGCTTTGTCTTTACTTTGCTCTATCGTCCCCCAATAGACTGCATGCTTTTTGAGGCAGGATCTTAAGTCCTCTAGAATGTTTGTCTGGTTTTGTTTTTCTTGTAGCCAGGTGAGTCTTGGTAAGAAATGAGGCATTTTTTTGGTAAGAAATGCCATATTTACTGTATCTCCCATCAATAAGAATTGGAATTGGTCTCAGAGACTGATACCTGGTTAGCTGGCATTTTAGATAGAATGTCAAGTGTATTTTTAAGGAAGAAAACCAAATGATCTGCATTTCTGTTTTTTGAACTGAAGATGGGATTTGAAGGAATGAACTAGATAAAAGTTTTTGTTTTTTTTTCCAGGATTGTTATGTACATGATAGTCGGTTAAGGCTACTAATAGATACATTGACAAATTCAACAAAGTTCTTATAATTGGAACAATCCAGGACATCAAATCCTTGTCCTATGGTACGTTCCTTAAGTGTTAACTCGGTGGGTCAGATGTGAGATTGTCTCTGAGAGTCTGAGATGCCTTATCCCTACCAAAGGCCCTTCAGGATTCCTTGGAAATGAATAACTCTATATTTCCTCTTTTTTCCCCTGATGACTGATGCTGCCCTTTCTCTTCTATGCCACATCTGTTTCAGTAGCAACATCATTACGGGGGTGACACTTGTAATGTTGTGCCATGATACTGACAACAATGACTTTCAGCCAGTGAAAGGGCATCCATCATGAGGGAACACAGGTGAACAATCCAAGGCACAGCAGCCACATTATCAAAGGCACTGATCAGCTGGAATCACAAGCGCTTATTCTAGACAGGATTTGTTTCATGTTGTTCGGTTGTCTAGCCCTTTCCTCCTCCTCAAAACAAGTGGTCTTTAATAATCTCCTTCTTTATGTAGGTGACCATCTCAGAGTTTGGGGTATGGGCTCCAATCCCTTCAGAGCTTTTGGAAGCCATTTGGATGGCATGTAAAGAATGAGCGTATGCAGTGCTTAATACAGAAAGGTCAATTCTGCCATAGTGACCACTGAAGCATAATGTGGCAAATGAGGGCCTTTTTTTCAACTCATCCATCTGGAAACATTTGAACTTCCCTTTTCAAGAAGTTGCAGAATTTCACATCTGTTGTATCCTTACTGAATAGCAGGGTAAAGCTGACTTTACACCTGTGCCAACTGATTGAAAATGCCAAAGACTTTGTCGAAAAAATGGTAATAGGCAGTTTTAGCTGGCAGCAGATCTCACTTGTCAGTGCCCTTCCTAATTATTATGATCTAAGCTGGTTGAAAACTGATAGAGCTCCATTTCTCTGAAGTTCTTCATTATTTGAGGGAATGGACGGTTTCAATTAGGGTTAGCTCTCCCAAGTTGTGGGATTTGGCTTAAAAGGCTTTATTTCCTTCCCAGTACTTGAAAATCATAATTGGGGGGTTCTTTTTTAAGGGAAAAAGGGGTCATTGAAATCACCGTATGTGTCTCTTCCACAAGGTATGTCTTTGGTTTACAGCCTGCTGAGTTCTATATATTCGGTTTCAATTGTGTAGCTAGTGAATAAAGGAGAAATAAGACTGAAACATGAGGAGGTGGTCAATCTTTTATTGGTTTGTCTGATTATAATTGTAAGGAAGCTAACATTTTTATTGGATACCCCTTGCCCATTCTGTGGAAGTTAACTAGCTGATAACTTTTGTAATCTCAGGATTAGCCAATCATCCTAGTCATTTGGTGTAATTCCAGCAAGGACTTCTGATAAAGGCCTGTCACTTCCCTATGCAGAAAACCTTCTATAGTACCCCCATCATCTATTGGATTAAGTCAGTACTCCTAATCCTGGCTTTCAAAGATCAATGTCTCCTCTGAAAATTTCCAATACCTAGAATCTGTGCCTTTCACACTATAATACTTGTGTGCATGCTCTATCTCCCAGAATCAATTGTAAGCTGCAGGGCAGACCTATATATAGTATTCCCTGCCATCATCATGTAATTTAGATAATCAAATCTTCTGCACAACAAAAAGGGGTCTTTAATTTCAAACATTTTTAAAAACTGGTTATATTGCAATTGGGAGGAATTTCATCACAGTACTTGGACTTAGTATAACTTATATTCATGATGACAAGTTAATTATTAGTATTTACTATCAAAAAGAAGTATGAATTGTCTGGTTTTTGGGATTTTGAAAGATGTAAAAAATTGTGACTTTTTAACGAGAGGACAGATAGCTATAATCAATCAGGAAGCATTTATTAAGTGCCGGCTACATGTGAGTCACTGCTCTAGGTACTGGTAAGACAAAGGCAAAAATAAAACTGTCCCTGCCTTCAAGGAGCTTCTGCTGCACAAGTATTTGGTGAATAAATACCAATGATAACCAGTATAGCTGAGGGAGGAGAGGACCAACTCTGTGTCAAAAGTAGTGCTCAAGCTGAGTTTTGAAAGAAATAAAGGCTTCCGCAAGTGTTCTACCGGAAGAAAGAGTACATTGAAAACATAGGGATAGCCAGAGCAAAGGAGATGGAGAGCCTTGTGGGAAGAAAGGCCATCAGGCCAGTTTGACTGAACCAGAGAGTGAATGAAGGAAAGTAATGTATCGTCTGGTTATCTGGGGATCAGTTGTGAGAATGAACTTAAAAGCTCAATGAGAGGAGCTTACATTTGATCGTAGAGGCAACAGAGAACCACTGGAGTTTGCCAAGAAGGGGAATAACACAGACAGACCAGCACATTAAGAAAATCTCTTTGGCAGCTATGTGAATGATGGTCTGAAAGTACAGGGAGATTTGGACCTTGGTCTCAAATGGAGAGACTATTGTGGTAGTCCAGGCAAGAAATGATGAAGTTCCCAACTAAAGTGGTAGTTTTGAGAGTAGTAACAAGGGGTCAGAGGTGAATGACGTTGTGAATGTAGAATTATAACAGTTCATCAACTGATTAGACATGTGGTTAAGTGAGGAGACGAGGAATAAAACCAAGATTGCCCACTAGAATTGTGACAAAGACGGTGATGTCCTTTTTAGTAATAAAAGTTCAAGGGACTCAGTGGGCAGAGAGCCAGGCCTGGAGATGGGAGGTCCTGGGTTTCTCAGACACTTCCTTTGGCTGGCTTTGTGACCCTGGTGGTGGGGTGAGAGGTACGTACATTGGCTGTTTGATAGATACACACATACATAGATTTGTATGGATATCATTAAAGCTATAGGAGTTAATGAAGTGGAAGAGGAGAGAGAGAGAGAGAGAGAGAGAGAGAGAGAGGAGCTCAGAAAGGTTAGAGGTCCTCCTAGGCCTCAGTTAGGAGACACAGTAGAGATGAAAACCCAGAAAAGGGGATTAAGCAGAGTAGTCAGGTAGGAGAGAGAACCAAGAAAGTAGTATAACCAAAACAGAGATGAAAGAGTATCTAGGAGGAAAAGGTGCTGCAGAGGATGGCCAGGTGGCTTGCACTTTCATCTGGGAAAACCAGTTTCTTTCAATGTTAGAAGAAGAGAGCACCAATGAAAGCAAGTTTGTAAATTCCAGCATGGGAATTCCGGAGGGCACCATAGGAAGGGTACGCAGAGTTAGAGTAGGACAGGAGAGGAATAGAATTTAGGAGGACAGAGAAGAGAGCATATGAGCCGACAATTAGCACTTGGGGGGAAGGTGAAGGTTTGATTTTTCAGGCTTTGGGTCTCTCGGTTTGGGATTGGAGAAAGCTAGAGTTTAGATGGATCTCTTTTTCATGTTTAAAAAGTCACAAAACAAGCAATTTTCACTTAGAGACTTGAATACTATTCTGACAGCTTCTTCCTCCTAGGTCGATTATCTTAATATTCCATTACATTAGGCTGACAGTTTACCGCTTACAAAGGACTTGAGTGTCCACTCTCTACTTTGTTCCTTCTAAAGTACACAAGAGTAGTCGGGGCCAGTATGATCACATTCGTTAGACATTTGTTGAAACTGAGGCTGATGGTGGTGAAGTGACTTGCCTAAAGTCACACAGTTAGTAGAGGGCAGAGCCTCCCTACTCTAAGTGCCATGCTTTATTTTACTATGACATCTTGCCTTCCTCGTGTGTTTATAAGAACTAGAAGTTGGAAGCCAAAAGTGATGGCATTGTTTTGGCTCCATTTAATTTAAATGAAGAGTGGAGGAGATGAAGTTAGAAAGAAAACTTTTCTCTGGCCTCTCCCCACTTCCAACCAACCTCAACCAATTTACTTAGTTAGGGATTGCCCGTCCTTTCCTCCTTGTGAGGCCTTAAAATGCAGCTATTCTGAGCATCTGAGATTATAAATGAAGGAAATTGAAACTTACTACCATGTGTACTGATTACTTTGAGTTTCCTGACCTTTGTCAGAACTAATGAGATTACGGATCTGGCCTAGAGAACAGATAGAGATGATCATAGACTTGCCTGATTTCCAAGGTGAGGAGCCTTATTAAAAAAAAAAAAGATAATGATGCCCACAAACCTAGATGCCTTGTTTCATTCACTGCCTTTATTTCCTTCACCCCTCTCCTGTTTAGAGTTTAATAAAACAAAATCATTTGGGGCCTCAAAGTGACAGAAACAAAGAGCTATTAGCTATGGTTTTGTCCTTGGAATGCAATCATTTCTTATCTAACAGAGTTGTGCTTCCAGGGCTTAAACTCCCTGTTAGAAGGGTCCAGCTTGCTGGGTAATTAGTGAAAAAGATCACCTTTGAAAGCTAATTGAGGCCAAGGTCCTGGTTTTTTTCTCTGCAGCTTTTCATTGTGCATATTGAAACCAATTAGTCGTTTAGGACATCCAAATGAGAAAGGCCTACTCCAGTTATGTGAACTCTGTTCGCTAAGGGTCACAGTCAAGTGTGAGAAATCATCTGGGGCCAATCTAGAGGCATTTATAAAAGTATCTCTTAGGCAGTATCAGAAAGAAGATGGAGGCACCCACCACCCTTTCTCTTGGGAATTTAAAGCCTTGGTGGGCAGACAAGATGTACACAAATGAAACAATTAGACAGTAGTAGACTGGAAGAGACCATCTAGCTTTGGGACTCTCACTTGGTTTGCATCTCAGAAATGCTAACCGTGGTGGTATAATTGTAAATGCCTAGAGGAATTCAAAAAGGAGGGAGGTCGGGGCCAGCTTCCTGAGGTCCGATTGGCAGTCAAAGAACCTGAATTCAAATCTTTGCTCTTCCAATTGCCAGTGCCCTGACCCTGAACAAGTTGCTTCTCCTCCCAGAAACTCCGTTTCCTTGCCTGCAAATTGAGGGGCTTGGACTGGATGGCCACTAAATTCCTTTCCATTTCTAAATTTGTGCTCTTATGGTCCATGTAGGCAGGAAGAATCCAAAGGCCTTTTGGAAGCATTTAACTGCCTGCTTTGTGTATGCCTATACAAACTTTGGTGTTTCAGCTGGCTTCAATCCGGTCTGGCTGGCATTGAGAGTCTCATACCTTGATTTCTTCTTCATACTCATTCAGAGTAACCGAGATCAAGTTAGCACAGAGACACTTCAGGGTCTCGGGGAAAGAACACTAGAGTGGAAAATGCCAAACCTGGGTTTAAGTGCTGGCTCTGTCACTTGCTAGCCAAGTGACCAAGGGCAAGTCATTGACCCTTGATGAGCCTCAGTATTCTCTTTTGTAAAATGGACATCCTGTGAACTCCTCAAAGACATGGTCTGTCTTGGTCTATCTTTGTATCCTCAGAGCTTCACACCATGTCTGGTGCATAGTATGCAGTTAATAAGTGTTTATTGACTATTATCTGACTTACAGTGTTTTAAATCATACCTTTGGTGCTGGAAACAGCCTCAAAGGCAATTTAATCCAACCCTGCAGCCCTACTTCCATGTCTTTTGCACAGATGAAGAAACTGAATGAGTGGCTAACCCGGATTTGAATTTAGGTCAATTCATTCTTAATCTGTAGCCCCTTGTCAATGTGCTGTGTACCTGTCTTTTTTTACACCTTCTGTCTTGGAATCAATACTGTGTATTGGTATCCAAGGTAGAAGAGTGGTGAAGGCTAGGCAATGGGAGTTAAATGACTTGCCCAGGGTCACAATGCTAGGAAGTATCTGAGGCCAAATTTGAACCCAGAGCCTTCTGTCTCTATTCCTGGTTCTCTATCCACTGTGCCACCCAGCTACTCCTGATGTGTGCCTGTCTTAGCAATAGTCAGTCATTCAATAAATTTTTATTCAGGGTCTATCTACAATGTGCCAGGTGATGTGCTAGATGCTGAAGACACAAAGAGGGGCAAAAAACGGTCCCTATTCTCAAGGAGCTGACAATCTAATGGAAACAACATAGAAAGAAGTATTTCCAAACAAGTTACATACAGGATAAATAATTGAGAGGGAAGTAATTAGAATGAAGTGGGGTTGGGAAAGGTTTCCTCTAGAAGATGGGATTTGAAGGAAGCCAGATGGGTAGAATGAGTTGAGGAGAAAGAACATTCCAGGCATGGTAGACAGCCAGAGAGAATACTGGGAGCTCAGAGATGGCATGTCTTGGTCCTTAAATGACCAAGAAGACCAGTGGCACTGGATCAAAGATTAGAGAATAAAGAAAACTTGGAGGGAACACCTGAGTGGCTCAATGGATTGAGAGCCAGGCCTGGAGACTAGAGGTCCTGAGTTCCAATCTGGCCTCAATCATTTCCTAGCTATGTGACCCTGGGTAAGTCACCTAACCCCCACTGACGTACCACTCTTCTGCCTTGGAACCAATACACAGTATTGATTCTAAGATGGAAGAGAAGAGTTTAAGAAAAAGAAGACTGGGGAGACAGGGAAAGAGGTACAGAGAGAAGGCTAGATTAGAATGTCTAATGCAGGACTTTGTATTTAAACCTGAAGGTGACAGGCAGCCACCAAATTGTCAAAAGAAATGCCACAACTATGCAGTAGAGAAGTAAAAGAAAATGATTAATGGGAAAGTATATGTGAGGAGGGGAGGGGAGGAAGGCTGCAGGAAAACATAAATATACGGATACATACCTATGTACCTGTGTGCAGTTTTTTTCTCTTATACAGACACATTTTTCCCCAGCAGGCACAAATGCAGTGACGAGTTTGAGGGTTCTTTCCTCACTCTGAGTTTTTAAAGGCAGCTGTCAAGACATGTGCCGTTATCTCCTTTCTAACAGGTTGGCATTAGTAAAGTTACCACCTTTAGATCCAGATAAGTGGTCGTCGTTCGGTTATGTCCAAGTCTTTGTGACCACATGGGCCATAGCTCACCAGGCCCTTCTGACATCACTATCCTTCGAAGTCTGTCCAAGCTTGTTTGTTGCTTCCTTCATACTATCTGTCTCTTTCATCCTCTGTTGTCTCCTTTTCCTTTTGCCTTCAATCTTTCTGAGCATCAGGATCTTTTCCAATGAGTCCTGCCTTATTCATCATGTGGCCAAAGTATTTAAGCTTCAGCCTCAGTATTTGACCTCTTCAGTGAAAGTTGATTTGGCAAAAGGCACGTTTCCTCTAAATTGTAAATAATTCCATTGGGTTTGTTTTGTTTTGAAGGTGGGATGGAGCAGGGAGGGAGAGGATTATATACTTGTTGCCTGAGTAAATGGGTCACATCTTTAGTGCCGGCATGTGCCCTTCTCTGGTTGACAGGGCATTTTATTGAAAATAAGGGCCTTGGTAAATGAAATAGCTAACGACGCTTTAGTTGTGCATCACTCGAGTTACTGTAGAAGATGGGATTTCTTTTGTAGGAGTTAATTGCTAAAAATTAGAAACATAGCAAAGGGCTTGCTCTGTTGAAACTTTTTAAGTTATAAATAAAACATGCAAAGGCTTAATACTCAAAAAATGACCGTATCTTTATTGATTTGATCTCCTTGCTGTCCAGGAGACTCTCAAAAGTCGTCTTCAGCACCACACTTTGAAAGTGTCGATTCTGCAGTGAACTTTCCTTATGGTCTAGTTCTCACAGTCACACGGTACTCCTGGAAGAACCATGGCTTTGACTATACTGACCTTTGTCAGCAAGGTGATGTCTCTGAGGCTTTTAGTATGCTGTCCAGATTTGCCATGGCTTTCCTTCCAAGGAGTGAGCGTCTTTTAATTTCATGGCTGCAGTCACCATCTGCAGTGATCTTTGAGCCCAAGAATAGGAAATCTGACACTGCTTCCATTTCTTCTTTTTCTATTTCCCAGGAAGTGATGGGACCAGATGACAGGATCTGAATTTTTTTGATGTTGAGCTTCAAGCCAACTTTTATAGTCTCCTCTTTCACCCTCATCAAGAGGCTGTTTAATTCCGTTTCATTTTCTGCCATCAGAGTGCTATCATCTGCATATCTGAGATTATTGATATTTCTCTCAGCAACCTTCCTTTCAGCTTTGGATTCATCCACCCTAGCATTTCACACGTGTACTTTGCATAAGGTGACAGTACTCTTAAGCCAATCAGTTGTTCTGTCTTCAGTCCTAGGTCTTGCCAGATGAGAAATGAATGTCCAAAAGATGGAACTGAGAATGTACTTGTTGGTGTTCCTGGAGATCCACAAGACAGCTTCTCTCTGTTTCACCTGGGACAAATTACTTCTGGGCTTCAGTGTCTCCTTCCAGGCTTCTTCTTTTCAAGTCCACAGATTTTTTGCAGGGGCTTAGAGTGCTCTAAGAAGCCACTGTGCTAGGTTCTGTTAAGATCAAGGCAAGGCATTCGTGTCCTCAGGGAGCCTGCATTATAGGAGAGACTATATGTATACAAAAAGGAAAAATGACGACTAAAGGAAAATTTGAAGAAATAGGGCACTACCACCTGGGGAGATGGGGCAGTACCCTTGGTAGACTTGAAGGAGGCTCATGATTTTGGAAGATTCAAAATGAGCAAGCAAGCTGCACGTTCTAGACCTGAGGAAAACCACCACTGGGGGCTCTAGCGATGATCTAGAAAAATTTTTCAGAAGGGCAAGATTCAGAACTCAGGAACCGATTTTGTGAGTCATATGTCTTAAGCTTCTTGAGTGAGATATCAGTTGACTCACATTTTATTAACACTATTAAAAAAAATTAAGCACATCCATGTTTTTCTCTGAAGCCCACATACAGTGTTCTGTTCAACACAAGTTGTTGGGACAAATCAACATCATTTGCCTAACAGAATGGTACAACTTCTTTCTTTGGAACCAGGGGTTGGTCCCAATCTCCCCAAGTATTTCCCGGGCCCCTGGAAGGGCAGTGGGGCTCTTCCAGATGTACAGAGTCAAGAATTCCCTTGAGAGAATTTAGGTGAGTTTTCCCTCAGGGAGTTATCTCCACACCAACCTCCTTCCCCTAGACTTAGGTTTTATTAAGTGCCTACTGTAAAACCGGGTACTGTACTAAGCCATGGGGATACGAAAGGGGGTTCCTTTCCTCGAGGAGCTTGCAGTCCGATGGAGGAGATGACATGCAAATAGCCATGTAAAAGCAGGTCTAATGTCAGAATCAATTGGAGGTGATCTTGGAGGGAAGACTCTAAGATAGAAAGACAATTCACCAACCTTTCACGGGTCTAGGCACGTGGGAGAGAGGACAGTGGCTGTAGTCTGAGCAGATTTCTCTACAAATGCAAAGAATTTACTATTGAGTGCCAATTAGCTATGGATTTTGCTCTGTGGTGCTGCTGCACACTAAGTCCAGACCCCAGGCAGCCTCTTCCCCACATGTGGTAGGCAGGTCTCTGTTCCACACCCCCCACCTCCCCCAAATCTGCCACATAAGCTGCCCTATTGGAATGTATTTTAGACTCACCAGTCTATTTTAGCAGTGGCTAATTGCATTCCAGAGACTTTCTATGGTTTTTAAAGGTCAGTAGTGGGGGGACAGAATTTTAAAAGCCCTGCACCTTTCAAGAGAAAATGGAAAAGTTTTAAGCTGCTACCTTGAGCGCTTCCTGTTTCCTGCATCCCTGCAACTTAGCTTCTCAACCTGAGAATGACATTGCAGGGGCCTCCACCTCGCCTCCGCACCCCTCCCCTGAAAGCCCACAGAGCAAAGCCTGCTGCAGTTGTACAGAGAACTAGCTTGGATTTGGAGGCTGTCCTGACGCCATATCGCTTTCTAATCTTTTTGAATGATGACTCACTTCACAGGCCCCAGAGGATTTTCAATTGCTTTCCAAATCTAAATAAATGATTTGGGGATTATTTGCCATTTTGAATTAACCATGCCACTGTTCCTCTCCATTAGTGTAGATAATTGAGAGTTGACTATATATTCCATGTGAAATAGAAAAAGAATTGAACATGTTTATTTATGGCCCACAGCCTGCCTGCTTCCTGACAGGAGAGGAGGGGCCGGGGAACGCCAGGAATCATTCCTTTTGATGGCTGCATTTTCAGACAGCCAAAGCCAGACCACCCGTTTGGGGTACAACTTCGAAACGGAAAAGAATGTGCCAACCTCCACCTTGTGGAGGGAGTTTCCTCACCTGTGCCTTCCCTAGACTAGTGAAAGGTAGTGGCCCCAGGGTTGGTGAGTTGGCCTTCCATCTTAGAGCCTTCCCTCCAAGATTTTCTCCAATCTTTCGGTCATTTTATCCTGTTTTAACGTGGCTGTTTGCATGTTGTCTCCTCTATTATTAGGCTGTGAGTTACTCAAGGGAAGGAACTCTCCTTTTGGCCCCAGGCCTTAGAACAGTGCCTGCTTTTCAGCAGGCATGTAACAACTACTAGCTGACTAGCTGCTAATGTATTACAGTCACAAGGCCTACCTCTCCTTTCTCTGAATGTATACAAGTATATTATCATTTTAGAGAAGCTTCCAGAGGGCAATTTGACCTTTAAAACCAGTAATCAAGAGGTGAGTCTGCTTTCTTTCAAAAGCATTGATATGTCAAAAGGTACCGATCATAGGATTTCTTTCAATTGCCTACACCCAACCCCTTTTGGCATTGAAAACATAGTGAATCTACAGACACTTGGTTTACATCAAATATTGCTGGTATGCACATATTGTACAAAGTAAGAGAAGTGTGTTGCTCCCAGAATGTGCAGGTACCATCTGTATTTGACCCAAGGAGAAGAAAAAAGAAAGCGCCTTCTCTGTATGTGTGTAGGGGGCCATTTACTAGCTGTGTGACCCTGAGCAAGTGTCTCCACCTCTCTGATCCCCAGTTCCATAATTTTTAAAAATGTAACCTGCCTCCCTGAGTTGTTGTAACTGCCAGACTTTGTGTTAAGCTTACCTATCCTTGGGCTTTTTGACCTTTCATTATTCTTCAACTTGTCCAATTGAAATGAGGGGTTCTTTGATCTAGAGGGGTACATGCATGCATGTGCGTGTGTGAGGAGAGAGATTGTTGAATTCATCTACTTTCAATGGATTTTGAAATGTTGTATTTTAGGAATTGTTTAATCTTGTTTTTCTGTAAGCTGCTTGTTCCTTTCTGTCATCCTAGGCCTGGCTAAAGGCTGAAATAATTGAGGTCTTCTGTTCTCTTAGTGTCAGTGGGCTGCATCCAGTTAGTAGCTCCTTTCCCCTCACTAGTCTCTAGGGATGATTACTCAGATCTGATTTCTGTCCAGAGATTTTTCAGATCTTCATTTTAAACTTGCTTTAAATGACTTAATGTAGAAATACAACAGAAATGCCCTGTTGCTTGTTTAGGTCCCGCTGAAGGGACGGATGGATGCCTTGCCTTGTGATTGGAGGACACACTGCTTTTTATCTGTAGAGTGCTTTACGCTTTTCAAATGCATCGTCTTATTTGCTCCACAGAATGACCCTATTTCTAATGTGCCTCTCTTCCCTCTTCTCTCCCATGCCCCCCCTTGATTCCTTTGAGCCCTGTGAAAATTTTTAAGGGTCTAACTTGTTAGGAGCTTATCTGTTCAGCCGTCCTTGGCAATGGCATCAGAAGTTATCAGCTGGAGTTTTCTAGCACCTTCTAGCTCCTTAGAGTCAGAGGCATAATAAGATCTTGCCTTGTCCCCATTTTGCTCAAGCTAAAAAAGTGGACCCTAAGGAAGCTCATGGTGACAGATGCTCTGTCAGGACCATTTAATTCAAAATGGCCTTATTTGCTAGTAGGAGTAATGGGGAATCACTTCTTCTGGCCTTCAGCTCTGGCAGAGCTTGGATGGAAGGAGAATAAGATATTGTGTCTATTTGTCATGGGAGGTAGGACAAATATTTATTGAGCAACTACTATGTGCTAGGCACGGGGAATATAAATTCAAAGAATAAAGCAATCTATACAATCCAGAGAGGGACAGCAAGTACATATTGTATACATGTTTGTATGTGTATACATATATATCATAAATAAAAAATTAATACATTCAAATATATGCGAAGTAGATTATAGAAGTTGGGGAGGGAAGGGCATGAGTGTTAGGGGGAGGAAGGGAAAGCTTTACAAAGATGTTGCCTTTGGTTTTGCCTGAAAGAAAGAGATGACAACCTGTTAAGTAGAGAGGTGGAGAGTTGGCATTCCAGGCATGAGGGACGGACAGCCAATGCAAAGGCATGGAGGTAAGAGATGGAGCAATGTGTTCAAGGAACAGAAAGAAGACCATTTTGAAAGTATTGAGATAGATGTACAGGAGGAAAAGCAGTATCCAAGGAAGGCAGAAGGTTGTGTAGCTTTGCAGAGCTGTAAAAGCTACAATACAAGGGTTAAATTTTAGAATCAATAAGGAACTGTGGGAGCTGACTGAGTTGGGGAACCACATGGTTAGATCTGTGTTTAAAGGAAGCTACTTTGTTAACAGTATACAGGATGGGCTGGAATGATGAGAGACTTTTAGGAGGCTGTAGTGTCTAGATAAGAGGTAATTCAGACCTGAACTTGGATGCTGACTTCTGTGAATGGAGGTCCAGTGTGAAATGAGGAAATGGCAAGAGTTGGCAAATGAATGACTACATACACAGGGTTAGGGACAGAGAGGAGCCCAGGCTACTACCACATCCTCTGGCTGTAAATAATTGGATCTTATTGAAGCCCTTCGATTTTTTCTCAAAAAGTGGAAAGTTTGGAAGAGGGAGAGAAGGAGTCTGTGGGAAGGAGAGTGAGTTCAGTTTGGGACATGTTGAGTTCAAGGCATCTTCAATGCAGGACTGAAACTAGGAAGAGACCCTGAGAACTGGGAATGTTTGCGTGGAACTGATAGTTAAACCAGGGTAGCTTATTAGATCACTTAGAAACCGTATAGAGAGAAGAGGGTCCAGCACCACTCTTCAGGAATGCCCACAGTTAAAGGCTATGGTAGGGATGATGAGGAGCCTGAGAAAAAGCAGCAGTCAGACAGGTAGCTAGGTGCTAAAAACCCATGATGAAGACCCAGAGGAGAGAGAATACAGGACCCCAAGGCCAGCAGTTTCAAAAAGCAGTTTCAAATGTAGTCCATTCGACCTGAGCAAAGATCAGATTTGGCAATTAAGAGATCGTTGCTATCTCTAAGGGGAAAAACCAGTTCCTGATGAATGATGAAGTCAGGAGCCAAATTTCAAGAAATTGAAGGCGAGGAGAGAAAGTGGAGCAACCAGCGCAGGTATGGTAGCTTTTCCAGAGAGATTGGCTGAGAAAGGGGGGAGAGATACAGGACAATAGCGTGAGAGGATGGTCGGAGCTGGTGAAAGTCTTTTCTAAGGATGAGGAAAACTCTGGCATATTTGAAGGCAGTCAGTGAAGAGCCAGCTTTCAGGGAACGTTTAAACATTGGAAATAAAGAGTTGCATGAAAGATGATTACCATCGGAGTCTTACTCCTCATCTCAGTCTACTGGCCTTTCTGACTTCCTTCAAGTCCCAGATAAAATCCTACCTTCTAGGACTGGGACTTCTCCATTGCCACTTAATTGTGGCACTTTCCCTTTGTGAATTAGTTCTTATTTATCCTACATATAGCTCATTTGTACATGAGTACTTGCTTGTTGTCTCCCCCCTTAGATTGTGAGCTCCTTGAGGGTCTGTCTTTTGCCTCTTTCTGTATTCCTAATACTTAGCACAATGCCTGGCACATAGGGCATACCTGATAAATGTTTATTGACTGACAGGCTATGGCAGTGATGACTAACCTCTTATAGACTTGAGTGTCCAAACTGCAACCCTCATGATACATGTGAGTCACCCCTTTACCCTCGACAGGGGAGGGAAAAAAAACCCCCATTGGGCTGCTGGGCAGAGGAGTGGTTGATGTGAGAAATGTCCTCCTCAGGACCTCGTGGAGAAGGGGAGGGGAGCTGCCCTCTCCCACACATGTGCCATAGGTTCACCAACACAAGGCTATGGTACCAAATTGTCATGTATAAGAGTTGGCCTTGGCAAGGAACAGGTCTGCCTTGGATGAGAAATGGGAAAGGGAAGATAGAACAAGAAGTGATGAGGGAATGGGATAGGATGACAAATCCTGTTAAGTGGTCTCTTTTTTTAGTAAAGAAGCAAAGTGCTCTGCTAAGTGAAGTAGTCTAGAAGTCTAAGTGAAGCAGGCACCACTAGAAGCATCTGATGTGACCTAACTAGGGTTAGAATCAAGATTTCAAGATAGAAGTCTTGAATTCTTCTTTTTGGCCTTTCTCTTTTTCCTTTCAGTTGAGCAGAAGAGCCAGATTTGTTTTTCCTCTTCTTTTTCTTCTCTTCATGGCCAACTTGAGAGGCAGAAGCCTTTTGGACTTTGCTTTGTTTTTTGTCTTGCCTCTTTCTCCTGGAGGATGATACGATTAGGACCAGAGTAGCTTCTCCCATCCTCTGTGGGATATAGGGAATGGAAGCTTACTACTCTGATGGGGAGAAGAATGATAAACAGACTTTTGCTCCCTTTCTCCTCCTTTCTTCCTGCTAGAAATTAGCTTACTTGGCATCATTTCAAGGCGAGCCTGGGTATCTATTTATTTCAATTGCTTTTCATAATAGACTTATAATCTTAGGATTACTGTTGAAGATTCTATTTTCATTGTGCAAGAACTGTTTCTCCTAAGTGTGCATGCATACACACCGAGGCAGAAATTTATCATGGGACTTCTGGAGCAAAATTACATTACGTTTGCTCACTTAGGAGGATTCAACCTAGCTGATGCCCTAGTGGCCAACCCTCTCCAACAAAGATCCTTAGGTGAAAAATCTACTGGTCCTTAACCAGTATCGAGTGCTACAGTATTGCCAAAAGAGTAGTGTTGGCGGGGGGGTAGGTAGTCTGCTAATTGGTGGAGAAAGTTGATCTCTTTTCTTACCAGGCTTAGGTATAAAAAGTAGGAAAGCAACATGCATTTGTTGAGGCCAACTCTGGACATCTTCCTTGATTTAAAAAAATCAGTCCCAGACCCAAACAGCTTCAAGAAGCAAAGGTTTCGTAGTGAACTGAATGATGCAAGCAGCAAGTATTTACACGTATTCTCTGTGTTTAGCAATGATGTGGCTTTCTGATTGCTGCCCTCCTAAAATTGACAAACCCAAATGCTCTATAGGAATTTTGCAGGTGATCTAGAATTTTTGTGCCGGTTAATATGTGGACCATTTGATTGCTAAGTGTCATAGTGAAACTGTCTAGCAGTTAATATGTTAAGTAGACTCTTTGACATATACCTTATACTGTTTGGCCCATTTGGTAACACAATATAGAAGGTGACTGCTGTAATTAGCACTTTAATTAACTGAATTGAATTTTTCTGAGAGGCAAGTCCAGGAACTCATTGGTACTGAGAATTGCGCTAGGATCTGCTGAGGAAATGACTTTCCTTAGAGTTTAGACTTGTACCTTCTACTCTCAGGGTTAATTCATCTTTTCTTTATTCTTGTTTTTCCTGGCTGGAAAAACACCACAGTCACCTATCTAGAATTCTTAACAAGCAATAACAGTTTTGAATTTCCTTGGATAACTACCTCACCTGTTTTTATCATGTTTATTATTTCTTATAGCATAGTAGTATTCATGTGACATAGCTTGTTTAGCCATTCCTGGACTTTACTAGCATCTATTCCGGTTTGTGTCCCTTACAATCAAAACAGTGGTGCTCTAAATGTCTGGGTGTGTATTAGGGATCCTCTTTCAGTCTTTGATCTCCATCAAAGCAGAGGTGACCTTTGGCCTTACAGAGGAATCTGGGAATCAAAAGGAATGAGCATTGAAGGAACTTTGTTTGCATAATGCAGAATTCCTTTCCAGGATTGTTATGTCAGACCAAGAGTGCATTAGTGTGGCTCTTTCCACAATTCTTCTCCCATTGCCAATTTTCTGGGTAGGGAGTGAAACCTCAGGGCTTGTGATTAAGATCTAATCTATGCATTTTTTATGGAGTTGCTATTTACTTGTCTGCTTTTTAAGAGTTTTCATACTTACAAGTCTCTTTCATTGGGATGCTCGGAACCACAGCAATGTACTTTTTTAGAGTATCCACATAAAAGGAATCTGCCATCTTCTCAACTTTCTTGATGCCGTTGGAGTTTCTGGTGATCGCACATGTGGACTATGTCTACTATTGTTGTTTCTGTGACTAGTATACAGGGGATCGATCTCTCAGTGTCCTTGATGCTACCCAGAAGATAGTATGCCTAGCTTCTCTCTCCCTTTGTAGCGTCAACTGGAAAAAAACACAGAACTATTAAATAGTCAAAATCACTCTTTAATCAAGGGCAAAAGGGGTTCAGCGCTAGGAGGCCTCAACAACAGAGCTGCTCACCACACGAGACTGCACAGAGTCCGAGGATGGAACTCTGGCTGCCCTGGTCACTGACCCCTGGGAATGCCACCACTCAAGCTGGACTCCGGGGAACAAAAGGATTTGGGGAACCTCTAGATCATTTGGGGAGTCCAGAAGCAGGGAAAGATGATTGACGTCACTATAGCTACAAGGAAAATGGGAGTGTTCAAACTACACTGACCGGGTACACTCAAGCTTGGGAAAGGAATCATGGCTAGAGGCTAGGGTGTAAGAGAAGGGGCTGCTTACGATAGATACTAAAGGACAGCTCCTGCCCAGGTGTGGGTCTTCTTTGGAAAGGCTCTGATACAATAGAGACCACCTAAGGCAAAGAGGGTCCATCCTTAGCATCTGCTTGGTCTCACCCAACTAGGATTGTCATTCACCTGAGGGTGGTCCACTCAGTCTGAAACTGCTCGCCTGGGATTCCCATGGGAACAGGGAACAAGTACAAATTTTGGGGTGTCCAACCTACAAGCTCCTCCTGAAACCTGGGCTTCACCAGATCCCACTAGGCCCCAAGTTTGGGATTCCTAGATTCCATGTTGACAGTAGGAATGTTCAAAATGTGTTGTCTTTGATTCAGGTGTGGTATAGCGAGTGGCTGAGGGGCTAACCAGCCTGAAGAGCTAACATATTTCACTTCCAGAGATGACGAGATTATCATTGCAACTGGAGGTTGTATAAGGGAATTCTAAATTAGCAGAGGTATTCTATTTAGCTCACACTACAGCCCACTATGTACCAGCTAGTGTCCTGAGCTCTGGGGATGAGAAGCTCGATAGCGCCAAACTTTGCTCTCAAGAATCTTACCAGCTAATTAGGAAAAATTAAGTATGCAGATGATTGCTGTCCTCGGTAGAATGACAAAAGTGCCAAGGAGAGAGCAAGATGAAGCACTAGGAGAAGCTTAACGAGGTCACTTTGGTGGTGGTTGCAAGAGGGGTTAGAGCTTGGTGTCGCGCTCAGGGGAAATTTTCCCCCTAGACTTAGAAGCTGCCAGATTCACTTTGTGGAAGCAGTATTACTTCATAATCCATAATTTTGACCTTGATCACTGTCAGCAAACTAGGCCTCTGGCAATCGCTTCCCAGTTTTGCCTGTCCAGAGAAGTTCATCAGCATCCTGGAACAACTCCCAGAAATGGCATCGTTGACGTTGAATGGTGGGTTCGGTTAGTCTCAGTGGTCTTGTCAGACCTGTTTCCCTAGAAAAATGACCTCCAACAGCAATGCACACATCTCCAGGAAAGCATTTTTCCCCTGAGCAGATTGTGGCCTCCACATGTCTCAGAAACAATCATGCAGAAGTTGCTTGATGCAGTGGTCTGTGCTCCTGGACATAAAGCAGATCTTGAATTAGTATCTTAAAGTGACCTGTCAAAAAGAACAGACTGTCTTCCTCCTCCTTCCTGCTGCACTACCCCGCCCCCCAATACAGTTAACTACTGCTTAGGCCATGAGAACAGAAAGGCAGATTTTGCTGGTCAAGATGTTGGAGAAGGCCAAATGACAAGAAGAAAACCAACCCAGGTCTAGCGATGCCCACTAACCTCATGGTACTGAGGGGGTCCACCCTTTATGACTTTTTCATTGTCTAGCATGTCATTGATGCTTCCTACCAAACAACATCTGTAATTTTCTCCTTGGAATCATGGCATGATTCCATTTGGAGGGAACTCTCAGATGTCATTCATTTGGCGTGCATTTAGGGAGTCTATTATAGGCTATGGACTATTAAGGTCATCACACCTATTCCATTTCTGACACTTCATTCCCCAGCAAGTGCTCTTCCCTTCCTTTTACTTGAATTTCTTTGGTGATG
Organism: Monodelphis domestica; assembly: GCF_027887165.1. NCBI lineage: Eukaryota > Metazoa > Chordata > Mammalia > Didelphimorphia > Didelphidae > Monodelphis > Monodelphis domestica. The sequence goes on along the minus strand of NC_077235.1, from coordinate 12,713,497 downwards.
GGGAACTTATTCCCTCACAAGGCAATATGGTTTGATTGTGAGGAAGTCCTTCAGCATTTTGAGCTGAAATTTGTTTCTGTGTAATTTCTACTCTTTGTTCCTAGTTCTGCTCTCTGGAAACAAAGTGAATTAATCGAATCCTTTCTATTCCACATGATTATGCTCCTTTTCAATCATAGAAAACAGATATCATGCCTCTCCTATCAAAATCTATTATTATTTATTCCTTCTATCTTATAGTGCTTAACCTTGTTCTTCTCATCTCCAGTCCCACTGTTATGGGGGTGCAGAGGTGCATCCCTGGGGTTCAGGAAGGATACCTTTTGCAAGAATGCAAGACTCCAAAGCTTAGCTTAAAAGCAAAAAGAGAAATGTATTAATTTAGAAAGTAATGTTGAGAATGGCCAGGAGGATAGCAAGGTGGGACCGCAAGATGGGGAGCAGTTCCTTGGGAGGACAGCATGGATGGAAAGGCTGTTCCCCAGAGGACATCAGTTCTGGAGATTTTATACTCTTTACAACAGATGTCATGGTGTGGATGTGACCTAGAGTGCCCCTCATCCAGGCATTTGGTGGGGTGAGGTGCTCATCTGACTGAGTGGGGTCTGCCTGGAGGCATAAAGAGTCCTTAACAAACAGATATCTTGAGATGTAGCCTGATAGGATCGGGTGTGGCCTGGAGGTGCATCTCTCTGTCTGTAATAGTTTGCCTGAGTTTCTGGGAGTACCGCGCCCATGTCACCACCACCACATTTCTTTCCCAGGTCATCACCCCAGTACTGGGTCATGCACATGCCTTCTATAACTTGACTCTTGCTACACTTAAGTCCCTTTGGCCCCTTATCCTATCACCAGTTATTCTTTGCCAAGCTCCCACCTTCGGTTAGTCAGACCATTCATTTCTTTTCCTTGGATTCATGTGTGTCCAAAACGCAAGAGAAAATAATGAATTTGTTCTAACACTCTTAATTTATGTTATGGGCCCTCACTCCAACAAGGCAAACATTGTCTTCTTCCTTAGTTGATTTGCTATTCTACTTTCTACAGGGGCTGTTCCAAACTTTCAAGACTGAGTTTAAATTCCACCCTCAGTGCCTTCTCCTTCCAGATTCCCTTGATCTACTACTGTATATATCTTATATGTACTGTTATTTACATGTTGTCTTCTCCAGTAGAATATCTGCTCCCTTAGAGTAGGGACTTGCTCATTGGTTTTACCTTTCTTTACCATTCATTCTTCCAAGGACAATCTCTACTGTTCACTAAAGCTGTTCGCTCTTCATTACAAAACTCAATTATATTTTATTTCCCCCATACTTTCTAATGTCATTCACATGCTGCCAGTTCTCAGCCTTCATATGTGTTATGTTTCAAAAGTTACTTTGTATTAATGCTCTTGGACTTAGGAATTTCCCTATCACTTAATTTAGGATTTAATTAGATACCGTCTCATACTTGGAATATTCTTCTGTTGCACTTATGACTAGCTCCCACTGCCATTGAGCATGGAGACCCCTGTGTTTATTTTATGAGCTGCTGTACCTGAACTCTTTATCCTCTGAAGACCCCTCTTCTAAAGACTCATTTGTTCTACCTGATAATGCTGGCCTTCAGGGCCTTTTAAGCTTAGTTAGGTCTGTCTGAGCATTTGCTCTGCTGGCCCAGCCCTTAAGAACCGAGGATCACCACCTGTGAGCCTGGGGTATCTGTGGCAGATTTAATGGATGGAGCATGGCTATCTCATACCATTCTCAAGGTGTCTTTGTAAGTTCACTTTGTCTCTTCAACTATATCAAGTCAGACAGAGACCATGGCAAAGAAAGCCTCCTCTTATATCCCCACAGGCTCTGGTGCAGTGCTTGCAACATAATAGCCATACAAATATTTGCTGGTTTTGATTGATGGGTGTTCGATAAATACTTGTTGATTGATTGAGGTGTTTTGACACTTCTTTTTAATAATCAGAGATCTGAATACTAAATATTTATTATCATTTTGCTTCCTGTTTCATATGTGGAAGGCAAAAAAGCATGTTAGTTTAGGAAAATTTGGAACTGATTAAATGCTTTTGAAAAAGAATTTTTGTTATAAACTTGGCAGATATCAACACAGAGACATTTTAATATGCAAAGAACAGATATAGAGGATTCGGTGTGAAACCCTGACCTTCCATATTATGCAATGTGCTCTTTCTAAAAACTGGGTATCACACTTGGGACCATAGCAACAGAAGTGCCCTACCCCAATCTCTGTCCCTTTCTGAACTCCCTTTTGCTTTCTTCTCTGTGTTTTTTGCAGTGTTCGAGGCACTCTTTTTAATTCTTTTCTGGAATACATGGGGGTGGCACAGAAAATCTGCCCTGAGATGAGCACACTTGCTTACTTGTGAAAGTGTGATTATTGTGGGATGTGTGTTGCTTTGACCATTTAACTGTTATTTGTAGGTTTTTTTACATGCTTCAGTTATTTCTAAAGTCAGTTATAGAAGTAGAACATCTGGCAGGATTTTCTTGAGATTTCCATGGATTCAATTTCTTACAAAGTATTGGAGGAGTGTACGTAGCAACTCAAAAGGAAAATCCAAGAATGGACCACCACCGGGCATTCATTTGCCCTTATTTCAAAGATAAATACTGTCAAACTACTGGAATGAGACTTGTTTAGAACTCAGGTCATGTTTTCCAATAGAAACTGTACTAGAAGTGAGGAGAGAACCCACAGAAACTCAACCCATACCAATTCTCTGTAATAACATCATCATACAATAGTACAGATTGTTGCGCTTATGGTTGTCTTTTTAAGGCATTCTTGTATTAGTAAAGAGAATTCAATGAAAGAGGAACAAGATTAGTCCTGTTCTCAGAGTACCCATACTCATGTGCTTTTGATGCTTTGGGGGATATGCAGTTTCATCAGTGTGGGACTCTTTCTACTTAAGTAAATTAGAAGGTCTCTTTAGGCTATTTGGGGGTATCTATGTGGCATAGTGGATAGAGTGCAGGACCTGAAATCAGGAAGACTCATCTTCCTGAGTTCAAATCGACCTTCAGACACCTGCTAACTGTGTGACCCTGGGCAAGTCACTTCCCCCTGCCTCAGTCCCTCATCTGTACAATGATATGGAGAAGAAAATGGCAAACCACTCCGGTATCTCTGCCAAGAAAACCTCTAGTAGATTTCCAAGGAATTGGACGCCACTGAAAACAACTGAACAACAATGATAGCTGTAGGTTATTTTGGGCAACATTTGTTAATGCCATTTTTTAATATTACCTTCAGTTACAAATGTAATCTTCCCCCCTAATTCTCTTCAGATCCCATACCTGGTAGCAAAGAATAATAAAAGGAGGGGGGGAAGCAATCCCCCAAACTAACCCATCAACCAAGCCAGATACAATATGTAAAGTTTCACAACCAAAGTTTCCTAGCAAGGCAAAAATAGGAAGGAAAGGCATTTTTTCAGGTCATCTTCAGAACCATGTTAGCATTAGTTGTTGTTGTTTGGTTTTTTGCTGCTGATGGTTTTTGATTTTTCCATTTATTTTCCCGTCACTGTAAGCATTGTTTTTTGGTTTTGTTAAGTTCATTTTCCATCAGTTCATTTAGGTCTTCCCATGCTTCTCTGAATTCTTCATTTTCATCATTCTTCTCAATACAGCAATATTGTGTTATATCCATGCACCATAATTTGTCTAGCTGCTCTTCAATTGGTAAACATTTATGTTGTTTCTAGTTTTTTTGCTAAGGCAAAAAATGCTGCTATAAATCTTTTAGGGTTGATTGGGCCAAAAGATTTTTAGTCTGGCTTTTTGTCTTAGCCACTCAACCACAGTGTGGGCCAAAGATCAAGTCAGTTTTTAAATGTATTGTTATCCATGTTCTACTGTATTTTTCAGTTAAACATTTCCCAATTACATTTTAATCTGGTTGGCCCGTACTCTGGAGTATTGTGGGTCATGTTTGATACCTATCCTTTAGAGAAAGAAAAACATACATTAGAATGATCATTACAGCTAAACAACATAGGAAGCCTATTTTTAAAAACCAAATCAATATTTGGTCAGAAGTGTCTGATAAATAGATAAAGTTGGAATTAAGTGCAAGTTTTTCTGAGATATTGAAATTTGGTTTCTCCATCTTGTATTGATATAATATATTTGCTGTCAATACAGCTTGTTAAATTATATGGTAAAGGGGAAACTGACAGCAATTGAAAGCAGTATGTGAACATGCTGAATCAGTCCATTTACATTTTTCTCTTGTACCTTGTTAGTTCAAATATCGCAGGTTCATTGGAATTTGAGAACAGAGTTTCCCAAAAACCTATATGAAAGGCTTAATTTAAGCATTAAACATTTCATACCAAAACGAGACCTCCTCTGTAGACTCAATGGCTGCCCTAACAGGATTGCTTTGCATTCTAATGAGAGTTCCTGAAAGATGCTTATTAGCCTCTGATTGTATTGAAAGGGTTTTGAAATGTGCCAAAGAGTGGTATTGGCAGTAGCTCCCATTCTGATAGGGTTTCAAAGGCTTTTAGTACAAATAGTCTTACTGCCATTTTACAAAGAAAGAAGCTGATGCCCCCACAGATTACATGACTTGCCCAGAGTCCTACCTGTTACTAACTATCATAGGGTTTATCTAAGATGATTCCAAGTCAGCTGCTTATTCCACTATACCGGTCCTGCTTTCCATGCCCTGAACTTCAGAGGCCTTTCAGCATAGCAAATAATTAAATCATGGATCCTCTTTCAGTTTAGTGTAATGAGTGTTGTTAAAACATTACATATGTGTGTGTGCGTGTGTGTGTGTGTATAAATATATATATACACCAAAATATACAGCATAGCATGGCAAATAGCATTGATTGTTCCATCTGCCAATAGGGAGAGTCCTAGGTGGTGGTGGTGGCGGTGATGATGATGATGATGATAATAGTAACAGCTAACATTATGTAGTGCCTACTGTGTGCCAGGTACTGCGCTAAGGACTCTTTACAAATATTATCACTTTTGATCCTCACAACAACACTGGAAGGTAGGTGCTGTTATGATCACATTTTACAGCCGAGTTAATTGAGGCTGGCCGCAGGCGAAGTGACTGCCCAAGGTCACACAGCTAGTAAGTGTCTAAGGTCAAATGTGTACTCAGGTCTTCCTGACTCCAGGTCTTGTGCACTGTGAAGCCCCACTAACTGCCTGGATGATAGTCTTCACTCTCAGTAACTAGTTTTGTGTCCCAAGGCAAGTTGCCTGACCAAGGTGCCCTGTTTGCTTCTCTGTAAAAGGAAGATAAAGATACCTGCTCTGCTCTATCCATGGGTTATGAGGATTGAGCAAAATGGGAAATACAAAAGGTTTTTTGTTTCCCAAAGCAAGATAAATAGTGTTCAGGGAGTAGAAAGAAGTTGGTCTAGATTTGGAGTAAGAAGATATGGCTGTAGTGCGGTGACCTTGGATAACTCACTTAACCTCCTTTGAGGCTCATGATCATCTTTTGAAAACAGGGAGATAATGCCTCTCTAAGGAAGTTGCCATAGAAATGTGTGCATCTCCGGATGGAAGCCTCTGTGTGTGTTTATGTACATATCCACAAGTGTTTGCATCGATATGTTTGGACAGCTTATACTATTAAAATATAAAATAATATCAAGCCTGAACTAAATTTCCAGATCTTTTTAGAACAGCACTTTGTTAGGAGTGTTAGACGTTTGCATTGTATCCTATTAAACATTCCAATTCAGGTTTTAGAGGGATAATTATTAAAGTGTATTATTGGCCCATCACTATTTGATTAGTTGTTCTAATACAATTAACCATTCCAAAAAATCCAGTGTAAGTACTCTAAATTGTGTTTCTAATTTTTGTTGTTGTTATTCAGTCGTTTTTCAATCACATCCATATCTTTGTGACCCCATTTGGGTGTTTTCTTTGCAAAGATACAGGAGTGGTTTGCCATTTCTTTCCTCAACTCATTTAACACATGAGGAAACTGAGACAAATAGGATGAAGTGACTTGCTCAGGGTCACACAGCTAGTGTCTGTGTCTGAGACCCGATTTGAACTCAGGAAGATGTCTTCCTGACTTCAGACCCAGTGCACTATGCACTGAGCCACCTAATTGCCCTTTTTCTTTTCTAATTACCTGAAACTAAAATTATTTTTTAAATGTCATCCTATGGGTAATCTCATTGCTTCATCCCCACTCTAATACTTCAGCTTTAGTTTAGAATAACTTCATTTTGAAATTAAATGTCAAGTATAATTTACTAGTGGAAAGGCTAAAACTTCTGGCTTTGCTCTGAGGGGAAAAGAGCCCGTTCAGCATTCCTGAATTTTGTCCCGTACCAAAAGGAGACTTCCAAAATGATTCGATCACCTGGCACCATGTCAATCTGTTTGTACTTGCATAATGCATACACATGAGGATACACTATTCTGTTTTATGACTATTTGGGTACGTTGATTTTTCTATAAAGAGTACTATTCTCCAGATCTTTTTGCAAGACATACACTTAAGTATTGGCATCGGGAAATGACTTATTAAAATAAGACCAAAACTTGTTTTGAGTATTCAAAGTGTCGTGAATTTTATAACCAGAATATTTTCAAAGAACTAATTTGAACACTTTGGATTGTATATGTGTGTGTGCACATACAGCAGAGAGAAGAAGAGGCAGCCTGCTCAGTTGTAGATCTTTTCAGGGTCATGTTTTCATTTAATATGCCCAAGAACGTCAGTAGCACCAAATCTGTCTCCATCTTGAGCTCAGTGGCTGTCTCAGAAGAGTTTCTCCCTACCAACAGAAAACAAGGGTTTGCCGGTGGAATTGTGCGTCGGTTATGGGAGGGGATGGAGGGAGATGAGGAAAAGAACATGATTTTTGTCATCCTGGAAAAATACTCTAAATGAATCAATTAAATAAAATTTTAAAAAAGGAAAACAAGGGTTTGGGAAAGTAAGGCAAGGAGCTGTTTGGGCAGGGTAGGCCTGGACACAGAACAGAAGAGAAAAGGTGGTTAGATGGTCAGAATTTTTTTTTTCCTTTCCCATCTGTCTGTAATCAACTAAAGCACTCGGGTGGCCCATACTCTGGAGTGATTTTCTCTTGTACTCTGGTTTCAAGGTTTCCAATGAAAACTATGAGTGAGTGTGGATATCAAACTTTAGCTCCAAAAGATTTTCCCCTTTCTTTCTTTCACTGGACACAAACCAGAAAAACAGAAACAAAAACCTCTCTCAACAGTGCTACCAAAAGGTTTTATTCTGGACCTCTTTGGCAGTTAGGATCAGTTGGCCAATTTGTTCTGTCCGTCAAGAAGCCCTCCAGAATGGGAACTGCCACCAGTCTATTTATTTTTCATTTTTGGGTGGAGCAAATTAATCTAGCACTTCCTCTGAGGAATCCATTCAATCCTTCAATAAACAATTAAACTCCTGCTGTGTACCAGGCAGCAGCTAAGTGTTACAGTGGCCAGAGTGTGTGCCAGGCACTTTGGCAAGTGCTGGAGGCATTTTGATGACCTTATGGTGAGGGAGCTGGATTTCTGTTGAATCATAGAGGTGTGCAGCTCTCCCAATGGTCTCTTTAGTGTGATTCACTTAAAATCAAGTTTAAAATGAAAACAACAAAAGGGCAGATAATCCGTTGTTATTGTGTTCAAATTCACAGATAACTATTAAGCCAACTGAGAAAGGGACTTGTGTGTTTCCAGGTGGAAATGTTTGGGGCCTAGGCAGACCTAAGCTGGTTTTCCATCATTAGCCCAGGAAGGGTGCTTCCTTCGTTTCAAGATATTTGGATTTCTCTACGTGCCAACTACTTCATTTGGTATTGTTTTCAGCTTCTATTTTTGGCTCACATTTTTCCCTCCTCTTTCCCTTTTACAAAAATCCATTTGTTGCTTCCCATCTCAATTTCATGCTTCTCTGTCTTCCCTATTAGTTCCTTTGGGGGTACTTGAGTATGTCAACATGATTTTCATTCCTTTCCATTCTTATTTTTCAAATATATGAAGTCTTTCATCTAGGCTCTTAAGAAAATATTTTGGCTTGTTCCCAGGAAAGAAGAAGAGGATTTCTAGGCATTACAATGAGGTAAAAAAAAAACCTGACGATAGAAGTAGTTATTGCTATTACAAAGTCAGCCAATGAAGAAGCATTTACTTAGCGAATTATTCTTTACCAAGCAATGTGCTAAGTAAGTGCTGGGGATACAAAGAAGAAGCAAAATCAGCTCCTACCCTCAAAAAGCGTATGTTTCCAATGAAGGAGACAAGATGCCTAAAAAGGCGATGGAGAGAGACAAGATACATATAATAAATGCACATGGAAGGCACTACCAGCTGGTAGGTGCCCACAAGGTATCTTCTTGGAGGTTAATGGGAGAACCCAATTGGGAAGAAAGCCAGGAATTCTAAGAGGCTGAGAAATAGAGGGAGAGCTGCATTTTGAAGGCTTGCATTGTTTGTGGAGAGTAGTTGAGGAAATGACTATTTTATATTATTCAGAAAACACTCTCTGAAAGGCAGCTTCTATTCATGGTAACAGTTGCTTATATAGTTTTTTCTATTCAGCATCTTCCACAAATAACTAACAATTTGAGGGTTTGATTTTTTAAAAAACCACCTTTATACATGTTTCTGGGCCTTGATTACTGAGTATATGTAAAGTGAAGTGTTTCAAAGGACTGAGTTGCTGATGGGGTTCACTGTGGTTTCGCTGGGTTTGGTTCTTTTTTTTTTTTAAATAAAAAATGAAATGAGGTGAACAATTCATTGCATTAAAAGTAAAGACAAAATATGACTAAGAAAATTAGAGTGACTACCAAAATGAGTACTTTCTGAATTTGTCAGGGAACTTCTAATATCTGAGATCATTGACTAATATCGATGGTTGAAGGCAAAAACAAAAGAAACATTGAAATCATTCTAATGAGAAGTAATAAAAATATTACCTTTAAGCATCTCCTACAGAGTCTAAAGGATGGTGAAAAGGATAAGATAATTGATTGTGATAATAAAGTCTCAATAAATAACAGTATAATTGAAGGTAATCTGTACAAATAGCAATGCACACTCCAATCTCTTAGGCATCCTCAGAGAATGTCCCGGCTAAATGAAAGAATTGCTTTACACTTCCTAGGAATGATATGCAAAAATGCACTTGTGATACAGAAATTCTCAGGATTTCACTAACTACTTGTACTGGGTTTGGGGAGCCCCAAAATTACATCTTGAAAAAAATCATTCCTGGAAGCCCAAGCTCTGTCAGTACAGTATTTAGCATTTCAGGGACAAAGAGAAACTCAATCTTTTCGAAGATTGCCTGAGAATTGAATGCTATTCTTACCTTGAATACTCATTGTGTGAGCCCCGGATCTTTTGGAGTCTGGGAAGCCATAGTATCCCTTTAGAATGAACATGCACTTGGAATCTTGGAGGGGTTTTGTTTTATCCTTTGTATCAATATGGTGTGAATACATCATAACTTACAGGAGCTAAATTATCTTTAGCAGTTGGAAGTCAAAATCTCTTGATCATGTGACAGAAATATCAAGACATAATACTCTCGGACAACTTAGCTCTCAGGTAATTCCACAAATGTATGGAAAAAATTCCACTGTTACCAAGCTAGTCTGAGTTTTGTTTTAATTACCCCAATCTTTGCTTTTTAAAAAAAATCGTCCTCTAATGATACCTCATTCCATGTAAGTGAATTGCCTTTAACTCTTTTAACCAGTAATACTTTTTTAAATTGTCGTTGATGAAATGTAGTGCACATTCCCCTGTGTTGCAAACGAGAGGGCATTGCACCTAATTTAACATATTTTTAATGACTAAGAATTGGCATTAGAAACTTTATTTATAACTGTTCAGCAAAGGTCCAATGAAGTTCCCCAAACCTGGCAAGATATATAGAATCCCAAAAACAATAGGCAGATTTCTGAGACAGTTAAGGAAGAAAAATTTTGGGAGGGAGGGAATATACGCTTTTTTTTTTTCATTTTTTTGATGCACTGAAAAAATAACCTGAATATTTCAACATATGCAATAGAACACAAAAAGGAGATTGTATATGCAACCATTACCAACCATTTTCTTTTTTTGAGATTCCTTAATTGTATTTCGAAAAACATTTCAATAGCTTTCTCTTTTTTTGTAGGGGGCAATTAATGCCAACATCCCCTGTCTCCCCATTCCTCTCCCCCCAATTAAAAATGAAAGGTAGAAAAACATCCTTATAACAGATGAGTGCTGTCAAATAAAACAAATCTACCCAATCAATGGCCATGCCCCAAAATGTTACATATCTCTGTACTGTGAGTCGAACTTCTGTATTAGGAAGTGGCTAACATGTTTCATTGTAGGTCCTCTGGAGGCATGGTTGCTCATTGAATTGATCAGAGTTTTTAAGTCTTTCATAGTTATTTTTCTTCATAGTGTTGCTATTGTAAAAATGGTTTTCCTGATTGTGAATCCTTTTTACTTCCCAAATTTCTCTGAAACCATCTTTTTCATCTTTTTGTAATACCTACTAATATTCCATTACATTCATATACTACAACTTGTTCAACCCTTCTCCCGTTGCTTGATATACCCCCTTTAGACTCTAGGTTTTTTGTTTAATTCCTCCTTTAATGTTGGAAATTTTGTTTTGCTTCTGACTATTGCATCATCACTCTTTTCTCTGGTTCAGATAAGAGTAGGGCTAGTATGATGTCATCCTGCCTATACACCGGCTTCCATACTTCTATGTCCCAATCACACACACAAAAATAGAAAGTTCCAACTCTATCCTCTTTTCCACACTGGGGTTCTTTTTACTGCCCCTTATTTTTTCCCCTTAAGACTCTCAAAACCAGAAGCAAATTAGTCCTCCAAGCTCTTTTCTTATTTAATTCCCTCAATACCCTTTAAAGACATCAAGCTTCTGAAGGAACACTTGTTTCTTCTCCCCCATGAAAATGTTAGCACTACATCATCATATAGCCCTTTCTAATTGTTCAGATATACTGACCTTTCTAGGTTCCTCTAGACTCTTATGTTCACATTTCACAATTCCACCTCAGCGCTGATCTTTTCATGAGGAATGCTTTAAAGTCCTCTTTTTCCACAAAAGATCCAGTTTCCTTTTCCTGTAGAATTATAGTCAGCTTTGCAGGATAAGTTACCTTGGTTATAAGTCAATGCATTTTCTAATATTAATTTCTGAGATATTCTTTTTTTAATAGCAAAAGCTTCCTGATCTTCTATAATCCTGAATGTGATTCCTTAATACTTGAACTCCTTAATCCTGTGTAATTTTTTGTAGTATTTCTTTTTCCTTTAGCATGGGAGCTCTGGTTTTCTCCTGGGACCTTTCATTTGGGGGTCTCTTCTAGGAGGCAACTGGTAGATCCTTCCCATCCTCATTTTTGTCTTCTTGTTCCATCAGATTTGGGCACTTTTCATTTATGATTTCTTAAAATATAATGTCCAGCCTTACATGTTTTTTTTTCAGAATGATTTTTAAAATATCTCTCCTTGACCTAATTTCTAGGTCAGTTATTTTTGATATTAGATACTTGACATTGTCTTCTGTTTTGTCAATCTTTTGATTATGTCCTAATATCTTCATTATTGTTCTCTCATAATCCTGGTGGAAAATTGAGGGGCTTTTTTCAACTTGAATATTTAATTGTAGTTATGATGATTCACTCACCAGGGACTTAAAATTTTTTTTTAATTTTTGAATTTTATTTAATTAGATGATTTAGAATAATTTTCCATGGTGACAAGACTCATGTTCCTTCCCTCCCTTCCCCCCATCCCTTCCTGTATATGATGCATAATTCCGCTGGGTTTAACATGTGCTATCAATCAAGACCCATTTCCTTAGTATTTGCACTAGGGTGATCTTTGAGAATCCACTTTCCCAGTCATAGCCCCACTGACCCATGTGATCAAATGGTTGTTTTTCTTTTATGTTTCTTTTCCCATAGTTCTTCCTCTGGATGTGGATAGTGTTCTTTCTCATATGTCCCTCCAAATAGTTCTGCATCATTGCATTTCTACTAGTAGAGAAGTCCTTTACATTTGAATTTACCACAGTGTATCAGTATCTGTGTACATGGTTCTCCTGGTTCTGCTCCTCTTAACTCTGCATCACTTGCTGAAGGTTGTTCCAGGTCACATGGAATTCCTCTACTTTATTATTCCTTTGAACACAATAGTATTCTATCACCAGCATATACCACGATTTCTTCAGCCATTCCCCAATTGGAGGGCGCCCCCTCATTTTCCAATTTTTTTGCCTCCACAAACTGCATGGCTATGAATATTCTTGTACAAGTCTTTTTCCTTATTATCTCTTTGGGGTATAAACCCAGCAGTGCTATGGCTGGCTCAAAGGACAAACAGTCTTTTTGCACCCTTTGGGCATAGTTCCAAATTGCCTTCCAGAATGGTTGGATCAGTTCACAACTCCACCAGCAATGCATTAATTTCCCGACTTTGCCACATCCCCATTACTTTCCTTTGCTGTCATGTTGACCAATCAGCTGGGTGTGAGGTGATACCACAGAGTTGTTTTGATTTGCATTTCTCTGATTATAAGAGATTTAGAACATTTTTTTTCATGTGCTTATTAATAGTTTTGATTTCTTTGTCTGAAAATTGCCTATTCATGTCCCTTGCCCATTTATCAAGTGGGGAATGCCTTGATTTTTGTACAATTAATTTAGTTCCTTACCAATTTCAGTGAGTAGACCTTTGTCAGTGGTTTTTGTTATAAAGATTATTTCCCAATTTGTTGCTTCCCTTCTAATTTTGACTGTATTGGTTTTGTTTGTTCAAAACCTTTTTAATTTAATGTAATCAAAATTATCTATTTTGCCTTTTATAATTTTTTTCCTAACTCTTGCTTGGTCTTAAAATCTTTCCTTTTCCAAAGATCTGACAAGTATACTATTCGGTGTTCACCTAATTTACTTATAGTTTCCTTCTTTATGTTCAAGTCATTCACCCATTCTGAGTTTATCTTGGTATAGGGTGTGAGGTGTTGATCTAAGCCTAATCTCTCCCATACTGTTTTCCAATTTTCCCAGCAGTTTTTGTCAAATAGTGGATTTTTGTCCCAAAAGCTGGGATCTTTGGGTTTATCATAGACTGTCTTACTGAGGTTACTTACCCTAAAGTCTATTCTACTGATCCTAGTACAGTTTAAGATTTGGTACTGCTAGGTCACCTTCCTTCGTATTCACCAGGGACCTTTTTGACTCTTTATTCTTACTGCCTGTGGATACCTGGTAGTGGTCCCTTTTCCTATTGCCAGTGAGCTCTGGGTGACTTTTGGTACCAGTCAGGATTAGAAGAATTTTCTATAGATTGTCTTTGCACTGCTTTATCATTATTTGGCCTGGGGTTATTGTAAGTCTTTGTCATATTAAATGTAGGGGGATCTGATCTGCCTGCAACCATCTTGACCAGAAGACCACGGAATGCACTATTTCCAGCTAACATATGTATGGTATACTCGATTTAGTGATGTGAAAAAAAAGATCTCTTGTTTGAACCTCTGAGATGCACTCCCTTTTCTACCACCACCTTCTCTGTAGTAAGTTTTATGTTTAATGGATTGGCAACCATGTAGCCTCACATTAAGACTTTTTTGATGATCCAGGGGCTCTGTACTATGTGTTATAAGAGTAGCTTTTTAATGACATCTATCTATGAAATCTGGCAATCTTCATAAGAAAGAAGAAAATACCAAATTTTGAATTAGAAGTTATCATTGCTTGAACGTTGCAAGGGATTGCTAAAGTTCATCTAATCATTTTGCAAAGGAGGGATTTGAGGCCTTATGAAGTCAGACTGACTTCAGTCACCTAGAGCTCATTTCCTAGTAGTGATAGAGTCTTGATGCAAACCCAAATCTACTGAACACCAAACCAGCAGAGATTTCCATTCTGCCATAACAGCCTCTTTGGGTGGAGTCAGGGACAGAACTGTCTTGTACCCAGTTCTATCCTTTTATTCTTGTGAAAGATCAGAGGATAAAGGATTTGCTAGCTGAATTTTAGCAAATCAACTTTAGCTTTTTTGAATAGGTAAGCACTAAAATAAAAGCTTATATATTCATTATTGACTGGTCTACATGTGATGTACCTTAAGAGAACTGAATTGTTCATAAAATCAAGGATTTCTCTCCATTTTACTTCACACAATCTTGACCTTTTCCAGCTCTTAAGATTAAGTATGCTTTAGAAATGAAAGACACCGAATTTCTAAGTTAGGGTTGTCATAGGGGTTTAACTTGAAGTTGAATATTTCCCATTTTGGACTCTATCCTTATGTAATCTGGACATGCCACTTAGTAACACTTACATCAGGAAGACCTTATTTGACTTGGTTTCGTTTTTTTTAAAATAAGGCCTTTAGTTTTCGGCCATCCCATAGTCCAAGAAGTTTCAGGATGTACTTTGTTGTTGATAATGAACAAAAACTACTGGAAAATAATTAAAGTAGTTGCTAATCAGTTCATTAATCAATTGTATCTGTAGCACATTATACTGAAATAAATTGAAAAGGACCTTGGGTGAGCCAGAAATTCTCTCACAGAGTCAAAGTGAAGATAAAGTGAATTGAGTTTCTTTTTACGGTTGATTTCTATCTTAATCGATTCATCTAGTAAAGAACGTTGACCACCATGTGTTGATTCAATCTTCTGCTAAAAAGTTACCTCTAAAACTCTTGATGATTTTTTAGATAATCTTTTTACATTTGCCAGTTGTTAATAAGAACTATATTCAATCGTCAGGTCTTTAATTTTGCTCCTGCATTATAACCTAAAAAAGACTTTAATTTGGAAAATGTTCAACATAATTATAAAGAAAATAGAGGGCAAAAAATCACCTCGTTCACCACTTTAAGACTACTAGTTTTCTAATTCAGTCAGGATGATTCAATGACTTTGTGTTTAGGTAAAAAATTGTTTAGCAGTTCAGCAAATAGTTCTAGTACTTCTCCTCCCTGGCCTCACCTTCACTATAATGTAGTCAGTGGCCTAAATAGATGTGGCACCAGTGTAGGAGGGGAAGGGGGTTTCAGCTATCATTAAGAGAACAGTAAATCAAAAAGCATAAATTTGGGTGAAATCCAGGTTTCGTAATTTCCTCCAGATCCATTTAGTATCACAGGAGTCGGAATAAATAAAAATGGAAGAAGTAATGGAGTACTGGAGTTTGGCAAAGTGTTAAGGGATTTGAAGATAAAGGATAAATAGTGAAAAGGTGAATCAGTTCCCTGAAGGGTGAAGATGGGGGAAATAGCCAATGCAAGGGCAATGGCCTTGGAAGGGAGAGAGGGACTTACTGTCAAAGGGATCATTAAGAATAGGGTTAGGAGGGGGCAGCTGGGTGGCTCAATAGTTTGAGAGCCAGGCCCAGAGATGGAAGGTCCTGGTTTCAAATCTGACCTCGGACACTTCCTGGCTGTGTGACCCTGGGCAAGTCACTTCACCCCCATTGCCGAGCCCTTACTGCTCTTCTGCCTTGGAACCACTACACAGTATTGATTCTAAGGCAGAAGGTGAGGGTTTTAAATAAAAAAGAATAGGGTTAGGAGTGATACACCAGAGAGAAAAAGGGAATTAAAAAAGATTGTGATTATATAAAGAAATATTAGAGTTCATGAACTTGGAATTTGGAACTTGTAGTGATGGCAGGATCAAGGCTATGAGCATCTCTCTGTGTAAGTGAGGTGAAGTGGAGGAGAGAAAGAATGAAGACATGCTATGCATTATGGAAAGATAAGGCAAATAAATAGACAATGGGATGGTCCCAGAACTGAACAGGAGGAGGACAATGTCTACCTCAACTACATTTTGAAATTGCCTGAGATGCTCCCTGCCACAAAAAAAAGCCCATCTTCTGAGGCTGCAAATCAGCTCAGTGTCCAGGGAAGCTAAACAGCAGATGATCCAAAACTGCAGTTTAAAAAAAAAAAAAGCTTGGCCTGGAAAGAGTGACTGGCAACCTTTAGTGGGTCGCCAATCAGATTGCAGTTCAAAGTCCCCACATATTTGGGCCCAAAGTCTTTAGATGAATTGTTGTGTTAACTATCATGGTTGGTGATCATTGCTATCTTATCTCAGTTTTCTAATTTGAAATTTGCAATTTTGCATTCTCTGACCTTGGACACAAATCTAAATGAGTTTCTAATAGTTTTTAATTGCATTTCCTCCTTTTACCCAGTATTGATTCTGTCTGACCAGGTCAGTCAATCCCCCACTCTCAACATTCCAGTTTCTCCCTATTGCCTTTCTGATCAAAAATCAATAAATTCCTTTGTTTGGATTTTAAAGCTCTTTACAACCTGGCCTCCGCCCACTTTTCTAACCTCATCCTGCAGGCATTCCTCTTCCAAGAGGACCTAGTCTGGCCATAGTATGTAGGTGACACTACATGGGTCTCCGTGCCTCTAACACTGGATTGCTCTCCTTCTTTCCCTCCACATGAAATCATTCTTTACTTCCTTCAAGACTCAACTGGCGTTGCCCACGCTATACAACCGTATGGTTCTTTTCGGTTTATTCTGCATGTCCTTCCATGTGTACAGGCCTTCCCTGACAGAACGTGAGCAGGGAGTGTGCAGATTTTGTCTTTGCTCCCTCAGCGCCCAGCACAGTGGTTGCCCTCCTGCTAATTAATTAACTCCTTGTTCATACTGGGAGATGGCAGCTGATTTAGTCTGCTGTCTGTGGATATTGGGCTGCTTGAGTTTCAGAATTGTTTTCATTTTTATAACAAGGTAACAAGGCAACAACAAGCTTAATAGACATGTATTAAACTGAATATTACAATCAATCATGCATTATGATCAGTATTGGCCATTTTCTAGCCCTTTAAATTTTGCAGAGTACTTTATATATACGACCTCTGTTGATTCTTGTTCACCCAACCTATAAATGCTCCCATTTTTCCCCAGTTTACTAATGTACAGATTGGTGGTCAGAGAGATTACGGGATTTGCAAAAGGCCATAGAGCAATTCATCACTAGATAGAGAATCTATCTATCTTTGGCCATTGCTCTTTCCATTGCCCTGCACACAAAAACTGTACACACTCCCAAACTTTCAAGGCGTGACATCGTATCTCGGAGTACAAGTTTTGAACTTTGAATAATCACTTCGAAAGACAGACTAGAAGTAGAGGAGGGAAAGGCCTTTAGAAGTTAAAATCAGGGATCCCTTCCAATGCCTTTATATTCATCAGCTGGAGAAATACACTGGGAATTTTTAAACTTACAATTCTGTATCGCTTCTTATAGAAACTCATATAATTACATGGAACTTATTATAGCATGTATGTCCATGTACCTGTCTTAAGCTATCAGGCAAGCAAACTTAGAAAGGAAATTAAAACTAACAGCTGGAGAGATGAGAAAAGTTTCAAATACCTCTACTACGTGTAGCTATCAGAGAAATGATCTGCTTCTCCTGGGCAACCCAACTCCCCAATTAACCCTGGCATTTCATCCCCAGTATTAAGTGCCAACGTGGAATGCTGAATCTAAAGCAAGGGGAATTGAGGAAAACTATGGTGTGAAGGTAATAAGAGAGGAGGGAAGTTAAGTCCATTTACCTAGGGGCCCAATCCTCACACCTATAGTGCTTGGTAGTATCCCAGGGTTTTTTTTTTGTTTGTTTGTTTGTTTTGTTTTGCTGTGGCATTTGCATTTAGCACTTTGAAAATAGCAATCAAATCAGTTTTATAGATGCCAGAGAAATTGTGAAGAGGACTCAGAGGGGAAGCTGGGTGAGAGGAAGAGTAGGGGGAAACTGAGCAGGGCGGGAGCTTCTTCCAAGGTGGAAAAGAAGTCATCCTCACAAAAGCCCATTAAGTCAAGAGTTTTTGCTTGGAAGTAAAAGACAAAGTGGAAAGTAGAATTGATTATTGGCACAACCAGTAGTGAGTAATCCAGGTCGGGCATATTTCTCTGGGAAATGTCACCAAATCATGCCTTAGAACTGGAGTATTGTGACCTTTTCTTCGCATTGTCATTAATTATTTTGAAATCATTGACATGCTGCTTGCCCAGACAGATGTGTATGCATGTAGGGGTCCATCCAGATAAAGATGAGTAAAGTAATCCATCTATTATTACTAGTGAAATGAAAGGACAGTCTCAAATATTGATAGGCTTGGCACAGGGACTCAAGGGGGAAGCTTGGTAGCAAAGAGATTTTTTTTTGATATGAGACAGGTTAGTGGCATAGTAGATAAAGTTCTGGGACTAGAGTTGGGAAGATTTGAGTTCAAATTCTGCTTCAGGCAGTAGTTGTATGACCATGGACAAGTCACTCAATCTCTCTTTGCTTCTGTTTCTACACCTGGAAAATGGGGATAATAATGGCCCCTGTCTTCCAGGATTATTATGAAGATCAAATGAGATAATAAGTGTAAAGCACTTAGCATAATGCCTGGCACACAGTAAGGACTTAATAAATGCTTATTCCTTACTCTTCCCCCTTCCCCTTTCCCTTCCCCTTCCCCTTCCCCTTCCCCATATAGGGATAAGCATATATTTTCCATCCCCACTTAGGGTAATAAGAGCACAAATTACCTAGTGCCAGGAAGAATTTCATTTGCCGAATATAGCTGAGGGTCTGTCATCTAATGGATACTTAGGAAATTCTTGTGGCTTAACTGAGATAGTTAAGAATGTTGTAGGTAACCCTATTTCCAGAAATCATAGTATTAGTTTTATGTATGATTTGCAAAATACTTTTCATTCATTTTCCCATTTGAACCCTGTAACAACACTGTAGGGCATGTCAGCAATTTGTGACTATGTCAGTCTGGGAATTCCTCATGCATGTGTTCCCTGTGCTGACACAGATCACAGACCATGCATCTCCTGGTGTCGTAGAGAAATGGGTCAGGCTTAGGGCTGCCATTTGCCACTCTGGGTCCACAGGCACACAGACCGGAGATAGCGAAGCCCTAATATTCAGCCCAGCTCTGCTGACTAAAGAAGCCCTGGACAGTCACTGTCTACCCCACCAGACTGCATGCCTTGAGGCAGTTGGGTAGAACCCCCCTTACTGCTGGATGACCCTATTGTGCCTTTTGGCAGAGAGATGACAGACTAGGGGTGCACAAGGCCACTGTGTACATTTGTATTTCTTATTGGTTGCAGAGGAGACCTTTTCTTTTGCTTTTTGGAGAAAGTATTTTTAAAATTCAGAGAAGAGAATCGAGATTCAGAAGGGGACACAGTCAACCGGGGCAGTGTTGGAACTACTATGGCAAATTAAAAATATATTTAAAAGAAGCAAGGTCTACCTAATAGAGATTCACAGTTTTACACAGTCCTCCATTTATGTTCTCTGTATAGCAAAATATTCACATTTGGTGATATTTTTCAAATTCATGATAATAAGACATAAAATTAAGAAATAGGAAATGCAATCTTTGGCCAAAAAAAAAAGATTTCTGTGACATTAAGAGGTATCAACTCTGGCTTTTCGTTTTTAAAGGATAAACAGTATGAACACCCAATACTTTACAGTGGGCATGGTGGGCTTGGACCATCCTTACCCATAAATGATGTTACCCATGTCATTTATATTTTTCTTTCTTATTCTGAGATGACATTATTTCCTGTCCTAACTGCCTTTTGTCAGCTTACTGTGAGTTTTCAGTTGTTACCTTTGTCACTTTAAATCTGTTTGTATATGTTTGATTATATTTTTTACCAAACTTAGAAAAGAAAACAGGAAGGTGGAAATGAGGAGGAGATAAAGGAGGAAAGAGCAAGAAAGGTGAAGAGGGAAATAATTGAATTGAGAAAGAAGAAGCATGGAGAGTTCTATGTTGCCTTGGGTGAAGTCTTTTCAGTTTTTTGATGCCTAAAAAGGTTATAGCCTTAATAACAGAGAAGTCATTTATTCAATTTATGAGCCACTATCAGTGCTATTTGAAAACCTATCAACAATGGAAGTTAGTTGCTAAAGGACAATACGTAGACAAATGTTATTCCAACTTTCCAAAAAGGTAGATTCTTCGAACTGTAGGCCAATGATCTTGGCTTAATTTCTGGCAAAATTTTAGAATGAAAATGTAGAAAAGGGAGCATGATAACAAAAAGCTAGCATGGCATTATCAAGAATTGGTCATACCCACATGTAAAACCCAGAGCAACTGTGCATCGGCTACAGGAGGGGGGTTGAGGAAGGACAGGGAAAGAAAATGAATCTTCTAACCTTGGAAAAATATTCTAAACTAATTAATTAAATAAAATTTTCAAAAAAAAAAAAGAAAGGATCATGCCATTCTAACCCTATTTCCTTTTTTGATGGGATTACTAACCATAATGTGATCAGGAAAGTTACTATAGATGAAGTAGCACTGGAGATGAAGAAGGATTGGGAGGGGATGTGTAGGACGACCTGACAACAGTTTGTGTCAGAAAAGAGCTGCAAGGAATTGTCCAGCTCTTTAGAAGATTGTAAACTTCAGATGGGGAAGAAGTATGCTGGGTCATCCAACAAAGCTGACGTCTTATACTGTTTTAAAAGAGTTGTAGTGTCTGCAATGAGGGCAATTCATTTCCTATGCTCTTTTGTAAAAAAAAAAAGTCATTGACAGACTAGAGTATATCCAGAGTAAGATAATGACTAACTATAATTGTTAAGAGGAATACTGCTGAGGCATGGGTCAGACTAGCTAGCCTGTATGGTTTCTTCTACCTATGGGCTTCTGTGAAATGTTCCCGCTTCCCTGAAAATAAGTCCAAAGTTCAATAATCCTTTTGTCAGCCTTGAAGAAAATTGAGAGGTCAGGAACTCCTGAGTTGGTCAGGTGGCATCAGGAGGAAATTTCTGCACCTATCTGTGTACCTCTCAGAGAAGATAGCTAGGAAGGGCTGATGAACACAAAGCTCGACTGACAGAAATCTTAGATATTGAGTTCAGCCAGTGCAAAGGCAAGGTCAGGGTTGAATGTCTATTTTTCAGCCCCCACTAAGTGATCCATATTTTCAAAGTTGAAGTCTTTGATTTCTTAAGCGGTGTGTGTATGTAACATACTGTTCATGAATTACTTGTGTAATTCCCTGGAAAACTGGTAGAAATAAAAAGTATCAGGATCTTCCAATCAACCAGTGACATTGAATTCAAATCACCTTTCAATTGCTCCATTATTGTTATAATTGAAATTCCTTTCCTTGAGAATTGTTGTCCTTTGGACTGCAACACCCATCATTCTCTGCCAGTCTATTTACTCCATGATTACAAGCAAAATGAAGAAAAGCCGATTTGGATCTTTTCTGCATTTCTTTGTATCCCCAGTATTTGACACATTGCCTGCACTTAGTATGTATCAATTGAGTGATTAAGTGCTTGTTCACTTGATTTGGACCTCCTTTCAAGTCCATGGAGGACATTGGATACATAATGTAGGGAGTCAAACCCCGTTTTTATGTGCATCATTAGGTGTTGTGGAGAGCGAGTTAAGTCCAAGTAATGAATGCCACTGTCATTGAGATCTTTAAATGAATTGTTACTAGCTTTTCCCTTGGTTGTACAGTATTCTTTCAGGGAAACGGACAGAAATGAAATCAATGCATTAAGAATCAAAGTTTCTACACCTCTATTTTTCCACACTAATCTGTGTTTTGATGTTGTTTCCCTATGGAGGCCTGTGCCACCTAAAAACACATAGAAGAATCACTTTGACCATGTCAGTTTTACTGACTAGAAGTCAATTTTCCTGTAAAATGAGCAGCAAGATACTATTTTAACAGTTTGGGGTCAAAGGGTGCCTTGCCATACAGACTGCCTGATTGTCAGCAGTGACATTCTCTAGCTTCATTCTAGTAGTTGCCTTAACGGATTGGGTTCACAATCTTTTCATGTTTTCTTTCTTAGAAAAGCAATACAGAATCTACTTATTTTTAAAGAATGATTGAGAAGACTCAAGAAGAAAAAAAGGGATCCATTTGAAAATACCTTTTCAGTCCATCGCAGTCTTTAAGTCTTCATTGAGCACCTACTATGGGCTCCACTATGGTGTGACTCCATGAAAGAGATGGATTATAGAGTTATATGCCAAACTGTCTGCGCTGTGTGTGCTGCGTATGCATGCATGTGTGTATAGAAAGAGTGGGGAATGGGTGGGAAGCTCTTTTTCTCACTTTGATCCAAATATTCACTTTGTCCCAAACCTAATGCCTAACCTAACATTTACTATATGTTCATTACTCTGCCTAATATGTTTCTCATATATGTAAAAGCACATTATTTAGTCAAAACTATCGTATTAAATTTGCCTTGTAATTCCTAAGGGCTGTCAGCTGCTCATTAAAACTTGATTTTCTGTCAGGAGGAATTAATAATCTTGCCTTTTGAGTGAATTTAGAAGCAATGAGGGTTTGAACAGAAATATGTGAATACCCTCTCGGTGGTAAATTGGATATCCAATTTTCAACTTAGTCTTAATGGGGAAAACTGAATAAATTGATTTTAGAGGCTGTTCTTTCCTTTTAAATATTTCCTCTCTTTTTTTTAACTGAGTTAAAGTGGAAGTACACATACTTTTTCAGTAGTGGGGAGGGTAGATCTATTTTCATCCACTTAGAGCGGTTTCTCAAATGCAAATGAGACCTAATATATGGAAGATCCATATGGCTGATTGTATAAGGGGAGTCTCGAGAAATCAAAGAAAATTCAGCACAATAAACCAGAAATTGATTTGTATGAAATTTGAATAATTTTTAGTCTAAAAGTAAAGCATCCTTCCTAACCCCACCCCACCCCCGAAGGAATTTCACAGTCTAATGCCATTCTCATAGGAGTTGCCAGTAATTTCTATAGCCACCCAGCTAAGGGACGTAACCTGCTATTGCTTTCTTTCACATGCTTGCTGAAATCAAACTAATCAAATATAGTCATTCCTTTTTATTTTCAGTGTCGCAACTCTGTCATTATGTCTTTGGATAGAAAATCAATTAAAGTGACAAAGAGTTGAAAAGACACTTGTCAATTGGCATAAAAGCCTGTCTTTTTGACATCTATTTCTTTTTCTCTCCCCAGTTACATCAGCCACTGTAGAGATGTACGTTTAGTTTTCAGACAGTGTTCATCCTCTGAGTAGGGGCATTGCCTTTGAGATCTCCTGGGATACCATGAGGCTGTGTGACCTTGGGATGATAACTTTTGTGCCCTCATGTTCAACAGCATGTCTACATGTACTTATGCACTTTGTTTTAGATATACTTTTGAACGTTTAGTTCAGTATAATAGAGGTTTCCTTTGTAATTCCATGTACATGATTCTATCCATTTAGAACCATTCTTCTGAACAAGGTTCTGTAGGCTTCCCAGATTAAATTGCCAAAGGGGCCCATGGCTCCCTGAAAAACTTAAGAAAACCTGGCCTCCAGTAACTGATACCAAGTGGGAGCTCAGGTGAGCCGCTAGAAGCTGGTGGTCCAGTAGAGTAGGAAGCAGCATTTAGAGTTAGAAGAGCTAGGTTGAAATCCCAGAGGTGCTACTTCCTAAACAGGACGCTTTGGAAAATCTCCTAATCTCAGTGGGCCCTCGGTTTCCTCCTCTCCGGTGAGAGGTTTCAACTAGATGGCCGTTCTTTCTTTTCTGTCTCCTGGTTCATTTCCTATTGCCTACAAATATGGCCATGTCTCTGCCATCTTGAAAAAAACTCATTTGATCATTCCATCCCCACTGTCATTTTATTTCTCTTATGCCTTTTGTAGCTAAACTTGAGAAGACTGTCTACAGCGGGTGACTCCATTCTCTCTTCTCAGTCTCTTCATAAACCTCTTATAATCTAGCTTCTGACTTTATTATTCCACTGAAACTTCTCTCACAAAAGTTACCAATGATCTTTCTTAGTCACCAAGTTCAATGGCCTTTTCTCAGTCTTCTTCTTCTTCTTCTTGACCTCTCTGTAGACTTTGCCACTTGTGCTCACTCTCTCCTCCTTGGTACTCTCTTCTCAGGGTACCACTCTCTCCTGGTTCTTTTCCTCTCTCTCTGACTATTCCTTCTCAGAAAAAAACTTCTTTTTTCTCTAAAAAACTCTTACCTTCTGTCTTAGAATTAATACTATATATACTGGTTCTAAGGCAGAAGAGTGGTAAGGCAATGGGGGGCGGGGGAGGGTAAGTGATTTGCCCAGGGTCATCCAGCTAGGAAGTGTCTGAGGCTAGATGTGAACCTAGAACCTCCCGTCTCTAGGCCTGGCTGTCAACCCATTGAGCTACCCAGCTGCCACTCTTAGTCTCCTTTGCTAGATCTTCCTCCAGATCATACCCTCTAACTGCTCTCACTGTAGGTGTCCAACAGGGTTCTGACCTGAGCCCCTCTTCTCTTTTCCCTCTTTGCTAGTTCATGTGATGATCTCATCAGTTTCCATGGAGTTACTTACCAGCTCTATGCTAATGATTCTTTAAAACTATTCATAATCTCACAGCTCTAGTTATCTTTTAGTCACCTCAACCTGGATATCCAGGAGACATCTAAACTTAACATGTCCAAAATGGAATTCATTATTCCTTCTCCCAACTCCTTCCACAACTCTCCATTTACTTTTGAGGAGACCAGCACCCTCTTAGTTTATGCAGTAGCCTTTTGGGAGGTCTGCCTACCTGAAGGCTCTCCTCAATCCAAACATGCCACCACCCTAGTCAATAAATTGCAGTGGCGCTCCCTGTCTCCTACAGGATCAAATACAAACCCCTCTGTTGGGCATTCAGAGCATTTCCTAACTTTGCCTCCTCTTATCTTTATATGTTTCTTACGCCTTATTCTTTTCCATGTACTCTCTGACAGTGGCCCCTCTTGGCTGTTCCAAAAACAAGACACACCATGTCTCAGCTCTGGGTATTTTCTGTGACTGCCTCCTATGCCTGGAGCCATTTTCCTTCTCATATTTGCTCACCATCTTCCTATAAAGCTCAACTCAAATACCATCTTCTCCAGGAAGCCTTTCTAATTCCAGTGCACTTTTTAGAAAAAATTATTTTCTACTATCCTACCTTCAGCTGGTTTGTATTTGTTTGCTTGTTGTCTCTCTCACAAGAATCATGAGCTCCTTGAGAGCAGAGACTGGCTTTTTCATCTTTTTGTTTCCTCGGCTCTCTTAGCAGAGTGTCAGGCATATAGTAGCCACTTAATACGGATTTCTTGATTGACTATTCTAAGTTCTCTTCCAGCTCCAGCCTGTTGAGGCTGTATCAATGATTCTCGATTCTTCTGTTTGAAATCCCAGTTAGAAAGAGCTAGGGAAATGCCGAATCACTGGCTAAGGGTAACACATTGCTTCTTAAACTTCTAGGCTTTCTAGAAATACTTTCTCTTTGCCTAAGGGGAAGAGATTGAAAATTCAATCCTGTTCCTTTCAGATGTACTCAGCTATAATGCACAATACTAAATAATATCTCTGTTGCCATCTCATCTCCTTACTAGACTGTAAGTTCTTTGAGCCTGGGGGCTTCCCCAGCAGCCAAACATGATATTCAGTCACAAGGAAATACCAAGCATAGATATTATACACATATATTTGTTCTTGTTGGTTCTCTGTACAGCTGTTGCTTTCAGTCTGTTTTTCAGTTGTGTCGAACTCTTTGTGATCCCATTTGGGGTTTTCTTGGCAGACATACTGGAGTATTTTGCCATTTCCTTTTCCATAACATCTAACAAATGAGGAAACTGAGGCATTAAGTGACTTGCCCAGGATTATATGGCTAGTAAGTGTCTGAGGCCCAATTTGAACTCAGGAGGATGAGTCTTCCTGCCTCCAGGTCTGGTACTCTATCCACTGTGCTACCTAGCTACCCTGCTCTTATTGCTACTGATAGGCTAGAACAAAGAGCTTCCTATACTATCCAATAAATAGTTATTAAGTATTGACTGTGTGCCAGGTTCTGTGCTAGGCCCATGAAGTACCAAGCAAGTATATTTTAATAGTCCTTGTATTCAAGGCGCTTCCAGAACTGGGATAGAACCGATGCATGGATAAGAGACATACTTGCTCATTTGAGGGGAAGGAACAAGCAGAAAATAAAGGAGGAGATTAGGAGAAGCTTCCTATAAGATGAGCCCTGAAGGAGGTAGAGGTGAAGACATTCCAGATGCAGGCATGGGGGACTGCCAAGGTCAAGAAGAAGCAAGTAAGCAGTCAGACTTAATCATAAACTGTGTGAAAGGAAGGAATATAGAATAAAACTGGAAAGTTAGCCTGGTACTAGGCTGTGAAAGAAAGGCTTCCTGAGCATAGAAATTATACGTCCAGATGATGTAGGGATTTTTATTTAAAGGATGACATGGGGCAGCTGGTTGGCATGTGAGAATGCCGAGACTGGAGTCAGGAAGACCTAAATTCAAATTTGGTCTTAGACATTTACTAGCTCTCGGACCCTGGGCAAGTCACTTCCCCCTGTTTGCCTCAGTTTCCTCATCTGTGAAATGAAATGAGCTGGAGAAGAAAATTGCCAAGTATTCCAGTATCTCTCCCAAGAAAACCCCAAATAGGGTCATAAAGAGTCTGATACAACTGAAAAACAACAAAGGTTTTGGAATGCAGCAATCAAAGGCTTTTGTAGTAGTTGAGCAGCTGTCAGAAGCTCTAAGGCATGTGGTTTTGCTTTTGTGGGTCAGAGATTTACTTAATACTCCCTTACTCAAGGTCCAACTTTTTAAAGTAACTCAATTTGTTGTGTACTGATGTGAGTGTTGCCTATTATTTTTTTTTGAAATTTTTATTTAATTAGTCAATTTAGAATATTTTTCTTGGTTACAAGAATCATGTTCTTTCCCTCCCCTCCCCTCCCCCCCATCCCCTCCTGTAGCCGACATGCAATCCCACTGGGTTTTTGCAGGTGTAAGCCTATTTCCATGTTTGCACTAGGGTGATCTTTTAGAGTCTCCATCCCCAATCATATCTCCATGGACCCATGTGGTCAAGCAGTTGTTTTTCTTCTGTGTTTCTGTTCCCACAGTTTTTTCTCTTATTGTGGAGAGCATCTTTCTTATAAATCCCTCAGAAAAGTCCCGGGTCATTGCATTGCTGCTAGTAGAGAAGTCCATTACATTCTATTGTAGCACAGTATATCCATCTCTGTATACAATGTTCTCCTGGTTCTGCTCTGTTCACTCTGCATCACTTCCTGGAGGTCCTTCCAGTTCACATGGAATCCCTCCAGTTCATTATTCCTTTGAGCACATTTTGCAATTTTATCTAACTCTTTCTTGGTCTTAAAATCTTTCCTTTCCCAAAGATCTGATAGGTAAACTATTCTATGTTCACCCAATTTACTTATAGTTTCCTTCTTTATACTTAAGCCATTCACCCATTCTGAATTTATCTTGGTGTGAGATGTTGATCTAATCCTAATTTGTCCCATACTGTTTTCTAATTTTCCCTACAGTTTTTGTCAAATAGTGGGGTTTTCTCCCCAAAACTGGGATCTTTGGGTTCATCATAGACTGTCTTGCTGAGGTCACTTCCCAAGTCTATTCCACTGACCCTCCTTTATGTCTCTTAGCTAGTACCAAATTGTTTTGATGACCACTGCTTTAAAGTATAGTTTGAGATCTAGGACTGCAAGGCCACCTTCCTTCACATTTTTTTCATTATTTCCCTTGATATCCTTGATCTTTTGTGCTTCCAAATGAACTTTGTTATGTTTTTTTTTTCAAATTCAGTAAAAAAATTTTTTTCTGGGTAGTTCGATGGGTATGGCATTAAATAAGTAAATAATAAGTTTGGGTAGGATTGTCATTTTTATTATGTTAGCTTGTCTTACCCATGAGCAATTAATGGTTTTCCAATTATTTAGATCTAGCTTTAATTGTGTGAAAAGTGTTTTGTAGTTGTGTTCATATAGTTCCTGTTTGTCTTGGCAGATAGATTCCTAAGTATTTTTTATTATCTAGGGTGATTTTAAATGAAATTTCTCTTTCTAATTCTGGCTGCTGAGATGTGTTGGAATTATATAGAAATGCTGATGACTTATGTGGGTTTATTTTGAATCTTCCTAAAAGTTGTTGATTATTTCCACTAGCTTTTTAGTTGATTCTCTAGGATTCTTTAAGTAGACCATCATATCATCTGCCAAGAGTGATAGCTTGGTCTCCTCATTGCCTTTTTTAGTACCTTCAATTTCTTTTTCTTCTCTAATTGCTACTGCTAGTGTTTCTAGTACAATGTACAACTGGGTCCCTTAAAAAGTGTTTGTTTTTTCCCTTTCTTAATTACCTTTTGGTGATTCTCTTAAGTTCTGTGTTTGGGCATCAGATTTTCTGATTAAGACCAGTCTTTTCTTTATGAATGCTTGGAAGTCTTTTATTAAATGGCCATACTTTCCCCTGCAAGAATATAGTCAGTTTTGCTGGGTTGTAGACCCTGTTTCCTTACTTTCCCAAATATCATATTCCATGCCTTTTGGTCCTTTGGTGTAGTTGCAGCTGGATCCTGTGTTATCCTAACTTCAGTTCCAAGGTATCTGAATGGCTTCTTCTTAGCAGTTTGTAATATTTTTTCATTGGTCTGGTAGTTCTTGAATTTGACTATAACATTCCTGGGTATTGTCAATTCAGAATTAAATATAAGAGGTGATCTGTGGATTCTTTTAATCTCCACTTTCCCCTTCTGTTCAAGAATGTCAGGGCAGTTTTCTTGGATAATTTCCTGTAGAATGATGCTCAGGCTTTTCCCCTTCCAGTAGTCCGATAATTCTTTTTTTTTTTTATTTAAAACCCTTACCTTCTACCTTAGAACCAATGTGTATTGGTTCTTAGGTGGAGGAGTGGTAAGGGCTAGGTAATAGGGGTTAAGTGACTTGCCCAGGGTCACACAGCTGATAAGTGTCTGAGGCCAGATTTAAACCCAGGGCCTCCCCTCTCTGGCCTGGCTCTCAATCCACTGAACCACCCAGCTGCCCCCACCAATAATTCTTAAATTATCTCTCCTGGCTCTGTTTTCAGGGTTTGTTGTTTTGTGAATGAGGTGTTTCATATTTTCCTCAATTTTTTCATTGTTTTGATTTTGTTTTATAGATTCTTGATGCCTTATGAAGTCATTTGCTTCTAGTTGTTAGACTCCAATTTTTAAAGTCTGAATTTCATCCCTGGCTTTTTGGTCATCCTTCTCCTTCTGATCTTCCATCTTCTTTGCTTCATTTTTAAGCTTGTTAATTTTGGCTTTCAAGACACTATTTTCTCCATTTAGTTCAAGTGCCTCTGTTTCCAGATGACTTATCTTTCTCTTTAAGTTCTTTCTCCAGTTGTCTTCAGCCTCTCTTAATTGTTTTTTGAATTGGATTTTGAGTACTTCCAAAGCCTGTGTCCAATTCGCTGGAGCTTCTTTGTTTTTGCTTGGTGTTCCTTGGTCCTCACCCTCTTCTGTTCCATTTGCTCTTTGTTCATTGCCTGAATATAAGCTGTCCATTGTATTTTCTTTTTCTGTTGTTTACTCATATTTTTTCCCTTTCCCCCCCTGTCATTGGCTCTAATATTTCTCCTCTGATAATGTGCTGGATCTGTGGGTTTGGGTTATTCTGTCCTGAAGGGTTTTCTTCTCTGCTCTGCTGATTGATAAGGTTAGGTTGATGGTATTGATGATCCCTGAGGTCAGATCTTCCCCAGTGGGCAGCAGAAACTGAAAAGGAGTTGGCCTTCCCACCCTGTTATCAAGGTTGTAACCTGTAGTGTTTGCACCTTTGCCCTTGGAGCTTAGTCAGCAAGGCTCTCAGCAGTCTATGGGGGAGGGGTGTTGGAGCCTGCCCTTCCCTGCCCCCTGAAGGCTTCTTATCTTCCCTATTGATAAGATTGAGCCAGGGCAGGGTTGATCTTCAAAGCTGGATGTGCCCTGAGGCCAAAACCTCGAGAAGGGGGACAAGATGGAGTGTCTTGGCTGGGACTAGGCTGCCTTCTCTCTGCTTCTCTTCCGGCTGCCTCCCAACCGCCTGTGCTCAATGCCCTGAGCCTGGCACAGTTGTGCCAGAAAGGAAACCCTCCAGACCAGCACCCTTGCCCGTCCAGAGATTCCAGCCACTGCTGGATGCCCAGCACTGTAGGTGTGGGAGGCTTCCTGGGACCTTCCTTCTTGCTTCCCCTTAAACCCAAGTGTTCTGGAATTTAGGCATTTTGGAGGAGCATACCTTGTAAGTTGAGTCCAGGAGAGAGGTTCCCTAGCTCTGTCCTATTGTTAGATTTGGTTTTCAGTCCCCTCAAAGCATTCTGGTTTTGATTGGTAAGGAAGGGTTCTGAGGTGTTCTGAAGTTTTACTGCCTCTAAGCTGCCATTTTGACTCTGCCTCCAAGTGTTGCCTATTATATACACAACATTTTTATATAAAAGTCAATGCTATTAAGCAAAATAACTCACTTATTCTTTGTGGTTGATCTTGTCTGTATTACTTATGGAATTTTGTTTGCACTGTTTGTGCCAATCGATACTTATATAAAGAAGAATTTATCTCAGGAAAGATGGGAGTCTTTTGGACATGTGGGTACATGGCTTAAGCCTTATGGTCTCTTTAGCTATCATTCAGATGGTGTGTTCTGAATGCTTACCCTTTCAAACACAGTCTTGTTAAAGTAAGACTATGTGACCATAACAAAGCAATGCAAAATAGAATGAATGAATGTGTGCGGAACTGAAAGAAAAAGGGTACACATAGTTCAACATTTGAGACTTTCAGAAAAATTCAGTTGGAATTTTAGCTGTGTTCCAGGGCTTCTAATCAATGATCTGCTTTTAAATTAGTCAACGAGCTTTCATTGCTAGGACACTTCCTGTGTGCTGGGCACTAGGCTGGGTCATGGGGATACAAAGATGGAAAATTTTGCCTGCTCTCAAGGAGTTTACATTTAGTTGGGGAGGTTGGTGCATATGTATAAGGACAATGGGCAATATTGTAGCCTCATGTAGAAGCTAGGGCATGAGCAGAGGCTGGAAAGCTAGGTTGGGAAGGGCTTTAGATGTCAAACAGATGAGGTTCTATTTGTTTGTTGAGGTAGTGTAGTAGGGATCCACCGGAGTTATAGAGTAAGTATCCTTTTGGGTGTTGTAAGGGGGCTTGATTGGAGTGGAGAGACTGGAGGCTAGGAACTCACCACTAGGAATTATCTGCTTTCTAACTGTTAATGGGCTACTACTAATCTGTGGTTTGGGTAGGCATCCTAGTGCTGTCACACCTAGATTACAGACTGCACCTATGATTGACACCGGGAGAGCTTTATTTTTGTATGAGTATGTTCTTACAACAGTGACCAATATGGAAGTGTGTTTTGCATGATAATCCATGTGTGGCCCAGATCAAAATTGCTTACTGTCTCAAGTGTTGGGGAAGAAAGGGATGCAGGGAGATCGTTTGGATGGCGTCATGTTGGGAAACATGTTGAAAATTATTATTACTTGTAATTGGAAAAATAAAATAATTTTGAATAAAAATAGTATCCTAGAGAAAGAATGTTACTTAAGGTCCTATCTAAAAATAGCCTTTTAGAAAAGAGCTAAGTCACAAGTTTAAAGAGACTCGAAATTCTGGTTCTCCAGAAATGGTTATTCTACCTGGGTCTAGAGTAGGGCTCCAGGCCTGAAGGTATTTATTTATTAAGTGCCTACTGTGGGCCAGGTACTATGCCAAGTGCTTTGCAAATATTTCCTTTGGGAACAACCCTAGGAGGAGAAAACTGAGGCAGACAGAGGTTAAGTGACTTGACCAGGATCATACAGATAACAAGTATCTGAGAACAATGTGTCTCCTTGACTTGAATCCTAACACCACCTACCTTTTATTCCATGCCTGCCTTGACAGTATTGGCTTTTCTAAATACAGCAAGGGGAGACCAGTCATTGCTTCACAATCCAGGCCCTTCGGCACAACTGGAATTATTCCCATTGCCCCATAGGCAAGGCAGCCTTTGGAAGTTAGCCTATACTCTGCATGGCACCTCGGATAGGATTTGACATTCTTCAGGCAATTAATAAATGGTATTTTAAGAAGAATTCTGATTATAAAAGGGTCAGTTCTGAGATCTCTGAGCTGCCTTTAAAGAGAAGAGGAGTGTGGACAAAATAGCAGGCTTCAGGGATATCAGAACCCAGCTCTGACCTCCCCAGGAATGCTGTGGCTTCTCCCTTTAGTTCATTGTTCAGAGCAGGCACATTTTGTTAGTCCTTCTCCAAAATAGAAAGGTTGTAAAGGATGTCAAAGGGGTAGGCATGGGCAACATCTGGGCTTAGGTCCACTATTTCTCACTTGTGGATATTTGAGCCTAAAACTGTCACTGGGACAAAGACAGAAGAGAGTCTCTACTGAGCACTGAGGCTTCCTTGGCTGTCACTAAGCGTAGTGGGCTGCAGATGAGAGACCTCACCTTCTTGGTCCTCAGAAAAGAAGCCATCATGGATGATAACCTTTAGGAAAGGTGCCATCTTCCTTCTCCTCAGCTTTTGTGGTCTGTTTTCATTTTGCAGTTTTTGAGTGGGGAGAGAAGGAGAGAAATCTGGCTAGAAAGGTGAGAGTTGAACTATTTCTACAGAGAGACACACCATTTTACAGTCTGATGGGATGGCATGGATAACAGATAGGGGGAGGAAGACATATCAGAATAGCTATGAACAGAGATGGGAGGAAAAGTCTGTCTATTACGAGGGCTAAGAACCAGGGCATCATTGTATGAATAAAAAACAATGCAAAACCAATCCTTTTGTAAAGTTAATTCAAAGAACTTGGCTTACTTGTATTTATTTACTTATTTTTTACCCTTCCCTTCCCTCTAAGAATACTGCTTATTGGCTCCAAGTCAGAAGAGTGGTAAGGGCTAGGCAATGGTGGTTAAATGACTTGCCCAGGGTCACACAGCTGGGAAGTGTCTGAGGCCACATTTGAACCCAGGACCTCCCATCTCTAGGCCTGGCTCCAAGCTGCCCCCCTGCTTACTTATATTTTTGAATTTAGATGTATGTATACTAAGTTCCATATTAATGGAGCAGCCAGGTTAAGCAACTGCCCATAGCCTACAGCTGTATTCAAGCAAAGCCCTCTTTGGTCATTCACTTCAACTCATTCGAATTGCTGTCACAGATGCAACTGGCCATTAGTGTCAGGGCCACCAGCTTACACATCGTGTCAGACAGTGCCTACCATCATTTCATTTACACACAAGCCAAAAATAGTAGCTACTCACTCCACACCACCTTAGGAGAGTGAAAGCACCACAAGGAAGAAGCCACTCCAGAAGTTACAGCTCACCAGGCTCTGGTCACCACTATCCATTTGAAAGCGAAGGAGGGACTGGGACTCCTTCCACTGGCCAGTACAGGCAGACTTGCCAGTCTTGATGGCCATTCTCATTCTCCCTTCAAACTCCCTTTACACTAGTTGCCACCTCTGGTGTCTCCAGTGTAGCCAGCTATGCTTGAAGAGCCCGAAAGGTGTCAGAAAAGCTGGTTGTGGGGGGTTTGGGCCAATTGGGTCTGAGCATGTTGGTTTTTTTCTGTGTTTATTTGTCTGGAAGGAAAATACTTGACTGCAAATGCCTATCGTGGAAAGTGTTGAAGCTGTATCATTAGGGGACTGGAAGAGATAGCATCACATGGACAGCCCTAATGATAACAGTGAACAACCTTTTGCTTCTCTCGTCACATCCTGCTGGTGCTTGCCCTTTGAGTCCCCTAGCGAGCCTGGACCTCTGTTGCCAGCTCTGAGATCCCCATCTGCCTTGCCTTAGAGCTCTGCTGATATTTGCCAAGTCTTCCACTTGGACCTTTGATAGCTTGTGTCATTTGATAGGCTGGTTTGAAATGGCACCAGAATTCCTGGGACAAGGAAGGACAGAATGGTACGCCAGATAAAGGAGTAGTTCTTGAAAAGGAAATAAAGCGCGTACTGACTTCTTGTGTGCCAATGAAGGAATGTTGTTTGGGGGGAGCTGAAAATAAAAAGCTGAAATCCTGAGTACACAAAGGAGAAAGAAAAGTAGCCAGAGGGTGGGATGGAGTCAAGAGGAAGAAGCTACTTATTTACGGGCTTCTAGAAAAGAGGCATTTGAATGAGGAAAAAAATAGTTTAGCAATACTTTCAACCAAAGTAGCAGATGAGAGGGAAATGTTACCCATTTCAACATCACCAAACGTTCATTTCCCTCATATGATCAAATAACTCTAAGCCATTAAAGGCCTTTTTTTTCCTTTGTTGACTTTTCACTAATATTTTCTGTTAAAATTGCAGTGGGAGAATTAAAAATGTATTCATTGTTTTGCTGCTGTTGTAAATTCGTGATAAGTCCCTATATCATTGAACCTTCTCAGAAAGGGATGCAGATCCATTGTATTCTTTTACAAACTGAAAAGGAGTTTAAAAAGTAGGAAAGAAAAAATTGCAAATGAAATAATGATAAACATTAGAGGCTCTTCAAATATATAAATGGCATTCAGAATGCCAAATCACCATGAGGGGAGAATAGAAAAAAATCAATGGCAATGTTGTATGGATGCCTTTTGGGGTGTTTGGTAAATGAACCCTCCAACCTTCTAAGAGATGAGAAGGCAGTAAGGAATATTGTTCAATTTGGATCTTTACAAAGATTCATCCTTCATTGTTACTCTTGGATGGTGTGCAATCAAGAAGCAAGATGGAGGGAAGTAGGATTTCTTTTGTTGAAGAATATTTTGCCTCGATATCTTCCTTTGTCCGTCTCAAATGTTTCCAATTTAGTTACGTCTAAGAGGTAGTTTGTTCCTTTTAAAAATAAAGCAAATAAAGGCCAAACAGTTCAAAAACAATATGAAGTTCTTCCAGGCCATATAATTAACTATAGGAAGATCTCTTGGGGTTCACAAATGGGCTGATAAGTGGAATTTGTCCTTCACTATGGATGAAAGTAGTACACTTAGGGGAGGAAATGACTCAAGGTGTGCTAATAGGCTGATGTGCTCCTGACTATTAGAATAGGTTATCTTAAGAATCATTGTTAATTGCTCCATGGAGAATTTAGCTCAGTGGAGAAGTATACAACCATCCATGGGAAACTTGAATGGAAACAATCCAGAAAACATTTTACTCCTCTGGTATGTCTGTCTGTACTTAAGAGAGAACAAATGCCTCCCATGTTACCCTGTGAGCCAGCAACCATAACTACTACTACTCAGATATCTCCCTTCCCAATCTCCTTCACTCTGGTTTCAAAGAAAGGAATGAATGGTTCTCCTTTCCAGAGCAGACCTACTCAAACTCAGCCCCTTTTGAATTTTCCAGTAAATTATTCTCACTCTTCAACCCCACCTTCTCTAATATCCTCCCTCTTCTTCAAAATACCTGAGTTGATCTATCTACCTCATTGGCTATTGACCTGCATTTCTCTTCATCTTTGTAGCTAAACTCCTTGAGAAAACCATCTATACCCATGGCAAGATGGGTTCTAATCTCATTCAGTTGACCACGCCTTTTCCAAATTTTGCAGTGATCTCTTAATTCCCAAATTTAATGATTTTTCTTAATCCTGATCTCCCTTGGTCTCTTATTATGGGGATCAAATGAGCTCCTGTATGTAGATTTGAGGATCTTTTCGAACTCTGTTTTCCATTTCAACAACTAGTAACTTCAATTCAGTGCACATTTATTGAGTACTGCCTGGGGTAGTGTGGTAGGGCCTTTGTACGTCCAAAACCCTGAAATGAGATATTCCTGGTCCAAAAGGGGTTTAAATTCTCCTTCTATTTTATTTTGTCTCTCCAACTACTGAATATTGTATTATGCTTTTTGTTGGTGTTACCCACAATGCTACATACACAAAAGGTAATGGGTCAATATTCACTTCTGGATATAGATTCATAAGTTAAAATGTGAGCACTTGACTTCAAGGGAATGTGGGTTGGCTGCGAGTTCATTTTAGAAAGTGGCAGGGCAGTTTGCCACACCCTTTCCTAAGGCTCAAACACCGGAGTAAACTCATAAAACTCATATCTTCAAAGATTTCTGGCTCTGATTTCTGCATATCAGTCTTGACAGTTTTTTGTCCCCTTACCTCAGGCAGCTGTTTCCATGTACCTAAGACCAGCAGACTCTTGGAGTCAAGGTTAATGTGCAGGACAAAGGGTGAGGATAAGTGGCCAAAGCGATGAGCAGATAGGTGACACACAAACAAAACCAGTTGGTCAAGAGCCACATAGAAAAATGCCTGGCCTTAGTTGTAATGCAAGAAATGCAAATTCAGACTTCATTAAGAGGCCAGTAAGATACCTCTTAAAGTAGGAAAAATAAAATAAGATGCTAAAACTCAATATTGACAGAGCTAGGAGGAGTCAAATACACTTCTAGAGCTGGTGGCTTCATCAATAGGCCCAGAGAGCCTATAAAATCCAGTGTTCCACGAGTCTTCCAGACTAATCAAACTGTAACGGGTTCATAGTGTTCCACATACTGCTAAAAATCACAACTTTTGGGGCTATGTCAGTGCATGAACATGCTGACCTAAAATATAATTGTTAAGTGAAAACTGTGCCTCCGTTTAAAAAGCTGCCCTTGACCCTGCTGTTCCCTGAAGCTATCATTCTAAAGCTCGCCTTATTTTCACAACCATCCTCTCAGAATATGCTATCCAGACTCATTTCCTCCACGTCATCACCTCCCACTTCTGAAATGTTTTAATAGTATCACTGATGTAGTCTGTGAAAATGTTTTGGAGACTTTATATAGATTTTAGCGAAGCTTTGGAACAAGTATGTTGGATTTTATTATTTATTATGGATTAAGGAGTTGTTAGATAACCAGTTTCCAAGAGGGTTCAATGCTAACATGGCGAGATGCTGTCTGACTAAGGACCCGGGCTTGGATTAACCTATTGAACATTTTTGTCAGTAGTGGTCAAATTCACAGACGACTCAGAGCTATAAAGGATAGCAACAGTAGACAAATCAGGACCCACCAGAGTCTAGGGAGAGCCACGTGTAAGTAGAGAAAATTCAGTAGGGATACATGGGAAAGACTTCAACCTCATAAGAATGAAATGGGAAAAGCATGGTTAGATGGCAGTTTGTCTAAAAAAGAGCAAGGATTTTCAGTGGACCTCAAGCAAGCAAGATGAGTCAACAGTGTGATGCAGCAGCCCCAAAACCACTTGCCCTTCACCCTTGTCAGCTCTCCTCAAGAGCACTGCCTTCAGTTCTCGATGTCCCCATTGAAGGACAATCAGTGAGCTGGAGAGTGTCCAACAGAGAGCATCTGGGATGGTGAAGGACTTGGAGTCCTTGTCATATGAGGATGGATTAAAAGGAACTAGGCATGTTTAACCTGGAGAACAGAAGATTCGGGGGTACCAAATTCCTCTCTTCCAGTGTTCAGAGGACTCTGATACAAAACAAGGATTTAGATTTGTGTTGTTTGACCACAGGAAAGAAGGAGTAAGCATTTACAGAGCCTTGTGCTAAGAGCTTTATTGCAAATACTGTCTCATTTGATTCTCACAACAACCTCGAGAGCTATTTTCTATTATTTTCCCCATTTTACAGTTGAAGGCAGACAGAGTTTATGTGACTCGCCCAGGATGACACAGCTAGTAAAAGTATGAGGTTGGATTTTAAGTCAGGTCTTCCCGAAGATGAAGTAGATTGTGCACTTGGCTTGGAATCAGGAAGATTCATCTTCATAAGTCCAGATTGAATCTTAGACACTAGCTTTGTGAATTCGGTCAAGCCATGTAACCCCATTTGCCTCATCTGTCAAATGAGCTGGAGAAGGAAATGGCAATCTTTCCAGTGCCTTTGCCAAGAAAACCTCAAAAATGGGTTCAGGTGTGACTGAACAACAACTTCCTTATTAGAGAGCCAGGCTTTCCTTTATAAAGTGAGATACTTCTAAACTGGTTCCATTGAGATAAAAATTCCCTGGTATGGCGTGCTGTCTGAGGATGCCTTGTCAATTGACTGCTCGATATCAAGCTCCCCCTAGAAACTTAAGGCATCAAGGAGTTTGGCATTTCTCATCAGAGACCTGACTGGAGTCAGATTGTGAAGGCATTTAGTTGTAGAGATTGAGATGAATTTTAACCCAGAGCCATTGAAGTTTCTTGAGCAGAGATGTAAAATGGTCAGATGGGTGCTGTAGGAAATTATTGATAGTAGACATATGTGAAGGGTAAATTGAAGAGGTGACAGACTTGAGGCAGGGAGGCCACTGAATGGAATAATCCATGCAAGAGATTGTCAGACCATGTCATGAAACTCTAATCATGTCCTTTTGACTGGACTTCTTCCACTGTAACTATACACTACAGAAATTTTAAAAATACTATCTATGCTTACACTTTATAGGAACCAAAACTGGGAACAAGCTGTCTGGGAAACAGCTACATGGACTACGGGTGGGAATATCATTATGGGATAGTTGTAGTATTATCATAAAGAATAACAAAAAGGAAGAATATCAGCAAAGAGAACGGTGCACATTATAGCTTCTGAGAGGTTGAAGGGGTTCCAGAGGCGACCTCTTCCAATCTGTGCATGAAAAGAATGTCCTCTTTAGCTGTAACATAGTTGACAAACGTTTGTTGATTTAGCTGCTGCTGCCTGAAGAAGCTCTTAAAAGAGGAGGAACCCTTGGAAGGACTCTGTACATTTTATGAAGATATATGCTTGCTGTAAGATATTACAGGCTGAGAAAAAAAATTTTGGAGACCCTCTAGTCCTAGCCAAAATACCCCTTGCCCTTCACCCTTGTCAGCTCTCCTCGAGAGCACTGCCTTCAGTTCTAGATGTCCACATTGAAGGACAATCTGGCATAGTCTGGCAGAGATCTCAGCAGGCTGTACATAAAAGGAATTCCTGCCAGCATCATTAAGTAAGTGTTTTGAAAAAACAAAATCTGAACTTGGAGTATTGTATATGCTTGTGTTATTGTTGTTGTTGAGTTGGTCAGTCATGTCTGTGTCTCTGATCCCATTTGGTATTTTCTTGGCAAAGAGGATAGTTTGCTGTTTCGTTTTCTAGCTCATTTTACAGTTGAAGAACCTGAGGCAAACTGGGTAAAGGGACTTGCCCAGGGACACACAGCTGGTGTTTGAGGTTGCATTTGAACTCAGGTTCTCCCGAGTCTAGGGCTGGAGTTCTCTTTACCTAGGTGACCTTTTTTTCCAAGACAGATAAACATAACAGTTAAATAAGGGAGAATGTGTATCTTTGAGGTTTTTTTAATTTTAAATTTCTTATTTTAAATCATTTTAAATATTTATTTTATTGTTTCTTGCACTGAAATTCCCAGGTATCTCCCACCTCCCCATAAAACAGAAAACCTAATTTTAACAAAAAGTGGTTTATGTTTATATATATATTAAAATTTTATATATGTATGTCTTGATATGTTTTTAGAGTTCTTTCTCTAGAGGTAGACAAATGCAAGTCATTCTTCAAAAAATATTTCTATCAATGTATGCAATATTCTCTTGGTTTGACTTTTTTCTCTATTCATGATTTAGTGTAGCTTTTACCAAGGTTTTCCAGAATTAACCTGTTTGCCATTTCTTGTGGCACCATCGCAATCACATGCCACATGTTCAGCCATTCCCCAATTGATGGGCATCCCTTCAGTTTCCAAGTATTTGCCACCACAAAAAGGGCTGCTATAAATATTTTAAAACCTACAAGGTTCCCCCCCACCTCTTTTTTCTCTGATCACCATAGAAAATAAACCTGAGTGGTATTGCTGGGTGAAAAGGTTTACACAGTTTTCTAACTTTTTGGTCATCATTCCAGATTCTTCTCTAAAATGACTGGATCAATTTGTATTTGTCCTCTCCGACATTTGTCACTTTGTCCTTTTATCATTTTAGCCGCTAGCTTTGCTGTACCTCAGAGATGTTTTGATTTGCCTTTCTCTAATCAATAATGATCTTGAGCATTTCTTCTTATGTGTGCATATAGCTTTGATGTCTTTATCCAGAAACTGTCTTTTCATATCTTTTAACCATTCATCGCTTTACCCTCTCAGCCACAACTTCTGAGTTGACAGTAGGCTGCAGTCTCCATCAACTGAGAAACAATGGGGGTGGTTAGGAGAATCAAGTAGAATGCAACTTCTAAGTGTAGGCAAGTAGGAGAGAGATGGAGCTTGTTTGCTTTGGAGCAAACCTCCAAGAACTTGAAAACAGAGAGAATGCAAGTTACTAGGGTAGGCTTCTCCTCTTCTCTCATCCTGTCTGTCTGTCTGTCACTGAGCTTGTGAACCCATGACCTCTCATTCTCTAAGCACTCTTCTCTACCTTGTGAGCCACAGCTAGGTTGTTGCCAAAGACCAGCATCAATCTCCATCTGAAGTGAAACTTGATTGATTGAACGCCTGCTAAGGATACCAGCGATCAAATAAGTACACCCAAAATGTATGAAGTATTTTGACCACACTAGCGTAGAGTCAGGCTTCTAAGAAAAGCAAAAAACAAGCCAGGTATACTTTCTTACAAGTGAATCACAATTTATTCTACAAAGAAAGGATTTCTCCATTCCACAAATATTGCTTAAAAGCAATGAAACTTGATTGACTGAAATGTGTTAAGGATGCCATCGGTAAAATAACTTAGCATGTGTATTTATAGGGCAAGAATTCCAAGCACACTGAGAAAAACAAAGTCAACCTTCTAAGAAAAGTAAGAAACAATTACACCTTCTTACAGCCAAATCACGATTTATTCTACAAGGAAAGTGGCTCTCCATTCCACAAATATTGCTGTAAACAAACGGAAAGCATGCTACCTGCCTTGAAGCAGATTTCCATCACATTCTGCAATATATTCCACAGTCACAATATTTAAAAATGTTAAAATATTTTGTTTTTCCCATATGTGGAAGAAGAAGGGAAACATACAAAATTCGGCAAGGGATAAGGGGACCTTGATCAGCAAGGCTAATGACTGATTAAATCAAATCGAAATGTATTACTTACATTGGGCTTCTATTCCCAGCAGCCTTCTGCAGATTGAAACTCGGGTCTTTCTGACTTGAGGCCCCCTGTTGTAACCACTTAACTATGGCTTCCTATAGTAATTAAGGGCATTTTAGTCTCTAACCAAGGGGGAACCTCTTTGGTTAATGCCTATGAAGGAGGCCGTCAAAGAAATAGATGATAAAAAACAGAAGAGGTCAGAGATGCCTTTATTGTTACTTCCAATAGGATACCGTGGAGGCTCAGAGAAAGAGAGAGGCACACTTCCAAACAAAGTAGAATAGACACACACCTTGTTCAGGTTATTCAACAATCCTACATTTACTCTGTTGTTTTTGAGTGTCAGCCAACTATCCACCATGATGAAACTTGGCTGATGCTAGAAAACAATAAAGTCAATGAGTGCATTACATAAGAAACAAATGAACTAAGTCACCACTGCCTTAATAAACCCAGACCCCAAAACTGCAAAAGATCTCCAGTCCCCAAAGAAGGAGAAGCAGCCTACCTTCAAATACAATTCTATCATCTCCTTTCACATTATAGAAAAATGAAATCTAAATACAACATTACAATCATTTACAGAAAAGAAAGTTTACAATCTTTCATAGTTATGGAAGGATAAGGGAAACGTACAAAATTTGTATTGTAATCCAGAACAGCAATGCAAACAATCTTAATTATATAAAATTGAAAATTACACAAAATAGAGCATTGAGAACTAGAACAAAAGACAGAGTAAATTAGTGGAAATGAAAACATATTACACTGA
Organism: Monodelphis domestica; assembly: GCF_027887165.1. Lineage (NCBI taxonomy): Eukaryota > Metazoa > Chordata > Mammalia > Didelphimorphia > Didelphidae > Monodelphis > Monodelphis domestica. Next base: position 12,671,780 of record NC_077235.1, on the reverse strand, counting down.
AATCTATAAAAAATAAAAACAAATAACTAAGGTCAAAACCCATTGATATCTCATTTTACACAAAGTCAACACACAAAAACGAAGGCATATTTAATTAGAAATTGAAAAATAATACATCCAAAAGAATAGATAAAATAAAAAATTTTAATTACATGTTAAATTTATACCATTTTTCCTCAGTGGCATAAATCCACACAATCACATTTATTCTTGCTCTGAGAAACAGAGCAATAACTTATGACATTATTTTGTACCAAATATTAATTACCTCCTACATCAGTCTATATGTGAATTTCTTACTTGTCCACATTGTTTCATTAACTATGATAATTTTAAGAAAATGTGTAGTGTCTACATATATTCATGTAAAGCATTTGTTAGATTATAACGTTCCCTATTGTTTGAAATTTTAAACTTGTACAGCTGTTGTTGGAATTTATTGGTCCCATGGTCACAAGGTTCTCCTTTACTAGCTTAGTCAAAGCAAATCTTACATTTTGAATTGGATTACTTGGTCAATGAATTTTTTTAATATTATGAAAACATTATTTCAGTATGGTCCCAAAAGGTATCTTTTGTATTCCCCAGACTACTCCTAGAGTCCAGCACCAAAAAACAACTTATAAGCTTTAATTCTGAGTAAGAGTTAATAGAGATGATGCAGTCTAACATCTATATTTGATAATTTAAAAACTCAGACATGTGATTTTGGTTACAAAGTAAAATAGGTAATAGATGGTATTTTCCTAAAAAAATAAATGTTTGCATTCCTTATGAGTATCATATTTCATGATGATGAATGACATTTTACATATAGATTTTTTACTAAAAGATTAATTAAGTTTTCCATCATTATTCATTAATGAGATAACCTTATAGTGTCTGTGTATATTTGTGCTACATTCCATACTATTTGAGTCATTAGGATCGTGTTCATATAATCTAAGTAATTTGGAAGATCCCATTACCAAAAATAATGTGGCATTGCAATTAATTGCTCTTCAAACATTGTATAGAATTTACATAAACCTTTCTAGATCATATTTTGGTTTTGTTTCACTTTCTGGAGTGTTACAGGACACACTAGTTCATTTATAGAGTATTTAACATACAAGTTGTCTTCTCTCTCCATGTCCATAAACTCATTGATTACTATAACCCGCCTACTTCATTCAACATCTGAAAGGAATACAATTCTTCTATTAATGACCCTGAGACAAAGTAGAATCCACAAAGGAAAATCTTTTAGCTCTTCATTTGCTGACCATCACCACCCTCTAGGTTCCTCATCCATCTTCATTTGGATGCTCTTCATCTATGATTCTCATGGCCAAAAACATACCTTTAATCCTCTCACCTACTTTTGACCCAATTGGGGTCAATTCCAATGGACCTCAAAGTTATTGTTTAAAAATTGAACTAGAAGCATGAAAATATTGAATTAACTGCTACATATTCTCTTGCTAAATTGACTTATTTACTTTTTCTAACTTTATTACATTTTTATAAGAGATACCAATAAAATATGGAATTTTAATTTTGAACTGGTATCTTTTATTTTGACATCATCTACATTTTCCCCCTCCCAAAAGCAATCCTTTCTAACAAAGATTACAAAAGAAAAAAAAACAGATCAGAAAAATTAACATATTGGAAAATTCCAAGTTTATGTATGAGACCCCATGCCCATAATCTCACCATTTTACAAAGTCGAAAAAGTGCTTTCTAATTTGTATCTGGCATCAAACTTAATCATAAGTTCACATTATTAATTTTGAATTGTTTTTTTTATTATTGTTCCCTTTTTACTATTATCATAGTATGTATTGCTTTCCTGGTTATGCCAGATTGATTTTGCATCAATTCATATAAGTATTCTTACGTTTACTTATATTATTCTTATTAATTATTCTCTAATCATTAATCATAATTCTTTAAAACATATTAATACTCATATATATATATATATGCTACCATTTCTGTATTCTTTCCCCAAACAGTGGTCATCTGTTTACTTTGCGCTCTGTTCATTGCAACAACAAATAAATGCTACTATATAAATATTTTCATAGGTGTGAAACCTTCCCTTTTTATGTATTTATACTCTTGGAACATATACTTCCTTGGGAAATTTAATACTGATTTCACTAAGTTAAGGGCTATAGATATTTTGATACATTTCTTGCTGTAATTCCACATAGCTTTTCGGATTGGTTTCTCAATTCCCCATTCCACCAAAAATGCATTAGTAAACTTTCTTTCCACAGTCTCTCTAATGTTATATAGACTCATTTTGTTATCTTTGTCACTTCCATGAGTGTTAAGTAGAGGGTGTTCAGATTTGCATTTTTCCTATTATTATTTGGAGCATTTTCTTCCTTTAATATTTATTTAATTTTTTGCCAACAACATGAAAAAACAATTTTTATTATTCGACAATTTTTACTTCTAAATTCTCTCCCTCTTTCCTTTCCCTGAAGTGGCAAGCAAATTAGCATATACATGTGCTATCATACTAAACAAGTTTCCATATTACTCATGCTGTACAAGACATATCATCCAACAAAAGCCCATAATAAAAATAACCTGAAAAAATATATCCTTCTATCTGCAATCAAACTCCACTACTTCCATCTCTAGAGTTGGATATCATTTTGCGTCATGCTTAGATCAATGTAATTTTTTCATGTAATATAAATATAAATAAAATAGCAAAAAAAACCCACAGTTGATCATCATACAATATTTCTCTCTGTACAGTGTTCTCTTGGTTCGACTCTGTTCACTTTATATCACTTCATATAACTCTGTCCAGGTTTTTCTAAAAGCATTCTACTCCTCATTTCTTATATAATTCAATAGTATTCCATTACAATCATGTACATGCCCTCCAATTCTAATTCTTTCATACCACAAATAGAATTGCTGTAAATGTTTTTGTGCAGTAGGTCCTTCCCCCTTTCAAAAGGTGGAAGCCTTCTTAAAAATATCTGTGGGAAATAAACCTAGTACTGGTATTGCTGGCTCAAAGAATATGAACAGTTTTAGAGCCTTTTGGATGTGGTTCCAAATTACTACCCAGAATAGGTAGATCAGTACAGATCAGTACTCTACCAGCAGTGCATTACTGTCCCAATTTTCCCACATCCACCATTTATCATATTCCTTTTTGGTCATATTAACTACTCTAAGTGTGGGGTAATTCCTCTGAGCTCTTTTAAATTGCATTTTTCAAATTAGTAGTGATTTAAAACATTTTAAAGAATGACTATAGATAGCTTTCATTTCTTCATCTGAAAATTATCTGTTCATCCCAGTTATCACTGGGGAAATGAATTGTATTCTAGTAATGTTGACTCAGTTCTCTATATATTTGAGAAAGGAAGCTTTTGTCAGATAGCCTTCCTATAAAAATTTTTTCTACTTTTCTGTTTTCCTTCTAATGTAGACTGCATTTATTTTGTTTGTGCACACCCTTTTTCATTAAATGTAAATCAAAATGAAAATGCATCTTATAATACTCTCTTTTTTAGTAATGGATTCTTCCCATGTTAATAGATTTGACAGATCAACTTTTGCATAGTCCTCTTATTTGATTTTGGTATCATCCTTAATGTCTAAATCATGCAGCCATTTTAAACTTATCTTGTTATTCTCTGTGAGATGAATATGTATACCTATTTTGCCATATTATTTTCTAGTTTTCCCAACACTGCATCAAATACTGATTTCTTGCACTCAAAGCCTTGATCTGTAGTGTTTTAATCAAATACTACATTACTATACTCATTTACTATTGTATATTCTATACCTAATTTACTCTTTTGATCCACCACTCTATTTCTTAGCCAGTTCCATATTATCTTTATGATATAGTTCTGGATCTAAGATGGCTAAGCCACCTTCCTTCACATTTATTCCTTTGAAAATCTTGACCTTTTGTTCCTCCGGATGAATTTTATTATTTTTTCTAGCTCTATGTTTGGGTAATTTGGTTGGTACAGTACTGAAAACATAAATTAATGCCGGCAGAAGCATTATTTTTATTATATTGGCTTGGCCTACCCATGAGCAAATAATACTTTTTGAATTGCTTATATCTGACTTTATTAGCATGAAAAGTGTTTTGTAATTCTGTGCACGTAATTCCTGGGTTTGTCTTGGCAAATAAACCCCTGACTAATTTGTATTGTCCACAGTTATTTTAAATGGAATTTCTCTTCCTATATCTTCCTGCAGGACTTTGTTTGTAATATGTAGGAATGCTGATGATTTATATGATATGGCTCATTTTATATCTTGCAACCTTGGAAAGTTCATAATTATTTCAATTAATTTTTAGTTGATTCTCTAGAATTCTCTAAGTATACCATCATATCATCTACAAATTCCTCATTGTCTATTCTAATAACTTCAATTTCTTTTTCTGCTCTCATGGCTAAATTTCATATTTCTAATAATACAATCCTGAATACTTCTGGTGTTAATGGGCACCCCTGATCTTACTCTTAAGGTTTCTTACATTGCCATTACAGACAATGCTTGTAGAGAGTCTTAGATACTATTTATCATTTTAAGGAAAGCTCCATTAATTATTATCTATACTTCATAGTATTTTTAATAAGAAGGGATATTGTATTTTATCAAAATCATCTTCTGGATCTATTAAGATGATCATATGGTTTCAATTGCTTTTGTTATTGGTATGATTAGTTATACTGATAGTTTTGCTAATGTTAAATCAGCTCAACATTCCTAGTATAACTTCCATCTGATCATAGAGTGTGATCCTTCTGATATGCTATTATAATAAGTACTCCTTAAAAGTACAGTATAATTTTCTGTCTCTGTTTTCACTCTTCCTGTTTAGGTATCACGGTCATATTTGTATAATAGAAGGAATTTGGTAGGACCCCTCCTTTGCTCCCCCCCCCAAATACTTAATATGGTAAGGGAATTCATTGTTCTTTATATGTTTCATAGAATTCACTTGTGAATTTATCTGTCCCTAGGGGCTGGGTCTAAGGGAGCTCCTGTCTTCTCTCACTATTTTATTCCCTCTTCTGTTCATCTGAGCAATTTATACTTTTACAACTATCCATCCATTTTGCTTAGATTGTCATATTTATTGGAATATAATTGTGCAAAATTGCTCCTAATGGTTGCTTGAATTCCATCATCAATGGTGGTAATTTACCCTTTTCATTTTTTAAAACTAATAATTTGGTTTTTCTTCTTTCTTATTTTTTAATCAAATTAACCAATGGGTTATCTCTTTTATTGTTTTTCCAATAAAACCAGATCCTAGTCTTATTTATTAGTTCAATGATTTATGAAGCCTTTTCCAATTAGATCTGCCATTTACTTGTCTAGCGTGTATCTCTCCTTTTTTGGTATTCATTTATAATTTCTCCAACATGTCTCATGATGCTGAAAAAATGTGTATCTTCTTTATGACAAATTATTCATCGTTTTTATGACTTTTGGCCTATATGGTTTATTAACTAGCCCATGATTTGGGCAAAACCTTAACCAGAACCCTGATTTAAGTCAATAATCAATAAATAGGCTAGATGCCAAGTAATGTGCTAAGTGCTGAAGACACAAAATGAAGGCCAAAGATAATCTTCCTCAATCACTTTTTCCTCTGTATTCTTCACTGCATTGATTTTTTCTCTCTACCACAGACCACCTAACTGCCTCTACTTGCCAGGCCTTTACCACCACAAAAACAGCTGCTATAAGTCTTTTTATAAAACTAGATGGTTTTCTTCTTTTTTAAAAAAAAATTCTCTTGTGTAGTATTAGTCCAGTAGTAGACTTGATGGGTCAATGGGTATGCAAGCGAGGGCAATTTGTGATAGTACGTCCAAACTTCTTTCCACAATGCCTACACTATTTCATGGCTCTAATAAAACTACATTAATATAGCGATTTTCCTGTGGCCTGGCCAACATGTCATGCTCCTTTGTTGTCAACTTCACCAATCTGATGGGTGTGGAATGGAACCACAGAAATATTTCAGATTACATTTCTCTAGGGATTTGCACTTTTGCCTATGATAATTGACAGCTCATGTTTTGTTTTGTTTTTTTCTGTGAAAACTACCCGTTTATATCCTTTGATCATTTATCAGTTGAGGAATGATTCTAATTTCTCTATATTCCAATCAGCTCCTTTTACATATTAATTATATGACCTTTATTAGAGAAACTTTATGCAAATACCCCTCCTATTTCTAATCTTATTTTAATTCATTTTGTTTGGATTATTGTGATTATATGAAATTATTTTTTTGCACATTTTCTCTTCTGTGACCTACTTTATTATCCTCTCTGACAAGAAATGTATTCCTTGATTTTCTAATTTTCTTATTATGGGACCCCTTTCTAGATAGAAAGCATCGTTTCCATTTGGAGCTCATCTTACGATGTGAGACATTGGGATGAACTGAATTTCTGCTCCCCTTCTTTGGAGTTTCTTTTGATTAAACAGGGAATCTGTCCTTACTCCCAAATCTGGAGACTTTGGTTTAATTTACACTAAGTAGGCTACTAGGTTCATTTACTTGTTTCTACTGTGTAGTCAATCTGTTCCACTGATTAACCTCTATTTTTGAACTAGTAACAAATCATTTTGATAATTGTTGTGTAGTTCAGTTTGAGACCTGCTATTGTTTGACTCCCTTCCTATTCTCACTCTTGAGATTCTTGACCTTTTGTTTGTCAATAAAATTACATTTGTACAAAGCAGTCCTTGATATACAAATGGAAAGTAATTCAGTCTCTGTATTCAAGGGGTTCCGAGGTTTCACTTGCTAGAGCATAGAGTGCATCAAGAAAGCAGATGTCATTTCCACTGATGAAATCACATCTGTTTCTGAGATTAAAACAGGTTAAAACACCAAAGTGAGAAGAATTATTTTCTGCTTCTTCAAAAACCAGCTGTGTTCGGTCCAGTTTTGGTTCAGATTCCAAGCAGGAGACACACACGGTAATGCAATACACAAGAGGTACTTTATTCAAGCTATTGCTTGGGCCTCCACAAGAAGTGGAAGACCCCGAGCATTGCATGGGCCTGGTTTATATAGTGAGTGGGGCTAGGGGTGTGGGGTCGTCTTGAGAATCAGGCACCAAAAGTGAAGACACATCAAACTTAGTCCCAGATGTTCCCTTTTTAACATTGGTCAGTCAGTGACACCCGAAGACTTGAGATAACATATGGCAGTACATAAATAAGGACGTGGTAACTTTAGTTCTTGGGACAAGGGACCCTATTTAGGGTATTGTCTAGAGGGCAAGTTCCTATGATATCAGTATGTTTCTTCAGCTTTAGTTGGGCCCTCCAGGAACAATTGTCAGAACTCAGCTCTACAAATGGTTTTTTTTCCCAGAGTGATGACTGAAAGCCATGGCTCTCTTTCCAGAATCCAGGGAGAGATGGTGGTCATCTGACTTGCCTGGCAGATGCTTCATCCTATCTCTCCCTTGGTAGGCCTTGCCAAGACTGCTTTGCTTGCCCTGTGAAGAGCATTGAGTTGGTACCTTCTCCATAAGAGCTGCTTCCCCACTTGATGATCGTGGAACCTAGACTGGAAAGAATTCTGTAGGATTTTTCTTTCAATTTTATTTTTTATTGTTATGCAAAACACACTTCCATATTGGTCATTGTGGCAAGAGCAAACTCATAAAACCCTAAATACACTGATGTGAAAGACAACTCCAGTAGTTCGCTCTCTGGAGGTGGAGAGCATAAATCTTTCAGGATTGTCCCAGATCAGTGCATTGCTGAGAGTAGCCAAGTTTTCAGGTAGTCATTATATTGCTGTTTATTATGTACAATGTTCTCCCAGTTCTGCTTATTTTGCTCTGCATCAGTTCCTACAGATCTTTCCAGCTTTTCCTGCAATCATCTTGTTATATAGAACAATATGTTTCTTATATATTCCATCACCAACATGTACCACAATTTGTTCAACCATTTCCCAAGTGATGGACATCTCCTCAGTTTCCAATTCTTTGTCACTACAAAAAAAAAAAAAAGAGCTGCTGAGGGCAACTGGGTGGTTCAGTGTTTGAGAGCCAGGCCTAGAGACGGGAGGTCCTAGGTTCAAATCCGAACTCAGACACTTCCCAGCTGTGTGACCCTGGGCAAGTCACTTAACCACCATTGCCTAGCCCTTGCCACTCTTCTGCCTTACAACCAGTACCCAGTATTGATTCTAAGACAGAAAGTAAGGGTTTTTTTTTTTTAATGAAGAGCTGCTTTCCCCCTTTTTACTATCTCTTTCTTAATACCAGTGATTAATATTACCAGATCAAAGGATATGCAAAGGTTTTCCCTTTGGGCATCATTTCAAATTGCCCTCCACATTGATCAGATCAGTTCATGACTCCTCCAGCAATGGACTGATGTCCCCACTTTGCCACATCCCCTCCAGCATTCATTCCTTTCCTTTGCTGTCATGTTATCCAATCTGCTAGGTGTGTGGTGATACCTCAGAGTTGTTTTGCTTGGCATCTCTAATCAAGAGTACTTTAGAATACTTTTGTCATATTATTATTGTGGGCTTTAATTTCTTCATCTGAAAAGTTCTTGTTTATATCCTTTGACCATTAGTCAATTGGAGACTGTCCTTACAAATTTGATTTAGTTCTCCATAAACTTGTGAATTTAGACCTTTATCAGAGAATTTTGTTAAAAAATTTTCCCAGTCTGTTGGTTCCCTTCTAGTCTTTGGTTACATTAGTTTTCTTTGTACAAACGCTTTTTAATTTCTTATAATACTCTCTAGCTCTTTTTTTGTTTATAAATTCTTCCCTTCTCCAAAGAACTGCCAGGCAAACTATTCTGTGTTCCCCTAATTTTTTTATGGCATAAATATATAATACAATACTGTGTGTTGGTTCCAAGGCAGAAGAGTGGTAAGGGCTAGGCAATGGGGGTTAAGTGACTTAAGTGCCCAGGGTCACACAGCTGGGAAGTGTCTGAGGCCAGATTTGAACCTAGGACCTCCCATCTCTAGGCCTGACTTTCAATCCACTGAGCTGCCTCCTCTGGGTTGTTGTTGTTGTTTTTTTTTAAACAGAAATGTGTGTTCTGTTTTCTCCAAAGTATTTTTTACATGTTTATAGAATTACATGGTTTTTTTAGATCATTGCCATGATCTCTAATGCTGAAACATTCTTGATATGAATCCAACATAGTAATGTTGGATACTATTTTAGCCCTGTGAATATTTTTAAATATGCCCATTAAGAAAAGATTGTATGTGTCTTTGGACTCTAGAGTTCTCCATTCATTTATTTTATATTTTCCCTCTTGTTAATCTTTCTATGAGATTTATTTATCTCAGTAAGGGAAAAATGAAAATATACTAGCATTTTTTTGTTACTCTCTATATCTTTTTGAAATTCACAAAACTCAGATGCTATGATATTTGGCGCAATAGCTTTCGTTTTGTTGTACCATGGTTGTTCGTTACCTATGGTTCCTTTTAGTTCTCTTGTCTATCTGTCGATATGGGGAATTTTATGGTCAGTATATATGATTCCAACACCTGAACTCTTGGTTTCACTGGCTACATAGTAAATTTTGTCTTATGGTGGGTATCTCCCAAGGACTCTCCTTAGTAAAAGGTGTGAAATCTATGTCCTCCTCTTTTGGAGGAGGTGACATTTCATAACCAGATCTTGTATTCTTTGGAACCTTGTGATCTACTGCAAGCCTAATTTCTGACCAAAACTCTTTCTGGTTTTCCCAACTATTTTTGGTTGAATAATGGCCTTAATCCAGTAGTAGGTTCCTCCAACATAATGCCACCTTTCAGGATCTCATATTAATTGCCTTGTTCAACTTTTCTGTCTTTTCAGTAGTAAAAGTCCCAGATCTTTGTGGATTACTTCTTTGGCATATAGTTTGAGGTGTCAGAGTTTTAGGATGCCTTCCTTCTCATTTCCTCTGAGACTATTCACTTTTTATTCTCCTACATAATTTTTAAAAATAATTTTGTCTCCTAACTTTTGGTTAGAGCAGCACATCTGGTATTTTAGAGATTATCTCTATTTTTATGAAATTAGTATGACAAGACCTTGAAGAGTGCTGTGGATTCCAAAGATAAAGATCCATTCTTCAGTAATATTTTTGAATATAATTTCTGTCATCCTCCTGGAAGAGGTGGCTAGGGGGCAAAAACTGGGCTGCTTTTAATATGGCTTCCTTTTTTCCCCTCCAGCCAGCTTGAAAACTAAAAAGAACCTCCCTTTTTCTTTAGTTTCCTTTTTCTCTTTAGAAATTTTTAAGTGTAAAATGGGATTTTCAGTGTTAAGCTGATTTTAAATTGATTGAAAACCAGCTTTTTTTCAATCTAAACCTGTTATTCAATGGTAAATTGGTCTTTGGGAGTCTCTTTGTGTACATAAGAAGCCCTTGGGGAATTAAATAATATTAAGGAAGAGCTATGGATTTTCACTGAAAGTTCCCAGAGACCCCCAAATTAAGATAATAAAGCAAAGCATCTCTGACATCTTTTTGAATGGGACAACCCAAAACACAAGGGAAAAGGTTCTTTCTCAAACAGAGCAAACCTGGCAGAGGAGGCGGAACAAACAGAAAGGAGCCTCTGTTAAAAATAAAGGAATCTCTCTGAGAAGGAGAACAGCAGCATCTTTTCCACTTAACGAGAACCCTGAGAACAATAGATCAATCAATACTATGCCACCAATATTGAAACTCTGCAAGAGGGTTCCGAGATTGGAAATCCCGAAGAAACAGCACAGAGCTAGCTCACCAAATAATTGATTGTTAGTTCTAGGGAAGGCCCCACACTGCCTCCAGTTTTCCATGTTTTCTGAACTGTCTTTTGGAAAAAATTAAGAGAAAGTTAGGGTTTTGGGATTGATGACGGGGGTGTCACCATAATTCCCAAGACCCGAACCTCTTCACTGAAGACGCGCACCAAAGGTTAAGGGGTTCAAGGGTGCCTATTCCGACTATACTTGCCCCTTGAGCAGATGGGAAAATGCTACATGAGCTCTTTGTACAGCTAAGGATGACAAAAAGCCATTAGGCTAGACAAGAAGTAGGGACTCTAGTTTTCCGCTGTTTTAGGCAGTGTTTGGAACTTCTCCATTTTGGTCCCAATGTTTCTTCCTATGTACATACTTGGGCAAAAATCCTGGAGGAACAGAGCCTCCATTTGAATTAGCCTCAGATGCATTGGGGATTAGAAAGGTTGCTAAAGTGAAAAAAGTGGCCCCAGGTTTTCAGTGTACCCAAACTGAACCTGCTTTCCTTTGCGCTTCTCCCTAAGGGGGTGGGGGGTGTGCAGAGGCAAACACTGGGCTGGTTTTGCTATGACCCTGCTCTTGCTTCTCTGGGGGAAACTAGGGAGAAAGAGGTTGCAGAAGTACCGGTTGCCCATCGTCGATTTTTTGCTCCCAAATTTCCAAGAGCAAGCCTGGTTTATAAAGAAGAAGGGAAGGACTGTAGAAAAATTGGTACCAGCCGCAGTTTGCTCTTTGGCCATCCTGGCACCTGCCATTTCCCTTTTCTTTTCACATTAGAGAAACCAAGAATAGCCACACACTATGGGGCCTGTCTGCTGCTCCTTAAAGGGCCATGTTTCTCTTCTTTGTGCTTTATGGCCAGCCCACAGCTGGCAGGTGCTTTACCTATTCCTTTTGTTTGGAGCCTGATGAACAGGTTGCCAAAAGTAAAGCTTGCTCAAAAAAACCTGGCAAAAACGACAGGCCTCTCTTCTCTGGCGTGCGCGTATATACACCCTGTATACATGCAGACAGAATATAAGTATGAGTATAATAGCAGAGATATGACGAGATTATAATAGTATCCTATTCTATCTAATAATAGATGTACATTTCCAACTATGGCCCGCGGGCCATGTGCAGCACCCTGAAGCCATTTATCTGGCCCCACCGCACTTCCAGAAGGGACACCTCTTTCATTGGAGGTCAGTGAAAGGAGCACTGTATGTGGTGGCGCCATCACTCACATACAGTACTACTTCCGGTGACATAATCCTTTGTGTGGCGACTTGTTCTGAGAGTAACCAAACAAGAAAGAGATGCCATGCAAAGGGTTCTGTGGCTGCACAATGGAAGATGTCAGCATGGTGAACGGCGATCTGGGGGAGGGGATTCCGCCCTGTGTAGACTGCTGCCTGGTATAGTGGTGGCGGGCCTGTGCAAGGTGTGACAGGCCCATCCCAGCCAGGGCTGCAGCCTCTGCTATCCCAGACAGCGCTATACACATTTGTTCATAGGTTGTTGTTGTTGTTTTTTTATAGTTTGACCCTTCAGTGGTCTGAGGGACAATCAACTGGCCCCCTGTGTAAAAATCTAGGAGATTGCTGAAAGGAAAAGCAGATACCAAAATTACTTAAAGACTAAATTCTGACAAAGAAAAATAATTTCTCTACTAGAAATTTCCAAATTGAGATTTGGATGTTTCTGTAACTGGCTGATGAATTTTGGGGTTCCAGCAGACTCTGTCTGCCAAGTTTAATGAAAACAAAAATTGGGAGATCAGTTACTTTGGAAAAGACAAACTCTAAAATGACCATGGCTTGCTTTTAAGGCTGCGATTTGAATTTTAAGACTTGTTATAGTAGCGATTCAGTCAAATTCAGAGAAATGTTACAATATGAAAAACAGCAATTTTGAAACTGAAGTAAAAACTCCTGTGAGTTTAAACAATCTGATAACTCAGCCTTTAAAAAGAAACACACTTGCTAAGCTGCAAACAGTTTGGGTTCATCACCGAGTCTGCAGGGTTTTGGGGTGCCACTCTGTGGTTTAACTGAAATGTATAGATTATCCACTCTTTAAAAGATGTACTTTTAAACCACCCTTAAAGGGAATGACAAGTTATTGCAAGATAGAAATGTGCGTCTTTTATTGGAAGGCAGCACAGGAAAATAGTTTAATCACCTTCATTCTCCAAAGGAATAAAAACCGAGTTGGAATTTTTTTTTGCTTTTCTGTTGCTTATTGCCTTTAAACAACCAACTGAGAATGCTAAGCAAGCCCTATAATTAGTCCAACATCAGGTTAAAGTGAATCCCAAATTGAACCCAGAGAAAGAAAAGCTGCCTTTGAAACTGTGAAGCAACTAAAAAGTAAGTTCATAATTTAGGGCAAAAAACCCCAAATGAAATAAACATAGTCTTTGAGTAATTTGAAAGGGAAAAAACAAAAATTACCTCTTGAATCCTTCAGAAAATTATGGGCTACCTCAGACACTGGGTTTTTTCAGTGAGGCAGATCCTGTTGGTTCTAATCAATATTCCTGTTAATGTTTTTAATAACAGCAATTAGGCTACCAGAGGATACTTCTAATGCAAATCATTTTGGTCATTTGACCATAAGACACATTTTATAGATCGCAAAGATACTCTGCTGAAAATGGTACCCTGTGGTGGAGGAAGGCTATAACTATACTGATAGAATATGAACCTGTGACTCCTTTTCATCACTTTCCATGTATAAATATGGAAACTTGGACTTTACTCTTGTTCCTTTCATAATTTCACTCTTGTGGGTTGCCTTTGCTGGAGCTTCCATACGGGGCCCAGGACAGCATCAGACAAAATTGAATGGGTGCCTGTTCCAGCTTTCTTGTGTTCCCCCCCCCCCCAATTCTCATAGCATATTCAGTTCATTTCAATATTGCAGCATGCCAAATTGTAACCGTTAGGCCACACGTGAATCAAAAATGTGACTATTTTATGTAACCTCCAAATGGCCATTATGGACAGGCTGCCTTTATTAGAATGGTATTCAAGAGATTTTTTTCACGTTGTACTACAAAGCACAGGTTGTCAATGCGATTTTATAAGTGGATTGTTTTGAGTACATTTAAAATACAGCAGAAGATGATTGCAACACTCAGGAAGAAAACTATGGTAGCCTCATTCATGATAGGAAAGGGAAAGAATAGCACAAGCTCAGAGGAATTCTACCTGCCTCAATGATGAAAGAACTTCCTTTTATAAAAAAAGATTTTTTTCCTCTTTCTTTTCCTTCTTTGAATCTATTGCTTTTATAGAGCATGGAAAGGGGGGGTGGGGGATCTCTGTCTGGCAGTCTTGAACTTCTGTTATTTAAACTGCCAACTGTACAATGGATTGCAGTGAACTAGAGGAGAAGAAAAATCCCACTGAGTCAAATGCATTCTTACACTGCTCTTTAATAAAATATTGTAAGGAATAGCTAGAAAGCTTCCCCATAGACTTCCATCTGGCATTTTTCGATGGTAGCCTTCGGAAGGAATCACTATTGACTCCTGTCAGGCACCTTTGGAGAGGAGGCAAAGAAAGAGACTTCTCTCCTTACTCTCTGTGTGCTTTGTCAAATCAGAGACTTGAAGTTGAAGTGCGAAGTGAAGGCTAATGTCAGGAAATGCCTTGAAGCAGGAGCTGGTGCTGGTCTCCTGGGACTGCCTTTTTCAAAAAAAAGGAATCAGATGGATTGTAAAATGATGGGAATTCAACTGGACATAAACACGTTTACTGCAGGCTCAGCAGCCGTTACATATCATTAGTGAAAGGAGGCAAGGGGCAAGGGGACCACTTTGATGTCAGTTTCATTCTTTTTAAGGACAAATGCATTCATTCACTGATGAGAAATAAATCGGTGCCCTAAAAGTTTCACATTCATTATCGCATGTATTCCTTCTTCTGTCTGGTAGAAAAGGAATGGCACTTCTTTGGAGCGACAATTAGCATACATTCAAAATGGGCAACAGGGAAATCTAGAAGGGACTTGTAAAGCCCCTTCATGAGACCAGAAGTTAGAAGATGAGTTTGAAAAGACTGGGTACCTCAGACAGTGCTTTTGGCTATGTCTGTCATTGAGATCTGCCCTTGACCTTGTTCTGTTAAGCATTTTGTTCAGCTACTTGAATGAAGGCCTAGATGACAGCCCTCTCCAGTCGAGGGATAACATGACGCTGGGAGGAGTCACTAACCTACTGGGTGGGAGAATCCAAACTATAAAAATTGTATTCTAGAGAAACATAAAAAGGAGCATGAGCCTAATCTAAGATGAGGGAATGTAAGAAAGATAGCAGAGGGGAAGTGTGTTAAGATGCCAGTGTCACTGAAAAAGATCTAGGGAGGAAGCAACAACATATGGGCCCAAGAACCTCTGGGGTTCTTGAGCTTCATTCATTAAGTGATTGAGAGTTGGAAGGGCACTTGGAGATCATCCTGTGGATGAGGAAACTGGCCCAGAGAGGCTGTTACTTGTATGAGATTATACGACACACACACATAAATATAAGTAGCAGGCAGCATTCAAAACCAAGTTCTCTGTATCCAGGTAGAGGCGCCACATTTTAAGAACAACATTGACAGGTTGAAGCATGCCCAGAAGGGAGTGTCCCCCCAGACAAGGCGACTACCATTCAAGAATGACTGAAAAACCTGAGGGGAAAAGGCTTGGCGTGTGAGTTGGGGGGTGCAGGGGACTGTGGTGGGGGTGATAAGAAGAATAGTTTTCTTCAAGAATGCAAAATGCTATCATGTAGAAGAGGACTTAGACTTACTTTGGCACCCTAGCCCAGGTTAAAAGAGTGGGCGCTGTCTTGAGGCAGTTAGAATATACCCTAAAGATGTTCATGTGAAGGCTGCATGACAACTCATGGGTGCGCTTGCAGATCTAGGCTGCCACTCTGGACTCTAAGCCAGCGGATCTGAGATTCTAGCTCTATTGCAGCCTTTGCTCCCGAGTCACACTCCAGTACAGGTTGCTTGAGCTGACATGCTTTGTCTTTTTATTAAGACAAAGAATTTGACCTTAACTATTCAGGTATAAAAGAGCATGTTCAGTGCACGTGGACTGCCAAGGTAGAAATTCTGTGTTGCCTCCCTATCTGCCCTTTGCCAATGACTTGGTTCTACCAAGTGTTTTCTTCACACTTTTGCAGATTACTTTCTTTAAAAGGGAGTAAATAGAGCATAAGGCCCAAGCGTGAGCTCTGGTTCCCCTTCTGTTGTTGAAGGGTACTTCCTGTCTGTCTGCCTGTCTGGGGTATTGCTTTAAAGAGGGAAGACCCAAATACAAATCTAAATAGGAGGGTAGCTGCATCCTTGGATCACATTAAACTAGCAAAAACGTAGTGCATGCCCAGTGGGCTAGGTAGGCACAAGGAGAATGCAGATTACAGTATATGAAGTACTGTCTATCTGGCACTTGCCTATTGCCAACTTTGCAACAAATCGTGCTCTTCTTCCTTTCTTCTGTATTGTGTGTGTGTTTAAGGAGGAGCACCTTTCACTGTTCCCTCTGGTTTAAATCAAATCAGAAATTCGTGTCCTAAATATTTTGTTAGAATAATTAACTTGATTGGGTCTGGGAGCACCGGAGGCCAAATAATAGGGTCATTGAAGCATTTGGGCTCTACTGGGAACCCTCATTCATTCAGATATTGAATCTAATAATTGCTATACATCTATATATGTGGCCACATGAAGCAAACTCACAATAAAGATCTTGAGGAACAGTTTCAATGTCACGGCCCAATGGGACTCATGACTTTTTCTGGGAAAACAGTGAATGCTTTCGAGGGGGCTACAATTTTATTTTTGGACTTCCATTCATTCTCAGGATGCACATGGCTATTTCAGGGCCAGGGGAACTGCATTTTTTTAATTCATCACCGTCCCCTAGTAGAAGCCACCCTCCCTTACAACAAGTAATATAGTCAAGAAAAACAAATATCCATATTGGCAATGTCTGAGAAGGTTTACATACTTCTCTCCCACTGCTTTTCGTTCATATTATTTTTGTGGCATAATTTGGATAAATTGTTTTCCTGGTTCTTGTCCTTCACATTCCTCAATTCTTGTAATGCAGCAAAATTCCATTACATTTGTCTACCACAATTGATTCAGCTATTTCCCACCTGATGGCCATTTTTTATACAAAGTCAAATTCTCCCATAAATATGCTCCCACTTATGAGTCCTTGACTCATAATAGTATCAATGACTAAATCAAAGACCTTTAAGTACTGTTTCGTAAAGTTTCATGTATAGTTCTAATTGTTTTCCAGAATGGTTAAACCAAGTCATAGCTTCAAAAACAGTCCACCAGTGGGCTTGCACTTGCACATTTCTCGCCAGCTTTGCCAATCTGACTAGTATGAGATAGCATATTAGAATTGCTTTAACTTGAATTTGCCTTAGTAGTAGTAATTTGGAGCATGTTCACAGGGGTGAAATTGTTCTGGAAAAAATGCTCTGAAGTTTTTGCTCCCAAACTAATGATTTGCTTTCTGGTGCTAACTGCAGCTTTTCCTATATATGAAGTCAAAAACATTCATTTTGTCTTTTATATATATCTTTTCCAATGGGAACTTTTATATTTAGGTGATAGAGCCTATTTGAGTTTATTCTTAATTTCTGCCAGACTACTTTGCAGTTTTTATAGTAGTTTTTCGTCAAATAGAGCCCTTACCCTGGTACTTGACAGGGTTTGACAAATAATACACCATTGTGTTGAAATGCTTCTAGGTCTTATTTACCTAATCTGTTCTATTTTCACCAAGTATCATTTTAGTTAAATGACTAATGCTTTATAATACAATTAGAGCGTTACTACTGCCAGACTCCCTCCATTCCTTTCCCCCCCCCTTGTTTCCTGGGAGATCCTTGACCTTTTTATTTCTCCAAAACAATCCTGTTAGTTTAATTGGGATAGCAAGAAATCCTCCCAATTTCTTTTTACATTAGCCTTAATAATTAATATCTTTCCAACTGGAAAATTCAGGTTGTATTCATAAAAGTCCTTCATACATCTTGGTAGAGAGATTCCCAGATATTATAATATGTAGTTCTTTTGAATAAGATTTTTTTTCTCCTGCTACTTTCCCGACGTTATTGTCTCAGTAGACCATCTAGGGTTTTAGGTTGTTGTTGTTGTTTTGGGAACATCATGCCATCAGGAAATAGCAACTGTTTGAGGTTTTTTTCTTTAACATGAAAATGACATAAATGAAGGGCTTCTTCCCATAAGAGCAATATAGGAAAGCTTTACTTATAGGACCTAAGAGTTGGAAAGTTGAGATCCACTGGGATAGAGACAGAAAGAAGAGATGGTATTAATAAGAAGTGGAAGAGAGATACACAGAGACCTAGACCACCATAGAGTTGTCAGCAATAGATCTTTGAATGGAAGTTAAGATGTCTAGAACTCTAAGATCTCATCATTTCTCTTCATTAAGAGACATCCAAAGACGCTTAGAATCCAAGTGTAGTTGCCCTTAAAAATATAACTGTATTGTACACCTAATGTATGACCCCAGAACAATAAATTCTTGCAGACATTCCAATAATAATGAATTACAATATTATTTAAGCTGTTTGCAAAAATAATCTGAGAAGGAATCCTGCCAAAATCTTTTAAACATTTTAGCCCTTTCGCCAGTATTTAATATTTTACATCATATTAAAGAATTTTGTTACTACCTACAGATATTATGAAGTATTTGGGAATGTACCAAAGAAGGCAAACTATAATTATGTTAATACTACTATAAAAAGCTCTTTATAGAAAGAGAAAAACCTAAATAATTAGAAAACGATTAATTGGTCATTAATTTTGTAGCCTACCATTATCCAGGGAAACAACAGCTATGGAGAAGGGAGTAGGCAACTGGGCCTAGCTGAGGGAGAACATGTGGTCCATGATCACCATCTCCCCTCTAATTCCTATGAAAAGCCAAAAATTCAGGTGTCTGGGGAATGACAGTGCCTCTAGCCATGAAAGAAGAAGCATGACTATCTGACTTGTAGCTAAAACCTTCCATGTGAGTTATTTCCCCCATTTGAATGGCAGCTCCTTGAGAATAGTGACTCCCTTAGGACTTTTCTGATTTCATCTGCAGGGCTTTGAACATAATAAGGACTCAAGAAATGTTTTGTTTTTCATCCATTAAAATGACTTTACACATTCATTGCCATTCCAAACCACCAACATATTACTTTATAGAGCTAGAACCATAAAAATAAAAGTTTCAAGGAAATTAATAAGGAGAAAAGTGAGAATGGAGGGGGCCTAACAGTAAGTATCATGTTGCAAACATTAATCAGCAGAACTCTTTGATAGCTTAAAAATAGAAAAGTTGGTCAGTAGAAAAGATTGGGAACAAAAGACCCAGCAAATGAACCTAACAGCAAATGCTTGTTTGATAAACCCAAGTCCTCAGTTGCTGGGCTAAGGCTAGGGCTCAAAGTGTGATGAAAACTGGAAAATGGTCTAGCAGAAATTAGAGTTAGACCAATATCTCACACCATATACCTGGAAAAGCTCCAACTTAATGAAGTCTAATTGACCTTAGACATAAAAGATTATATCACTATTAAGCAGGATAAGAAAAAAAAAGATCTTTTGCAACTATTGATAAGTGGGGGAAGTGTCTTAACTACCTCAGGGATAAAGAGTAGCACAGAAGACGATAAAATGAACAATTTTGTTTTTATAGAATTTAGATGTTTTTGGACAAACAAAACTAACATGCTTAAAATTTGAAGAGACCATCAATTGGGGAAAAAAATCTTTGCAGCAAGCTTCTCTGATAAAGGTCTCATATAGGAATTACATAAAAATAAAAAGAGTTATTCCTCCAATACCAGATCCCCAGTGATCAATGGATTTCTCAAAGGAAAAATTCCAAGCAATCAAGATTTTTAAAAAAGGGAAACTTGTCCACATCAATCACAGATTATAAAATAAATGCATTTGAAACAACCCTCAGGATCTGCTTCAAGACGAATAGATAAAGGGTATTGGGGAGGGACAAGAAACAAGGTACCTTAATGCACTATTATTGGAGCAATAAACTAACTAGTCTAGTTATTCTGGAAAGCAGTTTGGAACTCTGCATCAGTCTTCTGATTCAGTGATACCACCAGTAGGCTTTCTAGCCCCAAGAAATAAAAGAAGGAAGAAAAAGATCCATATGTACATTTGCAGCAGCTCTCTTTTTTGGTAGCAAAGAACTACTTGGGGGGAGGGGAACACAGAAGAATGGTGGAAGAAATTATGGTATATGTGTGTAATGGAATATTTTTGTGCCATAAGAAATGACAAAAGAAATGGTTTGAAAGAAACTATGAAGATTTCTATGAATTGGTGAAATAAGCATAACCAGGAGAATGATAACAACAGTGTAAAGAAAACTTCTGAATAACTCTGATCTTGGTGAAGTATGCTCTCTATGGCAGAAAAGGGATGAACTAAAGATGCATTTGGGGGTATGGACCATCTGGGACTTGCCTTTGCTTGATTTGGCATAAATTTGTTACAAGAGTTGGGTCTTTGTCTTTTCTTTCCAATTTGGGGAGGAAAGAGCAGTCTATCCAATATGGTCGGCAAAAGGAAAAAGGTCATTGAAGCGTGTTTCTTTAAAGCACAGAAGAGAAGGGAAAGAAGGCTCAAAGAATACATAGACAAGCAGGACAGCTTTGAAAAGTTACATGTTGAATTTAGTATGTGCTGAAAAGGAAAAGAAAGCTGTATGTAATAGATTAATGATTTCATGTACAGTCCTTTCTTGATTCTACTTTGTGTGTCAAAATGCTCATTTTATTTGATCTCTTTCCAATCCAGAATTTAAAAAAAAATGAAACAATGACATTTTGTTAAAAGGCCAACTAGGCTTTGTCATTGGGTGGAAAGATAATCAACGCAGACTCTTTATACAGTTGAAATGTTAAATTATAGATGGTTTTCCCCTGTGAGTCCTATCTTTGACTGAAATGCAAAGGCACGCTCTCTCTGAAGTCCACTTATCAATTATGGAAATGATGATAGTCATTGAAAATCCCCAGAGGTTCATTCTGCATGTTTGGGAACTAGCATCTTGTTTATAACAGATAAAAGTAAGCATAGCAGATTTTCTACATTTGGAGCTTAAGTTTCAGTGCCTTAAAGCTATGTTATTGTGCCTCGTGCCTTTACTTTTATCATGTATTTCAATCTCCCTAAAGTTACTGTAATTGAGCATGTACCTCAATATTATTAGACCAGAGAGTCGGCAAACTATGAAGTTTCTAACAGAGGCAGAGAGCAGAGTTACTACTGCCAGGTAGGAATAAGAAAAAAAGGGATGGAATTTCACTGCAGCCATTTTATAAAATATAATTTATTTTTTCCCAAACCCAGCAGATGCTGATAATAAGCTACTGAATTAAAAAATTCGTTGCAACTAATGACACTTTCTCTTAATAACCAAACTAATAATGACCATTAAGATGAGAAAAGTAAAGATGTTCATTGTACGGATATTTCTTTCCTCCACTCCCTAGCCCAGGGAAAACTGTCCATACCAGACCCTGGGCAATTTCAACGTGAAATCAATTTTGCTATCACAATTTTCCATGTGAGAGCATGCGAGTACCTAGACTGCGTTTCCAATTGGAAAGACATTTAGGGGTCTATTTTGTTATCATTACATGTGCTTAACTCCTATTACAGTTAATGGGAGTTGTATGTCTAGAGTCACAGTAGTCTGTGAAGTCCTTTAATATTATTGCTTTCCATTACCATCCTCATTAAAATAACTTCCATCTCTTCCGCCATCCTAAGACACCGCCATAATGCAAGGATTTCTTTGCACGTAATGAAGGATATCGATTACCCAGCATGACCTGTTTCTAGTTTAAAAGTTTAACTGTATCATTGAGATGAGAATTGCACTGGAATTGTTTAATTTATCATTAGAGCTTCCTTCTCTATTCAGGGCACATTTCCTCAATTCTGTCGAAATTGATTTGTCCCATATCTCATTGTCTCTGAGATGACTTCTCTTCCTGCCCTTATTATATATGTGGGGACACTTCAAAATACAAGATACTTTGCCATCCCATTTCCTCAACTGCACGCAGAAATGATTGTGCCTTTGATCTCTATCACCTATATATGCTTCACCTGCACAAAGGAGATCTCTACATGAACAGAGCCTCCAAAATCCCATCTCACTTCCCTCTCCCTGCAAAAATGACTATTTTGTGACCATCAGCCATTCACTTTCGCTCATCTTATTCCTGTTCTACTGACCATTACAGAAGGAAGGTGCACAACAAAGATTTGTTTTTTCAGTCTTAACTTGGCCCTCAAATGGCATGTTATCCTTCCCTAATTTGCTTCCTATCCACCACAGCAGGTCAAACCTTTTCTCTTTCTTTTCTGAGAAAATTAAGACCATTAAAACTAAGTTTCCAGTCCATCCTCCTTTGCTTCAATTTCTAACAAAGGGGTAGTAACCCTTCTTATGTACAAGCCCTTCTCTTCTGGCAGCTTGCCCCAGTCTTCCCCATCCCTTCAAATGATGATTTACACAACTACAAGATGGCTACACTGATTGCTGCCACTTCCTCACCTCCCAGTCCCTTGCCACCTGCCTTTTGACCTCATCACTCAATTGAGATTACTCTCTGAAATTGTAAACTTTGTTGCACAAATTACAGTTTTTATCCTTCTTGAGTTCTCTCTCACATTTCACACTCTGAAGTTCCCTGAATTTTTGTGACACTGCTCTCCTAGTTTTCCTACAAGTCCGACTGTTATTTCTCAGTCTCCTTTGGTGGATCATGGTCGTACATGCATTAATGTCCCACCCCCTAACCAAAGATGTCCCTTAAGGGGCCCTTTTCTCTTCATCTTCTTATTAGAGAATCCATCACCTCCCCTAGGTTCAATTATATATGACCCTCAGCCCATAGCTCTCTGCTGAGTTCCAGCCACACATCACAAGTATATATTAGACACTTCTATTTGGATAGCCTGTTGGCAACTGTCCAAAACAGAATTTGTTATGTCTCCTCTCAACTAATGATAATAGTGCTTTAGTGTGCTAAGGAAATTACAAATATTATCTGCTTTTATCCTCTTGATAACCTCAGAAGGTAGGTGGTGTTATACTCATTTTACAGATGACAAAACTGATGCAACTTGCCTAGGATCACACAGCTAGTGCTTCATATCTGAGGCCATATTTGAACTCAGGTCTTCCAAAATTCCAGAGCTCTATCCAGTAGCCATATAGCTGCAATGAGGCCCGCAGAAGTTTTCTCCCTGCTCTACTGAAGAAACATGGGTGATACGATAAACACAGCAGGGGAAATATAGTTGCTACCACTGCCAATCTCCACCCATGGGGGATCTTAGACACATTGGAAAGAAAGGAGACCATAGTCCAATTGTGTCTTTTCCAAATTATACTGCGAATTTCAACAAGAACATGAAAAATGATCACTCAACTAATTTTCCCGCCTGGTATTTCTTCCTTTGGCACTAGGTAGACACTGTAAGGTCCTGGGCTACACTTGGTCCCTTCCCCAAAGAGGGTAGAAAGTGAAAGTAATAATTGGTTGCCATGAGATTGCAGTAAAGGAGTTTGCCCAAGCTTCCTCCTGCCCCACAGGCTGAGAGAGCCCCAAGGTCCGCTGCCTTAGCATTCATTCCTTTTCTACTTCGGTGGCCACTTGGATACTCATGTGCGATGGCTTTTGGATGGATCACATACATGTGAGGAAATGGCTTAGTGGGGACTTTGTCATAATTTCATTTGCTCTAAAATGCCAAAAGGAATAGAAAAGAGCATCCCAAGCTAATCTTGATGCCACCAGTGACATCTAAGGAAAAGGCAATTTATCCATGAATGTAATTTCTACACTACTAGCTGTACAGAATAATGTATGTTTTAATGGTGTATTTAAAAGGGGTCAACAAATAATCCTTTCCTCAGATGTGTCTTAGTAGAGAAAGTCCACTCAGTCACCCACCCACCCAACCAACCACACTAGGCCTTTCAATTCAGTGAATTCCAAAATCATCCTAATGAGACCAAGGGCAGGAGAGCCAGTTAGCTAGTCTACCCTGTTCTAGAATTCAGGACTCTCCAGTCAATCAGGAGTACCCCACTGGCTAACCTTATTGACGAAGGGACAGGCACACTGTCCAATGTCACTAGATCTTCCCTATCCAATTCTCATTCAGGAAGGAAACAGTCTAGCTCCCAAAGAAGCATGACCTAATGTTTGAGCATTCACTCTGCATTCTAACCCTGATCAGCTCACTGCTTTGCTGTGTAACCTTCATCGCTAAAGCTGAGATAATTAACAAATTAACAAGTGTAAAGTGTTAGCATTTATGGAAGTGCTGGTGGTAGTCATTATTTGTGGGGACCTGGTCTCATTCTAAGTATATTATGCTTTTGTCAGAAAAGGATTTTTACCCACATCAATTGCATTTAAGTCATGTATAAAAGAGAGGTGATAATCACATAGTAGTCATCATCAAAATGCAGTTTCCTGTTAAAACAAAAACTATTCTCAGCAACTTTTCCTTTCCTATCATGGTTGGAAGAGATGGATATTTGGTATTTGTCCCCATCATGGAGTCAAGTCTGACTGACATGGAAGTCAAGGGTAAAAAGCGCAAACTTATTCCTGCTCCGTCTTCTCTCCTGCGCTGCCCTCAGGGATGGGAGAGAGGAGAGAGACAGACTAGAAACACATTGAATCAAAAGTGTTTCCAACAAAAGGGACCAACCATCTCTGGAACCTCTCACTCTAACGTTTTTTTGCCCATGAATTTGCCGTCACCTTTGCTTTCTTTTTTTTCTCCCTCTACACATAACTCGTTTCTTGATGACTATAGAACTGTCAGGCTGCGTGCAGCCTAGCAGCAGCACCTTTATAAACCATGTGACCTATTTGCATAGTTATTTGAAGTGTTCTTTGGGAACTGTTTGAAAAACCTCTTGCTATTCTAGAACAGCTAGAATCTGCCGCTTACAGTTTGTGATTTCTGTCTTACAGATAACAGACGAGCACCTTTAGAAAGGTCACGTTCCCGCCATAACGGAGCCATCCCATCAGCATGAACCTGGAGGCCAAAGACCTCAGAGAATGGCGTTGGAAGCCAAGACGCATTTTGAGCAGAGAGCAGCATGGACTCAAGTGACAAAGAAGAAAGTAAATCAAATCCAAGTTCTGTGTCTCTGTAAATCTACTGCTAAACCCCAAAGCCCCATGATTGTACTAATAGGAACACAATTACCAGAGTCAGCAGCGGGGATATTGAGTGTAAGGGCTTGCATTGATTGTGTATTCTCCGGTGGTCTGCTGAGGAGGGACAGGTGAGGAAATGAAGAACCCTGTAGGCAATGGATAGAGAAGAGGAAAATGGAAAGTGATTCCAAAGTGCAGGGATGAAGTAGATGAGGTCCCAGTGAAGAAGCAGTCCATGTCTGTTCAGAGAGGAACAAAAATGTGCCTATTAATGAGACTAAGAAGCCCTTGCACAACCCAAGTTCCTTAGCTTCTGGTCCCCAGGGAAATTGAATGGCTTCGTGTGCACCAACCTAAAGAAATGGTGCCCAACTGTGATGGAATCAGCTGTCCCAGGGTGTTTTAAACTTTATTTAAAGGGGTATTTTCTAATTGTGCACATATATATGTATACTTTATACAGATACTTTATACAGATATTTTTGAGACAAAAAGCACTTCACATTTTACTGTTTATGCTAAGGATGATTCCACAAGTTTTATTCTCCTGATTTAGAGACAAAAATGATTCTCCCTGGACCAGCAAAGTCTAAGGCAGTGGAAAATCCTTTCCCTCTGCTGCTCCCTAGCCTCCTAGGGCACCATTCATTTGCATACAGGGAGAAGTGCCAATAGCTACTCATTGCCTCACCTAGTCTATGGCAAATCTGTAAAAACCTGCACACGTGGAGCCTCTTTCCAGAATCCTGAGTGCCTGGAAGGAATCATTGAACTTAATCCCAAAGTCAAAAATCAGGGGTTTCACAATCTCAGCCTTTTAGAGCCTGGTCACTAAAGGAGGACGGCTTTGTTGTTATTCTGGCCACAAAGGCCCAGAGAAATTATTGCCTTTTGGGGGGACTCCTGTCTTCTCAACAGTATCTCCATAGTAAATATAGCTACATTACTTATAGTTGCTTGGATCTCCCGAAGGGAATCAGTTCTATGCTGAGCATTTAATGGCAGGACTTTATTTTTTTGCAGGCAAGTGGTAGGTGCTGAATATTACAGCTAAAAGCCTTACTTCATCACCTCAGTTTACCCATATGTAGACACACTGTATATAGTACCCTAGGAAAATAGAGTAGATTGAAAAGGCAATTGAGAACTGCTGCAATAGTGTCCTTATCTGCCTTCCTATAGCTGACATCTACCACTTCAATAAAAACCAACCAATCCTCTGTCCTCAAATGTGGTCACTGCTGTTGCCATCCCAAAGGAACAGATCTCCAAGTCCACTTTTTAAGAGTTGTTGTTGTTAATCTTAGTTTTCTTTCAGTCATGGACCAAAATAGAAACTCCTGCTATATAAAAAAGTGCCAAGAGAGAGACAGGATCCCTATTTTTCCCCTCAAGAGACTAGACTTGCATGTTGGTTTAGACTCCGTTTGGTTATAAAACGCATTCTTGTAAATTGTGGGTGTTGTATGAGTTGTAGAAGTGAAAAAGGCCTAGATATTTGCTCCTATAGACAACTGACTTCCAGTAGTGAAAATGAGGTTGGCCGTGGTCAAAGAGAGAAGTAATTCATCAACTTGAAAAACCAACCAAGGGACCAAGAGATCACAGACCGACAGGTGGGAGGCTGACTTTCCCCTCAGCTTTCTGTGGTAGGGCGAGGGATTTGGGAAAGGTCAGAGGCAGACGAGGACCTCCAGCAGCAGGAAGGCAGAAGGAACCGCAGCATCTGGAGATGCCTATTTTGACAACTTTGTCCCTCTTTTTGCCTTGTGATTTTCAGGAGCATTGCAGTTTGATGGTTGATAATAAACAGAACATTATCTTAATTTATGTAAACATACAGTGCCTGTGCTGTAGATCTCACCAAGCCTTTTTGGAAACTTCGTGCTAGGACTGCTTTGGGCCTTGGATCGCTTTTCTGGTCGCCGCATGTACTATTGTCAATGTTCACCCTGGCTGCAGGGGGAAGATTTTGCCATGTAATCAAGCTTGTGAAGCTAGTAGACAGCAGTGTGCATATGTCATCTTTTTAAGACATAAACTTGCCTTATTTTCTAGTGTTTAAAAAATGAATTAAAGAACCATTGTTGATAGTCTATATTTGTATTCAGAGCAATCCCAAATGACTTTTTTCAAAAAAACAACAAATCTTAGAAGAGCTTTTGTGAAGTTCCAGCTAAATGACTTTTAAAATATCGTTTCTTAACTCCATAGTGATCCTACTCCCAATATTTGCTGCCAAGGCCCAGATCAAAAAATATCACACACAATATACATCGTGAAAATATATCACCATTGAGCCTAGAATCTAATGACATCGAAGTCTTCTTGTATTTAGTTATACTACTGCTAAACACCACAGAACAGGCCCAGTTATGCAGACTTTCTGCAGAATACTCAGAAAATAGCCCAAAGTCCTTCTTCTGTTTGCTAGTCACAGCACAGAAATCTAGCTGAACTTTTTCTGATTCATTCTTGGTACTCAAGCTCAACTGAAATTATCACTAAAAATAACCAATTCTTGTCTACACATACTACTTTGCATGCTTTGATGTTGAATGTGTGCTCGTGGCCATGCCAAAGTCTGGTGAGTACTTGTATGTCTTGTAATGGCCATACAGTTGAGAACCACTGAAGTTGGACGTTATTTCCCCACCGTATTTAATGAATATGTATCTCATGCCTCCTTCTGTGGGCCACAGTAGAACCACCAACTACCTCTGCAATTGAGGGGTCCTTTGCAAACTGACTTTGATGCTGGGAAACCCCCAGGCTGTGCTGAGTGGCTGTCCAATCACAGGATCTCATTGTTAGTAGATACCATGTGGTCAGATGCTTCATTTTGACTAAGAATAAAAACTGTGTCCAGTCAGCACCACAAATAGCGTGGGGGGGGGGAACCAATGTTCATGTGATAATACACACCTATTCAATAAAGTCAACTATGATACACACTCTCTGTTTTTACATGTGTGTGCCTATACACATGACTACTCCTCATATCCATTCCTATTGAAAACACTAGAAAGTATAGGAATAGAAGGGCCTTTCCTAAAAATAACAAACAGTATTTATCTAAAACCATCAGCCAATATCATCTGCAATGGGGATAAACTTGAAGCCTTCCCAATAAGATCAGGAGTGAAACAAGGATGCCCATTATCACCTCTATTATTGAACACTGTACTAGAAACACTAGCAGTAGCAATTAGAGAAGAAAAAAAAATTGAAGGTATTAAAATTAGCAATGAGTAGACCAAGCTATCACTCTTTGCAGATGATATGATGGTCTACTTAAAGAATCCTAGAGAATCAAACAAAAAGTTAGTTAAAATAATTAACAATTTTAGCAAAATAGCAGGATATAAAATAAACCCTCATAAATCATTAGTATTTCTATATATCTCCAACTCATCTCAGCAGCAAGAATTAGAAAGAGAAATTCCATTTAGGATCACCCTAGGCAATAGAAAATACTTAGGAATCTATCTGCCGAGACAAACACAGGAACTATATGAACACAACTACAAAACACTCTCCACACAATTAAAACTAGATCTAAACAATTGGAAAAACATTAACTGCTCATGGATGGGACAAGCTAACATAATAAAAATGACCATCCTACCCAAACTAATTTACTTATTCAGTGTCATACCCATTGAACTACCAAAAAACTTTTTTCCTGAATTAGAAAAAACCATAACAAAGTTCATTTGGAAGAACAAAAGATCAAGGTTATCCAGGGAAATCATGAAAAAAATGTGAAGAAAGGAGGATTTGCAGTCCCAGATCTCAAACTACACTATATAGCAGTGGTCATCAAAACAGTTTGGTCCTGGCTAAGAGACAGAGAGGAGGACCAGTGAAATAGTCTTGGGGTAAGTGACCTCAGCAAGACAGTCTATGATAAACCCAAAGATCCCAGCTTTTGGGAATCAAAATGCACTATTTGATAAAAACTGCTGGGAAAATTGGAAGACAGTATGGGAGAGACTGGGTTTGGATCAACATCTCACACCCTACAACAAGATAACTCAAAATAGGTGAATGACCTGAATATAAAGAAGGAAATGATAAGCAAATTAAGTGAACACAGAATAGCATACATGTTAGATCTTTGGCAAATGAAAGACATTAAAACCTAGCAAGAGCTAGAAAAAAAATCACAAAATGTAAAATCAATAATTTTGATTACATCAAATTAAAAAGGTTTTGTACAAACAAAATGAATGCAACCAAAATTAGAAGGGAAGCAACAAATTGGGAAACAATCTTCATTACAAAAACCTCTGACAAAAGTCTAATTACTCAAATTTATAAAGAGCTAAACCAATTGTACCATTCTCCAATTGATAAATGGGCAACAGACATGAATAGGCAATTTTCAGTTAAAGAAATCAAAACTATCAATAAGCACATGAAAAAGTGTTCTACATCTCTTACAATCAGAGAAATGCCAATGAAAACAACTCTGAGATATCACCTCACACCTAGCAGATTGGCTAAAGTGACAGCAAAAGTAATGAATGCTGGAGGGGATGGAGCAAAGTCAGGACATTCATGCATTGCTGGTGGAGTTGTGGATTGATCCAGCCATTCTGGAGGGCAATTTGGAACTATGCCCAAAGGGCAATAAAAGACTGTCTGCCCTTTGACCCAGCCATAGCACTGCTGGGTGTGTACCCCAAAGAGATAATAAGGAAAAAAGACTTGTACAAGAATATTCCTAGCTGCACTCTTTGTGGTGGCAAAAAAAAAATGGAAAATGAGGGGATGCACATCAATTGGGGAATGGCTGAACACATTGTGGTATGTTTTGGTGATGGAATACTACTGTGCTCAGAGGAATAATGAACTGGAGGGATTCCATGGGAACTGGAACAACTTCCAGGAAGTGATGCAGAGTGAATGGATCAGAACCAGGAGAACATTGTACACAGAGACTGATACACTGTGGTACAATCGAATGTAATGGACTTCTCCATTAGTGGCCATGCAGTGACCCTGAACAACTAGGAGGGATCCAGGAGAAAAAACACTATCCACATTCAGAGTAAAAACCATAGGAGTAGAAACACCCAAGAAAAACAACTCCTAGATTACAAGGGTCCAGGGGGTTAGGGTTGGGGATGGAGACTCTAAATGAACATCCTAATGCAAACAACAACATGGAAATAAGTTCTGATCAAGGACACAAGTAATACCCAGTGAAATTGCATTTCAGCTACAGGAAGGGTGGGGTAGGGGAGGGAGGGAAATAATATAATTCTTGTAACCAAGGAATAATGTTCTAAATTGGCTAAATAAATTAACGTAAAAAAAATAACTACCCCTCATCATATCGAATCCCCTGGAATTCACTGAAAAGAACCAAAGAAATAGCGATATGTAATATAAAAGAAATATAAAATAGCTATAAATCTTCACTCGGTGTAAGGTATGTGAACACTTTAATGAGAGGCTTGGGGAAAGGACTGTTTAGAGCTTTGGGGGACGGGGCTTCAAAACCAGAGAAGGCCGTGAGGAAAAGTCACAAGTGGAACTAGGTCGTGGCTCTACTACTACACTGCCCAGGCTGTGCCCTCATCTTGGTGAGGAAGAAAGGATGCGCTTGGACAGAACAAAGGGAATGCCCTGTGTGTGACAAGGACTTCATTTCTCAATGACTTGTAGTTTTTCCTTCCATTCACAAAGGAGGCCAGAAAGACAGTGAAGGGAAATGTAACTGCACAATTCTCAACCCTATCAGAGGACCCTGCTCTAGAGAGTAATATGGCACTTCTTTGATAAAGAACAAACATGTAGGCCCGAATGGACTTTTCAAAGTATGGAAACATGTCCGCATAGCTGGAGAATGAAGAATGGCTTACATCTCTAGGAGATGCCATTCCATAAGCAGAGTTCAGTGTCTACTGAGGACCAGACAAGAGGTTAACACAATATCTCTTTCTCATTCCAACCTTCGTTCTTTTATTTATAGGGGGAAAAGGCTTTAGGAGCTGGGGTGGTAAGGGAGGGAAGATAATCAAGACAAGATTGAGGAAATTCATTTGAGAGGCCTTTAAGTTCAGCCTGTGATCACCCACGGTGGAACTGGAGCTATGCTGATTAGGCCAGGCAGGATAGACCTGAGGAAGATAAGCTTAGAGGCCCTGTCCGTCTGTCCGTTCCTCCCTCCCTCCCTCCCTCAGGCCTTGCTCATGATAGATACTTGTTAGACTAGAGGAAGAATAACGAGACCTTAAACATCTGTTGAGCAAGCAAATGTCTTCCTCATTATAGTTCCATGCAGGAATCAAGGACGCTTTACCTTTTCTTTAGCACCAAGATAGGCCCAGTCCTTACTAAGGAGGCTCAAACAAGCAGATTCCCCATTACGATATGGATGCCAAGAATTCAAAGTCACATAAAAGACTGGAAATGGAAATATATTCCATTGAAAAGACAAACTAAGAAGAAACAATCGCCACAGAAGCCATTACAAACAGCTGGTCCCCAAAGAGCCGACAACTCTGGGTCTCTGATGGAAATCCTGGCCTCCACAGAGGATCACCCAAATCCATTTTCTACCCTCCTACCTCTCCTGTTGTGTCTGAGTGACAGTGGTTTTGCCCAGCCCTGTACTATGACATATTTCTACCTGCTTCCCATGAGGCTATAGTCACAATCATCCCACTTCCTGCTCCTTATTGGGAAACTTTTCATACCGCCTTCCAATCATTGTTATATGATCTGCTTCTCACCAACTGTCCCCTGTTATTCTGCATTTTTCTTAAGATATCAACCTCATTCTTGCACTGATAGGTCTCCCACCTGCTTTCTGCTTCTTCTGCACATGAGCCACTAATAGATTTAGGCCATAAGAGGCCATCGCGTCCAACCCCTCCTTCCCTCGTTTTACAGATGAGGAAACTGAGAGCAGTGAAGTGGTCAGCCCAGGATAGCACAGCTAGTAACAGTCTAGAGACAGGGTGTCAGGGCACTGTGACATGCATTTTGCAAACTTTAGCACTATGAGTAATAATAATTATTATTATCCTACAGTCCCCAGGTCTCCAGTTAAGTAACAATTTCATTCCCTGAGCCTTCTGCTGAACTTCCTGCTGAATTCCAGCACTGTTTGTAGAGCAATACAAGGGTGTGTTGGTAAATGTTTAACAACCAGACTCCCCGGGGGGATAAAAGTATATATACTGTCTGCACACATAATGTCGGGTTTAATCTGCATTATTAACACTTTCTCAAGTCTAGACAATCAATAAAACAATAAACCAAGCCTTTTGATTTCTGAGACGCAAATGCTCACACTAGAAAACTGACAGATGTCTCCCAAACCATTTAACATGGATTTGAGCACACCAAGCCTTCACCTTCCTGACTCCACTATGGGGCCAAGCAAGATCGCATGGCTACCAGGAGCCATGGATCACATTTGGCTCCCCAGAGATGGATGACATGCAGTTTACGAGGAGAGCTTTACTTACCTTTCTGTCGGGGCTTCAGGAAAGTAGTTTATGTCTGTCTGCGAAGCTCCAAGTAGTGGAACACATTTCTTCATCCAAAGAGCTGGGCGTTTTCGATCACGAGCCTGATTTTCCCAAGAAGATGGTAGCCTATGATAGAGAATCAGAGAAACGGAACAGTTTGTCATTTGGTGTGTGGGGGGGTGTCACATTTTCCATGAAATCCAAGTCTAAACCTGGGCTCAACCGCTCAACCCCTTTCACTGGATATGTCATGTCATGGGCTGGTCCCACTTGATAATGGCATTTTGGTCCCTTTCCACAACAACCCTGCAATAACAAGGAAACAAAAGCAGAAATGCCAATATCCCACCATTAAGCTATTAAAGTTGAACAATGTGACATACCAGGGAAGATTGACAAGTGCTGACGCCCCAAGTTCTGGTGGGGGGGGGATGGGAAGGACCTTTTGTCTCAACCTCCTGGTTTACAGACTGGGGAACAGAGAGTTTAGATGACTTGCCCAAAGTCTCCAAAATACCAGTTGTTTAAGGCAAGGTTTGAGCTCAAGTCCTCAGCATGCCTGGATTTTTGGTCAAAGCCAAGTCCTGGATAAACATTCATACCTGCCTCTGCCACAAACTTCTTGGCCTTGGGCAACTTGCTGGATTAATTGAGATTCCCACATTTCTTCTCTCAAAATGTGGAGACTGACCTAAATGACCTCACATACATCTTCCAATTCAAAGCTTTATATAATTTGAAGGGCAACTAGGGGACCCAGGAGATAGAGTTCCAAGTCTGGAGTCAGAAAAGACAAGTTCAAATCTAGTCTCAGACATTTACTAGGTGTGTGACCCTGGGCAAGTCACTTAACTTTGGTCTGCCTTTGTTTCCAATAATATGTATAAAACACTTAGCACCATGCTTGACACAGAGTAGGTGCCAGGTAAATATTTTCAAATAACTACATAAGTTAAAGGTCCAAACCAGCTTTGTTATCTTTTCTACTTTGTTCTCTCCCTTCCTCTTGCATCCCAAATGAAAGAATCATAGCCCTGAAATAGTCATGTTCATATTTTGAACATCTCCCGGTATTTAACTCCAAAGGGGAGCAAATATTTAGTGGCACTTGGTATCTTTCAAAGCCCTTTTGCATCCATTGTCCCATTAGTAGATGCCAATGAAAAAGAGAGGTGTGGCGAGTAAGGAAAACCTAAAACTCAGCTCAGAGGCCAGAGGCTGGAGTCACCAGGGCAAGAGTGGAGGCAGCTCCTGACACCCATGGGCAATCAGCACTGTTACACAGATCTCACCCTGCTTGACAACAAGGAAAACTTTTTCCTCCAAGGTCAAGCTTTTGTATCTGCAGTGTACAAGGGAGAGATTTGGTCATCTTCCAATTATGCTAATAGTTACTAGATGGGCCTCACCATGGATCCTGGACCCCTCCTTCTTCCTCCCCTCCTGCCTAAGTGTAAATATCAAGGCTGGGTTGTAAATGTGGGCCTTGTTTGTAATACACCCAACCTAGTGATGGTCAAATGTCTTGGGGGCCAAGACACCACAATTACTGATTTTAAGCATAAAAGCTTTGCCACAGAGCACTCAGCCTTGCTGGGAATTGGAAACAAAGAAACTGGAATTCTTGGGTCACAGAACAAAGGGATATCCCTGGAGTAAGAAGGGAAGGTACCTCCTGGGTCATCCAGTGGCATTTGCTCCTCTGCGTTACCCTTTGGCCATGTCTTTTGTTAATGTCTCTTTTCATTGGATTTTCTGAGTAAATGATGGAATTGAACTCCTAGTCAATCTTCTACATCAGCCAAAGAAAGGCTCACCTTCCTCCTTCACTATTGGACTTCCTGTCCCTGCCCTAGGGCCAGGTTTCAAACATTCTGTTCTCATGAAGTCATAGAGCCCACCCTACAGGGGAACCTCATTTTTTATTCCATTCCACTAGGGAGCAAAACACACCATGGATTCCCTCAAATGGTCTCCTGGTATGTTGGTATGTCCATGCCAACCTTTTTCATGCTCCTCTAAATTCTCTCGAATGGGTATCAGCCCTAAACTAGGCCTCAGGACTTTGGGAGGTACCAATATTTAGAAAGAAACCAGAGCCTGCACTAAATCCTTGCCACCCTCCCTCCACTCCCCCAATGAAGGGAGCAACATCGACCTGGATAGGTTTTAAGGTGTGAACCACAAACCTTGGAGCCTGAGCAACAAACTGGAGAAGCTGATATCCACGGACGCTTAGAGAGGACACTGCAGAGGGACTATGAGCTGGGCCCAGGGAGAGAGGGGGTTGGATTGCATTAGGAAGAATGCCCAGGGCTTTCAGGAACCCCATGTTTCTCCAGGAAATAAAATGCTCTCTTTTTAACCCTGAAATTCTTCCTCCCAGTGTTGCTAGATGACAGGGTAGAGTGTGGAGCTTATCGCAAACCCTGGATTGAACTGATCTCCTCTGAGCAAGGGCTTACATGATTCATTTGATGAATTAATGAGGGAGAGGGCAATAATAGCTGATAATGGCTTAATGTGTTTTTCAGCCAGTATTGTCCATCCCACTTCTACAACCTCCATTCCCTGCTTTCCACTCCCATAGTTGAGGCCATTGCCTGAATTATGATAATTGCCTCTTAATTGGTCTTCCTGCTGCTCCTCTCACCAACCCATTCTCTATACAACTGCCAAATTGAAATGGTGAGTGGAGTGCAGCTCCAGCCATAAATTTAGAGCTTGAAGTGGCCCTAGAGGTCTATGACTCAGCCCCTTTGTTTTAGAGATGAGGAAACTGGAGCCCAGGGAGGTTAAGTGATTTGATGAGGTCACACAGCACCAAAGAGTTGGGATTGAAACCAAGGTTCTCTGACTCAAAATGCCACACAAGTCACTCCATTCCCCCAAACTTTGAATGCTGCCTAAAAGATGACAACCCTGATTCTTTTCAAGGCCCAACACGATCTGGTGCCTCCCTTTTTCTAGTTGAAACTTAGTAATACTAAGGATCATGACGACAGCTAACATGTCTACAGCTCCCCCTCTGTGCCCAGGCTTCACAACAACCTGGCAGGCAGGTGCTGCTAGCATGCCCAGTTTGACAGAAGAACAAACTGGAAGCTCACGGGGTGAAGCGTCTGAGGCTAGAGGCTACATTTGAACTTGGGTCTTTTGGATGCCCTTTTGCCCTCCATCACTTTGCCTTACCTCCTCTACCCAGCCATAAAGCAACTGTGTTCCATCTTTTTATTTCACAGAGAAGTCGGAGGTTGCGGAAGGCCCTGGGAAATTCCCCAAATGCAATCTTCTCCCTCCCTCTGACATGGTTTTGGGTCCCACTCATTCCCTGTCTCTCTGTTGGCTCCTGGATGGAGGAATGGATGAACGGAGATTGTGGCACGCACATTCATGATGCACTCTCCCCATAGCATCTTAAAACCATTCCAAGTCTCCTTGGAGTCTCCTTGGGGGTAAAGAGTGAAGATTTGGGGTAGCCTCCTGCTTGCTGTGTGATCCTAGATAAATAACTAAACTCTAGGGGCTCTAAGGTGAAGAGGAGATGCTGCCCTGCAATGCAGAGGGAGTCTCCTCTCCTGGGAGTTCCCCATACCAGTAGAGTCACAGGTCCAGTTTCTGACAGGAATTCTAGAGTCAATCTTACCCAAGAGCAAAATCAGAGGCTGGCTATCCATGGCTCATGTACCACTGCAACTGCTTGCCCTGCCTTCCTCTCTTCTCCCTGTTTCCCTAAAGACTGACATTTCAGGCCTAGCCCACACTCTGCCTTCTTCCATTAGCCTGGGAGTTAGCTCCCCAAGGGTCCGGACTAGACTGCTCATTGGTTCTTTTGGCATCCCCAGGACTTGGAAGGGTGCCTGGCTTAGAGCCAACCCTGAATAAATGCTAGTTGATTGACTGCCTGACTGACAGTACCCCAACCAAAAACATCTTATTAATCTGTACTCCTATCTCATTAGCCCCTCAGGGGTTACCTACTCCCTTTAGTTAGCCCAGACAGGTGGCCATATTGCTTCAGGGGAGACCTCTCTAAACAGAAGGATGGTGGTATACTCCTGGACTGTTCTTAGTGGTAATCCTCCTCTTTCCTGCCCTGGCGTGTCTCCCAACTAAACCACAAGCCTCCCAAGGGGGAACAAGGGTTGTGTCTTGGCCTTTGATAGCCTTCATCCCTTCTGGAGTGGTCTTGGAGGCCCTTTGGTCTATCCTCTTCATTAGACACATAACAGAACTGAGACCCATAAGAAGGGAGTGACTTCCTCCAGATCACTGAGACAGCAAGGAGTAGAGGCATGAGTAGAGAGGCCCTCAGGACTTGGACCTTAGATTTCTGCCTTTTCACCGAACTCCTCTGCATCTTTGATCTGGAATCCCAAAGGGCCCCTCATTGGCCCAACTGGGGCCCATCTCAACTTTGTTTAGAGCAGTAAACACTGAACAAAAGGTACTCTCTTTGTTTTGATTTTTTCAATTCTCCTTTTTTCCTTGGTGCAATTTCTTCTGTCCTGAGTGGGCCACTTCCTACCCATATGTGTACAGCCTTAGCCAGCCATCCTCAGCAGAGACACAGAATCAGGAGACTTCCTGCAAGTGCAATTCAGCTTCTCATTCTCAGCTATTTCCTCTAGCCTTCTATTTCCTGAAACTAGATCTAATTAGCATTTCAGATGCACAGGAAAGCCTGTGAACAGGGCCCTAGCCTAGACCATCTAAGAGGTGTGAATGGCACCCCCCCCTCATTGGCCCCCCTGCCTGCAGCTAGGTGTGAACTTCCTTCTCCAAGAAAGAAATCCTGGCCAAAGTTCAGAGCTGACACCCCTCCCTTGAGAGCCAGCATCTCTTCTACCATCTCTGAACTCCAACTCTCCCATCCCACTCCTGAGCATCCCAGGTACTTCCTGGCCAGCTCCTTCACTGGTCGCCAGCCAAATGCTGGGAGGGAAGATACTGAAAAAGAGGGAGGGCTCCCACTGGCCAATCAGGGGCTCTATGAGAGCTATTAGCTTTGAGAAACAAAAATAGAGCCAAATGTCACACTGTGGACCATTATTTTACCATCATTTCATTTGTGCCCTCCTTTCACAGTGCCACTACACAGCCATTCGTTTTTGTACAAGGGGTAGGGGGGATTTAATTAAAAGCGTTGGAACCTTTGAGCATAGATAATCCTTTAAAAATTAAGTTTATCTGTATTTACAAGCCTTCATTTATTTGGTAGTGACAATGGGAAAAAACCTGCCTCTGAAGGCACATAGAGGAATGATTAAGCTAATTTACAATAATTGCTTTAATCTTGGTATATTGAATTGTGTGTTTAACTCTTTGGAGTCTCTCCTTCTGTGGTAATGGAAAAATGCATCATGATTTCCCCAAGCTGTCCCAACATATCAAGGTAGAGATTCTGCCATTCAGAGCTCCTCTTACGCACCCTCAATTGGGGCGATGTCATTTAAGGGATCCCCAAAAGACCCCTGCTCTGCAGGACCCCTTTACATGCAAGTCTTCTGCAGAAGGAATAACACATTGAATCCTTATCATCCATTAACTCCTTCTCCCTCATTAATACATCAAATGAATCGTGTAAGCCCCCGCTCAGCACCTTTTAATGACTTTCCATTGACTACCAAATAAAATCCAAACTCCTTTGCTTGAAACTCAAGACTCTCCATAACTTGGCCCCAGCCTTCCATGGGTCCACTTTCAACTGTACTAATCTTCTACATCACTGCCTCAACTAGGTACCATAGTTGATAGTTGCCTTTCCTCTAACTGTTTCCTCCACCTAGAATGAATGCCTTCACGTCTCTCCTACCTCTCTTCTTTTCAACCTCATCCATAAAGACTTCCTTTGTGTCTACCAGGTCAAAATGCTCTCTCTCTCTCTCTCTCTCTCTCCCTCTCTCCCTCTCCCTCTCCCTCTCTCTCTCTCTCTCTCTCTCTCTCTCTCTCTCTCTCTCTCTCTCTCTCTCTCTCTCTCTCTCTCTCTCTCTCTCTCTCTCACACACACACACACACACACACACACACACTCTCTCTCTCTCTCTCCCTTGCCGTCCCTCCCTCTCTCTCTGTCTCTGTTCCCCCACCCTCTCTCTGCCTCTGTCTCTCTGTCTCTCTCTGTCTGCTTCTCTCTGTCTCCGTCTCTCTGTCTGTCTCTCTCCTAAACTAACATAAAACTCAGTTTCTTGCATGTTTAATGTTCTGCTATATACTATACTTACATATCTTATCTCTCTCCTAATAGACTAGAAAAGCTTTCTGAGGGCAGCTGTCCACTTCATCCCTAATCATCTAGCTGGATGATCTTACTAGCTCCCAGGAGTTCAGTGATCACCTCTATGTGAATGACTTCCAGAACGACATATCTGACCTTCATCTCCATCCTGAGCTCCCATCTTATATCTCTACTTGCACCTGGAGGCCCCTTAGGCATCCCAAACTTAACGTGTTCAAATCAGCAAAAATGTTCCTTTCCCTCAGACCCAGCTTTCCTCCAAATTTCCCTATTTCTGGGGAAGGTAAAGCAATATTTCTCCTGTTAGAAATATCTATGCCCATTTCCCATCACCCCCAGGGACTCTGGTTTCCCTTTTCTTTTTTGAACCTTGAACATGATGCCTTCAGTGTATCAAGTGTTGTTGGCCCGGGCAACCACTGGGTAGGACATCTTCGGTCTGTGGGAGCAACGGTGCCTGTAGCTTGTTTTTGTATCCAGCCCTTCCTCTGTCTTTCACTATCCACCCCTGCCCTAAGCAGAGGCAGGGGACTGGAGGGGCTGGCCTCAAAGAGAGATACGGTTTGGAACATCTGAATGGGAGAGTGACCCCAGCCAATGATGATGTGACTTTTAGAAAAGCTCTACTCCCTTGCTGACTGACTCTCCATCCTCTGCTTTCAGCTAACTTTGGCTCACCTGGGATATCAGTCTTAAATTTCCTCTGGCCAGATGCAGCTAGCTAAGAGCTCCGAAATGTGGCTGCAAACCATGGGATCCTGACCATTGCGCATGTGCACCCACAGCTCTGATTCCAGATTTCGGCAAGAGCAGTAGTCAAAATGCAGTCAGGGTGCTTAGAGGGAAAAGAGAAGCCACATCTGAGCTCAAAACAAGGGAGTGGAGAGCATGCTGGGTAATCTTCACTTGGTGGCAAAATTTGGAACAATAAGTGACCTGCAATAGTTTGCAAAGCTTTCTACAGAAGTTCTCTCTTTTGGATCCCATGACAGCCTTGGGAGACTCTTATTGTGCACATGACAACCCTAAGGCTATGCAAGCAGCTGCCCACAGTCCCATGGCTAGCTCATCAGTGTCAGTGTCCAGGAGAGGCCAAATTAGAACTTAAAGACATTCTGACTCTAAACCCAGCACTCCATCCACTGAGACGTCGAAGGCAGAGTCTGTCCATTTGCAAAAAGCACATGTTTGTCATTACAATGAATGAAACTAAGGGCACTCCAGGTGTGTTTTATCATCTCACCTAACCCTCCATCTTAAATCAATACTAACTATTGTTTCCAAAGCTGATGTATAATAAAGGCTAAGAAATTGGAGTTAAGTGACTTGTCCAGGATCTCACAGCTACAAGGTATCTGAGGCCAGATTTGAACCTATGACCTAGATCCACTGGGCCCTCAGCTGTCCTCCCTCAGAGGTATCCTTGTCACAATTTTTGCTAGGAGCTGACATCCATCCATCCATAAGGAGATGTTTAAGCATGTAAATGCATATGCTTATACAAATGCATTTGTGTATACATGTGTAAACAAACATGCTTATGCGTGAAATGATCACTAGGGAGAGGAGCAGCAGAGCTGTTCAGGGCCGGCCTGATCTTCCTGATGCTGGGTGCACAGGGATAGAATTCTAGTTCTTCTGCTGTATGGATTGTAAATGGACTGGAGTCCATTTACTAAAACTCTTTTCAAGATTGTGGAATGGGAGGAAGCTATAACAAGACTTGGGTGGAGGAACTGGGTCTACTTAGCCTGGAGAAGGGAGGCCATAGCTGCCTTCAAGTATCTGAGGGACTATCATTTAGAAGGATGGACTTGTTTTGCTTGCAGGAAAAACAGGGGTGATTGGGAAGATATAGCTGAACCTGGCATAAAGAACATATTCCTGGGGACAGCTAGGTGGCTTTGAAGATTGAGAGCCAATCCTAGAGACAAGAGGCCTCAGACACTTCCCAGCTGTGTGACCCTGGGCAAGTCACTTGACCCCCACTGCCTAGCCCTTACCTCTCTGCTGCCTTGGAACCAATACCCAGGACTGATTCTAAGACAGAAGGTGGGGGTTAAAAGTACATTGCCAAGCCCCAGGACTGTCCCAAAGTGTAAGGGAGGAGGCAGCAGATAAGGTACTCGTTGGAGATGTGGTTAGGCGGCTGGTACCTAGGCAGGCACAGGGCAGGGCCATGGCCAGTTCCCTTTCCTTTCACTTGTCACAGCTGGAGGCCTTGAAGCAGAAGGTGCTTCCTGCAGGCCTCCAGACTCAGGCAGTGCTGGTGACCCAGCACCAAAAGGAATAGAGGCCAGCCCGCCCACGGTCCTCCCCTCCCAGCCCCTGCTTGATGAATTGCATACTGTCTTCCTTCATCTTGAATGCTGATAGTGACAGTAATTGGGCCAAATTGAACGCCTGACCTCCAAGAAGCAGCCTGCTAAGAGTACCCCAAAGTGGCTGGTTTCACGCTCTAATCTGCTGTCATGGAAATCCTCAGAGGAATTGAAGCTCAGGACTTGGAGGAGGCCTTTGTATCAAAATAGCAGCTCGGTGCAGCTGTTGGAGGCCCCTCGGAGTCAAAGGCCAGCTTCTCCCCTTCATGGGGGGGGGGGGGAGCAACCTTGGCCCACGCCCAGGCCCCACTGCAAAGCCTCTAAAATGGGGGCAATGATGCCGGCCCCAGCTTAGTCTTATGGGACTCGTACTCCATCCTTTTGCTTTGGGGACATCCAGCCTGGGCGAGCGGAGCCTAAATCCTTTCACTACGGGATGGGCTGCATTTGGGCCAGTGGGAAAACACAAACTCCAATAAAACCAGAAGCCATGACAAGGGGGAGGGGAGCTGGGTTCTGGGGGCCTCAGTGAGGGATGGTGCAGGGCCCTAGCAACAGCTGGAGGGAAGGGGCACTCCGAATACAATGGCAGGGGGTGGGACAGTGTTCCTGAAGTGCCTACTATGTCTTTGTTCCCTGGGGGATTGCGCCTAAGCTTGGCTGGGAAATGTGTCTGGAGCCGGGATTGTGCTCCACTCTGTTTGTCTCTGCTCCAACTTTCAGAACTAGCTGGTGACATCAATGTACCTTCCATCCTTGCGCTTTAAAAAAAAAAAAAAGGAGGAAGGGGGTGGGGCCAGAGGCGGAAGTTCCTTCCGAAGTGGCTTGCGTGAGCCGAGAAGGCTCAGGATACACCCCCGGGACTGTGGCCCAGCTGTGTAGATCTCACAGGCCAGGGCCCCCCGCTGCTGCTCCCCTGCGCTGTCACCACTGTCCTCCCTCCGGGCCCAGACAGGATGGCCCCTAAGCGACAGGCAGGCCGCGGCAAGAGGAGCTTCCCACCCCCGGACAAGAGTCGGTGTGTACAGGTTCCGGGCCGCGGGGGCGGGCCGCAGGCCCCGGGCCGCGGGGGCGGGGGCGGGCCGCAGGCCCCGAGCTCAGACCGAAGGGATGATGCTTCAGGCGGGGGTTTGTCTGGCCCGAGGGAATACCCTCAGAGCATCATCTGGGCCCTGTGCCAACACAAGCAGGGCCGAGCTCCTCAGGCATCGTTCCAGCAGTGTCTTCAGCAGACCTTTTTGCACTCCCTGGGCTCCTACCGCCTTTTCCGCACAGCCAGCCCCTTTGACCGGCGAACAACGTGCCTGGAGTGGCACCCCACTCACCCCAGTACCCTGGCCGTGGGCTCCAAGGGTGGCGACGTCATCCTGTGGGACTATGAAGTGCTAGACAAAATCTGCTTCAT
This sequence comes from Monodelphis domestica, assembly GCF_027887165.1. Taxonomy (NCBI): domain Eukaryota; kingdom Metazoa; phylum Chordata; class Mammalia; order Didelphimorphia; family Didelphidae; genus Monodelphis; species Monodelphis domestica. The sequence goes on along the minus strand of NC_077235.1, from coordinate 12,629,288 downwards.
TAAAGGGATCGGCGCAGGAGGCTGCATCACCGGGATGAAGTTTAACCCCCTCAATACCAACCAGTTGTTCTTCTCTTCAGTGGAGGGCTCCACCATCCTGAAGGACTTTGTGGGCAACACCATTCGAGTTTTCGCCAGAACAAACACTTGGGACAATTGGTACACCAGTGTGGACGTGTCTGCCACCAACCGGGTGGTGGTCACTGGAGACAGTGTGGGCAATGTGATTTTGCTGAACATGGATGGCAAAGAGGTCTGGAATCTTCGACTGCACAAAAAGAAGGTGAGCCATGTAGCTCTGAATCCTCACTGTGACTGGTTGCTGGCCACAGCCTCAGTGGACCAAACTGTGAAAATCTGGGACCTGCGCCAGGTCAGAGGGAAATCTTGCTTCCTTCACTGGATGCCTCATGAGCATGCTGTCAATGCAGCTTGTTTCAGTCCAGATGGGGCCAGACTCTTGACCACAGACCAACACAGTGAGATCCGCGTGTACTCAGCATCCCATTGGGCAAGCCCCCAGCTTCTCATTCCGCACCCTCATCGTCACTTCCAGCACCTCACACCCATCAAGGCAACGTGGCATCCTCGATTTGATCTCATCACGGTGGGGCGGTACCCAGACCCCAATTTTCCAGGTTTCACTCCTTACGAGCCTCGGACAGTTGACTTATTTGATGGGACCTCGGGGAAGATGGTGTGTCAGCTTCATGATCCAGACTGCTCTGGCATCATCTCGCTAAACAAATTTAATCCCATGGGGGACACCTTGGCCTCCACAATGGGGTACAACATTCTTATCTGGAACCCAGAGGAGGCCGTGAGAAGGAAGCAGGAGGGACTGATCAAGGCCATGAGCGAACATGGAATAGGGAGGGACTGTGCAGCCCACCGGAACTCCCGACGCAGGCGAAGCCGGAGAGGCCCAACCTCTAGCAGAGAGCAGCCAAAATGTCCACGGCTACAAGGGGATGCAAGAAGCAAAGGCAAAGGAAAGGATCCAAGGCCCTGAGGGATTGAGTCCCTGCTGCAGTGAGCACAGGTCAAGGCCCTTTTCTCTGGAAGGCTGGGACTCAAATGTTGAGAAGTAAGGCTGGGAGATAGCAATTGTCTCCCCTGGGTTTGCCTGCCAGGCTGGTGATTTCCTTTTTTGTTGTTGATGGTCAATAAAGTAGTATCTATTTTTTTTTGGGGGGGGGGACAAAAACAAACCAAAAAACCCCAATCCTTAAAAATGGATTCATGTACATGAAGAGTAGGCCTGATTTTGTCCCTGGCACTGTATTAACTCCCATTTGGGCCTCTTTCCCTAGCACTGCCCAAAATAGTCAGTGTGGCAGGGCCAGAAGGGAGGTCACTGGAGGGAGGGCCAAGTGCTGCCAGACCTTCCAAAAAGATCTAGTTTTGTGCATCTCTGTGACTTCTGGATTAAGGAAGCAATTGATGTCCACAAATGCCTGTTGCTATGGGAAGGGTCAGTACATTAGGGAGTGCTCACTAATTCTTTGAATTCTTGGAAAGAACCTGGTTTTGCTTAGCTCTCAGATAGAGAGGCAAGGAAATGTGCTCCTAATTCATGTGCTAGACCCTAAAAGGTGTGTGGTGGGGGTAGGGGGAGGGCAGAAAGAGAGGTTGCAGCAGCTTACTCCCAACAAAATTTTTGTTGTTCAGTCACATCTGGCTCTTCATGACTCCATTTGGGATTATCTTGGCAAAGACATTAGAATGCTTTGCCATTTCCTCCTCTGGCTCATTTTACAACTTGGGAAACTGACACAAACAGGTTAAGTGACATGCCCAGGGTCACATAGCTAGGAAATGTCTGAGGCTAGATTTCAGTTCAGGAAGGTGAGCATTCCTGACTCCAGGCCTGGCTCTCTATCTAATGTGCCACCCATGTCATTCCACCTGAAATTCCAACCAACTGGCCCTTGCCTTTGGATGAAAACATTGCCTCCAAAAGGCCCCTATAGATGTAAATATGTGTCCTGGAAATTAGCTCACTAGCATGTAGTATATGTATATGTGCATATATATATATATATGTAGTATAGTGTAGACTTCTTTAGCACAGTGGAGAGGTGGAATATAGTTTCAAGTCCCACCTCTGATACATTCTGGTTGGGTGACAGTCATCAAGGGGATGGCCACTGGGAAGACCAGGCAGGGAATAAATGTCTGGAAACTGGAAATCTGTGGTTTGTGCGCAAATAAAAAGAGAAGCTTGGAGTGCTAGGCCTACACCTCACCTACGTTCAAGTGTCGCCTCTGAAACTGCCTCAAAACAAGTGCATCTCTCACGACACCCCAATCTCCCTGACCAGGTAGGGCAGCGTAGTCTCTTGAATTCCTGATATTAGCAAAAATGTACAACATGTCTTTCATCTCAAAGGTCAGGGGAATTTCACTAAAGGGGAAAAAACTACTCATGTGTGAATGACTAAGAAAAAAAATGCCCCTCGATAGTTCTTAGCCTGTGGGATATTTGAAAGAGATCTGAAGAGTATCTTCAGTGGCCAAGACCTTGACTTCTCCAGATAAAAATCTAGTTGAAAGGTAGACTCAGAAAGCATTTAGAAAGCATTTTGGTGTTTGGAGCTGAGGGAAGGATGCTGGGGCCAATCCTCTTTTCCTCCAAGTCAGTATTCATTCTCCTTGAGGAAATATCCCTCCCTCCTTTCTCTGGAGAAGTATGAGATTATGGGTGAGGAATATTGCCTACCCTCGAGGACATAGGTGACTTCTTGACTAGATTGGCTGAAATACTTTATTCTTCTTTGTATTGTTTTATTACAAGAGCTTGACACTGGATAGGTCAGGGCAAAGGTTATATTTAGAAATGAACATGATGGGAAAACAAAAGGCACTAATGAAAATAAGATAAAAAAATGACAGGTCAAGGTGGACTAACTTCATTTCATTTTGAGTCCTGAAAGGTGGCAATTGTGTAGTTATGTGGTCCTACCACTCCTAGAGTAGTGGAACTTATACTTTAGTTACCTTGGTCCCAATAAGGCACTTCGTTAAGTTTGTCAAATAGGGACCAACAAAAGTGGAAGCTAGCAGCAACTGGGGATATTAGAATCCCTTGGCCACCTACAGCCAAACTTGTTTCTCTCAGTCCCCCAAAGAGTTGCTGGATGGTGATAATGGCATCAGAAACCAGGGCATTCAGCTTGAGGCCAGTCACCAAATCTCATTAGTATCACCTTAGGCATTCAAGCCCTTCTGCACTTGCCATTTATCAGATCTTTTAAAAAACAAAGATTCTTCTTTCTGGTATATGTGTATATATATATATGTGTGTGTGTGTGTGCGTGGTTTGTATGTGTGTAACTGTAGTTTCTAGGGTGAAATTAATGTGTGGGAGTAACAGGGTTGGGAGAACAATATGCTATCTGCTACATCTTGGCTCCGTAGGCTATTCAGGGGCTGACACTCAGTTGGGGGACAATGTAGTACATTTAACTACATTAGCAACTATGGTAACCTAAAGCTTAGATTTTATCTCAGCCCAGAAATTGCAAGGTCTGGGAAGCATTAACCTTCTATAGCCCTCCATTTGGGGTCCATTCAGCCAAACTAGAGATGCACAATGATTTCCAAATAATAGATTTGAGACTGCCAGGGAATGAGATATTTTTAGAACCTATGTGTATTCATTCTGTAACTGTCACCCTCACCCCTACAACAGAGAATCTTGTGTATCAGGAAATAGAAACATGAGCCAAGATGGACCAGAAGAACAGTGCAAGTGTGATTTGGCCATTGGTCATGAGTCTCCGAACACCCCCGTGTTAGCCCTCTGCCCCTATCATCAATTTCAGAAAAGGTGTTGATGGACATTGCTGTGTTTCCTCAAAGATTTGGGTCCTTCACCCAATTGGGACCATTCTAACAGTCCTTTATTGATGTTGTAAGTGATGTTCTGAGTTCTTGAGCTGCTATTGGCTAACCCAGTGGATCCTGGGTGATTTCAAGTGAGCTCACTGAAAATGTTGAAAAGCTATTTTAGGGGAATAAGCTTTAAATGCGCAAGTCTTTTTCATCCTTATACTTCTCTAACTGGCATTGGAAATCAGGAAATTAAATACAAACAAAAACAGAGGGATTGGACTGGAAATTCAGGACTCTGTCAAATTTCTGAAGATTTCACATAATCTTTTCCATCAGCCCCTCATGGATTTAGGCTAGTTTTCATCATCCCTGGCAGAAGTTGAAAAGTTTGAATTTCCTTTGTGTTACTCAAAATTTCTGCTCAATGTACATTCAACTTTTTTTTTTCAGTAAAAGCATCAGTTATATAAAAAAGCTATGTTTCTGGCATAATCTGACCCCATGTACTAAGTTTACAAAATGGTTACCATTTTAAGCACATGATTACCGTGCATCACCCACTGAAGAAGTCAATTTTACAGAAGTGAGGTAGCAAAGGAGCTAGAATTAATAAAGTCTTAGAACAAAAAGTAATTTTGTTATGGTGGTGATTTCTTAATGCTATTTTTAACCTTTGAGAAGGCATTTCTAATACAGGTGAGCTCATTAGGTCATGAGACTGAATGAATATAGTAGCATGCCTGGGAGGACAGCGCCAAAATGAACCATTTTGTAATCCAGGAAAGGATGCACTGAAAATTATGGTCTGAACCATAATTGTGATGAACCTTCCTGAGTCTTTCCTCACTGAGTCTTTGGTTGGGTGGGAAGAGATGCCCCTGGTACTCTTAACCTATTGTGTATACGATGTTAAGGTAGATAACCATGCCCATGGAATTTAGGCAGACCCCCTTAATGGGCTTTTTGACCCAGCCCAGAACTGATTAGGAGGGCCCAGGAACAACCTAGAATGTTTGATCTGGTCTCAGACCAGAGTGTTTGGAAAGGGGCCTCAGCATGGTGAAGGAAGAAACAATGAGAAAATGCTAGTTCTCAGTCTATGGAGAGAGAAGGACAATTTCAGAGGCCATCTCAGCCAAGTCCATCTGAGAACAAGAATCCTCACAACATCCAAACAAGTACTCATTCAGCTTTTGCTTCGAGTATAAAAAGGAACTGATCACCTCCCAAACCTAACTCTCCCCAAATTCCACTTGTGAAAATCTCCAGTTATCACACATTGTTTCCTTGGCCCCTTTGCAAATCTTTGCCCACACTGCTCCTGGGTCTGCTCTCTGGGTCGAACAGAACCAGTCTAATTTCTTTTTTACATATCAACCCTTTGAGTTCTTGGATATCGCTTCTCTTCTGCATGTAAACACTCTAAGTTCCTTTATTCAATCCTCATACAGCAAACTCAAAACCCTTCTCTGGACATTCTGTTCAATGTGTCCCTTTAAATTGAACATAATACTTTAGGCAAAGAGCAAGACACTATAACTAGGCACTGAAGAGACAGAGTCAAAAATGAGACATTCCTTCCCTTCGAGGGAATCGCATTCTAATGGGAGTGACAATATGTACTATGTATATGGTCCTATTGTAAGGCTATGAAAAGCAGGGATGCTGTCCTTTTCACATTCCTGACAGAATCCAGAATATCCTAGGTTTTATACACACAAGCAGATAGATCTATTTATTCATTTGATTTGCTGCATTAGTGATTTAACCAATCAAAAATGCCTCCCCCATGTCAAAATATAGATTCATGGATATCTAAAATTCCTGCCATTCATCTGCTCAAAAACCTGTTTTATTTATTATAAACAGTAAATTAAGAGGAGTAAGTCAGTTAACACATAGGGGTGGGATACAAGAGACCTAAGTTTTGATGGAACAAAATGGGGAGGGAAAGGTGCAAAGGTTTACTTGAGTAGAACAAACTAAAGAATGACTCCATCAAGGGAGATTAGGACTAGAGAGAATCATACGAGAAGGAAGCAAGAGGCTCGAACAGCACTCAAGGAAAATTGTATGACACCAAGACTATATGCCTAGTGGGTAAGAGGTTTCACTGAGAGAGAAAGTTGTTAATAAATAAATGCACTGGGGTACCCAACCCCTTCAGGGAGCAGCAGTGCTCAATGGCATTGGGAAGTTTAGACTCTCCTATAGGAGATTCTGGGAATGACCTATTTGTTTTATTTGTACTAGAACACACTTCTAGGAAGATGGCACACAAAACGTTCTGACCTGCCTTTCCTCTCTTTACTAGCACCTCAAAAATGGAGAAATGCAAAAAGGGGAAACCAAAGCATTCAAAATAGAAGAAAGGCAAGAAACTCCAGCAAGAGAATCTCTGCCACTTTTCTTTTTTAAATAGCAAAGGCTCTCCATTTGTCATCATGCACTGCCTCCCCTTGGACCTTCAAACTAGGGGCTTATCATGGTCACTTTTCAACATAAATTATTGGAATAGGAATATATAGAGAAATGGATTTTAATAGTATTCTAACAAAAAGGTGTTCAGTATTAGAATACCGGGCTGAATTCGGCCTCAGACACTTCCTAGCCATGTGACCCCTAGCCCTTACCATTCTTCTGCCTTGGAACCAATTCTAAGACAGAAGGTAAGGGTTAAAAAGAAAAAAGGAATACCAACCCCGAGAAACCTATAGAAAGAGTAGTGCTTCTTTTCCTATGGCCCTGGACTTATACAATGTAACTAACACCGGCCTGTCACTAGACCGAGCCTCTTAAAAACAGCTAAAATCCAAGAAAGGAACCCAAAGACCCATCATGGGCAATACGCACATGAACTCAACAAACAAACAAGAGGTTGACAAAGTATATTATTGAATAAACGACCATGAATCAAATGAATATGCTTACAGAAATGGGGTGGGGGGTGTCAAGGTACTGATATACACACAAGTCAATACTATCAGAAGTTATAGAAAGCTCTTTCTTAAGGAGCTCAGAATTTTTGATGGATGTAGATTTTGCAAGGAAATGATAGAAACTAGAACATTACCACTTGCAAAATTAACACTTACTGAACACTTAGAAAGACATGATGAAGTGGCCAGAATTCTATACCCAAAGCTTGCTGTCTTTAACAAACTAACATGACACAAACTAATAGTGGGGCTCAGCACAGTTCTCCCCATTTTCCACCAGCTATGCTGTTTTGGGGCTTCTTTGGAACTTCCTACCATGTTCCTCTCCCCTCCATCCCACTTTTCAGATTCCTATAGAGTGTTGATTCGATTCTTATTCATTAAGAATAATCAATTCTTACTTATTGGACTGTAAACTCCTCGAGGGCAGAGAAGGTCTTTGGTTTTATTTGCCTTTTTAGCCCCAATACTTGGTACACAGTAGATGGTTGATAAATATTCTCTGACTGGCTGACTAACAATTGAAAGACTCCCATACTATAAACCCAAACCTCAAAAAGCCCTTTAGAATTCTACAAATAAAATGAACTGGAACCAGAGCATCTTACCAATAAAAGTGTAGCTTATAATCACCCAACCACTACCATAATCCACCCAAGATTAGGAATAATATTTATTAGATACTGACCCTCCAAACTACATGTAATGACTACTTCTTAAGACAGAGAAACCTCCTAGAAAACATCCAAACCATATGAAAAAAGAAGAAAGAAATCCTGCCAGTGATCATTTCTATACATTTACAAATAAGGAAATGCAGGTTCACAGAAGTTCAATGACTTTTCATAGTCAAATTGGTAAAGTATCAAAAACAAAATTTGAACTTGGGTTCCCCCTGCCCCCAAGTCTAGCATTACCCCAAGTTACCTCTCAAAAAGAACAGAATTGAGGGAAAAGTTATCTACCATGACCACAATAATAGACAATGCTAAAAGACAGATGAAGTCAGATGAATTGGATTCTGGAGAACAGTCGATGAAAGCCACAGTCCAACTTTGAAGAAAAGTGGGAGACGCAGGGGTGGGGTGGGTATATATATATATATATTAAAAAAAAATATATATATATATATATATAGAGAGAGAGAGAGAGAGAGAGAGTTCTTGTATTAATCAGTTTTTCCTAACTTTTTTATCAATGGAAATGATTATGACAAAGAGATGTTCGAAAGGTTAAAAGAGTTCTATGTAGACATGCACATACATATCTGTGTATACATATAATGTATATGGATATGTCTACATATTTGTGTGGGCACATACGTATACACATTCTCACGCACACACACACATATATACCTAGAACAATATTCTTAGCTAACAAGCTAGATCTCGATATACCGACACTATTCAAATGGATTCAGTCAATATATAATCACTTTCAAAGTGATTCTCTATGCCTAATTTTCCTTCATTTATTAAGCTAATCAATACTTATGCATAGCACATATTGATGGCTTAGACCAGAGGGGGCACTGCAGAAATCTTGGGTTGAGCTTCCAATAAGTCTCCTGCCCATGTTCCTTTTCTCTTCCTGAAACTGACTAATGCTAGAATCCAAAGGTCACTTGTCTTGAACAATTACTTTGGAGTGTTCTGCCTACCTGCAACCTTTTAAGCATTCCAGCCTGAAGAGGGGTCATTCTATTTTCTTAGAAATAAATGTGAACTGTCAATCGCATGCCACTAATAAATGTTTCTAATTGATGTTTGGGGAAGCATTTTTCCCCAGGAGAAGATACACTGCCTTTGAACTGGGTCTGTGGCTTTGTTAAATAACACTGATTATTTGTGCATTCATAAGGCACTGGATGAGAATTAAAGGCCATTACACCATTTTCCCTTTTGTCAAACCAGATGAAAATGCCATTAGTACAGAAGGGATTTTGCATTCACTATGATTTAAAGATGGTGCCTTGTTGTTAATGAAAACAATCAAACTCGGGTTTTCATTATATTTCTATTTCGATTGTCTAATACAAACTATAATCCATTGTCTCTGGGTTTATCAATCAGCCAGTCCATCCATATATGTTTGTTAAATGCCAGTTTTTGTCTTTACATCCCCAAAGCCTACCTCAAAGGAAGGATCTGAACTCAGGTCCTGTGACATCAAATCCAACATTCTTGTCACTGCAACACTGTAATAAGTGATGTGGCAAAGAGTGGCCACATGAACAAATTACATTGGGTATCAGGTGGCATTGGACATTCTTGGAAAGTGGAACAACAGGTACAAAGTGAGAACAAGGAGGAGGAGCTTGCCACTCTCTGGTAGGAAAGATGGGCATCAGCCAACTAGCAGGAGCACAAGGGAATTTGCCCCTCCCAGGATCCTCCCAAAGGACCTCCAGGTATATGACTGACCCAGAATACCTATTCTAGGATTACTAACTCGCTGATTATTCCCAGATTGGCATTTCTAATCTTGACCTGCGCTATACTCCAGACCCATATCCCTGACCATCCGTGGGAACTCTTCACCTGTCCTTACCCTATCTTTGTATCTCACAAATGCCTCAGGCTAGCCCCTGCATGTAACAAATTCACAATAAATAATTATTGAATAGTGAATGAATAAATGAATGTCAACTCAAATTCCACATCTTTCAAAAAAAAGAGCTCATTGACTAAAAGAAAACAAAAAACTCCCTTCTCCTCTTGGCTTTACTGGTTCTTCTCTGTTTCTCTCTGTCACTAGTGACCACTTACCTAGTCTCACCTGTTGGCAGCAGTGAGTCAACTAACACGCATGTATTATATGCTCAATGCATATAAGTCACTGTGCTAAGAGTAGAAAGAAGAGCAAATACATAGTTCCTGATCCCAAGGAGCTTCCATTATAACAGAGATTAGCAACCTTTGTGTAACCTTTGAGTCTTCCTCTCTCACTGCTCATATTCAATCAGTTTCCAGGTCCTACCAATTGCACCTCTTCTCTATCCTCTGGTATAGGTCCCAACTAAGAGGGGTTTTTAATACCACTCTTCTCCATCTCCTCTCCAACCAAAAGAGCCTTTAGAAAAATCTCTTGGGCAGATCTTTGTTAAAAAATTGTTAGTGAAGAGAAAATAGGAGGTGGAGCCAAGATGGCAAAATAGAGGGAAAGTCTAGCCACTGAGAATCCTCTCCAACTAACCTTAAAATAGTGCTTCAAAATGAATACTGGAATAGAAGAACTAACAAGGGGGAAGAGTAAAAGAGAGAGAAAGAGCAGGATCAAAAAGTGAAGATAAGATGGAGGAGAATATGTAGTTGGTAATCGTAGCTATGAATGTGAACTAGATGAACTCACCCATAAAATGGAAGTGGATAGCAGAGAGGATTAAAAATCAGAATCCTATAATATGTTTACAAGAAACACATTTGAGGCAGGGAGAAACACAGAGTAAAGGTAAGGAGCTGGAGCAGGGTCTATTGGGCTTCAGCTGAAATAAAATAAAAGCAGGAGTAGTAATCATGATCTCAGACAAAGCTAAAGCAAAAATAGATCTAATTAAAAGAAATAGGGGAGAATTACATCTTAATAAAAGGTACCATAGACAATGAAATAATATCAATACTAAACATATATGTGTCAAATGGTATAGCCTCCAGATTTGGAAAGGAGAAATTAGATGAGCTTCAGGAGTAAAACGATCCAAGTGCAGGCCTCAACCTTCTCCTCTCAGATCTGGATAAATGAAAACAAAAAAAATTAAAAAGAAGAAAGTGAAATAAATTTTAGAAAAGTTAGATAGTAATAGCTCCCTGGAGAAAATTGAATGGGACTAGAAAGGAACATAGCTTCTTTTCAGTAGTATGTGGTACCTACACAAAAAACTGACAGTGTATTAGGGCATAAAAACTTCTCAACCAAATGCAGAGAAACAGAGATAATAAATGTATCCTTTTCAGATCATATGGAAATAAAATGATAATTAATAAGGGTCCATGGAAAGAAAGATCTAAAATTAATTGGAAACTAAATAATCTAATGCTAAAAAGGGGTGAGTCAAGAACAAATTAGGGAGACAATAATTTCACTTAAGAGAATGACAATGAGGAGATAACACATCAAAATTTATGGAATACAGTCATAGAAGTACTTGGGGGAAAATTTATGTCTCTGAATGCTTATATCAATGAAATAGGAAAAAAAGTAAATCAATGAATTGGGCATGCAATTAAAAAAACTAGAAAGAACAAATTAAAAATGCCCAATTAAAGACTAAATTGGGAATCCTAAAAATCAAATAATAAAATTGAAAGTAAGACAAGTATTGAACTAATATTGAAGACTAGGGGTTGATTCTATGAAAAAATAAATAAAATAGGTTGAGCATTGTTACTTTGATTTAAAAAAAAGGAAAGAAAATCAAATTACCTGTATTGAAAGTTAAAATGGAGACTTCACCACCAATGAAGAGGAAATTATATCATTGGGAGCTATTTTGACCACTTATATGACAATAAATCTGACAATCTAGATGAAGTGACTGAATATTTACAAAAATATAATTCGTCCAAATTAACAAAAGAAAACATTGAAAACTTAAATAATCCTACCTCACAACAAGAAATCTAACAAGCCATCAATGAACACCCTAAGAAAAATCCCTAGGGCCAGATGGATTCATAAGTGACTTGTCTCATACATTTAAAACACAGTTAATCCCAATATTATATAAGCTATTTGGGAAAACGGGTAAAGAAGGGATCTTACAAAATTCTTTTTATGATATAAATATGGTGATTTTACCTGAGTGAGGTAGAGGAAAAAAAGAAAATTATAGGCCAGTTTCATGAATGAATATGGTTGCAAAAATTTTAAGTAAAATATTAGCAAGGAGAATACAGCAATATATCACAAGGATCATTTACTATTTCCAGGGTGGGGAGATACATACCAGAAATGAAGGACTGGTTTACTATTAGGAAAACTATCAGCAAAATTGACCACATCAATAACCAATCTAAGAAAAGTCACGTGATTATCACAATAGAAAAAAATCCTTTGACAAAACACTTTATTCCTATCAATAACACTAGAAGGTATAGGAACAAATGGGCCATTCCTTAAAATGATAAACAGTATTTAAAGCCATCAGTAAGCATCATCTGCAATATGGATAAGTTAGAAACTTTCCCAGTAAGATCAAAGATGAAGCAAGGAAGCCCATTATCACCATCATTATTTAATATTGTACTAGAAATGCTAGTGTTAGCATTAAGAGAAGAAAGAGGAATGGAAGGAATTAAAATAGGCAATGAGGAAACTAAACTGACCCTAACCATGTCCTGTGTTCTGCTGCTGCTTGCCACTTGCCTACACTCTCCAGGATGCCAGGAATAGCCTTCCTTCCTTGCTATGTCTATCAAATTCCTACCCATCCTTTAAAGCCCAACCCAACTGTAACCTCTTCCATGAGGGCTACTCTGACCCTCTCTCCCCCAGTGGCCTCCAGAAGGATCCCTAAATTCTCCTGCTGCAGTCACGTTCTGGTACAATATCCTTCAATACATGACATCTACGTGACTGCATATGCCTTACTGGACTATGAACCTTATGAGGTCAGAAACTCCCTGGATACATTACTGGCTGTGTTGGAGCTTACATTCTTTTCCCAGTGGAAAGTGAGGTCTTGGAGAACAGGGACTGTCCTATTTTTTATTTATAATATACTACAGTGACTGGTGTACAGAAGGCACTTAGAATGAATGAATGAGTGAATGAATGGTTGAATGAATGAATGAATGAAAAAGCAGTGTTCCTTACAGAATAATTATGCCCCCAAAATCATGCTAAGCAATGGGGATACAAATACAAACATGAAGATGGTTCCTGCCCTCAAGGTGCTTATGTTCTGTGCAGTGGGAGACAATATATATAGGTAAGTGATGACCAAGAAGGGATGTTTTCGTGTGGAAAGTTATAGAGGTGGTGTGTGATGCCAGAGGGGAGCAGAATGACACATTCTTTCCTGGAACAGCATCTTATTTAGAAGTGAGAGTAGGGAGATAGGGGACAGATGGGAAGGAGAAGGCTGGGATATGAAGTGAAACAAGTAAATGGCAGCAAGGGTTTGGAGAACAGAATTCAGCACACCCTCCCCCCCCCCATCCCAATCCCCAGGGCCACTCTCCAACCTCAAGAAGACCTTCCTTCCCTCTGGTGAGTGGCTAGACTGTCCTTTCATATTTCCTCTCCAATTAACATTGTATTCTTCGCTTCTTTCACTGTACCTGGTTAAAAGTCAAAAACAATGTAAGGGGGCACTAGCATGTCAGTGGTCAGCTGCCTTTCCCCAAGGTTCATTCAGATAGCTCATGAATGTCAGCCCTTTCCCAGAAAATACACAAGGAGGACTTCAGTATGTAAGGTCTCAGAAGGGCACATTTCTCCATAGAACTCATGAAGAAGCTATTCAAAGAATTGTAGATAAAGAACTGAGAAGGGTCTTTAGAAAGCCATCAAGCCAGACCTCCTCATTTCACAGATGGGGAAACTGAGGCACAAAGAGGCTCCATTGACCAGCCTAGAGTCACATGTCTAGTGTAGGAGGCAGATCTTCCTGACTCCACATCCAGTGTCCTCACCCCTACATCATTCTGCATCTCATATTGAAATGGTTGGCTGGAAGTCGAGAAACAAATTCAGTCCTAGATAGCAAACGAGCTTAGGAACTCCAAGCCAATCCAACAACCAAGCAAAGTAAGTATTTATTAAGCACGTTCTATCTGCTGGGCACTGTCTTGAGGGATGGGAATACAGGGACAAATTAAAGAAGAATCCATTTTGTCAGGGACTTTACATTCTGTTAGGAGGACACAACATATAAACAGAAAGATAGATCTATCTAGAGACATCTTGAAGATTCTTCTTTTGGTCAGCTTCAAAATTTGTACTGGCTGTGCCCCATGTCCATAATGCTCTCCCTCCTCATTTCTGCCTCCTGGCTTCCTTTCAGGTCAGCTTAAAATCCTATCACCTACATGAAACCTTTCCCAGTGTCTCTTCATTGTAGTGCCTTCCCGCTGCTATTTATCTCTGACTAATCCTATATATAGTTTATATATGTTTGCCTGTTGTCTTCTCCATTAGATTGTGAGATCCCTGCGGGCAAGGACTGCTTCTTGAATCTTTTTTGTATCTTCACCACTTGGCACAATTAATAAACGTTTACTGACTCTCTGTCTCTGCACCCCCCCCCCCAATCCCATCACAAAATCACAGAATTTGAGACCTAGAAGGGACCTCGGGGTCTTGACCTTAAACTATCAACCTACACATGTGAGTCCATTTAAGGAGAAGCCAAAGAGCCAAGGTTTCCAGTACAGGGCCCAGAGTGTCTGCCTCCCTGGAGTTTTCAGGAATTTCTTCTGTTTTTGTGTTTTGGGGAGTGAGTGAGGGCATCATACTTAGTGAAGAGATCTCATTGCCCGAAGACTCCAAGACTAAACTGGAGATGCATTCCCAACCTTTATGGGAATCCAGGGCACATATCCAGATGGTTTCAAGGGCAAAATGTCCCCATCAATAACAAAGGCTCAAACTGCTGACTGGTTAACTCATCCGATTGGCAAGATGCCCATCGCTGCATGTATGGCAACATACAGGACATGTGATTTGGGTGGCCCGCATTGTGGCACATCCTGACCTCCTTCAAACTTAAAATCTTCCATGGCTGCCTGAGGTCCAGAGAAGTGAAATGATTGCTCATTATTGTCCAAGGTGATATTTGAAACCAATTCCTCCTGGTTTTCTTCCTCCTACCACACCAACTGCTCTGCTTTTCATTACAGTCATTCTTACTGCTTCTGAGAGTTCAAAACCCCAGAGAAGCAATGTTCCTGCTGGGATTCATTCATCCAAACACAAAAGACTGTTACTCTCTCTTTTCTAATGCTTCTAAGATTCCATTCATGACCAAGGAGAAGGAATTCACAGCCAATAGACTCCAGATTCAGTGATGAATAAAAAACATTACTGTTCTATTGTAGCTTGCAGGTTAACCTTTCCGGTCAAAATCCCAATTAGGTAACTATTTGCTTGTTAGGGAAATGAAGACTTGTTCCTAATCAGCATATAATCCTCTGATCTGTCAATTGAGAACATTTTTCCCCTTCTGGAGGTGAACTAGGTACACTAATTAGCCCTCATTAAGGATCCATGATGTACCAAATGTCAGATTTGGGGAGGAACTTGGTTTTGAGTTTAGTTACAACATTGGGTCAGAGTCTCCATGTCCATTCACTCCTTCCCACTCAATGCTCCCAACCATATTTTCTCATTACATTTGGTGAGGAAGAAAAATCTTGCCTCTTAAAAGTGAGCTGGAAAAGCTTATGTCTCTTCCCTAGAGGCTTTTGCTAGGTCTCTCTGTCTGTAGCTCGACTGAGACCAAGGGCATCCAACATTCTGCTGTAACCAGGAGCTTCCTTTCCACTCCCTTCCAGGCCCCCCCACTTAGAGAATTGGCGAACCTTCCTCCAAACTCCCAGGGTTGGTTTGAAGGAGAAGGAGGAGAGGGAAGGCTAGGACTGGCACCACACCACTTTGGATGTGGGCATCTCTCAAGCCTCCTCCCTTCTTTCTGTGGCCTAGACTACCTGCCTTTGTACTTCAGACCACATTTAGCAGACGGCCCCGCTGTTCTGAGAGCCATCCCTTCTTGAAGGAAGTCCCCTTCCCATAACTCAATACTGTAGCTACCTTCCGTCCAGATACCATTTCTGTAACTCACAACTATGAAATGGACTTCCTGCCACGTGGAATTGGTGTGTCGGGATGAGACCTCAGCTGCGGTTCTCAAGGCATGGCCCATGTTGGCTCCGTTAGTGAAAGCCACTTTTCGGGATGGATAGTAAATTGCCACCACAGGAGACGATAATATTTGCGAGCTTCCCTAACAAGCTTGAATTCTAACAGAAGGCAGTTGATTGTAATGCTGCAGAATGTGAAATCTTAATGCTTTTGCTATTTCAACTCATCTTATTTCACAACATGATTTACTGCAGCTCAAGGAAGCCAGCAGAGGGGGGCAAAGGGAAGGTGGGAGGAAAAAAGGAAAATCCGGAATGAAAACATTAAGCGCTAAGCTTTGTGTGGCAACAAGACTTTGCTTTGATTAAATCTCCACTTTGCCTGCTATAGCCTTTGCCTAAGTACCATTTCTCCAGCCCCAAATCTCTGAGGATTTGGTTCTGGAGTTTTCTTGAAAGACAGACATATTGTGCTGCGTGCAAATCTGGAAAGAAGAGGAGGAGGAAGCAATCATACTGCGAGCTGGGCCATTTTCCAAAGACATTCAGATAATGTTTGCAGTCCTGGATCCATCTTCTCCTATTAGAAATTTCCAAGCAGATGGCTGAGGAATTGGTGGTTGACCAGATAGTTGGACAATCAACAATAGAAACTAATTACCATCCAGTTCTTCTAATAGTCCCAACACTCTTGGAGACAACATAAGTTTTGACTAGCGCCCTGCCTTCTCTTCAGAGTCATCCATGAGGGTGAGACAAAGTGATAATTAGCCACATGCTTCCAGGAAACACTGACTCAATTCCTAAGGGAGGGGCTTTTTAAGGCGGGAAGACTTGCTTCTGGAATGTACCTTGTTGCCCCTCTCTTCAAGCCCTCTCTTCCCCAACCGGAGAGCTTTGTATCTGCTGTGCCATTGTCTTTCTACTCCCTGTCCCAGGGGTGTTTCCTCCATGACTCCAAAGGCCAGAAGCCTCAGGAATGTCTATTTACGTTCTCCAAAAGTCCTCGAAAGCCTCCCAACCTGCTGTTCTCCTTTGAACAAGTTGGGTTTTCCAGCTTGGGAAACAGCCCACTGTGAATTGCTAAAGCCAACTACTCGATGCATATTGTCCTGCAGTTTCCTACAAGTAGGGCTCAGAGCAATTGGCTGGTTAGGCAGGAGGCCTTCTGACCAGCTTTCATGATGCACTGGGCAGATGAGTCGCCGTTACTTCTGGGGACCAAGGGAAGGGTTCTATGTTCCCAATCAAGTCACAATCCTCTGACTTCTGGGCTGCTTTCACAGGATAGGTGTCTCAGATGATGTTCTGAGCCCCAGGATGGAGTTTCTGATGCGAATCCCCATCCAGGTACTTCTGGGCCACAAATGGCTAATCAGAGCCAAATCCCTTCTGTGGGAGGGAAAGAAATGCGCCAAGATCTTCACATCCCTCCCAGCAGTCTCACTGTGAACAGGAGCAGGAACAGCAGCTGAGGTCTCTTGGAAGATTAACTAGAAATTGCCCTGCCTACTCCTGTGTCTGTAGCCTGGACAAAGAGAATTTATTTATGCCTCATTTCCCTCATTTGGTCTTGTCTAATAGTTGAGTTGGAGGCACTTTGCCAGTGTCAAACAATTTCAGTTCCTAACTAGGCATGCAAACTGGGTCAAGAATCCATGCAGAAAGAAAGTCAGTAGGTCCCCAGGGCCATGAGAGAAGCTCCCACAGTCTTGGGGAAGAAGCAGCCTGGCAACGGCAGGGCCCCATTTCTGAGGCCACAGGCCTGAGCGCACACTGCATATGCTCTCTTTCCTTCCTACTGTGTGGCGCTGGGGGTGGGGCAGGCTCAGGATGTCTCGGTGATCTTGCTCCCACAAATTAAAACGTGATTGCTCAGGAAGAACTCAGATATAATCGGATTGCCAAAGGTAATTAGAAATAGGCTAATCATTTCTCTTTGTATGGTACAAGTTCATTATGTGCTTTGTCAAGGGGTTAGAACGTCATGTAACACAACCCACAGTGAAATATATTAGATGCATGATGGGACTGAACTCCCGCAATGAAGTTCTCCTTTAAGTACATGTTACTCAGATTATGCAGGATTGATTTTTAGAAATCAATGTGCACATCTGACAAATTAGAATACTAGAAAATATTTTCATCTTAATTCTGGGGACATCATTAGCATAATCGATAGAGTATTGCATTGTGCTTAAGCCTGCTGTAATTGGGCAGCCACTAGGAATGTGATCGTCCTCTGGAAGCAGAGCTTCTAGCTCAGCCTTTGTCTCCACTCTGGTGGATGCCGCAGAAATGGAGCCTGTGATACAGACGGACACAGCTGGGCAGGAATTCCATCAGCCCCAAGAGTCTTCCGTTTCCTGTCCGCTTCTCAGGTCTCTGCCACAGACCCATCAATTTTTCCTGACCAGAGGAATACTGTCTGTACTGCAGCAGTCTAACTGGGTTCAAGTAGATGGGCCTTTTCTGGGCTTATTTCACTCTTCCTAGGCTAGAACAAAAGCAGCTGGCTGGGCATGTGCCGGGGAGGGGATAGAGGCTGCCCAAGTGAGCATGGTCAGGAAGACAACGGCATCCAGTGACGTCAGTGGTGGCGGCAGTGGCTGTGCCTGGCATGGTCCACTCCTCTGCAGGATCGGCAAGGCCAGCTCACCTCTGGGTCTCACAGGGAGCCATGCCGCTGCTGCAAAACAGAGGCCTGGGCTGAGGCAGAGCTTTCTGGGATTGTCAGAAATGAGAGGATGTGGACACAGCTGCTCTTTTTTTTCCTTCAAAGCTGCCATTACAGTCCATCTTGAGAGAAATGCCAGGGAGATGAAAGCTCTGTCAATGGGTTTCTGGGGCAAGATGATTTTTGGCTGTTGTTTTGTCCTGTTTTAAATCAGTCCTGGGCCTACTAGTCATCACTGGTGTTAGTATTGCAAGGGAGTTGGGAAAGTTTGCCTCTGGTTTGTTATAGAAAGAAGGAGAGAAGATTACCACTTATTTCTGTCTTGACTTCTTGCTCAAAGGACGTAGCAAGGCCTTTCTTAAGAGCAAAGTAGAGGGCAAGCAAAATGTTAGGCCTCACACTGACCCAAACTCTTCCCTATTAGAAAACCAGAGCCAGGCACATGAGGCAGGTGACCCAACACCTGGGTCTTTCTGACGACTGCCACCATAGGTGGGGTTACAGAGCTGGGTCAAACCAGATGCCAAATGGCCACCAGGAGACAGCGTCCTGCCACACCACTACTAAAAAACCAGCTGCTATCCCTCAGTGCTTGCTGGAAGGAGAAAGAATACTAGGGGCCAAAAGGATGTATAGGCGTGATGCCCAGCTGGAAAACCACTCACATAAGAATAATCTCATGTTCATTCTAGGCACTGCCAACCTGATCTTTCCTAAGTAACAGCCCTTTCCTCATACTTCCATTCCCTAACACTTGGACAACAGAATATCATGGCGAGAACTAGGTTCAAGAGGATCCTTTGCACAGTTAGAATTCTCTCATTGAGGTAACAGCAGGAAGAGTTCCATCCATTCCTTTGTACAGCAGAGATTGGGCTTGCCCCCCTGCTTGGTTCACTTTTCTGCACAGTGGGCACTCGGTAAGTAGCACTGACTGAGCCTGGGCCTATCTGGGACTCTCAAGTGGGCTACATGCTGTTTCCCCCAAATTAACATCCCCTTTCCCGACTCGAAGCCTTGTCCCCTGGTCACCATGACTCTCTGCCTTAATGAATCACTTCTTACCTACAGAACTGAATTGGTTAATTTGTTTTGACTGAACTGACTGGTCATTCAACATCCTCCTCTGAGCACTGTTGTGGAAGGTGCAATCTTTCGTTTCTCCACTGGTGCCTTTGGGAAGTTAGCTGATGGGGCCAAAAGTGCCATTCTTAGCGTTAGACATTAAGCCTCATTATCTAATGGGAAGTTTCCGGAAATGGGCCAGAAAACCATTGAGCTGCCTAAGCAGAGGCCTTAGCCCAGGCTCATGTACAATAATGCCTTAGTCCAAGTTCCTTTGACCCCTCCTCCCTAGCCTCTCTTTGTTATACTTTCTTTCCTCTCCACAGCCTCTAAGTGTCTGGGCCTCCCTATGTCTGGACTCTACACCTATGTTCACATGATTCCCTAGCAGCATCTAGAATGACTTTTGCTGAGCCCTGGCCACTGAGAACTACTGAATTCTTTTCTTTTGTACCAGACCTCTAGTTTCAATCCTACATAGAACTGTTGTTTGGGAAATGCCTTTCCCAATGCAGATTGACACCTCCTCTGTTACAGATAGTCTTACACAGCTGCCTGGAGCACTGGGAGATTAAATTGCTGTGACCCAAGACAAACAGCCAGGTCAGAGGCAGGACTGGAATTCAGGTCTTTCTGAACCATTACAACAAGCTTTCATTTCTTAGCCATTTAAAAAAATTCAATTCCAAATGATCAAATGCAATAGACTTTGCTACTAAGAGCAATACAATATGATCCAGGACATTTTTGAGGACGTATGAAAGAGAAGACTATCCACCTCCAGAGAAAGAACTGTGGGAGCAGAAACCCAGAAGAAAGCATAGGATATATCACATGTTTATTTGGGCATGTGTTTTGGGTTTGGGACTCTAAAAGATTATTCCTTTACATAAATGAATAATAAAGAGGGAAGCTGGGTGGCTCAGTGGATTGAGAGCCAGGCCTAGAGACAGGAAATCTGGCCTCAGACACTTCCCAGCTGTGTGACCCTGGGCAAGTCACTTCACCCCCATTGCCTAGTCCTCATCACTCTTCTATCTTGGAACCAATACATGGCATTCTTTCTAAGATGTAGGGTGAGGGTTTAAAAAATGAATAATATAGAAATATGTTTTGTGTGATAATACATGCATAACCCAAATTGAATTGCCTATCAGCTCTGAGATGGGGGGAGGGAAGTAACGAGGGAGACCCTATAGATCATATGACTTTGGAAAACTTCTGTGGAAATTTGTTATTAAAATAAAAAATAAATTCAATTCCAAAACTCCTTTGATTCTTCTATCAAGTGATCTAATGACCTTTTCCCCTTCCAACTTTGTATGACTTTGTATATATTTATTTCTCTATCAGATTATTATGTAGTTCTTAGGCCACTAGATTATAAGCCCCTTGAGGGCAGGGACTGTCTTTTGCCTCTTTCTGATCTCTAGAGTTTTAGTACCAGTGAACTCCTGAAGGATAGATAGTCCATGATATGCTCCAAGGAAAAGAGGAGAATGGGTACCCACACATTAATGATGAGAAGGTATATTCATTTAATTCATCTACTTCCTCTTTAGGGAATGGCTACACTGGGGGCCTTTTGGTGTCTTTCCATGGTAAAAAGGCATGAGCTCAGAAGGATCAGAAAGACATGGGGAGAGAACATACGTGGTAGCACCAAGTGATCTGGTAGTTTCCACTTGCATGGAGAGCAAAGGGGTAAGAGTGATGACATTAGATGAGATTGCCATTTGATGAGCGGGCCCAAGCCAGCTCTCTCTTCATTTCCCACCCAGTTGCACTTATATGGACTTCTCCAGCAGGTCTCAGCCCTGAGTACCTTCCCAACCCTTCTGTAGCCTTCCCTCTCATGCTTTGTTTTGTGTGGCATGTTCCCTAAACAGAGTTTAGGAGCTTAATAAATGTCGATTAAGCACGACTCTGTATCTTAGTCCCTTGTGCATGTGTCCATGCATGTATGCATTCCCTCGCCAAAGTCCAAACGCCATGAGGGAGCTGTTTTATCTGAAATGTGTATCTTTTAAAACTTTAAGTGCTTCCTGAATTGGAGTTCAACCTTTGAGGGAAGGAAGTCTGACAGATTAGACTCTTTGGCAAAAACAATTTGTTAAAAAAAGAAACTGCAAATGGACCACACTTTTATTTACTATTCAAAGGTTTAGGAGCCTTTTGAGACAAGGAGGATATGCGGTTTTTGTCTTCATCTTACAAATGAGTAAACTGAGGCTTAAAGAAGTGAGGTGACTTGGCCAAAGCTAGTATGTTTCAGAGCTGGTATTTGAACCTGAAGTTCTTGACTCCAAGATAGAGCCTTGGCATTCCCTGTCACACGCTGATGTCATCTTGGGCATTCAGTCTCTTACTCCATCACAAGGGGAGGTTGGGCAAATTGGTTTCAAAAGATCCTTCCAGGACAGAATCTATGATCTCATGACCCCTTCCATCCTGGACATCTTTTAGTCTCTTCATTATCTGGGCCTCGGTTTCCCACTTGAAATATGAAGAGGTTATACTGGGTGATCCCAAAGGACACTGTGCCCAGACATACTGTGAGCATAAGTTTAGCCCCTCTTTGGGCCTCTCTACATCTCATGGGACTTAACATACGAGAGATTGAGTATGAGTGTGGTTTGGAAAGGCTATGCTTTCAGAGGAAAGCTTGAAACAGCAAGGGCCTCCAATACAGGCCTGGGGATGGCCTCACCAGGTTGGCTGGGGTATGACTGCAAGTTTCAGAGTTATAGAAGCTCTTGAAGACCATCTACCAAGTGTGAGATCTATGGATATGGGGAGAACACCGATCCTGATGAAACTACCTGGAAAGGCCAAAGCAGGCTTATGACTTTTAGCTACCATATCACATGTTTGTCTGACTTATACTGAACTTGTGCTCAGCTCAGACTCCCAGGTCCTTTTCTCATGACCTGGTTGATGTCAACCCAGGCCGCCCAACCTATACTGGTCCAGTTGAATTTCATGGTACTTAGTCAAAGAACTTGCAAACCAGGAAATATCCCAACGCTGGCAGTTATCATAAACATTGTCTGGTAGGCTTTAAGGCTGTCTTTCAGCCAATTCATGACGAATCCTGATTCTGGCACCCAGCCTAGCCCTGCCAAGTTCTGTGTCCTTCCACATAAAGGTGCCAAACTCAGGGTTAAATGCTGCTGCAAAACTCCCCCAGGCAGCTAGACCCAGATCAAAAAGTAATTGAGAAATTTTGGACAAAATAAAGAGAAACACAATACAATGTAGATAATGTCAATTTGTGGGTTTCTAAGTCAATATGCAGCCCTCAGGGATTCATGTCTATTTGAGTTACACTGTGCTCCACAAACTCACCAAGAACACTTTCTGGGTTTCCATCTATCCAAGGCCAAAGGTTCAGTCCTGTGGTCTTCCCTTAGACATGTCATTCCAGGCTGACATCCATTACTAGGTTTGTATGGGTGTGGGTGGTGCAACCAGTTACAAATGCTCACCCACAATTCCGCCCCTTGGTCATGAGATCACTATAGTCAGTTCCATAAAATTTTCAGGGATCAAAGGATAGTATAGAGATTTCACAGCTCTCAGGCTGTCAGGTTACAAGAATCAATGAACTCCAGGCTCCAGAAGGTAGATTATAGCCATGCCCTCTCCTCTCATTCCTCAAGTCTTTGCAACCTGGCTACTGACCTCATCACTCAACAGAAAGCGCACTTTTCAAAGATACCAACGATCATTTAATCGCCAGATCTGATTCGTGGTCTTTTGTCAATCCATATCCTTCCTGAACTCTCTGTAGCATTAGACACTATTGGCCATCCCCTCTTCTCCTAGATACCCTCTCCTCTCTGCATTTTCGTGACAGGGTCCTCCCATTGATCTCCTCTTGCCTGTCCGATTTCTCTCTCGGTCCCCTTTAGTAGTTTTTCACCCTTATTATGCACAGTCCTGGGCCCTCCTCCTGGCCAGCCCTCTCTCACCCTCCTTGCCTCTCTTCTCTTCTCCTTTTCCCTCATGTGTTTGGTTGTCTGCCCCAATACTGATGACTCCCAGATGTATGTAGACGTATCAAGTTTTTCTCAGAAGCTCCAGTCCCAAATCATCTACTGCTTGGTGAACATCTCTATTTGGAAATCCCATAGACATGCCCCAGATCAGTATCTTCCCTGCCTTCCTGTGAAGGACACCAATTATCTTTCCAGGTACCCAAGGGTATAACCTCAGTAATTCTCTCAGCTCTTCTGTTTCATTCACCCCACAAACCCAGTTGTCAAATCTTGTCACTCCTGTCTCCCACCACTTCTTACATTTGACCTCTTTTCTCCAACTAGATAACCACTTAGTCCAGGCCCTCACCATTTCTTCTGTGCCCTGCTGCAATCACCTCTTTGATCAGGCTCCTTGCCTCAAGCCCATCCCCTCCTCAGACCATCTCCCATTCATCTACCAAAGAGATTTTTCCTTGTGTACAAGCCTGGCACATGGTAGGTGCTTAATAAATGCGTACTGACTGCCCATACTAAAAATTCTTTCAAACCAAATGGCTCCTAAAAGGACTCATAAAAGCGTCTAGAGGACCCCTATTACCTCTCTGATCAAATATACACTACTCCGGCATTTAAATCTCCTCACAGCTGGGCCTCAATCTATCTTCCCACACTTAATACGTAGTAGTCATCTTCCTACCTTTTATCATCTATGACTGTTTTCTATACCGAATGCTGTCTCCCATCTCTGCGCCTTTGAAGTGCTTGTCCCCCATGCCTGGAGTGAGCTCCCTGCCTCGCAGAGTCTCTGGTTTCTTTCAAGGCTCAACTTTTCTCTGCTATGTCTTTCCACCTTGCCAATATTAACTCTCTTGTGCATTAACAATAAAACACCTTCTTCCTGGCACAGCAAATATAGTGTTGGGCCTGGAGTCAAGAAGATTTCAGTTCAGATCTCTCAGATACTTCTTACTCATGTGATCCTGGGCCCAGAGTCACTTAATCTCTGTCTGCCTCAGTTTCTTCAGTTGTCAAATGGGGACAATAATAGCATCTGCCTCAGGATCATTATGAAGATCAAATGAGATAATATCTTTAAAGTACTTAGTGCAGCATCTGACACATAGTAGGTGTTTAAAAGTGAATTGTTCTTTTCTTCCTTTCTCTGGTACTGGAGTCCTGCCCCTATAAGTCACTTCTATCCTGCATCCACATTTATACAAGGTGTCTCACTCATGCAACTAGAGGCAGAAACTGCTTCCTTTTGAATTGTTATCCTGGGCACCTGGCACATAGTAGGTGCTTAATAAATGTCAGAAGTGCTCAGGCTATGAGAATAGCCTTGGCTGACTAGACCCGGGCTTGAATGGCTATGTGTTCAAGTAAGATAGCTCCTGTAAGAATGTTCCTTCTTTGTAGCTGGATAGCTCAGTGGATTGAGAGCCAGGCATAGAGATCAGAGATCCTGGGTTCAAATCTGGCCTCAGATACTTCCCAGCTGTGTGACCTTGGGCAAGTCACTTGACCCCCATTGCCCAGCCCTTACCATTCTTCTGCCTTGGAACCTATATACAGTATTGACTCCAAGATGGAAGGTGAGGGTTTTTTTAGAAGAATGTTCCCTCTTTGTAGCTTTATGGCACTCTGGACATTTAAGTTACTCCTGGCACATTATAAAGAGCAGATGTGGAAACAGGGCAGGACTGTGGCCTTTCACAAGGAACGGCAGCTCCCTGGGATACATCCCTCTGCTTTTTTGCTCAGTGGAACATTTTTAGCATCTGGGAAGTCATCGAGAGAGCATCAGTGCCTGGAGAGTCGATTCAGAGCCCTCCACCACCCAGATTTGATTTTTTCTTTTCTCACAGATTAAGTTGGCTTGAATAAATAAACCACCAAAATAACACATACTCTCAGCTGGAAATGTTCCCCCAGACCTAGATGCTATTCACCCAAACAGGGGCCAGAACCTGGAGCTGGCACTTACCTTGAAATTTAGAGACCAAAAAGCCAGTGTGGACTTTTTAGCACTGTACCAGGGCCAGCTGTGCCCATTTCTTCTTGTTGGTTTTATTTTTTACGACTGGATTGCAATCTTTTTTCTTTCCACCATCTTAATTTCCAAGGATGTTTTCTCCTTTAACCCTAACCAGCTGCCTAGCCCTTGTAACAAGGTGGAGGGGGGGGGGAAGGAAAGCGGTGGGTAAGGCAGTACACAGGACAAATGCAGCGCCCTTCACTGCCCCACCCAAACAGGAGAGGGAGAGATTCTTCTCCAGGGCCAAGCTTCCTTTGATAGAGAGAAGAGCCTTCACGTAACTATGCAGAGCCCCAGGTTCATGTAGGGACTTGAGCTGCTGCTATATTATTATAATGGTACAGATTAATAACAGGCATCTTTATATTTGGTCTCTAATTTCATTGCAAAAGAGAGGCAAGTGGTATGAAGATTTACAGCTTGAAAATATCGTCTCCAGCTAGGGCTATTTATCACCCACGAGAAATCTGGGGGAGAACATGAAACCATTTTCATCTGTGTTAATTACTGTGCTATCTCGCTTTCATTTCCCATTTCTGGGCTGGAAAGATTGGCTTCCCTACAGCCTCCTTCTATTTTCTGTGCCCACAAATAAGAAAGTTCCTGGACCTGCGTTTGGGAGGTTGGCAAGGCAAAGATAAAGGCCAGAATTTGGATGAGAAAAACCCCGAGTCCCCTGTTTTCTGGAAGGAGATGACAGAATACTCAATCAGAGGTCTCAGACGAAAATGTTTATGTGGGGGAGCCAAACGCTCTAAATCTTCCATTTCTAGCCTGTGGAAAGGAAAACTTTCCAGCTGCCTTGAATCTGAAACAGCCTCTAGGTTCCTTCTACCTGAAAAAGACGGGGAGGGGGAAGGGACAACGGCATTTATTCTGGGCTCAAGAGTGGGAATTCTGAAGAGGTAGAAGGGGCTTTATCATTTCCCAAGGTAGAAGGCGTGAAGAAAATTCTGTTCTCTTGCCCTTTGTGGTCAGGTGGTCGTGTGGGCTGGTGTCATGGGAGAGGAGCTTAAAATACAGAGAACCTGTCAAGCTGGAGAAACTGACAAGCCAGAGTGACTGGGCATCCGGAGTCTTTTTTTCCTGGCTAAGCCTGTATGCAAAGCCCATGTGGTGCTCTAACAAATGGGGAAAATATTCCCCTGGCTTCTTGGAAGAACAAGACTGCTACTCCTAATGCTGTATTAGCAGACCTTTGTGTGTGCACTGACAGGGGGGAAGCCACTTGTCGGAAACCATGGCTGTCTCCAGCTCCCAACAGCGAACATGAAAAGAAACAACAAGATTATGTTTAAGAACGAAAGGGGAAAAGTGACAGCATCTCTTTTTCATTTGTCTCTGAGTTCCATTTCTCACCGATGTGGTTGTGGGGCATTAGAACTTGCTAAGACACCGTCTTCCCAAAGGCTTTTGGGCATCAAATTCAAGAAGCAGTCTTTGAATGTGTGGTCTCTTGGGATCTACCAAGATGCCGTTTTCCAAAATGGAAGCTTATTGCCAATGACAGATCCTCCATGCTCTTTCCTTGTAGCTTACACATAGTAGGCACACAAATGTTTACTGAATTCAGCTGACATTTCTCTAGAGAGTCCCCAATGGCCAGCTATCCCACTGCTTGGGGACGGTTCATAACCGAAGAAAATACCAACTGATGCCATTTGGGTAATGAAAACAAATAGACTCCTGATGGGGACCACATTATACAGTGACTGGCATTTAACACCAGTGAAGACACATGACAAGTAAAACTCATAAAATTTCTCCAAGATTATAGATAAAGCCGAACTGTTCCCTGAGCATTTATGCATGAGCAATCGAGTAGCTCATGCAAGGTTATTAACACACGAGACTCTTGGAGCCAGATTCCTTGCTTTCAAGTGGGCCCACAGGTATTGAAAACTCCGCTGCATCATAAGGAAGGGGTGGTCTTGAGAGAAGCAGCAATGCCACTTGTCTGTGATAACAATCTGCTCCTTAATACCAGTGCTTGCTCATGGTCTCTTTCTTGGTGTACTCACCAGAGGTTGTTCACCAGAAGTCAAGTGGGCTTAATTGCGAGCCCCAAATGGGCTCATTTCCTTCATGGATGGGCTAATGGAATCTCCCCATAAGGACATGTGGATGCCATGTACTGCCTCAGGCAGGTGGGCCAATCCCTGGTGAACTAATGGGGACTTCCTTGAGGGTGATCTACCACTCAGGCTTTACTAGCTGCTAGTAAAATACACAGCATTGCACTTTCCTTCCAAACCAAAGAGGGCATTGGCTCCTTCCAGACCCCAACCTAAGGCTGGGCCACATGTGACAGAACGAACGCAGGACTCCCTCAGCCTTTCATGCCAGCATGCTCCCACATAGCACATCTGGGAGTCCCCTGTGGGACCTTGCTGGCTAGAGTCTGTCAAAACTTAGCGGACTTAAGAATGGGGATATTTCCAAGGAAACTTCATTCCGTAATTATGGCTTACTTATCAGCCCATTTCAGAAGAGGTAACTAGCTAAGTCACTGACATATTTTCCCGTCATCAGGATTTGAAAAATGCATGGTAAGCATTTCAAGTGGCTGCTACTACTCTGTGTAGAGTAAAGAGAAGCAAAGACAGGCTTCTAACCAAGGTCTGAACTCAAATTTTCTAGTCCTGAATCCAAAGGGCCAAGCTGGTAGGAATGAGATTGCGGCCCTCTAGGTCAGCCCGCTGGACAAGAGCACAAGCTACCACGCCGCAACAGGTGCCGGTGGGATCCCATGTTCCTTTGTGCTGAAAACACCAGTGGTATTTTATTATTTTCCTGGAGGCCACGCTCATATGACAATAGAACAGTTATTCCAGCAGGCAGGCATACATCTGGAGAGGCAGCTGCAGGCTAGGTCGTACAAGGTAAACGTGGAGAAGAGCTACTAGGCACTGAGCACAGATAGCACATCCTCCTCTTAGAGCCAGGGTGCAGCCAAGCTCAGGCCTGACTCTTATCACTCTACAGATCTCTTCTACCTCTCTCCGGGTGCCATCTCATTTTCAGGGCTCTTCTCAGCTGGCACATTACTCTGCCTTTTCTCCTTCCCTCAGATTTTAACACCTGACTCAAACTCAATTTGGGGTCCCATTATGTCCTCTCACCTCCCCTCTTTGAGAGTCTTCCTTCTGCATTTCACTCTTCAGTACTCCTCAATCTGATCAACATCGCTGCGTAGAGCTTATTAGATTCCAGTCCTACCTCTTTCCACCTCCTCAATAACCTCCCCTGGTTTTTGACCACATCATTGCTTCCTTCCCCACCCCCAACCCCTGAGATTTGGACCTGGTCCTGCATTAGTGCAATAAGCTATCATCCTGTCACCTCCAGCATAACTACTTCCCACCTCCTCCAATCTCATTTCCCTCTTGACTTGCCCATTCTTGTTTCTCACTGTCGGGTTTGTTGTGCTTATATTTGATGGCCCTGAGATCAGTGGCCTGTCTCATTTCTTGAAAGATAGGTTAGGTCCAGCTTTAACACTTGAGACCACAGGGTTTCCATTTCGTCCATTCCTCAGGGAGCCTCCCACCAAGAGTTACCAGCCATGGAGCAGAGGATCCTATTAGCTTCTGATTCTGTTTGCTTTTTTCCTCCTTCGGTTTGTTTTAAAGTGAAACATCCCATAATTACATTTTCTTTCTTCTGGCCCAAAGATAGCAAGAGTAAACAAATATTAAATCTTCTGCCATTCCATTTCTCCCACCCCTTCCTCTCTGTTCTCTTCTCTTAGTGGGACTCGTCTGTCATGACTTTGCTTAGCTATGTTTCGGATTCGGAGCATTTCAGCAGCTAATTAATCCTTGGGGTGCCCCCTTCTTCTCCTCCCCCCAACTCCAACACACCTAAGGCACCGAAGTGTGGGCATTAAGCCAGGCATTCTCACTGTCAGATACCTGCCCAGATAATGTTCACTGCCTTTCTGTCTCTCACTTCAGTCTCTCCCTGATTGTAGTGGAGCCCATCATGAATAAGTTACTTTGATTTGGTATACTAGAAAACTGCCAGAGATTGCATGACCTCCCTGCCACCCCAGATTCATTTGGCAGTCGCCCAGAAGTCTGGCCTGGAAGCTGCTCATGGTGAGCCTCACATATTGGCAGTGCACTGAGATTTTCTCTCTTTCGAACACTCTTAGTAAGTCCCCATGGCTAACCTGGATGAGTCACATCGGAGAGGCTGGTATGGAACGCCTGGGCATCTATCTGTGATCTGGGGGAGAGTAGGGAGAGGCGAGAGGCTGCAGCCCAATTTCATAGGGTGGGAAATGGATCCCATTAGTGGGCCAGCTCAAAAAGGCCTAAGAGAGCTTTGTTATTATCATTTGAAAGGAGACAATACACTGCGATCAACCTTAAGGTGAAAAACTTTGAACAGCTGCTCAGAATTTATTAGTGTGGCTTTTGTGGAAGAAAAGGGAAGACATAGCAAAAGCAAAAAATGAATGGTGGTATCTTCCTTTTACTACGATTTCAGTGAGACTGTGGGAAGAGGGCATGTCATAGCTAGGAATAATAGCAAATAATTTACAGCTCGAAGAAAAGAATTGGTTTTCTAACACTTGTACTCTGATTATAGGACATTAGTACTTGTTAATAAGTGAAATTGTATTTGCATTTCACAGGAATATTTGAATTTCTTGAATCTTGGGCTTCCTTTACCCTAGGGAGCCATGCTCATTGACTACTTTTCTATGGAAAGATCTCTTGCCTACACATAAAATGGTACTCAAGTTACCATGCAGATCTACAGGAATATGTTCATTATACAACCTTGTTGGGCGCTCTGCTATTCAGCTTTCAGCCAGAGCACATTTGTATGGAAATGACATCAAGACCAAGTCTAGCTTCATTTAGCTTTGTCAATCTCCAAGCATGATTTCATAGCAGGCTCAATCATTAACTGCTTTCAAGTTGAAATACTTGTCAACATCTTTCTTTCATCATCCTCCTCTTTAAGAAGCACCCTTTCACATGTACAGGCAGAAAGCGCCATCTCTACTCCATTCAATGATAACTAGAACACAAAACCAACTTAAACAAAATGCAACTGAAAATAGCCTCTTCTTCACGAGTGTCACCATCTTTCCATGTTCACCAATACCTCCCTTTCACCGAGTATCTCTGCTGTGGTGCTGGACAAGAGAGAAAGGTAGTTCAGGGCTCCAACTCTGAGGCAGTAGATTAATTCATTCACTAACCCTTCGCTGAGTTCTTACAGTGTGGAGGGCGAGGATCACACAAGGAATAAGATATAGTCCCTACCCAAGAGGAAAATGTAATCTAAAAGAAGAACTCAATCAATAAGATGTGCTGGGAACTGTGATAAGCACTGGTGGAGATACAAGGGACAAATGGAAGCATCCCTACCCATCAGGAGCTGCTATTCTACTGGGGGAAGAACCACAAACATAGGTCAGTGTATAGAAAACAGATACAGCATAGGTACAGAGTCTAAGGGAAGCTAGGTAACACAGTTGATAGAGTGCTGAGTCAGGAAAACCTGAGATCAAACCCAGCCTCAGATACTGAGTAGCTGTGTGATTCTGGGCAAGTCACTTATCTCTGTTTGCCTCAGTTTCCTAATCTGTAAAATGAGCTGGGTAAAGAAATGGCAAAAGCCTCCAGAATCCTTGCCAAGAAAAACCCAGAAGAAAATCCCCAGAAGGGATCATGAAGAGTCAGACATGACTGAAGGGACTGAATAACAATAACAACAAAACACTTCATCATAATAGAAAAGTGTATAAGCACAGTGGATTGCAGGATAAAGATAATGAGCTGTGTTTTGGATATGCTGAGTTTGAAACCTATCTATGAGACAGCCAATTGGAAATGCAGGACTGGAGTGCATGAGAGAGATTAGGGCTGGATACACAGATCTGGGAACCATCTGCAGAGAGATTATAATTGAACCCATGGGAGCTGATAAGGTCACCAGGAGAAAGAATGTATACAAGAGATAAGGTCCTAGCAAAGAGCCTTGGGGAACACCCACATGGATGATGAAACAGCAAAGGAGATTGAAAAGGAGCAGGTGGGCAGGCAGGAGAAAGAAAATAGAGCAGAGTCATAAAAACCCAGGAAGGAGAGTTTATCCAGGAGAACAGGGTGCTCACCAATGTCCAGTGCTACCGAGAAGGATGAAGACTGAGAAGAGGCCATTACCTAACTGTTGAAGTTTGCCCAGGTTCAGCTTCTCTCCTTAGGGAATTGGGCTGCCCATTCTCAGTCTCATGATTTTCTAGCACCCCAAACAAAGCTGCTAATTATAGTAATACTTATTAAGAATACTCGCAACTTAGAAATATTGGGGGGCTCAAAAAGGGGGGAATAAAAAAGAAATACCAAATGCACAATTTGAATTAGGTAAGGAACAGGTCATTGATTCTTACAAGAAAAGCAATGTTAAACCTCAAGGAATCCCAGCAGGCGCTAACAGAACTATTTAAACAGGATTCAGTAACAACTCATAACCATGGTTACAAGCTACTGGGAAACTGGTATTTAAGTTGCATTAAGACATAGAACAATTGAAAAGCCTTCTCTCCTCTTGGACGTTCCCTCCTCTGTGGAATTTTATCATCACTTTCATTTGAGTCTCCTACCTGTCCAACTGCTCCTCAGCCTCATTTTATCTGCCATGCCAGCTAATTTTGCGTGTCCCCCAAAGGTCTATCCTGGGCGCTCTTCTCTTTCTCACTTGGTCATCTCATCAGCTCCTATGAGCTCAACGATCATCAGTGGAGGCTTGATTTGATTTGGTGATTCGTTGGGCATTTCAAATTTTACCTTGCTTGTGACTGTCTGATCAGCTCCTGGGGCCAAGATGGAAGTGAAATGACCAAGCTGACCAGTCCTCTTTCCAGTGGCTGGGGTCCAATTCAGATGCTTCTCCCCTAACACCAGCCACTACTGCTGCTATGATGTATTGTGCTGCCTGTGCCATGCCAGGAGATGGTGGTGCCACTGCCCACTGGCACCATAGACTTCCAGACATTTTAGTGCATGTGATATCACCTATCCAAGGAAAGGAAATCCCAAAGAGGCAAGGGCTGCCAGTGACCCAGAGAGAAGCTTTCACAGAGGAGCCTCCAACATTAACTGCCATGTGGGTAGGACCCCCAGAACACTGCGAACAGAAGAAGGACTCCATTGTTCCCTTCAGCCAAGAGAGCACAAGCAGAAATTGCCAATTTATTTATTTTTTGTAATAAACCTTTACCTTGTCTTAGAATTGATACTGTGTATTGGTTCCACGGCAGAAGAGCAGTAATGGAGGTTAAGTGACTTGGCCAGGTTCACATAGCTGGGAAATGTCTGAGGCCAGATTTGAATACAGGACCTCCCATCTCTAGGCCTGGCTCTTTTTAAAAAAATTATTTATTCATGTAATTAATTTAGAATATTTTCCATGGTTACAAGATTCATGTCCTTTCCCTCCCTTCCTCCCATAGCTGATCATAATTCCACTGGGTTTTACATGTGCCATTGATCAAGACCTATTTCCCTATTATTGATATTTGCACTTAGGTGATTGTTTAGAGTCTATATCCTCAATCATAGCTCCACTGAGTCATGTGATCAAGCAGTTGCTTTTCGCCTGTGTTTCTACTCCCACAGTTCTTTCTCTGGATGTGGAGAGCTTCTTTCTCATACTTTTCTCAGAAGTGTTCTAGGTCTGGCTCTTAACACACTGAGCTACCTTGCTGCCCTCTTTATTTTTATTTTTTACCAAATGTGACACCCCAATTGTCAGCTTATCCCACTCGGTAGAAAAATGGGGATTCTCAGTGATAAGTGGTCAGAAGCCAACAGAAAATTCCCATCTAAGCCACCAGAAGTGGATACTGAATATCTGTGCATATTCTGTGGGCAAAGTAAAGGAATCCACTATACGTGCATCACTATCAACATGCTAGAGCCATGATGTGGCATGTAGGCCCTAGTGTGCTGGAGGGGGCCGCTCCATTCCCCCTCTCCACAGCACCTGAGGATGTTTTTCACATGTCCTGCCTATCTGTCCAGCAGCCCAATATGAGCACTTCCTCCCTCTGCTCTCCGGGGTTATGGGGGAGGGAGGGCATGAAGCTCAAAGGAGGCTTGAAGGTACAGTTTAGGAATGCAGTCTC
Source organism: Monodelphis domestica (assembly GCF_027887165.1). Lineage (NCBI taxonomy): Eukaryota > Metazoa > Chordata > Mammalia > Didelphimorphia > Didelphidae > Monodelphis > Monodelphis domestica. The sequence continues at coordinate 12,595,799 of NC_077235.1, read as the reverse complement.
TGAAAGCTTTGCCAATGCTGTGTTATAGCCTATTTAAAGTTAATTATGCCTGTGTCCATTATCTTCTATGTCCTTTGCAGTATTAATCCTGTTGAACTCGTGGTTTTTGTGTGGTTGTTATTGGGAAGCTATGTGTCACAGTGGATGATAGAGTGCTGGGCCTGGAATCAAAAGACCTGAGTTCAAATCCAGCCTCAGAGACTTTCTAGCTGTGTATTCCTGGGCAAGTCAGTTAACCTATGTCTGTCTCAGTTTCCTCAACTATAAAATGGGATTAATAATACCACTTATCTTCCTGCGTTGTGAGACTCAAAGGCATAATGTACTTAACCCAGTCCCTGGCCCACAATAGGTGCTTTAAAAAGGTTTATTCCTTCTCCTTTATGTGCTATGTAGCACAACCAGAAGAAAATTGATGTATGATACTGGGTTTTTGCAAAAGGAAGGAATTTACAAGTACCATACAGTTTTCCAAAGGCAATTTAACTTGATACCTTCCTATTTAAAACATTGCCTTCTATTGGTACTTGACAAAGAAATCCGTACTGATAGAGCAAGTTAATACTGTCTAAGCTGTCCATTCAGATGAAAATCTGACACACACTTTTCATCCACTTGTTTTTCCTATGTGGATTATCAGGTTGATCTTTAAGTGGCTCTGAGGCTGGATATAATCAACACAGAATCATCCACAAAAACGATCAGATAATAAACCTCACTAACTCCAAAGTAGCTCTTTTCCCAATTAGATTCTACATGGGGCATCTTCAGTGAAGAATGCCTTCAGTGAGCTTGTCTCTCTGTTTTATGCCCCACTTGGTATGGGTAATGTGAGAGGGCTTGAATGGGGTTGTTGGCTTCTGAAACAAAATCTTGCATGGTATGAATATCACCATAGCAAAACAGAAGAGTAAGAGTAGCTGTTTTCATCAAGGACCCTAGTTTATACCCACGTGCGGTGGGGAATCCACTCAATTTCATGTCTAGTAACTTCCACTACAAGTTTGTTCACTGCATTCCTGGCCTTAATCCACAGTACCCATCTATTTCCCCACTCCAGGCTAACTGGCTGTCTTGCCTGTAGCTCTGTAATGTTCTATGTCCTTCCTAGGCTTACAATATCTTAGACAGTGCATGATAAGAGAGAGGTTCCTTCCTCACCAGGCACTGCTTGCCAACAGACTGGCTTAAGGAAATCCCAAGGACAATTCAGAGTTATCCATCTCAGTATCCAGGGGGCAAATCAACTGAGGCAACAGGAAGGGACACAGAGAGTTAATTCGGAAATTGGGCCCATGCATATGAAAGCAGACCAAAGTGAGTCATTCACTTCTGTACATGACAGTCATGATAAATGGTGGCCCCAGTTCCATTATTTAGCTATTGCTTTAAATGAATCCTGTGTTTACACAACTACTGTGGATTTATTTAGTCTTTTGAAAAAGTACTTCATAGTTAATGAATTCATTAACCCCTCCAATGCTTCAGTGAGGCTTGTCACTGGGTTTTCTCCCCTTTCACAAATGGAGAGACCTACCCAATGGCTTACTTAAAGAGCTTTTGCTTAAGGTACAATAGCTATGAGTCATACAGTCTGTGAGATGGGTGCTGTTATCCCCTTTCTACAGAGAGAGAAACTGAGGCTAAGAGAGGTTAAGGGTCAGAAAGCTAGATCCAGAAAGCTGGATGTGAACTCAGGTCTTCTGATTCCAAGTCCAACACACTATCCACTGTGCTACCTAGTTATTAAAAGATAAAGATATGAAGTCTGCCAGATAAATGTGAAAAGGTAATGCTTCAGAAGGAAACTGAGGACTATATATGGCAATGCTTCCCCCTTTGTAACAGGCTCTTTGACTTCTTCCACAGTCAGTAGCAAGTCATTTGAACCAGGACATGAACAGAATCGCTCTAATTGTATAATAATAATAATAGTAACATTTATATCCTGCTTACAGACACTAGACTAAGTGCATTTTAACAATTATCTCACTTAATTCTAACAGCCACTTTGGATGTAAGTGTCTTCATTATCCCCATTTTACAGATGAGGAAATGGAGGCAAATGGGGTTAAGTGACTTGCCTAGGGTTACACAGCTAGCAGGGATCTGATTCTAGATCTGAACTCAGGTATTCCTGCCTCCAGGCCTAGTACTGTCCGCATTTATGATGGTACTTGGGGTATTCCACTACCCCAGAATATGTTTTCTGATTCTTGGGAAAAGACTTTTTAAAACTTCTGTTAGTTGGAAAAATGAACCTCAAGACCTAAAGGGCACAGTTTTGAGTTCTGCTAGATGCCACCTTCCACTCGCCTGCCACTCTGAGGGAAAATTTCGGGGGCCATGCAGCACATAGCCATGCTCTCCTTACAGAACTTCGGTTTCCTCTCTTTCAGGCAATTCTATCTCTTTTAACTGGCATAGGTTGTGTCTGAAGGGACAATGAGCTCATTCTTGAAATCCCTGGGTAGGGTAGTGATAAGTGTCTCAGCAGAGAGGACGTTGGTAAATGTGTCACTCAGCATGCTTTGATTTAAGATTCAGAAGAAGGATGAATGCTACCTTCTGAAAGGCAGGGCTATCAAATAAGGGTCCAGAAGCCAATGGTGTTTCCCACAATGCACTTTCACCTTTGTTCACTTTCACCAGTCTCCCTGCAGCCTGTATACAGGCCTTGAAAGCCCTGAGAGTAGAAGCTCAGGTGTCACAGCTGATGGTGAATCTGGACAGCCCTAGGCACTGATCAAAGGACAGATTTCACACCCACTTGGCTTGAAGGTCCTCCATTAGCCTTTGTGCTTACAGCTACACACCAACACTGTAATAACTGTCAAGGAACATCCTCTTATCAAAAGGATAATGGCAAGAAAAGTACCAATATACCTTTACTACAAAGGACCCAACATTCCCCAATGTCACTTGAGGATCCAGGTTAATGCCCCCACACAAATGCAGAAGAAAAGAGACATATCAGGCGATGGTAACTGCCTTATATCCACGTGGCCTTCCAGCCTTTGACATGGCCTGCTCTCTACTGAAGTTACCCTTATTACCTTACTAAATTAATGCAGCCCAGAGGATCTCAAAGTCTAGAAGCTCAAATAAACATGGATTTATTAAATGTCCCATTAGAAGCTGGCTAATGGAGATACAAGGAACCTCTAGTTTAAAATATAGGAATTAGTAATTATGGACAAAAATCATAAAGGACCTTTTCTTCAATTATATTTTAGCACAAGAGGCAGTGTAGGACAGCGGAAAGAGCAGTGGCCGAGGAGTCAGAACTAAGTTTAAATCCTGAATCTATCACTGCATCTGTGTGACTTTGGCCAAGTAAGTTAACATCTCTGGGGCTCAGGTTTTTAATATGTCAAAGGAGGGGGTTTGGCGACCTTGAAGATCCCTTTCAGCTTTTCCATCCTTGGCTCAGTAAGGGTGCTCTGCTTCAATTCTCTAAGTCTACCTCTGCTTTGAGAATATAATGAAATCTAGTAGTTACGGATGAAGGTATGAGAGCATTCTGGGTCCCTGAGAAAAGTCTATGATCTTGTTGTCCTCTTCATTAAGCAACTTAACAGTTCAAGTTGCTTCAGACCCTTCCAAGCGAAGGGAATGTTTATTGTACATCTGAAGGCCTCCCTCTCTCCTCTGTTCCTCTATACCTTTACCTTTTACTGAGTCTCACAAGGGTGCCTCTTCTTCCATATACAAAGTGGGCAACTATGTGGCCATGGTGGATAGAGTGTGGGGTCTGGAGTTAGGAAGACCCATATTCCTGAGTTTAGAACCAGCCTCCCACACCTACTAAATCTATGATCCTAGCCCAGTCACATAACTCTGTTTGCCTCAATTTCTTCACATATAAAAATAATCTGGAGAAGGCAATGGTGAACTGCTCCAGTAAGAAAACCCGAAATGGGGTTATGAAGAGTTATATACAGCCAAAAAGACTGAATACAACATATACAAAGTAAATACTAAGTAATTTCAGAGTTAAGGATGGATGGGGGAGGGGGGAGAGTAGGAATGGATGAGAAAACCTTCTTATGGGATATGGTACCTGTGATAAACTTTGGAAGAATTAGACAAAATCCCTGGGCATGCCAGGTATACCTTCAGAACATGTGTGTGTGTGTGTGTGTGTATGTGTGTGTGTGTGTGTTTGTAAGGGCATATTCTAAGAGGAGGAAGTCCATTCCATGGATGGAAAGGATGGATGCACAGAGCTAGCTTGTGTAAAGTCACAGAGATGAAAAGATAAAGAGATAAGAAGGCCAGTGTGCAGTGAGCCTAGACTACAGAGTTCACAAAGGAAGTGTAGCTTTCTGATGTCATCTATATCCCTCTGGCTTTCTCAGCATCAAAATGTTGCACAGCCTACCATAGGAGCTTTCTCTCTGCTCACACAGCCATTTGCTGCCCATATGCAAAAACTGGTCCATTTGTGAAGGGGCTGATCAACTTTGTTGAAATACAAAGAAATATTTGTATTCGTTCTAACCCATCTGGATTATTGGCTTTGCCTTCTGATTATCAGGATAAACGAACTAGTGCCCAAAAGGGACCTAGCTCTCTTTCTCTTGGCCTAACTCATCAAAAACCATGGTTTCCAAATCTGAATGTTTCACCAGCACTTTCATTCAATTCTTTTAAAGCACGATACCATTTAATTTGGGTTCCAATGGCCTTGAATGCTTTCCTGCATTTAGGTAGCAACTAGCTCATTTGTGCAGACCAGATAGGTTCTGCTTTGCATGGATATGAGTATATACTTGTTGAAGAAAACCCCACTTATTCAGATGAGTTAAAGTTTAGGAAGGCCACAATTTGGAAAATTTGAGATTAATGACTTTTTTTAAACCCTTACTTTCCATCCTAGTAACAACTCAAAGACAGAAGAGTGAGGACAAGGCAACCAGAGTTAAGTGACTAGGGTACTTTGGCATAGGTGGCCTGATATCCTCTAAGAGTACCAAAATGGTCTATACAGAGAGGCAAATATGCCCAAGTGGTAAGCTTCCTCCCTTCCTTCCCTCAAAGGCATCCCCAGACAGGCACGTCAATTTTGTCCTCTTGCAGAACATGTGCAGATATTCTACGCCTGCTTCTGACTATGTATGACTCATTTCTGGATTAAACCCTTTCAGCTCAGTCTAATCCTACCCCTCCGGAATGGTTGCAGAGTTGAAAAACCTGATAGTGCAGAGCACCATAATGGGACTGAAGAAGAGACAATTTCCTCCTGGCAGAACCCTTGGAGGCAGGTTTGTAGAAGACAGGATGCAATTTCTTCCTCAGCCCATCCCAACCTTATAGTGGGATCCCATTGCCCATATGAAACACGGGTTCAAGGCCTATACCTGGGGATCCTGGTTACTCTACCTCTCTTGTTGGAGTTTCTTTCCTTGATCATTAACCTTGTAAACATACAAAAGTCCTGGATAGCCTGTGAGGTTCAGTGATAAGGACAGTATCTACTGGACCAATTGGGATAGCAGCAAGATTCCAGTAGCAGTAGTGGCCTTGGGTTCCTAACAAAGAAAGCATCATATTGAGAGGAATGGGGTGGGGAAGAAAAGCCTCTGCTTGGGGTTTAATCAGATGGTGTTCAGTGGAGGTGAAATGTAAAAGAAGCTTTGCAAAGAAACTGGATTCCAATGAAGCTTTATTGAGTCTCCAGGCTAACTAGGGAAGGGACCCCGAGAGTCTTTTGATTAGAGACAAAATAGGACTATGTCCAGCATAGCTGAGGTGGGAGCAAAGAGCCAATGAATGTGAGAAAGAGCCTAATTTCCCTACTGAGGGGATCATGAACCTAAGGCAAAGCCCTAAGGCAAGAAAAAGGCAGGGAATGGCGGAGGGCATTAGCCACTGGAATTTTAGCCAATCAATGTTTATCTAAACACTGGGTTTAGATAGGCAGAATCTCTGTTTGAAAAGTCCACTTGGATGGTTTTAATGAAACATCATAATCAACTCATCGCAATGGATCCCATTCCCCAGACTACTGAACTAATGGGGAAACCAAGTTCATGACTAAGTCTTATTTGATGATCAAGTAAGGAAGGAGAAATGCTTAGAACTTTGGAAGAAAAGAGATTATATCTTAACTTCCCTACTCCACTCCCCACTCCCTGAATTCCCTTTTGGGATGATATTTTGCTAAATAGTTTTCAATTCTATGTGGATTTTATTCAAGTGGTTGGGAAGGGAAGAACAGTTATTAATACTTGGGGAAATGAAAACAATTGTAAAAAGTGCAATTCCAGCACAAAGCAACAGTGCAAAGAAAAAGCAATCACGTATCTTTCTGATACACGGAGAGAAGCAGTGATGTTTTGGAACCAGATTCCATAGTCTTGTGGCACCTGATTGCTTAATTTTTAACATGAGTATTTCCACTTCAGAAATTGGCAAATGTCACATATTGAATACTTGATTTATCGTCTTCTTGTTTCTCTGGACTTAGAAAGTGATGGATAAAATATTAATACTATAGTTTAAACTTAAAAGTAGGTTGGACATACATTACTTTTTCTAGAGAGCTGATTGTTAAACATTTACTAATATATCATTATAGGGGGATGAGAAAGACCCTTTTCTAATAACTTATTTGTGCTAGGATACTTGTTTTAATCACAGCAAAGAAGTGCAGTGTCTAGAGAGTATTTGCTAGGACAGATAAATAATTTTTCATCAGCCCCTTCTTTACATCAGCTAGTGTATCCTGAGCCATTATTTCACTCTCCTTGGCGTCATGGAAAGCCACAATCATATGTTTATTTCAAAGCTGCAGAATTTCAAAGGTAATTCAAATTATATCTCTCATCAAGTCATTTTACAAAAGTAAAAATTAAAGAATATCTAAATGGTGGCAAGGTTTACCAGATGAATGTGAAGCTGATTGAGGTTGTGTCAACGTTATTAAACATAAATAGGAGTTTCATTTAAAATCATAGCAGTACTTCCTGCTACACACTTGGTCATCATGAGTTCAATAATGGCCCTACAAATGACTAAAATGAGTTCCACAATGATACATAAAGCAACAGATGGTGCTATTAAACCCAAAAAAGGCTGTTGACTTCTGGCTTCTTAGTGAGTAGTTTGTGTTAGAAGAAACAGAAGACAGAAAAAATTGAGCCAAATAAGAAGGGAAAAGGAAATCATATAGTTGACTTGGAGGGGTTTGATAAGAGATTTAAATTTAAGGGAGCAGAGATTTGGCAAAATTTGGGAAAAACTGAAGAACATCTCAAGACCATTTTCTAGATGCATGTATTGATATGGGGTTCACTTTTAAGTTGTAAGAGAAGCAAGGTCATGGGCAATTAAGTATGATATCAAAGGATTAGGGAAGATATAGAAGGGCAAATACCCCAATTTTCCAAAAGGGGAGAGAATATAATATGCCAACATATCAAGAAGATGCAATTCAATCCCTAGGAAAATTCCAGGATGAATAAAGAGATGGCTGCCAAACAGCTAGACAGAGAAACAGCAATTTCAAAGAACCAAACTGACTTCAAGAACAAGTCATGCAGCTAGGTGGCTCAGGGGATTGAGAGCCAGGCCTGGAGACAGAAGGTTCTAAATTCAAATCTGGCCTCAGATACTTCCTAGCTCTATGACTCAGGGGGAGTCACTTAACCCCAATTTCCTATCTCTTACCTCTCTTTTGCCTTGGAACCAATACTTGACTCTAAGATGGAAAATAAGGGTTTAAAAAAAGAACAAGTCACGCCACACTAACATCATTTCCTCTTTTTGTCAAGATTAATAAATTAGACTGTGAGGGAGGTGATTTACCTAGGTTTTAGCAAGATTTCCGAAAAGGTACATTATCCAGTCTGTCCATGCGGAGAAAAGTGAGTGGGGCAAAAATGCTCATGAGATCTTGGCTTACATTATTAGGTGAGACTGAGCTTCCAGGAATGGGGAGGTGACAATCCTCCTGTACTCAGCCTTAACTAGACCTCATTTGGAGTATTAGAGCCAGTTCTGAACACTTTCATTTAAGAAGAACATTGGTAAGCTGGAAAGTTTCCAGAGGAGTACAACTGGGATGGAGAAGGACTTTGAATCAATGTCATAAGAGCATCGCTGAACATAAACTTGAACCAAGCATTGGAAGGTAGAAAGTATCATGTGGTTATGGGATCAGACTTGTTCCACTTGGCCCAGCCAAGAAGCCAAAACCAGAAGGAATGGGTAGAAGTTGCAAAGAGACAAATTAAGGCTTGGTGACAACAATAAATTCTCCCCCCTCCCCCACATACTTCTATTTAATTTTTTAAACTCAACTACATAAAAAATCTAAACCTTGATTTTCTTTAAGTTTGAGCCAAATTCTTATCCTCTCTTCCTCTCTTTTCCCTTCACCAAGATGGCAACCAATCTAATATAGATTTTATGCATGTATAAGTATAAAACCTCTTTCTATATTAGTCCCTTTGTTAAAGAGAGCTCAAACAAATGACAGCAAAGTGAAGAAATAAGGAGAAATTTGGTATGTCTCAATCTGCATTTAGATTCCATCAATTCTTTCTCTGAAGGCAGATAACATTTTTCATCATGAGTCCTTGAGGATTTTCTTGGATCACTGTATTGCTAGGAATAGCTAAGTGATTCATACGTGCTCATCATATAATATTGATATTACTGTGTTCAAGGTTCTTCTGGTTCTGCTCAGTATACTTTGCATCAGTTCATGTAGGTCTTTCCAGACCTTTCTTAAATCACCCTTTATATTATTCCTTAGAGCACAATAGTATTCCATTACAATCATATACCACACCTTGTTCAGCCATTCCCCAATTGGTGGATATCTCTTCAGTTTCCAATTCTTTGCCACCACAAAAAGAGCTCCTATGAATGTTTTTGCACAAACAAGTAATTTCCCCTTTTGAAAAATCTCTTGCAGTATTGCTAGGTCAAAGGGTCTGCACAGTTTTAAAGCTCTTTGGGCATAATTCCAAATTGCCCTCCAAAACAGTTGGATCAGTTCACAACTCCCCCAGCAATGCATGAGTGTCCCAATTTGGCAGCAATAACTTCTTAACAATAAGAACTGTCTAAAATGGGATGGGGTGCCTACGGCGGCAAGGGTTCAAACAGAGGCTACACAACCATTAGTTGGGTATGGGATAGCAGGGATTCTTTTGGTCAATGGTTTAGACTGGATAGCTTTTGAGGTTCCTTCTTATTTGCAAATTCTGAGATTTCCTTAATGCGAGGGCTTCTGATGGTGATAAGGCACATTTGCTGACTTTCTGGTGATTGCAGGCATTATATTTTTGCAGGGGTTGATGGAAGGGTATATACTAGGAGCAGTAGAATTTCAGTCATTTGCTCTAACAGATCAAGGAAAGGGAGGCTGCCTGCTTACTTTAGACAATGCCCACAGGGAACCAGTCAGGCTGTGAGAGCCAACCCCACTTGCTTTGGTTGAGAACTATTAAAATGCTCACTATACGCCATCGTTCTGGAAAGGTTGAATTAAATCCAAATCCAGGCTGTACACTATGGGTTAATTGGGTTGACAATTGATCACACTTAAGTGGTATTAAGGTAATGCATTTAAACATCAAAAGTTTACAACCCAAATTGATCAATTTCATCAGCTCCCCCTCTTTAAATGTTAACAAATGCTTTAACACAACAGGACGGGACATGAGATGCAGATTAAAATTAGATACAGAATTAAGTTGCTTCTATTCAGCAGTGAAGTCAATTTGAAAATCCTGATAATCAGCCACAGCTGCCCACAAGGCTTGGCTTCCTAGCATTTAACAAGAAGAGAAGCTTGTTCCCCACACAGCTAATGATTTCTCTTCAGGAATGGAAGCTAGTGACAACAAGCCGGCCTGGGACTGTCAGTAATCATGAGCAATTCATAACAGAAATGATGGGGTGGGTGGGAGATACTTGAGAGGAAGCCTGGCATAATGGAGGAAAAGCTAGCCTTCTAGCCAGGAAGGCTGCACAATTTTCACAGCTGATATGGATTGGCTTGGGTGACCCTGAGAAAGTCACTTAGCTGCGTGGGACTCCAGGCTAGAAATCAAAGAGAAGGAACCAGCCAACTTGCATAGATAGTGGGGTTTCCTCATCTGAGAGCCCTCTAGATCACTGAAATCACAGGCCCCGTCACTACTCCTCAGGAGGCTCTGGATTCCAAATGGAAATGGAATGAGGCAGGAAAGGCAATGAGAGATGAGGACAAACATGGAGCGTAAAGGAATCCCAGCACTACACAAAATAGTTGGTTTTGAGTATGGAGCTAGGCCACAGACAATGAGTGCTCTATGTTCAGAGGAGTCCCCTGGGATGGAAACTCCTCATTATGGACCAAAGATGCTCCAACTCCTCCTGTGGATACCTGGGTATTGCCATTTGGAGGCAGGATCAGCCCTTGGCAGAACTGTAAGGTTGGGTTTGTCTACAACACATTAACATCTCCCCTTTTCTACTAGCTTTCTTGGTGATTGTATCCATCCCCCTTCCGTTGATTGCTCAGTGCCCTCCATGATGTCCCCAGGGGAGCATCTGAAACTGCTTTCCATTAGCAGTCAGGTGGGGAAAGCTTTGATAAAATGGCAAATAAAGATATTCCTAATTGACAATGGATTGACGCTCTCTGAGGTATATTTGCATTTAATAGATCATCAGCATCTTTTTTTAACTCCTTACCTTCTGTCTTACAAATAATACTGTGTATTAGTTCCAAGGGAAAAGGGTGGTAATGGCTAGGCAATTGGGGTTAAGTGACTTTCCCAGGGTCACACAGCTAGGAAGTGTCTGAGGTCACTTTTGAACACAGGACCTCCTGTCCCTAGACCTGGCTCCCAATCCACTAAGCCGCCTCGTTGCTCTTGGCCATCAGTATCTTAAAGCCAATGGCACAATGGCAGGCATCAGAACCAGGCTCTTTATAGAGGTAGTGGCATTCTGAAGCTGGGGTGGGCATCTTTCTGTTATTCCTAAAAAACGCACCCGAGTTAGCAAGGTTAGAGGCTTGGTGAGCATCATCTGGGAAATCACTGTCTCTCCCTAATTCCAGGAGATCTGCTTTGCCCTGAACCTAATTAAGGACCAAAGGAGCACCCCAAGTTCATTGCCAAAAGCCTGTGATTGGTACTTTGTCCTCTACTTTTCCAAGCTGTGTCACTGACCCACTCCCCGAAATGGATCGCAGAATCAGAAGGTCTTTTGCACCCAGGAAAGGGCCTCCTCCCCAAGAATTGGGCTCTATCTTGGCACGGAGGCATAGGTCCCATCTGAGCAGCCTCACCTCGGAGGTCCTCCAGTACCAGGCTTTTGCTTTTCTTAAGAGGAATGAACTTCCCAGCCTCTCCCTTTCCAAAGCATAGGAGAAATAAAATTAGCATCCAGCCAGGAATATGAGTTGGTGCCAATAAGGGTCACCAGGCCCAGCAGGGACCGTTTGTCAAGTAGAGAAGCAGCGAGAGTTGTTGGTGGCGTTGTTTTTAATGTCATTTTATTTTAAAGGATCCATGCTTGTCGATGCAGCCCATGTGGCTTGGGCTAAGCTTGTAATAACTTCGCACGGGCTGTGAAGAAGCCCCAATTTCTCTCTGAAAGTGGTTTTGTCATACTGTAATATAAAAGGATAAGGCAGTAATCTGCCTGTGTGGCACTGGGTGGATGCTGCTGCCTCCAGTTGATTATATATAGGTAATGCTTAACTGCACACTTGATAGACGTCACTTTCATGCCACAGCTCCTCGACTGTTTTCCGCTTTCTGATCATTATGCTAAGAAATGAGACTCTCCTGCCTTCCAGAGTTCAAGTCCACTGCTTACTCCATGTCCTAATAAAAGGGGCTCATAGTGTGACTCCTGGATTGTGCTCTCAGGTTTCCCAGCAATGAGTCTACTCTGGAAGAGCGAGGCAAAGCCCTTCAAGTGACAGACTCACCAGGGAAAAAGCTGGATACTAATTGTGGAGTCAAAACCATTAGCAAGGATCCAGCCTACTGCCTTCTGAGCCACGAAGAGGAGCGCTAGCTCCAGGCCCCACACGCTCTCGGAGGAGCCCAGGGCTGCAAGAGCTTCTTGGCCACTTTGGAAAGTAGCTGGAAGACAAAGGGGAGGTGTTTAGGAAGTCTCCAGGTTCAGGAACCCATCACCCTCAAGGAAAAGGGAGCGACGCTACGCCCTCCCTCTTCCTCAAGCATCTCTCAGGTCATGGCATCAGTTATTTCCCCCCTCTCTGCTCTGCCCCCTGAGCTGAGGGGGCCAAGGCTGGAAGAGCCTTTTGGTTAAGTTGGTTAACTGGGGGGAAAAGATCATGACGACGAGCTCTGACAGATGAAATCTGACTTTCTACTTTACTGTCAAAGCATTTCCTGGAAATCTGGCCCCCTTGTATGCCAACATTGCAGAAGGACATGCCACACACAGGGACAATGCATCAGGTTTGGCTAAGTGACTTCCGGCTTGAAAGTAAAAGGAGGCTGCCTTGATACAAATCCCCATGGGAAAGGGAAAATGTTAACCCTGCCTTGACATCTCTCTTTCTCAGTAAGGATGGATGGGGCACAAAGCAAGATTTCAGCTACACCCAGACAGTCTTCTCTACATCTCATCAGTCTTTGTTGGGGAAAGAGACACATCAGACTAGAAACTCTAAAGGCTTCACTTACAAATCATAGCTTCCCAGACCCCCAGTCTCCAAACAGTCATATTCTAAGCTCTGCCACACACTTGACCAGGCTGCTGAGTGACCAACGGCAAGAGACTCTGAAGCAGCTGGCTAAAACATGGGATAAATGTTTAATTCAGGGGAGAAAACACGGCAAATTCCTCCTTCTCTTTCCTCCTCCCTCTCCCCAGCACCCTCTTCAAGGAACTTTTAGGACCCAGCCAATTTAAAAGAGAGCCCAAGTTGGACATTTGCTCATTTTCTTCTCCACCTTCCCTGTCTCATTTTCCCACTCATCCTCTGCCTCCATCAACCCCCTCATAGCCCCTACTAATGGAGTAAAGCACTTTCTTGTCCTACTCCCAAATGACACATCGAGAATCCATGCACTAGACCGTGCCTAATGCCAACAAGCAATTTGACCTTGACAATCACACACATGGTCTGTCAATGGAAGAGCTCCAAGGACTTCAACAAAGTCATTTTACTCCTCAAGGCTGGTTCTCAGGACCACTTTGTTTCTCCCAGAATGGAATCTTGTCATCCAAGGTCAACACTGGGCCAGGTCTAAGGAAGAGACAGGGATGAAGTAAAATAGCAGAAAAGGGAGAAAGATGAAAGAATAGTAGAGTGACAGTGGGTTAAGGGAGAGGAAAGGGAGGAAGGTGGGAGAAAGTAGAACTCAATGAAGAGGGAGGCATGTGAGAGTACCACCATGCTTCTCTAGGGACCCCCAGATACCCTTCCTTATATGGTTGACCACATTCTTCTTTTGATCAAGGGTTGTCAATAGGAGAGCCAAGTTGCAAAATCCTATAATCCAGCTACCCATGGCTGTGAGCCATACCGATATTTAGAATCCAAGACAAGCAGTCCAGTAAATGTCAAGATTGCTCTTCCTTAGGTTGAAATGCCATTTTTTTTTAAAAAAGGTCCTGCCTGTAAGCCATTGAGGCCTTCTGGCCATCTCCCATTATTGTGCCTCACTCACATTCATTTCAGAGGATGCTCTAAGAAAGAGATTATAGAAATCAGTTACAGAAAGGACAAGACGTTAGTTTAGAAACATGACAATTGCACATTATCCCAGCCAGTTCATGTGCACACCAGCCAATTTGTCCTGAAAGCTGTGCCCATTAAGTGAAACAATGACAATCAATTATATCGAAACTGCCACCAAGATCAGGTACTTGCATTCAGTCTATTTATCACTTGAATATACAGTTGCTACATCAGAGAATTTTCTCTATTAAGTACTTTTTCAGATGGAACCAATACCTATTTTCTGGAAGAAATCAATTCTAACTATAGCCGATACATTTAAAATTCCCATGTAGTATTCATGGAAACTTGCCATGGCCAGTTCAGTTCTCCTTGAAGGCAAGGGATCTTCCTGGGACTCAGAAGTCTGCCCAGAGACATAGGGCAGACATTTAGGATGAAGGGGATCAAATCAATCTGAAGACTGGTAGCCATACTTGGATTTCTGCTCCACATTCTGGTACCCCCTCAGCTAAAAGAGATGAGCTCTAGCAGACATTTACAGGATTGAGCAAATGATGGTTTGCCAAGTATTTTATCAATATTATAAATCAATCAAACAATATTTATTAAGCAATTATTATGGGCCAAATAACAGTCCAAGAGATGAGGATATAAAAATAGGCAAAAGACAGCTCCTGCCCTCAAGGAGCTTACAATCTAATGAGAAGACTTTACAATCTAGTGGAGGAGTTTACAAACTACTGTTAGTTGGACCTCCAAAAGCCTCAGGAAGGAAGAGCAAACATGGTCATCTGCATTTTCCTGAGGAAGTTTTGACAAAGGAGATGACTTAATCAAGGCCACATACTCAGTAAACGGAAAAATCAGGATTTGTGCCCAGCTATTCTGTGCACACACTAAACCACAGTTGCTTCTTAGAGGACCACATAAATCCTTAAGGTTCCCTCAACACAGGACTTTATAGTACGTACCACCTCAATGGCCATCTTCAGTATAACTATGTCAAGAAGCCACAGCTACCTCCAAACCAATGTAGACAGGAAAAAATCTTGGTAATTCTAACCATCCCAATGCTGATGAATAAAGTCAAACTTCTCAGCTGGGCAGCCAAGCCCTTCTGTATATCTAAGCTTATTCTACTTAGGAGATCTGATTTTTATTCTCCAATATGTGCCACTGTAATAATTAAAATGGGTTTGACAAATATAAGAATTTAAAAAGTTGTGGTCACCATTTGTAATAATTAAAAATCAAACTACAAGTATGTTAGTAGCTTTTTTACAGCAGGGTAGAAATAGTAAAGAGAGGAAAATGTAGAAAGGTGATTGGGGAGTTGTCTAGCCCACAACTCTAAGTCTGCTCTGAAGAAATCTAGATCACTCCCCAACAAAGTTCCAATCTCCAGCCAGAAGAGCAAGAGAGTCTCAGCCTTCAAGTTCCAATCTCCAGGTGGAAGTCCACGAAAGTCCCTCCAACCCAGAATGAATCCAACTCAGAACTGAAAGTCTAATCAAGCTGACCTGCACCAGGCTGAGTCACAAAAGACCTGTGAGGCTGAGCTGCCAAGACTGACCCAAGTGTCCTAGAGGCTCTTGATTATACGCAGTTTTCTCTACCCATCAGCTCTCCCTGTCACATCTCAGAAATCAAAGTTTCTTAATTTGCTTGGCATTGGGCAGTGCCTATGGGATCCACCTTCAGTCCTCCAAGGATGTGAGCTTTTATCAAAGGCATCCTCGACTTCCTGACTAAGTTAAAAGGGTGGAGCACTCCAAATACTTAATTAAGAGAAAAAATTCCCTTTCACACCATCCACTTCATCTTCGCAGGGACATACCATGGTTATTCTTTTTTTTTTTCCAAATTATTTATTTAATTTATAATATTTTTCTGTGGTTACATGATTCCTGTTCTTTCCTGCCTCCCTTTCCCCTCCCAGAGCAGATGGGCAATTCTACCAGGTTTTACATGTATCATTGTTCAAAACCTATTTCCATATTATTACTATTTGCAATAGAGTGACCATTTAAAGTCAACATCCCCAATCATATTCCCATCGAATCATGTGGTCAAGCAGTTGTTTTTCTTCTGTGTTTCTGCTCCCATAGTTCTTCCTTTGGATGTTGTGAAGATTGGATTTAGCTATCTCCTGATTATAACAAAGAAGATACTTAGCTCTTCCTTTATTGTGAAGATTAAATTGTAATCCTATGATTGTAACAATGAAGGTACTTAGCTTTTCCTTTATTGGGAAGATTGATTTATAGTCCACAATCTATTTTTATATTTTAATCCCCAAAAGGTGGTAACTCAGTATTTAAAGTAGAGCTACCCATTTTAATCTACAAAAAAGGTGGTAACAGTATTTGAAGTACATCTACCTATTTTAACTACAAAAAGGTGTTAACTAACTACAAAAGGTAAACTAACCAAAAATGTGTTAAGTAACCACAAAAGGTATAACTAACCACAGAAAGGTGTGAACACCCATTTCATGCATTGAGTGGGAGGTCTGTGACCCACGTGTGAATGAATGGGCAGTCCTGGAGAGGAGCATCTGCTGTGATTGGTAAACATGAAATTTAGAGAAGGTAACACAAGAGAAAAAGATCCTTAAATAGAGGACCACAGGATATATTCGAGATTCAAGACACAGATGATAGAACTCTGGCTTGGATTTGGACTGGAGGATCAGTCTCTAGAGCTTGGAGGGAAGAAGAGTCACTAGGAGGAGAGACTGGAAGATGGACACTCAGATTTGGCTGTGAAACTAAACCCCAGGAGGAGCTCATGTGGGAGACCTCAGACTGCTTTCCTTCTAGATGGTCACCACTGACGAGTGAAAGGCTGACTTAGTGACCCTGCCTTTCTGGATGTGTAAACCTCCCAGAAAGGCCCATCATCTTGAGACTTTTTTCCCTGATTAGAATTTCTACCTGGCTCAGAGGAAGCTGTGAGTTTTCTCTCTCTCTCTCTCTCTCTCTCTCTCTCTCTCTCTCTCTCTCTCTCTCTCTCTCTCTCTCTCTCACTCTCTCTCTTGTAAAATGAACTACCATAAATTCCATTTTACTTTAATAATTCATTTTGGGATTTAGATATTAAATCCCTGGCAACCACCAATTTATATATTCAGTCTCAACCACAATTAAATTTAACAATGTGGATAGCGTTCTTTCTCATAGGTCTCTCAGAATTGTCCTGGATCATTGCATTGCTGCCAGTAGAGAAGTACATTACATTCGATTGTACCACAGTGTATCAGTCTTTGTGTACAATGTTCTCCTGGTTCTGCTCCTCTCACTCTGCATCAATTCCTAGAGGTATTTCCAGACATGGCTATTCTTAACTACATACCTTTGCTCCTGTAAATTTTGCTAGTTCTTTGCCATATATCACAACCTTGTCTACCTGCGAACAGGCTCAGGAAAGGTCTTACTTCCTCCATGAAACCTTGCCCAACCAGAGCAACCCTAAATGTTCCTGTGTTCCTTGTGAAATGCCGTAGCACTGATTGATTGTTCCTCTGGCACAATGAAAGGATAGCGGGGCCTAAAGCCAGTCTTCTTACTTGGAATCCTGGCTCTTTTATCTGGCATTTGTGACCTTCAGTAAGTCACTGAACTTGTCTGGACCTCAGTTTCTTTATCTTTTGTATTTTAATAAAAATTCAAGATTTTGAAATTTTTGTTCGAGAAAAGATCTTAAAGGAAAGAAGCTTGCTAACTCCTAAATCCAGAGAATGAACTGTTGCAGAAAGATGCCAGAAAACCTTCACTACATCAAGAAGATCCAGAAAGAACTTTGGGTGTGGTTGATTGAACTGAAATTTGATTGAACATTTATTTGAACGTATACTTCTATGCCAAAACGGGACTGCCCCCTAATTGGTTTTTGTCAATGTGCCCAGCAAACATTGGCTTTTCTGTCTTTTTTATGTTTTCCTCTTCTATCTACCTATTGTAATTTCCTCTCAGAAGGTGAAATTATGTATGCACCTACAGTTAGAAAATTTGGAGGTGCAGGATGATTAGGTTTAGTGATCAATTGGGGAGACTAGTCTCCCAATAATCATTAGGGGGGATTGTGAACTTTAGATTACTCCACCCTACTTAGTCTAACAAATTCAGGAATGTCTACCCCCATACTTAAGAATTAAGTATCTAGGAGGATGATCTATGATAGACATGTGCTAGCAAATGACAAATCAGAAACAGCTGACAGAACCGTGGGCTGTCCTAAGTCAAGCTTAAGCTACCATTGGTGTAGGTGAGATGCAGGAAAGTGATGTAAAACCATCTATAAATTTGGTGTCACTTCCTCTCTTCAGTCTCTTTGGCTGCGGAGAGGTCTCTGGCTGGCAGCATGCTGAGCATTTTGGCATCTTGGCATGGCGGCAGCTATTGTCCAGTTTGGTGGTGAGTTTTTCTTGATACTATACTGGGAGAAGCTGAGTAGCTAGTCAGGTTGAGGCATCTTAACTGAGCTCTCTTGGAGTTTAGACTGATACTTTCTCCTTTACCTTTCAAACACTATCCTCTTAGAGAAAGCCTCTAATCTTCCCCCTGGTACAGGCCAGGCAGGAGAAATCCTACACCTTTTCCCTCTTACTTCTCCTTAATTTCTTTCCTCTATATTAATTAAAATCACCATAAATTTCCAGCTGACTTGGGTATTTTATTTGGGATATTCTGTGGTGACCAAAATTAATTTAGACTAGGTCACAACCCTAAAATTATCCTTACACTATAAAATAAAAGTTGGACTCTGAGGTCCCTTCCATTTCAAAATCCACAATCCTATGACTGTCTCTGGATTTAATTTAACTTAATGATATGCTGTCTCATCCTGAAATTTAAATGTTTCATGTATGGATTAATTTTTCATGTGTTATGGCAGCCAGAAAAGCTAATGCCATCTTAAGCTGCATCAAGAAAGGCCAAGTGTCTAGGATTAGAGGTGATTGTTCTACTATACTCTGCCCTCATTGGACCATATCTGGATTCTTCTAGGCCCCACATATATTCAAAGACATGGACAAGCAGGAGTGTCCAGAGCAGGATAACCAGGATGGCGAAGATTCTCAAGTTCATGCCACATGATGATTAATTGAAGAATATGGGAATGTTTAGACCAGAAAA
This sequence comes from Monodelphis domestica, assembly GCF_027887165.1. Classification (NCBI taxonomy): domain Eukaryota; kingdom Metazoa; phylum Chordata; class Mammalia; order Didelphimorphia; family Didelphidae; genus Monodelphis; species Monodelphis domestica. The sequence continues at coordinate 12,576,986 of NC_077235.1, read as the reverse complement.
GAAAAGACTAAGGGATAATTTGGAACTGTCTTAAGGAAGGCTCATCACTTAGACTTAGTCTGAAATAGGAGCAAGGGAGAAAAGTCATGAAGGAAGGAGAAAATTTAGACTTGAGATCAGGTGAGATTTTCTTTTCCAATAAGAACAATTTCAAAATGCATGGGCTGCCTTGGGAGCCAGTGAGTGGGTTCCCCTTAATAAGAGGTCTTCATGCAAGGGCTGGTCACTTATTGGGTATGAAGGAAAGGCTAGACTAGAAGGGCTCTGAGGTCACTTCCAAAGTGAAAATTCAGAGACATAGGAAGTTTTGGAGGGTGAGGCCAGATGTTTTCTATTTACATTGGATAACTGATGCTCAGCCCATAATAAACACTTGATAACTGTCTAACTGGAGCAGCCAGGTAGTTCAGTGGACAGAGCACTGGGTCTTGAATCAGGAACATTCATCTTTCTGAGTTCCAATCCAGTCTTACACACTGCCTAGCTGTGTGATCCTGGACAAGTCACTTCAACCTGTTTTCCTCAGTTTCCTCATCTGTAAAATGAGCTGGAGAAGAAAATGACAAACCAGTCTGGTATCTTTGCCAAACAAACGGAAAAACAGAGTCACAAAGATTTGGACATGAGTGAAATGACTCAACAACCACCATTTAACTAACAAATGGTCATAAGTTAACCTGGACACCATCATATACCATAATCAGAGGCTCACTTATGCTCTATTCCCTATGCAATACAATCATGAAGGATGAAGGAAAGTTGCCAAGAATCAAATGGTCACTGCCTCAATGTAAAGGATTCTAATAGTAATGGGGGGGTGGGAGTGGGAAGTGGCTACACAGGGTACCTCGTCCATCATTCTGATTTAAGACAAATACAGAAGACAAAGGAAAATGTTGGTCACTGGGGTGAAGCACAGCCTGCTTAGGCTGGTGCTCTGAGTGTCCCTGGTAGAATGAGCTGTCAAATACCACCTCACATCTAGGTAACTGTAAATGTAGTGGAGAAGAAGGCAAGAGAAGGGAATAAGTAGTTCCAAGCACTATACTATGCACTTTATAAATATTATTTCATTTAACCCTAACAATAACCTTGTTAAGTAGGTGCTTAAGGATTATCTCCATTTTCCGGATCAGGAAACTGAGTCAGAAGTTAGATGAATCACTCAGGATCACACAGTGTTGTGTCTGTTAAATATGAGCTCAGATTTTCCTGACTTGGGGCCTGGAGAGACTATAGTCAGGACTACAGTTAAGAGAAAGGTGTCTGGACCTTAAGACATAATTTTCCTAACTTCATCCTTTTGACTCTAGAAAACATATTCATGTCACAACAGGCTCCCTCTTTCTCCATATGGAGGCCAGACCTCTACCGGAGGCTGTTATTTTATTTTTCTAGGTTATACATCACTAGCAGCCACCCCGAACCTTCCTGCTACCAGACCCGGGCAAACTTTCTCTAATGTTACAGTTTGGCCCAATTTTGTGGAGCGTTCATGAGGTCCCCTCCCTTGGAGGTCTTCAATCGTTTAATTATGCCCTTTCCGCTACCTACAAATTCCCATGAACGTTGATCAGTTACAAATTTTTTTTAATTAAAATCTTGCCTTCTGCTTTAGAATTGATACTGTGTATTGCTTCCAAGCCTGGAGAGTGGTAAGGGCGATTCAATGAGTGTTAAGTGACTTGTCCAGGGTCACATAGCTATGAGGCTGAATTTGGACCCAAACCATAGAGCCACCAGCAGCAAGCCAGCCAGTGCTTCGGGTGAGGTATGTGGGTGCTAGGGAATAAAAGATTTGGACAGGAAAGGGCGTGTGTGAAAAAAAAAATCTCAAGAAGGCAGGGTTGTAGCTGGGAGAGTGGCAGGGGAACCATCCCACAGGTAGAAGCAGAAGAGGAGCACTAACTTGATGTGACTGATTACACAGGGACCAATCAGAGCAGTGGGCTCCAGTTTGGAGGCTGGGAGTAGCAGGGCGTGGCTAAGTAGCGCGAGACTTCCAAGGGGTGGGGCCAGAGCCGAAGCTTGGCTTTGGCTGAGGAGCTGTGAGAGTGTGAGGCTCTGCATTTTGTGCACCTTTGGTAAGTCCTTTTCTGAGAGCTTTGAAAAAGTTTGATGAGGAGGCTGTTTGGGGGCGGTGGTGGGGAGAAGAGCTCCAGCCTTAAAAAGTGGGACCAAAAGGGGCTTCTTATGGGGAGGCAATATTTCAACATATAGCGGGACTAAGCATGATGGGGGGGGGGGGGAAGGAGCAAGCCAATATGGCCGCCTTCGTCTAGGATAGGCCCTGGTGGTGGCACACTACTTTTGGCGGGAACCCCTAGATAGGGAGAATGCTGTGGTTTTCCGAGGTTTCTTCAAAGCTTTGGACAAAGTTTTACAAGCCATTCTTGAGAATGAGGTAGAGGAGAGAAAGAGAGGCAGGGAGATTGTGCTACACCGTGAATAGGCGGGAAGCTTGGCGGGGAGCCGCCCGCTTGCCTCTGCTCTCATCCTTGGTTTTATCGAAGTCTTGGATGAAGGCATAAATTTTGTCAGATTTGCCCTGACACAAAGCCAAGCAGCATGGTGAATTTTCCATTTGACAGATTTGGTATCCAAAAAGATCTTGATGGTCTGACAAAATGGGTGAACCGAAAACGATGAAACTATTTTGTGTTAAATGACTGGGGCCCCAATGTGGCTTTAAAAAATAAGCTTCACGCGTTCAGAACAGAAGTTATTCATATGCTAGACAGTAATTCACAGCCAAAAGATCTTAAGGTTCCGGGGGGCCACAAGCTAATCTGAGTCAATGATATGATGGGCAGTGAAAAAAAGGCATCTTAGCATCAGGCTTAATATTCATAGTTTTGGGTAGGTAACAATTCCACCGATTCCAGAACAACTACCTGGAATAGCGTGTTGAATCCTCATTCCTACATTTCGGGAAGGACCGTGGCAAAATGTAACAAAGAATTTATTAAATGTCCACTATGTCCTGGGTACTGTGTTAAACACTTAACACATATTTTATTTAATCCTCACAGTAACACCCAGAGACACATGCTATAATTAGCATTATTTCATAGATGGGGAGATAGAGGTTAAGGACAGGACCTCCTCAGGGGCATAAAGTTAGGAAGTATCTGAGTTTAGATTTCAATCCAGGTCCTTCTGACTCGGGCAGAATGTTCTATCCATTGCACCAATTAGCCTTTTGTTGTCCTTTGAGCCTTGTTTCATTTCCCCACTTCACCCCATTCCCCTTTACAGATGAGGAAACTGAGGTCCAGAATTGGAGTGACTCCCTCAAGACTATAATTGGACCTCATGCCTCAGTTTCCTCATCTGTAAAGGGGCATGGGGTGAAGTGGGGAAATGACACCATTTCTAAAGTTCCTTTGAGCCTTATGTTTATGTTCCTGTGATTAATCAAGAATTTAGAACTCAAGAGCATCTTAGAGATCTTAGAGTGTAATCCCATCATTTTACAGATGAAAAAACCAGGAGTCATAGTGGTTAAAAGATTTAGTCATGGTTAAAAGGACGTTGGTAAAAGAGTGGGGTTTTAAATCATGTTTTCTAATGCCTAATCTGTTTCTCTTTATATCACTCTATGTGCCAGTATAATATATATATTATATATATTTTATATATATATTTTTTATATTTATATATAGTATTATACATATATTATATATACATAATATAATATAGCTTATAGCATCTATGAACTGGTATCTGGAATGAATTTAACACACTTTGTGAAAATAACTCACTTTCTTTACATCTGTTGGGAAAATTGGTTATGAAATTGACTAAAAATTTTATATAACATCTAAATATGACCTGAATATTATTAACTAGATGAAACTAGATGATCATTCTTGATAAGCAAGAAAGAAACTGACTTGTCTAGCTGCCAAAGTTAGGGAAGAAGTCATGATATTGATTCCTGATCCAAACCTGATTTTAGCCGCACTGTTTCCCAATTTTCTAGCAATTTTTGTCAAATAGTGAGTTTTTATCCCAAAATCTGGGATCTTTGAGTCTACCAAACACTGGATTACTGAGGTCATTTACCCCTAGTCTAATCCATTGGTCTACCTTTCTATTTTTTAATTTTGATGATCACTGCTTTATAGTACAGTTTAAGATCTGGTAAGGTTATGCTACCATCATTCACATTTTTTTCATTACTTCCCTTGATCTTCTTGACCTTTTGTTCCTCCAGATGAATTTTGTTATTATTTTTTCTAGTTCTATAAAATAGTTTTTGGTAGTTTGATAGGTATGGCATTAAATAAGTAAATTAATTGAGGTAGGATTGTCATTTTTATTATATTAGCTCAGCCTACCCATGAGCAATTAATGCTTTCCCAATTGTTTAGATCTAATTTTATTTATGTGAAAAGTGTTCAAACAGTTCCTGTGTTTGTCTTGGCAGATAGATTCCCAAGTATTTTATATTGTCTAGAGTGATTTTTAATGGAGTTTCTAACTTTTGCTGTTGATTTTTGTTGGAAATATATAGAAATGATGATGATTTCTGTATATTTTGTATCCTGCAACTTTGCTAAAGTTACTGATAATTTCCACTACCTTTTTAGTTGATTTCTAGAATTCTCTAAGTAAACCATCATCTTCACACAGAATGATCATTTAGTTTCCTCTTTGCCTACTTTTATTCCTCCCATTTCTTTTTCTTCTCTAATTGATATAGCTAGCATTTATAGTACAATATTAAACAATAGTGGTGATAATGGGCACCCCAGCTTCATGCCTGATCTCATTGGGAAGGTTTCTAACTTATTCCCATTGCAGATGATATTTGCTGATGGTTTTTAAAAAATACTTCTTATTACTTTAAAGAAAGGCCCTTTTTATGCCTCTGCCTCCTAGTATTTTCAAAAGGAATGGGTATTGTATTTTGTCAAAGGCTTTTTCTGTGTCTATTGAGATAATCATGTGATTTCTGTTAGTTTGATTATTAATATGGTCAGTTATGCTGATGGTTTTCCTAATATTAAACCAGCTTTTCATTCCTCATATAAATTCCACTTGGTCATAGTGAATAGTCCTTGTGATATATTGCTGTAGTCTCTTTGCAAGTATTTAAGATTTTTGCATCTATGTTCATTAAGGGTCTGTAATTTTCTTTCTTTGTTTTTGGTCTCCCTGGCTTAGGTATCAATATGTCCCATATTTGTGTCATAAAAAGAATTTGGTAAGACTCCTTTGCTATTTTGCCATACAGTTTGTGTAGTATTAAGATTAATTGTTCTTTAAGTGTTTCGTAGAATTCACTTGTAAATTCATCTTGCTCTGAGGACATTTTCTTGGGAAGTTCATTGATGGTTTGTTCAATTTCTATTTCTGATATGGGATTATTTAAAAATTCTATTTCCTTTTTTGTTAATCTAGGCAATTTATATTTTTGTAAGTAGTCATCCATTTCACCTAGATTGTCAGATTTATTGTCACATAATATAATTGGACAAAATAGTTTGTAATGATTTATTATTATTTTTCAAGGACTTGAAAAAAGTATATTTTGTTGTTTATGTTGAAAAAATGCTTTAAATTACCAACGGTGGCCAATTGTTTTCCACCATGTCCAGGTTAGTCACATGAGTTCTCCCAGACCTTTAGTCTCCATAATTATATTGCTCCTTTAAGATAGGAATTATTTGTACAATACATGGAACCATTCAAGGCCATCATGCTGGGCTTTTTTTTTGATAGGGATATACAAGTGTAAGAGGAATTTACAGTAACTATTAAGTCACTTAGTAAAATTAGCAAGCTAAGTCATTATGTCCAAATTGATTTTCTCTCTTCCTTTTTCCTGCCCGTCAATCGTCAACAAGCATATTCTCTGTCATTATATATCACTTACAGACTGACAATCATGAGCTACCAAAATAATTTAGCCACCAAATCCATCATTTGGCTCATTACAGTGTGTCCAGCCACCACATACTTCATGTCAAGAAAAAAAAAGTACAGTAGAATTAAATAAATGCTTTTGTTCTTAAGAGAGGCCACACTTGGTTTTATTTTTTTCCCAAAAAGAAAGAAAAGGGAAAAAATAATGGGCATTCTCCTGAGCTCAGTGTCATTCATTTGTTACCTCTCCCAACTTTGTCCTCATTTACCATGGAATGAAAAAGTCTTAACTGTTGAAAGACAGAGAAAGAGTCCACCCTTCCTAGAATGTGATGAGCCAACAGCCCTTAGAGGAGGTTCGCAGCAGTGTTCTTCCCCTGACAGCCTTTGGATGGTGCTTTCTTATTTCATTATTCTTCTTGGGAGCCGGATCAAGTTCTTATGAGGGACACAGATTTCCCAAATTGTTTGTGTGCTTAGCATTCTAAACCTTCTCTCCTCTCCTCCCTGTAGACTTTAAAGTTACTGGTTTTCCCACTCCAACACTTTCTCCATTTTGTTCTTCTCTAGTTTCAGCATAAATTGAGGCTGTATTTCCTTTCCAAATCAAGAAGGATAATCATGATGAAATATTTATTAGGTTGTTAGGCAGTGGGTATTGGACTAGATACTCTATGGAATTAATACAAAGAACATATGGCCCCTTCCCTATGTGAGACTATTTGACATCCAAGGAATGGCAATACAGAGAGAAGTATTTATTTATAAATAAGAGATAAATGAGAAAGAGAAATATAATAGATTTATTTTTCTTTCTTTTATCGATGATTTTACTTTCCTTTTGTATTCCAAAATTATATTGCCATTCTGATCTACCCCATACATTCTCTTATAATAAAAACTGCAATAATTAAGCAAGTCTACAAACTTCACATTCAACTGAGTACACAAAATACTCTACCAAGAAGGAAGTATGGGGGCAGTTCAGTGGTTAGAGTGCCAAGCCTGGAGTCATGAAGACCTGGGATCAAAACTGGCCTCAGACACTTACTAGCTGTGTGATCTTGGACAGGTAACTTAACCCTGCTTGCCTAGCCCTTGCCCTTCTTTTTTAGAGTTGTTACTAAGACAGAAAGTAAAGGTTAAAAAAAAGATATGGTATAGCCTCAGTCATATGGGACCAATATTGATCATTACATCAGAGCAGAGTTCTATTGTCTTTCGTTAACCGAATTCATATTCTTGTAGGCATTGTGTATATTGTTTTGTGGCCTCCTTCAACTTTCTTTGCTGTCAGTTCCTCCAAGTACTTATATATTTATCTTAATTTCTAAGATGTCATTCCACACAGCGCAGTAATATTCCATTTCATTCGTCTAACCACAGTTTGTTCAGCCATTCTCCAATGGACTTTGTTTCTATTCATTTGCTACCACACAAAAAGAGCTGTGGTGGGCAATGGACCTAATTTTTTTTTGCCACGGATAGCGTGACTATCCAATAATTAGTATCATGGGCTCAATATAAAATATTATAAACAAAGTTACTAACTGACACAATTGAAAATTGTTTTCTAGAATGGTTAGACCAATGTACAACTCTGCTTTCTGGGCACTAATTTATCTGTTTTTCTGCAGCCTCTACATTTCTATCTTTTATCATTTTTATGAGCTGGACAGACATGACATGATACCTTTTATTTGTATTTCATTGTTAGTGATTTGAAGAATTTTAATGTAGTTGTTTATAGATTGAACTTCTTTTGAAAATTATCAATATCCTTTGGGTACATAATTATTGGAGAATGTACTTGGTCTTATAATTTTATGTAATTTTCACATATTTACAAACTTTTTCACATAAATTTGAAACTCATTCACTAGCTTCTGTTCTGATTATAGCTGCATTGATTTTATTCCTGTCTAAGTCTTCTAATTTTATGTAATTAAGAATGACTATTTTTTTTATGATTGCCTCTATCCTTTGGTGGATTATGAATTCTCCCTTTAACCGTAGTTGCAAAAGGCTCTTATTTATTTGTAATGTGATTTTTTGTCCAAAAATTAGTTCTGAACTTAATTCTTCCCAAATCATTTGCAGGTTGTGCCAGGAGATTTTTGTGGATTTGGGTGCCATTACCCAGTAACTTCTGTCCTTGTGCTTAATAAATATTGGGCTGTGATTCTTTTTTTTTAAACCCTTACCTTCCGTCTTGGAATCAATACTGTCTCCAAGGCAGAAGAGTGGAAAGGGCTAGGCAATGGGGGTCAAGTGACTTGCCCAGGGTCACACAGCTGGGAAGTGTCTGAGTCCAGATTTGAAACTAGGACCACCCATCTCCAGGCCTGTGGGCTGTGATTTTTGACTGTTTCTGAATCCTTTCTTTTCCATGTCTATTTTTCTGTTGTTGTTCAGTTTGGTATGACTATGTATAGCTTTCATGATGGAGATCCTGGAATGGTTTGCCATTTTTTCTCCAGTTCGTTTTACAAATGAAGAAAATCAAGCAAACAAGGTTAAGTGACTTGCCCAGGGTCACAAAGCTAGAGTCTGAGGCCAGACTTGAACTCAGGTCTTCCTGACTCTAGGCCAGTGTTGGGTTTTTGAGTTTGAGTGCCCAGAGGGCAAATTCATGCTGTCTGTGAGTCCCATGTATTATCGAATTATCAGAGAACACCTAGGGAGGAAGTGCTAGCTTTGGGTGGCAGAACAGGCAGGGCATGTGAAAAAGATTCTCAGGCACTGGGAAGAAGGGGAATGGAGCAATTCCCCAAGTGCCAGCTGAGCACATGTGCCAATAGTTTACCAACACTGCTCTTGGCCCACCGCTCTATCTACTATAGTGCCACTAAGCCACCCATTTTCTGCTGTTTAATCACTATTAGTTTTGATGGTTAATGATTTGTAATAAATTTTGAAATCAGTACGACATAGCCACCTTTTATTTTTATTTATTTATTTTTTAAAAACCCTCACCTTCCGTCTTGGAGTCAATATTGTGTATTGGCTCCAAGGCTGAACAGTGGTAAGGGCTAGGCAATAGGGATCAAGTGACTTGCCCAGGGTCACACAGCTGGGCAGTGTCTGAGGCTAGATTTGAATCCAGGACCTCCCATCTCTAGGCTTGACTCTCAGTCCACTGAGCTACCCAGCTGCCCCCTAGGCCTACTTTTAAAAAATTCCTTCCCTAGATTGTTTAGCCCTTTCCTTGCTCCAAATGAATTTTGCCATTAGTTGTTCAATAAGCATTTATTAATTGCTTACTACATTAAGCACTGGAAATACAAAGAAAGGCAAACAATAGTCCTTGTATTCAGGAAGCTTACATTCTAATGCAGGAGGTAACATGTACATGAGTAGGTACAAAGCATTAACAGCTAGAGTGATCCAGCTTTCCTGAAGGAGGCTAGTCACAAGTGAAGAACAGAGCATTCCAGGCAAGGGAGGTAGCCAGGGCAAAGACATGAGGATGGAATACGAAGTGGCTTAGTGGAGCTGGACTCCAGGGTGCATTGAGGGGTGCCGAGTGTAAGAAGACTGGAAAGATAGAAATGGGCCAGATTTGGAAGGACTTTAAATGACAAACAATACTGAAAGTAAGAGGATTTCATTGAGATTGTTCTGCACTTTAGAAAAATGATCTTGGCAGCTGTGGATTGGAATAGAGAAAGACTTGGAGCAGAGACACCAATTAGAATGAAGATACTGCATGAGCTTAGGTGAGACCTTGAGTTAGGATTGTGGCTGTCTGAGCAGAGAGAAAGGGACACATACGAGAAATACAGTGAACTTAGACAATACAAGATTTACCTGTGTGGGAGTAAGAGTAAAGATAAAAATATGATACTGAATTTGGGAGCCTAAGTGACTGGGCAGGTGATAATATCCTCAACTGTAATAGGGAAGAAGGAGAATAGAAGTTCTGTTTTGGAAAGATTTATTGAGTTTCGGATGATTATGGAACATTCAACGTGAGATGTCCGAGAAGTAATGGAGACATGTGACTAGAGCTCAAGAAAGAGAGTAGGGCTGGATATATAGATCTAGGTGGGAATCATGTTCATAGAGATGATAGTGAAACTCATGGGAGCATATAAGATTAATATGTGAGATAGTAAGGAGCCTAAGAGGTCTAGGACAGTGCCTCACAAGATACATGGCATGGATGATGAACCAACAAAGAAGACTGAAAACAGGAGCAGGTGAACAGATAGGAGAACCAATACAGACACAAAAACCTATAGTTGAGAGACAACCTAAAAGGAGAAGGTGAATTACTATGAGACTCCACAGAAAAGTTAAGACAATTGTTTTTCTATTTCTATAAAGTAATTCCTTGGTAGTCTGGCACAATCCTAGATCTATAGATTAATCTGTAGTGTATCATTTTTATTATGTTGGCATTGCCTAACAATGTTCAATTATTATTTCTCCAATTAAAAAGGAATCATCCTTTCTTTTTCTGTAAAATGTTCTGCTGTTGGAGTCAGAATGCAGATCCAAGCATACTATTTTTCACTTTAGGTTATTTGTGTTTTTATTTTAGGGTTTTGGTTTCATATGAGTACTCTCTTACGACAGTGACCAATATGGAAGTATGTTTGATATGATAATACAGTATAATCTACATCAAATTGCTTACCATCTCTTGGGGAAGGAGATGGGGACAAAAATTGTTATTAAAAGTAATTCAAAAAATAACACATATAAAAAAGAATGTTCTAATACTTTTATATGTATGAGACCTGTATAGATCTTGGAAAGTTAGCCTTTTCCAAAGATACATAATGATTTTTGCAGTTATTTTGCATGTAATCCCTCGTGGAATTTATTTTATTTTTATTTTCTAAAACCCTTGCCCCCATTATAGAAACAATACTAGTTAATTCTAAGGCAGAAGAGCAGTAAGGGCCAAGCAGTTGGTGTTAAGTGACTTGTCCAAGGTCACACAGCTAGGATGTATCTGAGTGAATTTGAATCCAAGACCTCCCATCTCCAAGCCTAGCACTCTATCTACTGTGCTACCTAGATGCCTTTTCCTCCTTGCTTTTAGAAGTACTATATAGAAATACTAATGATTTTGTGGGTTTTTTAATATCCCACACTTCAGTGGACCATTTAGGATCTTCCTCGAATCAAGAATTTGTTGAGATTATCCAAATTAAATCAGCTTGAATACAAAAAAGTCAGTGTAAACATATGAAAAAGTGAGGATGGATAGAAATAGATGGGAAAACATTGCTCAAGAAGAAGGAATAAAAGAGGCCAAAGATCTGTGGATTACATTGAGGCCTCATACCTCTATATCACAAGCACTTTCTTTAAGGAAAAAAAATGGTAGGCACTAGACAAGAGGAGGACCAAATGGCACTATGAAGAAAAATGGATTATAGTCAGTAAGAGACTCTACTACTAACTCCTCAGAGCTAAGATTGGAAACTGAGACCTAGGGTTGTTGCTCAACATCACACAAGTAGTAAATACTGGAAGCAGGATTTAAACCCAGGTCCTTTGATTCTTGATCCACTATTTTTCTCTTATGCTATGATGACTTTAATCAGTCTTTAAAAACATTGGCTCTAAGAGTCATTTGTAAATCTATCTGGACAAAATTTTTTTTTAACTTTGGTAATTCATTTTTGGCTACCTTGATTTCTCTTGTGATACTGAGTGCTTTTAGTATCACTAGTTCTTCTTTGGGGTATTTTATATTTTTGTAGCTAATTATTTCTTATAAAATTTCATTTTTCTTGGAATATTTTTATGAACAGTTGCAAAATAAAGTTAAGGGAATGAGAAGAACATACATAATAACAGTGTACATCAGTGTAAATGAAAGAGCAGGTCTTAAAAAGTCCAATTCTGAATAAAACTAATAATAATGATAATGAATTAAATATAAATAATTTAAAAGACCCTAGAAAGCAGAAAATACAAATTTCCTCTTTGTTAGACAGTAGATAATAGAGGTAGAATGCGGCATACAGTTGTCGTCACTGTGTTTTTGTTTTTTAACTGAATTCCTTTGATACAAAGAGGGTTTAATTTCTTGGGAGAGAAGGATGGAATACACCCAGAAAATACCAGAATGCATAAACTAAACCATCATTATAAGTTTTAAAAAATAAATACATGAAATATCACTTTCTTTTTCATTGAATTGTGTTATATAAAAGTTTTTTTTTTATAATTCTCAATATTTGTTGTGAATTTACTTTTATTCTCATTTTGTTATTTTGGAAAACTGTTTTCCTTATTCTTTGAGGATGAAATTAGATAATAGTTTTGTCAATTTAAAAAGGATTGTTTTCTTCATTGGTTCGAGAGCCTTTTACCCCCCAGTTTATTTTAAATTTCTCCTCTTGTTTTCCATATTTCCTTTCTTGTACTTATTTTGGGGTTCTTAATTTGTTTTTCCCCTAAAATTTTAATTGTATGTTTGCTCATTAATTTTTTATATGATGTTTTCAGAGAGATCGTCTTCCTCTGAGGAATTTCATTGCATCTAATCAATTGTGGTAAGTTGTTATCACTATTTTTCCTTTTACCTTAATTATTTATTGTTCTTGTGGCTTTATTTTGCTTTGACTAATTCATTTTTTAAAGTATGTTGTTTTCCTTAGTCTCTATTTGGGTTTGTATCTTCTGCTCATGTTTCTGTTACAGATTTTAAAATTATTATGTTATGATCTATACAAATTATGTGTTTAATATTCTTGCCTTTTTATATTTACTTATGAATTCTTTATACACCAGCATATGATTAGTTTCTATAACAGTACTGCATGATGGCAAGATATATGTATATTCTTTAATATTCCAACTCAGAAAACATCATAGCTCTCTAATGTAATTTTTTCAATAATCCATCCCACTATTCAGTTTTAGTTCATCTTTATTAGATTTATCTGGCTCTGAAAAAGGAAAATTCAAGTCTTTTACAATTATTGTGTCTTTTTGGCAATTTAGTTTATTTTTCCTTTAAGAATGAAGATGTTGTGTCATTTGGTGCATGGATGCTCAAAGTTCTATGGTACCTTTTAGTGTAATTTCCTGTTTCTTCTGACACAATTAATTTTTCATTTTTGTCGTGAGTGAAAGCATGCTTATAACTCCTTGATTTTTTGGAACCACCTGAAGTATAACACATTTAGTTCTCGCATTTCATATTCATCCTGTATGCATCTTTGTGTTCATTTTTCTTGAATTTATCAAGTTGTTGCATTTTGTTTTCCTCTGCATTCTACCATTCATTTTCACTTGCTATATATAATGAGTCTAATCCATTCACACACTGGGGAAAAATTTTTAAGTTTATGCACCTCATGGGCAGCTAAGTGGCTCAGTGGATTGAGAGCCAGGACTAGAGGTGGGAGATCCTGGGTTCAAATCTGACCTCAGACACTTTCTAGCTGTGTGATTCTGAGCAAGTTACTTAACCCCAATTGCCTTACCCTTACTTCTGCCTTCAAATCAATAGACAGTATTTTTTCTAAGATGAAAGCTAAGGATTAAATAAAAAGTCAATGCACTCCTGCATTAAATTCTGTTATTAATTTGAACTTTTTCTTTAAAATTATTTTGTCCCTATAGTTTATTTTATTTAAACAGATTTCATCCCTGTCTTCAACCATGGGCTCTTGATTATCTTACTTATTAATAAGTGAGTTTACTTTGGTTGTTTTTCTCTCTCCAGATTTTTCTTTCTTTCATATTTCTCCTGAAAAGATAAGCGTTTAGTCCAGAATCTTCTTAGCCCTTCCTCGCTACCTTTTTAACTCTACCATCTTCCTCCAGGATACAATTTGTATAGATATTGTTTTCTCTTTTCACATCATATTTTTAAAATAGCTTATTTTTTTCAAGTAATAAGTATTTTAAGAAAAATTATCTCCCCATTACCTCCACTACCAAATGGCAAATCTAAAAAAAAGGAAAAGAAAAACAAAGCCCTTAATACATAGCAGTACAGCAAAACAAATTCCTAAATTAGCCATGTTGGAAAATGCTTGTCTCCTTCTGAATTTCAAGTTGCTCTCTGTTTAAGTACCTCTCAATCAGGAGGTGAGTGGTACATTTTATCTTCATTCTTTTGGATTCATGGGTCATCACTGATCGCCATTTTAAAGTTGTTTTTCTCAATAAAGCTGTCATTGTATAAATTATACTCCTATCTCTGCTCACTTCACTCTATATAATTTTATAAAGATCTTCCCAATTTCCTCTGAAATGTCCATTTCATCATTTCTTGTGACACAACCCTTAGTTTTGGTTTGGCAATATTTTTGTAGATATCAGTGCTTTTCTTTTTTAATCTCTTAGAAGTAGAGGTCTAGCAGTGATGTAATTATAAATTTTATATGTAGTTTACTAACTCTTTGAATTATACTTCCAAATTGCTTTACAGAAATGGCTAGATTAATTAACAGCTCCACCAACAATGCATTAGTGCTTCTGTTGTCCTCTTGGCCCCTCCAATGCTTGTTATTTTCACTTTTGTCATCTTTGCCAATCTGAGGGGGTATCAGGTAAAACCTCAGACTTGCTTTAATATTTATTTCTCTAGTAGTAATTTGGAACATTTTTCATAGGACTATTGATAACCTAGATTTCTTTGCTTGATAACTTTTGTTGGTGTGGTGCTGCATGCCTGGAATCCTCCTGTCATTGAAGAACAGGAACATTGCAGACCAGTACGAACCATAACATCTGGCACATAAAGATGTGTTAACTGACTGGTTGAACAGAAAAGGCAGAGAGGGTGGTCATGGGTGGGGGAGACCAATTCAAGTATTCACGCTTTGTCAACTTGATCTAGACTACAAAGGGGGAAAGGGAAGTAGGCAGTTTCAAAGCAAATTGCAGAGACCTTCATGTTCTGATCTATAGTGAAGTGAACAGAAATAGAACAATTTTCACAATGACAACATTTTAGAGAAAACAACTTGGAAAGACTTCCAAGTACTGACTAATGCAATCATTTCATGCGTCCAGAGGACTAAGATGAATCACAACACCCACCTCCTGCCAAAAAGGTGATGGATTTAAAATGCAGAATGAGATACATTTTTGGCCAAGGCCAAGGAGGGAAATTGTTTTTCTGGACAGTGTATGTTTGATGGGAGGGTTTTTGAAAAAAAAATGTTCAGTTGGGGAGAGGAAACAAGAGTTAATGTTTATAAAAAGAATTGCAAATTTATAGTTCTTTTTATCAAGAAGTAAATAGTCAAACATTCAAGTGAACTTATGATCCTTCACCTGGTCATGTAGGAAAGATATATCTGGGACATAAGCATATAAGCAATCTCTTCCTCCATTATTTCATTGTAATACATTTCATGACAATTTTAAAAATAATACCTAAACTGTTTCCCCAAAAGAGAGGGGGGACTATTTAGCTTTAAGATGAATGGAAATCAAACAACAAGAATTTATCAAGAGCCTGCTATGTAACAAGTCCTATGTTAAGTATTAGGAGTACAAAAACCTCATCATTAAGCTGAAAATGCTCTCTATAAAGTTACCAGTGGCCAAATCTAATGACCTCTTTTCAGTCTTCATCCTTCTTGATTTAACATTGCCAGTTACCCTCTCCTCCTGGATACTCCTTCCTGTCTATGTTTTTGTGCCACTTTTCCCTCCTGGTTCTCCTCCTACCAGCCTGACCACTCCTTTTCATTCCCCTTTGCTAATTATTCATTTAGGTAATACCCACCAACCATGGATTTCAGATCCCAAGATTCTGAAATGAGCCCTGTTCTTTTTTCCCTCTTTATTGTCTCACTTGATCTTATCAGCTTCTGTGGGTCCAATTATAGGTACACAATTATCAATATATAGAGATATAGCTATAGATTTAGTCCCAAGTCTCTTCTGAGCTCAGTTCCATATTAACAACTATTTTTGGATATGTCATGCTATAAGCTCTAGAGATATTGCAAACATATATATTCAAAATAGAATTTATTTTATTTCTCCCTAAAATTTCCCCATAAGTTCCCTCTTACTGATGAGGCATCACCATCCTCCCAGTCACGTAGAATTGCAACATTATATTATTCTTAAATTTTCACTCATTGACCCTACATTTCCAAACTGCTGTCATATCTCTTCATTTTGACCTTCACAACAAGGTATAAAGAGGCACCATCTATCCACAAATCCCTCTCCTATTGACCCACGTGATTCTCCACCTTACTCCCTTCCCTCTCTGCATAAAACCAAAAGAGCCCATTATAATTATAGCCCATATTTCCAGATTATACAAGAAAGACAGGACATTGTTTCTTGAAAGATGTACTTTATGCCTGTATGCTGAAGGAGGACATCCAAACCTGTTATCAGATTAATTGATACACTGGAAGTTAGAGAGAAGTATGATGATCAGATAAAGAGTGATTACATTCATTTGGAGCTAGTATCAGGAAGAAGGCAGGTGAGAGAGAGCAGAGAAGAATGGTAAACCTAAGGAAATTTGAGGGGCTGGGGAAGAGATTGTGATTTTGCCTTCTACATTTTTTCCCTCAGTCCTTGTCCTGGCTGTATAACTTATTCATGTATTTATATTTTCATCTGAATGAACTTTCATAATGATATCCCACATTTCCATAATAAGCTAATCACATCACTAATTAATATTTAGGTATTAATTCATGTACTTGCCTTCAACACAAAAATACTTGGTAATTTGAAAAAAGTACTTGACCATACAATAATGAAGATGGAATGCAAATATTAGGATGAAATAATTTTGCAATTAGAGATAGACACTAAAAAGTAGGAGACAGATAAATACTTGACATCAATAATGTTTTCTATTGTTCAATTTCTTTAGTTTTTACAGTAAGGTCTGATTTTTGTGGCTTTTTTCTCTTTGTAAAAAGTTTATTCGGTAATTTTGGTATGCTGCTCCTGAATGGTCAACGTATATTAACATCACATGATAAGGAGATAATACAAGAAACATACCCAGAAATGCTGCAAACAAAGGAGAGAGTACAAATTGATAAAATATACAACCACCAAAAGAAAGCACAACCCCAAGCTTAAACCAACTAGCAATGCATTTACAGAAGTCCATAGTTTTAGTAACAAAGGTGAAATATTTTAAGCAACCAGAAGGAAACAATTCATGTATTAAAAAGCACTAAATGTCGTGTATAAGACAATCATGACTAAAAAAATCCAGAAGGTCGAAAAGGAGATTGGCCCGTGTACTTTAAAATGATCTTCCCTGCAAAACTGAACCTAATGAGGAAAGGTGGCTTTTAGTGAGATCAGAAAATCTTAATCTTTACTACTTTGAAAGTGAGTACCAAGCAAGATTTTTGACATTCAAACTGACCACGTAGCAGAAACTTAACAGAGTAACGTATAGTAGACTGTAAAGGATGTCTCAGAATTAACATGCTTTGAGGAGGTTGAGTCTCTTGTAGATTTTAAGTCTCATGTAATCAAAGCATCCTTAAAAGAAAAAAAATACAGCCCTAAATGGGAGGCTCACATCCTAATAAATAGGTAAAAAACAACAACAAAGAAATTAGAGAAACCCATAATAAAACAACTCTTGAGTTAGAACTTCACACTCATCAAATTGGCAGAGAGAGTAAAAGATGGACAGATTTAAGAGGGGTGGAGTGGTTGGGAAAATGGGCAAATTCATTTGCTGTTGGTTTAGCTGATCAGCCCAGTTGTTTCAGAAAACAATTTAGAATTATGCAAGAAAAATTACAAAACTGTCTGTACGTTTTGACCCAGAGATCCAGGTATTGGACTTTCTACCCTAAGGCTATTTTTGACAATCAGGAAAGATCTATCTAGGAAGACTAGCAGAAGCACTATTTGTAATCACGAAGAATTGGAAACAAGCTGTGTGCTCAGTGATTGTGGAATGGCTGAACAGATTGTGGTATATGAATGCCACAGCCTATTTACTGTGCCTTAAGGAATGGGAACATGGAGGATTCAAAACAAAAGGGTGAGAATGGGAAGGCCAGAGTAAAGTGATGCTCAGTCAAGTTGAACAGAACTGAAGGAACTCTATACACAGTGACTATAGCTGTGTCTAGGGAGACATACTTAGAGGGTTACAAAAACTAGGATAAACACATTAGATGATGTGGGTAACGTCTTAGGAAGTGGAAACACTTCCTTAAGTACAAAGGGGCAGGTCCAAGCTACTGCAGTTACTATATTGTGTCCTTTTACTTAGGTATTTGGGGGGATTGCACTGGGAGGGCATTCAGTTGTGAGCATACTGGGGTTTCGTGTATCAAAACAGAATTTATCAATGAAACCCCCCCCCCAACACATGAACATGCATGTATGGATCTGGCCAAGGTAACTCAAGTACTCTTGGCATTTTGGCCCCAAACCACGGAACTCTCTTTCGGTGTGTATCGTACTGTACCAGGTTGTCGTGATTGAGACAGTAAAAGCATATCTGACTTTTAAAAAATGTGTCGGTTCAACAGTACTTTGAGAAGGCTGTCCCACTGGACATGGGCAGAGCTCAGCAAGATGACTGCTGGGCCAGGCAATTACAGACTTGCCATGCACTATTCTGTCCAGTCGCCACACTTGAATAATCTTGGCCTGTCTAATTCCTTTGCTTCACTGAGGATCACAAACCCACCATGGTTTTTCTCCCCTTGCCCCAACTCAGTTAGTTAATACCTGAATTGTAATGTACTGCTGAGAGGTATATACAAAGCAATCAGGGTACAAGGAGGCCGACTGATTTAGTGCCATCAGTCAGAGCAAATCCCTTTGATATCTCTCCTGTACCTACAATTGTTTCCATCATTCCCTAGTGGAGTGAGCACACAGTGTAGATAAGCTTCTCCAGACAGTCAAGCCTGCACAGGATTTTCCCACATCCCAGCTCACTTAACAGAATCAAATGGCTTGATTAGGCTCATGAAAACAACCTACATATCAAAATGCTCCTCTCAGTGTCTCTGATACAGCTGTTGAAGGAGGATATCTGTCTGCTATTCTGTGAGTTGCACAAAGACTCCAGGGATTTGGTAGGAGAATGAATGGAGCATCTCCTCTCCTCTCTGCTTTGGCATGGTCTGGGCTCCCACACCTGAAATTCACCTTCAAGCCTCTCAGAATCTCTCCTGTCTTTCATTGCTCACCTTTAGACCCTCTCCCTCTCCCCCATTATCTTGCATCTACTTTGCACAAGCGAATACACACACACACACACACACACACACACACACATACGTGTCTTTCTTGGCAGGAATGGAAACACCTGGAGAACAGGGACTATTTTTTTTTTGTCTCTGTATCCTTAGCTCCAAAAAGAGGGCCTTAATAAATGCTTGTTGATTGACTGATCAATCTGGCTGAGTAGAAGTGCTTGTTTCTTCCCTGATATAGATGGGATAGGGATGCATTCTTCTAGGACAATCTAGGTGTTTAGTGGAGGCTACTTGGAAGTCACATTGAGTGGACCCTGGAGTGACTGCCTCTCCCTGCTGCCAGCCCTCTCTGCCTTCCTAAAATCCCCACTCCATGCCTGGCAACCAGAGAGAGGGAAGAGGCACAGTTTCCAGTTCAGAGCAATTTAGCAGAACCAGAGAGTTTGGACAATTCTGAGAGTGGGGAAAGTTCTTGTTCACCCAAGACTTTGAAATCTTGGCGAAAGGCAGGCCTAAATTTAATTAATCATTGCAATAAAGAAATGACTTGGAGATCTTGGTGGTCCTAAGCTTGGGAGACAATTTGAAAACCCTCTAAAAAGCCCAAATGCTCCTCCTCCTAGAGGATGAGGACGCTGGAGCAGATTTAGAACAAGGGACCCTTCTTCCTTCTCAACCTCCCAGAGAAAGTCAAGAGTCTGACCAAACCTGCCCAGGTCAGCCTAAGGGGCTTTTAGGCCCAAAGCCTCCATTTTCCTTCACAGGATCCAATGGACAAATAGGCCCACGTGGTTAGAGGAATGTGAAGTCATTTGAATACTGTTGCCCTGGGAGGTGGGCACGGGGCAGGCTGACAGGTGGGTTTTGGTGCCACATGGAGAAGAGCTAACAGCAGCTCCTGCCAACTCCTCCCTTTAAGGATTTCACAGTAGTCAACCTACTTCCATTTTGGTCTATGATCATTCTTTGGAAGCAAATGACTATGCCTGCCATTTCCCAGAGCGACAGCCTGTGTGTCCACTGTGTCTTCTCAGGGCACACATGCATTAACACACACGCTCTGTTTTACACCAGCATTTCTTTCATGGGAATAAGAGGAGACTGAGGAGGTAAAGGGCAACAAGTTATGAAAAATCCAATTTTCTGAAGCATTCGGGCTGGATAAACAAACAACACCCAGCAAGGAGTGACCATTAAGTCATGAAACCTCTGTTATCATCTCCTCCCACTTAGTTAAAATCTACAAAGCTGCTTAGTGAGACCCAAGCAGATTTTTAAAACTACCCAGTGTCATGGAACAAGAAAAGCAGCCTGCAGCTCTAAGGCTCTCCACTCCAGTGAGAAAGAAGGTTGGATTTGAGAGGCTTCTGGTCAGCTCAGGTACAGATTCTGCAGTAATTAGAAATGATTTTCTTGATTTTTTTCCCGTCAGTCTTACAAGGCAGTGGTACGTCCCTCGAGAAGGAGGCAGCAGGCTGCAGTCTGGCCAACAGGCACTACTGTGCATCCAGACTAGCACAGACCAGTGGGGAGGGGGCTAGAAAAGTATATTTGAAAAACTGGAAGAACATGTTCTCCCCAAAGGCCTCTTCCCCTTTGTTCCACGGTCTCATCGACAACGCTAATGGAAAAAGGGTACAGGCCCATCTCAGCCATTTTGAGCAAGACTGGGAGGGAGTAGAAATCAGATTGCTAAAAGGCAGTCACTATCCACATTTTTCTAGTCATTTTAATAGTTGGCCTCTGCATTTGTAGTACCAAAGTACATCTTAAAGGGATAAGGAGAACTTCTAGGTCTCAGAAATGAGCTGTGAGCAGGGGCAAATCAGAATATTAGGCCTCTGGGTGCAGCTGGGTGGTTCAGTGGATTGAGAGTCAGGCCCAGAGATGGGAGGTCCTGGGTTCAAATCTGGCCCCAAACACTTCCTAGCTGTGTGACCCTGGGCAAGTTACTTCACCCCCATTGCCTAGCCCTTACCACTCTTCTGCCTTAGAACCAATACCCAGTATTAATTCTAAGACGTATGGTAAGATTTATAAAAAAAAAAGAATATTAGGACTCTGAGGATTTTCAAGCCCCAGAAAAGGAGACCATGGAGAAGTATAACAATAGTCTTCAAATATTGGGTCATATAGTTAGGGGTTTGGAGGTCAAAGCAACTCTTGAAAGCCATCTATAAATTATAGAGGAGTTGAGAGTTCTTTCTCCAAGAGAGGGTGCCCTCTCTTTAAACTTCTGTGGGGGTCCCTGAGTTTAGTTATTATCTCTATGTAGATCATAGCTGGATCCAGTCACTCTGGATCTCCACTCTCAAAGCTACAATTGGTACCTCAAATAGAACTCATTTTTTCCTTCCTTCCTTCCTTCCTTCCTTCCTTCCTTCCTTCCTTCCTTCCTTCCTTCCTTCCTTCCTTCCTTCCTTCCTTCCTTCCTTCCTCTTTCTCTATTACTCTCTCCCTCCCTTCAGTGAATTTCAACTCCTTTTTTATTCCTCTGAAATGTACACTCAATTAAAATAATTTCCCTGTGGAACCAAATGACTTCTTCAAAATTTCAAGGTTCTGTGATTTTGTAAGTGGAAATATTCCCTCCACTGATCAGTCAATTTAATAAGCAAACATTTATACGACTGTATGTCAGGCACTATACTGGGCACTGAGGAGAAAACAACAAAAATGAAACATTCCTTGCCCTCAAGGTGCTTATCCTCTATAAGGGGATCCATCTGGGTATATGCAATAAATATGAGGTAATTTCAGGGGGAGGGGAGACAGTATTTGAGTTGGTGCAGATCCCAAGCACTCTGTAGACTTTCAAGGGTGCTGTGGCCCAAAACATTTCTCACTAAGTGTTCAACCCAGTGGCAAGTCTCTCGGAACATCCTCTAACCACAAACACCACTGGGCTTGAACTCAAAGCCTTTCTAGCTTGGTAGGGAGCTTGTGCTCTGTTGGCATAGTCTTTGAGAACCTAGGGCCACACAAATCACTAAATCTCATTTTGTTTTTGTCTGAACACATGATTTAATCAGTGTGCAGAACTCCCAGTATGGAAAACAAGCTGCTTACCCTTGGCATGTAGACAGGGTAACTGACCTCAGATATTGGTAGAACCAAGGGCTCATGCAGCAGACTTCTGGTGGGGTAGCGGAGGACTCTTCGTAGACTTCTCCAAAAGTTTCCTCATGCCTGGGTCTGCAAATTGGCTACTGTGAACCCAGGTTTGAGTGTATTCTGTAACTCTGACTCCATAGATGATAAACTCCTGAATGTGAAAATGTAATGATCTTAGCATGTTCAATTTTTTTCCTAATTCAGTCGGATTAAATATGGACTGGGCCAAGAAAAAAATATACAGAAAGAGGTCACTGAGTTTTCCAAAAATATTCACACCAATGAATAGAATATCTGTTAATATTCTGTGGCAAGTAAGTGGCATGAACTAATGTATTTACTTTAGATTTGTGGTATTTGTAATTCTCAAATCCTTTTGAGGTGATTATGCTGTTGCTGTTTTTTCTTCCTAGAGATAATTTAAATGTCTTAGTTTATGTACCTTCCGGAATTGTTATTTTAGGCCAATCTAATTTTCAGGTAAAACACATATCATTTACTACTGGTGAGGCTTAGTGGCCAATGAAAAGGTAACTGGATTCCAGCTTTCTTCCCCAACATTATTATTGTGGCACGTGGAAGTCCTTCATTTCCCTGAGTTCAGAAGATGCTTGTGTGATGCTATGTCATAGTAAGAGGGCATTTTTAGTAAATATTTATTAATCACCTACTATGTGCCAGGTACTGAGCTAAGTTCTGGAGTTACAAAAAAGAGTAGGTGCCCTCAAGGTTCTCACAATCTTTTAATTATTTCTAATTATGTGCATAAGACTTTTAGAGGTTTTTTCCCCAAGCATAACTATGATTATGGGGTTCTAGTTGTTGAATCCCTTGGTGCTGAGGAGGGTCCTTGAGAAATGTGTTCCTTGTGAGGGAAGTGGATATAGCTAGTTATGTGGGATATGCTCATTCGTTGAGTCCAGGACATCTCTTTTAGCATGGATTGGAACCAGAAGACCCAAGTTTGGACTCTAGAGAAGATACTTCCTATTGTCCCTAGGCCTGTCATCTGATCTTATTGAGCATTTAGTCTTTCCAACAGAGATAATATAATCTCTGAGTGTTGTTGTAGGGAAAGAATTTTGGATACTAGAAAGATCCCAATTTTGCCCATGTCCAGACCCATCTAACAAGTTAAGACATATTGTAGAACATCACTGGCAGGAGTTGTGATTGGTTCAGAGGTTACTTCAACTGTACATTTTGCCCTGGTACATGAATGACTTTGAACAAGTTAATTAACATCTTTCTCTTAGAGCTTTTCTTCTGTGAAGTTGAAATGGAAATTCAGACCATTCTATCAACCTCACATGGTTATGGAGGGAAGCAAGTAAGCTAACATGAAGAAGTTTGACCAGTATATATTTAAAGAAATATAAGAGAGTTTGCTATCCAATCATTTGACTTAACCAGCTTCCATTTTAGTTTCCTGCATAACAACACATTTCTTAAATACTCCATTATTTTGTAATCATTTGTCTATCATACAGAAACAAGAACTTTCCCAATGGCTTTTGGAAACTGGATTGGGAACTAGCAAAGTCAGAAAGAGAAATCCAATTCCCACTTTAATCTGGCTAGGCCAAGTTGTGAGATTCTACCTCTGGATAAACCTGACAGGGCAAGAAGTCCCCAAATAGTGGAAAGTCTTCCACTTCCTATTACTGTAAGACTTGTCCCTTGTCCCCTTAAATGTGCTGCACCCATTTTGATTTCAGTACTTTAAAATTTTTCTTAACCTTTATTTTCTCCCCAACTGATTTCAGTACTTTTGCTCATCTTGTCTTCCTTGCTTAGAATGCTGAGTCTAACTTCCTCTGTGACGCTTTTTCTAGTATTCCAAGTGCTCACAGAGTGCACATATTATCTGCATGGTGTATCATGGTATTTAATTGAATCCCATCCATCATCCAGAATCTGACTATGCTTATTTCTGTGGATCTGCATGATGCACTCATTGATGTAGGAACTCTTATTTCTTTCTCAGTCCAGACTGAAATTTATCCACACCTTGCTACCTTGCACATTTTTGGACATGTCCTCTCACAGAAGGTCTAGTAATAAAGGACCTCTTTTTGACCTTTTAACATTCATCAGATCTTTATGGCATAGATTTAGAGCCAGGAGAGTCTTTAGAGATCATCAAGTCAAAATCTCCTACAATTGTAAAATGAGGAAACTGTGGCAAAGAGATTTTTCCAGGCTCTCATAGCCAGTTTTGTTGATAAACTGACAGATGAAGTGATTTTTCAAGGCTCCCAAAGCTAGTATTCTAAGAAATGAAATTTGCCCACGCATACACAGCTACTGTTTGGAGGGATTTGAAGGTAGGTCTTTTGGACTCCAAGGGCATCCTCCAGTTCTATATACTATTCAATCTTTCCATTTCCTGAGTGTGAGACCAATTCTTAGGTGATACCTTTGGTACCCATGGCTCTCATTCCATTGCCAACCTGTCCCTCTTTCTGAGAATATATTGCTGAAATGATACCCCTTAAAATAAGACCACTTTAGCCCATCCCCATCTTGAAGCATGAATCCTGCCTACAAAAACTACAAGTGTTCACCTATCCTCTGCTTTCATGCTGCCAGGGAGAGGTGACACTTTCTACTTTTGGACTGCTTGGTAATATCTACCCACTAGTGCTAATTCTGGCCTCTGGGAGGCTAAGGATATCAAGTACCAGCCCTCTCACTCACTCCAACCCTTTGAATATCTTGAAGATGGCATTCCATTCAGTAATGTTCTATTCAGCAAATATTCCTTACAGACCTGCTGAGGGAAAAGCCCCATGAAAAGTGCTAGGGGAAAAGAGAACAAAATAATTCATGGTTCCCAATATTTTCTCTTGTCGAATCTAAATATCCACAAGTCTCTCAACTAATTTTTGAATGGCATAGTTTCAAGACCCTTTACTCCTTAGGCTCATACTTCTCTAGATAGAATTTAGCTCATGAATGTGTCTTCTCCAAAATGAGCTGGATTCTCTAGATGTCATTCCTTTCATGCAATCTAGTTAACCTGTGTGCAAGCCATTCCTCGTCAAAGATTCCAAGCTCCTTGAGGCCAAAGATGTTATCATATCATACCATGCTATACTCCTACAGTGTTTGGTCTAGTGATTGTATTGGAGATTTTTGGTCAAAAACTGAGTTGAAAATCTATAAAAAGCACAACTTACCCTTTTGGCTGAGAGCAAGACTTTCAATAGCAATACAAAGGGTGAGAACAGAAGAAGAGCCAACAGCAGTTGACGGAAGATTTCCTAGTGTAGGCACCTTACTTATTCTTAGTCTTGGAGCTCCCAGGGTAATATGCTCCCCTCAGAGGGGCCATAAGGTTTGTGATTAGCAAGGCAAGGAGCTGGCCTGTGCCATTAAAATAAGGGGAAATAGGTGACTGAATTTTGGTTCTATTCATGTTGCTGGAGATATGTTCTGAGAGTATCTCTCTGCAAAACAGGAATTCCCATAGGCTTGGTAGATGGACTCAGAGGGAGTGGGGAATGGTGAAAGCATGAGTGAATATCATAGGTAGGGAGAGATCTTGGAAATCATTAGTTTAACCTTCTCAATTTTACATAGTAGGATCCTGGCTCAATTCTTTGCCTAAGATCTCAGGACTAGTTAGTGGCAGAACCAGACCTTGATACTAGGCCTTATGATTACCCATCCTGTGTCATCTCTACTCATGGGAGTTCCCAAAAGGACAACCAAGAGTTTCTCATACTGTCATCTAAATAGGAATCCAGTGATGCAGTGGAACACCAGGTTGATTGATAATTTGACAGGTAGGCTTGTTTTGGCAGGGAGAGGGGGGAGCAAATGTTGATGCCTTAAACATTTGGAGGTAGTATGGGGACCAATGATCCCAGAATAAATGGAGCCTCAAAAGGTTCACCTCTATTATGATGAGAGCATGCCACTCTTCTGTCCCAAATTCTTTCTCTGTTCCTATCGAGTAATGGATTTTACCCCCAGTAACTCCCTGGTTCTGCTTTGTTTCAGTATGAAAAAATTCTAGATTCTGTCAAGGTGGAAAGATTAGATGAACAAAAATTAAAAAGAGCTGAATTCCTCAGGACTATGATTTTCTTTTTCTTCCAGGAATTCCTAAGATACACACACCTCAGTCATCCTCTAGATGTCCTGGTACTGGGTAGGTTTTGACAAGTAGCAATATGTGTCCAGGAAGTAAAGTGGGGAATATTTTAGGTCCCTAAAAAGTTGGTCCCAAGGCAGTATTTGTGGAAGAAGGTTCTTTCAAAGATTCTTTTTCTTCAAGAAAGAGAAAACAAAAACTCCCTTGATATGACTCTGTCTCTGGATACTGAATAGAGAAAATAAGAATGCTTAAGAACAAAGGGCTGCTCATGTACCTTTGAGAGTGAGAAACCTTCGTGTTCCTTGTGGACCTTTTTTCCTCAAAAAGTTTATTTTATTCAACTTCAGCAAATAAAAAATAGAATGAGTTACCAAATGAATTTTAAATTAAGAAAATTTACTTTCAGTCTTACGAAAATGAACAATTAGCTGCTATTTCTCTCCCTTTCTCAGATTTGTCTGCTTCTAGTTTATCTTGGTTATTATAGTTCCACAGTTCATTCATTAGCCATCATTCAGCATGATGCAAGGGCAGCCCTACCAAACAAGCATCATCAATGACAATCACAAGCTTGCCCTTCTCATCTCTCTTAAAATAACTAGAGCACTGACTCATTTCACTGAGCATTCATCCTTCTACTTGGCTATTGCTGAGTATTCTACCATTTCAGCTGCTCCTAGCTTCTTGGCCACTTTCAAATTGAGCCGTTTTCCTGTTGGAATTAGTAGCTGAGATCATTTGCTTCCAATAGCTTCTTGATCTCTAAGCCACCTACAGATAGTGCCTGGCACATCATAGATGCTTAATGTTTATGATTGAGTGATACAACTGGCCTTAGGCACTGCTGATTGGGCATCTACTTGGTGTGCTCAAAGTTTGATACTTAACCTGAGGTCCATGAATTCAGCTTTAGAAAAAGAAACTATATATAATTGACTTCCTTTGTAATGCCATACATTTGATTTTATGTATTCAATGACATTATTCTGAGAAAGGAGTATGTAGGCTTAACCAGACTGATAAAGAGGTTCATGCAGGGATGTACTGGTAAATGGTTAACAACTGGCTCACCAAAGAATATGTATACACAAAGTCTTAAATTTAATGTACATTATTAACTCTTCTCCACCACTTTCTCACATTTAGATAACAGACAACAACAATTCAAGCCTTGATTTGTAGCCTTTACCAATTTTTGAGGTATAACTAGTCACACTGAAAATTTGACAATCTGCTCTCACACACAGTACAAGTTGATTTCAGCAGAGCAGTGGATCTACAACACACCAAAAGTTAAAACTCCTATTTCAAGCCAATCAGATCTTTTGAATCTGCTTTAAGTGTTCTTGGAGCTAGGTCTAACTCTACTTAAAAACAAAAATACTACCATCTCCAAAGAAACAGTGTAGTTTGTGGGAGAGCTCTTGCCAATATAGTAGGATGTATATAAATGCATATTCCATTCCCGTTCTCAGTACTAAACTGTATTATGCATGACTTCACATACCCATAAGCACATTGTATATAGAGGGATTCAGTATACATTTATCAATCACACGTTGCAAAGAATATCAAATATTATCTATAGCACATTAATGGTCATCATGTATATCAGTAGAAAAAAAAGAATTAGATAATGGGTTTCATTTAGATTCTCCAAACATTTAATAAGCACCTGCTCTACATCCTTAGCCCTGCTATATGCTAGGCCAGTGATGGCAAACCTATGGCACAAGTACCAAAGATGGCATGCAGAGCATTCTCTGTGCGCACTTGGCCACCCTCCCTTCCCACCCCCCATCCTCAGAGTTCATTACTAGAAAGGCAGAGGACCTCAGGTGGATCTGCTCCCTTCTCCCTCTCTACCATGACTGATGACATTTTTTCACATCTCCACCCCCCCCCCCTCCCGCCCAGCAGGTCCATGGGAACACACAGAGGGTAAGGGAGTTGACTCACAGGCAGCAAAATTGGAGGGGAGGGGTTGGGGGGCAGGGCAGGCCCAGCACCTGGTGGGGAGGGGACATGGCATTGCACTCATCTCCAAAAGGTTCACCATCACTGTGCTAGGCACAGCACTAGGGACTGAAGATATCAAAACAACAACCTAAAACAAGAAATAGTTCCTGAACTCAAGGGGCTTCCATTCTACTGATAGATTGTTGAGGAAGGTAACTGATTTGTTTTCCCTAGAGATGATCAACTGGCCTTTCTTGAGCACCTACTGTGTGTCAGACACTGTGCTAGACACTGGGGATAGAAAGACAGAATGAAATAATCTCTGCTCCAAAGGAATATACCTTCTAATGGGAGAGACTAGTAAATTGATAAAAATTCACAGCATAAATATAAAGTGAAGACACAAATCTATACCAAGAAGTTAGGGAGGGCAGGAAAGCATCTACATTTAGAGGGATTCTTGAGAGAAAAGGACTCTGAGATGGAAGGAAGGAGCTTTGAATCTCTTCTTTCTCACTTTCCTGATCCTGCCCCTTCTTCCCTTCTCCCACCACCCTGAAAAACCAAACCAAACTGAAATCAGGACCCCCAAAGGTGATAAAAAATAATTCCTCACTTAAAGTCTTTTGCCTTGGAGAGAACAGCAACTTAGGATTTAAAATCCACAGCCTCTGCTTTTACGGAAACAGTGGAAAAAGCCAGAGTTCTCTTTTCTTTAAAGAGTTATTTATGTAGTAAACACACCTTTCCCACTTGAGGCACATTAGAGAATAATTAAACTCACCAGGTCATCTCCATTATAAAGCCACCTTGATTTACCACTTCAGAGGGAAGTAATTAGTTGTATTAGAAACCAGAGTCTCAGACAAAAGAAGGTAGGATCTAGTCCAGGAAGGCCTTTTAAACAAATCTTAGCTTTCCTTCATAAAATGGAGAAGCAAAGCTCTCCAAAGAAAGGTCAGGATCTGGCCAGAGAGGCCTTTGCTACCTGCAGCTTACAGTAGGACCTCAGAGTCCTGCCATCTCTTTGTTAGCTGTAAGGGAGAGGGAGAGGGGAGCAGGGGCAGGCTGGAACAGATTGTTAAATTTACAGTGAGAGCATTTGTACCTCAAAATCAGCAAAGGCTATGAATCAGGGATTCAAGTATTGTTTGTTGGTTGAGCAGACTTAAGAAAGTGATAGAGAAAATGTTAATAATGAAGATCAAACTTAAGGTTTGTCATGTGGACTTCTCCCCCTTGGAACACTGGTTGTCTAACATTTAGGCCTAAGGGGGAAGAGAGACATTTCACTTACTAGCAGACCTCTTGGGCAAACCCTTCTGGTAGGTGCCTTAGGATGGTTCTTTGAATTGAACATCAGTGGGGATGGGTGGGTGACAGAGCCCAAGTGGCATCTCACGGACTGCCTAATATGCATTTCCATGAGTATGAAGCAGTGAGAAATAGAAAAACACATATAAAGAAACGCATTGTTGGGTGTGCATTCCACCTTGGCAATTATATCTCCCATCAATCCACTCCTTTTCATTTCCACTATCCATAGTTAACCTTCATGGTCACTCACCTAAATAGTCTGCTTGTGTTTTTAACTGTCCTTTCCACCCCCTCCCCCCTTACACTCCTATCCACCCCCTACCCCCACAACCAATCCATGTTTCACACCACAGCCAGACTATTTTCCCAGTATCTGTAGATCTGTTTATTGTGTGTGTGTGTGTGTGTGTGTGTGTTATCTCTTTCATTTGATTGTAACCTCCTTGAGGGCAGGAACTGTCTTTTGTCTCTTTTTGTTTCCCCAGGGCTTAGCACAGATATCTAGCACATACCAGGTGCTTAATAAATGTTTATTGAATTGAAGGAAACCAGAGAATCTAGGAGTGGAATTGAGGAGAGCATTCCAGGTAGCCCATACAAAGACACAGGGTGAGGGGATGTGGATATGGAATGGCAAGGAAGCCAACATAGTTGGTTTGTAGAGTGTAGAGGGGAGGAAAGTAGAAGAACTCTGGGAAGGTTGGAAGGAATTGGGTTGTGAAGGACTGTAAATGCTCCCAAGTGCTGGAGGCCATGATACCCCCACTGGCTGACAAGGTCACAGTTTGGAAAATGGTAGGGATCCAGTCGAGTAATGGAGATGAGAAGCACTATGTGCTCACCCAAGAGTATTTTATACTTGATCCTAGAGGTAGTAGGGAGCCATTACAGCTCTATGTGTGTGTGTGTGCATGAGGCATGATCAGGTCATGTACTTGAGAAAGATCCTTTAGGCATCTCAGTGGAGAATGGACCAGAGTGTGGGGGGGAAGGTAATGAATGAAGGTTTGTATGAAGCTCATAGCTCTGTGAGTGGAAAGAAAAGGGTATAAATCAGAGATATTGTGAAAGTAGAAATGACAAGATTTGATGACAGAATGCATATGTCAGGTGAGTGAGGTGTCTCTCTTCCCTCTTAGTCCTAAAGCATAGGGGTGACCATGTTGCTCCCCTGCTCATTTAAACTGCATTGGCTCCCTATGACCTAGCATCAACTACAAACTCTTCTCTAATTGAATGCCTTCATGAGCTAGCTCCAGTCTCCCTTTCTCACTTTAGAAACCATGACATATCACTTTTCATGACTATAGTCTTGCCAAAATCATCTTGCTCTTCCTTGCACGTCCCTGTCTCTGCGCTTTTCATAGGCTGGCCCCTGTATCCTGAATGCACCATCTTCCTCATTTCTGTCTTGGAGAATCCTTAGTTTCCCTCAAACCTCCTCAATATTTACCTTCTAAGTGAAGTTGCTTGTGCAATGAAATTTTACTGCATTAAACGTCTACATCTGTTTGTATAGGCATGTATACATGCTTTATCTCCATCGAGAGAGAATTTCTTTTGGTCTTTGTATCCCCATTGTGCTTGGCACAATGTAGGTGACATGGCTGGGGCAGTGAATGCTCGCTGTCAGACTTGCTGTTCCTTTTTGTCAGTTAAAGTAGCTCAGATGGATAGTAGTCTGTCCCTTCTTATTGCTATGACAAATATTAAGATGAAATCCCTGAGGACAAAGGACTTCACTTGTCTTCTTCTGGAACTCGGGAAAGAAGGAATTGGCCAATAGTGATGGTCCACAAAGAGGCTGAGGGTGAGATGAGGCTGTTGATGGCTGGCGGTGAGGGAACCTATGGCCATAAGCAAATAGGCTATTGCTAAACAGTAGGCAGTCCACAAGTAAGTTGAATAATGTCACAAAAATGGAACTGATTTTTACTTTATTAGCCTCAGTGGGCTTGGTTCTCTAGAACCTGCAAAGACTTGGCTTCTCTTCTGTGGGAGTGCCCTAGTGCCCACCAGGTCTTCTCTGATCACCATACAGTGCTTGCTTTAGCCACTGCTTTTTCTATCCAAGCATTTTATTAAATCCTTCTGTTTGCCCTGCTTCTCTGGTCATGGGGAGAACAGCTTAGTGACCCCCTGAACTCCCACCAACGCAGATCCTTTGGATTCCTCTGTGGAGGATAATTGTGTTTCAAAAGGCCGGGCACTGAAACAATCTTGGCATGCCAGGAGAGAAGCAGCAAGAGCAGCTATCAAGGACAGAATGGTGAGTGAGCAAAAGCTGGGTTTTTTATGACTTGGTACACCTGCTAGCAGCCCGCCTGCTCATTCACCTGCGCATTGGCGTCTTGGCTGTGTGTTTTCTTTATGAGATTCTCACTAGGTGCATTTGGCAATCTAAGTACAAAAGCCATTCCTCCGTTGCCTCCCGTGGACCCTCAGCTTCCCTTCAAATCATTCAGACCCTTGCTGTTTCCTTCTTTCTCCCCACCTGGTGCCCTCTCAGGCCATTTCTTGGGAAAGGAAATAACTTGTATGTGCTAAGTTGTGGCTGATGTCATTGTTTTTCCCAGCACACCTGGTGTTGTGAGAAGGGGGACATTGGAGACTAGGCTGCAGTCACAGGCATGGTCATTGAGCAGGTCCTCACTCTTGCACACTCACTGACTTTCTGTTGCTATACAGCTACTCTCCAGAAACATTCGTTGAACAGGAGTCCTGCCATTCAGCTCACTTGTTCCAACTGCACACACATGAAGAAATGCCCGAGGCCTTTTTTGACTACAATGTCTGCTTCTTGGGTCTTACTGTAACTTGCCCTGGGTTGTCGACCTCTCTTGGGCTTTAATGAGTGGGCATGGCCTCTGTGGGGCTGGGGCCTTCCTAGTAGACAGAAGGCTGAGCTGTGTGATGGGGCGGGGAGCCCTTCCCCAAGCTTAGTCCCTTGGAGCTAGACACTTGCCTTGTAGATTGCCAATGAGGGCAGCAGTCTGTTCTCTAGGCTTTGCTCTCGTTTTCTAGAAACACAGAAGCCATCATCATCGCTTTGCCTAAGGCTTCTCCTGGTTGCTAGAGCATATGCTTATTAGCAGGTACATTTTTGACTAACTGCCAAGTTCCCCACGTTTTATATCATCCGCCAGATCTTTTTTATCCTTGGAAATAAAATATTTAAGCCAAAAGTATGAGACCAACACACTGACTTGTGGCACACAAAAATCTAGACAGATTTATAATGTAAGATCTTACTGTTACTTTGAACTTTGTATGATAGCCTACCAAAATTCACATTTAGAAGTTTAGGTAGCAATCCAAAATGCTACAGAATTTGGGGCAATTAATGCTGCCTTGTGCAACCAATTGGCAGATTTTTGACATTTTTTTTATTGAACACTGAACAGGTTTAGAATTCATGCAGCCTTTAAAAAAACAAAAACAAACTAATTTGGACCAAACAAGGCCTACTTTATCCTGGCCATTCAGCCTGTAGACGTTCAGTAAACAACCTGCACGGGATCTGTGTTGCCAGTATAGATCAAAACCCCTCTGTCATTTCATAGACGAGTTGTCACCATCACCATTCTTGTGGTCAGCCTGGGAACATGGGTAGACTGGCCTCTAATGATAGAGATCCATTCTGTCAGGAGGCTAGAATGCAAAGTCTTTCTGACTCACTCAAAGCACTTTTCTGAGCTTATGTTCCACTGGCATAGCCTTTGGGAAGCTAGGCTTATCTACACATCCTGAGAAAGCATTAGAGTAGGATGAGTGGGTATTATGAGAAATGAAAATGATATTAATACCTAAACATCATAAAGCAACACTTTAAAAAGTCAATGAGTTCAACTCCCTCAGGGTTGAAGATATCCTTTGGCTCACTGATAGATAGCTGCAAAGCCTTAATCAACTCTTTGGAACCATTAAAGGCCTGGGGTCTGTCATTCTAGTGTCTGCGGCAGGGAGGGTGGTGCTGTAGAGACTTCTGGGAGACCCTGTCTGTTTGGGGTCCAGAAGACCACTTCTATTCCATTTCCTTCTCTCTCTATGACACTGAATACTAGTACTAGTAGAGTCTCTGGTAACCCCGAAAATGGATCCAAGGGTCCTGCAATTATATGTGACCATCGTATATTGTTTCTTATGACTTCCCTTAAAGGAAATCACAGTGAAGTGAGATATATAACCTGAGAAAGTGGACCCAGTCTCTGGTACTATGTGGTAGTTGGGCCAAGGAGCGTAGGGTGAGCTATGGAGGCCAGGGCCCTAAAAATGCCTTAAATTTCTAGCACAAGAGTATAATAATAATAATAATAATAATAATAATAATTATAGCTAACATTTATATGGTGCTTTAAGGTTTGCAATTCTCTTTATATATGATATTTTATTTGATCATCATAACAAACCTGCGAGGTAGTTCCTATTATCTCCGTTTTATAGATGAGGAAACTAAGGCAGACAACTTAAATGACTTGTCCATGGTCAAAGATAAGTATCTGAGGTAGGATTTGAACTTAGGTCTTCCCAACTCTGCCCTACTGCATGACTTAGTATCTGGTCAGTGGGAACATGGCCTTCCACATTCTTAAGATGTCTGGGTCCCTATTTAATGGATTCTTATAGCAAAGTGTAATCAAGAACCCCAGGTTGCTATAGTCCTGCAATTACAGCAAGTTTCCTTCTCCTCTTCATTGCTCTCTATTTGGCTTTCTTTTCAAGAATAGCATTCTTCATTTGTATGCACACAGAAAAAGAAACCCAGCCTATCCTGTTGGCTTTAGTGAAGAAGTAATCCCTCAGTGTCCAAAAAGAAGTTGCTGCTGAGTGTGAGAAGTAGCCCCCGAAATCCCCACGCTTGGGTGAAAATCATTTGAGCCAGGCAGTCTCATTTTTCAAGATCACTTTGCCTATAGATAGGAGCCCCAGCCTACATCAGCCATGTATTCCAGCAGCCAAGAGGGTGAGGGGAGGCCCAGCCACCTCCTTTGGGCCCTCCTTAAATAGGCCCAATCCTGGGGACAAGTGCTTGGAGGCCAAGGTGCACATCTTTGCTTTAGTGAGGAAGAGAAATCCAAGGGATTTTGATCAAGTCACCCCTTTGGCTTTTTGCAGAGGATTTTGCATGGTAGCTAGCTAGCTGGCAGAGTTAAAATTCTCTGCAGGAGCTAGTAATTGGGTGTGTGCACACGCATAAATAGGCAATTCAATAGAGGAATTAAATATGTGATTAAGAGAAAGAGCTTGAAATCAATTGGAAATTGTCATAGCTTAACTTAAAGAGAGGTAGGGTTGGGGGGTGTTTTAGAGAGAGTCTTGTTTTCTTTTAGTCTTTCTCTGCTTAATTCATTGTGATCATGATAATAAGTATGGCATGTTCTTTAAAAAGCATGTTTCCTGCCATGCTGATTAAAATTATTCGATATTTTATATTTCTTATAACTTAGCAATGAAATCTAGCCTGGACATCTCAGACCAGTCAATTCCCACATCATAGATCTGGAATGCTATGGCAGGGAATCAGAAAAGGAGTGTGCTGGGGATGGGGAATGATGTCGAGGGAGACTTTGTACTCTAGACTGACTCTTCTTGGGAGTGCCACCACAAAAAGAGCAGCTGCAAATATTTATATATATATATTTTCCTTTTAAAAAATGTCTCTAGGATACAGACCTAGTAGTGGCATGACTGGATCAGAGGGTCTATGTTATTTTATAGCCCTTTGGACATAATTCCAAATTGTCCTCCAGAATGGTTGGATCAGTTCACAGCTCCACCAGCAATGCATTAATGTCCCAACTTCGGCACATCCCCTCCAACATTTATCATTTTTCTTTTACTCTCATTTTGGCCAGTGTGATAGTTGTGAGGTGGTACCTCATAGTTGTTTTGATTTGCATTTCTCTAGTCAGCAGAACAAATTAGAACAAATCCAAAAACAAAACAAAAAAATCAGAACAATTTTTCTTATAATTATTGACGGTTGTGATTTTTTTTATCTGAAAATTGCTTGTTCGTATCTTTTGACCATTTGTCAACTGAGGAATGGTATGTATTCTTATAAATTTGACTTAGTTCTCTATAAATTTGAGAAATTAGACCTTTATCAGAGAAATTGGTTATAAAAAAATTTTACCTAGTATGTGTTGTTTCCCTTCTAATCTTTGTTACATTGGTTTTATTTGTACAAAACCTTTTTAATTTAATACAATCAAAATTATTCATGTTACATCTTATGATGTTCTCTATCTCCTATTTGGTCATAAATTTTTCTCTTCTCCATAGATTTGACAAGTAAACTATTATGTGTTGCCCTGATTTACTTATAATATCACCTTTTATGTCTAAATCATATACCCATTTTGACCTTATCTTGGAAGAGGGTGTGAGATAATCATTGATACCTAATTTCTGACATACTGTTTTCCAGTTTTCCCAGCATTTTTTGTCAAGTAGTGAGTTCTTATCTCAAAAGCTAGGACCTTGGGGTTTATCAAACACCAGATTGCTGAGGTCATTTACCTCTAGTCTATTCCATTGACCCACCCTTCTATTTCTTAGCTGGTACCAAATTGTTTTGATGATTGCTGCTTTATAATACAGTTTAAGATCTGGAACTGCTAGGCATCCTTCACATTTTCTTATTGCTAGAACTCTATTAAATAATAGTGGTGATAATGGGAATCCTTGTTTCACCCCTGATCTTATAGGGAAGGCTTCTATCTTATTCCCCATTGCAGATGATACTTGCTGATGATTTCAGATAGATACTCATTATTTTAAGGAAAGGCCCTTTTATTCCTATGATTTCTATTGTTTTAATAGGAATTTGTGTTGTATTTTGTCAAAGGCTTTTTCTGCATCTATTGAGATAATCATGGGATTTCTGTTAGTTTAATTATTGACATGGTCAATTATGCTTGTAGATTTCCTAATATATTTTCTTCAAAATTTTTGCATTAATGTTTATTAAGAAAATTGGTCTGTAATTTTCTTTTTCTGTTTTTAGTCTTCTGGCTTAGGTATTAGTATTAGCACCTTAGTTGTGTCATAAAAAGACTTTTGTAGGACTCCTCCTTTGCTTATTTTGCCAAATAGTTTATGTAATATTGAATGGGATTAATTGTTATTACATGTTTGATAGAATTCACTTGTGAATCCATCTAGGCTTGGGGATTTTCCTTTAAGGAATTCATCAATGGCTTGCTCAATTCTTTTTCTGAGATGGAATTAATTAAGTATTCTAATTTCCTCTTTTGTAATTCTAGGCAATTTATATTTTTGTAAATATTGATCTATTTCACCTAAATTGTAATATTTATTGTCATATCATTGGGCAAAATAGCTTTTAATGATTGCTTTAATTTCCTCTTCATTGCGGGTAAAATCTCACTTTTCATTTTTGATACTGGTAATTTGATACTCTAGTTATCATTTTTTAAATCAAATTAACCAATGCCCTATCTATTTTGTTTTCTCCTATAACCAGTTCCTAGTTTTATTTATTAGTTCAATAGTTCTTTTACTTTAATTTATTATACTTGTATATTATATATTATATATATTATATATACTTTAAATTTTATTAATTTCTCCTTTGATGTCCAATTGATGTCCAAAATGGATGTCCAATTTAATCTTTAATTGGGGACATTTAATTTGTCTTCTATTTTTTTAAGTTGCATGCCCAATTCTTTCAAGGACATCAGGGCAATTTTCTTTGATATTTTCCTTTAATATGATGTGTAGGCTTTTTATCATGACTTTCATGATATTTCTTAGATTCTCCTGAATATATTTCTGAAGTCAGTTGTTTTATCAATTAGACATTTCCTATTCTATTTTTTCTTTTGATTTTGTTTTCTTGTTTCTTGGTATCTTATGAAGTCATTAGCTTCTATTTGCCCAATTCTAATTTTTAAAGACTTATTTTCTTGTGTGATATTTTGATCCTCCTTTTCCAATTGGACAACTCTACTTTTCATGGAACTGTTTTCTTCATTGGAATTTTGTGCCTCTTTTTCCAGTTGAACAAATTTGCTCTTTAACCTGTTATTTTCTTTTTGTATTACTTTCATTTCTTTTTCCCATTTTCTTCCTCCTTTCAGTTTTGATTTTTGAACTCTTCTAGCACCTGAGACCATTTCAAATTTTTCTTTGAAGTTTTGCATGAGGTTGCTTTGATCTCACCTTCCCTACTTAATCAGTTCTTTGCTCTTCTTTGTCTCCATAAAAATGTTCTATGTTTAGGTGTTTCTTTTGCTGTTTGCCATTTTTGCCTGTGGAATAGGCATTCCGAAAATTGCTGATTCTGTCTCCTCTATGGATGTCTTGCAAGACTCAGCACTGTGAACTATTTTGCCCTGGGGCTAGGTATTTCACCATAGGTTTGAAAGGGCCAACTGCTATGGACTTCAGTGCCTCACTGCAGGTTAGTACCAGGACTTTGGACTTTTAAGGGTGGGTGCAGGGTACTCTGCTTTTGCCTTAGGCAGGGTCCCAGGATCCCAAAGTTGGCTTATGCTCGGATTCAGAACCTAATGCAGTGGGGTGGGCCCGGCCCACACTCCTATGTGCAGTCTTACTTCTGGTCCTCCCTTATTTGGTGAAAATTTACCTTCTCTGCTGAACTTTCAAGTTGTTTTCTGTAGGAGAATCTTCTCACTTTGTCTCCTTGCTGGTTTTCTGACTTCAGTCATTTTTAGGTGCCATTTTAAGGTTGTTTTGGGGAAATTCTGAGCTTTTGCTACTAATAAGCCATCATCTTGGCTCCACCCCTCTAAAAGGCTCCTATGAAAGGTTTTAAAAGCCAATTTGGGGGTAGGGCAGGACTTGATGCTCTTGAGCTAGCTAGCATTTGTTTTGATGCAAGAGCCCTTAGACTCCTTGAAGAGGGAGAATAATTAGCAATGACTGAGTGAATTTGAATTTAGCAGTCACATGTGAGAGTGTAAGAGTATATACCCAGCTGTCCATTATGTCCTGGTAGGGATGTGACCTTGGTCCTATTGTCCTCCTACTTTAGTGAAATGTCAATAGAGAGAGGCCTTACTGTAAGAGGTCAGTTCTGTCTCATGCAGTAGGGTCCCACCGAATTTTTGAGCTCCTCCTCCTTGCTTTTTTGGGGGGTAGAGACTGCATACAAGGTTACTGAGTGCCTTAGGGTGTGATGGTGTATATGACACTTATTGATTGGGG
Organism: Monodelphis domestica; assembly: GCF_027887165.1. NCBI lineage: Eukaryota > Metazoa > Chordata > Mammalia > Didelphimorphia > Didelphidae > Monodelphis > Monodelphis domestica. The sequence continues at coordinate 12,538,268 of NC_077235.1, read as the reverse complement.
AGAGCCAAAGGCCACATTGGCACTTGCCCACCAACTAGGAATTCCTTATTTCTCTCATCCTTCCTGTCACCCAGTTTCACATCCTCAGATTCAGCCTTACTTTCTCTATCCTTATGCCGAAGTAGTTGCTGTGGATTCTTAGTGACATCTCTTTATCTCTCATATCTGTCCCCTTCTCTGCAATCACAGGAGTGCCATCCTAGTTAAGGCCCACAGCAACCTCTTCCATAGATTACTAGAATAGATTCCCAACTGATCTCTTTATCACAATCCTCTTCCCACTCCTCTCCATATTCCATATAGCTGCCTCAATGATATTTTTGTGGCACAGTTTTGACTTTGGCCCTCCTGTACTCAGTAAACTCTTCAAAGATTAAATGAAGGCTTTGATTTTATTTTTTAAAAACTCCTACCTTCCATCTTAGAATGAGTACTGTGTATTGGTTCCAAGGCAGAAGAGTGGTAAGGGTTGGACAATGGGGGGTTAAGTGACTTGCCCAGGGTCACATAACTAGGAAGTATCTGAAACCAGATTTGAACCCAGGATCTCCAGTCTCTAGGCCTGGCTCTCAATCCACTGAACCACTTAGCTGGCGCACCCCTCATATTGGCTTTTAAAGCCTTTTGAAGCCAGGCTTCAGCCTTTCTTTTCAGCCTTATATGGTTTCCATTAACATATTCTTTTTTTGGCTAAACTCTTGTTCTGTTTCTCACCTGACCTTCCATCTCCTATACCTAGAATGACTCCACTCCTCTACTTTGCCTGTAATAGACAAGCATTCATATATTGCTTTAAATGTCACAGAGCACTTTATAAATATCTCATTTGGTACTTACAAAGACCCCTCCCCTGCTATAATTATCTCCATTTTATAGATGAGGAAACTGAGTCACAAAGAGGTGAAGTGACTTTGCCAGGGCCTAGCTATTATGTGTTTAAGGCCATATTTGTACTCAGCACTTCCTGAGTCCAAGTCTATCTAGTGCTCTTTACACTATGTCACCTCGTTTCTACCAGCTCCTTCCATTTGCTAGTACCTCTTCCCCTGGAAGTACCTTTATTTCTGCACCTTACATTGCTCTCAGGGCTACTGAGAGGTCACTTGACCTGTTCAGGTACACAAAGCCAGTATGTTTCAGAGATAGGCCTTGAATCCACATCTTCCTCACTTTGAAGCCGGCTCAGTGCCTTAGTTTAGGATGATAAGTTAGAAAGAAGATGCTGAGCTCTATTTAGGAGTGTCCTCCCTAGGAGTTCCTTGTACCAGTGAAATCATAGCTTCAGTACCTGTCCGTAATTACATAGCCCAGGGCTTGGCACATAGTGAGCAATTCCTGAAGGTTGGTTGATGATTGATGTTACACATGAGCAGGGGTTAGTCTATTTCATTAAGGTGTTACTTACTTCAAAAAGATTTTAGTGCTGAGGATACAGGGCATGATTAGGACAAGGTTTGATGGAGGGCAGCATCAAGAAAAGAATCCACCATATTTGACTTTTTCTGCATCTATTGAGATAACCATGTGATTTTTTTATTGATTTGCTTGTTGATATGGTCAATTATGTGGATGATTTTCCTAATATTGAACCATCCTTGCATTCCTGGTATAAATCCCTCTTGATCATAGTGAATAATCCTTGTGATCACTTGCTAGAGTCTTTTTGCTAGTATACTATTTAAGATTTTTGCATCTATGTTCATTAAGGATATTGGTCTGTACTTTTCTTTCTCTGTTTTTACCTGCCTGGTTTTGGAATCAGTACCATATTTATGTCATAAAAGGAATTTGGTAGAACTCCCTCTTTGCTTATGTCAAATAGTTTGTATAATATCGGGATTAGTTGTTCGTTGAATGTTTGTTAGAATTCACTTGTGAATCTATCAGGCCCTGGGGATTTTTTCTTAGGGACTTCTTTGATGGCTTGTTCAATTTCTTTTTCTGATATGGGATTAAGTATTCTATTTCTTCTTCTGTTAATCCAGGAATTTTTTTTTGGTAAATATTCATCCATATCATCTAGATTGCCATTATTTATTGCCATATAATTGGGCATAATAGTTTTTAATGATTGCCTCAATTTCCTCTTCATTAGAGGTGAGGTCTCCTTTTTAATATTTGATACTGTTAATTTGATTTTCTTTCCTTTTTTAAAATTAGATTGACCAGTTCTTTGTCTGTTTTATTTGTTTTTTTTTTCAAAGTACCAGCTTCTAGTCTTATTTATTAAATCAATAGTTCTTTGACTTTAAATTTTTAAAATTTTTTCCTTTAATTTATAGGATCTCGAATTTAGTTTTCCTATGAAGATTTTTAACTTATTCACTTTCTAGATTTTTAATTTGCATGCCTCATTCATTGACCTCTGCCCTCCCTAATTTGTTAATATATAAACTCAAGGATATAAATTTCCCACTAAGTACTGCTTTAGCTGCATCCATAGATTTTGAAAGGATGTTTCATCATTGTCATTTTCTTTAATGAAATTATTAATCATTTCTATGATTTATTCTTTGACTAACCAACTTTGGAGAATTGTATTATTTAATTTCCAACTAATTTTTGATTTGCCTCTCCATGTACCCTAATTATTATTTTTATTGCATTGTGATCTGAAAAGGTTGCATTTATTATTTGTGCTCTTTTGCACTTGTTTGCAATGTTTTTATGCCCTAGTAAAATGGTCAATCTTTGTGAATGTACCATGTGCTGCTGAAAAGAAGGTGTATTCCTTTTTGTCCCTATTTATTTTTCTCAACATATCTACTAACTCTAATTTTTCTAAGATTTCATTCATTTCTCTTACCTCTTTCTTATTTATTTTTTGGTTTGATTTATCTAGTAAGGATAGAGGAAGGTTCAGGTCTCCTACTAGTATAGTTTTTCTGTCTATTTCATTCTTGAGCTCCACTAGTTTCTCCTTTAGAAATATGGATGCTATGCCACTTGGTTCATACATGTTGAATACTGATATTTACTCATTGTCTATGCTGCCTTTTATCTGGGTGTAATTACCTTCCCAATCTATTTGACTAGATCTATTTTTACTTTGGCTTTGTCAGATATCATGATTGAGACTCCTGCTTTCTTTTTCTCAGTTGATCTTCCTCATGTGTGTTTCTTATAGATAACATATGGTAGGATTTTGGTTTCTAATCCACTGTATTTGCTTCTGTTTTATGGGTGAGTTCATTCCATTCACATTCAGAGTTATGATTACCAGCTGTGTATTTCCCAACATTTTGATTTCTACTCCTAGTCCTGCCCTTTCTTCTTTCACTGTTTCCTTCTACACCAGTGTTTTGTTTTTAATTAGCCCCCCTAATTCCTACCCTTATTTTGCTTCCCTTTCTACCTCCCTCCCTTCTTATTCCCCTCTTATTTTCTTTATGGTCTTTTTAAACTACTCCCCCACCCTCTCCCTCCCTTGTATTGCTTCCCTCCCCACCAGTCTGTTTGTTACCCTTCTACTTCTCTATAGGGCAGAAATAAATTCTCTGCCCCAATGGATTTGGTTTTTCTTCCCTCTGTAAGTCAATTTCAATGCACGTAAGAATTAAATATTTCTGATCTCCCAACGTCTTTACCCTTCCAGTGTATTGGTGTTCTCCCTCACTCACGCCATGAGCTTCTTTATGACATATAAATTTACCCCATTTTGTTTCTTTTCCCATTTCTCTTAGTATTAACCTCTTTTTAACTCTCTATATATTTATGCATATATATATTTTATATACCTATTTATATCTTGGCATTCCATCCTATACAATTTGTCACTGTTGCCTCTAAGTATAAGTAACTTTTCTAACTACCCAAGTGATAATAACAATTTTGAAGAATTACCAATGACTTCTTTTCTTATAGGGATACATATTTTAACTTATTGGGTCTCTTAAAAAAAGTTGGGGTTTTTTTTTGCTTTTCTTTTTTCCTTCTTAATTACCTTTTGGTAATTCTCTTGAATTCTGTGTTTGGTCATCACATTTTCTGTTCAGGTCTGGTCTTTTCTTTACAAATGCTTGGAAGTCTTCTATTTTATTAAATAACCATGACATCCTCTGTAAGACTACTGTCAGTTTTTCTGGGTAGTTGATTCTTGGTTGTAAACCTAGTTTCCTGCTTTCTGGAATATCATATTCCATGCCTTTCAGTCCTTCAGTGTAGATGTAGCCAGATCCTGTTATCCTAACTGTGGTTCCATGGCATCTGAATGACTTCTTCTTAGCAGTTTGTAATATTTTTCCTTGATCTGGTAGGTCTTAAATTTGTCTATAACATTTCTGGGTGTTGTCAGTTGGGGATTAAGTACAGGAGGTGATCTGTGGATTCTTTCAATCTCCTCTTTTCCCTCTTGCTCTAGAACGTTGGAGTAGTTTTCTTGGATAATTTCCTGTAGAATGATGTCCAGGCTTTTTTTTCTGTCATGATCTTTCAGTAGACCAATGATTGTTTGATTGTTGTCTCTCCTGGACCTGTTTTCTAAATCTTCCGTTTACTGGATGAGGCATTCCATATTTTCTTCAATTTTTTCATTCTTTTGATTTTGTTTTATAGTTTCTTGATGCCTTGTGAAGAAGTCATTTGCTTCTAACTGTTGGATTCTAGTTTGTAAAGACTGAATTTCATCCGTGGCTCTTGGGTCATCCTTCTCCTTCTGATCTTTCATCTCCTTTGCCTCATTTTTAAGCTGATGAATTTTGGCTTTCAAGACACCATTATCTGTTTCCAGATGATTAATTTTGCTTTTTAAGTTCTTTCCCCAGTTGCCTTCAGCTTCTCTTATTTGTTTTTTGAATTGTATTTTGAGTTCTTCCAAAGCCTGTGTCCAATTCACTGGAGTTTCTGTGTTTTTGCTTGGCATTCTTTGATCCTCCTCTGTTTTGTTTGCTCTTTGTTCCTTGCCTGGATAGAACTGGTCAATAATAATTTCGTTTTTCTTTTTCTGTTGTTTATTCATATTTCCCCCCTTCTTTCCTCTCTGTAGTTGCCTGAAGTCTTGTTCCTCTCATTTTATGCTAGATCTATGAGTTTGGGCTGTTCTGTCCTGAAGGGGCTTCTTCTCTGTTCTGCTGTTTGATCAGGTTAGTCAGATCTTCCCTGGCTGATAGCAGAACTGAAAAGGAGCTGGGCTTCCCTCCCTGTTGTCAACATTGTTGCCTGTAGTTTGCTGCTGCCTTTGCCCCTTGAAGCTTAGTCAGCAAGGCTCTCAGATCAGTCTGTGGGGGCGGGGTGTTGGAGCTTGAGCTTCCCTTGCCCTCTGAAAGCTTCTTATCTGCCCTATTGATGAGACTGAGCCAGGGCAGAAGAGTTGATCTGCAAAGCTGGATGTGCCCTGAGGCCAAAACTTCCAGAAAAGGGGCGGAAAAAGATGGAACATCTTGGCTGTGACTGGGCTGCCTCCTCTGAGCTTCTCCAGCTATCTCCCCCACCACCTGTGTCCTAAGCTCTGATCCTGACTCAGCTTTGTCAGCAAGGTACTCCCTTCTGGACTAGCACCCTTGCCCACCCAGAGATTCCAGCCACTGCTGAAGGCTCAGCACTGTAGGTGGGGGAGGCGTCCTGGGACCTTCCTTCTTCCTTCCCCTTAAACCTGCGTGTTCTAGAGTTCAGGCTTTTGGGGGGGGCATACTTTTAAGTTGGGACCAGGAGGAGGGTTCCCTAGATCCGTCTTGTTGTTAAATTTGGTTTTCAGTCACCTCAAAGCATTGTGTTTCTGATTGGTGAAGAAGGGTTTGAGGAGGTCTGAGCTATTGCTGTCTCTAAGCTGCCATCTTAACTCCACTCCCTCCCTCAGAATCCACCATATTTGGGAGCCCTCCGAACACCATCTATCTGTGAAGATTGCTCCTGCCTGAGCTTTTAGAAAAGCTCTTTCCATTTGGGTGAAGGAACACCCAAAGTAAGAGAAGAAGACCTCAGCAAGGGTCTTCAGCTACTGAAGCATTCTGCAGAGCTTTTTCTTCTTCCTCACTGCCCTGATTCTTTCCTTCTTTTTTCTCTATATAGTCTTCTCCCACTGAGTCTGTATTGACCTTCAAGGACCAGAAAATTCTCATTGCCCCCTATTATAATTCCTGGGCCCGACTCTGCCCCATTAGCCATTTGGGTTTGACTTCGGGCACTGTGATGTAGATGGGGAAGAGCCTGTTAGGGAAAATGCCATTCTCAGCAGTGTCAACTTAGATTACAGAGGACAGCGACTGCATGGCGAACCATTAGACAAATTATTTTGACCTGCTCTAACAATTTAAATATCTTTCATTTCATTTTGCAAATAAAAACATTTGAATTTCATGACTTGTCTGGGCTACTAAACCCTGTCTGAGCAAAAGGAGCAATCTCGAGTGACCTTGAATGATAAGGTTTTGACCCATATGTCCTTAATCAAGGGGCATATTAACAGAGTCAAGAGAGTGTAAACCCTCAGCAGTCTAAAATTGTAATGTAGCCTCATTATGACTATTAAGCTTTTGCTTAGCTAGCACCCAGTGCGTCTCAATTTCTTAGGTTCTCCTGTCTTATTTCAGGGCTTGGTCAATAAAGTTGAAAATACTGAGATTTAAGTACTTTGGTCACAGCACCTAGGAATTGGATGCTATTACAAATTCCCAGCTCTATGCAATTGTGTCTGCAGGCTCAATGCTGAATAATTACAAAAGAGATGAATAAATGCTGGAAGGTGATAATCCCAAATGATGTAGAGCTTTTCACCCTGTCTTCCTGCACATCTCTAGCCATTTTATCTCAACTCAGGCCATCACCTCTACTTTCTCCCAAATCTCTAATTGGACTCTATTCCTGCAGCCACCGTGGACTTTGAGAGGCCTGCTTTGGCCTTATTTTATGTACCCCTTCCCCTAGTTTCTCCTTATATATAGTCTTTTCCCTCCAAAATATAAGCTCCTTGAGGGCAAGGCTATCTTGCCTGCTTGTATTTATATCCCCCACACATAGTGCATAGTAAATATTATTTCTATAAAGGGTCCCGCTGTCTGTCTGCCTACCTGCCTGCCTGTCTATCTATCTATCTATTCATCTATCGCAGAAGGCTGTCTTTGCTCCAGACCCTGGCTATCCCCCTCTTTGTTCTTGGTATCCCTGATAGTTTCTGAAACCTTCCCATATCCCATGTTTGTCATTTCTGTCTGAGTCATCCACGTGCCTTGCATTAGCCAATACATCACATTTCCTCCCTGTGACACTAAAGAGAGGAGAGCCATCAGACATATTTGGCAAAGAACCTACCCATCCCTATGAGATTAATGATTTATGTTGCCCTGGCATAAAAATGACTGGCACCCATGCATCCCTCACAGACAGTAGTGATGGTTAGTATTATTGGACTGACATATCCTGAACAGCCTCTTCCATGGACCCTTCGGCATCCTGCTGTGCTCAGGAACAAGCATGTAGTTTCCAGAACTTTGCACCCCTATCCCTTTCCTGACCCTGTCTTTGTCCTTGGCTCATCCCAGAGGTTTCATCCTGTGCCCTAGGCCTCCTCTTGTACAACCTGCACCAGTGACATAAGGAAATGTCTTTTACTTTTCTGTAACGTGCCTGGTTCTTTTGGAAAAGCACTGCTAGGTCCCCCAGCTGTGGTGGAACCCTGGGAAGTTGTCCTATAAAACCCCGGAGTTTGATGTGTAGAAGGAAGTAATATGGAAAGACCTGCAGGAGGCGGCAGGAAGCAGCACTAGAGACCAAAGGTACACAAGTAGACTTGAGGTAGCTTAACTTCAGAGGCACCTGGAAGAAGGCACAGAACAAAAGAAACCCTTGGCTTGTTCTCTGGTTGCGTCATTTATTTGGACATGCTTGGTAAAATGCTATGGGCTTGATATAAAATGTCTCCTTGTTGTGTGGATTTGTTGGGTGTTTTTTGCCTGTTGATGGCCTTATCATATACATTGTATGGTAGAATTTTTATTTTCAAGCAAAGGCTCTCCTGATATTAGCTCCTATGCTTTCAGACTTTCTGTACTGATGAATGGATCACTCACTGTGCCACCTACTTGGGGAAAGATAGCGCTGGTCTTGAACCCTTTTCCTCTCCTTCCCAGGGGGTGAGAGGACGGCTTCAGTAGAAAGCAGCTGAAAATCTGTTTTAATCATATGCACCCCAGGAAGTAAGAAGGTAGAGGCTATGCCAGTGGAAGGAAGCCTCATTTCCAAAATATCGTGTCAGGGCCTCAGCTTCCCTTCTCTCGTCTAATAAGTATTTCCAAAGCTGCTACAGACTTCCTCCCTGGATAAGGCTGGAGGTACCTGCAATCACCCCGGGGCCTCCTTACCACTGAACTTTGGGATCATGCAATCTACAGCACTCTCTTGATTCCCCAAGCCCTTTGGCCTGTGGAGATGAGACTGCCAATGGGGTGGGGAGAGGCATTCATTTCATGGTCATCTCTGTGACATTATGCTGGGTGCTCTGCCTTTCACAAACCAATCTTGGAGGCCAGTCCCTCAGTTCACCTTTGGTTATGAGCATTTTGGAAATCATAAAAAGGCTGAGTCTTTCTGGGTAATTGGATGTCCTGTGCTTTCTCTTATTGACAGGCTCTGATTTTTTTAAGTGCCATTTACAAGAAGTAAAGTTCAATTTTGTTTATTAGTCCCAGGGAGCCCAAGCATGCTTATATCTCTGAGACTTTTATGAATAGGATTATGATTATATACCAAGTATATATTCTATCTTAATAGTCTTTTCAAGGGCTTTTAAAACACAAATGCACCATTCTCTCTTACTTATTTAGTGCCTATTACTGCTGCACTCAAGTCTTTTATAGAAGAGAACTGTCAAATTATTAAAAAGTAGCTACAACCACCCTCCCGACCCCCTCCAAAATACAAGCATTAATGAAAGCACTGATCCTACCTTCTAGAGAAACTGGTTTTCCTCACTCCACTGAGTTTTTGTCGAATCTCTTACATAAATATTAGTTCTGCTCCAGGCATTGTGAAGGATGCCAAAATGAGAGCTTACTATCTAAAAGGAATGGGGAGCGATCTTAGGGCAGAGATCCTCGTGCCTTTGGACACCTGCAACTTTTCAGAAATCTTTCCAGCTCTCACGTGACATTTAACACATAAAAATCCTGCCACTCTAACCAGTGCTTCCATGGTACTGTCTGTTGCCCTTAACTAGCTCTCCTAAGAGGATGGAAGAGGCTATTAGTAATTATTATTATTATTATGTGGGATTATGAAATTAGAGATTATTCTGAACAAATGTCATTTTTGTAATCTGTTGCCGTCTGAACGATTTTCAAAATTCATCCTGCAGTGCCCATCTCTCAGTGCCCATCTCTTTTTCCAAATGTATTTTATTATCTCCTCCCAACTTCATTCTTTTGGGTGTGGAAAGAAATGCTAGCAGCCCAGGAAAAGACCAGTTTAGAATATGAGCTCATCTTTAGAGCATCACTGAGGAAGATGAAAGAAGATTTAAAGGTACAACAAAAGAGAAAAACTAGTGGATGAAGAATGAACCTATAGAGTAGGGTCATCATAAGGGCATTTACAGATAAAACTGGGAGGAAAACATAGGTATGGAAAAAAACAATAATAACCAACCAACATTTCCTTAGTAAGTGATTTCCATTATTGATGATCTGAACTCTTAATATCTCAGAAAGTGAAAATGCCAAAAAGGAATAACTGTAAAGGAGAGAAATAATCTGTAAGGCTCTGGTGAGAAACACAGTGTGGTTAAGTGAATAGAGTGCTTTATCTGGAATTAAGAAGACCTCTGACACTTAATTGCTATGTGACCATAGTCAAGTCACGTAGCCTCCATTTCCTCATCTGTAAAATGGGGATAATCATATCTACAGTATCTACTTTGTAGAGTTGTTGTGAGGCTCAAATTAGAATGTAAGTAAAGTTCTAAATAAATGTCAGTCTTTTGTTGTTGGTATAAAAACCCCACGTTTACCATCTCGTAGTTATGTTCCGAGGCTATGAGAACAGGAAAAAAAAAGCTGCTTAAAGTGAAAAAATCACAGACTGTAAGAATAAGAATCAGAAGCAGACTTTTCAAGGGGGATAATGGAGGATGCAGAATTTGGAATATAACATTTGCAAAATTAAGCAGTACAAACCAGGCGCCCAGAATTATTCACCCAACAAAATTGAGCAAGCTTTATGAAGAGGAGAGATGGATATCTGAGAAGCAGACCGACTTTGAAAAGTTTAAAGGGAAATAGCCACTTCAAGGAAATCTTTAAACAACAAACACATCTCCCAACCAAAAGAGATAAGTATTTTTTAAATCAAGACAAAATCATTGGCAAGTAGAAAAAGTAATAGCCCTAAATATAAATCTCTAAAGATTTTAAAGAGATAATTTTTTTTTAAAGTGGGCAAGGAGGGGTCAGCATAATCCTCAAAGTGAAACTCCCTTGACTGATTTGGAAATCCAAGGTAAAGAAACAAACAATTATTATTAGGCATAGTGACTTTGTTTATAAAGGCTTTGTCAATTTTGAATTAATGATAAGAATATGAAGAATAAAAGGTATGTATTCCTTTCTTTTAGAGTGGTCAAATAAAAGACAGGCCTAACTGTATTACTAAATGAAAATGGATAAATCTCCCCAATAAGTGCAAAAGAGTCAGAGTACTAAACAGTATGCCTTATCCTAGAAAGATCTAAATAAATTCAAAATGAAAAGCAGGTCTAAAATTTGCCAGGCTGCTGCCAAACAATGCAGTGTAGGAATGACACAAATGGTACTGAATAAAGTTGAATTCAAACCAGAAAGTACTAAGGGAGATAAATGACATTATATTATTTTAAAAGGCTCTCTAGAGTATATCAATCTTAAATACATATGCGCTTATTAATTCTGCAACAAAATTCATAAAGGGAACCTGCATAGCTTTGCAAAAAGAAATGAAGTAGTCAGAGATTTTTAACATCCTATTATCAGTATATCATAAATATAACAAAAAGATAAATAAGAAAAATTACAGAACTAAATACACTATTGAATAAATTAGATCTAATAAATATGTGGAGAGAATTTAATAGGAAAAAGCAAGAGTATACTCATATTTTTCCTAGATTCTCAGATTTTATACAGAAATTGATCATACGCTGGGCCACAAAGATGATATAAGCAAATACAGAAAAAACAGATATCCAGTACACTACAAATCATAATGCATACCAGTGACAAACAAAAAACTCCCATAACCCCTATGTGATGCAATAAAGAAAAGGAATAAGTAATTATGGGAAACAAAAAATGACTTAATAAATAGTAACTGGGTGAAAATATTTTGCTGTGTAATGGGACACACCTGGCACATGAAGAGGGAATTCAGATATGGTTCTTTTTTCTCTTTCATCTCCTGAATAAGGTATAGCTTTTTCTTGTCCTGGGTCCTTCTTGCTTAACTGTTGAAGCCATTGGTCTTGTAAAGACTCAATTCATACCTAGCTTTTTTGGGTCACAAGACTGACTAAGGATTTTGAATTCACCCAGACCCCTCATGATACCATACAAACTGTGATAGTGGCATTACAAGGAACTGCAGACTGAAAGGGTTCCAGAGAAACACACTGATGTAGAGACATCAACTAATGGGAAATTAGAGGTAAAGTATCTGAAGGGAGGTCACTCATAAGAGAGATTGTTGCTAGTATAGACATACAAAGAAAGATAACTGTAGTAGTAGCAGTAGCAGTAGCAAAATTAATATTAATAAGGAGCTAGCATTTATATAATTCTTTAAGGTTTGTAAAGTGTTTTCACAAATATATAATTTTTACAGATGAGGAAACTTGAGTCAGGCACAGTTTTTTAAGTTACTTGCTAGAATCACACAGCTTGTCAGGCTGGATTTGAACTAAGGTTTTTCTTACTCCAGGCTCAGCACTCTATCCACCATGCCCCCTAGCTCCCTCACTGAGAGAAGATAGGAAAGGTGATGGAGAAGACTGATCACACTGGGACCTGGAGAGAATCTTGTAGGCCACAAAAGGGGAAAGAAAATTTGAAAGAGCATGGAATTCATGAGATTGGAAGGTTGTTTTGCTTGACTCCCTAGGAAATCTGATTCCTTTCCCCACATGGAGGGAACCCTCAACCCCAGAGGGATTTATTTATATAAATATACACAAAATAGGCTATATTATATTAATATTAAATAATTTTTATTTTTAAATTTTATTCATTTAAATTAATTAATATTTTATATATATATATATATATGTATATATATATATATATATATATAATTCTAATACACATATTAGAAGAGATGGAGCTCACCAGAGAGAGTAGAGTCCGTCTAACTTACGATCTTGGATATGAATCCTTTGTATTCTCTCTCAAGTTAAATAAAACTTGTCCTGTAGTTGATATACTGTTACTATGAGTGCTTTCATGGAAACCAAAGGCCCTTTTAGAGAAAAAGGCAGAAAACTATTTTGATGTTCCAGGGCTATATTGGCAAAAGCTGCTCCATTCTCCCTCTCCACCATGCCTGAGGACATTTTTCACATGCCCTGCCCCTCTGCCCAGCAGCCCAGTGTGAGTACTTCCTCCCTCCACTGTATGGGGTAATGTGGCGGGCTCAAAGGCAGCTTGAAAGTGCAGTTTTGGCAAGCAATCTCTGAAAGGTTCGCCAACACTATTCCAGGGAAAACCCTGGATAAAGCATGAGCCACTGATAATACACCCTGTACCTTAGATTTCAGGATGAAATGGATCTTAGAGGCTTTTTTACAGATGAAGAAACTGAGATAAAGAGAAGTTATTATTTTCCTAGGGTCACAAAACTAGTAGGTGTAAGAGGCAGGACTTGAACTTAGGTCGTTAGAACTCCAAATCCAGCACTCCATCCATTAAACCACCTAGTTGCTTTAAAGATGAATCCCGTACCCCGGGAGTGGGAGGGGGGGATGCTGACTCACAAATAGGCCTAGGTACCATGGCCTCAGGTCAAAGTTTCTTAACTTAGGGTTTGGCATGGGGATGTGAAAAGTCTCTCTTCTGAAAAGAGATCTAAAAATTATAAAAAATAAAATTATTAAAAAAGAACTCTATGCCAATGAAATCTCAGGTTGGGATTGGGGAAGAAGCTTAAGAGAGCATTCTTTATGATCATTATTTTTCAATCCATCCCATGATAGTTTTCTTGAGTTCAGAAGAACATAGTCTACCAGGTGGTTTGGCTCCTTCTTTGCCTTGGTATTTGACCTATCTTCCTTCCTCCATTTCAAATAAAGTTTACCAATGAACCTCCTTTTAAAGATTGACTCCATGAAAATGGTCTCTTTTTTTCTTAAACATCTGAGCTCTAGGGCAGACCCATATTTGCTGCTATCTCAGTTTTCTTAATCCTTTAAGGTAACACAGCAGGTCCAGAGCACTTGAAAGAAGGAGAATGGCATAAGTACCACATAGGCCTTTTCAGATAGCATTTCTAGTGTTCTTTTGAAATGGGACTCCATAGGTAGTTTACATTTGGAAATGGTTGAATTTCTTAAGATCACTCTAGACCGGAAGTAGCAGAGAGCTAGGCGTAGAGACTTTCCATTTTCCTGTGACTGAGTTCACATTTTGGGGTGACTGAGGAATTCCCCCATTACAAGGAGTATTAAAATTTTGTGTTGTAAAACTCAAGATTTCCCAGAACACCCAAGTTAAGGGCATGCTGTTCCTTTGATGAATAACCCAAGCTTTAGAAAATGATTCTTCATTAATCATTACAAAAAATAGTCCTAACAATTTGTAAGGTCAAAATAGGACTATTTTTATTAGCTCAGTGTTTATTAAAAGTGTATCACTTTGAATAAGCTTGGCATCAGAGAGAATCCAAGATGCTTACTCTGGGAAATGACAGACCCATTATTTTCTGGTGGTCTTTTTTGACTGGTACCCACCAAGGCAACATAGACTGGCAGAATAGAAACTTTGGTAAATGACCCATATTCTTCTAAGGGTGTAGTGGTTCGGGGGTGGGATGGTGGGGAGTGAGGGGTAGCTGTGTTTTCTTTTCCTTGACATGAATAACACTACTCTAAAGTAAGTGTAACTATCCAACCAAGCCCTTTTGCAAGGCCACCTGAAAGACACTATCTACCATATCTTGGTCCACTCCACTTTTCCCCCCGATGCCTTTCCTGTTCTCTTCCCCAAAGGCTAATGACAGCATAGCAGATTGGGAAGACTGCCTGCCCCAACTGTGAGCCCAGCCTGACTAACTGTTTTCTATAGAATTGAAATACCTTTGGGAAGTAGTTTCTATTCAAAGATTCACTTGCCCCTTAGGAAAATGATCCTTCTCCTTGCCTTGGCTTATATCCATGAACAAGATTAAACTTTGTATTTTCTTGCATTGGAAATTATGAGCATGTATTCCACCACAAGGGGAAGAACAAAATTGATTCCCAAATTTCCTGTCCCTGGTCTATATCAAAGATTCATTGGATTCCACATGGAATTGGAGAATTCCACTACATTCACATTTTTACTTATTTCATGCCACTTTCTTGCACATTAGGGCAACTAGATGGCACAGTGGACTAGAGTCAACAAGACTCATTTTCCTGAATTCAAATCTGGCCTCAGACACTTACTAGTTTTGTGACCCTGGGCAAGTCAATTTACCCTGTTGTCCCCAGGCTCCTCATCTGTAAAATGATCTCGAGAAGAAAATGGTGAACCACTTCAGGATCTTTGTTGAGAAAACTGCAAGTGGGGTCACAAAACTTTGAACTTGACTGAAAAAAAGCCAATGATAAACAGCAAAACTTTTGCTTATTCTCTACATTCCAGCTAAACTGGCCTGTGAGCTGTGCCTAAATTCAGCATGTTCAGCCCCTAGCCTTCTTTAGGGCTGAGTTCATGTGCAGTCTCCTAAGTGAGGCCTTCCTTTATCTGCCCCCACCTCCAGCCTCTCCTCTAGCTAGTGTTTTTTGCTGTCTCAAATTAGTTACAGTCTTAATTCAACTTGACAGCTATTTTAGTGTCCACTATATTAAAGGTTTACCTCTTTTAGATCCTGGAGATTTAGAAACAAAAATGAGAGAGCCCAGGCAACATGGAACAGTCCAACAGTGTGGACTCTGCTACTTGACACAAATTCCAATGTTGCCTCTGATGCTACTATTGCTGTGTCCTTGGGCAAGTCATTTCAACTCTGGGCATGAGTTTCATCAACTGCAAAATGAGGGACTTGGACCAGTTGGCCTCCAGGGTTTCTTTCTAGCTCTGTAGCTATCATCCTCTTATAATTCACCCTTCAGGAACTAGTCCTAACCTCTCAGTTATCCGTTGGGTCCACTAGAGGGATGATGGCTACCTGGGGTTTGAAGCTTGTGAGTTATAGTTTGAGGAATATAGACAGACAATGGAGTACCTTCCCTGGGCCGCCCTCCAGATGGTGGCTATTACTCTCAGATTCAAGGATGTAGGCCATGTTCTTTACAATACAACTTGCGCAGGCTTGGTTACAAACTTGTCTCTCATAACCAACAGACATGGGGATCTTTACCCTTTTTTTGTTTTTGTGGGTTTTTTTTTGTTTGTGTGTGTGGACCCCTTTGGCAGGCAGTCTTGGTAAGCCTATGGACCCCTTCTCAGAGTAATATATTTTAAACAATCAAAGCAAATGTAAAATTCAGTTAGAGGTTAGTGAAAATAAAGCAAGATTTTTCCTTTTCCCATTCAAACCCATGGGCCTCCTGAAATCTATCCACAGAATCTTTAGTGGTCTATGGACCCCGAGTTAACTACAAACCACTGTAATAGACATTTAAAGCAAAGCCTGTTACCAAGACAGCAGTACCTACAAAACATACCCTCTAGTAAAAAATGGTGCAAATCTCCCACAAATATTAAGTGGGAAGAGGGAGTGTAACTTTACTGTATGAATGTAGAAGGAACCCCCCCCAACAAAACCAATGCAACTAAAATTAGAAGGAAAACAACAAATTGGGAAAACATTTTTATAATAAAACTCTTTGACAAAGGTTCAATTTCCTAAACATATAAGGAACTAAGTCAAATCTATAAAAAATCAAGCCATTTCCCTTTGACAAATGGTCAAGGGACATGAATAGGCAGTTTTTACATGAAGAAATCAAAACTATCAGTAAGCACGTGAAAAAGTGTTAACTAGCATTCAATTCTCTTCTGCATTAGAACCAATACACATTAATGATTCTAAGATGGAAGGTCAGGGTTGTTTTTTTTTTAAGTGTGTTGTTTTCAGAGAATTGGCTGCTAAAAATTTATCCATACACCTCTAGTTTCCACTCTTAATCCAATTCCTTAAGATAGGACTTTTACCTACCACCTCTATCCCATTCTCTTTCTCTTCTGGAGTCTACATCCTACTGTTCCCTGAACATGGCATCTCTGCTAGGTGGGTCATTCAACTGGGCTCCCTAGATCTGTTTCTTTTGACATCTAGACACATAACTACCATAGTGCACTCTAGGTTGGACATTCGGTCTCTGTCTCTCTGTCTCTCTCTCCATCTCTCTCTGATTCTTATTGTATCTTTCTGCCTATATCTGTCTAGAGGATCTGCACCCCTGCTCCAAGCCTCAAACTGTGAGACTCCCCTACAAAGGTAGATGGCTTTGCTGTGAGATGTCAGGGCTGATCTGGGGCGGGGAAGGTAGATACCCTCCCTCCCAGTATTGGGAGGTTACCTTCCACAGAGTTGTTCTCTTTCTGAATGCCTCAAACTCTGGGACTGTCTTCAGGGCTTGTCAGACTTAGCATTTTGAGAACCTTCAGTGGTGTGGCCAGTGTCAGCCCTGCTAGTTCACATAGACAATTTTTTTCATACTTTGCAAAGGGACCACGGGGCCAGGCATTACTATCTCCATTATTTCCCGTCTCTGCTCCTTACTTTGTATGGTAACATCCAATAATTGGATAAAACCCTCCTCCCTCATCCCTTCCCTCATGCCCCACCAAAGAGCCTACAATTTACCTGAATGACACAGGCCTTTGAAACAGATAGAAGCAAAGGAATATCAGGAAAGAAAGAGCACTTACAACTTGTTGGATGAGGAGAAGCTTTGTGTGGGAGCTAGACACAAAGTTGAGCTTTAAAAGGAAACCAAGCATCCCAGGAACTGAGGAGGGAGTGCAGTCCAGGTTTGGGGGCCAAGCCAGTACAAAGGCCTGGAGGCAAGACAGGACCATGGTGTTGGCTGCACTTGCCTTCATCCCCACCAAAGGCTGGTTGACGTGCCACTCCATACACTACAGCAAGAAATTAAGGAGCCAACTTGTGCATTCCAGGAATCAAAATGGAAAATTCCATAGCTTTGGGGTATGTATGTTGATTGTAGAACTGATATTTGGAGGGAAAGTAGGCAAACTTTGACTATAGAGCTTAGGATCCCACTCCAGCAGTTAAACATAGTGATCAGAAGTTTATGAGGAACCTAAAATCCACATCTTCTACACTAACAATATATAACAGTATTTAAGTGGGTAGATAAATATACTTGTAGCTGGGTACCCCCTCTCTGAGGAAAGCAGAGTGGTGGCCATTGGCCCCAACAGCTTGTTTTCCCTCCTGGTAGGAATTAAAAGTCTTTAGAGAACAGGGGTGGGGAGAAGAGGCTAGAAATGTCTCTTTTACTTCTTTTCGAGTTATATGATGATACCCCCATGCTAATGTGGTGGGGAGTGGGGCTGCCTTCATTATATAGGTAACACTGCAGTAAATTAAAATTTTTGAAAGAGTGGAAATGGGCAGTTTCTTTCTTGTGCCTCTTTTTCATTAAATATGAAATGAAGAATATCAGAGATGGAAAGTCTCTGATATAACTCATTTTACGGAAACTCACCTCCCTCTGTCTTTCCCCCAAAGCACCTGATTACTTTCAAGTTGCTCTAGTGAGCTGCTTTAAAATGTGGCTTATTCACAGAGTATTTCCTGGATGGAGACAATTTGAGGTTCTACCTACTTGATATCTATTCTTTATTTCTCATTTAATTCTAGTTTCCTCCGCTAGACCCCTAAACTATTTTAGGTCCACTCAAAACTGCCTATTCCCTCTTTCTTGCTGCCTCCATGAAACCACATTACTGGATCCAAATTCAAACATTCCATTTCTTTAGCAGTGTGCTTTATTTGTAGCTCATTTGGACTCTGGGTAATTTCTCTTAAGGGAAGAGACTTTAGGGTTGCACCTACAGGATGAATGGCCTTAAACTATTTCTATTTGATGAAAACCTGTTTTTGATGGTGAGATAGACAGTTGCATTGACTCCCAAGCCTTTCTCCCCATCTCCTTCCACCTTTGGGAGAATAGATCTTGGATGGGATGTATACAGCTGAATATAGCTCACACATACGTAACCATTTGTGTGTTGTCTCCCCATTAGACTAGAAGTGTAAGCTCCTTGGTTGTAGGAACTGTTTCTGCCTTTTTGTGTATCCTTAGATGTTAGCACAGGGCCTGGAAGAAAATAAGCTCTTCATAAATTCTTACTTACTTGAAGAATATGTAGGTAGAAGATGGAAAAATCCACCACTGAGCAAGAAGAAATAAAAGATGTGAGAGCCAGAGCATGGAGGAGAACAGAATCTGAGTTAAATAAGCCAGGAGGGACCTGTCCAAGCAATGAGATTAATCCTTTATTTTGATTCCACTGAAGCCAGGGCAGGAGCATTGGGGATGTGGCACTTTGGTGCAGCAAGAGATGGCCAAAGAGACAGGACTAATTTGGTGCCCCCTTCCAATCCTAAGTTTCTCTTTTCTGACTCTTTTCTTGTTAGGCAACTAAACAAGCTGATTTGTTCCTTATCAGCAGAAATATTAAGCTGGGTATGTATTTTAGTGAAGGCTCATAAATGAAGCGAAGGGAAAAGAGAGAGTAGGTTTTTTAACCCAGGGCGAGAAAAAAGGTAGTTTCAGACAGAACCTGGGACTTTGGGATCTAATTAATAACAACTGGACAAAGGAGAAGACAGTATAAGCCTGGAGTTGAATTTTGAATTTTGATACTCTAGAAATAAAATGGCAACCTGGGGAAAACAGCAGACTGCAGATTCAGATGTGGGTGTTTTTGACCCTTTCCCTTTTTGTTTGACTTGATGCCTCATTTGCCCTACTATGCTTTGTAAAGGAAATTATGCTCCACAAAGAAAGAGGAATGAGTTTCTTGGAAAGCGAAAGCCACATCCCTGAAGGGGAGAAGAAAAGGAAGTGAATTGTACAAGCATGCTCCATGGAACCACGGGCTCAGTGGGTGGTTCATAGATCCCTTGTGCTACGTGTTCCATACTTGCTATAGGACAGTAGTATACCATTACAATCATATACCATAGTTTGTTCAGCCATGTCCCAATTGAGGGACATCCCCCCAGTATCCAGTTCTTTGCTACCACAAAAAGCTGCTATAACTATTTTTGGTACAAATATGTTTTTTTTCCCTTTTAAAAATTTCTTTGGGATACAGACCTGGTAGTGGTATTGCTGGGCAAAAAGGTATGCACCGTATTATAGCCCTTTGGGCATAGTTCCATATTGCCCTCCAGAATGGTTGGATCCACCAGTAGGGCATTAGTAACCCAATTTTCTCACATCCCATCCAGCATTTATTATTTTTATTTTCTATCAAGTTAACCAACCTGATAGGTGTGACGCGGTACCTCAGAGTTGTCTTAATTTGAATTTCTAATAAAGAATGATTTAGAACATTTTAAAGGTAATGTTTCTTAGGAGCGAAATGGAAGAAGATGGTAGGCTGATCCACCAAGGCACTGTGTTCTTCTGCAGACTGAACAACAATAAAATCACTGTTTCTGCTGACCTTTCTCTGGCCAAATCTTACACTGTTTCACTTAGACTTTCCCCATACTAATTAAACTGTACTAGAATCTCTTGATTATGGCCTTCTTCCCTCTCCCTCCCAACACACATTTCAGCTCAACTGAACTTGGTATCATCCTCTCAGTACATGCTGTGTCTTGTACCCTTGCTGAGGGCACTCCTTTTGTCTGGGATGCCTTCTCTCTGTCTCTGCTCATCTTGTGCATAGGAAACATTTGGCTTTTGCCTTTGTCGCCCTCTTTCCCCACCTCAGTGCCTAATAAATACTTGTTCATTGGTTGATGATGCACGAGGTCTCTTCTTCATCTAAACACTCACTATCGAATCTAGCCCTCTTATTTTGTAGCATGGCAAACTGAGGCCCAAGGAGGAGAAAGGACTGGCCCAAATGAACACAACTAGTAAGTAAGCTCTAGCCACTGCACTTACTCTCCACTTACTACCATGTGACTAACCTTCCTTTAACCTACCTTTTCCTTAGCTTTCCTACCTGGACCCTTACCAAATCTTGCTGATTATTCCTCTGCAACATTCCCCACATCCATCTCTTTTCTATTCCCACAGCCACCATCTTAGTACTGGTACTCCCTCCTAATAGCATTTCTCCTTTTCCTCCTCTGACATCCATGCCAGTGCCAAAGTAATTATTCTTGACACAAATCCAGCTATAGCACTCCTGAAAGAGCTTTGCCAGCTCCCACCTATCTACTAAGTAAAGGCCCAACCCCTTTGTATGGAATTCAGGGCTTTTGACAATCTGAGATTTGTCTTGATTGAGGTCTTTCAGTAAAGATTAGATGACTACTGGCATTGTCTCCACTTCATAGATAAGGAAACTGAGGCTGAGAAGGCTGTACATAGACAGCTACTGTTAGAGGCAGTTCATGCTAAGTTTTCCTAATTTCAAATTAGATCTAGAAGAAACTTCAGAATTTATTCTACTGTCATTTTACAGATCAGGAAATTGAGTCCTAGAGCAGCTAAGTCATTTGACCATGGTCACAAAGGTAGTAAATTCCCTAATTCCACATCTGGCACATTTTACCCCCACTTTACTAGGATGTGCTTTTACTAGATTTATTCCACTGAAAGGATTAACTGCTATTAAAATGTTAACATTTGTGGGAAAAATAGCACATGAACTCCACACGAGTCATTTACATTATAATAAGAATTCATGTATCCATTTCACAACAGTTAGTAACAGGAGATTCTGTGGTAGAGTATGGAATGGGCTAGCAAGAAGCATGAAAGCACTGGGTATCTAGAGAGAGAGCAGCTCAAGTGGGAAACTACCAAAAAGAACCATTTGCCTATCAGACTGTGATGAATAAACACTGCCCAGAAGAGACTTTTCTAGGTAGTCTGAAACTCCTCACCTTTCACTGGAACTCCATGGCATTTCCCAGTTTACTCCAGTGATGCAATCTGCCTGCGACTTTACTCAGAAGAGAAGTCTTCATGACGCTCCTGTCTGCTGTGAGACTTCCATGCGGCTCTGAGAGTGGCTGTCTTCCCATCTTCTGTGGCAGGGCTGTTACGCAGACTGTGTTCAGGCCATGGATCACTGGGCACATTGTGCCTCTGTCTGCTGCAGTGAGAAAAATCAATTGCAAAAGATGGAAGCACTGTTGCAGAAGAGCCCAGCAGACTTCAAGTACTTAAGGGCATCGGGGTCGTGATGGGCACTCAGCAAGTGAAGACCACGGACAAGGGCAAAGAGATCCTTTACCAGGTTACTACAAGAAATAGTAAGGACTCAAAGGAGGAAAGTAAACACTGTCAGCCTGGAAAAGATTCTGTCCTCTCAGGAGTAACTGTCAATATGACTCTTTATACATATAATCTCCCCTAGTTGGTGGGGGAGGAGAGAGAGAGCTGGCCCCAGAGTTGAGATCTGGGTTCAAGTCTCATCCCAGTCATCACAATTAAGTCACTGAACCTCTCAGCAACTCTAAGACTGTAAGTGGAAGAAGAGGTGCTGACCTTTTCCAGTAACTGGTAGTTCTCTGTTACCAATGAAATTATAAGTTGTGCCATTACTCTTGACCTACATGGAGCTATTAGGAATTAAGGGTATTCTTAGTATTGAAGGAAAAGAGAGGGTATTTGCTCCAGAGGTGAGCTAGAACATTTTGTTGGTCTCCTCTAGGCCCCCATCTCTAGCAATGGAACATTGCTGTATTATTGCCAGGATGTGGGAATGTCATAGTGAAGATCCCATAGCTAAAGCATATTTCATGGTCCATCTCTCAAGATTCCCAGAATCCATTTGGGCACTGGGGTGGTAGGCAAGATTTGCCTCGTACCCTCTCCTTGCTAATGTCCCTGAGACCTCCTTAATGCCCATATTAGAGTGTGCCAGTTTCTACTGAGTAGACCCATATGGAAACATCTTGAGGGCATATGTCCCCTGAATATTCTAATATGCTCCCTAGACATATTCTAGGTTAGTCCTTAATCTTCACACTGGCTGGCTAGAGTTCAGTTTGACTTTGGAAAAGCAGGGTCTGGGCATCAGATGGCGGGTAATTCTGGTTAAAGAACGTGCTAGATGTTTTGCTTCTGTGAATGAATAGAGCACAGGGATTTCTTAACTTTTTTTCTCATGTTTTTTTTTGAGGTACCTATGGACCTCTACTGAACTTCAGCTAGAAGTTAGTAAGAATAAGGATGTGATTCCCCCCCCCATCCAAGTTCACAGACCCTCTCAGATTTAATCTTGGGCCACAGGTTAAGAACCTTTCATCTAGATGAATGCCCCACAAATTATCCTGAATTTCTTGAGAACATTTGTTCTCTGATAAAGGGCCTAAGCTGTCATTCACCTGCATTAAGAACTAATAACTCAGTTCTGTCCAAGAATTTATCTGAGCTGTGTATCAGAAGTTCAGATTCATGAGCACCATGTGTGAAGAACATCAAGCTATATTTCATGGACACAACCACTGAATAGTTTAAGAAGCCCTAGATTTGTTCATCCTCCTTGGCTTTGCCATGGCCACCAGAACAGTACAGAGGGTTCTGTTGCATCACTCAGAATGCAAACTCATGGCTCAGGATGTAGGCAAGATGGGCCTTTGCAAACTTGCAAGATAGCCTCAGCTTTCAATGCCTGTAAGCTACTTTGGCCTTCAGCTACCTGGGAACTAGACCAAAAAGGTGTGACACACAAGTCTACCTTATCTTATCTTAAATGTGGAACAGAGAGAAAACTCCTAAGAGAGCAGGGAATGACTTCAGCGGGACTTAATGTTGTTAAAATGAAAGCCAGAGAGAGTGAAAAGTTCATGAAGTCATTCTATTGAACACATCCATTATGACACAGCCAAAGCACTTGAGGGGGAGGAGGGAGCTAGGAGGCTTGTTGGAGGTTAAGTCCAAACAGAGGAAGCCAGAGCCTCAAATGGATGATTAGGTCCTGAGGATAACGATGTGTGCAGGAGGGAAGAACAGCTTTCAAAATGATGAAACATCAATCAAGTCCAAGGCAAGAAGATTGAGTCCAATGTATTAATACCTCCAAAGAAAGCTAATAAAGGTGGGGGCACTCACTGCACTGAAACATCAGAAAATCAAGAGTGCAATGAAGCCACCTCACTCCTTCCTTGACCTCCAGGATGGGAGAAAAGGCAATTCACCTACTTCGAAACATTCAGAGCCTTCCTTTAGACACTGCTTCGCAGAGACAAACAAACCCAAGCTCTAGCAGAAGGGGATGTGAAGATTGGAGAAATGTTTGCTACTGGTTAAAGCCATGTAACTAAATCAGAAGTGCCTTTTTACCAAATGAAATCGAGCTGGAAAAAGGCGCTGCAAGCTGACTGGGGGAGCGAAATAGAATTGCCTGCTCTGCTATTATTTAGGAAGGAAAATAAAGTTTCCAGAAGGCAAAATGATGGTCAACTGCCATTGTGGCGAGATGTTGTTATACTTAATGATCAGGGAGATGTTTTGGATCCTAGCTTGAATGTGAGCCTGGACAAAGAGAGAATTGGCCTAAAGGTAGAGCATTACAGACAATAGAGCTAAAGAAAGACTCATTTTCACAGAGTAATCATCCTACCCCATTAGATGACCCAGTGTACTAGCACTGTTTTATCTGAAACAAATAACCTCCTACAACAAAGACTTTCTCTGTTCCCTGGGAATGTCAAAGCCCTTTTCTGTAAGGAAGCTACACATGCGTTATTGGCTTTTTAGGTAGAGAAGGAAAAAAGATGGTGGGCTCCTTAGGGAGTGTGAGTCTTTGTTTTAGGTATTGCAGAGGAGACGAACACTCCAAGCACTCAGAGTTGTAGAAGAATGCAGGGAAGGTGGACCCAGATGGCTTCCCATCTACTCTGGGATGTTATCTTATATTTACAAATGGTTCTGCCCAAACCGAGGCAGGAGGATGCAAAAGCTGGCCTTGCACACTTGATCTTTGGCTCCTTACTAGTCACACATTTCAGCACAGTAGAGATGTAATCAGTGCAGAGGTCCTAATTTTCTTTAGTTTCCAACTACTCAACTAATGGTGTAGAAAACGGATTTCAGCGCTACATCATTTCTGTGGCTTCTAACCTACATCAAACACTCAATGAGGTCTCAAAACAATAACAAGATAAGAGCCTTCACCTCCGTCTTGGAATAATGACCCCTGAACTCGTCTAGAAAACATCAGCTCAAACAGAAACCAAGGTGTTGCAGGCCATATTCTACAAGTCAATTAATTAAGTCCATGGTTTCTTAGTAGTTTGGGTTCATAGCAGACAGGTTCATTTGATGAAACACTTATTGAGAGTGACAGAGACAGCACAGCTTTTTCCCCGTATGGAAGAGCATCCCTCCAGATAAAGGTGCCTGGAATTTTGCTGGGAGTCACTGTGGTCCTGACCAAGCCAATCATTTCCAATGAGTCATAAAGGATTACGATTTCACTGAGTGTTTATGGAAATACTAGGACTGGATAAAAAAAGGTTATTAATATTATTTTTTAAAACCCTCACCTTCTGTCTTGGAGTCAATACTGTGTTTTGGCTCCAAGGCAGAAGAGTGGTAAGGGCTAGGCAATGGGGGTCAAGTGACTTGCCCAAGGTCACACAGCTAGGAGGTGTCTGAGGCCAGATTTGAACCCAGGACCTCCCGTCTCTAGGCCTGGCTCTCAATCCACTGAGCCACCCAGCTGCCCCATTATTATTATTATTATTATTATTATTATTATTATTATTATAACGTAGTGAGTGTTTTAAACTTACTTACAGTTCAGTCTGAGGGAAGAATGTGGTTAAATCCTGGGGAAGGAAGACACAGAGTGAGTTCTATGAAAGAAATCCATACTGTGCCCTTACTGTACTGTAGTTAGAGTACAATGGGGAGCAGTTAGGTCCACTAGGCATAAAAGTGAGAAACTTCCTTTTTTAATTAATAAAAGTTAATGACTCTAATGGTCATGAAAAAATCAATGTATGTAGATCCTCCTTTTCTTTCCTTATTTTCCCTGGGAATAATCTGCTATGTGAGGGAAATATTTTAAGGAGACCCTGAAGTCTCATTTCTAGCAAGGCAGCCTAACTGCAGCTAGCTGAGGAACCAACAGCAGGTGGTATGGACGCTGCTATGGAAACTGACTCTGAGTTGAACATGAAGAGTAGTCAACAGTGAGTGGCAACCCTCTCCAAGTGATGGTTGAAGCCTCTGACCAAGGGATCAAACTTTACTAGCTATCAGGGTGGTAAGTGGAGACCCCATCACCTTCCTCTTATAGAAACACCCATGAAAAGAGCTCGCCAGCAGCAAGCAGCCCCATCTTCTGTCATAAGCATACATACAGATAGAATATTATCTGAGACATTTTGATCAGAAGTGACTCTGAAGAGAATACAATGTCAGGTTCAAAGCTCATCTACAGTATTAAATAATGGCAACATTTGTATAATTAAAGATTTTAAAACCAATGCCAAAAGGAAAATAGACATAGCCATTTTATACGAAGAAAATTTGTTGATAAGTAAATTGTCTTCCTCCACAAAAGGGAAACCTATAATCTTTGTTCTTCCTGAACAAAATTATAGGTGTGATTAAGAACCTTAGAGAATAGTAGAATTATTTAAATTAGGTTCCATAACTCTATATTTCATAATTATGAGAAGCTGCTTATTCAAAATTATGTATAATGGCATGATTGTGTAATTTCTCTGCTAATAAGGAATTATTTGCTAATAATTTTTCATTGGTTCCTCGGCGCTTATCATAGTAAGCAATCTCAGTGGTATTATTTTATTAATACTAATTGAAAGGGGAACAAACTTTTATTGTTTTCACTTAAATTGCGTAGAAGACTTTAGAAATAACAGGTGTATTTTTTTCTGCTTTCTTTACCCCAACCATATGAAGACCCTTGGCAAATTTTTCAACAGTATGCTCCCTAGAGACTATAGTAGACATCTGTGGGCTCAAAAAGGCTGGTCGATGTCAATAATAGCCCATGTGTAGTTGTTTTGGTCTGCTTTTGCTATTACTTGGAAGCCATACAAAATGCTGATGTTTCCTATTTATTGGGTTGATGATCTAGGGCAGACAAACAGAGACTCTGAGCACAGGGAATTTACCTCACAGTGAAATCCATTGTTCCAAAATAAGGAGCATTGCTAAATATGCCTTCATGGCCTGCCTTGGGAATACCTTTTCTAGTAGCCTTGTCATACTACTCTTCTAGTCCCAGGCTGTTGGCAGAAATGAGTTACCTGTGCTGTGTGTGGGCCACTGTGACTCAAAGTAGACATGATAGGGGTGTTTGGGCCTTTGTTTGTGGAGCAGCCTATCCTCGTCTTTCACAAAGGTATGGGGCAGGATACTCCTCAATCAAGTGTAAACTTCTTGAAGGCTGGAACTGTGAGTGGTTCTTGACTAATATACACTGCTTAAGAAAAATCTAAACTAAAGAGTGGTAAATGGTCACAAATGAAGCAGATTCTAACGTTTCCCACTATCTAGTATACATAAAACAGACTGAATTTAGACTGAGAGGGCCTGAATTCTAATTTCAGCCTTAGCATTTATTACCCTATGTGACCTTGGTCTAGTCTGTCTGTAATTTCAACTGTCTGTAAACTAAGAGGGGTGGGCTGGACAGCCTCTCCAATCTCCACATTACTTTGTTATATCTTATTGACTTATAATTACACTTTTAATGTACTTCAGAAAGAGAATAATTCTAGTTTTGAAAGATGTAAGTATACTTCTCTGGATGTGTCATCTCGTCAATGTGAGTAACTATATGACTAAGCCTCCATTATGGCAGATCACAATCAGTCTGTGTCTTTCAGCCTTCTAGAGTCTTGTCCATGTCTTCCATTGAGGAATTCCCAATGTATCAGAAATCTTCTTCATGGATACTGGAGCTAGGCCCAGTCTGGCCATCAGTTTTTCCTTAGTCTTGCTATTTCACTCATCACTTCCTTTTCTGGCCATACTTGATTACATCATTCCTGTCACTTCTTGAATGCATCACTGTTTATACATGGTAGGTAGCCTATATAAACAGGCTATATCTTGTAGACTTAAGCTAATGGAGAAGAGTGACCAGATTATCATCACCAAAAATTACAGAAGGACTATCCTGCAGGACCTTGAGCTTGATCATCAAAATGCATATTATCCAAGGATATGGAATACATTACTCACCATAGGCTGAAAAATATCTAGCAAGTCATGACCTTGTGGCTAAACTTATACATTAAAAGTTCACTATTTCCAAATGGATTGACAGATTCCAAATCCCCATATTATAAATACAGACCTCAAATACAGATACTCTAGAAAATTAAACAAATAAATTATACTAGAATCAAATCCTGCACTAAGCTTATAACTATCTAGACATAACATTGATCTTTACTAATTTGAGAACATTAAATTGATGTTGCTGTCTATACTCAATCTCCAAGCTACTTAGACTGAAAAGTTTTCAAACTATATAGACCTAGCAGAGGAGATTAAAATCCCATGGAAATAAGATGAGATTCAAATCAGCTCCATCATCCTGGCTACTACTGGATATCAGCTATTTTAATTATTTGGTCAACCTCAAACAGTAGTCCTTTCCTTTCTAGATTCAATGTCAATGATCACTGCATCCTTCAAAAGGTGGAAGAAGCAATAATAATAATTGTATCTTATTTATATCACTTTGAGGGTTGCAGTATCCTTTACACATATTTCTCATTCAGTTCTCAAAACAACCTGGTGAAATAGGTACTATTTTTATTATTCCCAGTAAGGAAACTGAGACTGGAAAAGGTTAGCTTTGCTCAGAGTCTTGTTCATAGACAGTAAGTATCTGAGCTAGTATTTCAATTCATATTTTCCTTATTCCAAGTCCAGTGGTCTCTCCAATCTATGCCAGCTAGCTATCAAGGGGGAATTGTTATTCTGTAACTGATTTCTCACCAACAGTGAACTAGTTGCTGCAATAAAAATGTTGGAGACCTTAGGGGGAAAATGTCCACTCTATCTTAAAATTAGTGATAGATGAGAAGAAAACAGGGCATAGTCTCATGTGTGCCCTAGATTCCGCAGAGCAGATTTCAAATGCTTCAGAGGAAAGACAGGTATGCCATGTCCTAAAATTCTATAGGAGTTATTTCTAGGTTGATGGGAAACTAAAGAATAGAAATTCTGAAGACACAAAGAAATTTCATTGAAGAAGACTAAGGAATAGTACCCAAAGAGAATGTTGAATTCATTGATTGAACTGAGGTTCTAAAAAGATATAGAAGAAGATGGAAGCAAGGGCAAATAAAGAGAATGAATACAAGGTGCAAAAGGCCTGTAACACTACTGTGTTATGGGTGCTACGGACTGAGCTAGCCAATAAAAGCTAAGGACAGCAAAATAGGGACTCAGGGGAAGGTTTTTAAAATCTCCATTAGGGAAAAGAGGAGAATCAGGAGGGATAGGACTGGTGCTGGGGGTTGTCTGGACAATGATAACAGATGAAGAGAAGGGAGAACCATTCAATATTGTTCTTTCTGTCTTGATCACTGGACTATGTAGGACATCAAATAATGCCTAAGAGGGAGCTGTAATTGAAGACAAAGAGATAGTAAGTGACCACTGAGCTAACTTCAGTGAATGAAATGAATGGAAAAATTATTTATAAGAGAGAAGGGGTGCAGTATGGGGACAGTGGCCCATAGTATAGCAAGAAGATGGCTGGAGTACATTGTGTAGAAGGTTTAGGTGTCTAGATGAGGTGACTTCTGACTAGGCGGTAAACTAGCAAACAGGAGCTAGAGGACTGGATGGGCAAGGGGGAGTACAAATCAGTAATAGGCCAGGCCTGGGGCTTACCATTTATATAAGGAGAACTAACCATTCAAGACTGAATAATCCCAAGGATGGAGCAGAGCAACATGTCAGAAAGAGCTTCCTAGTAGGGTAAGGGTCAGCTTCATAGCGTGAACTCTCTCTCTTTGGAGTTGGGGTCAAAAATAGGAAGGGGAATTAGAGGTAGAGGCTGGTGAAATTGGTTCACTGAGTCCAAATGATCTACATCCTAGGAGATCAAAAGAGTTAACGGATGTGATTTTTAAGCCACCATTAGTGATTTCTGAAAATTCACATCTCATTTAATTTTCAAAAACAAAAAAAGAATAAATTTTTTGGAACTCGACTAGTGAGATTGAATTTGTTTCTAAGGAAAATGAAAGAATGCCTTTATTAAGAGGATGGTGAGTGAACATCTTAAAAAGGAAGTGGTGGTTACAGAAATGGCAACACTGCTTCATCAAGAATATTCTTTTTAGGAAAACATCTGAGAAAGTTTTTCGTTCAATTTTTGTGGACAAGATGGTGAAGCAAAAAGGTGAGAGTACAGTTTGGTGTCCTTGGAAGTCACTGAACAGGCCCTCAGAATCACAATCAGAATTTCTTGAGCTGAGAAGAAACTCAGAAATCAGAGTCCATCCCATCCTGACACAAGGAATTCCCAGTATAATAGACCAAACAAGTGGTCATCCAGTTTCTTTTTGAAAATCTCCAGGGAGAGGAAGCTCACTACCTCCTTAGGTAGCCTATTATTCTTTCTTGGCCACACTATTTGTTAGGCAGTTTTTCCTGCTATTAAGTCTAATTGACTTCGTCAAAATTTTGCTCCTGATTCTGCCTTTTGGGGCCAAGTAGAACCAGTTTAGGTCCTTTACCAAATAAGAGCCCTTAAAATACTTGAAGACAGCTATCATGTTTTCCCTGAGTATTATCTTCTTCAAGTGAAACAGACATATCTAGATCCTTCTGTGTTAGGTTCTAGATATTGCCTTTCAGGAAAGACAATACTATAAGCAAGAGAGCTCCAGGGGAAAGAAACAGGGATAGTGAGAGGACTCCAGGTGATATCATATGAGGAACAGTTGAAGGGACTAGGTATGTTTATTCTGGATATGCAAGAAGGGGGTTTAAATATCTGAAGGGTTGTCATAAAGAATAGGCATTAAGCTTTGGTCCAAAGGGAGCATTGAATTGAAATTAGAAACAAATCTAGGTTAGATATAAAGAAAATCATCCTAATGATCAGAAAAGTATCTACTGTATTCAAGTGCTAGGCTAAACATCAGAGAGATGAATACAGTTGGGGACAATACTATTCCCAATTCTGGATCCCTTTTGGGTCCATGGTTCTGAACTATCATCTTAGGGATATGAGGGGAAATGGTAGATGAGGTAGTCATGGCGGTGATTTCATTTATGTAGCATGTAGTGCATCCTGTCACTCCCACACGGTACCAAGCTGCTTTAGCTAGGCTGCCTTGACTGCCCTATGGGTGGTACATACTGCCCCAGGAGTCAGGGCAATCTACCTTCTCAACAAAGCTGAATAATTTCCTGTTGAAGGGGCTGAATATGGATTCTTGTTCTGGTACTGGAGAAGAGAGCCCGCAAGCTCAGATATGATTCCCTAGATTCTGGATTGTATGTTCACTTAAGTCTATGATTTTACATTCCATTCCAGCCCTTTCAGTCCATTGTTCTTGGGTCAGTTTTGATTTTAGACCTGAATATCCCACAAGTGACTCTGAGTGAGAGATTAAGGTAACACGAGCAGACAGTTGTCCACATTGGCAGCACCATTCGGGTGGGAAGATCATTTTTCTCGTATTCTGATCTGGTTTTGGCTGGTGGAGTTGACAGGGTTCAGCACGTAAAATCAACCACACTTAGAAACTGGGGATCAAGAACCCTAGGTTTGAATTCTGACTATGCCACTTGTGAGTCCTGTTACCATGGGCAAAACCTCCAAATCATGCCATGTGAGGATTGGGGAAGGATCTGGGCCCATTTAATTTAGAGTAGAGAAGAATTAGGGGAAATACATCCAAGTATCAGAAGGGCAGTCCAATGGCAAAAGAATTAGCTTTGCTCTGCTTGGCTCCAAAAGGCAGAATTGGGAGCAGTGGATGGATGTTGACCTCCTTGAGACTTAGTTTTAGCATCTGTTTTCTCTTAAATAAAAGTAGAAGATCCCTAGTTACCTCATAGGGTAATTGTGAGGACAGCCCTTTACAAAATTGAGAGCACTAGAGTAGTGGGTTGTCACTATTAATATTTTTCTTCCACAGAAGTTGAATTGGTTGTTGTATTATTCTCACTTGGCTGCCAAGACATCCAGAAATGTCAGAGGGGGCATGTTTCAATCTGGTATATTTGGTCCCATGGACAAGATTAAAAAAATAGCTTAGAACACACTGGTCAGTCAAAGTGGACAGTGTCATCCTCTCTGTCCCAAGGCAACCAATAGCCCTTGGACAGATTAGTACAGGATGCATAATATATTGTTACATTTATTTTGAACACACTCATATGCAAGTGCTCTAGCTTGCCTTCAGAGATAAGATGGAAGGGACAGGGGAATCAGGAATGCAAAAGATTTGCCTCTTCTGCTCTAGATTAAACACTTCTTTCTTCTTCAGAGAAATATTCTGACTGAAAAGGTTACAGACATATGAATTGTCACACTTTCTTGTATTGGTTTATTCCACTAACAGATTTCACATGTTTTCCTTGTGGGGAGGCAACAGTCTCTCTGTGAGACTCATGCCAGGTTTCCTGTTGATGTTGTTTTTTTCCCTGATGGACATGTCTACACTGCAAGAGGCATAAGATCCTGGGTATTTGAAAATTAAAGAACAGCAGCACAGGGCCAGATGCTTTAGCTATAAAAGTTGCCGAAGTATCATAAACACCAGGTGTGCCATAGAAATGCCCAGGTTTTTTATCCTGACACACTGTTATCATATGGTTCCAACATCTGTTCTTCCCTGTCCATGCTTCCCACAGACAGTATTTATTAAAATCAAATCTGCACTAGCTCTCACTTATGTGCCTTGAGCAGGAAGGGCCACAGTGGCCTTATTATGGAGTGTAAGTAAGCTGATAAAAATTGATTTTATCAGTAAACTTAGAATTGTCCTTACAACCCAATATGGTATCATATGGTCTGAAGTTACCTTCCACTTGCAAATTAATTACTTTGCTGCTGCTTGTAGCTTATATTCAAGTAGTGCAGCAATGTAGCACATCACGATTTCCAAATAATTTGGGGGGGGGGATGAGGCCAATCTGGCTTAACTAATGAGAGGGTGGGAATCATAGAAGAGCTCTAAAGGCATGTAGATCCATTATTTTCAAATACAATAATATCGCTATGTTCAGGTCCCAACTCTCCCTGTTACCCAGACAGTGTTGTGCTATGTGAGGTGTCAAGATTTTGTAGCCCTCCTCAGGGCTTCAGTTTACTCATCTGTAAAACAAAGGAATTGGATAAGATGACTTCTAAGGTTATTTCTGGCCCTAAAGATTCTAGGATTCCAAACTTTCCTCATCTGGGTCTCAGTTAAACAAAATGAATAATATCAGCATTGAATGAGAAAACAGGGATGGGTGGCTCTCGCCAGTAAGGGCCCACATGAATGAGAATAAGGAGAAGATGAAATAGAATACTTAGCATACCAAACCAGAGTGTTGTGAGGAGGATAATTTGGAGACCATAGTACTAGAGAGCAATGACAGTATGCATTTGAGAGGGTGGAGGTCAGAATGGTAGCTGTGTCTTTTGCATGCAGAGTGGCAACTGCTCTTCAATGTGGAATCTTTAAAGCGTTGTCTAGTGCACTGATAGATTTAGTCACATACCAAGAGCACATACCTAGTGTTAAGGGTAAAATTAGGGTTGTTAACTGAATATATTTTATTAGTGGTCACCAGGGATTTAAATTCAATCCCAATCAAATACTCAAGTCACTTTGGGATTTTTATGGTGGTTTAATTACAATAGTAGGAAGAAATTAAGAAGGAGAGAGAGAGGAAAGGGTATAAGATTTCTCCGGCCTAGCCTAAGCCAAGGGAAGTTCAGAGGCCTAAGCCAAGGGGCCTTCTCAGAAGATTAAATATAGCTCAGCTTTCAGCCATGAGGCCTCCTCCAAGATGAGGGGCTTCCTCAGAGGATAGTGCCTTTCAGGAGGTCAAGGAAAGGAGGAATAAGCCTTGGTTTACTCACCAATGTCTCTCAGGGAAGGTGCCTCACCTAAACCATGCTATAGAGCCAAATGCTGCAAGCACACCAAAATGCCACCCGGAGCTCCCAACGTCATCGAGAGAGAGAGCTCACAGGAAGTGATGCGAATTATATAAGCAGTTCTTTACATCGCTTCCTGTGTCTCACATATACCAGTGGTAGCTTAAGCTTGGCTTAGGACAGCTCAGGGGTGTCAGTCAGTTGTTTCTGATTTGTCATTTGCTAGCACATGTCAGTCAGAGGCCATCCTCCTCACAGTTAATCCTTAAGTGGGGGTGTATACATTCCTGGTTGCTAGAATTCTAAAGACTAATCAGGGTGGAGTAAATCTAAAAGTCACACTAGGGAGCAGCTGGGAGGCTCAGTGGATAGAGAGTCAGACCTTAAGAGGGGAGGTCTTGGGTTCAGATCTGGTCTCAAACACTTCCTACCTGTGAGATCCTGGGCAAGTCACTTCACTACCATTGCCTAGCCCTTACTGCTCTTCTGCCTTGGAACCAATATGTGGAATTGATTCTAAGACAGAACATATGGGTTCTTTCCTTTAAAAAAGAAAGAATACACATTTGACACGCATATGAGGTGGTATCTTAACCCAGTTCATGATGACTTGGGCTAGTTCTTTACTATATTGTGCCATTTTTCATGCTGTTGTTTTAATATGTAAAATATATTGGAAAATGATTCATTCCAGATCTAAATTATACAATAATATCCATTAACCACAAAAGTCTTTTTAAGGTAAAAGAATTAACTCCGAGACCCAGAAGTTGGAGACACGTGGATGCAATATTTCATTTTCTTTTGATCCCTTGGTTTGATGAAGCTACTGACTTTTACTAAGATATAAGACTACTGATTCATGGAGAAAGAAATAATTTCATCCCTCTTTTTCTAAAATCATGATATATATTGTCTAGAAAACTTAAAAAAACTGATTAGTGGATTTCAAACTAATGAGCATTTGCACTGTGATTTTTTTTCATCATTAAGAAAAGAGCAATAGGGCTCATCGGTTGAAGACTTTTTACACTTTTGTCATCTTTCTTCATTGTTATTTTCAGAGACACAAGACAACCATTAGCAATAATTCATGAGCCAAAATAACCCATATTGTATTATTTAGGAGTTCCTACGCATAGTCCCATTTCTAAATCATATGATATGAATGCCTCCCATAAATGTTGAAAATTCTTTAAAAAAAACAACCCTTTACCTTCTGTCTTGGTAAAAACTCTGAGACAGAAGGGCTAGGCCTGGACAACTGGGGTTAAATGATTGGTGATGGTCACACAGCTAGAAAGTATCTGAGGCCAGATTTGAACTCAGGTCTTCTGAACTCCAGGCCTGGCACTGTATCTACTGTGCCATCTAACTGCCCCCATGGAAATTTCTTTTCCATATCACCTGAGATGTGCACATGATACAGAGAGCCATAAACACACATTTGGTGATTGAAAAATCACCAAATTTTATAATTAATACTTAGATATTTAGAGGATCTTCAAGTCTTCTTTAGTAATATAGATCAAACCCTGTCTCATGGCTATCTCTTTTCTGTGCCTTCCCATAATTCTGAAAAAAAAGCTGCCCCCATTTTGGTCTCTTTTCATGGAAGAAGGTCCCATGAGGAGAAAATTTTCACTCTCACCCTAATTCCCAAACAGAAATAAGTCAGAGAACACAAGGCCAATGAGGAACCCTTCATGTTCTCTGAGATGAGAGTCCTAGATTTAGGGAGTTGAAATTGAGGTCAGATTTGATCTCTAGCTCCTGTGTATGTTTCTTGATCTCTGGATCCAGAGAATGATCCCATCCTAGAGCCTGGATCTCCATACTTAAAAGAAGGAACAAGAAGCTAATGAAGGCTAATACTCTTATCAGGAAACACACAAAAACTGGGTGGAACAATTTCAAGTTGAGCTCAGTCTTTTTTTTCTATGCTACTTCTATTGCTATCTCAAGTGTCACAATAAGGAACTGCATTCTTTTGTGTGGTAGAAATGTGCTTGTGTGATACCTAGCATGTAATGCCAAACTGTTCTCATGCTGTTCAAAGAATCGTTCTGCATATAGATTGGTCTGTGTGCCCATATGTTTCAAAGTTCAGTTTCAAGGAACAGCTGAATTAGTCAGTGAGCCTTAAAAGGGAAGTGGCCAATATTCATTTGCATGTTGAAGGGAAAAAGAGGGAGACAGAGGGAGAGGGTGAAGGGGGAAGGAGGTTTGCTTATGCATGCTGTTCAAAGAAGAAAATGACTATTGCCTTCTTCCATTAATTGGCTTTGCTTTCCTACTTGTTCTGTGTCTTTCAGCTGCTGGACTTATTTCTTAACAGGTTCCGAAGTTCCTGAAGATCACTGAGTCCGTTCGGCAGGTGGTCTACAGAGGATTCAGCTGGTATCTTTCCTTGGTGTACACAGTACTAGGTGAACTTTCCTCTAACTCAGATTTCAATTTACATCCCAAAGCCAACTGCTGGCACACTCATCTCACCAGGGTATCCCTTTCCAGAGAAATGAATACCAACCCAAACATAAAAAATGGGCTCTAGGGCAATGATGGTGAACCTTTTAGAGGGGTGGGTGATGTCCTCAGATGCAGTTGGAGAGGGGAAGGGATGCAGTCTGGCCTCATCCCTCTGGCTTTCTAGCAACTCTGGGAAACACTGTGCTAGGGTGATGGTGCACAGCCCACAGAGAGGGGTCTGAGTGCCCCTTCTGGCACCGGTGCCATAGGTTTGCCACCATGGCTCTAGGGAGTCAAACAGAGGTGGGACTTAGAGGAGATAGGGAGAGAGGGTAGCACTGAAGGTATAACAATACAAAGATTCTGAATGCAAAATGCTCAATCAACTAGGGAATGATCTCAACCATGAAATCAAACTTTCCCTAGTTCCCCACAGCTACTTGGGTACACACATGCTAAGTTGCTGTTCTTCGATCAGCTTTGGAATTATTGTATTACACTGTTCTGGAAGAGGTGAAGCAATCAGTGGCTCCATTAAGGGTCAGAGAACCCAAACTTGGGCATTTGATTTGGGGGGGGGGAGTTCATTGCAGAGGACTGTGGCTCCTTCATGGCTTCTGGTAAATCTCCATTTACAAATTATACCAGCATCAAGCATGGCCTTTGGGCTTCTGATTCTAATACAAAGTGGGCTGCTTTTTTCTGTCTGCCTCAGCGCCCCTCTGCTCAGAGCTGCTAACATGTTTACATTCAAACAAGGGTCAACCATGCTCCTAATCCTTAAGTAACTCAGTGGCAGAATCAGGATCACAGACTTTAAGCTAAACAGATTTAGAAGGAATTGGATTGGTTTTCCCCTAGTGGTCCAGGGAGCTTACTCTAAATAGCCACTCCCAAGGCACTACTCTTTGGGGGTGGAGGGCTAAGTTTTTACTACAATTCTGAACCCACACTTGCCTGGCAAAAAGCCCAAGCCTTTCTCCACTGTTGAGACCAAATAGTCATTTCCAAAGTATGTTAAGTATGAGTTAGAAATAGCTAAAGGAAGGGATGGATATTCTCAAGGAACCTGGAATGCCTGAGATCTCTCAGAAAGAGGAAAAGAGGGCATCAATGAAACCATAACCTATGCCAGTGTATATGCATTCATTTGATGGCTACTATCAGGAACCTAGCTTGTGCCAGTTTATATGGCCAGTGAGATCAAAGAAAGACTCAGTAGGACTGGAACCAGTTGATACCTTTTGTCATTTTGCTGAGTCCCGAAAGTCAATTACAGTTTAGAATTGGTTGCAGTAAGAGTGATGCAGTAAGATAATGACAATTTAGCATTTATGTAGTGCTTTAAGGTTTACAAAATATAAGACATAGAAGTAATTTTTTTTCATCCATTTGGTTAAACTGTTATACCTGTTGTTAACTGATATCACATTGTAGATTTGTTTTGCTTTTAGACATAAGTTTTGTTGAAGAGCAGAGTATCACCATAAAAACACACAGTCAATATTGTTCCTCTTTCCCTTGGGGCACTTACGACCATTGACAGAGCATCTCCTCTGTGCATGATCCTCCCACATCCTGTTCTTTTTTTTTCTTTTTTTAAAGCTATATTGATTGGAAAGTACAGTATCAAACAAAAGATAGGTTCACTGCTTGCATTGGATGTAGTGATAAAAACAAACATTTTTCCATTCTTTATTTTCTTGTTGATCTGGGAAGGCTGGAACAATGATGATTAATAGGAAATTGAGAACCAAGATAAGGGAGAAGTTAAGAGAACCAAGCTGTGGCCAGTAAGTTCAAATCATCCTAGGAATGACATCCTAAGGCAGTGACAAGAAACTGATATGTGATTGATTGCTGACCTTCAATGCTCTTTGAAAAGACGGTAGATAACAGAGGAGGTGCTACAGGACTAGAAAAGGGCAAATGATGCTTCTATTTCCAAAAATGAGACCTCACTATTGGTTGGTGAACTTGACTCCTATTTATGGCTAAATTCTACAACATATTGTTAAGGAGATGGTTTGTGGGCACTTAGGGAATCACTAATTCACTCAGCCAGTACGACTTCATCAAAACCAGATTGTGCCATACTAACCTCATTTCCTTTTTTTTTCACAGGATAACTCAACCGGCTGGCTTGTCAATTTGCCAGCTGTGGTGGTGGGACTAAAGGAAGAGGATTTCACTTAGAAGCAAATTCTGGCTCTTGAAAGATTTCCTGGCAGGATGAGGCATCTGAGAGGGAAACTGAAGAAGGAGAGCGCAAGAGAAAAGAGGGAACGGAGAAAGTCAATGATGGAGGCCCGGCGACAGGTCACCACTGTGGTGCTACCCACAATGGTTATCCTGATTCTCTTTGTTGTAATTCTTATCTACATAGTGACCCGTCCTCCCTCCCAAAAGTGCTCTGTGGCAAATAACAAAACTTGAAAGAATGTACCAGGAGAATTTGAGATATTATAAACCTTCAGGGGCTACTCATTGATTAGCATTTCCCAAGTCTGTATGAAATGAAATAAAAGATGTATTCTGCAAATGAGCCTCTGGTACTTTTCAGACTAAAAACAGTGTGTTACATTTCAGAGTTAGAAGAGACCTCACTGGCCATTGCAATACAACCCAAATCTGAAAAAAAGCCCACTTATACCATATTCATCAAGTGGTCACTGAGCCCTTCCTTGAAGGGACAGCCTGCTAACTCTTATTCTTTTGTGGTCTAGCTCTAAATGATAAGTTCGAATTTGTCTCCCTTGAACTCAGAACTAGTGCTCCAAGAGCTAGTCTTTAGGACCAAACAGAAAAGTTCTAATCTTGTCATACATCAGACATTCAAACTCCTGAAGATAGCTTACTTTGTCCCACCTATATCACCTCTTCTGCTGACAAAACTTGCTCATTTTCTTTATATTTATATATATATATATATATATATATATGTATATATATATATATATGTATATATATATATATATATATATATGTATATATATATATATATATATATATATATATTCCTTATACGGAATCAATTCATAGACCATCATGAGGTCCATCACCATCATCATCTTCTTCATGGCAATCTGGCTAATTAATAATATTAATAATATTAATCATTCTTAAAATACATGGCTCAGAAGCAAATACAGTACACTATGGTCTTAGGAATATGGGATTGTCCCATCTTTATTCCTGGAGAGTATGCCTCTTAATAAAAAGCCCAGGATTGCATTACCTTTCTAAGTTGTCTCCTTGCACTCTGGACTTACACTGAGCTGGTGGTTTATTTCCCAGATCTTTTTCAGAGGAACTGAAACCCTGTAGATGTGAAGTTGACTTTGGAGCCCAAGTGTGAAATTTTACATTTATCCTTATTACATTTAATCTTATTTCATCTGGCCAAATATTTTCAGCCAGGTAAATGCACTTTCATCTAGCCTACATTTAATTGCACTTTTATTTAGCACACATCTCTCCGTCTTCTCCCTAAGAACAGGAGAAGAGATTTTATAATATTTTTTTACTGACATCTAGTCATACTATTATTGGCAGCATTTTCCTGAACTGCCATCTTAGGAAGGTGACCATAAATAAAGTAGATCCAATGTGTCCTGCTGTTGATAAAGATTATTCTTTTTTCTTAAATGGCCACTACTAATAGTGCCTGTTAGTGTCACAGTTTGGACTGAGGAAAAACCCACTGGCCTAGAGAACTGAGGCAGCCATTCTCTATCTCTTTTGGGAAATCATGAAATTTTCCTACTCGTGTTACAGGACTTCTCCCAGTCTTTTAAAGTTCACTGACAGTATATGCATGCCATTTTTTTCCATTGCCTGAGGTTCACCTGGGTCAGGCACGGTGAACCACATCAGAGGCATCTGGATGTTCTTTTTACTCTTTCCTTTTCTGAGATATTAACTCCTTGACATGCCATATTTAGTCCTTCCTTTCAAACTAAAGGTCATTCTCCTTGGTAGAGAAAACAGAAACAAAAGAAAAATCAAGCATCTCTGCCTCCTCTTGGTACCAGTTATCATCATTACATAAGCCATGGACCTAACCTTCATTGATCCTCTGTCTTTCCCCAATCCAGCTTTAAAAAATTCTATCCTTGCCATTTGCTTTCCTCTCATTCGGAGATTCTTCACACATTTGACATGGTTCTGACAGGACTAAGCCGTGCTTTTGTATTCAGCCTTTTTTACCTGCCTTTGCTTTTAACTTCTGTACATGTCTCTTTAAAGCTGATATTGTTCGGTGAGCTCCCTTAATGGTCTTTTTAGAAAGCTTTTTTTCTTCCTCATTGGAATTGTTTTTGCTTAGCCCTTGAGAACTTGTCATCTCTTTGGGTAGACTTGCCCTGCAAAAACTTAGTTCCTCAGATGATACCTTCCTGTGAACTCTTCCAATCAAGAGGGCAATATAGCGACATGGTTCTCAGGAATCCTTCGCAAGCAGATTTTACAATTTCAAAACGGACCATGCTTCTACATGCTTAATGCCATTTGAAAGACATCAACTTAAAGGTGAAATTTTTATTTTTGGCGCAGATGATACAAAGAAGAACTAATATCAAAAGAGATCTTAACAGGCAAGAACAATAGACTAAGTCTAATTCAAGGAAGATAATGGGCATGATATAATCTCGGTTCAGAAAATCAACTTCACAAGCACAGTATCAAGGATGGGTGGCTAAATAACAATTTCTCTGAAGAGAATATGGGCATTTTAGGGGACTGCACATTCAGTGTGAATAAAGAATGGTATGGCAGCCAGAACAGTTAATAGTGACCTAGACAGAGAGAAGGCAAGGGACCCATAGTTACACTGTATTTTGCCCTTGTCAAACCACGTATGGAGTACTGTGTTCAGTTCTCAGTGTCATATTTTAGAAAGGACAATGACAAAGTACTTTACATTCAGAAGAGGGTCGGGATGGTGAGAGAACCGGACACTAATACATCAGTAAGCATTTATTTTGCATCCATTAGGTGCAGGGAAGTATGTTAGGGGCTAAAGATACAAAGACAAAAGCTTACAATAGTTCTACCCTTGAGGAATTAATTATTGACAATGACAACAACATCATCTAGTATTGATATGGCAATTTCAAGATTTAACAAGCACTTTGCAAATTTCTCATTTTAACCCAACACCAACACTGGAAGGTAAGTGCTATTCTTCCCCTCATTTTAATGATTAGCAACTTTCACTCAAAAGACCAAGAGAAGATGGTCAACATGTATACACATATGGAAAATTAGCACAAATACCATTGTGAAGAAGAGACAACAGTAGCTGGGAAGCCAGGGCATGGATAAGAAAAGGCCAAATGCTGTAGGAAAGTCATTTTGGCAGTTGTGTGGAGGCTTGATTGAAGAAAGGGAAGATGAAGCAGAGAGACCAGTTCCAAAACTTCTGTAGTATAAGCTAAAGGCAATAAGGGTCTTAACTAGGTGGTGGCTATGTGAGTGTAGAGGACTGATTAAAGGAATTGGGGGTGTTTAGCATTGAAAAGATGTTAGGGATGATATGTTAGTTGTCCTCAAAGTATCTGAAGAGTCATCATATGAAAGACATCTCTAATAAATAGGCATTAGCTTACCTCTGCTTGGCCCCATAGGGCAAAACTAGGAGTAGTGGGTAGAAATTGAAGGAAGGAAGAATTAGGTTCAATGTCAGGAAAAATTCCCTAGCCATTACAGTTGTTCCAGGTCTCTAGACATTTTTTACAAATGCTGAAAAGTGTGTCAACTTGTAGAGGGGATTCTGAGTTACATGTGTTTGCCTCTAAGGTCCTTTAAGAACTCAGATTCTATGAACCCCACCTAGACTACATGGAGAAGGAGGTATACTATTGGGTAATGATTTAAAGCCACTGTAAATCAACATGTAAGGTAAGTGGAAAACAGGCAACCTGGAGAATAGAACGACGTAGTAGAGGAACAATCAGAGGGAGTCAGGAAGGAACAATTGCAATCCTTGCCTGTATGGGTCATTCCCTCGGGTTCTTTTGCATGTTGTAAGCAAAGAACTGGAAGTAAAATGGTTGCTTTAACTGCTGAATAGGGAAATATTGCTAGAGATGGCCATCCTAAGAGGGCAAAAAGATTGTTTAGGGAATACAGCACAGCTTCCGTAAACCTTTCTCTCAATATCCTGAATAAGATGGAAATACAAAGATGTATGGGCTGGATGACAGTACAGGTAGTTAGGTATGCTCTAAATTGCTTGAATAACTAAATCTATAAAGTGGTAATTAATGAAAAAGTGTAAACATAGAGGGAGGTTTCTGGTAGTCACGAGCTTTATCTTTGATCAATGTTTTTTCTACAATTTATTTATTTCTTTAGAATATTTTTCCATGGTTCCATGATTCATGATTTCCCCTACCCATCTTCCATCCCCCCTCCTGGAGCTAATAAGCAGTTCCATTGGGTTAAACATGTATCATTGTTCAAAACCTATTTCCATGTTATTCATATTTGCAGTAAAGTCATCTTTTAACATCAAAATCCCAAGCATATCCCTATTGAACCATGTGATAAATCATATGTTTTTCTTCTGTGTTTCTGTTTCCACAGTTCATTCTCTAGATGTGGATAGTGTTCTTTTCATAATTTCATCAGTGTTGTCCTGGATCATTGCATTGCTACAACATTCTCCTGGCTCTGCTCCTCTCACTCTGCATCACTTCCTGGAGGTTGTTCCAATCCCCATGGAATTCCTCCACTTTATTATTCCTTTTAGCACAATAGTATTCCATCACCAACATACACAACAATTTGTTCAGCCATCCTCCAATTGAAGGGCATCCCTTCATTCTCCAATTTTTGGCCACCACAAAGAGCGCAGCTATGAATATTCTTGTACAAGTCTTTTTCCTTATTATCTCTTTGGGGTACAAACCAGCAGTGCTATGGCTGAATCAAAGGGCAGACAGTCTTTTAGTGCCCTTTGGGCATAGTTCCAAATTGCCCTCCAGAATTGTTGGATCAATTCACAACTCCACCATCAATGCATTAATGTCCCAACTTTGCCACATCCCCTCCAGCATTCATTACTTTCCTTTGCTGCCATATCAGCTAATCTGCTAGGTGTGAGGTGATACCTCAGAGTTGTTTTGATTTGCATCTCTCTGATTATAAGAGATTTAGAACACTTTTTCATGTGCTTATTAATAGTTCTGATTTATTTGACTGAAAATTGTCTATTCATGTCCCTTGACCATTTGTAGATTGGAGATCAACATTTTTTATCAGTGACTTATATGAAGATGTAGATGGCACATTTATTAACACTGCAGAAGACAAAACTCTGGGGGATATTGGGACAAAGAAGGGACCCTTGAGGGGCTTGACTGGATAGAGCACTAATACAGACATTTATATATCACCTTTAAAAGCTATGCAAAGCCTTTTCCATAGATTGTCTCTATTGAGCCTGTGGATAACCCTGGATAAGTGGGTAAGTGCTATTAGTATTCCTATTTTATATGTAATGAGACCCCATGTGTAGTAAGGATTTTTCCTGCTTGCAACACATGAGTGGTGTATGGCTTGAAGTAGGCACAAGAGGCATCTCTAGCCTCTTCTCCCCATACCCTATGCCAAGGGAGATTAATTTCTTCCAGGATGGGAAGCAGGAGATTGGGGTCAGAAGCCACTACTCAGCTCTTCTTAAAAAGAGAGAGGTTAGTAGGAATTATATCTTTGTTCTCAGTGTTAGTCCAGGGGATATGGTCAGATTCATGCTAACTTCTGATCACTAGGCCTTTATTGATGGGGAAGAATGACTCCCCAAGCTTTATATCCTAGGCTTGACCTCTTCTTTTATCTCACACCAATCCCACAGTGAATGCACATAGCATCTAGCCAAGAAAACCCATTTAAACAAATAGTAACAAAACTGAAATCAGAACATATGCATAAAAGATTACATTCCAGACAATAAAATGTTAAGGAGCTTTTTAAGGAGAGAAATAAGGAAGAGGTGTGTGTGTGTGTGTGTGTGTGTGTGTGTGAGAGAGAGAGAGAGAGAGAGAGAGAGAGAGAGAGAGAGAGAGAGAGAGAGAGAGAGAGAGAGAGAGAGAGAAAGTGAGAAAATGAGTGCCGAATCTTACCCAAGGGGAAACCCCTAAGTCTCTTATTGAAGCTAGCTAAGAATAAAGACATGATGGAGGCTACCAGCTCCTCTTGTGTCTTCCTAGAGCCTTCTCCTTAAGCCTCTCCCTTTATCATTCTCAGTAAAAGCCCAAAGTACCCAGAGCAATTTGCTATTTGAAGAAAACAGGTCTGGAACTGAATCAGCTCTTGCCTCTTCCCAACTCTGCCTTGTCCCTCCCATAGAATAATATT
The DNA here is from genome assembly GCF_027887165.1 of Monodelphis domestica. Classification (NCBI taxonomy): domain Eukaryota; kingdom Metazoa; phylum Chordata; class Mammalia; order Didelphimorphia; family Didelphidae; genus Monodelphis; species Monodelphis domestica. The sequence continues at coordinate 12,494,061 of NC_077235.1, read as the reverse complement.
TTCATCTCTCCAATTAAGGAATGAGTTCCTAACAGTGCAACTTAGTATTGGGATTACATATGGAACTAGGTTTTGAAATGTTTAATGACTTGCCTAGGATTGAACAAGTAATAAAACATTTAAGGTAGCATTCAAACCCAGATCTTCCTGATCCCAAGGCTAGGATTCTTTCTTTTTTGCTGGACTACCTCATGAGGTATGTATTATTTTATAGCTATTTTACCAGAAGTACAAACCAAGGCACTTAGAACTTAAGTGATTTGTTCATGAGCTGAATTCAACAAGACTGAATAGGGGTAAATATAAATTCTTTCAGCTGGGTTTAAAAAATCAACAGTGCAGGTATAGTATGGGGGGAGTTATGGCTAAAAAAGACGTGACATTTTATTGGACTGCAGGCTCACAGTATCAGAGATAATACCTGAAAGGGGCCACAGAGGGCATCTAATCCCTTATTTTTAAGGAAACTAATACCCATAGAAGTTAGGTGACTTGTTCAAGGTCATAAGAGTAGTGTGACAGAATTGGGATTTAAATACTTATTCCATGACCCCAAACCCAGCACTCTTCCTTCAGTTTGATGATGCCCAACAAGAATCAGGAACATGACACAGTCACCCCCAAAGCTAGTACCTTCTTAAACTTCCTCTGTGGAATCAAATTTCCTCGGGCAGAGGAGATGACTAAACATACCTTGGGTATTATGTCCAGTTCCAGATGCCATATTTTGGGAACACCATTCACAAACCAAGGGTGAGCCAAGGGTAAAGCGAGGAAACTTCAAACCATGAACTTTTAATGAAGGCTAGTTGAAGTAAGTGGGAATAGTTACCTTGGAACAGAAAAGCTAGAGGATGGCATGGTGTAGTCTTCAAGCATCAGAAGGGATGTTAAGGGGACAAAGACCTTGGCTTGACTTGCCTGTCCTAGATGCCCAAATGAGAATCAGTGAAGTCATGAAGGCATCTTTTGGTCTGACCTAAGGAAACAAGTGCTTAACACTAAGGAATATTCAGAAGAAGAGATGCCTCTTTAGGAGTCTCTCCCATCTCTCCAGGTTCTCTAGAATTGTTGAGATGGCCACCTACAAAAGATGCTCTAAGGGAGGGATTGGTTCAGATGAGATGTGAGGATGTTGTCACATCACTCTTTCACCCGCATCAAGCAGAACAAGGCAGAGACCACAGATTCCTTATTTGCAGAACCTAACACTCCTTCCCCAAACCATACTACCCTCATCCTTCAGTTCAATATCTAAGGGTCTGCCATGCATACTTTATTTCCAGGTTCCTCCTAGTGCTCCCACTTTTGCATCCTGAAAGTAGGCTTTGTTCCTATTTGAAGTAGTAGCAAATCGTCCTTGCTTTTATAAATACTAAATGGTAGCATCAGTATGAAAGCTATTAAAAGAAGCGATGCACTCCCCACCCCCACCCTCACCCCCTGCAGTTTTGGACTGATTATAGTGGTGGTCAAAATAGAACTGTGCATTTTACACAGGAAGTGTTGAATAAATGCTTATAGGCCTGGAAAAGATCAATTCTCTTTTTATGCTGAGAAATGTATGTGTTCCATACGCTGGGGGTGGAAAAGGTGTCCTTCATTCCTCCCACATTTTCCTTTAATCTGGCCTGAGAAGCCTAGAACTTCAGAGCTGGCAGGGACCTTAGACCTGAATGCGAGATTTTTCATTTATCCTTATTACATTCCATCTTGTTAGTTTCAGCCCCTACAGAAGTTTTTGAGTTTGGATTCTCCAGTGTTTTTATTTTCCCAAGGTTTCGTTCATCTGCAAATTTGAAAAGTATGCTTTCTTTGTCTCTGATGTACCATCCGAATTTAACTTTTTTACATCCTCATCCTTCTGAGCTGTATTTTTAATACCATGTCAGAAGGGCACAATGGCATAATCGAGAGAGAGCCAGCCTTGGAGTCTGGGAGGCCTGGGTTCCAGTCCTGCTCAGCCTCGGACACAGGGCAGCTATGTGATCATGAGCAGATCACTTCAACTCTCCAAGGACATTCAGTTCAGAGAATGTGTTGACTTGCACAGATAGAACTGCCCATATGGATGAAATCAAAGGTTTTGAGCAAACCCAAATAACAACTTCTCAATAATTCAGGATTGGTGACTTCACTGGTATAAGTTCTGCTTCAATAAGAAGAAGAAGAAAAAGAAATAGTATTTCTAGAGTGCTTCAAAATGGATGTTCTCTCATTTAATCCTTACACAGCTATCATTATCCCCATGGCACAGAAGCGGAAATTGAGGAAGACAGAGGGGAAAGAGACTTGCCTAGGGAAAAGCTAAGTGGCTCAGTGGCCTGGAGTCAGGAGGACGTGAGTTCAAATCTGGCCTCAGACATTTCCTACCTGTGAGACCTTGGGCAGCTAGTAAGGGACTGAGACAGGATTTGAGCTCCAGTCTTCCTGACTAAAAGTCCAGCATTCTATGTACTATAACTCTTCCCAGCTATTCCCTAGAGGTTGGCAAATGTCTTCCAGAGACGCCATGGCCAGATAACTCATTATTCTGGCCAATCTAATCAACTGCCCAATGTATGTGAGTAAATGATGCTTTCATATATGGGCCACATTTGCTCTCAACAGTACTATGTTGCTCAGGGTTATGGGATCAAATGGCAAAACTGGAAGTGACTATAAATTCAGTGGCTTTCTTCTCTCAGCTTTCCTAAAATTGAAGGAATGTGGGTGTGTGGTAGGGTAATGCTCTGAGTGGTAGAACTAAGGTATGAACACTGAATCAGGAATTAGGGCAGCTGGATTCTAAGCTTAGGCCTTTCATTGATTAGCTATGTGAACATAGGTAAGTCACTTTCATGCAGTCAGCTCCAGCTTCCTCCTCTGCTAAAAACAAAAACAAACAAAAAACCCCTTCTGAGTGCAGTACTTGGAATGTGGGCACAGACATATACTGTTCATGGGTTCAGCTGGACATAAGTGAGCCCCAGAGAATCTTAGACATGTATACCTCATCTGGGTCACGCCTTAGGGAAAGGGGAAGAGGGTAGAAGTAATTGTGGCCCCTTATCTGCATATGGTCATGCTGGCTGAGACAAAAAATGTTATGTGGATTTCTTATATGTGAGCATTTTATAGATGTAAAGGGATTGAAGGGTTCATCTGTTCCTTTAAAAACAAATGTCTTTTTGGACACAAATATCTTGAATGTCATAGTTAAAATTGGGTTTAATTTTTAAGTCACATAGACAAGAGGGAACAAGGAACACAGGAAAGGAAGGCTTGGAAAAAACGTCAGTTTACAGATCCCAAGAGTGTTATCCTAGCCTAAACCCTCTTTTATTTAAGCAAACTTGATGGTACCAGGGAGCTTCAGAGAGTCCAGAACCAAGGAACAGTACATAGAAAAAGTCGCTCAGTTTAGATCTTGAAACATGAAGTATTAGGAACTGTTAATTTAAAAAGAAACAAACTGCCCCAACAACTAAAGATCGAGCCAAGAGGTAAGATCCAGAATCCAGTGACTCATTTGGATGGACATCGTCTAGTTTTAGCCTGGGAGCTTCCCTTTTTGGATCCTTAGTTTCCTCATTTGTAAAAGAGGACTTTGTAAATTTGTAAATTGGACTCGATGACCTCTATCCCTTCCCCTTTAAATAATGTGATTCCATGGCTCTTCTTTCAATTATCTTTTCCATTGCCACTGAGCCCAGGACTCACATTTTGCCCATCACTTTTATACTGGCTTATTCCAGACAAAATTATGTTTCAGCATTATGGTCAGAGTGTGACTACAGGGTTTGGGGTGCGTCAAAAAAACAATCTTAATGTGACAAAACAGTCTGTCACAAGACAGAGTTATCTTCTTCTTCCCAGAATGTCACTGCCTTGTTCAGACTGACTGTGACCAAGGTGATGATTCAGTGTCAAACTCATAAGCGTTCTCAAGGAATCCTACTGAGCACATTTGCTTTGGCGTCTCATCGAATTTCGTAAGGACCAATAAGGCTTCTTGGCTGCATCTAGAGTAACGATGACAATAATTGCCATAGTACTTAACCCCAGTCAGAGCACAAATGGTACATCTGGTGGAATTTGGGGTGTCACAATTTAGGAAGGACACTGGTCACAGAGAATGACCAGAGGAGGGCAACTGGGATGCTGAAGATTCTAGATTCCATATCATATGAATTGAATGAACTGGTTGGAGAAGGTTAAGTCTTGGGTGGGGGATATTATAACTGTCTTTAAAAGCAAATGAAAGACATGTGAAAAAGAGATTGGATTTGCTATGCTTGGTCTGAGAGGGCAGTGGGTACAAGCTGCAAAGAGAACAATTTAGGGTTGATATAATTAACATTTTTTCTTGTCATTTAGTGTTGTCTGTTAGTAGAATGGGAAGCCTTGAGAGGTAGTGGAATCTTTGCTTCCCAGAGGTCCTCAAACAGAGATCAGAGAAGTAGAGCCATGAAGGGATCTCTGAAATCATCCTACATCATTTTACATTTTACAAAGGAGAGGCCACTTGCCCAGGGCCAGTTTCTCTAACTCCAAAGCCAGTGGTCTTCCACTGTACCATATTTCCTGGGCAGGGAAAGGTTGAAGTAAATGGGCCCTTGAGTCTTTGACAACTGAAATTCAGGGATAACCCCTTAAAAAGGTACACAGCCCAAGCCACATGGCCAGTGCCCCACTCCCTCATATCCCAAGCTCTGTCTTTATAGTCCCTAAACCCAAATGTTTAACAGCTAATGCTAAAGTCATAGGATTTTAGTGGAATTCAAGGCTTAGATGCACATTGGAAGCCATTTTTTCTGGGTCTAACTGATAAATAATACAAAGACAGATATAAATCATTTTGCTCTATTTCATAGATTTCTTACTGGCTTTTTTCTTGAATTCATTTAAGGAATCTTTTTGCTAGGGAAGTCAAACATGCATGTGGAAATGAAGCCAGGTAGAAAAATAGATCTTCAAGAGGAGCCTTTAGGAGATCCTTGAGTCAGAGGTGACTCTTGTCCAGCCTTTAACTTCTGATTGCTCCTAGGTGACTACATTTAGGCCAACATTAAGGTTCCACTTAGATTTGTAGCCTCAACTTTCACTGTTTTCCCACTTGTAATTTGCAATTCAAATTCAATAGCTATGATCCATTCTTTACAAAGAGGCATACAACATCCTACTTTGATACTGTCCATGAATGGTGCTTCAAATTGCTTCTTACCTGAAGAGGTGGCACTCGCTTATTTAAGGTCACTGATTGTCAACCAATTATTTCTTGGCACTCTTATGACACAAGTAGAACCGATGACTTGAAAAACAGAGTTGTTGAGACACAAGAGGTACCACTTGTATTTTTTGAGGATGTGAGCATTAAAATGAATGCCTACTAAAAGTACCTCCCTTGGATGTACACACCTGGAGCAGTTGGAGAGAATGTTTCCTCATTAATCAAACCCTTTGTTCATATTTCAAGATAAAAAAAATGATAAAAATGCCTCCTTTAAAGAGACTAATTTTCAACCCAGTTCAATTCAATGGAGCCTCAGTACCCCCTGGTGTGTATATACTTTAACGGAAGTACTCTTAGAAATTCTTTTTCTTCTTTGTTGTATAATTGGGAGTGGTGGTAAAGAAATGAAGACTTGCCAGTCATTTAACAAGTTTTTCCTGAACAGATACTGTGTGCCAAGCAGAGTTCTAAGGCAGAGAGAAGCCTTTGGGTTTTCCAATTGCTCTTTAAGCAATATGGCATACCCTTGCCTCCCAATCCTTTTACTCTTCTCCACCCTATTTCTCTCACCCCAGTTACAGTGGCCTGGGAATTCACCTTGGCCTGGGAATGTTGTAATCATTGCCAGATTGGAGCCATGGAGGTACCCTTAGACTTCCTGTTGTTTCCTTTCAGACCTAGACACAACTGGTCACTCCAAAGATATCTTGACAATGTCTGCTTGTTTCATCCATCTTAATGACAGTGAGGTTGACTTGGTGATGACCTGTTCTGCTGGATGGGAAATGGCTGCTTTTGGAACTTAAAAAAAGCCCAAACTCAAAACACATCAAAGGTGGGACAGTCAAATGATGTGGCCGCCTATCAAGATAGATTTTGAGGCTCTGAGATACTTTTTAAAAGCCTACAACAGCCTTAAGAAGTAACAAAGAGAATAAGCTGGAAACACCTTCCTTTCCACACTTTCATTTTAGTCTCTGATCAAAGTACCAGTATTCCATGAACCATATGGGAATCCAATAGTGTTCAGAACTCCAGGGCAGAAAGTCCTGTCACCTACACAGATTAGCAACTCATATGCAATTTATAGTCTGAGAGAGGGGCAGGGAGATACTGGAAAGATACTGAATAACTTGCTAAAACGAAGAGCAAGTGTTAGAGGCAGGACCTGAATCCAGGCCTTCCTGACTACAAAGCTCTCTGATTCTATCCATTATGTCATAGATTGATAATAGCCTGTGGAAAAACCTAATCTAGTTCAGCCATTTTGGCACAGATGGTGAGGATTTATGCATCTAACAATACTTCATTTCTATGGTTCAGATTATTACTATCATTTTAAAGCATAATTTACCACATGGGTAAATTTTCTCAACTGATTGGTTTACCTTCTTAAGCATCAAATTTTTTTTAGATCATGATAGAAAGAAATCCTTTCAAAATATATCTTTTCTTAATGACTTGGTTATTACTATTAATGTTAGTTATTGTACTAAGCTGTAACAACCTCATGGCCCACTGAAGTGGGGAGGGCTCTTTAACTAGAGATAGCCCAAGAGCACATGCCAGCTTTTTTTTTATAGAAATCTGTCCTTTAAAAAGTGGCAAATCAAAACAAATAAAATTATAGGATCAATTTTGTGAAAATTATGGGTGTAAGCAATAAAAATCAATCAATTCTGGGGTGTGTATAAGCCTACAAGCACACACACACGTGTATACTTATATTCACACTTAAATAGTCACATGTGTTCACATATGTACAAGTGTACACATTCTGCTTACACAGTCACTTGTGTACACATACTCACTTTTGCATATAAACAAACATACATACACACATGAAAGCACATGCAAACACGTAAGTAAACTTAGGACCTAATTCATTGACTTTCCCATTCAATCACATGTCATATAATTTGAAAAATATATTCTTTATCCACTTTGTATTTCCTGTGTGGATCTCTAGGATGATCTTTTTGAAGGGACTATGAAGAAGTCCTAGAATTTACCACTTGATCCAAGTGGCATAACGCTATTCACAGAAGAGAACTCCTAGGGAATGTTCACAGGAAATCTCTCTTTGACTTGGCCTTTGCACAAGATAGCTTCTACAAATGGTGAACACTTCCAGTGAGTCCTCCCCGTTGTCTGTCTAGCCTGATGTTGATAATAAGCTAAATATTGTTTATGTGATCATATCTATCAATGAGTAAGATCTTAATATATGTATTGGGGACATCTAATTACAGAGTACCTTGCACACAAGACATGCTTAATAAATGTTGCTTAAATATACTCAAAAAGCCTTTAAGGCTGCTTTTTGTTCTCCCAATTAGAATGCTTTTTTTGCAATCAAATAAACAATGGTATTTTATTTTTCTCTCTATCTGTCAGTAAATTGTGTGACTATGAAAAGATAGTCTACTTTAGGAAATCAAATGTAAAAATTCCTCTGTTTTCATGTTTTCATCAAAGATATTCTCTACATATTCTCATCAGGATTTAAAAGACCAAATGGGAGTCTAGGTTCTTAGCTTCTGATAAATGCTTACATAAGCCTTAGGGAAGGGAGTAATCTTTTCCATCATTTTGGAATTTTCCTTTCTTTGGAATATCTTGAATACCTTTCAATTGTCTTGCTTCTGGACTGAATTTTTCTTGGATCTGTTTAGTCAGGACCTTTCACTCTTTCAAAAGTCATTTTCACTTCCTCTTAGAGCAACATGAGTGGTAATATTTATGTTCAAATGCAGTAAATTGTGAAAAGAGAAAATCCAAGAATGGCAATGATAAGAATAGATCACTATAGTCATATAGGCAGATCTGTATCATTTCACATTTGTTGTCCTTTCTAGCTTTATCAAAAACATTTTCTGGAAGATCTAGCTTAGTTGGGTCTTTTTTAAAAAAGGGTATATTTATTTCCTAAAATATTTCTCAATTATATGTAAACTATTTAAAAATAATTTTTAATTATTTGAATTCTAAATTATCTTCATTCCTATCCCCCTACTCCTTGAGAAGGCAAGAAATTTGATATAGATTATATATGTGAAGTCATGCAAAATATGCTTCTATATTAGCCATGTTGCAAAAGAAAGCACAGACAAAAAGTAAAACAAGAAAAATAAAGATAAGTATGCTTCCATCTTCTCTCACAGTTCATCAGTTCTCTCTCAGGGAGGAAATAGTAATTTTCATTATGGGTCCTTTGGAATTGTTTTGGATCATTGTCTTAATAAGTCACAGTTGATTAGCCTTCCAGTATTACAGTTAACTATGTACAATGGTCCTTTGGTTCTGCTCACTTCACTTTGCATCAATTAATTTGTCTTTCTAGGCTTTGTCTCAAACCATCAAGCTCATCATTTCCTATAGCACTATAGAATTCCATCACAAACATAAACTACAACTTGTTCAACCATTCCTGAATTGATGAGTATTCCCATGATTTCTCATTCTTTGCCACCACAAAAAGAGGTGTTATAAATATTTTTATACAAATAGGTCATTTCCCCTTTTCTTTGATCTTTTTCAGGTACAAACCTGGTAATGATATTGCTGGGTCAAAGCATATGCACACTTTTTTACAGCTCCAAATTGTTTTCTGGAATGCTTAGATGAGATCCCAGCTCCACCAACAGTACATAGTGTCTCCATTTTTCCACATCCCTTCCAGCATATGCCATTTTCCTTTTCTGTTATGCTAGCCACTCTGATACAAGGCAGTACCTCAAAGTTGTTTTAATTTGCATTTCTCAAATTAATAATGATTTTCTTTTTCTCATGTGACTATAGATGGCTTTGATTCTTACTACTGTTCCTCAGGACTCTTGCTACATTGGGACTGCTCCAGGTTCCCTGATTCTTTAGGGTTGGAAGTGGAGTGCTGCGTAATCTCTATTAGGCAATGAGAAGGAAGTGTCTGAAGCCTGATTTGAATGCAGGACCTCTCATCTCTAGGTCTAACTCTCAATCCACTAAGCTACCTAGCTGCCATCTGTAATCTCTTTCTGATCACTTGCCAGGTTCCCTTACCATCTGTAGCATGAGAGTTGCTGAAGCTACTGCTGTTTCTGTTGCCACCATTACCACTGGTATTTCAACTACTGGTCTGCCAGCCAGCCTCCACTTCCACGTCTCAGATCTCTTTTTCTGACCTCCTAAATTGTTTTAACCTAGTAGAATGTCACACTATGACCCTTTGTTGGCTCTGCCACTTAAAAATTTGATTTGAGGCATTATTTTAAAACTGTTTAGTGCTCGGTTCAGCAGCGCATATAATAAAATTGTTTAGGAGGATCCCAGCTGAATGCTTTCCCTCCTACCACCATCTTGGTTCTCTCTTTAGAAGTCCTCATTTGGGATTTGTCAAGTTTCCAACGAAGTCATTTCATACTCATTTTCAGCAAAGAAACCATTGCTGTAAGTGACAAATGGAGCTACTGATTGTCAACTTAGTGTCTTAAGAGTTTGCAATAGAAGTTACTTAATAATTGTTTGCTTAAATTAAGAATTGAGAGCCACCTCTCCTGTGAAGATTTCCCTGATGCCTGAAGTTGAAAATGATTTTCCTGTCTCAGATTTGCGTGGTACACTTTGTCTGGATAGTTCCTTTGCCCTTAATCACATTTTGCTACATATCATGCATATTTCCATAAGTATTATACTTCCTTCACTTCACTATAATCTAATTTTTGCTGCTGTTTCTGCTATTATTGCTGGTACCTACCACACTGGTGGTGTCTCATAAGTGTGTATGTTGCAAAAACTGGACTGGTGGGATAATTTCTTCATCAAGGGTTCAGTTCAGAAAAAAAATGTGTAGTTCTTATGGCATAGTACAGTGATGAAGAGAATGAGTAGGCTTTTTGTTCATTGAGTTGAACCAATTGAGAAACTGGTCAATTAAATTCCTTTACTTAACAAATTAATTAGACCTTCTTTTTCTTGGATAACAAATTCCTCCTACACTTTTTCAGATATCTTTCAAATATGTGTAAACTATTACTGATGACAGAAAAGCTACACTTTAAAGTCCTTTCATCTTTTATTGTAAGCCAATCCCTTCATGAGATTAATCTTTTTGTTCTCTCACTTGCTGAATCCTTTGAATTTTTTATGCCATTTTGGTAGCAGATTACCCCCAAATCAATGGAGTGTTTCACATGGTGTACTCTCATTAATTCGTATATGGGAGATGTTACTTCTGTGTAATGCAAACTAATACTTCACTTAGTAATCGTACCTTTCTTTAGGCTCTTTTTTACTTTAAACCAGAGGTGTCAAACCCACAGTTTGTAGCATTCCCAGATGCAGCTCAAATCAGATTAAAAAGTAATTGGGAAATATTTAATAAATATCCTGATGTATGACCTTTTTAAAACCTTTATCTCTCTTCTTAGAGTCAATATTAGGTATTGGTTCTAAGGCAGATGAGCAGTAAAGGCTAAGCAATGGAGGTTAAGTGACTTGCCTAGGGTTACACAGCTAGAAAATGTCTCAGGCTAAATTTGACATCCTATCTCTAGGCCTGGCTCTCTACCCACTAAGCTATCTAGCTGCTTGTCCCCACCCCCTATGTATGTTTTTAAGTGGCCTATTATTTCTATTTGATTTTGACCCTTCTGCTCTAGACACAGTGGTTAAGAGGATGGGCTTCATTTTCATCCTTCTGTCTCTTCCACAGTACCTTGCACAAGATTATTAGTCAATGAATATTAGCTAATTGACATATAGGATCTGACCAATGACCATTAATCAAATCATTTAAAATAATACATATAAGAAATCATTCGTGATTTTCAAAATTTCTCACTAGCTAGAGAGGCATGAGCAGCTAGGTGGTATAGAGGATAGGGCACTGGGTCCATAATCCAGAAGATTCATCTTCATGAGTTCAAAATCCAGTCATAGACACTTACTAGCTGTGTGACCCTTGATAAGTCACTTGACCCTGTTAGACTCTATAAAATGAGCTAAAGAAGGAAGTGGAAAATCCCTCTGCTATCTCTGCCAAAAAACCCTTAAATGCAGTCATGAAGTCAGACATGATTGAAATGACTGAAAAATACAAGAGCTGGAGAGACACATTTGAAACACTAAACTAAGAAGATAAGACATGAAGAAGAAACATAAGAAGATAATAGATGACATTTGGAAATTATTTTTTTAATTTAATTTTATTAAGAAAAATTTTCCATGGTTCCATGATTCATGTTCTTTCCCTCCCCTCCTCTCACCCCCTCCCATAGCCAATGAGCAATTCCACTGGGTTTTATATGTGTCTTTGATCCAGCCCTATTTCCATATTATTGATATTTGCACTAGGGTGATCACCTAGAGTCTGCATCCCCAATCCTATCCCCATCGACCCACATGATCAAGCAGTTGTTTTTCCTCTGCCTTTCTGCTCCCACAGTTCTTTCTCTGGATGTGGAGAGCATCTTTCTCATAAGTCCCTCAGAATTGTCCTGGATCATTGCATTGCCACTAATGGAGAAGTCCATTACATTCAATCGTACCACAGTGTATCCATCTCTGTGTACAATGTTCTCCTGGTTTTGAATTTGGAAATTCATGCATTGGGCCTTTTCACCCATGAAGGCAAATCTCCTAGGAGCTTAGGTTCAAATTTCCTTGCTTTTTCATTCATATTCTTGAGGTGATTCTGCAAGTGGGGTCAGCTGATCTTAATACTTGACCTGGTCAACTTGTGGACCTGTTGATACCTAAATGCTCAAATTCCCAGCATTACTCTCAATGTATTTCACCAAATAATCACACTGAGAAAGGCAGCACCTACTATGTACCTGACATACAGTAGACACTCAAAAAATCCTTGCCGAATTGAGCTTGCATCTTTGACCTCAAAGTATTTAGACTAGTGGGTTCTACCATTTGTTAACGCCTTTGGAGAAAAAAGGCCTGTCTAATCCAATAAGACTTAGTCCTATTGAGACTAAATTCTCCACTGATTTAACTTCATCTCACTCATGGCACTCAAGCTTAGCAAGATTTTTCCCTCACTGTTCTTTTAGACCAAAGATGAAATATTTTATATTCTCTATTCCTTGGCTTTTGGAACTCTTTTCAGTAGATCATATTTGCAAATATACACATATATGGCATTCACTTGTAGAATATAACAAGCAGAGTTTGCTTCCCTGCTACTCTAGATCCTAAGGTTGATTTTACTTTTCTAACATCACTTGGATATGCCTCCCTTCTCTCCTTTCATGCTGCGATGACTTGGTTCAGGCCTTTATCACCTCATACCTGGGCTACAATTAGTCTTGATTAGCACAAATAATAAATCTGCTGAAGTGGTTATATGCAGTCATTCACACTATTAGAAGTTATAATTATGTACATTTTGGTAGATGTTTGCATCCTAATGGAAGTATGCAGTATGAATTCAAATAATGTAACCATGTCAGGGGATTCATTATTCTCACTTTTTGTTTGTTCCATTATTTCAATCCTGCGTGACTCTTTGTGAACCCATTTGTTGTGTGTGTGTTTTTTTTATCAGAGATATTAGAATAGTTTGTCATTGCCTTCTCCAGCTTATTTTATAAATGAGGAAAGTGAGGCAAACAGGGTTAAGTGACTTGTCCAGGGTCACAAAGCTAGTTAAGTGTCTGAGCCTGAATTTGAGCCCAATGCTCTATCCACTGTGCCACCTAGAGAAGAAATCTGTCATCCCCACAAATCAGGACCTAACTACAATAGCCTTTTGGTTGGTCTGCTTACCTCCATTTATGTGTCAAGTGAATCATTCTAAACTGAGTCATCCTAATCAATAAAGTCCTTTGGCCCCTTGTCACCTCTAGGATCAAAAAGAAAACACTTTGTTTTGTATTGAAAGCCTTTCATCACTTTTACCCTATTTCCCCCACTCTTCTTCCAGTCTTGTTATATCTCCTTGCCCACTCCCCTGTACTCTGAGGTCTTGCTATTCCTTCCACAAGACATTCCATCTCCAGACTCCAGGCATTTTTACTGGCTATCCTCCAGTCCTGAAATACATTTCTTCCCTCTTCATTTCTACCCCCTGGATTCCTTCAAATCCCAGTAAAAGTCTCACCTTCTAAACAAAGCCTGTCCCAATGCCTCTTTTTTCTAGTATCTTCCCTCTATTGATTATTTCTGATCTATCCTACACCTAACTTGTTTGTATATAGTTGTTTTCAGGTTGCCTCCCCTATTAGACTACGAACTCTTTGAGAAGAGTAACTGCCTTTTATTCTCTCTCCAGTGTTTAGTACAGTTGCTGGAACAAAGTATATGCATAATTAGTGCTTATTGAGTGAATGACATAGGGAAGGATCCACACCACTGCTAAACAGGGAACTTCAAACTTATATATATTTTCCTTTTATGGGGAGATAGCAAAATGACAAGAAATTCAATTTGGTAATCTCATCCTATGAAGAGAGGAACCTAATGGTAGTGGAAAAATACATAAGAAAGGGAAAGTGAATAAGTATAATGCAATTATCCAATGAATTAGAATTCCAGCTACCCCCTTCCCTCCACCCCCATTTCTCATTTTTATCTATGTTGCCCATTTTAGAAAGTCAGCTTCTGGAGGAGAAAATCTTCCGAGTTGCAAAGGACTTCTGGGGTCTCCTAACTGTTAAACCTAATGACTTGTTTCTTAGTCCTTATCCTGCTTGACTTCTACGTCAAATTTAGCATTATTGACCACCTTTTCCTAATTACTAAATCCTCCAGAAAAGTGTATGGGGTCTTGCTTTCTACTGATTCTCCTCTTCCCTAACTGGCTGCTTCTTAATTATCTTTTATGGACCATCATCCCTGTCCTATTCTCTAATCATAGGTACCTCCTAAGTCTCTGAACAGGGTCCTCTTCCCTTTTTATATCTGTTCTTTTGGTAATCATCTGTTCCCCAAAGTGCAGTTATCTGTATGCAGGGTCTCTCAGATAAACACACACACACACACACACACACACACAAAGATTCTGTATCTTTTGAACTCTAGGCCTACATCTCCAACTGATTTTAGACTGTCTCCACTGGAGGATGCATAGGTATTTCAAATTTAGCACATCCAAAACAGAACTCGCTGTCTTTCCCCCCAAATCCATCACATCCTAACTTCCATATTTCTGTGGACAGCACAAACTTAGAGCCACCTACTTTGGCAACCTTGAAGTCATCCCAGATTTCTCTCTGTCCTTTAGACCTCCCCTCCCCATGTCTAATCAGTTGCTAAATTTTGCCAATACAACATCTTTCATACAAGTCCTGTTCTCTCCATTCATACAGCTCTGCGATAGGCTTTAAATCCATCTCTCTAGACCAATCACACATTCTTCTTCTCACCCACCCCAATATTCTGTGCTCCACGTAAAAAGGTTCATGTGCTGTTCTTTGGACATGATATTATATTTCTCACCTCCATACCTTTGGGCAAGTGGTATCCCATGTCTAGAATGTACCCCCTCCTCACCTTCACCTCTTAGAGTACTTAGCCTCTCCATTTAAATGCTTCCTGGAGGGCTCAATTGTTTTGTTTTTGTATCCATAGCATCTGTCACCATATATCTTGCATATGGCAGGTGTTTAATTGATGCATGTTGTAGAAATGAAGGAAAGAATGAGGTCATCTAGATAGCTCACTTCTAAACAGTAATCTCCTCCACAACATGCCTGTCATCCAGCCTGTGTCCAAAGATTCCTAGTAATGACCAATGTGCTAATTACCAAGAAAGCCCATTCTATCTAAGGGCAGCTACCGCTCCTAGATTTTTAGCCCAAGGTAGTTACTGCCCTACCTAATTCTGCAGCTGTTTACCTCAAAACCTGCATCTTTAGCTCCTGGGTTGTTATCCAATGCCTCATTTCACAGCATCTATGGGAAAGCAGGGGCTCCACAAATGTGACTCTATTGGAACACCAAATTAAGGCTGTTTGCTTCCCACCCCTGAAGTGGACAACTAAGTCTCTCCCCTACTTGGAATTAAAGAGCATATTTCACATTTCTCTAATAGGTTGCGTAAATCTTCTTAATGAAACCTAAAGTATCCATTGAAAGCTGTGTGACATTGTTCCTCTAAAAATGTTCCTATGGAGTCACATCGGATGGGATAATTAAAATGCCGAGCAGAGCTGAGATCTCTGACCTCTCATTAGTTTCAGCATTATAAATTGCCATTTGTTAGAGGCCTAATTTGATTATTAGCCCCTCTGAGCATACAACACACATCCTGAATAGTGGACTCCAAACACCACACTGTGGTTGTATGCCAGTGACGGAAAGTAGCAAATTGCTTGGCTCCCAAGTGTTCACAAGTGTGTCCCACTCAAGTAGTTGCACAAAGAGAAAGCTCTCCTTCCAAGGATCCCAGGCTCCTGATTGGCTGAAAGGAATCTGCAGGCGCTGCAACTTCGCTTGGTTCTTGAAGCAGCTTTATCATGTAGTCAAAGAATATGGGAGGTGGAATCTTTTCCCTTATAATTTTATCATAAAACAACTGGCATGTCACATTGCCTCCTGTCACCTTGCAGACTGAAATGGAAGCCCGTATATTGTATCCTAGAGGTATTGCCACAAATCAACAAAGAAACACAGGGAGAAGGGAAGACAGTTATTTTCTAGAATTCTCATTTGTAGCCCCTCTGGGTAGGTACCCTGGTCTCAGCATTTCAATTAATTCCTTGCCATCACTACTTACTCTGCAAGTGTGATCAGGCTCCTTGCCAAAGCCAGTGTCCATAAAACAACCCAACTTCTTTCATTAAGCAAAGAAGCTGAAATGGAAAGTGGTAAAAGCCTGAGGAGGTATGGGAGGGAGAGAAATCAACAAACAACACACTTATTCCCTTTCCCACCAAAAAAAAATTTAAAAAATCACAAGGTAAAAGATCAACTCTTGCCAAGTTTGAGACCCTCAGGAGAGATTCAACACAAAAGAGACCTAATGTGAAAAAATGGAAAGGAAGAATAAATAATAATAAAATGAGCTCATCAAATGCTCTACGGAGGCCACTCTGAGTCAGTCTTGCTATATAGCACTAGCAATGTGTCCCGCTTAATAAAAATCAATGACAAGGAATTAATGCCATGTTCTTTGGGTTTGGTTCTCTTGGGAAAACCATGGACTTTAGGTGAAGTGAAAAGGAGGAGCCATTGGATTATGATATGCTAGAAAGCTTCCCATTGCCAGAAGCAGACACCAATCTGAATGGTTGAGAGTGGCGAGGTCCATTACATGGAAAAGGCACCTCTTGGAGGTTTTCCTGAAGAGCTCCCATTTATTGCAATTGTTTATCTTGTAATGCAAACCACATAAAACAGTATGGTACTGTGGGTACTGATAACAGGCAAGTCAATACATTGAACATTTGGGACAGTAGACTTGGGGTCTGAGAATTTGTTTCTTTGAATAATTTGATGCATTTAAAAACAGGATTGACTTCTGGTTAAGATGGCGGCTTAGAGAAAGCTGAAGTTCAGATCTCCGGAAAACCCTTCCCGACCGATCTCAAACTATAAGCTCCTAAGGCGCCGAAATTCAAAACGATCAACAGCATAGACCTTGGGAACCCTCCTGGACCTGGACCCGGATCAAAAGGTACGGCCCCCTCAAAAGCCGGAACCCGAGATCACTCGGACCAAAGGGGTAGGAGTGCAGAGTCCAAAGCTCCCGGAAGCCGCAGCCCCGCCCGGCTCAGAGAGCAGGGTCTTCGGAACAACAACCCTCAGGGCCTTCTATCCGAGTCCCAGTGAAAGTCACTGCCCTTGGAGCTCCCCCGGCAGAGAGCAGGGTCGAAACAACAGCAACCCTCAGGGCCTTCTATCCAAGTCCCAGTGAAAGTCACTGCCCTCGGAGCTCCCCACCGCAGAGAGCAGGCTTGTCTGAAACAACAGCAACCCTCAGGGCGGGCAAGACAGCCTCACGGGCTGGATCCTGCTATCCAAGTCCCAGTGAAAGTCACTGCCCTCGGAGCTACCCGCTGCAGAGAGCAGGCTTGTCTGAAACAACAGCAACCCTCAGGGCGGGCAAGACAGCCACACGGGCTGGATCCTGCTATCCAAGCCTCAGCGAAAGTCACTGCCCTCGGAGCTCTGGGAAGCCACAGCCCATCCCCCCCGCAGGCCGACGAAAAAGCCTCACGGCCAGCTATTCTGAAGGCAACTTCTGGAAAGCAACCCAACCCAGAGAGCCAGGGGAGAGTGTGGCCTCCTGGTCCTACCCTTCCACTCCAGTTCCAGTGAGGCATATTCAATTGAACCCAGGAAAACCTCATAGAACCGACAATCTGCCCAGGACTAAAGGCTCTGAACACCAGACAGAGATAAGAAAAGCTAATCCTCCACATTGGGCTTCCGCTGCAAAGAGCCGGTCAGTCAAAGAGCCTGTTGGTCCGGGTGAAAGTTACTGCCTGGGGCCTCCGCTGCAAAGAGCCTGTCGGTCCGGGTGAAAGTTACTGCCTGGGGCCTCCGCTGCAGAGAGCTGGTCAAAACAACAGCAACCCTCAGGGCGGGCAAGACAGCCTCACGGGCTGGATCCTGCTATCCAAGTCTCAGTGAAAGTCTGTGCTCTCGGAGCTTGGGGAAGCGGCAGCCCATCCCCCCGCAGGCCGACGAAACAGCCTCACGGCCAGGGATTCTGAAGGCAACTTCCGGAAATCGAGCCAGGGGGAGAGTGTGGCCTCGTGGTCCGACCCTTCCATTCCAGTTCCAGTGAGGCATATTCAGTTTAACCCAGGGAACGCTCATAGAACCAACATCTGCCCAGGACTAAAGCCTCTGATCACCAGACAAAGACAAGAAAAGCCAATCCTCCACGTTCAGAGATGACAAACTCCACAGAAGCACAGAAGCCCCAAAATACCAAGAAAAATAAGAAGAAAGGGGCGACTCTGGACACATTCTATGGAGCCAAAATACAAAATACAGAGCAGATAGAAGAAGATATACAAGAAAATTCTCCAAAATCTTCCAAAGGAAATAGAAACTCTCCACAAACCCATGAAGAATTTGAATCAGAAAGGACCAAAAAGATGGAAGCCCTCTGGGAGGAAAAGTGGGAAATGATGCAAAAGAAATTCACGCATCTACAAAACCAGTTTGACCAAACTGTAAAAGAAAACCAGGCTTTAAAGCAAGAACTAATAAAGCAAAGCCAAAACACCAAGAAATTAGAAGAGAACATAAAATATCTCACCGACAAGGTGATAGATCTGGAAAACAGGGGGAGAAGAGAAAATTTAAGAATAATTGGACTCCCAGAAAAGCCAGAAATAAACACCAAACTGGACATGGTGATACAAGATATAATCAAAGAAAATTGCCCAGAGATTCTAGAACAAGGGGGCAATACATCCACTGACAGAGCTCACAGAACACCTTCTACACTAAACCCCCAAAAGACAACTCCCAGGAATGTAATTGCCAAATTCCAAAGCTATCAAACAAAAGAAAAAATCCTACAGGAAGCCAGAAAAAGACAATTTAGATATAAAGGAATGCCAATCAGGGTCACACAAGACCTTGCAAGTTCTACTCTGAATGATCGTAAGGCATGGAACATGATCTTCAGAAAGGCAAGAGAGCTGGGTCTCCAACCAAGAATCAGCTACCCAGCAAAACTGACTATATACTTCCAAGGGAAAGTATGGGCATTCAACAAAATAGAAGACTTCCAACTTTTTGCAAAGAAAAGACCAGAGCTCTGTGGAAAGTTTGATACCGAAAATCAAAGAGCAAGGAATACCTGAAAAGGTAAATATTAAGGAAAGGGGAAAAATGTCATCTTCTTTTACTCAAACTCTCTTCTATAAGGACTACATTTATATCAACCTATGTATACTAATATGTGGGGAAAATGTAATGTATAAATAGGGGGTAAAGAAAGACCAAATAGAATAATGGTTCTCACACAAAGATTCACAGGGGAAGGGGAGGGGAAGAAAACTCCTATAAGAAGGAGAGGAAGAGAGGGGGGGGGTTTACTTAAACCTCAATCTCAGGGAAATCAACTCTGAGAGGGAAAAACATCCAGATCCATTGGGATCTTGAATTCTATCTTACCCAACAAGGGTAAGGAGAAGGGAAAACCAAGGGGGGGAGGGGGAGAGGGAGAACAAAAAGGGAGGGAAAGAGAGGGGGGAGGGGGAGGGAACAAAAAGGGAGGGACTAAAAAGGGAAACATCAAGGGAGGGGACAAGGGGGACTGATTCAAAGTAAATCACTGGACTAAAAGGTAGAGCCGAAGAAGAAAAGGTTAGAATTAGGGAAGGCAATCAAAATGCCAGGGAGTCCACAAATGACAATCATAACTTTGAACGTGAATGGGATGAACTCACCCATAAAACGTAGACGAATAGCTGAATGGATTAGAATCCAAAACCCTACCATATGTTGTCTTCAAGAAACACACATGAGGCGGGTTGACACCCACAAGGTCAGAATTAAAGGATGGAGTAAGACCTTCTGGGCCTCAACTGATAGAAAGAAGGCAGGAGTGGTAATCATGATATCTGATAAAGCCAATGCAAAAATAGACCTGATCAAAAGGGATAGGGAAGGTAATTATATTTTGTTAAAAGGGACTCTAGACAATGAGGAAATATCATTAATCAACATGTATGCACCAAATAATATAGCACCCAAATTTCTAATGGAGAAACTAGGAGAATTGAAGGAAGAAATAGACAATAAAACCATACTAGTGGGAGACTTAAACCAACCATTATCAAATTTAGATAAATCAAATCAAAAAATAAATAAGAAAGAGGTAAAAGAAGTGAATGAAATCTTAGAAAAATTAGAATTAATAGACATATGGAGAAAAATAAATAGGGATAAAAAGGAATACACCTTCTTCTCAGCACCACATGGCACATTCACAAAAATTGACCATACATTAGGTCACAGAAACATAGCACACAAATGCAAAAAAGCAGAAATAATGAATGCAGCCTTCTCAGATCACAAGGCAATAAAAATAATGATTAGTAATGGTACATGGAAAACCAAATCTAAAACCAATTGGAAATTAAACAATATGATACTCCAAAACCGTTTAGCTAAAGAAGAAATCATAGAAACAATTAATAATTTCATCAAGGAAAATGACAATGGCGAAACATCCTTTCAAACCTTTTGGGATGCAGCCAAAGCGGTAATCAGAGGCAAATTCATATCCCTGAAAGCTCATATTAACAAACAAGGGAGAGCAGAGATCAATCAATTGGAAATGCAATTGAAAAAACTCGAAAGCGATCAAATTAAAAACCCCCAGCAGAAAACCAAATTAGAAATCCTAAAAATTAAGGGAGAAATTAATAAAATCGAAAGTGATAGAACTATTGATTTAATAAATAAGACAAGAAGCTGGTACTTTGAAAAAACAAACAAAATAGACAAAGTACTGGTCAATCTAATTAAAAAAAGGAAGGAAGAAAAGCAAATTCACAGCATTAAAGATGAAAAGGGGGACAGCACCTCCAATGAGGAGGAAATTAAGGCAATCATTAGAAATTACTTTGCCCAATTATATGGCAATAAATACACCAATTTAGGAGAAATGGATGAATATATACAAAAATACAAACTGCCTAGACTAACAGAAGAGGAAATAGAATTCTTAAATAATCCCATATCAGAAATTGAAATCCATCAAGCCATCAAAGAACTTCCTAAGAAAAAATCCCCAGGGCCTGATGGATTCACCTGTGAATTCTATCAAACATTCAGAGAACAGTTAACCCCAATACTATACAAACTATTTGACATAATAAGCAAAGAGGGAGTTCTACCAAACTCCTTTTACGACACAAACATGGTACTGATTCCAAAACCAGGCAGGTCAAAAACAGAGAAAGAAAACTATAGACCAATCTCCCTAATGAATATAGATGCAAAAATTTTAAATAGGATACTAGCAAAAAGACTCCAGCAAGTGATCAGAAGGATCATACACCATGATCAAGTAGGATTCATACCAGGGATGCAGGGCTGGTTCAACATTAGGAAAACCATCCACATAATTGACCACATCAACAAGCAAACTAGCAAGAACCACATGATTATCTCAATAGATGCAGAAAAAGCCTTTGATAAAATACAACACCCATTCCTATTAAAAACACTAGAAAGCATAGGAATAGAAGGGTCATTCCTAAAAATAATAAACAGTATATATCTAAAACCAACAGCTAATATCATCTGCAATGGGGATAAACTAGATGCATTCCCAATAAGATCAGGAGTGAAACAAGGATGCCCATTATCACATCTACTATTTGACATTGTACTAGAAACACTAGCAGTAGCAATTAGAGAAGATAAAGAAATTGAAGGCATCAGAATAGGCAAGGAGGAGACCAAGTTATCACTCTTTGCGGATGACATGATGGTCTACTTAAAGAATCCTAGAGATTCAACCAAAAAGCTAATTGAAATAATCAACAACTTTAGCAAAGTTGCAGGATACAAAATAAACCCACATAAATCATCAGCTTTTCTATATATCTCCAACACAGCTCAGCAGCAAGAACTAGAAAGAAAAATCCCATTCAAAATCACCTTAGAAAAAATAAAATACCTAGGAATCTATCTCCCAAGACAAACACAGGAACTATATGAACACAACTACAAAACACTCGCCACACAACTAAAACTAGACTTGAACAATTGGAAAAACATTAACTGCTCATGGATAGGACGAGCCAATATAATAAAAATGACCATCCTACCCAAACTTATTTATCTATTTAGTGCCATACCCATTGAACTACCAAAATACTTCTTCACTGATTTAGAAAAAACCATAACAAAGTTCATTTGGAAGAACAAAAGATCAAGGATATCCAGGGAAATAATGAAAAAAAACACATATGATGGGGGCCTTGCAGTCCCAGACCTCAAACTATATTACAAAGCAGCAGTCATCAAAACAATTTGGTACTGGCTAAGAAACAGAAAGGAAGATCAGTGGAATAGACTGGGGGAAAACGACCTCAGCAAGACAGTATACGATAAACCCAAAGATCCCAGCTTTTGGGACAAAAATCCACTATTCGATAAAAACTGCTGGGAAAATTGGAAGACAGTGTGGGAGAGACTAGGAATAGATCAACACCTCACACCCTACACCAAGATAAATTCAAAATGGGTGAGTGACTTAAACATAAAGAAGGAAACCATAAGTAAATTGGGTAAACACAGAATAGTATACATGTCAGACCTTTGGGAGGGGAAAGGCTTTAAAACCAAGCAAGATATAGAAAGAATCACAAAATGTAAAATAAATAATTTTGACTACATCAAACTAAAAAGCTTTTGTACAAACAAAACCAATATAACTAAAATCAGAAGGGAAACAACAAATTGGGAAAAAATCTTCATAGAAACCTCTGACAAAGGTTTAATTACTCATATTTATAATGAGCTAAATCAATTGTACAAAAAATCAAGCCATTCTCCAATTGATAAATGGGCAAGGGAAATGGATAGGCAGTTCTCAGATAAAGAAATCAAAACTATTAACAAGCACATGAAGAAGTGTTCTACATCTCTTATAATCAGAGAGATGCAAATCAAAACAACTCTGAGGTATCACCTCACACCTAGCAGATTGGCTAACATAACAGCAAAGGAAAGTAATGAATGCTGGAGGGGATGTGGCAAAGTAGGGACATTAATTCATTGCTGGTGGAGTTGTGAACTGATGCAACCATTCTGGAGGGCAATTTGGAACTATGCCCAAAGGGCGACAAAAGGATGTCTGCCCTTTGATCCAGCCATAGCACTGCTGGGTCTGTACCCCAAAGAGATAATGGACAAAAAGACTTGTAAAAAAATATTCATAGCTGCGCTCCTTGTGGTGGCCAAAAACTGGAAAACGAGGGGATGCCCATCAATTGGGGAATGGCTGAACAAACTGTGGTATATGTTGGTGATGGAATACTATTGTGCTAAAAGGAATAATAAAGTGGAGGAGTTCCATGGAGACTGGAACAACCTCCAGGAAGTGATGCAGAGCGAGAGGAGCAGAACCAGGAGAACATTGTACACAGAGACTAATACACTGTGGTATAATCGAACGTAATGGACTTCTCCATTAGTGGCGGTGTAATGTCCCTGAACAACTTGCAGGGATCCAGGAGAAAAAAACACCATTCATAAGCAAAGGATAAACTATGGGAGTGGAAACACCGAGGAAAAGCAACTGCCTGAATACAGAGGTTGAGGGGACATGACAGAGGAGAGACTCTAAATGAACACTCTAATGCAAATACTATCAACAAAGCAATGGGTTCAAATCAAGAAAACATCTAATGCCCAGTGGACTTATGCGTCGGCTATGGGGGGTGGGGGGGGGAGGAAAAGAAAATGATCTATGTCTTTTTTTTTTAAAAAAAACCCTTACCTTCTGTCTTGGAGTCAATACTGTGTATTGGCTCCAAGGAAGAAGAGTGGTAAGGGTAGGCAATGGGGGTCAAGTGACTTGCCCAGGGTCACACAGCTGGGAAGTGTCTGAGGCCAGATTTGAACCTAGGACCTCCCGTCTCTAGGGCTAGCTCTCAATTCACTGAGCTACCCAGCTGCCCCCGAAAATGATCTATGTCTTTAACGAATAATGCTTGGAAATGATCAAATAAAATATATTTAAAAAAAAGGAAAAAAATAAAAATAAAAACAGGTTTTGGAGATGGGAGTCCATAGGCTCCACCAGATTGTCAAAGCAGTCCATGAAACAAAAAAGGTTAAACCCCCTTATGTTGCACAAAGAAAGCTAGACTTAGTTTGGAGACTTGGCTCATATCTCATTTCAGATACCCATTAATTAGCTCTGTGAGCATCAGCAAGTCACAATCTTTTAGAGCCTCAGCTTTTTCTCATCTTTAAAACAGGGCTAATGATACTAGCACTAATTATGTAACTGGAGTGTCATGAGAAAAGTGTTTTGCAAACCATAAAGCTCTAGGAGAATGTGACATGATGTCTGCAAAACACTAAAGATACTGACAGTTTCAAGTTTCAAATACTTCATTCTTGCAACTTTCTGTTCTAAACCAAGGGGAAGTCAATGGCCCAAGATCTTGACTCCCCACAGAATAAAGGATATAGCTCAGAATTTTCTAAATAAATCCTATAACAGTTCCCAGAATATCAGGTCATTCTTTGAGGAGATAAATTTATATCATTCACCTTTATATTAGAAGATGGCAGTCTTATAGCAATACTATAAATGCTCATAAATCACATAATTGTGGGCACGAAGGAAATGGAAATATCATCTAATCTAACCCCTTCATTTTACATATGAATAAACTGAGGCTTAGAGAGGAAAAGAGACTTCACACAGACTGTATGTCCATATGGCCAAATTGTCTTACATACAATCTTTTTTTAAAACCCTTACCTTCCGTCTTGGAGTCAATACTGTGTTTTGGCTCCAAGGCAGAAGAGTGATAAGGGCTGGGCAATGGGAGTCAAGTGACGTGCCCAGGGTCACTCAGCTAGGGAGTGTCTGAGGCCACATTTGAACCCAGGACCTCCCTTCTATAGGCCTGGCTCTCAATCCACTGAGCTACCCAGCTGCCCTCTCTTATATACAATCTTAAACCCTTGGTCCTGCTGCTAGTAAAATGGGTGACTCCTATTCGGCCTGCTGTCCTATATTATCATGACAACTGCTTTGCTACTTGGCTCACTTAATTTGGGTTAAGTATTTACTTTGGGTAGGGAAAGCTATTGGTAACTTCTCTCAATCATGAGAAAGAACCAAGTGTGTTTTTGTACCATATTTACAGACAATCACATAATTGACTCAAAGGCATCTGAAATTCCAAATCCCACTACATTTACCATTTACTGACTTAAATTTTTTTGAGGAGGCGTAGTTAAGAGGATGGCATAGAGGAAGCAAAACTTCAGACCTCTGAAAACCCTTCCTTACTGATTACAAACTAAATGCTCCTAGTGGAATGAAAATCAAACCTAAGAAGAAGACAGAGACACGGAACCCTCCTGTTGGATTCAACTTCAAAGGTACTCCCCCCAAAGCCATAATTTGAGAACATACTAGTTTAAGAGGAAGGAAGAAGGAAGGACCTGGGACCCCTCCCCCACCTAGAGTGTTAAGTCTCCAGCGCCAGCTGGAACCTCTGAGTGGACAAAGGTGTTGGTCTGGAGGGAGTAGCTTATGGGCAAAGCTGTGCCAGGCTCAGAGCTTCCAACACAGGCAGTAGGGAAGCAGTTAGGGAAGAAACACAGAGCACAGAGATGGAGGCATAATTGCAGCAGTGGAGACACTCCATATTTCCCCACCCCCACCCCTTTCCTGAGGTTTTGGTCTCAGGGCACATTCAGAAACCCAGCTGGACTTAATCCTGTCAAAGCCTTCTGAGGGCATGGAAATTTAAGCTCCAACAACCCTCCCCCACAGACTGCACTGAGAGATTTACTGACAAAGTGCTAAGGGTGAAGATGGAAATAAAAGCCCAAAACCACACAAAAAAGGAGAGGAGTAAGAGCTCAAGCAACAGCAGGAAGTAAAGAAGGGGCGAATATAAACAGACAACAAAAAAAGAAAAAAGAAATTACAATCAACAGCTTCTATACAGGCAATGAACAAAGAGCAAACAGAACAGAAGGATGAAGGAACTCCAAGCAAAAACAAACAAACAAAAAAACCCCCAGGAAACTGGATACAGGTTCTGGAAGAACTCAAAACACAATTCAAAACACAATTAAGAGAGGCTGAAGACAACTGGGAAAAGAACTTAAAAACTAAGATAAGTCATCTGGAAACAGAGTCACTTTAACTAAAACAAGAAAATAGTGTTTTGAAAGCCAAAATCAACCAGCTTGAAAATGAGGCAAAGGGTATGAAAGATGAGCCAAGGAAAATGAAAGATGAGGCAAAGGAGATAAAAGATGAGGCAAAGAAGATGAAAGATGACCTTCAAAGAAAATCAAACTAGAAGGAAAAGGATGACCAAAAAGCCAGGGATGAAATCCAGTCTTTAAGAACCAGAATACAACAACTAGAAACAAGCGAATTCACAAGACAGCAGGACACTATAAAACAAAATGAAAAGAATGAAAAAAATTGAGGAAAATATGAAGCATCTCATTCACAAAACAGAAGATTTAGGAAATCGTTCCAGGAGAGACAACTTAAGAATCATTGGTCTAACAGAAGAAAATGACAAAAGAAAAAGCCTGCACATTATCCTATAGGAAATTATCCAAGAAAACTGCCCCAATATTCTGGAACAGGAGGGAAAAGTGGAGATTGAAAGAATACACAGACCCCCTCCTGTAATTAATCCCCAACTGACAACACCCAGGAATGTTATAGCTAAATTCAAGAACTACCAGACCAAGGAAAAAATATTACAAGCTGCTTGACCATGGATTAGGGCATAAAAACATTGCAACAAGTGCAAAAGAGCAGAAATAATAAATGCAAACTTTTCAGATTAAGATTCAATAAAATAATAGTTAGGGTACATGGAGAGGCAAATAAAAAAATTGGAAGTTAAATAATAAGATTCTCCAAAATCAGTTAGGTAAAGAAAAAATCATAGAAATAATAACTTCATAGAAGAAAAAGACAATGATGATACATCCTTTCAAAATCTATGGGATGCAGCCAAAGCAGTATTCAGGGGGAAATTCAAATCCTTGAGTTCATATATTAACAAATTAGGGAGGACAGAGGTTAATGAATTGGACATGCCAATTAAAAAAAACATTGAAAGTGAAAAAATAAAAAATCCCCAGATGAAAACTAAATTAGAGATCCTAAAAATTAAGGGAGAAATTAATGAAATTGAAAGTGAAAGAACTATTGAACTAATAAGACTAGAAGCTGTAATTTTGAAAAAACAAAATAGACAACATACTGGTCAATCTAATAAAAAAGGAAAGGAGAAAACCAAATTAACAGTATCATAGATGAAAAGGGAGATCTCACCTCTAATGAAGAAGAAATTAAGGCAATCATTAAAAATTATTTTGCCCAATTATATGGCAACAAATATGGCAATCTAGGGGATATGGATGAATATTTACAAAAATATAAATTGCCTAGATTACCATAAGAAGAAATAGAATTCTTAAATAATCCCATATCAGAAAAAGAAATTGAACAAGCCATCAAAGAACTCCCTAAGAAGAAATCCCCAGGGCCTGATGGATACACAAGTGAATTTTATCAAACATTCAAAGAACAACTAATCCCAATATTATACAAAATATTTGACATAATAAGCAAAGAGGGAGCTATACCAAATTCCTTTTATGACACAAATATGGTACTGATTCCAAAGCCAGGCAGGTCAAAAACAGAGAAAGAAAACTATAGAACAATCTCCTTAATGAACATAGATGCAAAAATATTAAATAGAATACTAGCAAAAAGACTCCAGCAAGTCATCATGAGGGTTATTCAATATGATCAGGTGGGATTTATAATTTATATTTATGATTTTTATAATTTATAATCCTACCCAAATTAATTTACTTATTTAGTGTCATACCCATTGAAATTCCAAAATTTTTTTTTACTGAAATATAAAAAACTATAACAAAGTTCATTTGGAAAAACAAAAGATCAAGGATATCTAGGGAAATTATGCAAAAAATGGTGAAGGAAGGAGGCCTTGCAGTCCGAGATCTCAAACTATACTATAATGCAGTGGTCATCAAAACAGTTTGGTACTGGCTAAGAGAATGAAAGGAGGATCAGTGGAATAGACTTAGGGTAAGTGACTTCAGCAAGACAGTCTATGACAAGCCTAAAGATCCTAGCTTTTGAGACCAGATTCCACCATTTGATAAAAACTGCAGGGAAAATTGGAAAACAATATGGGAGAGATTAGGTTTAGACCAACATCTCACATCTGACACCAAGATAAACTCAGAATGGGTAAATGACTTGAATATAAAAAAGGAAACTATAAGTAAATTAGGTGAACCCAGAAGAGCATACATGTCAGACCTTTGGGAAAGGAAAGATTTTAAAACCAAGCAAGACTTAGAAAAAGTCACAAAATGTAAAATAATTTTGATTACATCAAATTAAAAAGTTTTTGTACAAATAAAACCAATGTAACCAAAATTATAAAGGAAGTAACAAATTGGGAAGAAGTCTTCATAACAAAAACCTCTGACAAAGGTCTAATTACTCAAATTTACAAAGGGCTAAATCAATTGTACAAAAAATCAAACCATTCTTTAACTGATAAATGGGCAAGAGACATGAATAGGCAATTTTCAGTCAAAGAAATCAAAACTAGTAATAAGCACATGAAAAAGTGTTCTAAATCTCTTATAATCAGAGAGATGCAAATCAAAACAACTCTGAGGTATCACATCACACCTAGCAGATTGGATAACATGACAGCAACGGAAAGTAATGGATGGTGGAGGGGATGTGGCAAAGTCTGGGCATTAATTCATTGCTGGTGGAGTTGTGAATTGATCCAACCTTTCTGGAGGGCAATTTGTAACTATGCCCAAAGGGAGCTAAAAGACTGTCCTTTGATCCAGCCATAGCACTGCTGGGTTTGTACCCCAAAGAAATAATAATGAAAAATACATGTACAAGAATATTCATAACTGTGCTCTTTGTGGTGGCAAAAATTGGAAAATGAGGGGATGCCCTTCAATTGGGGAATGGCTGAAAAAATTGTGGTATATGGGTATATGTTGGTGATGGAATACTATTGTGCTCAAAGGGATAATGAATTGGAGGAATTCCATGGGAACTGGAAAGACCTCCAGGAATTGATGCAGAGTGAAAGGAGCAGATCCAGGAGAACATTATACACAGAGACAGATACACTGTGGTATAATCGATTGTAATGGACTTCTCCATTAGTGACAATGCAGTATTTCTGAACAACTCAGAGTCATCTGTGAGAAAAATCACTATGCACATTCAGAGAAAAAACTGGGGAGTAAAAAACACCAAAGAAAAAGAGCTGCTTGATTACATGGGTCAAGGGGGATATGATTGGGGATATAGACCATAAATGAACATCCTAGTACAAACATCAGTAGTATGGAAATAGGTTCTGATCAAGGACACATGTAATACCCAGTGGTATTGCACATCGGCTATGAGAAGGGTGGGGGTAGGAGTGGGAGGAATAGAATATGATTTTTGTAACCAAGGAATAATGTTTGAAATTGACCAAATAAGAAAAAAATATATTGTAAAAATGGAGACTTGAACTCTGGACTCCAAACCTCAGAAGTCCTTGCTCTGGCTCCTAGAATGCTTTGTAATCTCATTGAGATCCTCACCCGGGTGGGATCAAAAGTTCTATTTAACTGGTTGTAAAAGCCTACTGACTCTCTTTTCCTTTTTCTGCTTCTAAGCAGACACATCTTATAATGTAGGTGAGGTGGAATGGGCCTCTCAGCCCTCCTCGCATGTGCTTTCTTACTTGTATATTCTTAAATTCTCAACCTTTAATAAACCTCTAGAAAATATAATACTTCTAGAGTAAAACTAATTTCTACCTGCCACAGTTTGGTTTCTAAATTTTAATCTTAACAGTTGGTGACCTAATGGGACAAAAGACTCATTTTTTAAAATGATAGCCTAGATAATGATTTCTAAGCCACATTTCTTCAAGATGCTTTTTTAGAAAAATCCGCTTTGGACTTTCTTCTGCCTTTCCTCCTGCCAGGCTTGGATGCTTCTGCCTGCCTGTTCCTGCCTGCAGCCATCCATTCCAATTTGCTGTTTGCACCTGGCCCCAGCAATTGCCTCCTTGCACTCCCGGTCGCTGCCTGCCTGTTTCTGCGCCTCAGACACGTGTGAGCGACCCCATCCAGCTCATCACCCAGGCTGCTGGTAGCAGACCCAGTTTCTTCAGGATCAAAAACCGGCTGGTAAAAAATGGGGGTATTGGCCTCCATGTGGGTGGAGGATCGTAGGAGGCGAGAGAGAAGAGGGAAGGAAGAAAGGTTTTTCCAAACAAGAACTTAAAAGCATGGCTATTTTACAAGGATATCTTTTAATTGCATTGATCCTTTTATTGACTTCACCTTCAGTTGCCTACAACCCTTTAGCTAATTTTGGGGAGGCAGCTGGGTGTCTCAGTGGACTGAGAGGCAGGCCTAGAGACAGCAAGTCCTGGGTTGGAATCTGGCCTCAGACACTTGCTGGCGGTGTGGCCCTGAGAGGGTCATTTGAATCACATTGCCTACCCCTAACCATTTTCCTGCCTTCTGATAATAGGCATCTAAATAGATAAACACCCAAGGAACTTTAAAAAGATTGGAGGTTATATTTTTAAGGCATTTCAGACTCAAATGTTTTATACAAATCTCTGTATTCTATTGCATTTTACTCTTTGCTTTGTTTATGATTTAACTTTGTGATTTCAAATTCATATATTACTGCATTCAATATTATTCTGTTACACTGAATCATTTTAATGTACGGAGTTTTAACTACTGTTATATTCTGTTGCTTTTTCCCTATAACCATTTTGAACAAATATCATTGTAATTAAGCCCATATATGAAAAGAGCCTTTCTATTTTTGCCTTTTTAAATTGTCACATAGAGGATAGATGGACTTTATCAGAGCTGGTTACAATTGTATAACAACTTTTGGAAAATTTAATGTGCTAAATATCTCAATTGATTTTAAGGGTTTTTCTCTAGACATGATTTTTAGAATTGTTTTTATAATCTCTGGTCATTTTTGCCTGCCCCTAACACGAGGTTTAAGGCCCATTCTAGTTGCTGAAGTGAAATACAATTATAACCCCCAACCTTCCTGCATTTCTAAAAATGTGACTGGAAATTGGGCAGTTAATCTAAGGGCATTTGTACCCCTAAAAAGCCTCCAAAAAAGGATTACTCCTCATTTATCCTCTTCAGCTCACTACTTTACTTCCACCAGAATGATATCGAGATTTATTGATGATGTTCTTAACCCAAGATGAGTTTTACTTTGTTTAAAAGTGTTCAAAAGTGTTTACTTTGTTTAAAAGTTTCAACCAAGGTTGAAAGATTTGCTACATTTGTAAAAACTTGGGACAAATATCCATCTGTTCATAGGCTTTTAAAATGCCATACAGCAACTTCTGTGAAATATGATAGTGTTTGTTTGCTATTGTAATTAATTGGGCTATTGAGAATTTTGGGGATACTGATAACTACATATTTGTACTACTGTGCAATTCATTTGCTTATACTCACAGTGGATCATGGCCAGATATGAAGAGGAAATGGATTTTATTTTTGGTGAGAAAGCCTTGTACTCTATATTTTCTTAGCTGACACAGTGTGTCAATGATTATAAGCTACATTTTTGAATTTTAAAACTCTTGTTATATTTTTCTCCCATGTGCAATATACTTTTTCAGTTTTTTAAATTTTTTTTCTCCTTTTTATATCTGAAGCACATACCTCCAGCATTAAGATTTTCTTTGGCCTTTTTATTTTGCAGTAAGATAAGTTTAAGATACATTTGCTAATGCATGCCTCAAAAGCTTGAGACTATAAAAATGATGCCACTAATTATTTAAAAAAATATGGCACTCCACTTAATAATTCTGTCTGATTCCAGGACAAGATACATACAAAAGAGCCATTGCACAGGGCCAAAGAAAAAGCCAATCCAGGATGGACTGATGCGCTTCAAAGCCAATGCAAAGGTCTTGAACCTAGTGTGAAGACTCAAGGTTACTGTGTTTAACATTGTTGCGACACAGGCTTTCCTTGTGTTCACACTCACTCTGAAAATACTTATAGACGAGTATCCCAAAACTTGGCTCCTACCTGGCTTCTATAATCTGGTCCCTTTTTCTGTCCTTCATAGTGTGGTACCTTTCTGTAGTCCTGGCTACTGACTGGGTAAATGCATCATTGCTTAGATCATTTTAATTGGACCCTGATTCAAGGACCTGTTATAGATTAATTTTTCCTTTGCATGGAATTTTTACACACAAGACTTTGATAGTCTATATTTTCATCCAGAAATTTTTCTTTTTTATTTGTATTTTTGTGATGTTTTTTTAATATCTCTTGCAAATTGATTCATATACCTCATAACTCAGCCATGCATCCTTAAGTGATCCTGTGTTTTTCAATCACCCACAACATGGGGAAATGTAAAAAATATCATTATTTAAATTGCAAAGTTTAAATTCCTTTTGAGAAGAATTTTAGGCAAAGAAAGATGATACCTCTCTGAATCCAGAAACTGAACTGTTGGAGAAGACACCATGAAGAAGCCTCCAGATCACAAGCTGCACAAGAAGATCAAGAACAAACTTTTGGTGTGTTTGATTGAACATTTATTTTGAATGTACACTTTCATGCCAAAGGGGACTGCCCCCTAATGGGCTTCTCGTCAATGCATCTAGCAATTATTGGTTTTGTTCTTTTTTTCTCATACTCAAATTATTGTAATCTTTTAATTGATTATATTTTTATGATCCTTTGGGGAAGTCCTTCTTCCCAAATGATCACACGAGGATATGTAAAAATGGAGACTTGAACTCTGGACTCCAAACCTCAGAAGTCCTTGCTCTGGCTCCCAGAATGCTTTGTAATCTCATTGAGATCCTCACCTGGGTGGGATCAAAAGTTCTATTTACCTGGTTGTAAAAGACTACTGACTCTCTTTTCCTTTTTCCACGTCCAAGCAGATGTGTCTCATGATGTAGGTGAGGTGGAATGGGCCTCTTGGCCCTCCTATGCACGTGCTTTCTTACTTGTATATTCTTAAATACTCAACCTTTAATAAAGCTCTAGAAAATACAATACTTCTAGAGTAAAACTAATTTCTACCTGCCACAGTTTGGCCCCTAAATTTTAATCTTAACAATATTACTACTAAAAAAAATAAAAAAATAATAAAACAAACTTCTTTACAATGTGACTTCCACCACACAGGTAAAGATACTTCTAAACAAATGGAGAAATACTGATTGTTCATGGGTAGGCCCTGCCAACATAAATAAATTTTTTTTAAAAGTTAAAAAAATAAGCAAATTAGAGAGGGCAGAGGTCAATGAATTGGGAATGGAAATGAAAAAACTAAAAAATGAACAAATTAAAAATTCTCAGAAGACGACTAAATTAGAGATCCTAAAAATCAAAGGAGAATTAAATAAAATTGAAAGTCAAAGGGCTAATGATTTAATAAATGAGACTAAAAGCTGGAAGTTTGAAAAAAACAAATAAAATAGACAAAGTACTGGTCAATCTAATTTAAAAAAGGAAAGAAGAAAACCAAATTGACAGTATTCAAGATGAAAAGGGAGACCTCACCTCTAATGAAGGGGAAATTAAAGCAATCATTAAAAATTATCATGCCCAAATATATGGCAATAAATATGGCAATCTAGGGGATATGGATGAATATTTACAAAAATATAAATTGCCTAGACTAACAAAGGGAGAAATAGACTACCTAAACAACCCCATATCAGAAAAAGAAATTGAACAAGCCATCAAAGAATTCCCTAAGGAAAAAACCCCAGGTCCAGATGGATTCACAAATGAATTCTATCAAACATTCAAAGAACAACTAATCCCAATATTATACAAACTATTTGACAGAATAAGCAAAGAGGGAGTTCTACCAAACTCCTTTTATGAAACAAATATGGTACTATCCCAAAACAAGGCAGTTAATAAACAGAGAAAGAAAACTATAGACCAATCTCCTTAATGAATATAGATGCAAAAATCTTAAATAGGATACTAGCAAAAAGACTTCTGCAAGTGATCATGAGGGTTATTCACTATGACCAGGTAGGATTCATACCAGGAATGCAAAGATGGTTCAATATTAGGAAAACCATCCACATAATTGACCATATTAACAAGCAAACTGACAAAAATCACATGATTATCTCAATAGATGCAGAAAAAGCCTTTGACAAAATACAACACTCATTCCTATTGAAAACACTAGAAAGCATAGGAATAGAAGGCTCTTTCCTAAAAATAATAAACAGAATATATCTAAACGCATCAACAAACATCATCTGCAAGGGGACAAACTAGAAGACTTCCCAATAAGATCAGGAATGAAACAAGGATGCCCATTATCACCTCTATTATTTAACACTGTACTAGAAACACTCGCAGTAGCAATTAGAGAAGAAAAAGAAATTGAAGGCATCAAAATAGGCAAGGAGGAGACCAAGTTATCACTCTTTGCAGATGACATGATGGTCTACTTAAAGAATCCTAGAGATTTAACCAAAAAGCTAATTGAAATAATCAACAACTTTAGCAAAGTTGCAGGATACAAAATAAACCCGCATAAGTCATCAGCATTTATATGTGTGTGTGTGTATATATATATATATATATATATATATATATATATATATATATATATATATATATATATCTCCAACCCATTTCAGCAGCAAGAATTAGAAAGAGAAATTTCATTTAGAATCACCCTAGACAATATAAAATACTTGGGAATCTATCTGCCGAGACAAACCCAGGAACTATATGAACACAAGTACAAAACACTTTCCACACCATTAAAACTAGATCTAAACAATTGGAAAAACATTGACTGCTCATGGGTAGGATGAGCTAACATAATAAAAATGACAATCATACCCAAATTAATTTACTTATTTAGTGTCATACCCACTGAACTACCAAAAAACATTTTTACTGAATTGGAAAAAAAACTTAATGAATTTTATTTGGAAGAACAAAAGATCAAGGATGTTCAGGGAAATCATGAAATAAATTGTGAAGGATGGAGACCTTGCAGTCCCAGATCTCAAACTATAATATAAATCAGTGGTCATCAAAACAATTTGGTACTGGCTAAGAGACAGAAAGGAGGATCAGTGGAATAGTCTTGGGGTAAGTGACCTTAGCAAGACAGTCTATGATAAGCACAAAGATCCTAGCTTTTGGGACCAAAACCCAGTATTTGATAAAAACTGCTGGGAAAATTGGAAGACAGTATGGGAGAGATTAGGTTTGGATCAACATCTCATACCCTACACCAAGATAAACACAGAATGGGTGAATGACTTGAATATAAAGAAGGAAACTATAAGCAAATGAGGTGAACACAGAATTGTATACATGTCAGACATTTGGGAAAGGAAAGACATTAAAACCAAGCAAGAGCTAGAAAAATCACAAAATGTAAAATCAATAATTTTGATTACGTTAAATTAAAAAGTTTTTGACAAAAAAAAAACAATGCAACCAAAATTAGAAGGGAAGCAACAAATTGGGAAACAATCTTCATTACAAAAACCTCTGACAAAGGTCTAAATACTCAAATTTATAAAGAGCTAAACCAATTGTACAAAAAAATCAAGCCATTCTCCAATTGATAAATGGGCAAGGGACATGAATAGGCAGTTCTCAGCCAACGAAATCAAAACTATTAATAAGCACATGAAAAAGTATTCTAAATCTCATAATCAGGGAGATGCAAATCAAAACATCTCTGAGGTATCACCTTACACCTAGCAGATTGCCTAACTATACAGAAAAAGTAAGTAATGAATGCTGGAGGGTAAAATCAGGACATTAATACATTGCTGGTGGAGTTGGGATTTGATCCAGCTATTCTGGAGGGCAATTTGGAACTATGCCCTAAGGGCACTGAAAGACTGTCTGCCCTTTGCTCCAGCCATACCCCAAAGAGATAATAAGGAAAAAGAAATGTTCACGAATATTTATAGCTGCGCTTCTTTGTGGTGGCAAAAAATTGGGAAATGAGGGGCTGCCCTTCAATTGGGGAATGGCTGAAAAAATTGTGGTATATGTTGGTGATGGAATTCTATTGTACTCAAAGGAATAATGAACTGAAGGGATTCCATGTGAACTGGAACAACCTGCAGGAATTGAAGCAGAGTGAGAGGAGCAGAACCAGGAGAACATTGTACAGAGACTGAAACACTATGGTACAATTGAATGTAATGGACTTCTCCATTAGTGGCAATGCAGTGTTCCTGAACAACTCAGGATTCATAAAAAAGAACGCTGTCCACATTCAGAGGAAAAACTGTGGGAGTAGAAACACAGAAGAAAAACAACTGCTTGAATACATGGGTTGAAGGGATATAGCTGGGGATGTAGATTCTAAATGAATATCCTAGGGCAAACATCAACAACATGGAAATGGGTTCTGATCAAGGACACAAGTAATATGCAATAGAAATTGTGTATGAGGTATGGGAAGGTTGGGGGAAAGGGAGGGAGGGAAATAATGTAACTCTTGTAACCAAGGAATAATGTTCTAAATTGTCTAAATAAATTAATTCAAAAAATAGAAATAAAAAAGGTTTTTTTGATTAGATACAGTCATAGCTAGACTTGACTTCAACAATGTACCTCTCATGAAAATATTGAAATGACATAGGATTCTTTTGTTTGAGGACCCTATGATGACCTATGATTGTCAATGGCACCCAAGAAACAACATAGGGAGATGTATGTTTTGGCAAAGGTGTTTGCTATTATCAGATAGGAAATCCAGCACAGATGGTGAGGTCCTGCAGTTGCTCCTGTTTGTAAATGCTGAGTCTTAAAATATCCAGATCCATGCGGGATCCATAATCACTTAAAGAATGATCTGAACTATTCACAAAGGAAAAATCAAGTGGATGTATAATGCCTAATATCCAGACAGTAGCTATGCAAGGAGTATCAAGACAGAACCTAATGGCTATGTAATTAGATGGGCAATGCATTGAGTTGCTATACCATGATACATGTCTTGGGCAGACATTGAAGGTGGATAACAAAATAGGTCTTGAGTTGAACAGGCAGAAAAAACAGCAATGGATTGATTACCTTTGGGAAAATGCCTAGTACAACTAATGATTAGCATCTGGGCTAGCTTCAAGGGTATTTTAAGTACTTCTGCTCTCCCATTATACATTATCAGGTATTCTATGAGTCTAAAAGTGGAACTTTTCTTCCTCATTCTATTTTACTCCCCAAGCATCTGTTGTAGAGCGTTGTCTCAGTCATCTTACTTTTAATGTACGTGGACTGAGTGAGGGCACAAGCAGATGTATGGGTAAGAGGAAAGCCAAGGGGTGACATTTCTCAGTCTTTAAGGCACAATGAGTGATACTAGAAGTTAAATTTTGCACTGCATCAATTAACTAACTGAAACATTAAATGAGAATATTGCTTCTGAGTCAGATACTCAGCAACCTCATTGGGGCATGGGCCAAGCCTAGAACTTAAGAATCAGAAGGTCCTAGGTTTGAATCCCGGCTCTCTCATTTACTAGGCATGGGACCTGAGGGCCTTAGTCTCCTCATCATTAAAATGAAGGGACCTGACTAGATGGTCCTTTGGAATCTCTAATCCTATGATCTCTATAGAATGTCAATCCTCTTCCCAGGCTTACCATGAAGCAGTACTTGGGGGTGGGGAGGGGGACTGGCATTTAGGCCACATGCAAAATGCCATGATCATCATCTCTAATCTCATAACACAAGAATATCCCAAAATGAGATCAAATGAGAGAATGTTTGTAAAATGCTTGGCACAATGCCTGGAACATAGTAGGTGCTATAAAATGCTTATTACATTTCCTTTTCATCCCTTTCCTCTTGTCCCCATTCCTTTTTCCTACCCTATCCCCAGTTGCTTCTGTTATAAAAAAAAACACTTTGCGTAGAAACATCACAGGTTATTACAGAATGAGTGTGTGAGCCGCAAATCAAGCAAATCCTAGCAAGTGACCATGCCTGGCTATTGCAAACATTCAAGGATCTCCAAAAACATGGCATCTAAGCTTCACACTAAATTTGGTCTCCTCAATGAACAACCAATTCAAGGCATTCTTGAAAGGACTTTGAATAGCATCTCTTTTCTCCTATTTGCAATTATTTCTACCCATCAAGCACCCAGGCAATTACTGAGCAATTTTTACCATAACTTTTGACTAGACCTTCTCCATGATGACAGGATTCCTAGGATGGTTTTTTATTGCCAGGGGGAACTTGGGGGTCTGAACCCATCATTTTACAGGTGAGGATGCTGATGATTAAATGACTTGTCCAGGGTCACACAGGTAGTAAGGCAGAATTCAATATCAAGCCCCCTGGTTCCTAATCCATCCATCTTCCCACTACACCATGCAGCCTATTATCAGAATAGCCCTTTTACATGTGCTTATAAGGTCTTTTGCTTTCTGATATTAAATCCCTTCTCGACTCAGTCTCAGTTTCCCCATATGTTGAAGTAGGGCCAGGTGATTTCTGGTTTTGTTTCTAGCTCTGACCTTCCATGACATCCACTTACCCAAGGCAGTAACTTGCTAAAATAGACATCCTTATTCTTTTTTTAAAGCTTCTTAATTGGATGTCAATGCATTTCTGAAAAAACGGTGAATGTATTATTTGATGGATACCAGCCTAGTTGTTCCTGACATCTCTTGTGGCTTTCCCTTAACATTACACAATCTGACACGACTGTTCTATAGAGTTCTACTGGCCCAGAGGTTAAACGGACTCATTTGCCTATTATCAGTACCCCATATACACATGTCTGCCAGCATTTCTAATATTTGGGGAGGGAAAAAACAAGTTTCACAGAGACATTTGGCATTTTACCTTTGTGTTTGTTCTTGGCAGGACTGTTATTTTCCTTTTTTAATTCCATGTGTCTTGCATGGCCTTCACTGAGCTACTCATGTGTATTTGTTTCTGGAGTGTGGCAGAAGACTATTGTTCTCCTTGCAAAGGCCCTTAGGGGAGCAGCCTTCTCAGGCTCAAGGTAGGCTCATTTTCCCCAAACACTGAAGACTTTAAAACAGAGACTGATTCTCAGTCCCCAAGTTAGATGGCGACACATGCCAACTTGCTGAGCCTTTTGGGAAATGGCAGGGCTCAAACCCCTCCTCTCTGTCATCTTCAGCTGCAGGGCTGTCCCACAAATCTTTTGGCTGTGGCTTTGCTCCATCTCACTTCTCTGTCCTCATAAATCTACATTCAGTGTTAATGATAGAACTGAAGGAGAGATGGTTGGAAGTAACTCATCTGGCACCACATTTTTTCCTTCCACTCTGACAGCTTGGTGCCTATCAGTGGTACACTTTTTGACCCTTGGGAGGAATCAAAGCAAACCATTTCATCACTACCGATACCTGTAGTTCCAAGAATTCAACTATTTATTCATGGTTTCTGTGACACTGGAGTTGAAGCAGCTCTACCCCAAGCAGTACCCTTTTTGTTTTAACTTCAATCGTCTCCTCTCTGCCTCATTCTTCTTGGATAGGCCTGGATTCTATTCCCAGGCTCCCTTGCCTCCCCTCTAATCGTTCAGATTCAGTGTTTGAGTCTGGACCGGCAGAGGCAGGAGGGTCAGAAGCTGGGAAGGAGGGGGGCCTTGCCTGGTGCTCCCCAAGGGAAGAGCCTTCCAGATTTCACTTACTCCCAGCTACTTGTCTGTTTGGACATTTCTCTTGCTTCTTTCTTTGCTTGGCTTTTTTTCTTACAGTGCAATATGGCCTAGTTAATAATATTGCACCTGCTGTCGTTACTCCTACCACCTACCCATCACTTTTTAAGGCTAGAGTTTGGAAGAGGCAACACTTTTCTTCCTTGCTTTTTTAAAAGGTATAGCAAAAAGAGCACAACCTGCCCCTCCTGCCAGGTATTTTGTATAGGGATGAAGTAATCAATGAACAAATGCTTATTAGGCCCAGTACTAGGCATGGCATGTGTGTTGCTAGACTGGCCAGGGACTGTATGGATATCAATTATTTTAACTACCTTCTCCTAGCACATGAAACCTTAAATGTGTTTCAGAAGGGCCCCTCCGTGACATGTGACCCTCAAATCATTAGAGTCCTTCCTGGCTTGTGTCCGTCCCCAAACAATAGCTGAAAAGAAAGCAGAGAATGGGAGAGCGACCTCTATTACAGGGACCAGGGAATCTGAGAAGCTACCTGACAATTTCCATTTGGTGCCAGTGGTAAAAGAATATAGGACAAAAGGAATCTGTCTCGCTGACTGCCTGGGGCATCTGAGATTCCATTCAAGCACGCAACAGATAGGACTGTGTGTTAGAGAGAAAGGGAGCTAGCCACAAGGATTCTTATCTGGTAGATCTATAAATTGGGTTGAACCTCTAAGAGATGGTCCTAGGGTATCCAAATTTAGAGGACAGTCACGTTACTTAGCATATAAAAAGAGAAAATAAGTTAAAAATAGGAAGCTACCAGATGCCACTTATTATTATATGTGGCATTGGTGTCCCAGGCAAATGCCTCTCCTGTCAGTGCTACCCTACTTCCTTTTAGTGGTAACCTCCCAAAGTTGTAGTTTTTCATGGTTGCTGGGCTCCTCTCTACCTCTACCAAGTCTCATCCAGAGGGCTTTCCCAACCTTATCCTTGCTCATGAAAATTTGACAAAAAGTTGATCTGATTTGGAGGTGCCTTTCTACTGTTTTCTTTAGGGCGTACTTTGTGTTACTGAGAAACAGAACTTCTGAACTCTGATAGCTGGTTAAAGAAACCTGAAACTGCTTTGATTGAATTGACTAGCTAATTAATTGTTTGAGTGAACTGACCAGTCAGTTGGATCCAAAGAGTCAGGGTTGTTATGTTTAGCAAGAGCCAGGGACTCCCCAGGTCATGTTTGTGATTAGAATGCAAAGGGTTTGTGAGGTCATGGTTAAGAGCAGAAGCTCAGCTGAGCTGTGACCAGCTCCTTCCCCACCCCTTTTTTCATATC
The DNA here is from genome assembly GCF_027887165.1 of Monodelphis domestica. Lineage (NCBI taxonomy): Eukaryota > Metazoa > Chordata > Mammalia > Didelphimorphia > Didelphidae > Monodelphis > Monodelphis domestica. The sequence goes on along the minus strand of NC_077235.1, from coordinate 12,453,115 downwards.
CTTTAAACAAAAGCACAGAGCTCATTAATCATCGCAGAGCAGACAAAACTCTCAATACAGCCAGAAAGTGTCAAGGTGCCCAATGTTGAACTGATGGGAATCAACAGTTGAACAGGGCTGAGGCTACAAACCAAGCTATGAAGCAGAGATAGGTGCCATTTATGGATCCAAGACCAATAGTCATTTGTGGAACCCAAAGAAGAAGCAGCCTGCAGGCTTGAGAATTTACCAGTTGTCCAATCACATATGGCTTCCATCTCTCTCAGCTCCTGTGACCATTTGGGAGAGCTGCAACACTTGTGTAGCATCAAGCTGGGATGGAAACAAAGCTAAGGTGCCTCATATTGAGGGCAGTCCAGAGAAAGAGCCTAACAAGAATGTGAGTCTACTTGATTTCTTTGCTCCAAGTATAAATCAGCAATTGCTATTGGGTGGTAAGTATCTAACCACTTTTTTTTTTACTATTTAAAAGAGAATTTTATTATCAGTACAGTTGAAAATGACAATGTACAAATGCAAAAGAGGCTATTGTTCTGGAGGTTCCCACTTTCCTCCCACTTGGAATGCCAGAGAGAAAACAGTTGAAGAAAACATGCAATCACAGTGATCAACTCTAAAGACAAGAGGTTTGGTCCAAAAGAACCCAACATAATTAATCCAATGACTGTGAACAGCTTCACTGAGTAAGATTAAGATATTGCAATCATAGTGTTTCCATTGGGCTTCCCTTCAGTAAACCAGGGGGGCCTGTTTGAGGGAGATGAGGACTGAGTGCATGTGGGACACATGCTTGGCCTGCTTGCTAGATTTAGAGTATTCTCCATTCATCACATCATCAGGGCACCCAGGGGGCTCCCCTTGCAGGGAGGCAGCACACTGTCTGTGTCAAGGATGCTGAAGCTCTCATCATTCTCAATGCTGGTGCTCTTGCTCTCCTGCTAGGCCAGGAAGTGCACCAGGGCTGTCACAAGGGCGGGAGGGTAGGAAAGGTGTGGCTATGTGTTTGTATGTGTGTGTCTGTATTTGCATTACCCCAACACATACAGGCAGAGCTCTTTTCACATACCCATATACTCTTATTGGAATATGTGGCCAGAAGTCTTACATGACACCTATTCCAGCTTTCTAACTTTGAAACATATCAGGTATAGTTCTCCTTCCTCATTGTGGTTGTGAGGAGATTCTTTCCATGGGGCACTACAGACAAGCATCTTGGTTGAATGGCCCTCCATTCATTTGCAGCAGGTTGCTTCCACTCTGTCAGCTATCTTCAAATTCTCCCCAGGCACTCGCTCCTCCTATACTTTCTATAGATCTATCCATGTCTATTATCCTCAAAAAATCCTCACTTGACCTTTTCATCCCTGCTCCTTATAATCCTTTATCTCTACTTCCTTGTGTGGCTAAACTCCTTAAGAAGGCCATCTATAATCAATACTTTCACTTTCTTTACTTTGCTCTTATTCTCAACTCTACAGTCTGGCTTCTGATCTCAAAATGCTACTGAAATTGCCCTTTCCAAGGCTACCAATGATTTCCCCATTCACACTTATAATTTTTTAATCACCAAATTTGATTCCTTTTTCTCAGTCTTCATATTTCTTGACTACTCTGTGCCATCTCTGACATTGTTGATTACCTTATCTTTCCTAAGGTGGCACGACACAGCTCTCTTCTGGTTCTCTTCCCACCTTTTTGACCATTCCTCAGGCTACTTTGTTGGTATGTTGTTCAAGTCAAGTCTTGACTCCCTTTTCTTTTAATTCTGCCCTATGAAAGTTTAAGACTGAACTGACACTTTTGGGACACTGTGTACACAGGGAAAAGGGAAAAGAGCCCAGTATAGAGCCTTGGGTTATACCCATAGTTGGTGGGTATGAACTGGATGAAGATCTAGAAAGGCAGAAACTGAAAAGTAGTCAGGTATTTAAGAGGAGAATGGCCCTCAAGGTTCCTTCTAGCAGTTTCAAGTCTGGATGGGGTCAAGGGAAAGCTTCAGTAGGCCATGGTTAAGACCATATAGAGGCAGTCTTTGAATTTCTCTAGGCTTCAGTTTCCTCCACAGTAAATGAAGGGGTTGAATAAGCAGATCTCTGCAGGCTCTTTGTACATGAAATTTGTAATTCATGGGAATTAAGAAAATAAGTTTGAGAGGTGAAATGATTGGTTTCTATTTTTGTGTACTGCTCCTTACATTCATTAATGTCAACCCAAGTCAGTTGTGGCACCAGTTGACAAGTCAAAAATAGCCAACTGGTCATCTGAAAGCTGCCAATTTGCCTCAGCACAATCCCAGGAGCAAAGTCATAGCAATGAGGTCTTAACCGATGATTTTGTTGGTGTTGAAGGCAAAATACAATCCTGCCTTCACTCTCTCCTAGGAAGACTGGCTCTACAGTGCTGCTAATGGGAGAAAGAACGCATTTGTCAGTAAATGAAAGAGACGGAACTCTGAGGTACACAAGAAAAATAGGGTGAAAAATGAGATTTCCTTCCTATGGAATCTCTCTTCAAGCCAACACAACCCTTTCCTCAGAAGGCTTCAAACAGGAGAAGTAAAGTGGCCTTAATGCACATATGCCTGTGAATTCACAGGAACTCATTTTCAAGAATTGACTGCTCTCTTAAACAGCTTGTCAGGTTACTTTTGAAAATCTTTGCCGCCATTGGCTTTCCCTGTCCCAAAGGGCAGTAAGCAATGGTCCAGAGCCAAGTCAGAGGGCATTCCTTGGGCTCCAGGCCAGCCTCAGCTCGCACCTGGAAACAAAGTGACAAACACACCCGGCCAGCCTCACTCTAGATTTACACACTGTAAGCAGAGGATAAATGCTAGCGAAATTATTGACTCATTTCATGTTCTCAGAGTAATTTCAAGAGTTGGGCAAGACGAAGACAGGATAGACAATAGCATATATTTTACATATTTAATGGATTTTTCAGGAGATCCTGGCCAAACTGGTCTTCAGATGTATTGGCCTCAAAGACTGGGGACCTCCCCTCATAGGCTCTCTCCTTTCTCCATGGGGTGAGGACAAGGGAAATTCATCAACCTCAATTCATCAACTTCCACAATGGATCCTCTCAAGCATTATTTCTGCCTCTGGGTTATGTAGCAAATGCTTCAGCTGCAGCTTGGCCCTGAGTCAGGACAGAAACCTGGCCAAGGGCAATGACTGACTGTTCAACATAGCTTTCTGCAAAAGTAAGCAATTCCTTAGAAAACTGAGCAAAAAGGGATAGCGTTTCAGGGGCACCATGGAAAAATAGGAAGGAATTCAGATGTATCTTCATTAGAATAGGTGGATACTGATAGAGACTAAGCTAAGGGGTAAAGTCAAAGTTTTCACAAGGAAAAAAAATTGAACAACACATTCTAAAAATAGTCACATTCTAAATGTTTTCCTCCAGCCGTTCTATAGTTTACGTCATTTCAGTGGAAAGGGTTTTTGTTTTTCTTAGCAATAATGGGCTGCTTCCAAGTTAGTTGCTATGTATATAGGACAGCGAGCATTCAGGGTGGCCTACCTCTGACATCATTACTCTTTCCACTTTGGAGAAACTAAACTATTTGAACAGAAGAAGAGTTCTCATCAGTTTTATTTTCAGAGGAAGCAGGCATGAAGGGAAGTGTCAGTTTGGGGAGTGATCTTAGCACTGAGGTACAATCATTCAGGTGGGACTATTTCAACAAGAGTACAGAAATAGAGATAACTAAGAAGAAAGAGCCATCATTCTACCTCATCTCACACAAATCCTCGCACATAAGCTTTATGAACGTGCAAGTCTGCGAGAAAAGCAATCAGTGGTGTGTGTTATTGATGCAACATTCATCAAAGTTGCATTGGAGAATTTGAAACAACATGTTAAAATTTCCTCAATGAGAAATGGAACTTTGAGAGATAATGCCCAGGGACCCCACAAGTATCATTTGACTGTCCAAATACCACACAACTGGAATTGTTCATAGGACAAGCCATGGAGGATCAAGTGCTGTTAAGACTGAAAAAAGATGGGGAAAATGGATTTGGATGCAATCATAATTCTAAAGGATGGCCTCAGTGACAATTATGGGCAGATGAAAATTGCTGTGCTCCTTGGAAAAAGTATGACATCTCCCATATCCTTTGGATATGATAGACCTCAGAATGCAGGCAATACTGTCTCTAATCTAGGGCAGGGTGGAGTGGGTGGAAGGGTAGAGGGGAGGTAGTTACGAGGGGGTACAGGGATGGAGGAGCTGAGGGAAAGGTAAGAACTTCACATGTGTAACCCGAAATACCTCAAAGAGTTAGTCAGAGCTTTTGACAACACACTCCTCTGAGCTTTTACCTCTGGACCTCTCTGTCTTTATTCCTAGCCTAGCAGGAAAATGGAGGCCTGGCTCTTTTACTCCCTCATCCAAGAAGACAAAGGAGTACTAAACTAAGTTGCTCCTTCTGTGTAGTTCTTTGCTGGTGATATGATGTACTCTGCTCATTCTCTCCAAACAACTCTCCACTGCCCTTTGGGTGAAATGAAACTTGAATTCTTTAGACATCATGGTATTTTAGGGCTCATGGCTCTACAAAATCCCTGAAATACTAATGATGGCCACAAGACAGATCGTGAGGAACTGGCTGCCCTTCCATTTCTTCCTTCCTTGCTAAAGGGAGAATCTTGGGGTTAATAAAATCACTGCACCTCCCCCCAAGCCCATTTATATAGCACTTTAAGCTTTTCAAAGTGCTTTACATAGATTATTGCCATAAACAGGACTGCCTTGAAAGCTCAAGGTTAATCTTATTAGAGAGTTAAAATGAAAAGCCAGCTATATATCATAGAGTTCTAGAGCTTCATGTATATTCAAATACCCATTCTATTTGGGGCTTAAGTTCAAAATAAAAATTAAAAACTAATTTTAAAAAGCATGATTATCACTAAGTCTCCACAGGACTTCCCCATTTCCTTTCATAAAAGTGATAGGTTCAAGGCGCAAGAAGAGACAAACATTTTTTGGCCATGGCCACTTTTAGAAATGTTTTTATTTCACTGACTTTACTTATTTATGTTTTTCTTTCTTTTGATTATTCAATGTGGGGGTGGAAAAGAAGGGGAGAGTGGAATGATCACTGAAATTGTCAAAAATGCACAAAAGAAATCATTGGGGAATTCAGAAAGAAGCCCAGGCAAGAAGGGCAGATTCTTCAAGTAACATGTGGAATTTACCATAGACATAAAAAAGTAAGTGCTATGAAATGAGGATCACAATTTGATATGCCATCCTTTTTTGGTGTTCTATTGTGTATGTGCTAATGCTATTTGGGGGCATTTGAGTTTAGAATTTAGAAAATATTGGGTGACTATTGGAATGCAAAAGTGGACATAGAAGAGGATGGCCAAAAACATTTTGGAAAACCTAGTTTGGAGAAAGGAACAAGAGATGCCAAAAGCTCGTAGATGATAAAGAAACTTCTCATCTCTAGGTTATTATGCTTTCTTCAAAAACAGATTTAGGAGGCATTGGACATGCTGAGTTCCACGTAACAACCCTCAAGTGAAATTGATTGTATTTTAATAAATAAAGACTAGACACTGACTGATGTGTGATTCATTTCAAACCATCTGTATAGTCTGAACTCTGACTTACTAGGATAAGGATCAAAATCAATACCCAAATAGACAATATGACTACGACTGAAGCAACTTTGACTTGATTTATTTTAACAAGCTGTTATCATCAAAATGTGGGAGATGGTCAAAAGAATAAATAATATCCTATCAGTATTATTTGTAAAAACAACAAAAAATGGGAGACAAAATGGTGAATTTATTTTATTTTTTAAAAACCTCACTTTCTGTTTTAGAATCAATTATGTGTATCTGTCCAAGTCAGAAGAGTGGTAGTAAGGGCTGAGCAATGGGGATTAAGTGACTGACTTGGCCAGGGCCACATAGCTAGGAGGTATCTGAAACCAGATTTGAACCTAGGAATTCCCATCTCTAAACCTGGCTCTCAAACCATGGAGCCACCCACAACTGTCACCAAAAGTAGTGAATTTAGAGACAGAAACTCTTGGTTCAAATTCTAGCTCTGTCAAGGACTACCTGTGTGACCCTTGGGCAAGTAACTTAACCTTGGAGGGTCTCAGTTTTCTTATTTTAAAAAGAACAACACTGAAGTCAGGGACATTTAACATCTTAAGTCTATGTTCCAAAACAAAATACGTATCTATCAACTAGATAATGGCTGAGAAACATTGTGGTATTATTTTAATGGTAGGGAATACCAGATGAAACAACCACAAGAGACAATAAAAAATTCAAAGAAACGAGAAAAGATTTCTAAGATCTTAGGCAGCATGAAGAAAAGAAATGATCGCATGATGATTATGACAATATAAAGAAAAAGCTAAAGGCAACAAAAGTCAGCGTACTAACTACATAAATAACATTGGCATGAGACACAAGTTTGAGCATACGGCCTTCCTTTCTGTTAACAATCAGTAAGTTATGAAAGGGAAAAATGACCCTCCCCATAATCCATAAATACTCAGTTTGAGGGTTCCATTTATCAGTTTTTAGAGACTGTACTTTACAAGAGGTTTTGCTTATCTGTTAGTTATCTGTTGGGTTGAAACAAAATTTATCAATAAAAATATTTTTACAAAAACAAGTAAATGAAATAACCCAATAGTCGTTTTTGTGACTGTTCTTCAGAAAGCTTAATGGAGGCCAGAGCCAGCTGAGAAATTTAGGAATGATCTGGCAGGCCACAGTCATTGCTGTCCCTAGGCTATCTTTCTTTCTGGCCAAGTAAACTGGCTCAGGCTGCCACCTCTTTTGCCAAACTGTCCACTGAAGTTTCTTGAGCATTTCTCAGAGATGTACAGCCCATTACTTTCTCTTGAGCTAAAGGTGCCCCTTGTGTCCATCTCCACTGTCAATGACATGGCTGAACAACAGCACTAATGTTTCTGCAGATATCTGGTGGCATCCCCAGCAAGATAAAGTAACATGAGGGACCCTTTAAAGGATGGTATCCACTCAATGAGTACTCAGGCACTGTTTTCAACAATGAGACTTGCATTAATTACTCTTGCTTCAAAATTGTCTTCCTTTCTTACAAAGCAGAAATGCTCCCCATCCTAGGATTGGGTGGCAGCTGCTGGAATATCCTCCCTATGTTCTACTTCGTAGCTTCAACACAAAATCATGTGAGAAGTCACCAAAAGGGCCTCTGTGAATCTGGGGATATTTGAGCAAGATGATATCTAAGGTAGAAAAGAGATCTTCATTTGGTACATCATTAAAATCGTGTCTCACTGCTGAGAGACCAGCTCACCCATATGCAATTAGAGCTATGCAGGCATATGGCTACTGCTTGAAAAACGGGGGTGAGACTGGGGGAAAAGATATAATCTCCATCTCTAGTCCTCATCCCTTCAGTTAACTTACAGTTAACTGTTACTGGCTTTGGAATGGAAATGGACCAACTACCATTTAATTTGTCTATTTTCAGTTCAGCAAACGCTTGTTAAGCATACACTGTGTTCAAGGCACTCTGGTAGATTTCAGGAATACAAAGACAAGGTTAGAAACTTGCCCAAGTTGCTAATATTCCAGGAGGGGTTGAAGAGAATACAGATATGTCAATACATGATTTTGGAGACTTGGAAAAGGCACTAACATATTGGGGAATCGAGAAAGACTAAATAGGATGATTTGAGCCAAGCCTCAATGAAGACAAAGAAGGGTGGGGGCAGAAGCAAGTCTGCCAACACCAGTAAGGAAGAAGTATGTTGACTCTGCCTCCTGGCTCATTGTGTTGGGAGCCATGAGAGGAGGATGGTGGATAATGGTAGAGAGAAAAATAAGTTTCTGTGAATGCAAGGAACTGGCAAAAAGGTGAGAAGATAGACAGGAAAGCAAGTCTGATAATGACCAGTGAAGTTCACAGTGAAAAGAGAAGGCAAAAGAGGAAATGACAGAATTAAGGCAGATGGTGAAAGGTAGGCAGGAAAGAGTCACGTCCCCAAATCACAACACTGAATCTCTGGAATTAGAGAAGGTAGCATGATTTTTCTAGTTATAAGACCAGGGAAAAATATGAGTTGAGACCTCTATATTCCAAGATACTATGATTAAGGTGAGCATCGTTGATGTAGGATGAAAGGCTAAGGGTGGTTGGTAGGGGTAAGGAACTGGGAACAGACCCATGTCCCCGGGGATCACACTGAACTGACATATATCACCAGCTAAGCAGTTACATTGTCCAATATTGTGGGCAAAGGCATACCCAGAATGTCTCCATAATGTGGAACATGTAGTAGGCTCTTTGTCAGGCCAGACCACTGAGGTCCTCGTTCCTTGGGCACTCAGTCTGGTGTCTGAGGCTCTAATCACAGAGCACAAGGACTTTGCCAAAGGTCCAATTTCTTTCACTGAAAGGGATGTGGGGAAGGAAGCAGAGATTTCCAAGTCATTTCTTACAATTAAGGAAAGATGCAATGGCAGGGTGATGATCTCTAAGATTCCTAACTGTGTTTTCCACCCTGATAAGCACCCTTGCATCTATGGACCACATAGCATAGGTGCTCTATATAGAAAGGGTGTCAAACACATAATATGGCCCCCATCCCCTCCTGCAACCCAAATCACATTAAAATGTAATTGGCAAAATTTAACAAACTAAATAAAAATACAATAAAATCTAGAAAATATTACCTTTTTAAATGAAGCCAGTATGTGGCCTACAGGGATCTTTCTGTAAAGCTTAGTGGCCCTTGTTTCTATATGAGTTTGAGAACAGTGCCATATAGTATCACAGAATCTGAGAATGTCTCGTTAATGCAAATACAGTTTGAGAGGGAGTCCACAACTCCCTTCTAGAAGCCTTTAGAGCCCCAAGGACCTTAGACAGTGTCTGAAATTCTCTGTGTGTACCTGCCTGAAGGCAGGCACAGGAACCAGGCCTGGGCTGTATAGTACAGCTGCTGCATACCACTTATGGGCAATTCTACAAAGACCCGGGGAGAGATCTAGGAACACTCATTCTCGGCATCAGAATAAAAGCAAGAGTGCGTACCTTTGAATGAACACACCATCAGGCACTCCCCCTGACATCTGCAATAAAAGGGCCAGCAGAAAACTGCAGAAGAACAAACTGCAGTGGGATTCTCTAAAGCAGGCAAACAGATGGGCCAACCCCTATTTGGCTTGGCTTTGTGAATTCTGTAGTTGGTGACAACTGGCACCTATGAAAAGGGATTTGATTGATTAGAGCTGGTTGAAAAGGGTAAGGGTAGCTGGGGATCCCAGAGGTCATTCTGGCTTGCATAACCGTTTCAAAGCAAGTTGTCCCAGAGGGGACACCTTTAACTGACAACTGTACCCCTCCTTAGCTTTGAATCAAAACACAGCTTTGAAAAAAGCAGATGTGCTAGTGAGTGTTCAAAGAATTCTAGAACATTAGGGCTAGATGAGACTTTTAAGTTGTCTGGGCCATAATACTCCTGGCACATGAGGAAAATGAAGTCGAGGACAGTCAAATGATTTGTCCAAGATAATGCATTGGGTGGCGTGAGGCAGTCTGGCAACCCATAGTTCTGGACTCCTAATTCTAGGACTCTTTTCAAGCCATACAGGCTATTTAAAGTAATGAATGCAAGTTTGTCTGCAATAAGAACTAATAAAGAGAACACAAGAAAAATAGACAGGTCTAAATGGAAACTTAATATTGACTTCATGAATAATGAGTGGGTCAAAGAACAAAGCAAAGAAACAATGAATAACTATGTGAAAGAGAATAACAATGAGACAACATACTAACATTTCTGAGATGTAGTTAATGCAGTCCTCAGTGGAAAAACACTAAGAACATATATCAAGAGAGAAAGAGAAGATTGATGAATGGAGTATGTAATTGAAAAAAATGCAGAAAGTCAACAAATAAACCTAAAATGAGCACAAAAGGGGAATCTTGAAAATTTCAAGAGAAAAGGGTAAAATGGTCAACAAATTCTATTAGAGAATTAATAAACAAAAATAAAAGCTGGTTCTTTGAAATGACTAGTAAAATTGAAAAACTGTCAGCTAATTAGATCACAAAGAAGGTGAAGGAAAATCAAATGACTAAAAATAGAAAAATTAATGGGCCAGATCAATAGAGAATAAAAATGATCAGATCATATATATCATATATATAAATGCCAGCAAAATTAAGAATTTAAAAGAAAAAGAATAAGCTATAAATATATAAAACACCCCAAATTAATAGGAAAAGAGGACTTCAACAACTTAGTCTTGAAAATAAAATTGAACTAGTCATAAAAGAAAGATTGAAGAGAAAAAAAATTCCTGGACCAGGACCACATAGATCTACAGGTGAATTCTACCTAATGCTTAAAGAACAATAAACATCGATGCTACATAAACTGTACTCAGCCACTAAGAAAGAAAATATTTTTCCCAACTACTTTTATGAGACAAATAAAAACCTTTACCTAAAAAAGAGAAAAATAAAAAAGAAGGAATTATAGAGCAATATTAGTAGTAGTCATAGTAGTCTCTCGGTAACTGAGGATGACAATTGTCTTTGTGCGTTTTTGTGCACAAAGACACCTGTGCATGAAGATTTAAGTGGAAAAGTCGGTTCACAGAGACAGTCCCACTCTCTCGGCGTTGGAAGCCTGGGTCCAGTGGCACGAGAAGTTGTTACATCTGGAGACTTCCTCAGCTGCATTGGATGGGTGTGTTGTCTTTTGTGCTCCAACACGCCCTAAGCACTCCACAGTGCTTTGCTGTGTCGCCCTCTCAGCCATTGAACCTTCTTATTGGTTTCTTCTGCCTGTTCCGCCGAAGCAGTCTTCACATGCTGGGTGAGCAAAGCCCTGGTTCACCAGGGGTCCACGATGACCCGATGGCTACCCTCACAAGGTTTGGACGGCCTGTCGAAGCTGTTGCCCAGGGTGTGGCCGCTGCCGCATGCTAGCAGCTACTGGGAGCCACAAGTGAGAGCTGGGTGTCAGGTGAGGGTCAGAGGCTGGAGAGCTGCCCTAGGAGGGCACGACAAGCTCTCCATACCAACGATATTACTCCTCCCTGAGCACCCCATACACCCCAAAGAGCAATATTACTAATGGCTATATCAATGAAAAAAATAAATAAAATCCTGGGAAAAAGACTAAAACAATATACATTAAAAAATTCACTATGACTAATTTGGAATCCTATCACAGCTGTGAAGACTATGCATAAACATTAGGAAAATATAAGCATAATTGTATCAAAAACAAAAAATATATACAAAACACAAGCTATCAACAAATTCAGAAAAAAATTTTTTAACAACTTACATCATTTATTTATGCTAAAAATCAAAACCTCCAAGGATTAGGCATATAAGGACCTTTTTCAATATGAGAAAAAGAATATATCTAGAATCAAAAGCTATTTGCAGAGGGGAAGAATTAGAAGTGTTTCCAATAAATGCAGTAATAAAACAAGGATGTCTTCTTTGTTATTTGACATGGTGCTAGAAATATTACCTAACAACAATACAAGAGAAAAAAATCCCAGGCATAAACATTGGCAAAGAGGAAACAGACATTTCTTTTTGATGAAGATATAAAGGATTACTTAGAAAACCTTTAAAACATCAGAGGCTACAGTAAAGAAACAAGATACAAAAGAAATGAACAAAATCAGTTACCTTAATAGATGACCATGAATTAGAAAATTTAGGAGTAAATTTTAAATAGAGAAATTTTATTCTAAATAATAACAAAATGCATAAAATAAATGGGGTAAATCCTCTGGGATACACTCAAGACTTATGTTAACACAATTAAAAATACTTTAAAGAAATAATGACAAATAAATGATGATGGGTTATTCATTTCCCAGGTCGGGCTACACTAATGTATTAAAATGATTATACTAATCATTTACATATTTAACACTACAGCAATCAAACTATTAAGGAAGTACTTCAAAGTGTAAGACAAAATGATAAAATTCATTCAGAGGAAGAGAGGGTCTAGAATTTCAAGCGGGGAAAAAGCAGAATTGAAGGATAAATAACACTTTCAAAACTAAAATTACATCATGAAGTCATGATCATCAAAAAATATTTGGCATTGGTTGAAAAAGAGAAAAAGTGAATTCGTGGAACAGACTACATGAAGAAGAATCAAACTCAATAACCTGAGAACATAAAACACTTAGTAAAGAATTCCCTACTTGACAAGAACTGCTGGGAAAAGTGAAAAGCAATTTGACAGAAATTAGGTTTAAACCAACACCTTAATAACACCAAGCTGCCCTTGATGAATTAAAGTCATCTGGACCAGATGAATTCCATCTTGAGTCCAGAAAGAATTGGCAGAAACAACTGCTGAGCCATTCTCAGTGATATGTGAAAGGTCATGAAAAATGGAGAAGTATTGCAAGATCAGGGAAGGGCAAATGTTCTAGTTTTCAAAAAAGAGAAGATGCCAACTATAGCTCTGTAAGCTTGGGAGAATTCTAGAACCTGTCATTATAGCGATGCATAGGGAATATCTAGAAGGGAAACAGTAATGACAAAAGAGCCTACCTGGTTCTTAAAGAATGACTCTTACAGAATAATCATTCCCTTTCCTTAAAAACAGGACTTCTAAACTAGGAGATAACAGGAATGCTGTGATTAGTTTAACTAGACTTTAGCAAAGTTCAAATAAAATCACATGCATCTAACTGAGTTAGATAACAATACAGTCAGATAGATACAGAAATGAATAGCTAGTAAGAGTAGTTGTTAATGGTTCAATGACAAATTGGCAGGAAGGGTCCAGTGGAGTCCCACAGGGATCTATGCTTGACTCTGTGCTGTTTGAAATTGTTATTATTGAACTAGATAAACATAGAGAAATTATGCAAAGCTGTCAATTTGTAGATGATACAAAACTGTAAAAGATAGGACCCTTTGAGATCTTTTCCAAGTTTAGAGAGTCAGGATTCAAAAGATCTTGATGGTCTAGAGTGGGTATTTTTTAAACCCTTACCTTCCATATTAGAATTTATATTAAATGTAGGTTCCAAGGCAGAAGAGTGCTAAGGGTTAGGCAACTGGATTAAGTGACTTGCTCAGGGTCACATAGCTAGGAGGTGTCTGAGGCCAAATTTAAACCTAGGATCTCCCATCTCCAGGCATAGCTCTGTGGCTCTCTACCCATTGCGATGCTTAGATTCCCCTAGAGTGGATATTCTCAGCCTGAGATCCAGACTTACCCCCACAAAGGCATATTTCAGGGAATCAATGACTTTGAATGGAAATGTTTATGTCTATTTTCACTGACCTATAACCAAAATTTAGCATTTCCTTTAATTATGAATGTAAGTAAAAAAACTCTCAGTGGCCAGACTGTCAGAGGGGTTCATGTCACAAAAAACATTAATAACTCCTTTTCTGTAGACTACTAGGCATCATCTCTAATTGTTACCTCTAAGCAGAAAATTGGCAAATCAATTCTTTCCTCAAAAGCTCCCATCCTGCATCATCTATTGCCTACTGGCTATCTCCATCTAGCTATCTCCAGGCACTTCAAATTCCATATTCTCCAAGGAAACTCATCATTCTTCCTCTCTTTACCCTAAATTCTATGGGCCTCATAGCACCTATTCTCATGGTGATGGTACCATCATCCCTCCAGCTCCAAAGGCTTGAAATCCTAGAGTCAATTGCACCTCCACAACATCTTACCTTGTTCCCTCTCACTGCTCTATTTTAATTTAGTGAATATTAATGAAGTGCTTGATCAAGGCCAGGCACTCTGATAGGAAGTACAGACACAAAGATTATTAAAAAGTAATAGCCCCTGCCCTCAAGGAGTAGGGTGAGGGGAAGCTGACATGGCATGTCAAATACAAAAGTGTAGATTAATGTACACAGACAAGAGCCAGTTCTAAGGGGGAAAGGACTTTTTCAAGCTTGGATGGAGGAGGAGGGATTAGGGAAGATTTCAGGGAATGGGTAGCAGGTACTTTGAAAGAAGGGCTTCTGAAGAAAGAAGAGATTCTGAAAGGCAGAGGTGAGATGGTAGTACACAAATCCAACCTGTCATGAGTGATAGCTTGTATGAATGCAAAGGGTAAGGGGGTCAGGGGGCACATGGAACACTAAAGCGAGCCAGTAGGCCCATTTGGTTGGCATTTCCTTTTCTCACCTGCTTTTCCTCTCAACTTTCCCAATTTCCTTGTTTTTCACATTCCAGTTAGGTGGCTATGATCTATGATTTATGATCTAGTCGGACAGTTTGCCTGGAATTTGGAGAGTGTGAAAGAAAGTAGCACAATTTGGTTGGAGCCAGACTGTAGAATTTCTTAAATTCCAGGTTAAGTAGTGTATATTTTATTTTGTAATAGTGAGCCCCTGAAAATAAAAAAAATGGCTTTACAATTGTTTTTCATTCTGTAAAATAGTCACTCCTTAATAATAACTTCATTCTCAAACCCACACAACCTTCCCCTGTAACAAAGGAAATCAGTAAAGCAAAACTATCTGCCCCGTATTATCATGTATGCAACAATTCCAAACTTCGTTACCTTTCTCTTGAGAGAAGGGAAGTGGGTACTACCAACAGTGACAAAAAACCAAGACAAGTTCTTGCATTTAATTGGATTTCTGCCTTTTTTCATTTATGTTTTTATAATCATTGAACATATTTCCCTCCCAGTTGTCCTCACTGCACTTTGCATTAATTCATTCAATTTCTTTCTAGGTTTCTTGGAATTCCTTATATTAATAATTTCTTATAGTGCAATAAAATCCCATTTTATTTATATACCACAGCTTATTGAGCCATACCCTAATTGATGGGTAGCTAGTTTCCAGTTATTTATGTCACAAAAGTGCTGCTATGAATATTTGGGAATAGATGTGTTCTTTTTATCTTTGACTTCTATTGCCCAGTAGCAGGATCACTGGATCAAAGATTTAGAACAACCTTGACTTTGATTCTTGGGAATTGAATATTGTTCTCAATTGATGTCCACAACTGTCAGGTTATTTCACAGCTACATGACCCATATATTAATGCCTGTCTTCCATAAGTCATATAACATTGACTTTTCATATATTATCATCCTTGCTGAAAGATGTACACTTTCATGAATTTCTTGGTAAACTGCATTTCTTATTTTGAAAACTACTTAGTCATATTCCTTCACTAAAGATTTATCTGGGAATAGCTTAGCCATATAAATAAATGTATGAACATTGAAGATTTTTGGCCAAAGGATTGAAATGGTCAGATGTGTTCCTTAGAAAGATTATGTTAGCAGCTATATGAAGGATACAGTGGAGGTAGGAAAGACTTGAGGCAAAGAGACAAAGCGAGGAAGCAGTTCTAAAAGTTCAGACTAGGGGTGATGATATTCTGAAAGTCATTGGGAGCCACAAAAAATAAAAAAAATACTGTTTACAATGCTTGAAAAATGATGGTGGTTTTCTAATTGGAGAGTAGACTTATGGGAAAAGTATCATCGAAGAAGACTAACAAAATCTATGCCCTTCTCTTGGAGGAAGAGACAGACTTTCTTCTTGCTGAGGCTAATGTCTCAAAGTGTTCCTATTATCCTCACCCCTCCTATCTCTTATGGGAATTTGCCTCTCTTCTCATGTTCAGATTTTACTTAGACTTTTTCTGCTTACAAATATTTTCATGTCTCTCCTATCTTTAAAAACCTTCACTTTATTCTGACATTGCCTCAAACTATCGCCCTACATCTTTCCTTCGTTTCACTGATAAACTAAAAAGAATATTTGTTGCATTCACTCCCTCATCAGCCACTTACTTCTCTACTTGAATCAAAATGTTTCTTTCGAAGTTCATTGCCAATCTTTTAAATGTTCAATCCAATAACTTTCTGATACACTATTAGATACACTATTATGTGTTTGTAGTCTCATTCACCTGCTAAGTTACATGCTCTTTGAAGTCAGGTATTGTGTTTTAGGTATATATGATATCTCTCTCCAAAGGGCCACCACAGTGTTCTGTACACAGTAGTTGTTTAATGTATGCCTATTATATTAAAGATTTGCATGAAATAAATGTAGGAATTGCTCTTCCATTTGACTAAAATTTCTTTAATGGGGTGAGTGGGAGAGACAATGGAATCCACCTTAAAATAAATGTTAGAATTAAGTAGAATATTTTATTATATGTTAGGGAATAATTTTTCTTTGGATCT
This sequence comes from Monodelphis domestica, assembly GCF_027887165.1. Taxonomy (NCBI): domain Eukaryota; kingdom Metazoa; phylum Chordata; class Mammalia; order Didelphimorphia; family Didelphidae; genus Monodelphis; species Monodelphis domestica. Next base: position 12,436,903 of record NC_077235.1, on the reverse strand, counting down.
GAAACTCTAAAATTACAGAGAAAGCCAATGGGCAAACATGACACTGTGTAGATGTTCACTTTATACAACTTTTTAGGAATGCATCTACTGTAGAAAGTCAAGATAAATTCAGAAAGGTCATGCTGCAAAATGCACATTAATATAAATAAATGCAAATGGTGTGTCAGATATCTCATGGCAAGTCCTGTGTAAGGGTAATGTATTACGTGGTTGGAAACGAAAATATAATTGACCTCCAAGCTGCTACAAAAATGAACAACTTAGCAATTTGGCAAAATGATAGCACAGATAAACAGAAGCTGTATACATTACTGGTGGGCTGTACACATTATAAAAGGCCTATTAGGTCTCTTCTTCAATAGTCTAAGGAACTCAGAGCATTTAACAAAGGATAGGGTGGGAATTCAGGTCATTGTGGTTTTTAGTAGGAAGGCACTAATGTTTTCCCTTTAATAGAGGTTATAAAAAGCAGTCAGAACGCGATCAGGTCCATGGAAAGTGAAAAGATGAGTTGAAAAGGGGTTACAAGACCCTGCTGAAGCCAAATACTTCCCAGGCTGCTAAGTGAGGAGGAAGTCACCTATTTTATGAAAGGGCTTTGTGAATGACTGTGCTATCTTCTGTAGGAAGCAGGTAATCAGCAATGCTGTGAAGTCATTAACAAGAAAATAGAAACTGAGAGAGGGCACATTTTTAGCTCTTGCCATTGGCAAATAACTCTAAACGAATTGAGATTACCCCTTTTGGGGAGGGAGGGATGGAGGGAGGGAGAGAGGGAGAGAGAGAGGGGGAGAGAGGGGGGGAGAGGGGGGGAGAGTGGGAGGCAGGGAGAGATACGGAGGGAGGGAGAGAGAGAGAGAGAGAGAGAGAGAGAGAGAGAGAGAGAGAGAGAGAGAGAGAGAAGATTGCTCTTCAAAATTTTACTTTCCTAAGGAAGCCTTCCTTGCCACTGGATTAATTAAAAGAGGAATGGAAATTTGCCTCTCATAAATGCATTTAGGGTAATGGTCCCTTTCCTTACCTAATAAATGCATTTACTACTTTACTAGGAAAATATAAGTTTTTATGTAAGGCAGTCTTTAAAAGCATTTTGGCTTTCCAAATTACTGATACACTGATAGAACCTTCATTAGTTACCTTACTGACACTTCAACTTTTACTTTTCCATTTAGTGTTCAGGAGGTCTATTGAAACCGAAGTACTTAAATTCCTGTCCAGGTATGTGGATAGTGCGGAGTTTTATGTTAGTATGAGGGTCCATGCTGCTTTTTATAATAAAGAGTAAGTAACAAGGGAGAACTGAGCAGGATGGAGAAACTGAACCACTATACATTCAATTCAGAATGTCTCCTGCTTTTTTTCATTGTTCTCAGCATCAAAAAAATTAACAAGCATTTCCCATATTGAAGGCTCTGATCATGATGTGTCTTCATTCATATGAAATGAAGTCCTACTAAGATCCCAGACACATCCTTTTCAATATACACAAAAAATATAAACTCCAGAACTGTTTAGGTTATTCACATCTCTGGTCTACTTCATAAAATGAAAGAATTAGAGATAGAAAATGAACGCATGACCAACAAGAGAGCCAATTTCTAACCCTAACCCTAAATTCATTTTTCTGTAAACCTTTTCAGCCTCCAAACCTCAAAATAAATGGAAAAGCTTTATTAAGCTCTTAGTATGAGCCAAGTACAATGCCAAATGCTTGGGATGGGCACAAATGCAACAGAGGAGATCTAATGAATCCTGAAGAAGTCTACATTCAAATACAGTAGCGGGGAAAGGTAGATTTGGCCTGGAAAGCCACAGATATGAAAAGTGAAACAACAGTCACCATAAAGGCACTGACGATGTGCATCCTTTCCAGAAGTGGTGGTGGTGTCTTTGAGATTCTGCAAGTTCCCCAAGTCTGAATTAGAAAGGGAGGGGTGGGACTTACTTGTAGAGCATAGGCAGACAAAAGTAGAGTAAAAATGAGTTTGCGCTTTGAAAGAGATATATTATAATTAAAATGGCAATACTTCTTAATACTATAAATTTACTGCCAGAACAAAAGATTTATTTTCCAGAACTAGATAAAAAATAATGAAAAAGGGGGCAATGAAACTATCTTACAAAGCAGTAAGAATTTAAAAGTAATTGGTAGTGGCCAAAAAATAAAATTCAAAAGTAAATCATACTGTCTCCCTGCCCCCACCAAAAGGATAGCTCCACCTAGCATTATTTGTTATGGTAAACCCTAGAAACTTTCCCAATAAATACTGGACTAAAGGAAAGATTCATTTCTTCTCCACTTCTGTTTGACATAATAATGGAAATGAGAGTAATAGAAATATGACAAGAGAAATAAATTAATCACAGAAAAATGAACTAAGAAGAGTTAGTATTTATTGTCTCTATTTTTTGATGGCATGATGATTTACTTGTAATACCATAACGATCTAAAGAGCTGAGAAAATGAACTTTGGGTAAAGTAATAGGATACAAAATAAATACAAACACAAATGGCATTCATAGATAACAATAATAAAATCAAGTAAAAATAAAAGAAAGAGAAATTCTAGTTAAAATAACTCCATTATACCTAAAACATCTGGAAGTTAATCTACTTAGGCACAAAAATCACATGAGTATAATTAGAAAACACTCTTTAAAGAAATAAGGAATGATAAAAAGACAAACTACTTATTGTTTATGATTGGGCTAAGGTAATAAAACAGATGATGATACTTCCAAAATGAATTTAATGGATTTATTGATATATTCATCAAACTATCAACAAAACCAAAGGTCTAGAATCTCAAGGTAAATAATGAAAAAAGTAAAGTACTCACAGTATGGGGATTTAACCCAAACTTTGATCTTACTACCTTTATGATTTTGGGCAAATCACTTAACTTATCTAACTATCCAAGGCAGATCCTATAGTCTATGAAACTGTGATTCTACTCGATATGGTTAAAAAGTGGAAAATATATCACTAGAATAGACTAGATAAGAATCAGGCAAAAATGATTGGCTACAACTTTGTGGGGCACAAATGTAATGGAATATCACTCTATTATAAGAAACAATTAACATGAGGGATACAGAGAAACCTGGGAAGATAGATACAGAGCTAAGTTAGCAAACCCTGAAAAACAACATACTGATGCAAATTGAAAGAATAAAATAAAAATGAAACTGAACTCTGTATAATTAAAATGACCAAGTTAAGTACCAAGGAAAAGATAATTCAGTACACTTTTCTCCCTTCTTTTCTTTTTTATTAATTCTTAGAATGAATGATTTTGCTGGGTGGGGGAAAAATAGAAGGATTTGTAAAAAAGGTGATATAAAAGAGAAAAAATAAAGGAAAGTTTCATTGATTACTAGAAAATTTACTTGTTGGTATGTCATGAACATAAACAGATCAGTTAGAAATCTGACTGGAGGATGGACTGAAGGGATAAGACTTGAGGTGAGGAGACCAACGAGTAGACTATCGCAATAATTAAAGCACGAGTTGATGAGAGTCTATGCCAGGGTAGTGACAATGTAAGAAAGAAGGGAGCATATATGAGAAATGTTAGAAAGGTAAAATCTACAGGATTTGGCAAAAGATTGGATTTAGGAGATAAGAATGAGTTGAGAATGACAATTCAGTTGACAAATGTCAGAATGACAAACCCAGCTTCTGGGTTACTAGAAAGATAGTGGTACCCTTGAAGGTAAAAGGAAAGTTAGGAAGAGGGGAAGGCTTGGAGGGAAAGATAATGAATTAAAATTTAAAAATGCTGAATTTAAATGTGTGTGGAATGTCTTAAAGCTTTTAGGTTTCATATGTCATGCAAATACATTTAATCACTGACAAAAGGGCCCTAAACTATATATATATATATATATATATATATATATATATATATATATATATTATATTATATATACAGTCTTTTGCAGAGTAGATACTTAATAAATGTCAAAAATGGAGATAGGCTGATAAAAGAAAGAAGGAAAATGGTACGTCACCTAAAACCAAATCTTAATATTCACATAAGATTTCCTGTGGCAATATCCAATACTGTGAAATAAAAAATGTACAACTGTAATGAATTGGTGTTTGGTTAATCATTATCCCTTCTTAACTGCATACAGAAATTGTGATTTTGCCATTAATGGACACTAATTACCAAATAAAAGTTTTAAAAAGTGTCCTCCCTAGATATGAATGATGTTATGCTGAATCTTGTACTTATATGATGAGACTACAAATTAGAGAGGCAGGCCAAGTCTACAAACCACACTTAGAAATCTCACCTGCAGACATGCTAGAATCCAGCCACCTTAAGAAAGATGGAATACTGAACCAAGGTTGAGGGATACAGGGTAAATTCAGATGATCTAAAAGCAAAAGATAGAAATAAAAATCTCTTTTAAAAATTCTGAACCAAAGGGAATCTGCTTGCCTATAACTACTGCTGAGCTCATAGACAGAAAAAACCCATGAGTTCATTCCATACAATCTATGCCAAACATGCTCTGATTTAAGGGTAGCTAAAAATGGAGGGTAACAATTAGAATTCAAAGCACTCTAGATAATAAGAAAGATAAAGTCTCCCAAAGAATAGAAGTCTTGATTTATTTTAAACTTTAGTTCTCACACTTGAGAATTGGAATTCTAATAACAAATAAAGACAACATGCAAAAGAAAATAAAAGACAATCTGGTAAAGATAGTAAATGTCTCTACTTCTTGGCATCATTCTTTTATGTGGCATCATGTAGACACTGTCCCAAAGGCCTCTGGTATCCCTATCCTAAAAGCAACTAAAAGGGAATAAGGTGGGAGGATGTTAACTCAAAGTATGTAACCTAAGTAGTATTGGCTTTGAGGAGTATTTCCTTAGGGGGTCATTTCTTCCAAATTACAAGAAATCTCATTCATCCAGTTGAAGAACATCTCGACCCCCTGGGGGGACACATTTTTCAAGTCTGAGTCAATTGTGCCTTCACATTTAGGGAAAATGTAATCAGAGAAGTTAGAAGGAAGTAATGGAGATGGAAGGGAAGTAGGAATTTTTGGACATCATTACTCTCATTACAGCTAAATCTTTCCTAATAATGTAAGCCAGCCTGATCATGGTCAAAGAGATCACCTACTGGGTTTGGTGTACTCTGTGACAGTTACCTTGGGAATTATCAGTGCAATGCAGAGCAATTGGAAGAACAAGAAAGCTTGGGAATTTCCCAAGTCTTCAAACAAGATTTCTTTCTTCCTATCATAATAACCAAAGCCCACTGTGGCAGCTACAACTGGCAAACAGTGCCACGATCCTATATTCTAAGAGATGTAGTTGGCTGCTACCCTGCAGAAGCATTCACTATATTGGCCTGTCCGTTTACTCTCTTGAACTAGATGAGGACTATGCAATAATATACTGCCAGCAAACACACTCCCATTTTGTTGACAATTTCCCTTTCATTCTAAGCATCACCTTCTGTATGGGTACAGAGAAATTTTAGGAACTCAAGATGTGTCACTGCTCTAAATAAATGGGGTAAAAATCTCTAAGATGATTGTACCTGAAACCATGAATCTATTTTATTACATTTCTTTTTAAAATAACAAGCCTTTTGAGGGAGAATATAACTATTACCATCCCCTCCAAACTCCTTACATCTAAAAACAGGGAAAAAACCAGATAGGTGTTATCAAGCAAAATACTTATATTCAGTGACCACAGAAAAAAAGCATGTCTCCTTCTGTACCTTGAGTCTATCATCTTTCTGTCAGGAGGTAGGCAGCACTGTTCACCATGGGTCCTCAAGAACCATGACTGGTCATTCCATTAAATAGATTTTTAAAGCTGTTTTTCTTTACAAAGTTTTGTCGCTGTATAAAATAGATTTGCTAACTTCACTTTGTATCAATTTGCATCCATTACCAACTTACTGACACATTAAACATGTGGTTTTCAAAGCCAACCTGCTTATCTGTTCCTCTTGCCTGTCTATAATCTATTCTCTTCTATTTTTAAAAAATCAGGATGGTTGTCCTTTTACAATCTTGTGATTCCTCTCTAGTTTTCCATGATAGTATTATAGACTGCAGCTCTGTAATCATACCTGGAAGGTCTTTCAGGATCTGAGGGTATGAATAACCAAGCCAGGAGACCTAAATTCAGTGGCAGTTTGGCGCTCTCTTTCTGTTTCCTCTCTTATCTTGGATATCAGTGGGCTTTAAGTCATTTTTGTTTGGTCATTTCCAGGGTAAAAAGATAACAGAAGCAACTTGGGAATCAAATCATTTGGTTTTCTATATGTTGTCACTTATCACTGTCTCATACATCCGCAAAACAAAGATCCCATCCATTGTCTTTGTCTTTTCTTTTTTTCCATTTTTTTTTTGCCCAACAAATTTAATGATTAATCAAATTCCAAGATGCAAAACAGGAAATACAGGAGGAGAATGATGGCTTAGAGGAGAAAACATGACTGCTTTCGGGATCAGAAAGAAAACCAAAGACTACCTCTCACATCAGCTGGTGGGACCTCTTGTCTGAAGTTGGTTTCACATTCAAGGCTGCTTCAGGAAGAGATGGTCCTGGGTTCCCCAAGGAGTTAGACTTTCACAAAGTATGGGTTAACATGTCTTTACTCTTCTCTCCAATTCCCAATATAGTTTTAAAAAACAAAACAAAACAGCAATCCCAAAATGAAGACCCTGTGTGTTTATCTGAGCTTCACTCATTGGCTTCAGCTCATTCTGGATTTAGCAATCCCAATGCTCCTCTCTTTTCTCCCCTATATTTTGGGTACTGGTATATAGACATTTGAAAGCATGGATTTGACTAGTGATGCCTTCCTTCCACAGGAAGGACTGGGGTCAAGGGAATCTCTGAGACTTGTCTCCATATCTGTTCACCCTAACTAGTGGTGAACACTCGTTTCTTTTCATTTAACTCTGTGTTTAATTCCCATTGCTCTACAGCTGTTTGGTGGTATATAGGTAAGGAGTACATACTAATTTACATGGCTGACCTGCTACATAAAACTTAGGCAACCTTGTGACTATACAAGTTAGCTTTCTGCTCACATATACACAAAGCAACAAAGACTTAGTGGAGGCAGAGATTGTTCAAATTATACGAACTAAGGAGAATAAAAATAAAAATCCAACTTTAAGTTCATTCATAAAGATAACATTATACATGGCAAACAAAATAAATCATGTGAAACGAAACCACGTTAGACATATGTCAATTTTCTTCTATTGAAATAAATAATTTATTTTAGCTGGGGAAGCACTTATTTCAATATTAGAAAAATAATGTGATTTTTTTTCAGCATAAACTAACCCTCAGGTGGAAGAGAGACATTGATTTCTTTAAAAATAGATTTCAAATAAATCCAATGTCTTCATAATGAAAACTTAACAACGTTCACCAGAATGTTGGAGTTACATAAGCCAGTGACTTCCCAAGGAAAAAGAAAATTGCATTCCCTTCCCTATCATTGGCTTTTGTTAAATACGATTTTTCCATTCCATTTGACTGGCCAATTTGATTACAGTTTGCTAACGCTCAGCTCCATGCAATTGAGATCTACAAACTTTATTTAGGAAAGTTGAACCTGTACAGAACTCATTAGAGCTGCCCATTCATTAAATCCAGACAGGTACCTTCACAGAGCACTGTCACTTTGTGGAACTGAATTGCAAGGTGCCAAGTATAATAACAGCTGGCGTGAGGTTTTCAAGATACTCTACATACATTATCCCATTTGAGCTTTGCAGCAATACTATGATGCAAGTCCAACTATTCCCATTGTACAGATGAGGAAACCATGACTCAGAGAAAGAAAGAACTAGTAATGATTTTCTAAGAGATGGGATATGAACCCGAGTCTTCCTGATTATCCATGCCTTTTAAAGCACTGTGCTCAGATACAGGGAATATTTGGTTTTAACACCTTTATATCAGAGAGTCAAAGGAAAAGGAGAGTAGCTAAGAGCCAGCTAAAAGCAATTGCAGAAAACTTGGCATCCCCACAAGGAGAAAAGCGATATAGGCGGATAATTCCCATTTGCACAAGAATTTTTACATTCTCTCACCCTTCAAAGGCCGGCACACAATTATCACTGTGAAGAAAGTATACTCTTTGTCAAAATGAAAGATTCAGTGTTCAGGGAAAATTGCTTAATAACACGAGGTCCCCTGATAATGTATTGATAATCCTGCAGCTGAATGACCTGAGTACCAAATCAAATCATATCCAGGAACATTGTCTCCTGAAATTAATTTCATAAAAGAATATTTCAAAAGAGATATGAGGAACAAGGTTGGGTATTATAACAAGTTCTGACTATTGTTGCACAGAATATTCAAGAGACCACCGAAGCTCTAATGAGCTGTCTCCATGTACTTGGAACTCTTTGGTTCACAAATGCATCTCTCCCTTCTTTCCACTCCAATCATAAAATTTCAGGCTTTTATTACCCCTTGCCAAGATCATTTTGCAAACTCCCCAACTCTTTTCTAATATATCCTGCACATTGCAACTGGATTCATCTTTCTTTCCAAATACTTCAATTGTGTCACTTCCCTGTTCACAGATATTCAATGCTTTCTCACTGTCCATGGAACTAAATCCAAACTCCTCAGCTTGGCATTCAAGGCCCTTTGTGCTCTGATCCCAATCAATGAGCAGACCTTACTGACCATTGCCACTTTTCACATACCTTATGTTTCATCTGAGAGGGTCTATTTGCTGTTTTCCTATTTTCGAATGAGTTTTTAAATATCTCCATGTCTTTATCATATCATTCTCTCTGGGAAAAATGCCCTTACTTTCATATCTCTATGTATAATTTTGATATAGCATTTAAGGACAACTTAAAATACCATGGTGCCTTTTCTGATTATTAATATAAAATCAAAATCATTCCTAGAATTTTTGCTTAGTAACATTCATGTTATACTGTTCTGCCTTCTATTACAGGCATGTGAATCTATATCTTATCTCTCCTTCTAGATTGTAAGCTTTCAGTCCTACATAACTTTGTATTCCACATTATGTCAATTATAGTACTTAATATTTTTTGGCTGGGGGTGGTGGTGCTCAGGGTGATGATGGTATGGACAAATGATTTCATTACTGAGGAAACACTCTCAACCATTACAACTCACCTGTAACTTAAAGTCCCCAAGAGTAGTCTGTGACACCAAAAGACTAAGTGACTTGCCCATGGTCATAAAAAATTGTAACAGAATTGGAATTTTAACCTAGGCCCCTCATAGTCCAAGGATGGCCTACTCTCCACTATATTTTACTATCTATTGCCTGGAAAGTAAAGTGAGTACTATTTGTTGAATGAATGGTAGCACCTGGTACAGTTGTTGTGTGGTAGGTAGGATTGACACTAACCTGTTCTAATACCTTACCACAGTATAGGGCTGACCTTGGAGTGAATACTCTCCCAGGGCATACCAAACTGAAAGGTGTTGAATACTAGCATAATGAAGGATTTTCTGTCTACTTTCCAATGACCACCCTCACATGTGTGTGTGTGAAACATAAGCAGAAAGGTCATTATAGATGTGAACCTAGAGAAGGGAAGGCAAGGCAACACTGAAGGCTATTTGGTGAGGGTTTTTACCCTTTTTCTAGGGGGCCAGAGAGTCAGAGAAATTACCATTTTGTTCTATTAGTATCCTAACTTTGCTTTTTAATCTCTCAAAAAAAAATTTAGACAATTAAAAAAGGAGATCCAACTCGAGGCCAAAGCATTTAGGAGACTGTTTAAATTTTCCTGTTGTGCTCCAATTTTGCAACCATGAATACCACTGGAAATAAGTGGTTTATCAGGAAGGATCTAGACATCTTTTTCTGATTCTCTATACTGAAATTTTTATTTGTAATGGTATTTATTATAGTGGGGAGTAACCTGAAGCAATTTGAGAGTTTCTCAGAGTCTTGTATTTTTACTTTATAGTTTCTGTCTTCATTCATAGCCTCCTTTTATTAATGTGTACAAGAAGTAAGACTTTTACATGACAAGAAAATAGCAAATAAGGTTTTGACACTGGGCAGTGAGGCATTTAATGCAGATGAGAAAGCAGTAAACCCAGTCCTTTTGTTTACCAGAGATGAATAAATTTTCCAATGGGCACAGCTTGCTTCTGTTCACAGGTACCAGAACATCCCATTTCTTACAGGCAGTTTTAACCACTAATTGCATTTAGACCATGGGGATTAAATCACATCTCCTGACCCACATTTTTAGAAAATGGACAAGCACACCTCCTCCCAAGAAAAAAAATTAGTAAGAAGCAGGCCTAAGGATATTTAGTGTGTTAGTGACAGTGGCTACATTGATAGCTTCTTTCCTCTATTGTACCATCATGGGGTAGAGGTAAGCATGGCACCCAAAGGCAATGCTGGGCAAAGACAAACTCTGACAGATTAGGAAACATGTTGAACCAAAGAGAAAACCTAACAGGGTCAAATAAAAATCACTGTAAGTAGATTGCAGAAAGAGATTTCACAAAATGAACATAGATGCAAAAATCTTAAATAGAATACTAGCAAAAAGACTCCATCAAGTGATCACGAGAATGTACTTCTGAGTAAACATGGTAGCAGTCTAGACGCAGAACTCTTCCTCTCTTCACCACCTACCAATACAGACTATCTCAAAAAGCCAAAAAAATCCAAATTGATATGAATGAAGGGACTCTACAGTAGGGCACAACATTGAAGGTACATGGGATTTGGGCATTTCCACACCATAAGGGGGTGAAAAAGCTTCCACCAAAACACAAGAGGATCCACCCTTAACCACCCCACCTATGGAGCCAGAGTCAAAGCCAGTGCACACTAGAATCAGTGAGCAAGTGAGGGGGCACCTCTGGAGCAAGTGAGGGGTACCTCTGGGTCCTTTGCACTTGACTGAGACCACCGAGAACCTACCCCTGAAACCATCTAGACCTGAGACCCCAGCAGGCTGAGGAGCGTAGACTGTGGGCTCTGGCAGGGGCAGCAAAGAGTGGAAGTTGCAGAGACTCAAGAGCTGGCCTCAGCCAAAATCCTTGCTCCTTAGCTACATACAGAGAGGCTGCCCATCTCATTCAGATTTCTAACTGGAAAGGGAAGGAAAAACCACCACAGTAATGACAAAGAGTGCCCAGAAACAACAACTTCCCAACACCAAGAAAAACAAGAAGAAGTGGTTGACCTTGGATAATTTTTATGGAGGAAAAACCCAGGCTACAAAGGAAATAGAAGAGGAAATACAAATAAATGCACCAAAATCTTCCAAAAAATGGAAATTGTCCATAATCTCTTGAAGAATTTAACTTGGAGCTTATTAGAAATATGGAAGCCTTCTGGAAAGAAAAGTGGGAAATAGTTCAAGAAGAAAATAACAGTTAAAAAGACAAGAACTCTCAATTGGAGAAATAGCTGGAAGCCATGAAAATCAGGACAGAGCAAACCAAAAAGGAAATTCAAAAGATTATAGCAAAAAATCAGGCCTTAAAGACCAGAATTAGTCAATTGAAGCCAATGATCTTGCACAGCAGCATGAATTAATAAAGCAAAGTCAAAAGACTGACAAAATAGAAGAAAACATAAAATATCTCCCTGAAAAGATGATGAATCAGGAAAACAGAGCACAAAGAGACAATATGAGAATCATTGGTCTACCTGAAAACCCAGAAATAAACAGAAATATTGACATCATACTACAAGAAATTATCCAAAAAACTGCCTTGATGTTCTTGAACAAGGGGGAAAAATAGACATTGAAAGAGTTCATGGAACACCCTCTATGCTAAATCCTCAAAAGACCACTCCCAGGAATGTAATTGTCAAATTCAAGAGCTTCCAAGCTAAGGAGAAAATTTTAGAAGTCAAAAAGAGACAATTCAGATACCAAGGAGCACCAATCAGGATTACACGGGATCTGGCAGCTTCCACACTAAAGGACCGCAAGGCTTGGAACATGATATTCAGAAAGGCAAGAGAATTGGGTCTTCAACCATCAAAACTGACTATATACTTCCAGCTTCAACAAGATCAAATTATTTATATTAGTATATGGGGAAATGTTATTTGTAACTCTCAAAATTAATATTCACTATCACAGTAATTAGAGGAATCATTCATAGGAAGAGATTAGGGTAATAAGTGCTATAAGATGACATAAAAAAAGAAAAAGGGATGGGGGAATCAAAGATGGCACCAAGAGATACTTGAAGAAATAAAATAAAGAGGATAATCTTTATCACACAAAGATACACATGTGAAGGGGAGGGGAAGCATACTCTTATAAGAAGGAGAAGAAGAAAGTGCTAATAGGTAATACTTAAACCTTACTCTCAGTGAAATCAATTCTGAGAGGGAAGAACATCTAGATCCATTGGGGTATTGAATTCTATCTTACCCTACAGGGAAAGTATGAAGGGAAAACTAAGGGGGGTAGGGAGGCAGGGAGTACAAAAAGGGAGGGAAAGAGAGGGGAGAGGGAACTTAATAGACCCTAAAAAATAAGGGAATAAAAAGGGAGTGGGCAGAAAGGGGATCTTATTAAAGGAGAGGATTAAGGGGACTGATCAAAAGCAAACCACAGGTTTAAAAGGATATAGCAAAAGAAGAAAGGACAGAACTAGGAAAGGATATCAAAATGCTGGGGAATACACAAGTGGCAATCATAACTTTGAATGTGAATGAGATGAACTCACCCATAAAACGAAAACAAATAAGAGAGTGGATTAGAAATCAGAATCCTGCCATATGTTGTCTGCAAGACACACACTTGAGGCAGACAGACACTCACAACAATAAATTAAAGGCTAGAGCAAAACTTATTGGGCCACAACTGATAGAAAGAAGGCAGGAGTTCCAATCATGATATCTGACAAAGCCAAAGTAAAAATAGATCTGATTAAAAGAGATGGGGAAGGTAAATACATCCTGATAAAAAGGTAGTATAGACAATGAGGAAATATCAGTAATCAGCATATATGCACCAAATGGTATGACATCCAAATTTCTAAAGGAGAAACTAGTGGAGTTGAAGGAGGAAATAGACAGTAAAACTATACTAGGGGAAGACATGAACTTACCACTGTCAAATTTAGATAAATCAAATAAAAATAAATAAGAAAGAGGTAAGAGAAGTGAATGAAATCTTAGAAAAATTAGAGTTAATAGATATATGGAGAAAAATAAATAGGGACAAAAAGAAATACACCTTCTTTTCAGCAGCACATGGTATATTCACAAAGGTTGACCATGTACTAGGGCATAAAAATATGGCAAACAAATGCAGAAAAGCAGAAATAATAAATGCAATCTTTTCAGAGCACAATACAATAAAAATAATAATCAGTAAGGGTACAAGGAGAGGCAAAAACCAAAAATTAATTGGAAATTAAATAATATGAGTCTCCAAAATTGGTTAGTTAGACAAATCATAGAAACAATTAATAATTTCATTGAAGAAAATGACAATGTTGAGACATCCTTTCAAAATCTATGGGATGTGGCCAAAGAAGTACTCAGGGGAAATTCATATCTTTGATTTCATATATTAACAAATTAGGGAAGGCAGAGGTCAATGAATTGGACATGCAAATCAAAAAACTTGAAAGTGAGCAAATCAAAAACCCCCAGATGAAAACTAGAGATGCTAAAAATTAAGGGAGAAATTAATAAACTTAAAAGTGAAAGAACTATTGAACTAATGAATGAGACTAGAAGCTGGTATTTTGAAAAAACAAAATAGACAAAGTACTCGTCAATCTAATAAAAAAAGTAAAGGAGAAAACCAAATTAACAATATCATAGATGAAAAGGGAGACCTCACCTCCAATGAAGAGTAAATTAAGGCAATCATTAAAAATTATTCAGCACAATTATATTGCAATCTAGGTGATATGGATGAATATTTACAAAAATATAAATTGCCTAGATTAACAGAAGAAGAAATAGAATTCTTAAATAATCCCATATCAGAAAAAGAAATTGAACAAGCCATCAAAGAACTCCCTAAGAAAAATTACCAGGGCCTGATGGATTCACCAGTGAATTCTATCAAACATTCAAAGAAAAACTAATCCCAACATTATACAAACTGTTTGACATAATAAGCAAAGAGGGAATTCTACCAAATTCCTTTTATAACACAAATATTGTACTGATTCCAAAGAAAGGCAGGTCAAAAACAAAGAAAGAAAACTATAGAACAATCTCCTTAATGAACATAGATGCAAAAATCTTAAATGGAATACTAGCAAAAAGACTCCAGGAAGTCGTCACGAGGGTTATTCATTATGATCAGATGGGATTTATACCAGGAATGCAAGGATGGTTCAATATTAGGAAAACCATCCATATAATTAACCATATTTACAAGTAAACAAAAAAAATGACATGATTATCTTAATAGATGCAGAAAAGGCCTTTGACAAAATACAACACTCATTCCCATTGAAAACACTAGAAAGTATATAAATAGAAAAGCCTTTCCCAAAAATAATGAACAGTATATATTTAAAACCATCAATGAGCTTCAACTGCAATGGGGATAAATTAGAAGCATTCCTAGTAAGATAAGGAGTGAAACAAGAATACCCATTATCACCTCTATTATATAACATTGTACTAGAAACACTAGCAGTAGCAATTAGAGAAGAAAAAGAAATTGAAGGTACTAAAAAAGGCAATGAGGAGACCAAGTTATCACTCTTTGCAGATGATATGATGGTCTACTTAAAGAATCCTAGAGAATCAACTAAGAAGCTAGTGGAAATAATCAACAATTTTAGCAAAGTTGCAGGATACAAAATAAACCCACATAAGTTATCATCATTTTTATATATTTCTAACACATCCTGTCAGCAAGAGTAGAAAGAGAAATTCCATTTAAAATCACCCTAGACAATATAAAATATTTAGGAATCTATTTGCCAAACACAGGAATTATATGAACACAATTGTAAAACACTTTCCACACAATTAAAAATAGATCTAAACAATTGGAAAAACATTAATTGCTCATGGAAAGGACGAGCTAACATAATAAAAATGACAATCCTACCCAAATTAATTTACTTATTCAGTGCCATTCCTATCAAACTAACAAGAAACCTTTTTTACCGAATTAGAAAAAAGTATAACAAAGTTCATTTGGAAGAACAAAAGATCAAGAATATCAAGGGAAATAATGAAAAAAATGTGAAGGAAGAGGGCTAGCAGTACCAGATCTTAAACTGTACTATAAAGCAGGGGTCATAAAATCAATATGGTACTGGTTAAGAGACAGAAGGCAGGATTAATGGAATAGATTTAGGGTAAATTGCCTCAGCAAGACAGTATATAATAAACCCAAAGATCTCAGCATTTGGGACAAAAATCCACTATTTGACAAAAACTGCTGGGAAAATTGGAAAACAATATGGGAGAAATTAGGTTGAGACCCAAATCTCACATCCTACACCAAGATAAACTCAGAATGGGTAAATGACTTGAATATTAAAAAAAAAGTAAACTATAAGTAAATTAGGTGAACACAATACCTATCAGATCTTTGGGAAAGGAAAGATTTCAAGACTAAGCAAGATTTGAAAAAATTACAAAATGTAAAATAAATAATTTTGACTGCATTAAATTTAAAAGGTTTTATACAAACAAGACCAATGCAACAAAAATTAGAAGGGAAGCAACAAATTGGGAAACAATCTTCATAACAAAAACCTCTGACAAAGGTGTAAATTACTCAAATATATGAGGAGCTAAATCAATTGTACAAAAGAAACTAGTCATTTCCCAATTGATAAATGGGCAAGGGACATGAATAGGCAATTTTCAGATAATGAAATCAAAACTATCAATAAGCACATGAAACAGTGTTCTAAATTTCTTATAATAAGAGAGATGCAAATCAAAACAACTCTGAGGTACCACCTCATACCTAGCAGATTGGCTAACATGACAGCAAAGGAAAGTAATGAATGTTGGAGAGGATGTGGCAAAATTGGGATATTAATGCATTGCTGGTGGAGTTGTGAACTGATCCAACCATTCTGGAGGATAATTTGGAACTATGCCCAAAGGGTGCTAAAAGTTTTTCTGCCCTTCGATCCAGCCATAATACTGCTGGGTTTATACCCCAAAGAGATAATAAGGAACAAAGACTTGTACCAAAATATTCATAGCCATGCTCTTTGTGGTGGCAAAAAATTGGAAAAGGAGGGGATGTCCTCCAATTGGGGAATGGTTGAAAAAATTGTGGTATCTGTTGGTGATGGAATACTATTGTGCTAAAAGGAATAATGAACTGGAGAAATTCAATGTGAACTGGAATGACCTCCAGGAATTGATGCAGAGTGAAAGGTGCAGAACCAGGAGAACATTGTACACAGAGACTGATACACTGTGGCACAATCAAATGTAATGAACTTCTCTACTAGCAGCAATGCACTGATCCAGGACAATTCTGAGAAACCTATAAGAAAGATCACTATCCACATCCAGAGAAAGAACTGCGGGAGTAGAAACACAGAAGAAAAACAACTGCTTGATTACATAGTTCAATGGGGATATAGGCTCTAAACAATCACCCTAGTGCAAGCATCAATAATATGGAAGTAGGTCTTGATCGATGACACATGTAAAACCCAGTGGAATTCAATGTCCATTATGGGAGGGGTTCGTGTAAGGGGAGAGAAAGAACATGAATCATATAACCATGGAAAAATATCCTAAATTAATTAATTACACACATTTTTTTAAAAAAGAGATTTCACAAGTGCAAGATGGGGGGGGGTCCTAGTAGTAGACTGGAATCTCCAAAGAGTGATGGGACAGGCAAGAAAGTTGCCAAGGTTATTTTAAAATTCAGCTCAAGGGTTTATTTACCTGGTCTCTCCTGATTCCCCTAGCTTTTTTATTCTCTCCCTAAGGCATTGTATATTTATTTTCTATTCATTTTTATCTATGAAAATGTGAAATTACCAGAGTGGCATATTATTTTTCTTTTTTTTTTATAAGTCTATTCTTTTTACTTAATTTTTTCAATTACATCAAGAAACTTTTTTCTAAATTCCCTCCTTGTTCTCCTTACCGGAAACAGTAAATAATCTGGTATAGGATATATCTGGCTGACATACAATATACATTTTCAAATTCCTCATGTCATGAAAAAAGATACAGATAACACATATAAGAAAAACTCATGAAGGAAATAAAGTGAATTGATATGATTTGGAGCATTTTTTCATATGATTATAGTTTTGATTTCTTCATCTGGGAACTGCCTGTTTATATCCTTTATCCATTTATCAATTGAGGAATGACTTGCAGTCTTATATTTTGAGTCAGTTCTCTATATATTTCAGAAATGAAGCCTTTGTCAGAGACACCTGCTATAATTTTTTTGCTCAGTTGTTTCCCTTCTAATCTTGGCTGCATTGTTTTTTTTTGTACAAAACCTTTTTAATTCGATGTAATCAAAATTACACATCCCGTAATTTTCTCTATTTCTTGTTGGGTCATAAAATCTTCCTTTATCTATAGCTCTAACAGGTAGATTATTTTATATTCTCCTAATTTGTTTTTGGAATCACCCTTTATTTCTAGATCAAGTATTCATTTTGATTTTATCTTCATCTATGTTGTGAGTTGCTGGTCTAAGTCTAGTTTCTGCCACACTGTTTGGAATGTATATTTCTTGAGGGCAGGGACCAGTTACGTTTTATATTTGTGTTTTTTATTCTTCGTAATATTGGCTAATAATGCTAGACATAGTACTTCTGATTTTATTGCAAGAGGGAGCTTCTAGTAAGGATCAAATGTACCAACACAGGTCTACTGCCTTCTCTCTAACTATAATCTTAGAAAATTTCCTTTAGCACCAACTGGCTAAGTGATTTGCTCAGGGTCACATAGCTAGTATATATTAGAGGAGAAACTTGAACCCAAATCACCTTAGTTCTGAGGCCAGATCTCTACCCACCATGATATGCTCCCTGTTTTTTGGTAAAAATGTAAGTTATGCATGTCTTGATTTCTTGGTAACTTTTTATGGACCTGTGCCACCAGAGACAGATGACGATTACCCTTCCAAGCCATTTATAAATTTTAACAGTTATTTCCTGCATGGTTGTTTTAAGAATTTGATTTTTTACTCCTCCTCTCATGACTTACTCACTTCTACATATCAGATGCAAATCGCATAAAAGTAGAAGAAAAGGAAGCAGGAGTACAATGGGGACCTCATAGTTGAGAACTTTGTTTGGAGAAAACAGCATAAGGCAAATTTAAAGCTCAACAACCCTGAGCCACACCTGCACATTGGAAGAGAGGCAAAACCTACCCAACTCTGCTATCTTAAAATTTTTGGTCATGGGCTTCTCAGATGAAAACTTCTCCTCTAGCCTGAAGTTATCACTTGTTTCTCAATACCTTAGATCTTAGTATCCTGGAGAAACTCTAGTTCCTGACCTGTGCTACACTCTGACTTGAATTCACTCTTATAATCCAATTTTAACCTTGTTCTTTTCTAGCCTCTGATCGACTGATTGCCATAATTTAAATTGTAGGCAGCCAAGTAGCACAGTGGGTACAGTGCTGTATCTGTAGTCAGGAAGATTTGAGTCCAAATTTGGCCTCAGATACTTAATAGCTATAGGACAGAGGTCAAATCACTTCAGCTTTCTCATCAGTAATAGTCAGATAATAATAGTTCCTTCTTCCCAGGATTATTATGTGGATCAAATGAGACAACATAGAGCACTTAGTAGAAATCCTTGCACATAGTAAGCACTATGTAAATTGTATCTATTAATATTATTATTATCTTTGGTACTTTAGACTACTCAAGAGGTTTCCACTTGTGAGGTCCTTATCCCTAGCCTATGTCAATGAAGATAGTCAAGCAGGCAGTAAAAGCATCAGAAGCAGTCAAGGGCTTATGTTTCAAGGACCTTTAGGTTAGAGATGGATTTCTGGATAGAAAGGACCAGTCAACCAATATCTCTTAGACATGCAGATTCAACTGGTTTTAAAAAGAAATGAAGTAGCATTAAAGGATGGATTGGTATAGATTGAACCTCTTCTAGAGGGTTAATGGAATTAAATGGGTTAAAAGCACATATGTATTTAGTGAATTCCACAAATATTTATTAAGTGCCTACTACATACAGAGAATGGTACAAGATATCAGCAGAGCTAAAATGATAAAAACAATGGAGCCTCTATATTCATGATGCTTATAGATTAGTAGGTAGATAAAATGCACAGAAAATTTAAAAAGTCACAAAATGTTAGAGCTATACAGGGATCAGAAAAATAACTACCTCAACCCCTTCATTTTACAGGTAATGGAACTGAGGATCAGCAGAAATGAAATGACTACCAAACTGATCAGTTATATATAAGGGAAAGTGTGACTTCTCAAAACCCAGGGTCATTTCTGAAGTATAAAATATAATTTCAAAGTGGGGAAAGTGGGAGAAGAATCTGGGAAGACTTCATGGGAGAGATGATGTGGGTCTTGAAGGAGGGGACAATGTTAAGAGGTGGAGATATGGGGGTGGAGTGGAAAGGAGAAGGCATGCTAGGAATGGGGAATGGCCTGGGTAGATTACAGAAAAAAGTAGAATGTGTATGGGGGACTAGACACCAGTTGAGACATTAGAGCTTACCACCTACCTTATCCAAGTGCAAATGTTGTGTTTTGCAGCAACACATGGTTTGCTCATTCTTCGTTAAATTTTAAAATGTCAACTAAAAATAATTTTCTTTAAATACTACCAATAAGAAAGCACAAGAGTTTTTTTTTTTGAGAAAACAGATGTCTAAGGAAACTTTCTTTTTCTGTAATAAGCATTTGGGACAATGCAATCCATACCCAACTCATCTATCTGCTAAGTATTCCATGTCAAAGATACCTACATTAGTACATTCCATATCACTGTCTTTGAAGCAGAAAAACTCCAAACCATGAAGAGATCTTAGCAAAACATCAAGAAACATAAATCCTATTCCCTGTACTTCTGTGATTTTGGTGACTTAGGAAGATTATATAACCACACAGTGCCTCAGTCACAGTAGCTCTCACAGAACAGCTTCTAAATTATAGAGGGCTTGGGATGGCCCATACTAATGAAGGTACAGAACATTCAGATATGAAAGTATGTATATCAAACCTATAATGAGAAACTGATTCAAGTTCCTTATGAAAAGGTGCTATTTCAAAATTTAGCATAAAACCCACCCCTCTTCCTCAATTTATTCCAGATGAAAACATTTTCACTTAGGCTATAGGATGACAGATTTAGAGCTGAAGCAAAAGAACTAAATGAGTAGTAGACAATGAGAAATATTAGACCAAAATCAAAATTCTGAAAAATTAGAACATGAAAGGGGTTTACTATAAAAAAGAATTGATGTAGAAAACAGAACATGGAAAGATAATTTTAAGAATAATCATACTTTCAAGAACAAACCAAAAAATCAGATACCTTAGTTCAGAAATTACAAAACTGCCCAGATCTATTAGAGCCATGAAGCAAAGCAGAAAGAGGAAAAATCTGCTGATCATCTCCATAAAAGAACTCTAAATTGAAAATACCTAGGAATGTATCAGTCAAACTATGTCTATGTCAATTAAAAATAACAAAAAATCAGAAAGAAATAAAATATCAAGGAACAACAGTAAGGATCACATGAGATGATGCTGAAATTAATTCAAAGGATAGGAACTCTTAGAATAGAGTACAACACAAGGAAAAAGTTAAAGATTTACAATTGAGAATAATTTACCTCACAAAACTTAATATATTCCTAGAGCAAGAATTAAAAAGTATTAATAAGCACATGAAAAAGTGTTCTAAATCTCTTATAATCAGAGAGATGCAAATCAAAACAACTCTGAAGTATCACCTCCCACCTAGGATACTGGCTAACATGACAGCAAAGGAAAGTAATGAATGTTGGAGAGGATGTGGCAAAGTTGGGACATTAATGCATTGCTGGTGTAGTGGTGAATTGATCCAACCATCCTGGAAGGCAATGTGGAACTATGACCAAAGGATGCTAAAAGACTGTCTACCCTTTGATCCAGCCATAGCACTGCTGGGTTTATACCCCAAAGAGATAATAAGGAAAAAGACTTTTACAAGAATATTCATAGCTGCGCTCTTTGTGGTGGCAAAAAATTGGAAAATCAGGGGATGCCCTTCAATTGGAGAATGGCTGAACACATTGTGGTATCTGTTGGTGATGGAATACTATTGTGCTCAAAGGAATAACAAACTGGAGAAATTCCATGGGAACTGGAATGGCCTCCAGGAACTGATGCAGAGCGAAAGGAGCAGAACCAGGAGAACATTGTACACAGAGACTGACACACTGTGGTACAATTGAACATAATGGACTTCTCCATTAGTGGCAATGCAGTGATCCTGAACAACTTGGAGGGATCTACGAGATAGATCTTGATCCACATCCAGAGGAAACACTGTGGGACTAGAAACACCAGAGAAAAACAACTGCTTGATTGCATGGGTTGAGGGGATATGGCTGGGGATGTAGACTCGAAATGAACATCCTAATGCAAACAGCAACAACATGGGAATAAGTTTTGATCAAGGACACAAGAAATACCCAGTGAAATTGCACGTCGGTTACACAAAGGGTGAGGAGAGGGGAGGGAGGGAAATAAAATGATTCTTGTAACAAAGGAATAATGTTCTAAATTGACTAAATAATTTAAAAAAGAAAATAAAAAAAGAAAACATTAAAAATATAATCCTAGAGCAGGGAAAATGAATCTTTATTAAAATAAATAACTCTGAAGAACCTTTGTGAAAATTCCATAATTACAGAGAATCTTTGAAATACATATACAGAAGACAAGGAAAGCTTTATAAGGTGAACATATTTGGCCAATGAGAAGGGCCTAAATGATAAACTACTTATATTGTAACTGGTTAATTTAGAATTCAATGATGAGAGAGGAGAGTTAAGAAAGACAAAGAGAAGACCTAAAACTTCTACTATACTCTTTGGCTTATTTTATAAGAGGAAAGAAAATGCAGTGAAAATAAGGAGGAAGGGGATGACTATTTCACATAATGGGGTTCATGAAGACAAGAGTACATTAATTAATTTATTTTTGAAAATTTTATTTAGTCAATTTAGTACATTATTCCTTGCTTACAAGAATCATATTATTTCTCTCCCTACCCTCCCCCAACCCTTCCTATAGCCAACCTTCAATTCCACTGGCTTTTATATGTGTCCTTGATCAAAACCTATTTCTGTGTTGTTGATGTTTGTTCAGTCATTCCTCAATTGGAGGGCATCTCCTCATTTTCCAATTTTTTTGCCACCACAAAGAACACAGTTAGGATTATTCGTGTAAAGGTCTTTCTCCTTATCTCTCTGGGGTATAAACCCAGCAGTGCTATGGCTGGATCAAAGGGTCGACAGTCTTTTATCGCCCTTTGGGCATAGTTCCAAATTGCCCTCCAGAATGGTTAGATGAATTTACAGTTCCACCAGCAATGCATTAATGTCCCAACTTTGCCACATCCTCTCCAGCATTCATTACTTTCCTTTGCTGTCATATTAGCCAATATCCTAGGTGGTAGGTGATACCTCTGAGTTGTTTTGATTTGCATCTCTCTGATTATAAGAAATTAAGAACACTTTTTCATGTGCTTATTAATAGTTTTGATTTCATTATCTGAAAATTGCCTAGTCAGGTCTCCAGTTCATTTATCAATTTGGGAATGGCTTGATTTTTTAATACAACTGAATGAGCTCTTTATAAATTTGAGTAATTAGACCTTTGTCAGAGGTTTTGTTATGAAGATTTCCCCCCTATTTGTTGCTTCACTTCTAAAATTGGTTACATTGATTTAGTTCATACAAAACCTTTTTAATTTAATGTAATCAAAATTATTTATTTTATATTTTGTGATTTTTTTTGCTCTTGCTTGGTTTTAAAACCTTTCCTTTTCCAAATATCTGACATGTATACTATTCTGTGTTCACCTAATTTACTTACAGTTTTCTTCTTTATATTCAAGTTATTCAACCATTCTGACTTTATTTTAGTGTAGGGTGTGAGATGTTGTTTCAAATCCAATCTCTTCCATACAGTCTTCCAATTTTTTGAGCAGTTTTTTTATCAAATGGTGGATTTTGGTCCTCAAACCTGGGATTCTTGGGCTGATCATAGACTGTCTTACTGAGGTCACTTACTGCAAGTCTATTCCACTGATCCTCCTTTCTGTCTGTTAACTAGTACCATATCATTTTGATGACCACTGCTTTATAGTAAAGTTTGAGATCTGATACTGCAAGGCCACCTTCCTTTGCATTTTTTTTCATGATTTCTCTGAATATCCTTGATCTTTTGTTCTTCCAAATGAACTTTGTTTTGTTTTGTTTTTTCTAATTCAGCAAAAAAGTTTTTTGGTAGTTCAATGGGCATGGCACTAAATAAATTAGTTTGGGTAGGATTGTCAATTTTATTATGTTAGAATGTCCTACCCATGAGCAATGGATGTTTTCCCAATTATTTAGATCTAGTTCTAAATGTGTGAAGTGTTTTGCAGTTGTGTTCATATAGTTACTGTGTTTGTCTTGGCAAATAGATTCCTAAGTATATCATCTAGGGTGATTTTAAATGGAATTTCTCTCTCTACTCTAACTACCAGGATGTGTTGGAAATATATAGAAATGATGATTACTTTTGTGGGTTTATTTTGTGTCCTGAAACTTTGATAAATTGTTGATTATTTCTTCTCTAGGATTCTTTAGGTAGACTCATATCATCTGCAAAGAGTGATAGCTTGGCCTCCTCATTGCCAATTTTAATATCTTCAATTTCTTTTTCTTCTCTAATTGCTACTGCTACTGTTTATAGGACAATGTTAAATAATAGAAGTGATAATGGGTATCCGTTTTTCACTCCTGATCTTATTGGAAAGGCTTCTAGTTTATCCCCATTGCAGATGATATTTGCTGCTGGCTTTAGATAGATACTGTTTCTTATTTTGAGGAAAGGACCTTCTATTCCTATACTTTCTAGTGTTATCAATAGGAATGAGTGTTGTATTTTGTGAAGGCTTTTTCTGCATCTGTTGAGACAATCATTAATTAAATTATGTGGATGATTTTCCTAATATTGAACCATCCTTGCATTTCCTGGTATAAATACCACCTGATCATAATGAATAACCCTTGTGATCACTTGCTGGAATCTTCTTGCTAGTATTGTATTTAAGATTTTTGCATCTATGTTCATTAAGGAAATTGGTCTATAGTTTTCTTTCTCTTCTTTTTACCTGCCTGGCTTTGGAATCAGTACCATATTTGTATCATTACAGGAATATGGTAGAATTCCTTCATTGTTTATTCTGTCAAATATTTTGTATAATGTTGGGATTAGTTGTTCTTTGAATGTGTGATAGAATTCATTTGTGAATCCATCTGGACCTGGGGATTTTTTCTTAGGAAGTTCTTTGATGGCTTGTTCAATTTCTTTTTCTGATATGGGGTTATTTAGATATTCTATTTCTTCTTCTGTTAATCTAGGCAAAAAATATTTATCCATATCACCAAAATTGCCATATTTATTGCCACAAAATTGAGTATAATTTTAAGGATTGACTTAATTTCCTCCTCATTAGAGGTGAAGTCTCCCTTTTCATCTTTGATAATGTTAATCTGGTTTTCTTCTTTCCTTTTTTTAATTTGATCAGTATTTTGTTTATTTTATTTTTTTCCAAAGTACCAGTTTCTAGTCTTATTTATTAAATCAATAGTTCTTTGACTTTCAATTTTATTAATTTATTCATTAATTTTTATGATCTCTAATTTAGTTTTCATCTGATGATTTTTAATTTGTTCACTTTCTAGTTTTTTAATTTGCATGCCCAATTCATTGGCCTCTACCCTCCCTAATTTGTTAATATATGAACTCAAGGATATAAATTCTCCCTCCCCCAAGTACTGCTCTGGCTGCATCCCAATGTCTCATGATTGTTATTTTATTTTATTATTTGTTATTTTATTCTATGAAATTATTAATAATTTCTATGATTTGTTCTTTAACTGATTTTGGAGAATCATATTACTTAATTTCCAGTTAATTTTTGATTTGCCTCTCCATGTCCCTTACTAATTATTTTTTTTTATTGCATTGTGATCTGAAAATGTTACATTTATTATTTCTGCTCTCTTTCACTTCTTTGCAATGCTTTTTGCCCTAGTACATGGTTAATCTTTGTGAATGTACCATGTTCTACTGAAAAGATGGTGTATTCCTTTTTGTCCATATTTATTTTTCTCCACATATATTGTCTTATGTCTGGGCATTTCATCCTATACAGTTTGTCACTGTTCCCTCTCAGTATAATTCTTCTAGCTACCCAGGTGATAATAACAATTTTTAAGAGTTACCAATATCCTCTTTTCTAATAGGGATACATAGCATTTTAACTTATTGGGTCCATTAAAAAATAATTTTTGTTTTGTTTTTGTTTTTCCCCCTTTCTTAATTACCTTTTGATGATTCTCTTGAGCTCTGTGTTTGGGCATCAAATTTTCTATTCAGGTCTGGTATTTTCTTTACAAATGCTTCGAAGTCTTCTATTTTATTAAATTACTATACTTTCCCCTGCAAGAATATAGTCAGTTTTGCTGAGTAGTTGATTCTTGGTTACAGACGTAGTTCCCTTGCTTTTCAGAATATCATATTCCATTCCTTATAGTCCTTCATTGTAGATGCAGCCAGATCCTGAGTTATACAAACAGTAGTTCTATGGCATCTGAATGACTTCTTCTTAGCAACTTATAATATTTTTTCCTTGAGCTGGTAGTTTTTTAATTTGGCTACAACATTCCCTTCGTGTTGTCAGCTGGGGATTAAGTACAAGAGGTGATCTGTGGATTCATTCAATCTCTACTTTTCCCTCTTGCTCTAGAATGCCGGGGCAGTTTTATTGGATAATTTCCTGTAGAATGATGTCCAGGCTTTTTCTTTTGTTGTGATCTTCTGGTAGACCAATGATTCTTAAGTTGTCTCTCCCGGACTTGTTTTCTAAATTTTCTTTTTTTGTGGATGAAGTGTTTCATATATTCCTTAATGTTTTCATTCTTTTGATTTTGTTTTATAGTTTCCTGCTGTCTTATGAAATCATTTGCTTCCAGTTGCTGTATTTTAGTTTTTAAAGACTGAATTTCATCCCCAGCTTTTTGGTCATCCTTCTCCTTCTGGTCTGATTTTCTTTGGAGGTCATCTTTCATCTCCTTTGCCTCATTTTCAAGCTGATTAATTTTGGCATTTAAGACACTATATTCTGTTTCCAGATGCTTTATTTTTGCTTTTTAAGTTCTTTTCCTACTTTTCTTCAGCTTCTCTTGTTTTTTTGAATTGTATTTTGAGTTCTTCCAAAACCTGTGCCCAATTTGTTGTTTTTGCTTGGTGTTCCTTGATATTTCTGTTTCATTTCCTCTTTGTTCATTGCCTGGATAGAAGCTGTTGATCGTAATTTCTTTTTTCTTTTTCTGTTGTTTACTCATATTTCCCCCTTTCTCTCTTCCCCCTCGTATTTGCCTGTAGTCTTGATTCTCTCATTTTGTGCTGGATTTTTGAAGTTGGGCTGTTCTGTCCTGAAGGGTCTTCTTCTGTTTTGCTGTTTGATCAGGTAGTCTGATTTTCCCTGGCTGACAGAAGAAACTGAAAAGGAGCTGGGCTTCCTGCCCTGTTTTCAAGGTTGTTCCTATATTTTGTTGCAGCCATTGCCCTTGGAGATTAGTCTGTGGGGGCAGAGTATTGGAGTTTGAGTTTCCCTTCCCTCTAAAGGCTTCTTATTGATGAGACTGAGCCCGGGTGGAGTTGATCTGCAAATCTGGCTGTGCCCTAAGGCCAAAACCTCCAGAAAGGAGTGGGGGGCAAGATGGAATGTTTAGGCTGTGACTGGACTAACTACTCTGTGCTTCTCCCCCAACTGTCTCCATACCACCTGTGTTCTAAGCCTTGAGCCTGGCACAGCTTTGCCAGCATGGTTCTCCCTCTGGAAGAGCCCGTGCCCACCCAGAGATTTCAGGCACTGCTGGAGAATCAGAGCTGTAGATGGGGGAGGGATCCTGAGACCTTCCTTCTTCCTTCCCCTTAAACCTGCATGCTTTATAGTTCAGGCTTTTTGGAGGGCATACCTTTTAATTTTGTCCAGGAGGAGGGTTTCCTAGCTCTATCCTGTTGTTAGATTTGGTTTTCAGACCCCTCGAAGCATTATGTTTTTGATTTGTGAGGAAGGGTTTGAGGAAATCTGAACTTTTGCTGCCTCTAAGTCACCATCTTGACTCTGTCTCAAGATATCAAGAGTACATAAATTTAGAGGAAAGAGTAGGGAAAGGAGCACCATATGAACTCTTAGCATTATATGAACAATCAAAAAGAGTTAACATACACACATACATACACACACACGTACATGCAGAGCTTATACGCTCACACACTTAAGTCAATAGGGAAACAAGTAAGCAGCATCTATGTTAAAATCTACAGATAGTTTTATCTAAAATGGAGAAGTGAAAGGAGTCTTTCAGTAAGATAAAGTGAGGATACTGGCTGCCACTACTAGTACTTTAAAGCCTTCTGGAAATGGTAAGACCAGAAATGGAACCAATGTAGGCAAAAAAGAAATAAAACTGTTGCTTTTTAAAGATGCTCTGATAGCCTACTTAAGAAGTCTATCGATTAGACTCAAATGAACTGAAACAAATAATTACTGTGGCAAAGTGACAAGATATTTTTAAAAAGCTAAAAACCAACAAGGCTAACAAAATCCTGGCTCTCTCATAGCCCTGGGAGGTTACCATTCACTCTGACCTTACTGGATATTGTTTTGGGGAACTTTTGCCTTCTTCCTTTCCCTTCTACCCTTCTCACAGTGGCCAAACTGCAAATACAAGAATTTTGAGGCATCAGGTACTACATTTATTGATTAGACAAAATATCCTTCAAGAAGCCTCTGAGTTTTGTAACCCATATATAATAAGCATATGGCCTATTTCCCCTGGGTGTGGCAGCTAGTTTATCACAATTCACTCATTCACAGGAAAACTGATTTTGAATATAGAAAGGCATTTTATGAGAAGGATCTAATCACCTCTCCAATTTATTTTTTTAAATTTTAAATTTTTGATATTATTAAATTAAAAAACATATTCAATTAATGTGAACATTTTCATACACAAAGAACAGATTAAGAGGTTTGTATATGAATCTATAAGTCTTAATTATATAGAGTTTGTGGGTTTTTTGAAAGAAATAATAGTTATATTAAGAACTAATATTTCTATAGCACTTATTATGTGTCAGGTACTGGGATGTTGCAAATATGTTCCCATTTCATTCTCACAACAAGCCTGAGGTGCAGGAGATATTATTAATTCTCATTTTACAGATGAGGAAACTAAGGCAACTAAGAGTTGACCAGAATATAACAAATTCAACATTACAGTTCCAAAGTGGTTCCATGTGTTGGTATCTCCTTTTAAACTTCTTTCTTATTTCTTCTGTGCATTTAAAAATGTTTCATTGCCATTCTTTTCTTTTTTCCTATTTTTGAAGGGGGGGGGCATCCCTCTCAGCAAAACCCTAGCTTCTATCATTGCTTTTCACTCCCACTCCTGAAAAAAGTACTCTCCTAACAAATAAGCATGGTTAAGCTACATGACACAATGCCTGAAAATCTGTTTCATTCAGCAATGTCTAGGCCACCACTTCTCCACAAAGGGATGAGAAGCAAATTTGATCAGAGATATTCTGGAATTGCGAATGGCCAATGCACTGATAAGTCCTTAAGCCTTTCAAAGATGTTTTTCTTTAAATGTTGTCCTATCATATCCTATCATATAAAATTCCCCAGGTTTCTCTGAATCTGTGCCTTTTGTTCTGTCTTATGGCCCAACTTTTTGTGGTTGTTCAGGAATTCCTCCATTGACAGGCCTTTATTACAAGTATTACTTTTGTCTGTATGGGTCCTTTCCCTCTTTTTGTCTATTACTTTTTATGAAGCCCAAGAGTCAGCCTGATTCATTTTTGAAAAAAGGCTATGTGGAACTAAAATACATGACCCAAGCCAACATGAGCAAAGATGTTGGTGACAAGACTGGGCTAAAACATCTAGGAGACAATTGGCATCACAATATAGTATCATGGTCTTTTCCAGGGCCAACAGACTGTTCAAAGAACATGAATTTATATGAAGCTAAATTAAGTAACAAACTCTCTTTTCCCCTGAACTTCCAATATCCCAAAGGGAAAAATGTAACAATTTATTCATTTTAAGCATTATTGCTACCAGGGAATATTATCTGCTTGCACGATGGCACTTGTATGAAGGAAGGAAGGAATCAAAAATCTTACATATAGATGTAAACCTTACAAACTTAGATAAAGCCAAATCTAGTCACATGAAGGACATGAGAGTCAACAAAGTGGATATAGGGTTTTGGAGCATCTTATTGACAGTGTAAGGACAATGCTTAGCCTCTGTATTGATTTAGAATCTTGAAACCTAGAGAGTACATTTCCCACAATCCCCTTTTCCTGTTTGTGCATCTCCTTATGTGGGGGGACTTTTGAGTTTCTGTTTTTCTGTCCACTTTCCATGGTAGAAGAGGGAGGAGTGGCTCTTGGTTTTTGCCAGCCTTACTTCCTTATACTTCAAGATAAATATTTAATAAATATTATTAAATAAAATACTTGGAGTATTGGATATTAATTTTAATCTTTACATTTTTGGCAGACCACAAAAGGATTATAGAACTTGGCTTTTCTTTTTCCATTTCTTTAAAGCCAGAAGCCTGGTTACAGTCAAGCAACCATGGTGGTTTAAAACTGCTACTGGTTTGCAACCAAAGCTGCTTTTCTACTGGTAGTTTTCAAACCCCCTCTCCAGCTGCCCAGCTTAGGCTCATTTCTCTAGTTCTCCTTCTGCCTTCCAAACCTCTGGCAGCTATGAGTATTTGCATACTTTTACACCCTGGCCACCCTGCTGTGACCAGCTGCCTTAATTTAGGGGACTTGGTGAAGAAGCCGCTCCCTGCCCATGGCCTGGAGAACAGCCCAATCAGCCTGATTGACCATTTCTGCCCACAGCTTCACCAAACCCCAGCTAAGAGGCAGGCTCCCCCCTCCAAACCCACCTCCAGCCAACACCACCCTGGGCCCACCTTGGTACTGAAGCCTAGTCACGCCTGGCTTGGCTTCTCCTACCTGTGGCCCAAAGCCACTATTGGGGGTTTTTCCTTAGCCAGAGGTAGTTCCAGTCCGGCCCCCACCCCTGCATTGCTGCTGTTTCTGCTGCCACTTCTGCTGCCCTGATTTCCATTCCAGCTGGTGAGTATAAGCTTCTCTTTCCCCAGTCAGCTCAAAGGGAAGCCCCTTTACCTACTGGACAGCTGACTGCCCTCTAGGCTCCACCAGGCTTTTTGCCTTGGCTTTTTTTTTTAACCACCCCTAACCACGCCCCATCCCCTCCCAGTTGTAGTGCTGCCTCTTGGCCACTAGACGTCATTATTGAGCACTTATTTTTTCTTCTCTCTTTTCTTTTTTTCCTCTTCTTTTATTTTTTCCCCTTTTCCTGTTTAGCAACGGTGGTTATTTGCTGCCACTAGATGGCAGCAATAAATAAATAAATAAATAATTTTGAAAATTATTAAAATTTCCCCCCTTTAAAAAAAAATAAAAATAAAAATCATAAAAAATTAAATAAGCTAAATACCCTCACCTTATACCTGACCCCTTATAATAACAATTGAAAAATAAATCAATAAAAATATACATTATTTTTCCCTTTTTTGATCAAAATGCTAAGCAGCATAAAACATGAAAGCCTTTTGCTTTTTGCCCAATTAGAAGCATGTAAAATTCCAAATTTCCCTCCTCCTCCTTGTACTCCTAGGATATTTTTATTTTTCTGATCTTCATTCTTAAGACAAAACATGCCTCTCTCTGAGAGATTAAAGCAGAAATGCAGTCAGACAAGAAAATTCAGTCAAAAAATTTCAAACACTTACATTACCTAATGAAAAATTGTGATCCCACCCAAAACAAGTCTGAATTTTGAGAGCCTGCTCCTGAAACACAAATAGAGGATGAACCTTTTTCTCCTGAAATGGAGACGAGACACCCCTCTTATATACATCAATTGTAAACCCTTCTTTCTCATACTCTGTAGCATCTCTCTCATGCTCTGCAACTCATGGTTGATCTTACCTCCCCTGATCTTTATTCTAATTCCCCATCCTCTCCTGCCCTTTCCCCCACCTCACAACCAGCCCCAATTCCAAAGAAATCTCATTCTGCTATCATACCTGTTCCTACCCATATTGCCTCGGTATCCCCACAGTCAATTTCTAAGGAATCACAGACATCAGATGACTACTATGAAGGCCTTTTCCAATTAAGGAAGTGCCTGAAATAGGACTCAATGGGTATGTGGTGACCCTAAGACACCATATTCCTTTTACTCCCCAAGAAATTAGAGAACTGAAACATAATATACCTTCATTTGAATCCGAACCTTTGGTTGTGACTAAGAAGATGGCTGATATTTTTTATCAATATGACCCATCCCATGAGGATTTTGAGAATTTGCTCAATGCTTTTCTAATGGAATGTGAGAAAAATAAAATAATCTCTCATGTCTACAAGGTTCAGGAGCGTAGTGCACCACACAGGCCAGCTCAGGATCCTGCATGGGATTATAACAGTACCATGGACTGGCTGCAATTACATCATTGTAGGTATGCCATTATAACAGCTATGCGAGAATGCTTCGAGGATATGGAAGCATGATCAAAATTTGAAAGACTTAGACAATAAAAAATGAGACACCCTCACAATTAATGGATAAGCTCATTGAGTTTGGGGGTCTATATCTAGACCTTGATATTTCTAAAGACAAAGATATTAAGCAAATAAGGAGACATTTTGTCAACAACTCTTGCAGGGTGGTCCAAGATTATTTTAAGATGCATCACCCATGGTGGCTTCAGATGGAATTGAAGTGTTGCAAAACACTGCTTCTTATGCCTTTAAAGGCCAAAAGGAAAAACAGGAAGAGGCTAATAATGTCATAGAAACCTTGAGAAAACACATCAAAATTTTGAAAGAAAAGATTGATAAACAAAACAAAGGGCATGATGACCAATCAATGGCACTAGACCCTCTCCAAGAACCTATCAGTCCCTTACCTGCCAATTCTGTCATAAGAAGGGCCACATAACGATGAATTGTAAGAATTTTTCCCAGGTACTGATGAACTATACCAACTGGAGAAATTCTTATAAGAACAATTACAGGAATTATAATTATAATGATGGTTTCAGGAATTGTAATTTTAGGACTGATAATAATCCTAGGGACATAAATCAGGCACCTGACAACTCACACCAAATGACCTCTCAGTAGTATATTTTGAGTGGAGCTTGCCCTCGATCCACTCAGAGAGTGTGCCCTTCAGGGGGGAGTCCAAGGTACTACCCAAAGATTATGAAGGTATATGGGGGAGGGGTTGGGGCACAGGAATCAGAGGATACAACCTTGGATTTTCCAGACCCTGATGTCTTACTGCCCATTGTCCCTATCCACTGCTCCCCCATACTAATGAGCCCCATATAACATTAAAGTTTGGTAATACCTATTATGATTGCCTTTTGGACACTGGAGCTTCCCGGTCTGTATTGAAGACTATACCTGATTCATATTTCAGTTCCATTGGCTCAGTTAATGTCTGTCGGGGTATCAGGGACACCCCTAAAAGTTCCCAAGCTTTCCCCTAGAATAGTGTCCATGGGAACCCTTAGTGTGGAACACTCTTTCCTCTTAATGCCTGACTCCCCTTTATATTTGTTGGGGAGGAACCTTTTATGCAAGCTTAGGGCCACAATAACTTGCTCTCCAGATGGCTCTATGACACTGGAACTGCGTGAGGAATCCTTAACTTTACTCCCTGTACTTCTTTCAGATACTCATGAAATGAAGAAAACTCCTATTTTTGAGATCCCAACTGATACACCTGAGTCTCTCTGGGCCACTCATCTTCTGATGTTGGCCTTCTTAAGTAGGCTGTCCTTGTCCAAATTCAAACAAAATCTAGCCCATCTCCTTCCATTCCTCAGTATCCTCTTTCAAAGGAGGCAATTGATGGCATTACACCAGTAATAAATTCCCTAACTGACCAAGGCATCATAATTCCCTGTAAATCTGAATACAATATGCCCAACCCACCTGTTAAAACGACAAAACTGGGGCCCGATGACAAGCATCTCTAATGCTTTGTCCAGGATTTGAGAGCTGTGAACAATCATGTTATTAAGAAACACCCTATAGTTTCCAACACAAATACTGTTATTTCTTCTATTCCTAGCACAGCTACATACTTTACAGTAGTAGACTTATGCTCAGATTTTTTCTCTATACCCATACATGAGAACTCCAGACATATCTTTGCTTTCACCTGGAAGGGCTCTCAAAGGAACTGGGCTTGTCTGTCCCAAGGTTTTGTGAATAGCTCTATTCACACAATCCTTAACTGCTGATACAGATGCCATAAAATTTAAATACAGTCATTTAATTCAGTATATGGATTATTTACTCTTGGCCTCACCAAACCCTGAAGCATGCCAAGTGGATATCAAACACCTCTTAGAGCTACATAAGAGAAGCCACAAGGTCTCCAAGGACAAACTTCAGTGGTGTCTCCCCAATGTACAATATTTAGGCTTTATTTTGACTGCCGTGTCCTGTTTACTTTCTCCCAAGCGTATTGAAAACATTCAAAAGTTAAGTTCTCCTACCACTAAAAAGCAATTGAGAGCTATTTTAGGAGCAACAGAATTTTGTCGGCAGTGGATCCCTTGCTCTGGGGAAGTCACTAATCCCCTTGTAGCACTCACAAAAAACTCAGTCCCTGAAACACTTAAATTGGAAACAAAATACCTAACATCTCTTCAAATTTAAAACAAGCTATATCATCTGCCCCTGCTCTAGGCCTACCAAATTATGATAAACCATTTACCTTATATGTTTATGAACAAAAAGGGGTAGCTTCAGGTGTTCTAACTCAACTTTTGAGACCTGTTCAACACCCAGTAGCCTATTATTCAGCTCAGCTTGACCCAGTAGCTGCTGGAGCACCACCATGTCTTAGAGGTGTAGCTGCCACAGCTTTATTGGTAACCAAATCTGCCAATCTGGTATTGGGACCATAATGTGCCCACATAAGGTCAAGGCATTGTTATTAAGACATAGGACACAGGCATTTACTGACCAAAGGATTACTAGGTATGAGATAACCCTATTAAATAATGAACATATCACACTAAAATGCTGCGGAGTTCTTAATCCTGCAACCTTGCTCCCTGATTTACCATTTTCAGGAGAACCTTTACATGATTGTACAACTTTAGAGTCCACTGTTGATAAACCTCGTAATGATTTATTGGACACCCCTTTGGGGAATTCAGATTTAATCTTATTTACAGATGGTTCTTCATTTATGAGGGATGGTATGTGCTATACAGATACAGGAGCTGCTGTAGTTACTGAATTTGATACTCTGTGGTCAGCTTCCTTGCCCTCAAATGTAAGTTCACAGGGTGCAGAACTCACAGCTTTGAAATAGGCCTGTATTATTGCAAAGGATAAAAGAGTAAAAATTTGCACAGAGTCCCGCTACACCTTTGGCATATGTCATGCTGTGGCATTCTATGGTTTCAGAGGAGATTCTTAACATCAGCTGTAAAATGTATTGCCAATGCAAACCTTATTACTAAACTTCTTTCTTCCACCCAGCTCCCCAAAGCTATAGTTGTCGTTCACTGCTCTGCACATATAGGTGGCATTGACCCTGTCTTCAGGGGAAATAACCAAGCAGATATCGCAGCAAAACTAGAAGCCTTAGAAGGCCCTGAATTAATTATGCCACTAACAATTAGTTATGATTTGTATCTATCCCTTTCTTATAATGATAAGGAAATGGAAAAATGGAAGAAGAAATTTAAAGCAAAACAGATGGAGTATGGGTATCATCAGATGGCAAACCCTTACTCCCTAGAGCAGTGGTTCTCAACCTTTCTAATGCCGTGACCCTGCAATACAGTTCCTCATGTTGCAGTGACCCCAAACCAAAAAATTATTTTGGTGGCTACTTCAAAACTGTAATTTTGGTACAGCTATGATTCGGAATGTAAATACCTGATATGCATTATGTATTCTCTTTGCTACAAATTGAGAGGTTGAGAACAGCTGCCCTAGAGCTTTATATAACCAGATTTGTCACTCTATTCATAAACAAGGTCATTTTGGCACCCAAGGCATTGTAGACTCTGTTAAAAGAGTACGGATAGCACCTGAAATAATTACAATTGCCTCCAAAGTATGTACAGCTTGTCCTACATGCCAGGACTTTAATCAATACACCTTTCAATGAAAAGTCTTTGGTGGACATCCTCTTGCTTACATGCCATTTGAGCACCTACAAATTGACTTTATCTCTATGCCAAAAGCTGGACTGTATAAATTTTATCTGGTCATAGTTGATCAACTGACTAGGTGGCCTGAGGCATTTCCTACTGCTCATGCCACAGCGGCTTTTGTTGCTAAAATCCTTTTGAAAGAAATTATTCCTCGTTTTGGCCTGCCAGCACATATTGACTCAGATAAAAGGACTCATTTTATCGATTTGGTGTTATCTCAAATTTATTCATATCTGGGGATAACTCTAAATTTCATTCACCATATCATCCCCAGAGCTCCGGCCAAGTTGAACAAATGAATAAAGAACTTAAAACCATGATTGGCAAATTATACATGGAGACTCATTTAAAGTGGCCTGAAATTCTATCTCTGGCCCTATTTTATCTCAGAAGCAGACCCAGAGGTGATTTACACATCTCACCATTTGAGACGCTATCTGGACATCCACCTATTCAGGCACAACCATTTGCTCCTGCCTATACCTCAATGTTAGGGGGGGATACAACCACTGCTACATATATCAGACAATTACAAACAAAATTGAAGGAACTCCATGATTCTGGAGCTGCTGTTCAAGGAGGCCCCATGGATTTCTCACTTCATTATTTAAACCCCGGTGATAGTGTATACATAAAGAATTTCAAAAGTACTGGGTCAACTGAACCTGCTTATGATGGACCATTCTAGGTCCTATTAACTACAACAGTCATAAAAATTAGAGAGAGGGACTCATGGATTCATTGTAGCCATGTAAAATGAGTATCTTCTGTTGATGGTGAATAATTGCTTGCACTGATTGTATTTGACTACTGATTGTGACTGGACTTCTTTACTGCTGGATTTGTACTATTTTGTAGCACTTTATTTGATTGATCCTTGTAGGGCAATACATGTACTCCCTCATAGTATAAAATCTGTATTAGTGACCTATATTAACCTGATGTGCCTTTTGTAACATTTTGTGCCTTTACTAATTGTTTTTTGTATTTTCTTGAATGTATTATTGCTTTGTCTACCTCATTTGCACTCACACTGTGGATCATGGTAAGTCAAAGTGGAAATTAATCTTATATTTTGAAAACTTGTCCCTATACTTTAAGACCTCTGTAACTGTGAAATATACAAAATTTTTACATTTAGTTTTCTTCCTACATGTGTCATATAGTATTTGATTTTTCCTTCTCATTTTTTTTGCTTTTGACACACATGTCACTAGTATCGACAAATGTTTAAGCTATATTTATGTTTTGCATAAGCTAAGCATAAGCTAAGATATCCATTTACCTAGTATATTAAAAAAACCATACCGAAAAAGCTTTGGACTAAAGCAACCTGCCACTAGTTATTTAACTATTATGAGACTTTCGCTCGATGACTATGTTTAATCTAAGGACAAACGGACCACAAAGGAGCACAGAACTTGATTTGCAAAGTGCCACACAAGCACAAAAAGTGAAAGAAACCAAACAAATCCTACAGGGATTGATGACATTCTGCACAAAAAAAAACACGATGACTTGATCATGTGTGAGACTCGAGGTTGCTGCTGTTTACCATCTGTTAAATGCAAGACTTCCTTGTACTATAGTCTATATCAAGCATATGACATCATTTTCTCTGGCTCCATTATCCCAAAAAAATAAAGAAAAGAGTTGAATCAGGAAACTCTATTTCCCATTTGTCTTGAGATCTAGTCTCTTTTTCTATTTTCTCTCATGATGTGACAACTTACTGTAGTCCAGACTGCTAAACTGGGTTAGTAACTAATTGTTGTTGTATGCTTATGGGACATGGATCACTAAAAGAACCTGTTGTGAGTTGGGATTTTTTTTCCTTCTTCCCAGAATTTTTTTCAAGTTTTCTTTTTATATTTTTTATCTGACTCAGAAGTTTTTTTATTTTAATTTCTTTGATTCCTTGATGTTTTTTGATACTTGATTCATATGCCTTATGACTCAACCATGTATCCCTGTGTAATTCCTAGATGCATCCCTGTATCTTCCTCAGGGGGGAAATGTATTATTATTTTCCTCAGGGGGGGACTATGCTATTATTGTGAACTTTGATTTGAATTTGAGCCAAATTTAGAGCAAGAGACTACTTCCCAGAATCGAGAAGGTACCGACAAGATTCCTGAAGAGACCACATGTAGTATCAGAAGATCCAGAGTGAACTTTGAGATATGGCAAATTTGAACTTTGAGGGGGGGTTGTTTTGAAATGCTTTTGTTTTGAATGTACACTCTTATGCCAAAAGGGACTGCCCCCTAATTGGCTTTTTGTCAATGGACCTATTATTGTTCCTTTTCCCTTTTATTTTCCTCTTATCTCCAAATTATTGTAATTTCCCTTTAAAAACTATAACATTTGTATATACCTCTAGTTAAAGTCATAAGTTAGTTATGTTTTCATGATCCATTGTAGAGATTGTTCTCCCAAAGGACCATAGGGGAGAATTTATTGATTTAGAATCTTGAACCCTAGAGACTACATTTCACATAATCCCCTTTTCCTTTTCCTGTTTGTGTGTCTCCTTACATGGGGGTAGTTTTTAGTTTCTGTTTTTCCACCCATGTGGTGTATCTCGGGTTCCATACTTTCTTATGCTTCAAGACAAATATTTAATAAATATTATTAAATATAATACTTAGAGTATTGGATATAAATTTTAATCTTTACACCTCCAAGAACATTTCAGAACTCCCAAGGGTAATTAGTCATATATATATGTGTGTGTGTGTGTGTGTGTGTGTGTGTATACATACACACCTTGAGATTCTGAAGAAGGCCAGTATATCACTAACCAAATTTGATAGAGGGATACTGACATCAAAAGGAAGCAGTCTTTTATTCCTACCATTGATTTTCTGAGTGTGGTGGAAAGGTTCCAGTTGTTCTACTATGTAACTTTGGGCAAGTCACTTAGGCTTGTAAGCCTTAGTTTACTTAGCTATAAATAAAAGGTATTAAACTAAGGAACCTTCTGATTCCAAAGTATTATGATCAGAAGAACTGACCTAAAGTACAATCAAATCTGGTAAGTTTTTTTAATATAAAACTTACATAAACAACTGTAGCCCCACTTCTTTTTTAGCACAATAATATTCATATAAACACAGACCTAAGGTTTCTGTGCCTCTATTTCTAAAATTGCAAATTGAGGGATTTTTTTCTCAGTGACCTCTAAACCCCTTTACAACTCTAAATCCATGGTCCAAAAAACACTGAATATATGTAAATATCATAATCAGAGATATCAGGCTCCAAAGAGAATATCTTTGGTCAAAGTCAACCCACCTATGAAATGCAGCATTTTAAATTTAGTCTCAGGCCGTGAAGTGCAAAAAGACCTTTTAAATTATCCTAAAGTATTTCTTTTCACTTCTCTTTTGTAACAATGGACTTTTTCTTTAGCAAACTAGTTGGATAAACCCATGAATATTCAGATAACAATTTGCAGTGAGTTTAGATAGATAAGTACCTTTATGGACAGTGACATCATTTTGTACCACCAGCTCCATGTGTGTTGTTAGTCTCAGAAACATATGGTACATTGTTTATTAACAGTAGATTGAGTCCACCTAACTTTTAGAAATGGTGGAAGCCAGCAAATGTGCTATGATGGAAAGCATGCTGGATTTAGAGTCAAGAAAGATTAGCTCCTTTACCACAGGTAATGTATCTAACCTTGCTGAGTCTGAATTTCTCCATCAGTTAAAAAGAAATGGGTATAATAATGTCTGTGGTGCTTATCTCAGACAATGATATATGTGAAGGACTATATATACAAAGGGCCAGCTCTTTAGAAGTTTCAAGACAATGGAATTACTGTTGCTTCCAGAAGACCTATCAAAAGTTGGACAAGATCCATGCTAACATTTACTTTGTTCTAGAGAAGCCATCAAGATAAATGTCATCAGTAATCAGTGATCTACAATGGAAGGACCATAGGATTTAGAGTCAGAGTTCCAATTCCATACTTATATCTTGGTTCTGGAAGTCATTTACCCTACCTGGGCCTCAGCATCCTTACAAATAAAATGAGAAGGTTACACTAAATGGCTTCTAATTTTCTTTCCAACTCTAAAGCTATGATTCCATGATTCCATGATCTTATAATTCTTTGTTCTGGGTTGATCATGGCACATCTTCCAGCTTAGTCCTGCTTTGCAGTTTGGGGGTGTCAAGATGATACCCTGGGGGAGTTCTTTGGATTGTCTTTGAAAGTTACAACTGATACTGATGTCTGGGGAGAAGTGTCCAGGATCACATTTTTTGGAGGACTCTTCAGCAATCATTTCAATGCTCAGACATTTTTCAAGGATGACAGGAAAAAGTAAAGCAGGCATCCCCAAAACAGCAAGCTACAAAGGACAAGCAGGACAATTCATTATGCTGAGAAAGATGTGCCTGAACTGAAAAAGAACCCACTGATTTTAGCTCTGCCTCACTAGCCTTCATTGATGCCATTTATAGGAAAATCAGCGAACTGCCCCTATAAGAAGGAAATGCCAAAGAGAAGACACTTGTTGACATTTGTATGCAAGGAAGGTTTCTTGAATGGCAGAGGAGAGTACAGGACTGAGTAACTGGGGCTGCCAAAAGACAGGATGAATTGCAGCTGGCAACTTGGACTATTTACAACACACTATGCAACAGAAAAACCTGCCTTATCCTCTGTGCTCTGTCTGCACAATGACACCTTGGGAGTACTTTGAGCCACCAAGGAGAGATGAGAGTACCCAAGTGGCAGTCTGTGCCCTTGCCCAGAAATTGATTTGCACATCTCGGCAAATGCATGTGGGAGGTTTGACTTTGTCATTCACACTGGTCCAGATGGTGCTGTCCAAAGCCAGAATCTCTGGGCCACCAAAGCAGCATGGAGAATCTTTCAGCAACTCCTGAATCAAAATTTGGCTTCTATAGCAGGCAAGTCAGGGAAGAATGCCAGACTTTCCAAGGCATGAAGTTAACTGAAATTCTCTCTCTCTCTCTCTCTCTCTCTCTCTCTCTCTCTCTCTCTCCCATTTATTTTAAAGAATATTTTGGATAATATCATCAGAAGTTTAGTATTTTTTCCTTTTACTGTACTATTGTTGCAAATGGTTTTAGAACAAATGCTTATCCTAGAGAAAGGAAGAATATAGTCTTGTAAATCACTTTCTTGTACTAGTAAATACATAAAACATTACATATAGCCCCATTCTTCTTCAGACTTCCTCCTGAAATGACCAATAAACACCTCCATTGAAGGTATTTCTATATAAATGGAAAATCACTTAATAAATATTTGCTATGTACAAAGGACTCAAATTCTGCTTTCAGCAGGCTTGCAGATTCTTGTGCAAAACGGATAAAGACACTGAAAGAGAATCTGAGTATATATTAAGCTGATTCAGCCCAATGTCCACTTTTCATTAAGCCCACTGCCCCTTTCAAACTGCTCCAATTTCTCGATGTCTTGGACAAATGGGTAAGGTCTGATTTTTATGATTGGAATGATCATTATTATTATTTACTTCAGCAAAATGACATAAGTGCTCATTATAATCAGTAGCATTGCCATTATATGGTACCATTTCACACCTAGAAGATTCTAGAAGCTGCCTGCATGTTCAGGGCAGGTGCCAACACCTCATTCAAGCTTTTCCTGAGATTTTAAGCTCACTGAGAGCAGGAGATGAGTCATGCTCTTTGTGACCTCTGTGGTGCTTAGCATACTGAATGCTTATCATTCAGGTATATAAAGGGTATCCCTAAAAGACTTTAATAAGCTAGTAAAACTTGAACCTACACAAAGATCTTTTGAAATACCTAATCCTCCTTTCTCTCCTATGTTCCCAAGTACTGTCTCTGGCTATCCTAGAGTGATCTCCAATTTATAGATGCTTTGTTGTCACCTGATAATCAACATGTCTAAAACTGTACTTGTTCCCCAAACAATGCCCCCTTACTCAGTTCTCTATTTCTATTGGCAATAATCATCATTCTTTTTTAAAACTCTTTCCTTTTATCTTACCACCAATACTATATATTGGTTCTAAAGCATAAAAATGGTAAAGCCTAGGCAATGGGGATTAAATGTCTTGTCCAGGGTCACACAGCTAGGAAGGTTCTGAGGCCAAATTCAAACCCAGGGCTTGCTGTCTCTAGATCTGGTTTTCTATCCATTGAGCTACCTAGATGCCCCCACTACAAACATTCTTCTGGGGAAGGAGGCTAGAGAAAAATCACTTTGCCTCCCCTCCCTGCACCCATTCATCAACTCCTGCTGAGCCTTCTTAATCTCTCTATTCCTTTCTATTTCTACTGCTACTACCCAGCTTTAGGGTTTTATTTTATACTCAGGTTATTACAACTTCCTTGAAACTTACCTCTTTGGCTCTTGCATCTCCACTCCAATTCATTCAAATTATCTTCTTAAAACACTGCTCTGATCACATAGCTCCCCTGTAGAAAACCCTGCAGTGGCTCCTGATTGCCTGCTGAATACAATCTCAGCTCTTTGGCTTTCCACTCTCTTCCACTATTTCCTTTTAGGTGTCTCTGCTCCAGGCAGATCTGTTCCTATTGACTATAGCACCAGCGACAGTACTTGGGGCTGTACTCTAATCTTTACTTATTAAATGCTGGTTTCAAATACTATGCCATTTTAGATTCAAATTGATGTTATTTGCCATTTATGAAACATTCTATGTTTCCTTAGTACATTTAAAAATCAGATCTGAGATAGAATTATGGTTTTATTCAATGTAGAGATAATGAGACAGAGACAAAAAGACATCTCAATGGCAAACAACAATAGGCACACATTCAGTATTTTCAGACACCTTGGTGACCAAATAAAAGATTGGTTTAATCAACTCTCAACAGATTACTAAGATATCTCCCCATCCCTTCAGTAAAATCATTCTATGGCGAAAATGTTTAGGTTATAGGAGGAAACTCATGTGTGTGAAAAAGAGAATAAGAGGATATAATATATATATATATGTATATATATATATATGAGAGCTTTAAGCACCTAGTCTTCCTTAGTGTGATATATTTTCTCATTTGCTTTTGATATATTTAAAATACAGTTCAAAGTAATTGCCTTTTTCATTGTTTTATTATTTACTCTGCTTATAGCATCTGATAAGGTATTTTTAAACTTCACACTTAATGATTTATAGGTAATTATAATTCTATGGCAATTTATTAAACTTGTAACCTAATTTCCCACCCAAAATATGACGTCAAGCTGAGTACTGGAAAAGGCCCTATAAACTCATTAATACAATATGTAAAACTAAGATAGGCCTAGAATCTCTTATATGGCACTCGACTCCAGTGATGCACACTGGCTCAATTAATGTGGAATCCACTAACATTTTTAAAAAACATTCATGTCCATTAGCTAAAATTAAAATGACAGATTCCCAAGATTAAATCTGTTGCTTCTAGTGGAGCCATAACCAGATTTTACAATACTGCTATATGAAAATTCTTACTTTTCTCTGAAATTCATTATGACTGTATTTTTAATTAAGAGAACTGTTATCGCAGCTTTCATTCCCTTTTCCTACTGTCCTTAGAAAGGTCATGGTGGCTGTTGGCATTCTGTTCTGAGCAGAATGATGTGGATAGGTAAAGAGCTTAGACTTTCACACATGTGTCTGATGAGGGAGACTGGAAAGGAAGAGTGTATATTTCTGAGGGTGAGGGGGAATCTGGGTAACAAAGGAGCTTTGGCTTAGAGGGGGGGTGGGATTGTGCAAAAGTGTCAAAAAGAGTTACTGAGCATTTTCTCTGAAAGTGACATTATATGTAAAAACTGTTAAGGGGAAGAAAAGAGGTCAGATTTCAAAGTGACTAGGTTAAAAGAAAAATGCCCCTGTTAGGAAGAAATGATTGTAAGGAAAAGGAATGCTTCATTCATCTCTAGCAAAAAGGATTCATCGACCCCTAAGTCTTGATTCAGCTAATCCATGCAATTTCATCCTGTCAGGTACTGGTATCAACAATTGATGCGATCCTAAGATACCCATAAAAAGACCGTTTAGTTTGCATATCTCCTTTCTTTTCCCTGACATAGCATATCTCGTTCATGCTGCCCTAGCTTCTCCTTGGTGATGGGAAGGGAATTACCTTTGCAGGAAGGAGCTGAGGGAGGCTGGATGCATTCTGATGAATGAACAAGCCTGGAAAGGGTAGCAGCACAGAAAACTTTTAGTTTCACCTGCGTCTTTTGGTGCTATCTGGACACATGGAAATGAGGGCAAGAGAGAGTGGCACAATAAGAGGTTGGTATTAGGCAAGCCAGAGAAATGAGACCCGGCTATCAGTTTACATCATCACAATCTGGCTCCAGGTATTTCAGGATCTGGGAAATGGTTATCAAGTATGAGACAAGTTGGAATTTTGAAACAGAAGAATTCATTTCCTAATAGGAAAGCCAAATTATATTAAAAAAGAAACTTTTATTAAAGCAGTTCCACAAGAGTGACTCTGATTAAGAAGTAGAGCAATTTTCATCATGTAAATTATGTCTTAAAATTAGATTTAAATAACATAGTAATACTCTTATTCATGTATCAACCATTAAAAAGAAATCAATAAATTGGTTAACTTCCCACATTTTCACAAGGTGAAATTCGATCACAATCTGTGAGTAATTGAAACTATAGTGATTTTTAGAGCCTTTCAATTACAGAAATTCAGTGCAATTATTTTTTCTATAAAGTGAGTTTTCACTTACATATGACTGTTTTCCCTCCAGCAGCATGAGAATGTTTAATACCTTTTTGACAGGCACTGGATAGCTTTATACCTATTGAGAGACTTGTATTTAAATGTAGCATCCACAAAAGAAAACATAATTGGGCATTTTAGTATATCTATTTATCTTTGCATTTTTGCCTGTATTGGTAAGCACTGAAAACGGTTTTTAGTAACCTACCTCCCATATTACACTGAATGGAATTTGGGTTTAACTGAAAAAAAAATTAATCTCATTGAACCTTTACAAAGTTCTTCTTTGA
The DNA here is from genome assembly GCF_027887165.1 of Monodelphis domestica. NCBI lineage: Eukaryota > Metazoa > Chordata > Mammalia > Didelphimorphia > Didelphidae > Monodelphis > Monodelphis domestica. Next base: position 12,392,319 of record NC_077235.1, on the reverse strand, counting down.
CTTGATGACTCATTTTCTCTGGAAAGACATCTTGGACAGATGAGTCAGCCAACTAAGACTGGAGAAGCCCTTCACCAATATATTGGCTATTAGGAAGAATGAGAATTTATGGGAACCCATGAATTAACTAAAACCAAAAAAATTGTTCTGCAGTCACACATGGCCTCTTTCTGCTTCCAAAGATGGTGAAAGAAAAAAGGACACCACTTTTGGTTGTCTGTAAACATGAAATTAACATTGTGTTGTCTTTATCCAGTGACTAATAAATTAACATCCTATTAGAGGAGCAGAAGCATATCAATAAGGACATTCCCACAACAAATAAAACAAGAATACAAAAGGAAGCAATTTGCTACTACATGGAAGGAAGACCTACAGATTTTCCCTGGAGATATGAACAAAGGAATTGGCAGAGCAGGTTTCAATGTTTGCCCAAGGGTGACAAGAAACATCATTTCATGGGGCACCCTGTCATCTTATCTGGCAGGGCTAATGAGAAGTATAAGCAAAAGGACCACCATATGGCAAGATCTACTACCAAGAAAGAAGAGCTGAAATTCTGCAGAGATCTTGACAAAATCCTCTAAGCAAAGTCAACACCCAATTGAACCCTTGGTGACTTGAAGCTGAAAATGTGCACAGTGGAAGATGTCAGAAAATATTGTGCCTCCATTTGGAAAAATAAAAGATTTCTTGGAAGTCTCAAGTCTAAATATCACAAATATCCTCTCCCTAAGAATGGAATCAGATGGCACCAGATCCTCTCCATCAGTGCCATTTCTTGGTTTCTAAAGAAAAGAGCCATACTTCCCCAAGATAAGCTGATCACCTGAAACTGCATCATCATACAGACTGACTCATCTTTTGATACTCAATACCTTCTCTTACTCTCTCAGTTGTTTCTCTACTATGATTAGAGGGCTGGAAGGGGGAGCAAAATTCTCTTTCCAAAGTCATATTTTGTAGTAGAGATAAGAACTTTCCAAACATGTCTTCATTTCTCATCAGCAGCTCCCTTTGGTTTCAACTCCATGGAATGTCATACTAATGCCTTGGGTACATTTTGGTTCATTCCCTCCCTTTTTTAATCTTCCTTTTGTATATTGTCTTCCCCTGTTACACTGTAAGCTTCTTGAGGCAGAGACTGTCTTTCTTTTTCTATTTGTATCCCCAGGACTTAGCATAGTGTCAGGTACATAGTAGATGCTTAATAAATCTTTACTGAAGTGAATTGGATATAACTAACACAGAAAAGAACGATAACAAATAAAATGTACTATATCTTAATGGACAGAAAATGACTTTTTACTGAAGTCATAGGCATATCCAAATCAGTAGCCTTTGTTAATAAAAAAATCAATTTAGGGGAGGAGTCAAGATGGCCTATTAAAAGCAGCAGAAGTCCAGACCTCTGTGAAAAAACCATTCCACCCCAATCAAAAACAAAGTGCTTCAAGGGGACAGAAAACCAAATCTAACAACAGGACAGAGCCAGGGATCCTCTTGCTCAATTTAGCTTGAAAGATACTCAGAGAAGGCTGAATTCTCATGTTTAAGGAGAAGGAAGAATAAAGGTCTAAGGACCTCTCCCCCACATACTGTGCTGAGTCTCTGGCAGTTGCTGGAATCTTGGGGGTGAGGGCTCCAGCCCAGAGGGAGTGCCTTGCTGCCACAGATGTGCCAGGCCCAGGGCTCTAACCACAGCTTTCAGGGAGGCAACTGGAGGAGTGGTGAGAAGGGGAGGGCAGCCTAGTTACAGTCACTACTCTTCATCTTGTGCATCCTGTTCTCAAGATTTTGGCCTTGTAAACCTTAAAAATTTCTTAGACTTGTGAATGTTGGAAATTTCACCATTGGAATGTGAACCCCATTGGCAAGGGAGGTTCTTCCTCCTCCCTTCTTAAGATTACTTTAGGACAGAAACCTTTTGCTGAACAATGGAAAGGGCTGCAGCATAGATCAAAATTTAATTATTCCAATCTCCACCCTACTCAGGGTAACAGGATTTAGGAAGGGCTGCAGCATAGATCAAAATTTAATTATTCCAATCTCCACCCTACTCAGGGTAACAGGATTTAGGAAGGGCTGTAGCAAAGGATCAAGATTTAATTATTTGAGAATATGACCTTCAACAGACATGTGCAAAGCCACAGACCTCTGGGCGGTCCTGGGTTAAGGTAGAGCCACCATTTGCACAGGGAAGACATGGACAGTGATTGGTAGATGTGAGAACTGAGGGGAGGGAACTTGGATGTTTTTATTAAAGATAGGAGGGTCTGAGGACGGGGGGGGGGGTGGTGGTTGGAGTGGTTGGTTGGAGAGGTGCTCTGAGAAGCTTGTTCTGAAGGAAGCTGGAGGTGGAGGCCCCTGAGACTGTTTCTCCATTTTGGTCATGTGAGTGATAGGGACTGATCTCTTTCCTTTGCCTCAGCTATCTAAGGGCTTGGGCCTTTTGGCCCAGCCTAAACAGAGGGGGGTATTTAAGCACTATTCCCTTCTCTCCCCTTTCTCTCTCCCTTTCTCTCTCTATCTCTAATACCTTTCTTCCTCCTGTTTGTAATTAAACTCCATAAAAGGTTGACTGCTGACTTGAGTTTTCATTTAGGAATTACATAGCTGAATTCCTTGGCGACCTTAAATTAATATATATCAATCTTTTAAAGTGATTTCCTTGTCACAGCCTCAGGGCACATCAAACTCCATATATCAGCTCCACCCCAGGTTAATCTAGTCTATACATAGGGTAGATAAGAAGCCTTCAGAGGGAAATTCAATCTCCAACACCATTTTCCCATGGACTGCACTGAGAGCTGTAGTAATAATCCTGCTGACTCTGATGCTAGGGGACAGGTTGCAACCACCACAAAATACCTTGATAACAGGGTGGGAAGCACAGCTCCCTTCTGCCTCTACTGCCAGCTGGGGAAGATCTGACATTAGGGCTCATTAATACTCCATCAACCTAATATAGACAATAAGCAGAGCAGAAAAAAAGCTCCTTCAGGACAGAATAGCCTAAACCTACAGATCTAGCAAATAATCAGAGGACCAAGATTACAGCCAATGACAGGGGGCAAAGAAGGGAAAAAAATTAGTAAACAAGAGAAAAAGAAAAAAGAAATTACAATCAACAGCTTCTATCCAGGTAATGAACAAAGAGCAAATGGAACATAGGAGGACCAGGGGATACCAAGCAAAAATGCAGAAACTCAAGCAAATTGGACTCAGCCTTTGGAAGAACTCAAAACACAATAAAAAAGAATTAAGAGAGGCTGAAGACAATTGGGAAAAGAACTCAAATGCAAAATAAGTCATCTGAAACAGAGGCACGTGAACTATAACAAGAAAATAGTGTCGTGAAAGCCAGAATTGACCAGCTTGAAAATGAGGCAAAGAAAGTGAAAGATGACTAACACACACAGACACAGACACACGGGCGCGCACACACACACACACACACACACAAACACAAACACAGACTGAAAGGAGAATGACCAAAAAGCCAGGGATGAAATTCAGTTTAAAAAAATTAAAATCCAACACAATGCGGAAGAGTCTATAAAACAAAATCAAAAGAATGAAAAAATTGAGGAAAATATAAAACACCTCACTGATAAAACTACAGACATTGAAAATAAATCCGGAAGAGACAATTTAAGAATTATTGGACTACCAGGAAATCATGACAAAAGAAAAAGGCTGTATATAATTTTATAGGAAATTATCCAAGAAAACTGCCCTGACATTCTTGAACAAGAGAAAAAAGTGGAGATTGAAAGAATCCACAGATCACCACCTGCATTTAATCCCCGATTAACAATGCCCAGGAATGTTATAGCCAAATTTAAGAACTACCAGACCATGGAAAAGATACCACAAGCTTCTAAGAAGAAACCATTCAGCATGGAACCACAGGTAGAATAACACAGGATCTGGCTGCATCCATACTGAAGAACCAGAAGGCATGGAATATTATATTCCAGAAAGCAAGGGAACTGCTTTTACAACCAAGAATCAACTCCTCAGCAAAATTGACTATATTCTTGTAGGGGAATATATGGTCATTTAATAAACTAGAAGACTTCCAAGCATTCATAAATAAAGGACCTGACAAATAGAAAATCTGATGCCCAAACATAGAGCTCAAGAGAATCAGCAAAAAGTAATTAAGGGGAAAAAAACAAAAATCAAACAAAAAACTTTTTTAAGGAACCCAATAAGTCCAAATGATTTGTATTCCTATAAGAACAGATGATATTGGTAACTCTTAAAAATTGTTATTATTGGGTAGCTCAGTGGATTGAGAGCCAGGCCTAGAGATGGGAGGTCCTTGGTTCACATCTGGCCTCAGACACTTCCCAGCTGTGTGATCTTGGGCAAGTCACTTAACCCCCATTGCCTAACCCATACCACTCTTCTGCCTTGGAAGGTAAGGGTTTAAAAAATTGGTATTATCTTCAGGGTAGCTAGAAGAAATATACTTAGAGGGAACAGTGACAAACCATATAGGATGAAATGTCAAAAAAGGACATATATATATATATATATATGTATGTGTGTGTGTGTGTATATATATATATATACATATATATATATATATGTATGTGTGTGTGTGTGTGTATATATATATATATATATATATATATATATATATATATATATATATATATATATATATATGGTATATTTTTACCAGGGGTAAAAAGAGGATAATACTAAGAGAAATGGGAAAAGAAATAAAATGGAGTAATTTTATTTTTCATAAAATCGTGCATGGGGGAGGGGGTAGAAGACCAATACAATGGAAGGGTAGAAGAGGTTGGAAACAGTCTCCAAGAAAATTTTAATCATTACAGTGGGAAGGGTCAGAAAGGTTCAAATGGAAGGAAAACCTCCAACTCCAAATTCAATCATAATCATCATTATCATTAACATCAACATCATCAATATTAATATCATCTACATCATCAATATCAATGTCAGCAGCAGCAGCATCAATATCAACATCTAACTATCCATCTTTTCCTGGCCCAAGAAAGATGTATGCTGGGTGGCCTAATCTAATAGCAAACTATGCAGAGTATTGAATGAGACCTAAACTCTAGGCTTGAGTGTCACTATGTGTCCTTTGGGGGTAAAAGGAAGCCATTTTTTCCTAGACTCAGTTTCTTCATTTATGTATGAATGAAGCTTACCTGGACTCTGCATTAAGTTAATCAATTAAATCAAAGAGTAAACCAGGTGTAAACAAGAAAAAAATCAATTTAGAGGAAAAGATGACACTGAACAATTACTTTAGTTTAACTTATTAAAAATGATGACCAAAATTATGAAATGAAAAAAGAGACAAAGATATTAACTAATGCCATTTCCTGAAACATTTTAATTAATATAAAGGAGTTACCACATAGAGGTTTAAAAAGTTCCAAATGGTCAGCACTGCCCTTGGCTATCATCTCTTTCAACTTGGCAGAATCAAACACTTGATCTAGAATCCTCACTCCCTTCTAGAACACTAGGATGCTGGAAGATGAGTACCACAGTAAAGAAGAATGAAAGCAAAAACAAGTCTAAAGTAAGCTTGGCATAAGACCCAAATGAACCATACTGTCCCAAGTACATTTATAGATGAAATTGGCAGGAAGAGAATAAAAAGAGGGAAAATAAAACAGATTTGTCGATGTTTCCCTAATGATCTATTTTCATTATTGGTAACAGAAGAACCACCATATTTGTATTCTAACACCTTGTTCTCCCAAGTGGATAGATGCCCATCAAGTGTAGAAGGGATAAACAAATTGTAGTATTTCAATATAATGGATTATTACTGAGATTTAGCAAAATATGAATATAAAGAATTGAGAAAATCATGGGAAGAAATATGAACTGAGGCTGATTGAAGTAAGTAGACTTCAGAAAAATGGTAATTACAATGACTAAAAAATGGTAAAGGAAAGAGGATAAAAAACAATAATTGAACTTGCTCCCTTTCTTCTTTGGAAGAGGGGGAAGAATATGGTTGCAAAATACTGTGTTCAATGCCAGACTTAGTAGATGTGTGGGTTAATTCTGCTAAACAATCTTTTTTCTCTTTCCTTTTTTTTTAAAGGAATGGCTTGCTGGAGAGGGAAGGAAAATGATAGATTTGAAAATCAATCTATCAATAATCAATCAAAAAGCATTTGTTAACGGTCAGGTACTGTGCTAAGTGCTGGAAATACAAAAAGATGCAAAAGAGAGTCCCTATCCTCAAGGAACTTACAATCTAATGGAGTCAATAACTTTCAAACAAAGAAATGCCAAGGGAGCTATAAATAAGAAATAATTACCAAAGGAAAGACACTAAAATTGAGGGACTGGGAAAAAGTTCTCTTTTTTAAAAATTTATTTTTAAATATTTTTCCATGGTTATATGATTCATATTCTCTCCCTCCCCTCTTCCCCAACCCAAGAGCTGACAAGGAATTCCACTGGATTATACGTGTATTATCACTCAATACCAATTTCCATATTATTTATTTATGTAATAGAGTGATCCTTTAAAACAAAGCCCCCAAATCATTTGCCCATATAAACAAGTGATAAATCATATGGTTTTTTTTTCTGCCTTTCTACACCCACAGTTCTTTCTCTCAATGTGGATAGCATTCTTTCTCATAAATTCCTTGAGATTCTCCTGGATCACTGCACTGCTATCAGTTTCAAAGTTGATAACATATGATCGTCCAACAATGTTTTAGTCTCTGTGTACAATGTTCTCCTGGTTTTGCTCATTTCATTCCACATAAGTTCATGGAGGTCTTTCCTGTTCATATAGAAATCAAGCAGTTCATTATTTCTTTCAGCAAAATAGTATTCCATCACCATCATATGACACACTTTATTCAGTCATTCCCCAATTGAGGGACACTCCCTCATTTTCCAATTTTTGACCCCATAAAGAATGTGGCTATAAATATATTTTTTATTTTTTTGGAAAATTTATTTAATTAATCAATTTAGAACATCATTCCTTGGTTACAAGAATCATATTTTTTCCCTCCCCTCCCCCACCCCTTCCCATATCCAACACGCAATTCCACTGGGTTTTACATGTGTCCTTGATCATAACCTACTTCCATGTTGTTGATGTTTGTACTAGGATGATCATTTAAAGTTTACATCCCCAATAATATCCCCCTTGACCCATGTAACCAAGCAGTCGTTTTTCTTTGGTGTTTCTACTCCCAGAGTTTTTCCTCTGAATGTGGATAGTGTTCTTTCTTGTAAATACCTCCCAGTTGTTCAGGATCACTGCATTGCCACTAATGGAGAAGTCCATTACATTCGATTGTACCACAGTGTATCAGTTTCTGGGTACAACGTTCTCCTGGTTCTGCTCCTTTCGCTCTGTATCAATTCCTGGAGGTCATTCTAGTTCCCATGGAATTCCTCCAGTTCATTGTTCCTTTGAGCACAATAGTATTCCATCACCAACAGATACCACAATTTGTTCAGCCATTCCCCAATTGAAGGGCATCCCCTCTTTGTCCAATTTTTTGCCACTACAAAGAGCACAGCTAGGAATATTCTTGTACATGTCTTTTTCCTTATTATCTCTTTGGGGTACAAACCCAGCAGTTCTATGGCTGGATCAAAGGGCAGACAATCTTTTAGCACCCTTTGGGCGTAGTTCCAAATTGCCCTCCAGAATGGCTGGATCAATTCACTCCTCCACCAGTAATGCATTAATGTCCCAACTTTGCCACATCCCCTTCAGCATTCATTACTTTCCTTTGCTGTCATGTTAGCCAATCTGCTAGGTGTAAAGTGATACCTCAGAGTTGTTTCGATTTGCATCTCTCTGATTATAAGATATTTATAATACTTTTATCATGAGCTATTAATAGTTTTGATATCTTTATCTGAAAATTACCAATTCACATCCCTTGCCCATTTATCAACTGGAGAATGGCTTGTTTTTTTGTACAATTAATTTAGCTCTTTAAAAATCTGAGTAATTAGATCTTTGTCAGAGGTTTTTGTTATGACGATTGTTTTCCAATTTGTTGTTTCCCTTCTAATTTTGGTTGCATTGGTTTTGTTTGTACAAAAACTTTTTTAATATGATGTAGTAAACATTATTTATTTTACATTTTGTTATTTTTTCTAACTCTTGTTTGGTCTTAAAATCTTTCCTTTCCCATAGATATGACATGTATACTATCCTTATAAATATTTTTGTATGTACATTTTAATAATCTCTTTAGGGTACAAACCCCGTAGTGGCATTGCTGGATCAAAGATCATTCTTTTAAAGCCCTTTGGATATAATTCCAAATTTCCCTCTAGAATGGTTGGATCCATTCACAACTCCACCAGCATTATATTAGTGTCCCAATTTTGCCACATCCCCTTCAACATTTATTACTTTCCTTTGCTGTCATGTTGGCCAATCTTCTAGGTGTGAGGTGATACCTCAGAGTTATTTTGATTTGCGCTTCTCTAATCAGGAGGGATTTAGAATACTTTTTCATGTGATTGTTAATAGGTTTGATTTCTTCATCTGAAAACTACCTATTCATGTCCCTTGCCCATTTATCAGTTGGGGAATAGCTAGATTTCTTGTACATTTGACTTAGGTCCTTGTAAATTTGAGAAATTAGACCTTTATCAGAGATTTTTGTTATAAAAATGTTCCCCCAGTTTGTTGCTTCCCTTTGTAAGGGGAAGAATGTAAGGGGTTTTTATAAAAGGTTGGACTGGATTATTCAAGAGTAAGGTTGCCAGGAATTTTAATGAATTCCAAAATGATTTTTAGCAATTTATTTATAAAATATAGAAAGAGTGAAAGTAAGAAAATCAGAGAGATGATAGGGTATGATATATAACCTACACCCTAAATATTTTGCTCTGATCCCTGGTTCAAACCAGGTAGGGCTAATTAGTCCTTAGGCAGAGGGGCCTCAGCCTTGAGCTAAGGACCTGAGGATGCAGGAAACCTCTCTCAGAAAATACAGGTAAGGAGTTGGCCTTTTTTTTCACTCACCCCACATGGTAGTTCTAAGTTCAAGAGCAGTCCAAGACCTCAAGCTGGAGCTTCTCCAAGGTCAAGTTGAATACAAAAGACCAAAAGACCTCCTCATAGGAAGTCCTTGGCATTTTAAAAAATCATTTCTTTTCATCACTTCCTGTGACTTCCTTCCATTTTATGTGTACCAATTACAGCTAAAACTTTGTTTAGGACTGCCCAAGGGACAATCAGTCGATTCTGATTTGTTACCCACTATCGCATAAGTGGGTCACAGACCTCCCTTACTTAAGTGTAATTTCAGTGTATATGCTTGTGGTGATTAAATCTAAAAATGGGCAAGGGAGAGTTGATTTAATCTTCATACCTTCTAATTTTGGTTGCATTGGTTTTGTTTGTTCAAACACTTTTTAATTTGATGTAATCAAAATCATTCATTTTACATTTTGTAATGCTCTCTATCTCTTGCTAGGTCTTAAATTCCTTCCTTTCCCACAGATCTGACCGGTATACTATTCTATGTTCACCTAATTTATTTATTATTTCATTCTTTATATTTAAGTCCTTTACCTATTTTGAATTTATCTTGGTATAGGGTGTAAGATGTTGATCTAGACCTGATTTTTACAGTACTGTTTTTCAATTTCCCAGAAGTTCTTGTCAAATAGTAAGTTCTTGTCCCCAAAGCTAGATTTTTGGATCTATGGAACACTAGTTTGCTGAGGTCATTTATCCCAAGTCTATTCCATTGATCCACCCTTCTGTATCTTAATGAATACCATATTGTTTTGATGACCCCTGCTTTATAGTACAGTTTAATATCTGTACTTCTAGGCCTCCTTCCTTCACATTTTAAAATTAGTTCCCTTGATATTCTAATTCTTTTGTTCTTCCATGTGAACTTTATCATAATTTTTTCCAATTCTATAAAAAAGTTTTCTTGGTTGTTTGATAGGTATATCACTGAATAAGTAGATTAACTTGGGTAGAATTGTCATTTTTATTATATTAGCTTGTCCTGCGGGCAATTAATGTTTTCTAATTATTTAGATCTAGTTTTATTTGTGTGAAAAGTGCTTTGTAATTGTGTTCATTTAATTCCTGAGTTTTTCTTGGCAGATAGATTCCCAAATATTTTATATTGTCTAGAATGATTTTAAATGGAATTTCTATTTCTAACTCTTGCTGCTAGTTTTGTTGTAAATATATAGAAATGCTGATGATTTATGTGGGTTTATCTTGTATTCTGTAACTTTGCTAAGGTTGTTAATTATTTCCACAAGTTTTTTAGTTGATTTTCTGGAGTTCTTTAGGTATAAATGATAATAATTTCTAGGAGTTATAGAAATTTTTCCCTATAGGAATATAATCTGTTAGATATTATTGAAGCCCTTAAATTTTTTCTCTTTCTTATTTACCTATTTATGGTTCTCTTGAATTTTTTATTTAGACATCAAAATTTCTGTTAATTTCTGGTCTTTTCTTCAGGAATGCTTAGAAATATTCTCTTTTATTAAATGACCATTCGTTCCCCTGAAAGAATATAGTCAGTTTTGGTGGGTGGATGATTTTTGGCTGTAGACTCAGTTCTCTTTACTTCTGGAATATCATATTCCACACCTTGCGGTACTTCAGTGTGGAAAGTGCCAGATGCTATATAATCCTAACTGGGGCTCCATAGTATCTGCATCGTTTCTTTCTTTCCACTTGCAGTATTTTCTCCTTGGCCTAGAAGCTCTTGAACTTGGTTATAACATTCCTGGGATTTATCATTTTGGGATTTACTGCAGGAAGTGAACTGTGGATTTTTTCAATGTCTATTTTGCTCTCTTGTTCAAAAATATCAGGGCAGTTTTCTTGGATAATTTCTTGTAATATGAAGTCTATGCTTTTTTTTTTTTGGTTCATGTCTTTCAGGTATTCCAGTGATTCTCAAATTGTCTCTCCTAGATCGATTTTCCAGGTCAGTTGTTTTTTCAATGAAAAATTTCATATTTTCTTCAATTTTTTATTCTCTTGATTTTGTTTTATTATTTCTTGATGTCTTATGAAATCACTAGGTTTTAATTGCTCAGTTCTAGTCTTTAAACACTTACTTTCCTCCATGATCAATTGATTCTCCTTTTCCATTTGGTCTATTCTACTTTTCATGGTACTTTTTTCCTTCTTTTTATTATTGGACTTTTTTTGCCTACCTTCCAGCAAGTCATTCTGGTTTTTATCTGCTTATCACTTCATTTGACTTCTATGTCTCTTTTTCCATTTGACCAATTTTGCCTTTTAAGCTATTATTTCTTTTTGCATTACTTTCAGTTATTTTCCCCACTTTTCTCCTATCTGTCTTATTTCTTACCAGTTTCCAGTTTTTTGGGAGAGTTTGCATGTGTTTGCTTGTTTCTCACTCTCTCTGGTTTCTTCTGTTTTTTGCTCTTTTATTTGTAGAAATTTTCCAGGGACAAGGGCTTTCTTTGCTGCTGTAAATTCATTTCCCCCCTCAAGGACTGGGAGTCCTGCAATTTGCTGGTCATTTCTATCTTAGCTTCTGGCTCACAGGATTTTACCTTGGGGCTACTTTCACTGCCCTGTCAGAGGCCTGCGTGAGTCTAGCACTATGGAGCTCTAAACCTCACCTCTAGGACCTGGGATTTCCATGGGTATGTCTGCAGTGCTTTTTTGTTTGTGTAACACTCTTCGCAATATTTTGCCCTGAGGCTATCTTCCACTGCTGTTGAGTGAGCGCAGTGCAATTGAGCTTTGAATCTCACTGCCAGGGCTTTAAAACTCCAGGGGCAAATCAGAATATTAGGCCTCTGGGGGCAGCTGGGTGCTTCAGTGGATTGAGAACTAAGCCTAGAAAGAGGAGGTCCTAGGTTCAAATCTGGCCTCAGACACTTCCCAGCTATGTGACCCTGGGAAAGTCACTTAACCCCCATTGCCTGGCCCTTACCACTCTTATACCTTAGAACCAATAAATGGTATTGATTCTAAGATGGAAGGTGTAATATTTAAATTTAGTTTCTCCACTAAAAGTATTATATTTCATGAGGTTTATTAAAGATTAAGAAATAAAGAAAATACAAAATAAGAAAGCACGTGCCTAGAGGGGCCAAAAGGCCCATTCAATGTCACTTACACTACATCTTGAGAGACGCGTGTGCTTGGAAGCAGAGGCAGGGAGAGAGACCTGAAGTAGGCGTAGAGTCAGCTTAAATACAATTTCTGTTCTCTGCCCAGGTGGGAATTCAGGTGAGGTTATAAAGCATTCTGGGAAGTGGCCAAGAACTTCTGGGAATTGAAGTCCAGGGTTCAAATCTCCATTTTTACAAAGGTAAGGATTTTTAAAAATCATTTGATTCAACAGAGCAAGAAATCACATAAAATGTATTTCTTTTGCTTCAGCATTCTCTTCATTTCCTGATATATCCTTCTGTTCTCCTCCAGTCAGAGAATTAGTTCTTATAATGCCTTTGTAGAGGCTGCTTGGTAGTGCAATGAAAAGAGAGCTGATCTTAGAGTTAGAAGAGGAAAAAGGAAAAGAAACACATATTTATTAAGTACCTACTATGTGCCAGACTATGCTAAGTGCTTTATAGACACTATCTCATTTGATCCTCACAATAACCCTTGGAATTAGGGATGTTATTATTCTTGTTTTATAGTTGAGTAAACTGAGTTAGATAGCAGTTAAGTAATTTGCCCAGGATCACAAAGCTAGTAAGTATCTGAAGGTGGATTTGGATTTGAACTCAGGTTTTTCTGACTCCAAGTCCTGTGTTCTTTCAACTGTGCTACCTAGGAGGATATTTATAGACATTTGTCATAGCAATGTTATATGGTTTAAATCGTGTGGAGAAAATATATGAGGAAATTGACTTGAACGTAGCTCAGGGCAACACATTTTTACTGGTCATCAACATTCAAAAATGGCCTAATGAACCATCACCGAGGAATTTTAGAATCAGAAAAAAGAATTGAGTGGGTAATATGAAGAGACTTGGGGATAAGAGGTAGTCTCAGTGCCACACTGGTACTCATGGAGTATTCAAATATCTAACAAAAAGATCTCTAGCATGTGGAGCTGATCCTCTCTAGAAGATTTTATGGAAGAATATGGATGAGAACAACACAAGCTAAGCAGACATGATGGGTTTGAACAGAGGGCAGGAAGACTCATATCTGTAGCTTAGATTCCCAGATCCATTGAACTATTGAGATATATATATATATATATATATATATAATCTATTTGAAATGTTGATGTATTTCATTTAGCTAGAAATATGCCAATAAAGAGAAGCAAGAAATTGACTGACTCCTCAAAGCATTCTGGGAATGATATAAGTCCCTGTATTGGCTGGTACTCTGAAAGCTAAAAGTATTCTTCCTAACATAGCTACAAGGTGCCCCACTTCCAATCTAACCTGAGATACTGTTAAGACTTAAACAAAAGGGTAAACAAATTGAGGTAGAAAAGAAAAGGAAATTTTTTGTTAGATTATATTTCATCAAAAATTTAAAAATACAAATTGCCAATACAAACAAATAATTCCAATATTAGTCTATATATGGTTCAAAAGAATAAATCAGAAACTTGACCAAAACTGTGGGAGTGAAGAGGAGAGTGATGACTGGAGGAGGGTGGTTGGGAGACCAGAAGAGATGTCATCAATTTGGAGAAATGATTACTTTGCCCTCCTGCTCCTGATGACTCTTTGATAAAAAGGAATGAAAGCATATTCCCCCAGAAAACTGCCAAAGTTAGCATATAAAGAAGTAAAGATGGACATTAAAAGAGGAAAAAAGGAAAATCAATTTAAATAAGACCAAAAATATGTTTTAGACCTTGAACCTTTGGGTACAGTTATTCCATGTCTAAATATTTCTAAATGTGTAGCTAAATGTTTGGATCTTTAACTTTAATACCCACCTGGAAAAGGGTCAGCTAATGAATTAAATATGTACATAGTACTTCCTTGTCTTTCTCTACCATTCCAAGAAGATAATCCAGGGGAGAAGGCAACAAAATCAAAATTCACAAACAAACAGGTAGCACTAAAATTTCTGAGGCTAAAAGAGAGAAAAAGGTGAACTTTGTTCTTCCTTGGAGAAAACATACTGTTTCTATGCCACAAAAAACCCAAACAAATCCCAACTTAGTTTTATCCCTTACTGAAAATTTACAAAGAGCATGAACTCATGAACTCACGTAGAAAAACAACTAAATCTAACCATTTCAAATTTATTTTTTTTCTTTTCTTTTTTTTTAAACTAAATTTGGCAAAACAAGTCATAAACATAGGCACAACCAGTAAGAATGGGAATGAGACTTGCCTAGTCATTAGTTTCCTTTGCTGGTTCACCAGCCAGACTATGCCTGATAAATGAAATGGAGATACTCATGGCTCTTTCCTGGGACCTCTTCTCTCCATCTACTTTGTCTTATGGTGATCTCATGAGTTCCCATAGGTTTAACAACCATCTTCTCTATGTTGACTTCCAGAATGACAATGTCTAGCCCTATTTTTTTACTGAGTTCTAGGCTCATGAAACAAACTGGATTTCCCATACGTGTCTCAAACTCAACCTGTCCAAAGCAGAATTCATTATCTTTCCTGTCAAACTTTCCATCCTCCCAAACTTCCTTATTACTGTTGAAGGCACAACCATTTTCCTAGCCACCTCAAGCTCACAGTCTAAACCCCTCACCGAAACACACCCCATACATGTAATCAGTTATCAAATATTGTTGCTGCTAACTATACAACATCTCTACTATATGTCCTGTTATTTCTGCTTATATAGCCATCACCCTAGTCCATCTCATCACTACCTCTCACCTGGACTACTACAATGGCCTTCAAATTTCTCTCCCTGACTCAACTCTCCCCACTTAAATATATTCTCCATACAATTGCCAATGTGATTTTCCTAAAGTCTAAGTCTGATCATTTTCTACTCCCCAATCAATAAACTCCAAGGGTTCCTAGATATTTGTAGGAGCAAATATAATCTCTGTTTGTCATTTAAAACCTTTCACAATGTGGTTTCACTCTTTTCCAACATTAATACACATTGCTCTCCTTCATTTACCCTCTAGTTGAGGGGTTTCTTACTGTTCTTCACACATGGCATTCTATCTCCCATCCCTGGGTCTTCTCATTGGCTACCCACCAGGCCTGGAATGCACAGAGGTCCATCTCTGCCTTTCAGAATAATAAGATCTGCTAAAGCATCAGTTTCCATGAAACTGATCCCCTTCCCTGACCCACCCTTTCCAAGAACTTTAGTCTTTACCCCACAGATGACCTACTTACTTTTTCTTATACCTATGTCCATATACTGTGTCTACCCTAATGGAGTGGGTTGTTAAGTTCTCAATGTTAAAACAGCATGCTACAAATCAGGGCTTGATTTATTGCATTATTGAATGTTGAGACTTAAGAAAGTGATGAAGAAATTTAAAATTAAACTTTAAGCTGAGACATGCATAATTTCTCCCTAGAGAGCTAGTTATTGAACATTTACCAGAATTCTCCTGCTCCCCTCCCTAGATTGTAAACTCCTGGAAGGCAGAGATTGCTGCATCACCCACTCCTTTGTATCTACAGCACCTATTGCAATACCACCATAGAATCAGGGGTATTGTGAAGCTCCCGGTGGATATAAAGCACTTTGCAAAGTACTATACAAATACAGTCACTCCATTTGTTTGTTTATTTGTTTTGTCCTACTGTTGGCATCTAAGGATTCCTTTATTCTCTCAGCCTTGTACTGCATCCTTGCTGAGCTCAAAGCAATGTTTGCAGAACAACACAGGGTGTACTGGAAAAGGTTTAAAAACTGGGCTCTGCTGTGGGGGAAAACGTCTGCTTAGTTTTGAATTGTATTAATATTACCAGCACCATTAAAAGTATAGATAATCAGCTAAATAATAAGTCAAGCTTCTATTTGTAACTTGGATGAATTTTGAGGTGTCAATCAACACCCACACAGAAAATCATACAATTAGTTTGACCCTTCTAGCTGGCATTGGCACATCCCTGAACATTGTAGTTCCTTATGCTTGTTGATTAAGGAAAATGAAAATTTCAGGAAACTATGCCGTAGAAATAATTACCAGAAAATCACGTGAATGACCATGAACATGACTGATTGAAGGAAAAACCATCTGTTTACTATAAATCAGTTAATACAAGCCAATCAACATTTATGAAGTATCTACTGTGTCCAGCATTGTGTCTAGATCCATTTGATAAAAAACAAGATAATCTTTACCCTCATGGAGTTTACAGTCTAATGGGGATGGTGAGGAAATCTTTATTTGTGGAGATAAAACCATGGGCAGAGACATTGGGTTGAGCTCTGGGGACATAATGCAAAAATTGAGGACATCACATAAATTGGAAAAAAGGGGAAAAGGAAGGATTTTACAGTGGGGTGCATATATATATAAGACCCAGTTTATTTACCATCTTTACTAACAATCCAGGAATGAAGTTTTAGAAGAAGCATAATAAATTATCCAAATGACACTGAATTTTTAAGTATCACAAATATCTTGGAGAAGAGAGGATTAATAGACTAAGAATACGGGCAATAATTAATAGAATAAGACAAAAGAATAAGACTTAGTGGGGAATGATATTGGTTAATACATTATAGAAGAGAACATTGATCACAGATGTTGAAAACAGTACCTTCTCCCTTTTCCTAACTATGACTTAATGAAGATTCACATAAAATAAACAGGAAGGAAATATATAAGTGTAAGAAAAACATCAACCCCAAAGAGTGGAGGCAAAATGTTTTAGAATTTCAATTCAATTCAGTCGATGCTTAGGATGTTCTAAGGACTAGAAACTTAAAGATGGGAGCCAACTTCAGAGATTCTGTAGTCCAAATACCCCATTTTATGTCTATGTAATCAAGCTAGGTATTAATGCTTATGAGAAGCATCTTTGGGAGCACAGGTCATAGGACTGTAGATATTGAGATGGAATGAATCTTAAAAGACATTAATCCGATTCTCCTTTTATATCTAAGAGTATGGAAACCATGTAGGAACCAAGAGGTTGGGTCACATTGATCTCCATCTCCCTAAGGGGACCCTCTGTTCTTAATTCACACTCATAATCCAGACAGGGTTAAGTCCTGGGGAGCCTGGACTCTAATTACAGGAGTTGGGCTCCCTTTTCCCTTTGACCTAGCATGCTCCTTACCCAGGATCTCCTCAAAAAGAGAAAGGAAAAGCATAAAGGTACTTATACAATATGAATCCTGTGTAGAACAGGCCAACCTTCCAGTCTTCCTGTCTTCCTTCCTTTCTTTCTTTCTTTAAAAATTTCTTTATTTAGAATATTTTTCCATGGTTCCATGATCCATGATTTTTCCCACCCTCTTCCATCCCCCCTCCCTGAGTTGACAAGCAATTCAACTGGGTTATACATATATCATTGTTCAAACCTTATTTCCATATTATTCCTATTTGTAGTAGAGTGATCATTTAAAGTCAACAACCCCAATCACATCCCCATCGAACCAGGTGATTGATCATATGTTTTTCTTCTGTATTTCTACTCCCACAGTTCTTTCTCTGGATGTGGATAACATTCATTCTCATAAATCCCTCTGAATTGGCCTGGGTCACTACATCGCTGCTAGTAAAGAAGTCCATGACAATCAATTATTCCACAGTATATCTGTCTCTGTTTACACTGTTCTCCTGGTTCTATTCCTTTCACTCTGCATCAATTCTTGGAGGTTTATCCAGTTCATATGAAATTCCTCTAGTTTGTTATTCCTTTCAGAACAACAGTATTCCATCACCATCAGATACCACAATTTGTCGAGCCATTCTCTATGTTCCCTATCTCTTATTGGTATTAAATTCCTTTCTTTCCCACAGATTTGACAGGTTCTATATTCTATGTTCACCCAATTTATTATTTCATTCTTTATATTTAAGTCCTTTACCCATTTTGAATTTATCTTGGTATAGGGTGTAAGATGTTAATCTAGACCTGATTTTTACATTACTGTTTTCCAATTTTCCTAGAAGTTTTTGTCAAATAGTGAGTTCTTGTCCCCAAAGCTAGATTTTTGGATCTATGGAACACTAGTTTGCTGAGGTCATTTATCCCAAGTCTATTCCATTGATCCACCCTTCTGTATCTTAGCGAATACCATATTGTTTTGATGACCCCTGCAGTTTAAGATCTGGTACTGCTAGATCCTGCTTCTTCACACTTTTTTCACTAGTTTCCTTGATATCCTTTAAATCTTTTTTATTTAATTAAGAAAATACTTTCATGGTTACATGATTCAATAAGTTACCACTCAATAAGTTAAAATGATATGTATCCCTATAAGAAAAGAGGATATTGGTAAATCTTAAAAATTGTTATTATCACCTGGGTAGCTAGAAGAATTATACTTAGAGGGTACAGTGACAAACTGTATGGGATGAAATGGCAAGGGAGAGATAAAAATAGGTTAATACTAAGAGAAATGGGAAAAGAAACAAAAGGGGGTAAGTTTATATGTCAGAAAGAAGCACATGGCAGGAAAGGGGGGAGAACATCAATACACTGGAAGGGTAAAGAGGTTGGAGATAGGAAATACTCAATTCTGAAGTGCATTGAAATTGACTCAAAGAGGGAAGAAGAATCAAATACATTGGGGCAGGGAAATGATTTGTGACCTATAGGAAAGTAGAAGGGTAACAAAGGGACTAGTGGGGAAGGAGGGAATACAAGGGAGGGAGAGGGTTGGGGTAGTTTAAAAAGACTGTAAAGAAAATAAGAGGGGAATAAGAAGGAAGTTGGGGTAGAAAGGGAAGTAAAATAATGGTGGGAATTAGGGGGACTGATTAAAAACAAAACACTGATGTAGAAGGAAATAGTGAAAGAAGTAAGGGCAGGACTAGGATTAGAAATCAAAATGCTGTGAAATACACAGCTGGTAATCATAACTCTGAATGTGAATGGAATGAACTCACCCATAAAACTCAAGCAAACAGCAGAATGGATTAGAAACCAAAATCTTACCATATTCTGTCTATAAGAAACACACATGTGGAAGGTAGACACCCATAGGGTAAAAGTAAGGGGATGGAACCAAATCTATTGGGCATAAACTGAGAAAAAGAAGGCAAGAGTCTCAATCATGATATCTGACAAGGCCAAAGTAAAAATAGATCTAGTCAAAACAGATAGGGAAGGTAATTTCACCCTGATAAAAGGTAGTATAGACAATGAGGAAATATCAGTACTCAACATGTATGCACCAAATAGCATAGTATCCAATTTTCTAAAGGAGAAACTAGTGGAGCTCAAGGATGAAATAGATAGAAAAACTATACTAGTGGGAGACCTGAACCTTCCTCTATCAGAACTAGATAAATCAAACCAAAAAATAAATAAGAATATGGTTTAGGGGTAAAAGGCCAAAGGGAAAGAGGGAATGATAAAATATTATTGTTAAAAAAGGAATACTGAAGTTCATCAGCAAGGAAGAGGTATACTTGTGAGGTGGCAAAGTCAATGGTGTGTAGTTAAGGTAGAATGGAGGCATATCATTGAGGGTACAAGAGTAGGACTGGGAAGCTTGAAAGGCCTTATAGGAAGGAGCAACCTGGGATCTTTGTCCTCAGGCATATATGACTTACTATTTGTGGGTGTCTGCTATGGCCCCAATGTGAGGAAAGAAACTAGGCTCCTCCGCTTAGAAGTATTGGTCATAGCTCCATGGTGAAGTTGTCTTAATGTGGCACTGTCAACCTCAGACCCAGGGTCAAGGGTTCATTTGACTCTCTGTGTTCTTCCCTTATTGTCCAATCAATTTGTACCTTTGAATGTCTCTAAACAAGCTACATGGCCGTGCCTTAAATATAGCAAATAGAATGTTCTATTATTTTCAGTATTGACTGGCTCACGTAATTCTAAGAAATCTCTTTAATATCTTTGTATATATCGTATATATGCTTATTTGTGTATGTGATGCTTCTTACTAATAGAATCAAAGAAAGTAGGGACTGTTGAGTTTTAGTCTTTGTATCTCTAATATCTACAACTGGCTTACAATTGTTAATTATTAAATGACCTTTGAATGATATCAAATCCTAACGTGGTCATTTGACATCTTGCCTTTATAGCAATTGTGTCAAACTGAGCCAAATTCATTTTTCATCCACTTTGTTTTTCTACAGGGAATGGCTAAATCAATCACTTTATCTAATACTCAATTCTATGAACTTGACTGTGATTTATTTTCCATAGATGGATTCAATCACCTCATTAAATTTTAACGTTAGTCATTGTAATGAAATTCTAATTCTCTATCCACTTTGAAAAATAAATTTTTCTTTCATGAAGTTTCAATAAAAAAAGTTCTAGCATTTTAGCATGGTATGGTATATGTAATCTACAGCAAAGTCATAATTTTGGAGTTCAGGAACCTTCCATTCTAATGTTGACACTTGAAGGATGAACAGGGCTGTTTGATGCTCTAGAAGGGTATGGAACCAAATTTTCACAAATAATTTCAAATGGTCACTTGGGATTTGAGGGTCCAAATGGAGAATGGAATTAAAAGACTAAAATGCATTACCTCTCTAAGGGAAAGTGCTCATGGGTTTGAGGTAAATGACCTCTTCCAAGAAGGCCATTTTGCTCTGTGCTAAAATAATTTACTTCTAAAAGATACCAAATTCAGTATCATTAAGCTTTAGAGAGGCTGCTTTTTCTATTAGAAGCAAATCACATGGTTTCCTGGATGAGGTAATTTGCCTCTATTACATGTTCACTCTCAATCCACAAGGGAGTATATTTTACTTACCTTGTTCAGAGTCTTCAAATTTCTTTTGATTGCCTGGGTGTGTATAGAAATGGCTTATGTGCTAGGACAGCTTGATAAAATTAGTTTTGATCAGACACCTTCCTTAAAGATGGTGTTTGATTACCCTTATGGCTCCAATTACTTTTTTTTTTTTTTTTTTTTTTTTTTTTTTTTTTTTTTTTTTAAATATATTTTATTTGGTCATTTCCAAGCATTATTCGTTAAAGACATAGATCATTTTCTTTTCCTCCCCCCCCCAACCCCCCATAGCCGACGCGTAAGTCCACTGGGCATTAGATGTTTTCTTGATTTGAACCCATTGCTTTGTTGATAGTATTTGCATTAGAGTGTTCATTTAGAGTCTATCCTCTGTCATGTCCCCTCAATCTTTGTATTCAGGCAGTTGCTTTTTCTCGGTGTTTCCACTCCCATAGTTTATCCTTTGCTTATGAATGGTGTTTTTTTCTCCTGGGTCCCTGCAAGTTGTTCAGGGACATTACACCACCACTAATGGAGAAGTCCATTACGTTCGATGATACCACAGTGTGTTTGTCTCTGTGTACAATGTTCTCCTGGTTCTGCTCCTCTCGCTCTGCATCACTTCCTGGAGGTTGTTCCAGTCTCCATGGAACTTCTCCACTTTATTATTCCTTTTAGCGCAATAGTACTCCATCACCAACATATACCACAGTTTGTTCAGCCATTCCCCAATTGATGGGCATCCCCTCATTTTCCAGTTTTGGGCCACCACAAAGAGCGCAGCTATGAATATTTTTGTACAAGTCTTTGTGTCCATTATCTCTTTGGGGTACAGACCCAGCAGTGCTATGGCTGGATCAAAGGGTAGATATTCTTTTGTCGCCCTTTGGGCATAGTTCCAAATTGCCCTCCAGAATGGTTGGATCAGTTCACAGCTCCACCAGCAATGAATTAATGTCCCTACTTTGCCACATCCCCTCCAGCATTCATTACTTTCCTTTGCTGTTATGTTAGCCAATCTGCTAGGTGTGAGGTGATACCTCAGAGTTGTTTTGATTTGCATCTCTCTGATTATAAGAGATGTAGAACACTTCTTCATGTGCTTGTTAATAGTTTTGATTTCTTTATCTGAGAACTGCCTATCCATTTCCCTTGCCCATTTATCAATTGGAGAATGGCTTGATTTTGTGTACAATTGATTTAGCTCTTTATAAATATGAGTAATTAAACCTTTGTCAGAGGTTTCTATGAAGATTTTTTCCCAATTTGTTGTTTCCCTTCTGATTTTAGTTATATTGGTTTTGTTTGTACAAAAGCTTTTTAGTTTGATGTAGTCAAAATTATTTATTTTACATTTTGTGATTCTTTCTATATCTTGCTTGGTTTTAAAGCCTTTCCCCTCCCAAAGGTCTGACATGTATACTATTCTGTGTTTACCCAATTTACTTATGGTTTCCTTCTTTATGTTTAAGTCACTCACCCATTTTGAATTTATCTTGGTGTAGGGTGTGAGGTGTTGATCTATTCCTAGTCTCTCCCACACTGTCTTCCAATTTTCCCAGCAGTTTTTATGAAATAGTGGATTTTTGTCCCAAAAGCTGGGATCTTTGGGTTTATCGTATACTGTCTTGCTGAGGTCGCTTTCCCCCAGTCTATTCCACTGATCTTCCTTTCTATTTCTTAGCCAGTACCAAATTGTTTTGATGACTGCTGCTTTGTAATATAGTTTTAGGTCAGGGACTGCAAGGCCCCCATCATATGTGTTTTTTTTCATTATTTCCCTGGATATCCTTGATCTTTTGTTCTTCCAAATGAACTTTGTTATGGTTTTTTCTAAATCAGTGAAGAAGTATTTTGGTAGTTCAATGGGTATGGCACTAAATAGATAAATAAGTTTGGGTAGGATGGTCATTTTTATTATATTGGCTCGTCCTATCCATGAGCAGTTAATGTTTTTCCATTTGTTCAAGTCTAGTTTTAGTTGTGTGGCGAGTGTTTTGTAGTTGTGTTCATATAGTTCCTGTGTTTGTCTTGGGAGGTAGATTCCTAGGTATTTTATTTTGTCTAAGGTGATTTTGAATGGGATTTCTCTTTCTAGTTCTTGCTGCTGAGCTGTGTTGGAGATATATAGAAAAGCTGATGATTTATGTGGGTTTATTTTGTATCCTGCAACTTTGCTAAAGTTGTTGATTATTTCAATTAGCTTTTTGGTTGAATCTCTAGGATTCTTTAAGTAGACCATCATGTCATCCGCAAAGAGTGATAACTTGGTCTCCTCCTTGCCTATTTTGATGCCTTCAATTCCTTTATCTTCTCTAATTGCTACTGCTAGTGTTTCTAGTACAATGTCAAATAGTAGAGGTGATAATGGGCATCCTTGTTTCACTCCTGATCTTATTGGGAATGCATCTAGTTTATCCCCATTGCAGATGATATTAGCTGTTGGTTTTAGATATATACTGTTTATTATTTTTAGGAATGACCCTTCTATTCCTATGCTTTCTAGTGTTTTTAATAGGAATGGGTGTTGTATTTTATCAAAGGCTTTTTCTGCATCTATTGAAATAATCATGTGATTCTTGCTAGTTTGCTTGTTGATGTGGTCAATTATGTGGATGGTTTTCCTAATGTTGAACCAGCCCTGCATCCCTGGTATGAATCCTACTTGATCATGGTGAATGATCCTTCTGATCACTTGCTGGAGTCTTTTTGCTAGTATCCTATTTAAGATTTTTGCATCTATATTCATTAGGGAGATTGGCCTATAGTTTTCTTTCTCTGTTTTTGACCTGCCTGGTTTTGGAATCAGTACCATGTTTGTGTCGTAAAAGGAGTTTGGTAGAACTCCCTCTTTGCTTATTATGTCAAATAGTTTGTATAGTATTGGGATTAACTGTTCTCTGAATGTTTGATAGAATTCACAGGTGAATCCATCAGGCCCTGGGGACTTTTTCTTTGGAAGTTCTTTGATGGCTTGTTGGATTTCAATTTCTGATATGGGATTATTTAGGAATTCTATTTCCTCTTCTGTTAGTCTAGGCAGTTTGTATTTTTGTATATATTCATCCATTTCTCCTAAATTGGTGTATTTATTGCCATATAATTGGGCAAAGTAATTTCTAATGATTGCCTTAATTTCCTCCTCATTGGAGGTGCTGTCCCCCTTTTCATCTTTAATGCTGTGAATTTGTTTTTCTTCCTTCCTTTTTTTAACTAGATTGACCAGTACCTTGTCTATTTTGTTTGTTTTTTCAAAGTACCAGCTTCTTGTCTCATTTATTAAATCAATAGTTCTATCACTTTCGATTTTATTAATTTCTCCCTTAATTTTTAGGATTTCTAATTTGGTTTTCTGCTGGGGGTTTTTAATTTGATCGCTTTCCAGTTTTTTCATTTGCATTTCCAATTGATTGATCTCTGCTCTCCCTTGTTTGTTAATATAAGCATTCAGGGATATGAATTTACCTCTGATTACCGCTTTGGCTGCATCCCAAAAGGTTTGGAAGGATGTTTCGCCATTGTCATTTTCCTCGATGAAATTATTAATTGTTTCTATGATTTCTTCTTTAACTAAACGGTTTTGGAGTATCATATTGTTTAATTTCCAATTGGTTTTAGATTTGGTTTTCCATGTACCATTACTAATCATTATTTTTATTGCCTTGTGATCTGAGAAGGCTGCATTCATTATTTCTGCTTTTCTGCATTTGTGTGCTATGTTTCTGTGACCTAATGTATGGTCAATTTTTGTGAATGTGCCATGTGGTGCTGAGAAGAAGGTGTATTCCTTTTTATCCCTATTTATTTTTCTCCATATGTCTATTAATTCTAATTTTTCTAAGATTTCATTCACTTCTTTTACCTCTTTCTTATTTATTTTTTGATTTGATTTATCTAAATTTGATAATGGTTGGTTTAAGTCTCCCACTAGTATGGTTTTATTGTCTATTTCTTCCTTCAATTCTCCTAGTTTCTCCATTAGAAATTTGGGTGCTATATTATTTGGTGCATACATATTGATTAATGATATTTCCTCATTGTCTATAGTCCCTTTTAACAAAATATAATTACCTTCCCTGTCCCTTTTGATCAGGTCTATTTTTGCATTGGCTTTATCAGATATCATGATTACCACTCCTGCCTTCTTTCTATCAGTTGAAGCCCAGAAGGTCTTACTCCATCCTTTAATTCTGACCTTGTGGGTGTCAACCCGCCTCATGTGTGTTTCTTGAAGACAACATATGGTAGGGTTTTGGATTCTAATCCATTCTGCTATTCGTCTACGTTTTATGGGTGAGTTCATCCCATTCACATTCAAAGTTATGATTGTCATTTGTGGACTCCCTGGCATTTTGATTGCCTTCCCTAATTCTAACCTTTTCTTCTTCGGCTCTACCTTTTAGTCCAGTGATTTACTTTGAAACAGTCCCCCTTGTCCCCTCCCTTGATGTTTCCCTTTTTATTCCCTCCCTTTTTCTTCCCTCCCCCTCCCCCCTCTCTTACCCTCCCTTTTTGTTCTCCCTCTCCCCCTCCCCCCCTTGGTTTTCCCTTCTCCTTACCCTTGTTGGGTAAGATAGAATTCAAGATCCCAATGGATCTGGAGGTTTTTCCCTCTCAGAGCTGATTTCCCTGAGATTGAGGTTTAAGTAACCCCCCCCCCCCTCTCTTCCTCTCCTTCTTATAGGAGTTTTCTTCCCCTCCCCTTCCCATGTGAATCTTTGTGTGAGAATGATTATTCTATTTGGTCTTTCTTTACCCCCTATTTATACATTACATTTTCCCCACATGTTAGTATACATAGGTTGATATAAATGTAGTCCTTATAGAAGAGAGTTTGAGTAAAAGAAGAAGATAACATTTTCCCCCTTTCCTTAATATTTACCTTTTCAGGTATTCCTTGCTCTTTGATTTTCGGTATCAAACTTTCCACAGAGCTCTGGTCTTTTCTTTGCAAAAAGTTGGAAGTCTTCTATTTTGTTGAATGCCCATACTTTCCCTTGGAAGTATATAGTCAGTTTTGCTGGGTAGCTGATTCTTGGTTGGAGACCCAGCTCTCTTGCCTTTCTGAAGATCATGTTCCATGCCTTACGATCATTCAGAGTAGAACTTGCAAGGTCTTGGGTGACCCTGATTGGCATTCCTTTATATCTAAATTGTCTTTTTCTGGCTTCCTGTAGGATTTTTTCTTTTGTTTGATAGCTTTGGAATTTGGCAATTACATTCCTGGGAGTTGTCTTTTGGGGGTTTAGTGTAGAAGGTGTTCTGTGAGCTCTGTCAGTGGCTGTATTGCCCCCTTGTTCTAGAATCTCTGGGCAATTTTCTTTGATTATATCTTGTATCACCATGTCCAGTTTGGTGTTTATTTCTGACTTATCTGGGAGTCCAATTATTCTTAAATTATCCCTTCTCCCCCTATTTTCCAGATCTATCACCTTGTCGGTGAGATATTTTATGTTCTCTTCTAATTTCTTGGTATTTTGGCTTTGCTTTATTGATTCTTGCTCTTTTACACGATCGTTGTCTTCCAGCTGCCTGATTCTGGCCTTTAAAACCTGGTTTTCTTTTACAGTTTGGTCAAACTGGTTTTGTAGATGCGTGAATTTCTTTTGCATTATTTCCAACTTTTCCTCCCAGAAGGCTTCCATCTTTTTGGTTATTTCTGATTCAAATTCTTCATAGGTTTGTGGAGAGTTTCCATTTCCTTTGGAAGGTTTTGGAGCATTTTCTTTTATATTATCTTCTGTCTGCTCTGTATTTTGTATTTTGGCTCCATAGAATGTGTCCAAAGTCGCCCCTTTCTTCTTATTTTTCTTGGTATTTTGGGGCTTCTGTGGTTCTGTGGAGTTTGTCATCTCTGAATGTGGAGGATTAGTTTTTCTTGTCTCTTTCTGGTGTTCAGAGGCAGTCCTGGGCAGATAGTTCTATGGGCTTTCCCTGGGTTAAACTGAATATGCCCCACTGGAACTGGAATGGAAGGGTCGGACCACGAGGCCACACTCTTCCCCTGGCTCGCTTTCCGGAAGTTGCCTTCAGAATCGCTGGCCGTGAGGCTGTTTCGTCGGCCTGCGGGGGGATGGGCTGCCGCTTCCCCAAGCTCCGAGAGCACAGACTTTCACTGACACTTGGATAGCAGGATCCAGCCCGTGAGGCTGTCTTGCCCGCCCTGAGGGTTGCTGTTGTTTTGACCAGCTCTCTGCAGCGGAAGCCCCAGGCAGTAACTTTCACCGGGACTGTAGAAGGCCCTGAGGGTTGTTGTTTCCGAGGACCCTGCTCTCTGAGCCGGCCGGGCTGCGGCTTCCGGGAGCCTTGGACTCTGCGCTCCTACCCCTGAGGTCCGAGTGATCTCGGGTTCTGGCTTTTAAGGGGAGCCGTACCTTTTGAACCGGGTCCAGGTCCAGGAGGAGGGTTCCCAGGGTCTGTGCTGTTGATCGTTTTGAATTTCGGCGCCTTAGGAGCTTATCGTTTGAGATTGGTCGGGAAGGGTTTTCCGGAGATCTGAGCTTTAGCTTTCTCTAAGCCGCCATCTTAACCGGAAGTCTCGGCTCCAATTACTTTTTAAAAAAGATTAAATATTCAGGCATATAGCACAGAGTCCCATGATAATCTCTCCTTGGAAAATACTGCTGAATTTCTATTTTTGACAAGAAGGTGTCTAGGGTAGGACACAAGTGGCCCATCTTACATTGCTGGATTAATGACCAACTTTTTAAACAACTATCAAACAACTCTGATAAACAAGCTTTATGGAGCCACTAATTACAGTTATTATTCAATAGGAGTAATGGGACAAAATGGGTCCAGAGAAAATTTAGGAAAAATTTTGAGACTCTGAACCTGAATTGGTAGCTCTCATGACTGCGAAACTTAGTAGAGGTAATCCTTTGGCTGCCCCAGTCTAATGATTATGCAGTGACCAGCCATTCACTCTTGTGGCTCTTCACTTCATAACCTACTGCTAAGTCTCCCGTGGATCAATACTTAACTGTACCAGGCAAGTAAGAGGACTCAAGTCATCATGGTTTTCTTTTTAAGTCTTTTCTCAGCCACTGCCATGGGGGCAAGTGGGATCAAGACTTGGATAGTAATAATAATAACAGCCGGCATTTATATGAAGCTTACTAGGCACCAGGCACTGTGCTAAGGACTTAATTATTATCTCATTTGATCCTGACAACAACCCAATGAGGTACATGCTATTATGATCTCCATTTTACTGTTAAGAAAATTGAGACTAAGAAAGGTTAAATGATTTGCTCAAGGTCACACAGTTAGGAAGTATCTGAGATCATATTAGAATTTATCTTCTTTACTCAAAGCATAGTGCTCTATCCACTGCTCTAGCAAGTTGCCAAATATTATTATTAGGATAAAAGGGTGGTGGAAATGGTGGTAGTAGTGGGGCTGCAAGGAAGCAGCTTTAGGCCTCACGGAAAGAAAAAATATTTGTAACCATTAGCTATGCCCCAAAGCAAAAGGTGCTTTCTCAGGAGCTAGCATGTCTTTTCCTTCCAGAAAGCCTTTCAGCAAGGGGTTTGAGTTGGACTAGCTAGCCTATGAGTCCTTTTCCAAATTAGGTATTTGGTACAAGTGGGTAGGACAAGACTTTCCAAATTTTCTGCCTCAACATCTTCATTCTCAGGTTAATAGTTATAGTATAAATTTTCTTGCAGGGATCCAGGAGAAAAAAACACCATTCATAAGCAAAGGATAAACTATGGGAGTGGAAACACCGAGAAAAAGCAACTGCCTGAATACAGAGGTTGAGGGGACATGACAGAGGATAGACTCTAAAGGAACACTCTAATGCAAATACTATCAACAAAGCAATGGGTTCAAATCAAGAAAACATCTAATGCCCAGTGGACTTACGCGTCGGCTATGGGGGGTGGGGGGGAGGAAAAGAAAATGATCTATGTCTTTAACGAATAATGCTTGGAAATGATCAAATAAAATATATTAAAAAATAGTTATAGTATAATTTTTAAGGATGGTACTTTGAGATCCAAATGTTATTTGATGAATGACTCTGAAGCATTCAGTATGACATTATACCTGGACTTTGACTCTGTACCACCTTGTTTAATAAGTGAAATTATAGACTGTGAATGTGAACTAGGTAAACAGGTTTAAGAAAAAGAGATCAAAGCTTGATATGCTTGAATTTTATTCTGTTCAGTTTACTTGACATTGTTTATACATTAGGGAAAAGAGGAAATAATTTTAATATATGTACTAAAATTGTCTATCTCTACTTGGCAACTGAATTTCAAATCTTCAGCGAATTAAAAATCTTTCATTGGATTAACACCACTACTATTTAATATTGTACTAGAAATGCTAGCAATAGCAATTAGAGAAAAAAAGAAATTGAAGGGATCAAAGTAGGCAACAAGGAAACTAAACTATCATACTCTTTGCATGTGACATGATAGTATACCTAGAGATTTCAAGAAAATCAACTAAAACACTAGTAGAAACAATCAATGACTTTAGCAAATTTGCAGACACAAAGAACTGCAACCAACCAGGTAAAGAATCAGTAATCAAAATGAACCAGTATGACTTCCTCAGAAACAGCTACTACTGATACTAATTTATTTTTTGAAAGGGCTACTAGACTTGCAGATCAGGACTTGCTATATGTTAAGTTTATTTGTATTTAGCAAATCACTTAATGTTTCTAATATTCTTTTGGGAAATGTGGGGGAAAGTAGACTAGAGGAAAGTACATTTGAGTAGATTTAGAAGTGTTGGAATGGCTGGAAATCAAAAGGAGTCATTAATGACAATGTCATTTTGGAAGGATCCTGCTTGGAATTTGCAAGGGTTTAAAACATTTTTATTATTTTTTCCACAAAATATGTTCTTTGACATTATAGTTCTGTAATTTGACATAAAATTGTTGCTGAATTAAACTTTGGGATTTTTTTCCTTTAGAAAAAAAAGGAATGCAAAAGAAAAACATATGATATCCTTTATCACATGTATATATGGGTAAGTGATTTGGAGTTCAGGCTTTTAAAAATCGCTCTAAAGCAAAAATGAATAATATGGAAACAGGTATCAAGTGATAACATTTGTACAACCCAGTGGAATTGCTTGTTGGCTCCGGGAGTGGGGAGGGAAGAGGGAAGAGAAAGAAAATGAATCATAGAAACATGGGAAAATATTTTAAAATTAAAATAAAAAATCTTTCATTGGCTCTAAAACTGAAAGGAAACAATCTTTTAGATGAGGAAATGCTGATAGTAAGGTTAAGGGCTTTTGGTCATACTAAGTGGGAAAAATAACATTGGATGTGGACTCAGAAATTCTCAGGTTAAATCCCAAGTAGGCCACTTACTCACTAACAGGACATGTCACCTAACTTCCTCCGAGACTCAGTGTTCTCTTTTATAAAAAGAGAAAGTTGGACTTGATGACTTCTGAAATCTATATAATAATATGTGATCCAGATATAAGGGTCTGGGGCCAGTTCCCTTTCAGATGTTGTTGTTGTTGTTGTTGATGATGATGATGATGATGATGATAATCTTAGCTCCTGCTTTCCATTATTTCTCCTCCATAAGAAAGAGTTTTAGGGTTTGAAAAAAATAAGAATTCACAGAAGTGGGAGGTAGTTTATTGGGCAAATTATTATTGTTTTGGTTTGGCATGACATATAAAGGACTAAAAGTGAAGGTGGCTGTCCACTGGGGAAACCTACCTTGCAAAGAGTAAGTGCTGCCCGCTCAGGTGTTATAATCACATGATCTTTTAGGTGGTGGGGAAGACAACCTAGCATCTGTTGCTGTGTTCTTTTTTACCTTTTCTTCTATTTTCTCTAAATGAAAACAAATGTCCTCTAAATGTTCACTTTAAATATAAATTTACTGATAATTATTGCCTGTAGACTGTGATTTACTTTTATTGGGATATATCACACTCATTTACCATACTCGTTTGATTAGAAAGTCCAGTGGGGATGGGAGGCATGTCAGAGACTTTGGCATGGGAAACAACTTTATTGATTTATGTGGATGTCCAGTTTCTTGGCAGTTCTGGCTTAGCTCAGGTTCAAAATACCTATTATGTAGTGACTATTTTTTATACATATCATTGAAAATGATTTAAGTAGTTCTGTGTTTGGCAGTTACTAGAGTGTTCTGAGATACACAAGCAGTTTTCTTATGTTTCAACATTTTGCTTGGGCGTTTGACTATCAAATCTTGTAAATCAGTATTGTCATATTGAAACAGTTTTACTTTAGGCCAGTTTTAAAAATTGGAGTCAACTGAATGTGCTACATTTGAAAATTGACAGAGACTAGCAATTTTAAATACAAAAAAAGAATGTGATGCAAAGCAAGAGATGACAGGAAGCAAATATGGAGACAAAAGGAAGGACATAGATCATAATTTGTATGAAAGGAAAATATGTTTTAATGGGTTTGCTAATTTACATTGCCATGTGAGATATTTCTTAAGTAGTTCTCAAAGAAAGAGGTCTATGGAACTGGAAGAAGAATAAATATCATTTACTTTAAGGTCATAGGATGATTACTATGAATCCAAGAGAGTACAAGAATGATCCCAATATGAGGACTGACCATGTTTAAAAAAAGTTTTCTGGAATATCTAGCAGTGGCTATTGTTCATATGATGAATATTTTAGTCACTATTATGCCAAAGGGACATTTGAACTTAGCAAAATCTAGATGATATGGAAGATATGCAGAGACTTAATGCTTGAAAATGAAAGAGAGAGGGAAGAAAACTCAGAATGACTTGGTGTTGTACTGTATGATATGGATGGGGAAGAGGTCCTTTCAGGTATAGGTTGTAATAGAGAAATGATAAGATCACCTTTTAACTCAGAAAAACTAAGTGATTCTATATCTAAAATTACTTTTGGGCTGAGAATTCAACGTACTTTAAAATAGTTTTAATAAGCCATGCAAAGGAGAAGTAAAATCACAAAAATAAAATTGCCATCAAGGGAGAAAAATGTGGTTTGAGAATAATAGTAAAACTTCTCAGAAGGTACTACCACAATGGTTAGGATGGAGGTTTGCAGGTCCATATGGAAAATGAACATGTTCCAGTAATCCACATGTTGATGGAGAAGGAAAAGATAAGCACTGAAGCTGGGGCTGCATTTCAAGTATTGTTCTTTAGAGAGAATAATTAATGTGTAAAACTGGCTGTCAAAGGAATAGGAAAAGCTGCAAATGTGAACATTGGTGGGGGGGTAAAAAGAAAGAAGTGGCTGAAAACAGAGAGGAATAATAAAGTACCATTAAACAGCTAGTGGGGAGGAAGATGGACTGAAGTGAGCTTTATTACCTTTCTCTATATTTAGCAAGTCCAAATAATGGTGGGAAAGAGAAGAGAGTGACATGATCTTTCAGCATCTCAGTTTTATCATATGAAGCAACTTAACCTCTTTTCCTACCTTTTGTTTTTGCATTGAGTCTGTGGCTTCATACAACAATTTCATCATGTAGGACACATGCATGGAAAAAGAAAAGGATGGACTAAAAAAGAGAAAAATAGGAACCTTTAAGATAGTGCCATTTTGTGTAGAAATGAAGTAATTATGGAGATAAAGGTATTTTAAAAGTATAGCTTTCTTATAAATACATTTAAATAGTGCACTTTCCATAGTTAAAGGAATTCATACAATAGGGGAAAAATGACTTGAAATGTTACACTGTACCAGAATATATCTTTCTAGTCTTTTCTGGATACTAGTCATTAAGATATACCTAGCCCCAGAGAAGGATGCAGTCTTAACTGATAAGGTATCTCAAAAAGTTGAAATCCAACCAATGAGAGTGGCAATCACCACTTCAAGAAAATTAGATTGCAAAGGAGAGAATGTGGCTTCTCATTTAGAAGTCCATCACATAGTTTAATGAGTTGAGTTCTAGTTGAGATGCTATCTTGATAACTTTGTCAGGGATCTTTGCTTACTGGCGATCTTTATCCAACTGCAGGAGAAATGGTTTGGTAAACTGCTTGGCCATCCGTTGGGGAATTAAGGCTGAATTCAACCAACCAATCAATCAATAAGCATTATTAAATACTTTCTATGTACCAGACATTGTACTAGATTGTGTGGGTGCAAAATACAGAGAATTAAATGATTCCTCCTCTCAAAGAAAATATATTCTATTAGAAGAGACAAGTATGCATGTACATAGAGAATAAATACAAGATAATTAGAGAAGGAGGGCACTAGTAAATGACTGGGGAAGGGCAAGTTTGGAAGGGCCTTATTGGAAATGGCAGCTGTATGTGAGATGGTGTTGAGCAGAGAAGGCTCTGCTCAGGGGGATAGTCAGGGGGATAGGAAATGGAGTGTTATAAATGATGAACCAAGATATGGTCAGTTTAGTTATATTGTAGAACATAAGAAGGGGGCTAAAATGGTAGGTTGAGGTCAAATTGTCAAGGGCTATAAAAGATAAACAGAGGAATTTATAATTGATCCT
The DNA here is from genome assembly GCF_027887165.1 of Monodelphis domestica. Taxonomy (NCBI): domain Eukaryota; kingdom Metazoa; phylum Chordata; class Mammalia; order Didelphimorphia; family Didelphidae; genus Monodelphis; species Monodelphis domestica. The sequence goes on along the minus strand of NC_077235.1, from coordinate 12,359,020 downwards.
AGAGTGGAAGCTGCTTTCACTTTGAGAAGAATAATGAGGATTCTATAGGCCACCAAAGGTTATTAATGGAACTAGAATCACTGGCCATGCTGCCATCCAGGACAATTCTATTCACAAGGGCTTTTCAAGTTAGCAGGACCAGGTTCCAGAGCATGTGATCCACTAGTAAAGCCTTTGGGAGCCCACCATATGCTCCATACATAGCGGGGAGACACTACAAGAGAACATTAGGTGAAATATGTATCCATTAAACGCCATAATTTTATTTATTTATCCTATTGCATGTAATACCACATTTCCACGTAAATTTCTTGAAGTTATATGTTCCAAATTGTCTCCCTCCTTTTCTTCCCTCCCCCTTTCTCTTCGGCTTATAGACCCAGTAGTGCTATTACTGAATCAAAGGGTATGCACAATTTTATAACCCTTTGGGCTTAGTTCCAAATTGCCATCCAGGATGGTTGTATCAGTTCATAACTCTACTGACAATGCATTAGGGTCCCAATTTTGCCACAACCTCTCCACCATTTATCACTTTACTGTCATATTGGTCAAGGGGTAAGGTGGTACCTCGGTGTTGTTTTAATTTGCATGTAGCTAATCAAGAGTTATTTAGAACATTTTTTTCATATGATTATTAATAGCTTTGATTTCTTCATCTGCAAACTGCCTGTACATATGCTTTGATCATTTTTCAGATGGGGAATGGCTTATAGTAAAAAAATTTAACTTAGTTCTTTATATTTGAGAAATGAGACCTTTATCAGTGAAATTTGTTATAAAACTTTTTTTCCTCAGTATATTGTTTCTTTTCTAATCATGGTTACACTGGTTTTGTTTGCACAAAACATTTTAAATTTAATATAGTCAAATTATTCATTTTACATCTTGTAACATTCTCTATATTTTGTTTGATCATCAATCTTCCCTTCTCCATAGATCTGCCAGGTAAACTATTCTATGCTCCCCTAATTTATTTATATTACTCTTCATGTCAAAATCACACATGGGTCAAATTTTGAACAGTGATGGCCAAAGATCTTATTTTCCCCTTTGGAGGGCCTCAGGTTTTAGTTTGCAGGTGGGATGTGTTGAGTCTTCTATTGGGCAGTCATGGCCTGAGGTCTTAGTTTACCCATGGCGGCTCTCAGGTCTTAGTTTGCACAGCTGGGGTCCTGGTTTGCTCAGTGGGTACCTGGATTGCACTGTAGGTGGTCTTGGACCATAGTTACAAAGTAGGGAATTCTCAAGTTTTGTTTTACACAGTAGGGGGGGGGCTCCCTCAAGGCTTTGCACAGTGAGAGGTCTCAAGAGTGTACAGTGAGAATCTCAAGTGTTGCTTTGCACAGACTGGGGGTCTCAGGTCTTTGCACAGTGTAGGGTCTCAAGTCTTTACTTCTCACACTGCAAGGTCTCAGGCCTGATTTTGAATAGTGTGGGGCCTGAGGGATTTCTTTTGTCTTTGATCAGGCTCATATCTTAGTTTGGGAACTTGGGATCTTCAGGTCTCTGACTGAGCAGTGGGAGTCCTCAGATATTACTTTGAACAGGTCTCAGGTTTGGGTTGAAATGGTATGGGCTGCCTACTACTGATTTATATAGTAGGTGGACTGAAGTCTTAATTTGCTTGTGGGGTGTCTTAGGTCAAATTTTGTTTATTTCTTTTTTAACTTTGAAAAGATAATTTATTTTCCCAACTACAAATAACAAATTTCCATTTAATTTTTCTGAATTTATATGTTCTAAATTGTCTTTATCTTTCCCTTTCCTCCCCTCCCAGAGCTGACAAGCCATTTGATCTGGGTTACACATGTATCATGATGCAAAATATTGCAAGAGAATAATCAGATAAAACCAAAAACCCAAAACAAAACTCAAATCAACTGAAGTGAAAAATTGCATGCTTTGATCAGCATTCCAACTCCAACAGTTCTTTCTCTGGAGGTGGATCACATTTTTTGTAATAAGTCTCTCAGAAGTGTCCCAGATCATTGTTTTGCTGGGAATAGCAAAGTCTATCACAGTTAATCTCTCCACTGTACTGCTGTTACTGTGTACAATGGTCTCCTGGTTCTGTTTATTTCGCTCTGCATCAGTTCATGAAAGTCTTTTCAGCTCTTTCTGAAATCATCCTGTTCATCTTTTCTCATAGCGCAATAGTATCACATCCCCATCATATATTACACTTTGTTCAGCCATGCCCCAATTGATGGGCATCCCTTCAGTTGCCAATTCTTTGCCATCACAGAAGGAGCAGCTATAAATATTTTTGTATAAGTGGGTCCTTTCCCTCCATTTTTGATCCCTTTGGGATAGAGATTTAATAGTGTTATAAGTTTTATAGCCTTTTTGTCTTTGTTCTAAAAGGTTTTCCAGAATGGCTGGATCACTTCACAACTCCAACAACAATGCATTAGTATCCCAATTTTGCCACATCCCCTCCAGCATTTATTACTTTCCTTTACTGTTATACTGTAAATGCCATAATTTTAAAGACTCAGTTTCCTGGCTGGAGTGTTTGTAGTCACTTCTCCATTCTACTTCATTCCAGGAAACTGAGACCATTTGACTTGCTATTCTCCCCTTTTGCTCATCTCAAAATCCCTTAACAATATCTGCCACTCTTTGGTCATCCATAGTCTGAGAGGGAGTTAACCCTTCTCCTTGCTCAGGATAATATCACCATTAGGGTTCTTGATTTCATCCTTTCAACTTCTCTCTATTTATATAGTTCCTTCCCTATTGCATTCAAATTACATGCTCAGACCTCTGCCATCCTTAAAAAAGAACCTTCACTAGATGGTACCAGCCCCTCTAACTAGCATTCTATACTTCTCCATGCTCCCCTTCTCACCCAAACATCCAGGAAAAGCTGCTTATACTTGTATCCATTTTCTCTCCTTTTACTCCCTGCTTAGCCACTTGTAATCTTGTTTCTAAAGCTGATTTATCAACGAACAGAAACGACGTTCTTCAAAGGGACCACAGATCTCTCATTTGCTATTTTAGATGGCCTTTTCTCAATCTTTGCCTTTTGCACCCAATGTACTGCATCTATTATCATCTGGTACTTGTTACTTGGCCTTCCTGAGTTTTAGTGATAATTCACTTTCCTTGTTTTCCTCCTATCTTACTGTCCATTCTCAGTCTCTTTACCTGTATTATCATCCATATTGTAGCCCTGAATGTGGATGATCCCCAAGGGTCTGTCTTGGGCTTTCTTCTTTCTCTTGCTGACCTTGTCACCTCTCATAATTTGAATTTGTCTTTAGATGTAGATGCTTCCCAGACCTACACATTCTGCCCTCCTCTCTTTTTGGAGCCTTAGTTGTTTCATCTGATTCCTAAGGAACATTTCAGTCTGGGTATCCACCTCAAAATCAATGGGCCTCAGAAGGAACTCACTGCCTTTACTCCAAATCCTACCTTTCTTCTAAACTTTCCTACTTCTGTCAAAGGCACAATTCTTCCAGTATCATAGGCTTGTAACACTGATGTTATCTGAGTCTTCCCACTTTCTCTCATCTCACATATCTAATCAGTTGTCACATCCTGCTATATCAATAACAACTGTTGCATTGATCCCTTCTATGTATTCACATGTCTACTACCTTAGTTCAAATCCTCTTCACTTCTTGCCTTGACTATTGCAATGCTCTCCTAATTGGTCTTCCTGCCTTGTGTCTCACATTCTCAATACAGGAAAACTGTGAAATGAATGATGAGATATTTGAGCCGAAGAGCCAGGGTATAGTCTAGTCAAAAGAATGGGAAGCCAATTGTGAAGACCTATAACCAGAGATTTCAAGGTCCACTGGAGAACTGTGGAAGCTGCAGTGGATGAGCTCCTTTCCTTTAACAGAACATCTGAAACAATGAGCAGATTGACCAAGACCCTATCAAGCCTTGTACCCAAGGAGAAGCATTAGGAGACCAATGTTTCTGGGTTTGGATCCATTCTGTCACCATCTTCACTCTCTATCCTCTATATAGCTGTCAAAGTGATTTGTATTTAGTTTAGATCTGAACATGTTCCTCTGGGGCTCAATCAACTACATTAGCTTCCTAAAGTCTCCAGGATAAAATAGAAGGTCCCCGTTTGATTTTTAACTGTCATTGCATATTATTCTGGTTCCACATACTGCTATCTAGACAACAATCATTCTTATTTTTCCTCACATATGATATGCCATGTTCCATCTCTGTGCCTTTGCATTGGCTATTCCCCAGGCCTAGACGGTGCTCTTTCTTTAACTTCTGCTGGACAGAATGCCTCTTCCTTTAGGAAACAGTTTAAAAATTATTTTCAGCTTTTTCTGATGCCTTCAACTGCTAGAATCTTTCCTCCCAAATTATCTTGGATTTAACTACTTTGCATTTATTGGCTCATTTGATTGTTTATAGATCTATTTACTTATTTGCCTTCTGTATTTATATGTATATATGTACTTGACCCCACCATCAGAATGTGAATTCCTTAAGAATAGGGATTTTTTCATTCTTTGTCTCTGTATCTCCAGGCCCTAACATTGTGCTTGGCATATAGTAAGTGCTTCATAAATGTTAATTGATTTATGATGTGAAAAAGGTATGATTTCTTAGCACCCTTTACCCTTTTTTGCCCATTAATTCAGAAACAGAGCAGTAATGCATAAAACAGAGTATTATTGTGTATTTGCTTTTGTTTCAATGGTTAATAAATTTGAATCATTTCATGAAATCCAGCCATTTAATATGTTAATAATGGAAAGAGTTCCTTTTTCTTTGGGCTAAATTTCCTTGTCTGTGGAATGTCCGACAGTGTGTAGGTTTTTTTTTTAACCAATCCTCATTTTTATTGTTCCAGGCAGTTATTAGCAGCCTGCAAAACCCCTTACTGCTGAAGAATCTGCATAATCACTGATGCTGTACCAAGATCAGAAAAAAACAGGTATAAATCCAGCCAGAGGAATCATCCACAGCACCTAGTTCTTTAAGACACAGAACCAAAGGCTCACTGCCATTCCCAAACACTGGAAGATAACACTTATAATAGCAAATTTGGCAGGTTTAACCATTTCAATGAATCACTTTTTAGATAAGACCTCATTCTGCAATTGGAATTTGTTTGCCATTTGGCAGTAATACTGGTCTCAAAGAATGACCAGAGTCCTAGGAGATATGTGGGGAACCTTTCTTCTCATCAGACAACCAAACCATGAGAAGCCACATTCCAGACAGCTTAGGTTTTCCGGGGGGAAATGCCCTCACTACTTTATTACACTGCTGAGAATAGAAATGCTTTCTACCATGTTGGTAGCACGATTACCTTGCTTTGGTGAATGCCATGTCCCCAGAGGATCAGGTTTCAAAATTGTATGTGATGATGTGCTCTCTTGCTCTCTGACTCTGTCTCTCTCTCCACCCCCCACCCCCCACATATATATGATGAGCCATAATATGGTGAGGTACTCTGTATACATTAAGTTGTAGGAGAGATAAGAAGAGACAGACCTTTTGTTTCCCTGCAAGGAAGCAGTATGTCCTGAAAGCCTTAATTGGGTAGTATGAGATGTTGACGTCTTACCCCATCTTGACAGGCAAATCAATGTTATTGAAGGCAGCCTGTAGGCATTCGTGACAGCCTACGGATTAATACCCTTAGCCAATTTCCAAATGGCTGTGACACCATCAGCCGGCAAAGTGTGTGGGTTTCCTGGGTTTGAATCAAAGGCATTTCCTAAGCTTGCTTTAAGCAGGTAAGTTTGCATATTGAAAATTCCAGCGCCACACACCTAGTCCAAATCAAACTGAACTTCACTTACAAGCTGTTAGTTTATTGCGTGAAAGTGTCTCTGAAATAAGTAATTGGGTAGTTTATCCATGTGCCAGATTTTTCCAAAAGGAGTCAATCTCACAGGAAGTATTTTGGGAGGGGTCTGCATCTCATTCAGATATGTATTAAAAACACAGATACAACTTTTTTGTCTTATTTCTTTTGGTTTTCAAAAATATATTTATTAAAATTCTGGAGTGGGGATTTTCATTCTATTCCAATCAACTCCCACCTCCAGCCCCCACCCCAAGTCCAGAACTCCTAAGCCATTCCATTAAGTTATCAGAGTAGATAATTTAAAGGGGAAAAGAATTCAAAATACCAACTCTTGCAAGAACAGGGAAGGAAGAAGATTTATTTACTTGAAAGGGTGCCTAGCAACTGAAAGTGCCAAGGTACTAGCTTTGAGAGGAGATCATAAAAGGAAGACAATGAATATGAAGAATGATTTTTAGTTTTGCTGCTATTTTAGGCTCTGGCTGTATTGCTTTTCGGTATCAGGTGGTTCTAAACAATCCTGAAATTGGCCGTCAAGCTCATCTAGCAGTTAATAATGGCATCTCTAATGGTTTGTAAATTTCGACAGCTGCTATCATACCAAGTTGAAGCTTAAATCCAAATAGCATTTCATTTTTTCCCAAACTAGGGGGTATGTTGGACATCCCTAACTAATAAAATACATGGGAATGAAAGAAACTTTACCTATTAATACATACAGTCCTATTGGGATTCACTTCCTCCATATATAAACTGAGTGGTCTGGACAAAAGGGCCTCTCTGGTCCCTTCTAGCTCCAAATACTATGAAACTAGATAGGGAACAGTAAAAAAAATGTCTAGAATCTATAGCTTAGAGTTAGGAAAATACTTGACCATTGTGATCCTTAGGCTCCTCACTTGCAAAACATTGCTAATAATCTCACCAATCTCACATGATGGCTGGGATGATCAAAGGGTATGACATAAATAATGTAATTCGCAAATACAAAAGCCTTATTTTAAAAGCAGATTGCAAGCTCTCTCAAAGCAAAAATTGTCTCTCTTTTGTATTTGTATTCCCAGCAACTAGCAAAGTGCCTTAGATAAGGGAGAGACTTAGTGGTGCATTGAACAGAGTGCTGGTCCTGGAGTTAGGAAGATATGGATTCAAATCTGGTCTCGCATAGTTAATAATTGTATAACTCTGGGCAACTCATTTAACCTCTGCTTCAGTTTCCTTTTCTGTAAAATGGTGATAATGACAATTATACAACCTCTCAGAGTTTCTGTAGGGATCAAAGGAATGAATAATTGTAAAATACTTAGCATATAGCAATTGTTATGAAAATGCTGTTATTATTATTAATAAATGCTCACTGATTATCATTTACCTAATAGGGTGGCTGAGCGAACCAAAAGAAATAATGGCTGTCATCTTTAAAGTGTTATATAAATGTTAGCTATTATCCAACTCAGCAAACATTTATTAAGTACTTATTCTGTATTCAGTGAGATGTTGTTCAGTTATTTTTCAGCCATGTTTAATTCTCCATGACTCCACTTGGGGTTTTCTTGACAAAGATACTGGAGGGCTTTGCCATTTCTTTCTCCAGATCATTCTCTAGATGAGGAAACAGAAACCATCAGGGTTAAGTGACTGGCCCAGGGTCACAAAACTAGTAAATAACTGAGGCCAAATTTGAACTCAGGAAGAAGAGTCTTCATTTTGAACATGTTGAGGTTGAAAAGTTGTCAGTGGTATTCTGCTTTACTCTCTCCTCACCATACAATGATGTAGGTCAAAGTTTCTTTTTTATAAAAAAAAGACCTCTATCCCTAAGAGATAAAAAATGAGAAAGGACCTCTTTGTATAAAAATATTGATAGCTGCTCTTTTTTGGTGGCAAAGAATTGGAAACTGAAGAGTTACCCCTCAAGTGGGAAATGGCTTAACAAATTGTGGTATATGATGGCAATGGAATACTATTGTGCTGTAAGGAATGATGAACAGGATAATTTCAGAATGAGATGGAAAGACCTACATGAATTGATGCAGAGTGAAATAAGCAGATCTAGGAGATAATTATACATAGTAACTGCAATATTGTGGAGTTATCAAATGTGACAGACTTTGCTACTAACAGCAATATAATGATCCAGGACATTTCTGAAGATTCATGAAAAAGAATTCTATTGACCTCCAGAGAAAGAACTGCTGGAGTAGAAATGCAGACAAAAACATGTGATTTATCACTTGTATATTTGGGTATATGTTCTGGAGTTTTGGTTCTATAAGATTATTTGCTTATAAAAATAATAATATGAAAATGTTTTGTGTGATAATACATATATAACCCATACTGAATTGCTTATCAGCTTGGGGTGGGGGAAGGAAGAGGGGAGGGAAAGAATCAGGAGGATGAAGGGTGTAAAGTCACAAAAACCTAGAGAAAAGAGAGTACCTGAGAGGAAAAGATGATAAACGATGGGTCAAATGTTGAAGAGCGGTAGATAAGGATGAAGAGAGATGATACCATATTTAACAATAAAGAGATAATTGGTAACTTTGTATAGATGACTTTCAGTTTAGCAATGGGTTTGGAAGTTAGATTTCTGTTGGTAAGTGAAAAGAACTGGAGAGAATGAGTAAAGATAACCTTATCTAAGAATTTGGGTGAGAAAAGGAAAAGATGTACAACAATAACTAGAAAAGTGTCCAGCAAAGGGGTTTTCTTTTTTATTTTAAAGGATAGTGGAGAAAGGTATATTCATATACATCAGGGAAAGAACCAGTAGAAAAAAGAACCAGTAGATGGGGAGATATTAAAAATTAGAGAGACAGGGGATGGCCGAGTAGGTAAATTGCTGGAGAAGACATAAGGTTGTATCCCTGAGCTCTCCATAAATTCTTAGACTAGCAAAATCTTTTAGTAAATCTAAGAAATTGAGAGTTGGAAGTCACCTTCATAGCTATCTAGTATAAACCAAACATAAAAGAAATCTTCATTATGGTACACCTGACAAGGGTTTATTCTAACTGCTTTCAGAGATGCAAAGATGAGGCACTAACCATCTCTCAAGGTGGCCCATTCCATTTTGGATAGCTCTAATTGTTATACTGTCTTTTTAGCATTTAGCACAAATCGACTTCTTTGTAATTTTTACCTTTTGCTCCTTGTTCTGTGCTTTTAGGCCAAATGGAATAGCTTGAACCCCTATTTCATATGCTTACCTTTCAAGTACTTTGACAGTTGATAGGTGTTCCCAGAGTATTTCTTTCTTCAAGATAAAAATCCCTGGTTTCCTCAACCAAACCTAATATGACATGAATACATGAATTCAAAATCCTCAACCATCCTAGATGCCATATTCTGGACATGTCTCATTTTAATAATGTCCTTCCTAACCTATGACACCTAAAATCAAACATAATAATCCAGATCATCCCTTGGTTATTAATTCTGACAAGAATGGAGCTGAGACTAATCATGTACACAAAAAGTCCAACAAATCTCACAAAACTATATAAAGATATTAAAAACTTCAACAAAATACAAATTTATGCTAAAATGCATAAGCATGGAATAATACTTCAAAAATGATTGAAGATATATATTTTTTTCCACATTTCCCCAAGTTAAAGTATTATGGTAGTATTCACTATCTGATAAAAAATACCTTATGAAGGAAAATGGGTTTAGACCAGAGACTTGGACCATATATCACAATAAATGCCAAATAGACAGGTAATCTAAGTATTAATTAAAAAATTAGAAGAGAAACAGAAGGATAAGGGTTAGGTAAATGAGGCAATCTTGATTGTTTTCAAATTTTAAGTTTTAGTAGAAACAAAAATCAATTGAACTTAAATGGGAAAGAGCAGATTGTTTTTGGATAGGTCAAGGCGATTGCAGGGAACATAAAAATTTCAAGAAAAATCATACTGGCCAATAAGCCAGTTTAGGTTAGTGCAACTGGCAAGGTAGCTATATCCAAGCACCATTAGGAAGTACATGAGAAGCTCTGGGGTTGGCTTAAGACCCAAGTCTCAGAACCTGAGGCATGATTTACCAGGATAATTTTTAGAGGCTGTGACAGGGACAAACTGTAATGATCCGATGGCCCAGGCAGAAAAGGATGGCTTCCTAGTGAATAAGGTTTCTTTGTGAGCCTGAATTCATGGACATCATTCAAGCCCCAAAGAAAGGCCCTCATGTGGCTCCTCTCTCCCTTATATCGATGGGACTAGGTAACACAAGGCTTATTTACCCTCTTCTCCCCACCCCATACTATTTTTATTTACTCTCCTTCCCTCAAAGTCCTATTCAAGATATATTTCATTCAACTGTAGAGATTGTACACACCAACTCCCAGCTTCAACCCTAAAGTACCAAGGCTTTGATTCAGTGTAAATTTGAACCACAGATACAAAACTCTCCTTTTCCTTCCACAAATATTGGGAACTAACATACACACACACATATATGTATATATACATATATAAAACCAAGAGTCATTCTCAAAAACACAAGCAGTTAAAAGACATGATACATTTTAAAAAGAATGGCCATCACTCATCAATACAAAAGAATGATCCAAATCACAAATAGTGAGAAATTCATATGAAAGCACACTGAGGTTTTATCTCATACCCAACAAAAAGATGGAGAGAATTAGGTGGAGGCCCTATAGCAAGACAGACTAATGCTCTATTGGTGGAACTGTTAAATGGTCCAAACATTATGTGAAATAATATTGCAAAGTTTAGAATTATACAAGAAAACTGAATAACTTCTTTAAACCCTTTGATTCATTCATCCTACTACTAGAATATATTAAAAGGGGTTGAATGGCAGGAATAAAGGAATAAAAGAATATGATAAAATATTCACAGCGGCACTTATCATAGAAATTTTTAAAATTGGAAATAAAGTGAATGTCAAGCAATTGGGGAATAGCTGGTCAAATTGTTGTAAATGAGTATACTAGAATATTATTATACCAAAGGAGAAATAATATGATTTTTAGGGTGGGGGTCAATTGAATTAATTATTCAAGTCCATTTAAACTATTTTAATCAAGTGATAAAACCTCTAGTTAATCAATAAATTGATTAAAAGCATTAAAACAGGTATGAAAAGCCCTTAATCAAAGCAGGACTGAAATCCATTGCAGGAGATGAAAGGATGTTGCCCAAGAAGTAGAATTCAATTAGCTGAAGAGACTCCGTTAGGCCTTGTAGGTCTGGGAAAGAATAACAGCTTGGTTTAGAACCTGATAATGAGTGGTGGACTAGCCTACAGAAGGAGGCAGTTTCTTCTTTGGAAGAAGATGATAAGGCCAGGCATCTTCTTTCATCTTTGATAAGAGGCATACCTCGAGAACCTTAAATTAGGATTTGGACATCCTATTGATGTTCTACCAATGTCCCTGTGGCTATTGGCAGTATCCCTGAAGACCCACTAGACACAGAGTTTTCCTTCAGAACTCTATGGAGAGCCTACCAGAAAGGTACAGAATACTGTAGGGTAACATTGTGAAGCCTTCACAAAAGGAGAAAAGTACTTCCATCCAGTTAGAAGCTAAGTGTTACCCATTTGCCACATGTACTCCCTAAGCTTGAAACCACTTTCTCTTGTACTCTATGTATTCTTGGGAAGAATGTCTCTCAGTTTTGGGGATTTTTTAAACCACTGCTCCAAGGATGCCTTCTACATTTGTCAGACATTATACTATATCCTGCACTCTAACCAAATTGTCTTTCTCTCTGTTCCTCACACATGATACTCCTTTCCCTATGCCTTTACACTGGCCATCCCAGATGCCTGGAACACACTTCTTGTCTATTTTCACCTTACAGTCTTTTTCTGCCTTTAAGATGCATGCTAGTCACCATCTTGGGCAGTAACTTCTTCTAAAGCATCCAGATGCTGATGTCCTCCCTCCCTTGTATTTAATTTCTTTGTAAATATTTATCTATATTAATTTTACATTTTGTTATATATATTTTTATATATACTTGCTGCCCCCAACATAATATAAACCTCTTGTAAGTAGAGATGATTTCATTTGTTGTGCTTTGACACTTTCCAGTGCTTAGCAGCACACAGTAGATGCCCAATATTTGTTGATATATCAAGTTAGTAAATAATCATTTCTAAAAGCTAATTGATATCAATTGATAATCAGTGGAGGATTATACTTAGAGGACTTTTGACCAATAATATTAGAACATCCCCCAAACCCTTTAAGATTACCTTTAGACCCCTGAGAGAAGTAGTTGGTTACCTTCTACGGACCTGTCAGTGTAGCCCTAAAGTCTATGCTACATGTGAAATTTAGAGAAACCTGGGAAGATTTGTATGAATTATTAAAGAGGAAAGAAAATATGAAAAAGCAAGTAATATACAAATAACAATAATGTATACAGAAACTGCCCTAAAATGCAGCAAAATTCAGATTCATTTAATGACCTATCTTAGTGCTAGAGATAAGATGATAAAACAGACTATCAGAAAAGAGGTAGGATATGAGAGTTGTAGCACTGTGAATAAGGTATTAGATATGGTCACTTGCACCTGGGTTGTGTTTAATTCAGTTACCAGGAACATTTTGCTGGGATGGGTGTTTTAAGGGATATACATTGGGAAAAGACTCTGAAGTTAAAAACAACAAAACACCAATTCAACTTTCTTTTTAAAAAATAAAATCATATTTGAATTGCTTCCATTCCTAAGTCAAAGGGGACAGATTCTTACCCCTGCCATTTTTCATCTTTGTTGGCTATCCTTGTTTCTCTAATTGTATACCATATGCAACAAAGGGTTAATCTAATTTTGAGCAGCAATTTATTATAGCTGACTCACCTTAAATTAGAAATTCTTCTAAATAATTTCAACTGTTGCCTATTAAAGGAAGTTATTATTTTTAACATGACCCTTCCCCACAGGAAGTAATAAAAGGCTCTGCAGACCTGGGCTATTGGCTCAGGTGGCCAAATCTTTTCAAATGCTTCTGCATTTTTCTCACTTGATTTGATGCCTTTATGTTTAACTTATGCCAGATTGTCTTTGTGGAAAATCTCCAATAAAATCAAGAATCCCAGCTCCTGACATTAATATAGTCAAAGATAAAAATACAACTTCATGATCATCCCTCCCCCACCTGCTTTTATCTACACAAATATTGGAGGCAATGTAGCATCCCCAACAGAGAAAAGTGATGCCATTTTCTCTTTTGAAAGAGTGCAGATGACTGACTGAATAACCAGCACTGATAATATGCTAATAACGCAGACTGGTACAGTAGAAAATTGGATTGCCTATAAACTCACCCTGTACAGAAAAAGACCTGGGAAGTGAGACTGATAGCTAAGGTAGACTTTTCCCCTTTAATGAGTAATTCATTGTAATTAACATGAAAATGAAATAGCTTTCATTGTAGACCCCTAAGAGAGTTTATTAAGGCTCCAGTCTACCTGGCTGAAGAACCAATGTTAACAGTATCCTATCAAATTCCTTAGGCCAATGCTATCCCAACTAATCTTTTCAAAGAAGGAATTATATCTTCTCTCTCTTACTTTCCCCCTTCCCTCCCTTTTTGATTCTGTCTCTTTTTTGGTTATGGGATCATTTTTTGGCCTGGTAATTAGTGGATACAGCATAATATTTCCACACAGTGGAACTGTTAGTTAGAACTGAGCACAAGAGGCATCCTGGACTAAACAACTTACTCTTTGAGTCTTGGATGCCAGGGCAATCTTCACCCTACGGTCAAGGAATTCTCCCAGGTTTCATAGTTTCAGAGACCTGGGTCTGGAAAGGCCATTAAAGGTCATCCACAATGAACCTCTCAATTTGCATAGGAGGAAACTAAGACCACAGAAATAAGTAGTGCTGTTGTTCCCCTACCAAACCAGATCAACAGAGACTGTATACATTAGAAAAGTGAAACCATTCATTTCTGCACTCCAGGGGACCATATGTCTTACTGATCTCCCAAGCATTTTTGAAGCGTCCACAGCTCACAACTCCCGAGAGTGAGAATTTAACTAAAATCCAGTTGAAGCAGCAAGGCAGTCCAGTAGCTAAAGTGCTGGGTTTAGAGTAGAGAAGACCTGAGTTCAGTTCAGCTTCAGACACTAGCTGTGTGACCCTGGGCAAGTGTAACCTTAACCTTTGTCTACCTCAGCTTCCTTATTTGTCAAATGAGCAGGAGAAGGAAAAGGCAAACTACTCCAATATCTTTACCAAGAAAACCTCAGACAGGGACACAAAAGTCAGACATGACCAAAACAATGACAATAATGATGACACAAGCTTGTGTAGCTCAATGAAACTATGAGCTAAGCTATATGAGGTTACACAAGACAGACATGTCAAGATGGAGAGCTCTGACAAAAGGTGATGCAATGGAGAAGGAAATGTATCTTTGCTAAGAAAACCTCACTGACAGTATTAGAACTAGCATTATATGGCCCATGCAGTCAGGAAGTGTTAGCTATAACTGAACAACAACCCAGAATAAGCATGAAGCCATGGCATGTTGATTTCTGATCTAAATACAAGATTTCCCAAGCACTAAACACTCCTTCCTCCTCCTACCCCATGATGCTTTGGGGATTTCTCCTTCCTCAGCTTATCTGAAATGCTATTTCCTTTTTGCAAGTTTCTTCAAGCTTAAAATAAAGGAATTATGTGCTAAATGAAGAAATATTGAAGCTAAGTCTCTAAGAGAAGAAAATTCAACTTTCCATCAAAGTAAAAACCTTATAATTCAATGCACAAGTACTCAGTACTCACATCTGTGTATCATATTCTTGGGGCTATAAATACAAAAAAATCTCCTTATAAGAACCTTATATTATAATGGGAGTGAGAAGCATATATATATATATATATATATATGTATTCATATATAGCTAATAAATAGGAATACACACATATATACCTCCCAAGAAGCTGAATATAAGGAAAGACACTAGCAGAAAAATTTTTATACAACATGAACAAGCCTACTCAGAGCCTAGTATATAGGGGCCATGCCCAAAGGTAGGAACTTCTGCACCTACAGTCAAACAGCCTAAATATCCACTTTCCCCAACAGTCTTGGGATTTGCTCATCAGTGAAGAGAGATAGAAGTCAGGAAGTGAATGACTGAACATTTTTTAAAAGACTGAAATACCAAAGCAGGGTGGAGGGGAGGAGACTCAATAAAAACTCAGTGTAACAGCAAATAAGCCAACATAGACAATTCTAATAATAAAAAGCAGCATGAATACCACTTCATAGATATTACATAGATCACTTAACAAACCAATAATGCTTGATGAAAAACAATCCTGGGAACTAGTCAGAGATCACACAATAAGAATCTACAGAACAAAGGGAAGTCATATGAGAAATGAGAAATTTAAGAGAGATCAGAGAATAGAATCCCCTCCCCAATGCAGAAGAAAGCCCTCAACAAAGAATTAAAAATACAACTGGGAAGAGGGTAGAATCAAGATGGCAGCTTAGTAGCACCAAAAGCTAAAACTGTTTCAAGAATCCTTCCAAATCAACCTTTATAAAGCACTTCAAAATGAAAAACAATAGGAATCAAAAACCAACAAGATGGGGAGAGGGGCTCTCCTGCAGAAAATAACTTGAAAGGTCAGCAGAGAGAGTTGATTTACATGGGATAAGTGGGGACCTGAAGGAAAACTTTACAGAAGAGTGAGAACTGACAACATCCCACCTATTACCCCAGGGTCTGAGCCTGGGCAAAGGTCAACTTTGAGATCCTGGGACCTTGCCTAGACCAACAACCAAGCACCCCAACACTCACCATTAGAAGTTCAAAGCTTTGGCATCAGCACAAAGTGAAGTCTGGAAGTCCTCAGCTCTTGACCCTTTCAAGCTTGCACAGCAGTGAAGCTCATGGCCACAGGACAAAATAGGTCAGAGAGCTGAGTTCTAAAAATATGCAACAAAGGAGACAGAATCATCAGTTATCAGAACTCCCAGTCCACAGGCAAAAAAAAAATAAGCTGGGAAAATGAGCAAATAGCAAAAGAAACACCTAAACATAGTAAATTGTTATGGTGACAAAGAGCAAGGCAAATAATCAGTCTGGGATGGTGAAATTGAAGCAACCACATGTAAAACTGTAGAGAAAAATGGGAATTTTTCACTGGTGCTAGAAGGACTCAAAACAAATTCAAAAATCAAATAAGAGAGGTGGAGGAAAAATGTGGAAAAGAAATAAAAATAATGCAGAAAGAAAATAACAGCTTGAAAAGTAAAATTAGTCAGGTGGAAAAAGAGACACACAAATCCAAGGCTAAAAAGAGTTTTCTAAAAATGTAACTGACCAACTAGAAAAAGAGGCAAAAAATGCAGTGAAAAAAAACACCAAGAAAAGATTTGACCAAATGGAAAAGATCAAAAGGTCATAGAAGAAAATTATTATTAAATAAATTAGAATTGGGCAAATAGAAGCTAATGATTTCACAAGACATCAAGAAACAAAACAAATTCAAAAGAATGAAAAAATACAAGAAAATATGGCCTATACCTTTGAAAAAACTACTGTCATGGAAAACAGATCCAAAATAGATCTAGGAGAGACAATTTAAGAATTACTGAACTACAAAGAGATGATAGGAAAAAAATATAGGTACAAAAATATTCATAACCACTCTCTTTGTGGTGGCAAAAAATGGAAAGATGAGGGGGTGCCTATCGATTGCGGAATTTCTGAACAAACTGTGGTATGTGTTGGTGATGGAATACTATTGTGCTAAAAGGAATAATGAACTGGAAGAATTCCATGTGAACAAGAAAGACTTTCAGGAATTGATGCAGAGCAAAAGGAACAGAACGAGGAGAACACAGAGACTGATACACTGTAGCACAAGAGAATGTAATGGACTTCTCTATAGCAGCAATGCAGTGATTTTGGACAATTCTGAGGGACTTATGAGAAAGAATGCTATCCACATCCAGAGAAAGAACTGTGGGAACAAAAATACAGAAGAAAAACATATGATTGATCAAATGGTTTGATGGGTATATGATTGGGGATGCTGACTTTAAATGATCACTATATTGCAATTATTTATAATATGGAAATAGGTTTTGATAAATGATACATGTAAAACCCCAGTAGAATTGCTCATTGGCTTGGAGAGGGGGGAGGGAGGAATTGAGGGAAAGAACATGAATCATGTAACCATGGAAAAATATTCTAAATAAATAAATACATTTTTAAAAAAGAATTACTGGCATATCCAAAAGTCATGATAAAAAAGCCTAGACACCATATTAAAAGAAATCATCAAAGAAAAGTGCCCTGATATTCCTAAACAAAAAGGTAAAATAAAAATGGAAAGAATCCAGAGACTACCTCCTGCAATAAATAGCCAAATGAAAACTTCCAGAAATGTTATAGCCAAGTTCAACAGCCCCCAGGCTAAGAAGCCAAAATTGCAAGCAGCCAAAAAGAAACAATTAAAATATCATGGAGTTCTAGTCAGGATGACACAAGATCTGGCAGTTTGCACAATGAAGGATCAGAAGGTTTGGAATACGATATTCCAGAAGGCAAAGGAACTGAGTTTACAAGCCAGAAGTACAGAAGAATCATCTATCCATTAAAAATGACTATATTCTTTCAGGGGAAAATGTGGTCATTTGATAAAAGAGAAAACTTCCAAGCATTCCTAAAGAAAAGACCAGATTTAAATAGAAAATTCAATGTCCAAAGTCAAAATTCAAGAGAAGCATAAAGATGTAAATCATAAAGAGAAAAAATTTAAGGGCTTAAATAAGGACAAACTGTTTATATTCTTATAAGGAAAGAAAATATTTGTCACTCTTAAAATTTTTTTATCATTATCATGGTAGTTAGAAGAAGTGTATACAGACAAGGTTTTAAGATGATATGCAAAAAAATCAAGGGGTGAAAATGAAGAATGCACTAAAAGATATTGAAGAAGGCAAAAGATTTGGATTTACTACCCAGAATCACAGACACAGCAAAACTGAGCATATTCTTACAGGAGAAAAAATGGTCATTCAATAAAATAGAAGATTTCCAAGCATTCCTAAGGAATAAGCCAGAACTAAGCAAAAAAAAAATTTTTGATGTCCAAACACAAGACACAAGAGAAGCTGCAAAGGGTAAATAAGAAAGAAAAAATATAAGGAACTCATTAAGGTCAAAATGTTTATATGTCTACATGGAAAGAAGATTTCTGTACTTCTCAAAAATTATTCTTAGTAGTAGAGAAGATATAAGGAATATACTCAGAAAGAGAGTCAAGAAGAAAGTTGATTATAATGACATGATGTATATGATGATATGATATGGAACAATATATATGTATGATATGACATGTATGCATATAAATGATATGTAAAAAAATCAGTCAAGGGCTCAAAGAGAGGATTGCACTGAAAGAAAAGGGAAGGGAAAGATAGAATAAGGTAAATTATATGGCATAAAGAAGCAAGAAAAAACAATACAGAGAGGGGTGATGGGCAACGCTTAAAACTTTACTCTCATTGTAACTCTCTCAGAGAGGGAAAAATGAGTATACTCAGAGGGGTATAGAATTCTATCAGCCTACAGAGAAGTAGAAGGAGAACAAGACAAGGTAAGCAGGTGGTAAGTGAAGGGAGAGGCAAGTGGGGGAGGGTGACAAAAAGCAAAATACTGATGAGGAGGAACAGAGTGAAAGGGAATAGAGCAGGATCTAAAGAGGATAATATGATAGAGGGCAATAGACAGTTAGTAATTATAACACTGAATGTGAATGGGATGAATTCATCCATTAAATGGAAGCAGACAGCAGAATGACTTAAAAATCAGAATCCTACTATATGTTGTTTACAAGAAACACATTTGAGGTAGGGTGACACACACAGATTTAAGGTAAAAGGCTAGACCAGAATATATGATGTGTCATCTAAAGTAAAAAAAAAAAGCAGGAGTAACAATCACGTTACCAGACAAAGCCAAAGCAGAAATTCATCTAATTAAAACTGATAAGGAAGGAAATTACATTTTGCTAAAGGGTACTATAGACAATAAAGTAATATCATTACAAACATTTATGCACCAAATGGTATAGCATCTAGATTTCTGAAGGAAAAATAAACAGAGCTCAAGGAAGAAATAGACACCAAGACCATACTAGTAGAGGATCTCAACCTTCCCCCTTCATAACTAGATAAATCAAACCAAAAAATATGTAAGGGAAGTAAATGAAATGTGAGAAAAATTAGAGTTAATAGATATCTGGAGAAAACTGAACAGGGATAAAAAGGATTATACCTTATTCTTAACAAAGATTGACTACGCACTAGGGCATAAAACTATTGCAAACAAATGCAGAAAAGCAGAAATAATAAATGCAACTTCTTCAGATCATAATGCAGTAAAAGTTATAACAAGGGTCCAATGAAAGGCAAATTTAAAATTAATTGGAAACTAAATAATCTAATTCTTCAAAACTGGGGGGTTAAAGAAGAAATCATAGAAATAATTATGAACTTCATTAAAGAGAATGACAATGAGGAGACAACATATCAAAATCTATGGGATACAGCCAATGCTGTGCTCAGGAGAAAATTTATATCTCTGAAGACCTAAAACAACAAAATCGAGAGGGAAGAGATAAATGAATTGGGCTTGCAATTTAAAAAACTACAAAAAGAACAAATAAAAAATCTCCAGATAAAAACTGAATTGGAAAGCCTAAAAATAAAACAAGTAATTAATCAAATTGAAAGTAAAAGAACTATTGAACTAGTAAATAAGACCAGGAGAGCTGGTACTTTGAAAAAACAAATAAAATAGATAGAGCACTCATTAATCTAATAAAAAAATAGAAAGAAGAGAATCAAATTAACAATATAAATAATGAAAAGGGTGATCTCACCTCTAATGAAGAGGAAAGTAAGGTAATTATTTTTTAAACCCTTACCTTCTGTCTTGAAGTCAATACTGTGTATTGGCTCCAAAGCAGAAGAGTGGTAAGGGCTAGGCAATGGGGCTCAAGTGACTTGCCCAGGGTCACACAGATGGGAAGTGTCCTGGGAAGTCTCTGAGGCCAGATTTGAACCTAGGACCTCCCACAGCTAGGCCTGGCTATCAATTCACTGAGCTACCCAGGTGCCCCCAGTAAGGTAATTATTAAGAACTATTTGGCTCAATTATATGTCAATAAATATGACAATCTAGATGAAATGGATGAATATTTACAAAAACATAAATTGCCTAGATTAACAAAAGAGGAAATAATATAATATTTAAAATAAGCCCACATAAATCAATAGCATTTTTATATATTTCCACAAAGCTCAGCAGCAGGAGTTAGAAAGAGAAACTCCATATAAAATCACTCTAGACAATATAAAATACTTGGGAATTATTTGCCAAGATAAATATAGGAATTACATAACACAGTTATAAAACACTTTTCACACAGAATAAAGTTAGAACTAAACAACTGTAAAAACATTAATTGCTCATGAGTAGGTCAAGCTAATATAGTAAAAATGACAATCCTAGCTAAATTAATTCATTTATTCAGTGCCATACCAATCAAACTACCAAAGATTATTTTATTGAACTAGAAAAAAATAATAGCCAAATTCATCTGGAAGAATAAATGATTAAAAATATTAAGGGAACTTATGAGAAAAAATGTGAATGATGGTGGCCTAGTAGTAACAGATCTTAAATTGTACTATAAATCAGTGATCATCAAAACAATCTGGTACTGGCTAAGAGAAATAAAGGTGGATCAACGGAGAAGATTAGGAGTTACCTCAGCAATCTCGTGTTTTATAAACCCAAAGATTCCAGCTTAAGGGATAAGAACTCATTATCTGACAAAAACTGCTGGGAAAATTGGAAAATGGTAAGGCAAAAATTAGGTTTAGATCAATATTTCAGACCCTATTTACCAACATAAGGTCAAAATGGATATATGATTTAAAAGTAGGGTGATATTATTAGTAAAACAGGAGAATGTAGAATAGTTTACCTGTCAGATCTATAGGGAAGAGAAGACTTTGTTACCAAACAAGAGATAGAGAACATTATAAGATGTAAAATGAAAAATTTTGATTATATTAAATTTAAATGTTTTTGTACAAACAAAACCAATGCAACCAAAATTAGAAGGGAAGCAACAAAAATGGGAAAAATTATATAACAAGTTTCTCTGATGAAGGTCTCATTTCTCAAATATATAAAAAGCAAAGTCAAATTCATGAGAATTCAAGTTATTCCTCAGTTGAAAAATGGTTAAAGGATATGAATAGACAGTTTTCAGATGAAGAAATCAAAGATATCATTAATCACATGAAAAAAAATGTTCTAAATTCTCTCTTGATTAGAGAAATGCAAATTAAAACAACTCTGTGGTGTCACCTCACACCTATCAGATTGGCCAATACAAAAAGAAAGAAAAATAAAAAAATGTTGGAGAGGATGTGGCAAAATTGGGACACTAATGCATTGCTGGTGGAGTTGTGAACAGAATCAACCAGTCTGGAGGATAATTTGGAATTATGCCAAAGGGTTATAAAAGAATGTATACCCTTTGATCCAGTAATACCCATCTAGGTCTATATCACTAAGTGATGAAAAATTATACAAAAATATTTATAGCAGTTCTTTTTGTGGTGGCAAAGAATCAGAAACTAAAAGGATATCCTTCAAGTGGGGAATGGCTGAAGAAATTGTGGTATATGATGGAGATGGAATACTATTGTGTTATAAGGGACGATGAATAGAGTGATTTCAAACAGAGCTGGAAAGACCTACATTAACTGAAGCAGAGGGAAATAAGCAGAATCAGAACATAGTGCACAGTAATAGCAATATTGTGGAATAATAAAATGTGATAGAATTAGCAACTCTCACCAAACAATGATCCAGAACAGTTTTTAGGAATTTATGAATAAGAATGCTATTCATCTCCAGAAATAACTGTTAGAGTAGGAATGAAGATGAAAGTACATGATTTATCACTTGTTTATTTGGATATATGTTTTAGGGTATTGGTTCTATAGGATCATTTACTTACAAAAAAGTATACAAATATGTTTTTATTGATTATACAGGTATAACCCAGATTGAATTGTTTGCCATCCCTAGGAGTGGGGAAGAGGGAGAAAATATGGATCATATAACTTTGGAAAACATGTGTATAATTGTTATTACATTAATTTTTAATAAATAAAAAATAGAGTTGGCAAAAGAGAAGAAAATTATCTTATGATGGAAAAATCTGCAGACTTGAATTCAAACTGCAACAGAGATTAATAGATATAAAACCTGAAAAGAGTGAAATAGAAGAAAACTTGGCAGAAGAGAAATAAAAGTACACAAGATCTTGGTACAAGCCACAATGACTGAAACTGAATGGAAGATTCTCAGAGAAAATGTACATATTCTAAGTATCACATGAAAGCATGACAAAATAATCCAGAATATCATAAAGGGGACAGTTAAGTGTCATAGTGGAGAGTACCTAGTCAAGAAGACACAACTTTGTGAGATCAAAATTGGCCTAGTTAGGAACACATGTTTATGAAATCAAAACTATTTGCTATCTTTGTAACTCTGGGCAAGTCACTTAATCCTGTGTGTCTCAGTTTACTCATCTATAAAATGAGTTGGAAAAGTAAATGGCAAACCACTCTAGAATTTTTACCTAGAAAACCCAAATAAGACCACAAACCAGGAGTCCCCAAACTTCTTACACAGGGGGCCAGTTCACTGTCCCTCAGACCATTGGAGGGCCAGACTATAAAAACCTAACCCTAACCCTAAGTGGAAAGCAGTATACACAGTGCAGAATCCCCTCCCCCAGATCCCCACTCACCATGCTGACATCTTCCATTGTGCAGCCACATAATCCTTTGTATGGAACCTCGTTCTAAGGCATCATGCAAAGGATTATGTCACTGGAAGTAGTACTGTACGTGAGTGATGCCACACTTTGCGGCGGCGCCATATACAGTGCTCCTCTCACTGACTACCAATGAAAGAGTTGCCCCTTCCGGAAGTGTGGTGGGGGCCGGATACATGGGCTCAGGGTGCTACATGAGGCCCACAGGCCATAGTTTGGGGACCCCTGCCATAAACATTTGAGCATAACAGGAAAAAATGACTGAATGACAACAACAAAATCACAAAGCAGGATATATTATATATATAAATATAAGAGGAAAACTGTTCCAGCCTTTTAAATACAGGAAAATAATACATAAACTGAAAGAATCCACAAATCCCCATCAATTAGAAAATACCACCACCAAACATTCTATAAATTCCAAAACGTAGAGTCATTAAATGTAACAATTTCAAGGGCAAAAAATTTTCCAAGCAGTCTAGAGAAAATCCTTTAAATGTAAAGGAAAGGAAATTTGAAAAACAGTTTTATTTCAAATAAGAATCATTTGAAGGAATGCAATAATATATTCAGAAAATCAAAGGAACTTAAGCTACAACCTCAAATGACATGCCCTACAGATCTAAGCCTAATTAGCAATAAAAAAGATGGGATTCAAAAAAAGAGTCATATGAGGAATTTACTCCAAAAAAAGCAAAGACACAAGAATATGTGATTTATATTACTACATTGAAACACCAGAAAAGTAGTTAGTTATTAAGTAAAAAAGTGACATCAATTATCTCATGTTTAGTTTTAAGAGAAAGACTGACTTTTGAGCTAAAAGAATGAACAAAAAAGAAGCCCAAAAGAATAAAGAGGCATAAAGGACTAAATATTTACAGATATCTTAAAGAATCAGAAAAATTGAAAATGAATTTGAACTGATACACTATAGACTAAACCCTGACAGATGAATCAATGCCTTTTGTGGGAAGAAGTGGAAGTAAAAAAGGTTACATAAATGCATAGAAACATGTAAAGGACAGTTGGTAATGTGCAATAAACCTTAACTAAATCATTGGGTGAGCCATGTAAGGATGTAGACTTCCCACAAGGAGGTGGGGCGCTCAAGGAGAATAGGAGGGGCAATAGAGGGAGAAACTGGAGATAAGGGGCAAGATAATGCCCATAGAGTGAAATGACGAACATTCTCAACATCTCCTAGGAGCTGCATGTCTACAGTGGTGGCATGGACTTCTTTAGACATTTAGTCTGGTGGTGGGGAGTTTGTTCACAGGAGGCTACTCTCTATGACAGTGTAATTGCCTCCATGCACTTTATCCTAGATGAAGAGAAGAAACGGGTGAGTTTCTAAGGGCAAATGACACACAAAATAGTGAGAAGGATATGGAGCCAAAGATGAGATGGCACAGTATTTGGGAAAGAGACTGACAATGGTCAGGGAAGAGTTTTGGGGTCTCCATGATATATGGCATTAATCCCAAAGATTTCTTTTCTCACTAAGTATTATTTCTAAAACTGAGGCCAAGTTAAAAAGTTCACAGATGTGGGTCACAATATAAAGAGGTAATAATATGTTGGAAAGAAGCTCACAATTGGTTCTTCTGAATCTTGAATCCCAGGAAGAATAAAGAGAAAAAACAAGGTTACTGACAACAAATCAGAAAGCCAAATTCAGAAGAGACAAGAAGGGACAGAAATAAATTGGGGAGGGGATGGTAAGATGACAGCTTAGTAACAGTGAAAGTTAACATTGCTCTGACAATCCTTCCAAAACAATTTTAAAAAAGGGCCTCAAACAAGAATAAAAAACCAACTGCAAGATGAGGAGAGGGGGCTCTCCTGCAGAAATTGACTTGAAGGGTAGGCAAAGACAGTCAATTTTCATGGGATAAGGGGGAACTGGAAGTAACACTCAACCACAGAAGGGTGCTGACTGAACAACCCTCAACTACTGCACCACGTTCTGAGCCTGGACATAGGCCAAATGGGTGATTCCAGGACTTTATCTACAACAACAATAGAGGAAGCCATACTCCACGCTCACCCTTTAAGGTCCCAAGCCCTGGCACCAGCAAAAAGTGAGGCATGGAAGTCAAAATGCTTGGCTCTTTCAAGCCCACCCTACAGTGAAGTCCTAGCACCAGGGCAAAATAGATCAGAATGCTGAGTCCTACAAGCCATGAACAGAGGAGACAGAATCAATAGCTTTCAAAACTTCTATTCCATAGTTTTTAAAAAATGCTGAGCAAACACCAAAAGAAACACCTAACCATGGAAAATTTCTATGGAGACATATAGAAAGGTATAGAGTCAATAGATCTTTAAAGGTATATAAGGAGGAAACAGATAGTAAAATCAAATTACTGGGATACCTCAACCTTTCTCTATCAGAACTAGATAAACATAACCAAAAAATAAATAAGAAAGAAGCAAAGGAAGTGAATGAAATTTTAGAAAAGTTAAGATTTAGTCGCTATCTGGAGAAAACTGAATAGGGATACAAAGGAATATACCTTCTTTTCATCAGCTCATAGTATATATACAAAAATTGACCATGAACTAGGGCATAAAAACTTCACCACCAAATTTAGAAAAGCAGAAATAATAAATGAAACTTTTTCTAATAAAAAATGCAATAAAATTATAACAAATAAGGGTTCATGGAAAGGTCAAATAAAAATTAATTGGAAACAATCATCTAATTCTTTAGAACAGGAGGGTCAAAGCAGAAATCATAGAAACAATCTCTGATTTCAATGAAGAGAATGACAATGAGGAAAAAAACATATAAAAATTTATGGATTATAGCCAAAGCAGTATTCAAGGGAAACTTTATATCCTTGAGTGACTATATCAACAAAAAAAGAGATAGATCCATGCATTGGGCATGCAACTAAAAAAATAGAAAAAGAACAAAATAAAAATCCTCAGATGAAAACCAATTTGGAAATCCTAAAAATCAAAGGAGAAATGAATAAAATTGAAAGCAAAAGAGCTATTGAACTAATAAATGAGACTGGGAGTTGGTTCTATTAAAAAAACCTAGATAAAATAGAGAACTGTTTAATTTGATTTAAAAAAAGAAATAATTGAATCAAATTACCAGTATCAAAAATGAGAAGGGTGATTTAACCTGAAATGGAGAGGAAAATGAAGCAATCATTAGAAGCTATTTTGCATGATTATATGACAATAAAGATATGCAAATTAAAATAACTCTGAGGTGCAACGTTATACCTATGGAATTGGCTAATATGACAGTAAAGGAAAATGATAAATGTTGGAGGGAATGTGGCAAAATTGGGTCACTAATGAATTGCTGGTAGAGTTGTGAACAGATCCAACCAGTCTGGGGGGCAATTTGGAATTATGCCAAAAGAGCTATAAAATAATGCATACCCTTTGATTCTGAGATCATAAAAAATGGGAAAGAACCTGTTTGTACAAAAATATTTAAAGTTGCTCTTTTTAAGGTGCCAAAGAATTGGAAACTAAAGGGATAACCCTTAGTTGGGGAATGGCTGAAATATTGTGGTATATGATGGCAATGGAATACTATTGTGCTATGAGGAATATTGAACAGGATGATTTCAGAAAGAGTCGGGAAGATCTACATGAAATTATGTAGAATGAAATAAGCAGAACCAGGAAATCATTGTACACAGTAACTGCGATATTGTGGAATGATCAAATGTGATCAACTTTGCTACTAACAGCAATACAATGAACTAGGAGGATTTTGAGGGACTAATGAAAAAGAATGCTACCCACCTCCAGAAAAAGAACTGTTGGAGTAGCAATGCAGATGAAAACACATGATTTATCACTTGTTTATTTGGTTATATGTTTGAGGGATTTGGTTCAATAAGACTTACTTACAAAACACTTACAAAAATGAATGATGTGGTAATATGTTTTGCATGATTACACATGTATAACCCAGACTGAATTGCTTGCCAGCTCCGAGAGTGGGGAGGGAAGAAGAGAGGGAGATAATTTGGATCAAATAACTTTGGAAAATGGATGTGAAAATTTGTTGTTAAAATTAAATTAAATTTAAAAAATAACCAAGAGCATGAGGAAAATTTATTTGATTATGTTTTTGGGGGGAATTCAGAGGATAGTAAAGGAAAATTAATAAAAAGTAGGAGTTGAAGGAGAGGAGTGTAGGGCTAATTCAGGGCTAACTATTTAACTCACCAGGGCTAAAGAAGGGAGAAAATGAGGGTGGGACATAAAACTAATAAAATAAAAGAAAGAAAATGAAATCAATCATTTAAATAAACCAAAGAATTTAAGAAAGGTCAGAAAAATTAGAAGAGTGAAGAGGAAGTAAGCTTGTGGGAATAGATTAGCATCAAAGCAGTCTCAGAAAAAGGTATATAACTAATCAGACTGAACCAGGAGAGAACAATATTCACAAAAATCTAGGGAGAAGAGAATATCAAGGAGAAAAGGGGAATTGACAGTGCAAAGGCCACAGGATGGAAGGGAAGGGACAAACATTTATTAACTAGCACATACTATGTACCAGGCACTATATGAAATGCTTTCCAAATATTATCTCGTTTGATAATTGGAGACCAAGAAGGATAATAAATGAAAAGAAGTCATTAGATTAGGCAATTAAGAGGTCACAGGACAGAGTACTTATTTAAAGAGAAAAGGGCCTGAAAAATGCTGAAGTATATGGAGGAAAGCAGAAGCCTAATAATCACAATTTTAATGTAATATATACATATTTTGAGGGCATTGGACCATCTGAAAACAGGCCAAATTATACAACACAAAGAAATTATAAATAAATATAAAAAGAGCATATAAAGTAGTCATATGTTTTACAGAATACAATATCATAAACATAATAGCTAATTTAGGGAATAAAACCAAATGTCAGGGCAGCTATTTGGCTCAGAGTATAAAGATTCAGGCTTGCCTGAAGGTGGGAAGTCCTGGGTTCAAATCTCACCTCTGACACTTCCTAGCTGTGTGACCCAGAGTAAATGATTTAACTTTAATTGTCTAGTCCTTACCTCTCTACAACCTTGCAACTGATACTTATTATTGATTCTTAGACAAAAAGTAAGGTTTAAAAAAACCAAACAAATGTCAAAAAAGTCTCACCTCTGTTATTTCTTGTCATTATAATATCACTAGCAAAAATCTGTAGGTATTCAGTTCAAAGTTTGGTGAGAAGAATGCTTTCTTTTCCTGGTTACAGGTTATGTTGCTATGTTTGCTGAGTTGTCCTCATGTTGACCCTCTCTTCTCTAAGATTTCTGGGTTTCTTCTGGCGATGTTTTTCTTCCTTTTGAGAGTTGGCCAGTCTCCTTATCAGCATCTCTCACTCTTTTAAGATCCTTCCACCTTTAATTGATGTAATTATGCTAAAAGTATGAATAGTTCATGCAAATGAGAATAAAAATCCTTTACTTGGTCTTATCATCCTCTAGTCCCTGTCTTTCACAGTCAAACTTCTAGAAAAAGACATGCTCTTTGCCTCTATTTCCTCTTTTTTGTTTTTGAGACCTTTTCTATTCCTTGTCACTTGAATTAAGCTATTCTTTCTAATACAAATAATCATCTCATAAAAGGTAAATCCATTCATTTTCTCAACCCTCATCATTCTCATCATGTCAACAGGTTTAAAAATTTTATTTTTTCATCTAACAAGCATTTACTTTCTCTTTTCCTCTGACCTTATGCCCTTCTCAAACTGAAAAAAAGAATAAAAACAAAATTCTCAGAATGAATATAGCCAAGCAAATTTTCAAATTAGTGAGGTCAAAAGTGTATGTTTTGTTCTACATCGTGAGTCTATAACCTTTCTCTCTCTCAAAAGATAGGTAACATGTTTCCTCAAAGATCCTCTGAAAACATGATTGGTCACTAAGGTGGTCAGGGCACTAAAATTTTTGAAAGTTTTTTGTATACTGTTTTTATTGTATACATTTTCTCTTAGTTTTTGCACACTTCACTCTGCATAGGTTCATGCAAGTCTTTCCAAGTTTCCCTGAAACTGTCCCTTTTGCCATTTCTTATAGTACAATAAGATTCCATTAGAGCTATATATCATAATTTGCTCAGCCACAATGCCTTTATTTCTAATTCTTAGCCACTACAAGAAGAGCTGTTATATTTTTTTACATATGGGTCTTTTTTCCCTTTCCTCATTTTGGAATGTAAGCCTAGGACTCTTATTGCTGCATCAAAAAGTATGAACAACCAAGTGATTTTTGCTTTTCCCAGGGTTGAACCTTTTCATATCCCTACTAACAACATATTCATATGTCTGTTTTCCCATAGCCCTCCCAACTTTTATCTTTTTCTTATTAGTCATCTTTACCAATTTAATGGGTGGAACCTTAGATTTGCTTTACATTTCTCTATTAGTAACTCGAAACATCTTTTTTACATGGCTATTAAGTCACTTAATGTCTGTTTGACTCAGTTTCCCCATCTCTATTATATGAGAAAAATAAGTTACTATCTCATTGGGCTGTTGTGAGGAGTCTAAAAAATAATAAATGTAAGGAGGTTAGCCAATGTCAGGCGTATAGTAAGTGTGTCATAACGGTAGCCTTCAGTTATTATTATAACATGGATTTTTTCCTTTGAAACTGCCTATTTATATTCTTTGATCATTTACTACTAAGAATGGCTCTTAGTTTTTCATACTAACTGTTATGATTGTGCACTGTGTTCTCATACCTTTTTTCTTACATCTCTTCCCCTAAACCTCAAACACTTCCTCCTCTTTAAAAAAACAAGTATGGATATGACCACTCTGAGATAAGTTCTAAGGACAGAGCAATATGGTTAGAAGTTTTTGGTCTTGCTCATGACCACACAATATATTCATATGGATATTTTCACCCACATATTTATTTTGCTATCTATATTTTATTTAGTGAGCATTATATGTGTAATATATCACTATCATTATATTATTTTACATATACAATATATAAATGAGGTCACTGCCAAATATATACATATGTGTGTGTGTGTATATACATGTAGAGAAACAGCGACAGGAAACAGAGATGGACAAAGACAGAAGGAGAGAGTCCGAGACCTTGCTCACTACCATGTCTGGTCCTTGTCCCAGTATCCTTGTATTAGGTCCTTCCAAACCCTAGGTCCAGGAATAGAAAAATAAAACTGCAGGGAGTTTCCATTCTTATTGCACAGAATATAGTAATCTTGAGATATTTATATTGAGTGGCAAGATATAATATGAACACACTGTATTACTATTATTATATGTACTAACTTTCATATTCCTTTTATAGTCATTTCCAAACATGTATGTGTATTTGTGCATATACAATACATATGTGTGTATATAAACATCTAGCTAGTTATTTATCTATCTTATCTCAAAGAGTATACACAAGTGCCGCAGGAGAGCTCCCTCAAGATTGGCCCATATTAAAGACTAGTCCTGCTGTTGCTCCCTTATTACAAGGCCTCTCAGACTCA
This sequence comes from Monodelphis domestica, assembly GCF_027887165.1. NCBI lineage: Eukaryota > Metazoa > Chordata > Mammalia > Didelphimorphia > Didelphidae > Monodelphis > Monodelphis domestica. Next base: position 12,328,821 of record NC_077235.1, on the reverse strand, counting down.
GGTAAAAGGAAAGAGATATAGCACATAGGTGTACATGTGTGTGGTTTTATACACATACATATATGTATTAATGTTCATACATAACACGTGTATTTGTAGCACTCAGACAATATCTACATATTTATATAGTGGATAATAAACGTGTATTATATTATGAATTTTATATACATACTACTATTTAATGTATATACTTCATATAGTCATTGAGTCATTGTCAGAGACAAAGACAGACAGAAAAATAAAGGCCTGGTTCATGTAAAAGCTAGAACCTTGAACACTAAGTTTGCTATCTAATTCTTGTCTTGGTATCCGTGTACAAGATTCCTCTGAGACCCAAGATCAGGAACAGAGAAATGTAGCTTTAGAAGCTTCTATTCCTTGCCCTTAATACAGAATATATAAATAGAAAAAAACCATATATTTTTGAAAACGACATTGATATTTATATTTAGTGGGCAATACATATATCATATAATTATTATATAAATGATTTTATCTACATGTTATATAAACATAATCAGTGCCCCATATGTATGAAAATGTTTGTGTCTGTATAAACATGGAAAGAGGGGAAGAGAAATCAGAAAGCCAGAGAAATGAAAGATAGTGTGTCTAGTTCTCATCCAAGTACCGTTGTACAAGGCAGCTTCAAGTCCTGGGTCCAAGGACAAAGAAATACAGATCCAGGTATTTTCTATTCCTGCTATTCACACATTTGTGTGTATGTATACACATATGTATATAGATATTGATATCTACTTCTAGATTTCATTTTTAGTGGGCAATACATATTGTATATGGATGTCTTGGATATAAGCTAAATTTTAAGGTTTCAAAAATAAACCAGAGGCTGAATTTCCTAAGAAGTCACTAAGACTGAACCTGGTCTGGGTAAATGTAAAGTTTGGCATTCTGTTTCAATTTCATTCATTTTTTCATATTCTTAATGGCTAAGTTAAATAAATGGAAAACTTGTGCTTATTGTCAATATTTCTTTAGAGGAACACAAGTAAATCTATCAATCTGAAATCTTCAGCAAAATGGCCAGATCTAACAGTAGAGCAGACTCTCAAGGGGGGTGTATCAGAGGGCAATGGGATGGATCAGTGTGGCTATGAGTCTAAAGTTCTAAGTTGGAATCCTGGTGTAGTGACTTACTACCTCAGCAAGCTGGGGAAAAATCACAAAGCCTCTCGGTTCTGGTATTCATTCTATAAATTCTGAGAGGAGAGGTAGATTAGATGATCTCTGATGTCCCGGTGAGCTCTGAATCTGTGACTTTGCGAACAGGAAACATTTTATTTCTTAAAAAAATGTAATTAGCAAATGTTTAAGAAATTATAAAATTAAATTGGGAAATTAATGGATGTATCTATAGCTGTATATGTACACATATGTGTATATGTACAAATACACACACACAGATGTTTTTACATACAAGGCATGAGTATAAATACTTCCAAAGTTTTGCAAAGTGAGAAAAAAATCCAAATATAGTCATGCTGTTGAGAGAGAGAATATATACCAGGATATTTAAACTCTTTTAGGCCCATTAACACAAAAAGTGGGAGGATATTTATAGATATATGTATATATATAATGTACTGAATACTAAATATAATTATTAAAACTATAATGTATTAAATACTAAAATGCAGTTAAGTATGAGGAATACAGAGAAATCCATAAAAATTAAATGAATAAACTCAGAAGGCAAAAGTACTTAAGATTATTTAAAATTAAATAATATAAATTATAAATGTATTATATATTACATTGTATTATTATATAATAATATATTTAAAATATATTTATATATAAATAACAAAATTAAAATTATGTAAAGTGGCAAAGTAAATGAGAATGAATGGCTAAAGAATCCTAATAGAGGCTTAGAAGGCCTTCAAAGTTAAGAGTTCATGGACTGAAATTAACTTTTAATACAATTATTGATCAGGCTTCATTAGTAGGATGGATATCCAATTTTGTTTCCTGTCAATCTTTGGATAAAAATTTGGGGTCTTGTTTTTAAGAATCCACACAAATGAGAAAACAGAAACCTCTTCAATAGTAATGAATTGCTATTTAACTGACTGATGAAGAGATTCTAAGGAAATAAAAAAGGAGACATTTGTAAGGTTAAATAATTTTATTAAAATAAAGAAACTAAACTTAGGATTCATCTAAGTTTTTTCTTAGAAATCAAACAAGTTTCAAGTAACAGAAGGCATGTAGGCACTAAGTCCTTTCAATAGTCACCTCCCCACCCAAACCTCCCCAAATTTTCCCCTAACAATTTCCACACTAAACCTTCATGTAACCCTAATAAACACAAATAACAAACCTCCTGGCTAGTATAATAACAACAAAATTCTAAGTAATAATTAACTAAATGGTGAAGACTACACAGATAAATGTATAAAATGGGGTAGTCTATCTTAATACAAAGGAGTAAGAGCTGGTTGGACTTATAAGGGCACTTAGCAAATGGTCAAAGGACGGGCCCAAACCAGGGATTGGGAAGGAGTGCCTATATCCCCCTAATTAATTACCAAAAAAAATCTCTTCCTAGTTGTCCTCATAGTCAATGTCTCCACCCCTGGGGGATTCTTCCTGATATTCCCAAACACCCCGACGCTTCTTCATCGGCCCAAGGGAGCCTCGGTGATGGAACTGGCTATAGTTGGTTCCATATTCATTCTGCTCACTGTAGCCACTGGAACTGCTGTAGCTCCCTCTGCGGCTTATCTGATCATAGATGCCTCGGCTTCGGCTGTGTCTGCGGCCATTCCCTCTGCCAGGGTTTGGGTAGGGCCTGGGACCCAAGAGGCCTGAATTGGGTCTGGGGCCCAGGAGGCCCGAATTGGGTCTGGGGCCCAGGAGGCCCGAGTTGGGGTTGGGCCTGGGGCCAAGGAGACCCAGTTTTGGGTTGGGCTTGGAAGCAAGGAGACTTGGTTTGGGCTTCTGGACCTGGGGACCTGGGTTGGGTCCAGAGCCAGATTTGGGGTTGAAGCTTGTGTTAAGGGCAGGATCGACTGGAGATTTTGGGTCGGGGTCACTGCCAAACTTGACTTCAGGGGCCCAGGACTCTTCATCAGGTTTGGGGGCACTTCCCCCAACAGGTTTAGGCACAGGGTCCCAACCTGGTTTGTTGTCAGGGCCCCAACCAGTTTTGGGGGTGGGGATCCAGGCAAATGTCGGGATGGGACCTTCATCAAACTTGGGGGCAGAATTCCCATCAGGTTTGGGATCAGGGCTCCTATCAGACTTGGAAGGAGGGTCCCCAATCGATTTGGAAGCATCATCTCCATCAGGTTCAGGAGCCACCTCTACAACTGCTTTGGGGTCAGGCTCCTTGTCAGATTCAGGTCCCGGCCACCCAGCAGGCTTGGAACCCAGCCACCCGGTAGGTTTGGGACCCATCCACCCGGCAAGTTTGGGGCCTGGCCACCCAGCGGGTTTGGAGCCCTCTTCAGGTTTGATGGTGGGAGGAGGGGCGGGGACTGGGGTATGGGTGGGGCTGAGATCTGGGCTTACACCTGCATGAGCTCGAGTAGAAGATCTCCAGGTGCAGCTGTTGCTCCCCAGCATGGGCAGGTTAAAGTTCCACTGGTCTAGGTCTTCCTTGGGCAGGGCCTTCTTGACCTCCACTCGGTGACCTTGAATGGGGTGGAACTTAATCACAGCAGCCTTGTCTGCAGTATCATGGTCAAAAAAATGGACAAAGCCAAAGCCCCGCTTCTTGCCGGATTGCTTGTTGACGATAATCTCGGCCTTCTCCACGGGGCCAAATTGCGAGAAGTGCCTCACCAGGTCACTCTCGCTCACATCTCCCTTGATACCACCTACGAAGATCTTCTTGACCCGGGCATGGGCCCCAGGCTTGCAGGAATCCTCCCGGGACACCGCACGTTTCAGCTCCACCCGGCTGCCATCCACCTCATGGGGCGAGGCGGCCATTGCAGCATCAGCTTCACTCAAGCTGGAGAAGGTAATAAAGCCGAAGCAGCGTGAGCGGTTGGTCTGCGCATTCATCACCACCACACAGTCTCGGAGGCAGCCAAAGGCCTCAAAGTAGCTGCGAAGCCGAATCTCGGTGGTGTATGGGCTCAGGCCACCAACGAACAACTTACAAAGCTGGGCACTTTTCAGCACGGAGGAGCTCGGGCTGCGGCCTGGCCCTGGCCGGAGCCGGGAACCTGGAGAGAGAGCCAGCCTGGTGGGTGGCAGGAGCTTTCGCAGGGCAGAAAAGAGCAGCCGGGCGGCCGGAGAAGGAGCAGGTGGAAGTACGACTGCAGGAGCAGGAGCAGGAGCAGGGGAGCTGGTGGACGAGCTGCGCAGCAGAGTGGAGTGTGCACTCCTTGCCCAGCCCTTTCCCGCCCAGCTCAGTACGACCGCGCAGCGTGCCCAATTACTCAGCACGCCTAGCCTACGCCAAGGGAGCCCTCTCTGCACAGCTACTCTCTGTGGCTGCTTCAGACCTCCAAGTTAAATGCCCCCAGAGGAGAGGCGGGAACTGCAGCTGAACAATCATAGGCCTTTCTTTAAGGAAGTGTTCCCTTTACAGCTTGCCTCCCATACTAGCCAGAGGCAAGCCACAGGGCCTCAGGCAGCTGCCGAGGATTATCAGCCACCTCACAAGGTGACCTCGGGATTTACTTATATTCCAGTTCCTGTGGACTCTGACCTGAAAGACCTTTGTAAAAACCCCAGTAAATGCTCCTGGAGAGGGACTGCAACTACCACACCCTCCCTTGACCCCCCCCCCCATCCCCCAAGGAAATCATAAATGCTAGTAAGTTGCTTTCAAGCATGACAGGTGGTTGCTGGTGTTAAGCTATTAATTTCTGCTCAACTCCCCATAACCCTATTTGGGGCTTTCTTGGCAGAAATACTGGAGTGATTTGCCATTTCCTTCTCTAATTCATTTTACAAATGAGGAAACTGAGGCAGACAGGGTCAGTCTTTCCATCTCCAGGCCCGCACTCCATCTACTCTGTCACCTAGAGGTATCAGCTACAGGAACACAAATTCTATTTTACAGATGAGAAAAGTAAGACTCAGAGAGGTAACATGTATAAGGCACAACAGCGTCAGGGAGAAGTGCCAGAGTCAGGATAGATGTGAATTTAAGTCTCACTGACTTCCAAGTGTAGTCTTCTTCTGGCCACTCTACTACCCTATAATCAACCAGTCAGTAAACATTTATTAGGCACCAACTATATGCTAGGCACTGTGCTAAGCACTTAAAAACCAAAGAAAGGCAAAATACAGTCTGCTCTCAAGGAGCTCACAGTCTAAAGGGGGAAACAAGAGGCAACTAACTATATACAAACAGGCTATGCACGGGATAACTTGGAAATAATCAACAGGGGAGAAGGCACTGGAATTTAGGGGAGTTGGAAAAGACTTCCAGTAGAAGGTGGGATTTTAATTAGGATTTGAATAAAGCTAGGAGGCAGAGATGAAGAGGAAGCATTCTAGGCATAGGGAGGTCAGGCAATAAAAATGCCCAGAATGGAGAGCTGGAGTATCTTATGTGAGAAACAGAAAGGATGCAATTGTCACAGGATATCAGAAGACCCTTTGAAGGCTTTGATTGCCAGAGGATTTTCTCTTTGGTCCTGAAAGTGACATGAAACCACTGGAGCTTCTAGACTAGAGAAGTGACATCATCAGACCTGAGCTTAAGGAAGATCACCATGAAAGTGGAGCAGAGGATAGAAATGGAGTGACAAGGTACTTAAGGCAGGGAGACCAACCCGTAAACTACAGCAATAGACTAGGCATGAGGTAATGAAGGCTTACATCAGGATGGTGGCAGTTTCAGAGGAGTGAAAGGATTTTATATAAGAGTACTGTAAAGGTAAAATCCACAGGTCTCTGCAAAAGATTAGATATGGGGGTGGGTGGAGGGGTGATAGAGATCAAGGATTTGAGGATGCCCCCTAGATTGTGAAAATAGTGGTGGCTTCAGTAGTAACAGTGAAGTTTTGCTTTGGACATGGAGACTTGAAGATGTCTATGAAGGTGTCCATGGGATATCTAGTTTTAGATGTCCATTCAGCTGTGGATTAATCAGAAGAGAGGTTAAGGCTGTAAGTGGCATAGTGATGATAAATTTATCCAAGGCAGTTTATGGGATTACTAAATGAAATACTATAAAGTGATAAGATAAAGGGCCAAATGGAGAGCCTCAGGGGTTTATGAGCCCTACTGGGAAGATAATCCAGTAAAGAAGAGAATACAGATAGATAGCAGGAGAAGCAAAAGAGAATGGGTGTCCCAAAAACCTAGAGAGAAGAAGTGGGTGAAGACTGAAAAAATATCATTATATTTGGCAACTAAGAAATCACTGGTAACTTGGGAGAGAACAGTTCTAGCACAATCCAGGAAACATAAGAAGCCATGCAATTTACTAGATATTATGGTGCAAAGCACAATACTTAATCACATTTATACTAGCAGCTGAAAAGAAAGGGTCCTAAGCCTAAAGATGATGGTCATCTGTGAAGGCCTTTCAAGCTCAGGTTGTTTTCCTTCTCCTCAGAGGATGTCTTGTATGTCCTTATTTGCATATTTTCTCCCCCATTAGAATGGAAGCTCCTTAAGGGCATGGATGATAAATATTTACCTTTCTTTCAATAGGCAGTACTCAAGACCATATTAATTATTTAAAACTTGTTGGTTTCCTAACTGATACATGGCCCTTCACCAGTAAAGCCCTACTCATTGGAATGATTCTATTTAATTCTTGGCATTAAAGTAATGTGGTCATTTGGTTCTTTGCAGAAGCTTGAAGTCAGAGGATCTAGGTTCAAATTCTGGTCCTGCCAGATGCAGCTAAATGAATGCATAGGGTTTTGGGGCCTTTATCTGTGAAATGACTGATGGAATGGATGACTTTTAACTAAAAAAACAGCAGAGCAGGCTTCTGCAGTAATTCAAACTTGAAACAAAGTTATAAAGATGTTCTGGGCAGTGGTAAGAGTGGGAGGTGTCAGAGAAAACAAATAAAAATTATAAAAAGTGAGTGCTAATAATTAATAAGGCAACTAGGAGGTTCAGTGCATAGAGTGCTAGAACTTTGGCCAGGAAGAGCTGAGTTGAAGTCTGGCTTCCGACACTAGCTGTGTGACCCTGGGTAAGCCACTTCACTCTGCTGGCCTCAGTTCCTCATCTGAAAAATGAGCTGGAGAAGGAAATGGCAAACCACTCTTGTATCTTTACTAAAGGACACCCATGGGCAGTTTTGTCAAAGAGGTCATGAAGACTCTGACATGACAGAACACCCACAGATCATTAACAAGTCACTGAAGCTCATTCATATATTTGTAATGGTTTGAGGAGGAAATAATTCTCTAGGTGTCCAGGTCCAGGAGTGTGGGAATGGACCAGGAATGGATTCCACCCTGCCATACAAAGGTGTGCTGGTAAATGTTTAATAGATATACAACCCACATTGAAGTTGAACTGGTGTTATTCATACTTTCTTCATTACTTTCTCAAGTCTAGACCCTCAAACAAAAAATCCAGCTCTAGTTTGTAGCCTCAAGATCCCCGCCTAGGAATAAGTGCTCAGACTGAATTTACTGATCTGTAACCTCAGGACTCCAGGCTAGTCTAGTGTAGGTGGTCTCTGCCACTGGTAATGGACAGTCTCCTGCCTTAGCAAGCTTGGACAACTCGTTACCAGGTAGGCATAGGGAGTTGTAAGACAGCCAAAGCTGCCTTCTAAAGAGAGAAACCATTTTAAATAGCTTTTTTTAAAAAGGCCCACTATGCATGTATCAAAAATAATACAGGATACATCTTGCCCAGAGGCAGCAGCTGTGACTTAATGAAACTCCTCAGGTACCTTTCAGCTTCATTTCCCTCTTCTCTTCTTCCCTTCCTGGCTGCCCCCTCCCCTTTTCAGAGACAAGTGGGATCAATGCCCCTTTCATCCTTTACTGAGCTTGCTTTCCCTTCAAAACCTTTCCTACCTCAGCTGCACTTGTAATGGCACCCATGCGCCAGTCCAGCAAGCATTCCATCTCTAATCACTCAGACAACTGCCTGTCTTTCTGTCCTTTGCAGATTATGTGGAAGGGTGCAAATTATGCCCAACTTGCAATTCCTAATTAAGCTTGCCTAGGCTGAATTGTATTTACTTGGGGTTTTTCTTCCTACCTTTGTATCAAGCCTTTGGGCAGGATCCCACTCTGCAGGGGGCAGAAGCTCTAACTTTTCCATGTACCTTGTGCAATGCCACATGCAAATAGACACTTATTAAGTGCCTTTTGATAGTTCTAACACCTGGGGCTTGGCCTAGTTTTGAATTAAAGAGCCCTATAATGGTAGCATTTGAGGATGGCCTCCAGTATTTTGGTGGGTTCTTCTAATAGACATTATAAATCCACAAACATTTCTCTCTCCTTGGAGAAGAGCAGAGTTGGGCTCAAACATTATTCCTCCCCACAGTCAGTCACTGAACTCCAGGGAAACTTCGCCTTTGGATTTTTTAAGTCGGGGAGTAGAGCTAACTCAGAATGAGATTAGATTGGGATTATTAACAAATATTATGGTTTTAATGTAACCAATTCTCAGAGAACAAAATGGTCAGGGCAGGGGGGGGCAGGGAACAATGCAGAACAACAAACAAACCACAGCCATTACAGATCTACACTTAGTTCAAATTAGTATCCATTCCAATTTCATTAAAGTAGAGCAAAGTGGAAAAAATGGGTCCCTCATAACCACAAATCAATAGATAAACCCTGATCAATGGACATGAGGCTCCTCTAGATATCTGTGATCTCTCAGTGCAGTTTGGCAGACTGTAGCAGGAAGCAATCCATTAGGTTCTGAAAAGAGGAAAGCCAATAAAGGCAGGCTAGATGTCAAATTCTCTCATCCTTCATACATCTGGTTTATGAGAGCTAGCTTCTCTAGCCTTCATTTTCATCATCAGGAGCTTTCCTCTGCTACAGATATAGAGGTTTAAATTGTATAACTGTTAATTATTTAATAATTGCTGGAATTAACTCTGTGTGTGTGTGTGTGTGTGTGTGTAGGGCTGGGGAATAGCAAGCAGTACTGGTCAGTTTTCTGTTAGAAAATGGGAATCCTAATACTGGCCCAAGGGCAGGCACCATGTTGATTAAATGTTTCAAAAATAGGAAGAGAAAACCCAAACATAAATTCCTTCCTGGCTCTGTCTTCCTCCATTAGAAATAAGAGCTAGGTATGTCCCTACACTTTTCCTGGTAGGGAAAGCAGATGCTTTTCATATGACACCATTTGCAAGAATACCATGCTTTCCCCAAAGAGAAACTTCAGCATGTAGCCATGATTAGTCACAGGCTGCATCTGTCACACTTTATCATGTTCCAGCTAAATGAGCTATCATAGCATCCCATGAATTACTGACACATTTTGGAGTCTATTCCTTACCTGCAACCAAGATTTATGGCGACCACCACCACAAATCCCAAGGTGACTTGTTCACTTTGAAATGTGAACTGAAATAATGGGGGGGGGCATCACTGGGCTATGACACAGAAGTCTTGCAATTAGCTACTCGCCAGGGCTGACTATTTATGTTCAGTGAAAATAAGAAAATATCAAGAATATAGCTTTTAATATTATATTGTAAATATATCTATGTATGTATGTGTATATATACATATATATGTATAGTTAGGACTGTGGTAGAGTTTTAATATTTTCTAGGTGTATTAGTCAAGATGGTTGAAAAAATAAGTGGATTTGGTCTCTAGAGGTTTTGGTTTTCATAGTCTCATCTGAAGAAACCTCATTTCAAACTCTACTTGGTATATAATTCATTGACTAAGGACTCAACCCTGAAGTATTTTGGACTTGTGGCTTCCAGAAAGGAAGTCTGTCAAAAGCTTTTCCCCAGCTGACTAAGCTAGCCCTCTGGTGATGTCTGGTGCCCCCAAATAGTGCTGGAGGATAAAGTTGGATGAATAAGGCACAGAAGGTTAAAATGCTGTTGACTATTTCAGATGAGGGAGAAGATGTGCTATGCAGCATCCAAGCCTGGTGGGGAAAGAGAACTCAGAGTTAAGAAGAGGTTGTGAAAGATTTGTGCCTGGAGAAATTGAGTCAATTGTTCCGGTGGGAATTTGGGAGGAAAGAACAGATGATATTAAGCTTCGACATTCAGAAGAATTATTTTAGTTCTACATTATCCTGTAATTATTACGGCTCTACGGGCCCCTACTTATTCTGCCACAGCCTACATTTCTGCCAAATGGCTTAGCATATCTGCAGTAAGAAAATGTGTAAAAAGGAAAAACTCAATGAATTTAATAATCTGTAGTTGGCTCCAATGCCTTAGGAGAGAATTCTAAAAATATATAAATTATTTCAGGGTCACTTATACTCCTAGCAAAGAGTGTAGTTATGGGTTAGGGTAATGAAGACTGAAGTTAATACTCAAAGTGACACTCCCCCCCAAATTAAAAGGGAAAGTTTGGAACTACTGCAGCATACATTTTGAAAGTGCTTAGAGGGCAGAATGTTCTGATTCTGCGGGCAGTTAGATGCTGGGGAACAAAATTTCCCTCTTAGGCTTAAAGGGTAAAACTGTTCTTTGTTTGGCAGGCATTTGGCATGTGGAACCCCCACTGCATAAGTCTGGGGGAGCAGCAGGGTGATATCCAGAAATTCCTAATTAGTGCCATTTTGGAAAGCACTAGGAGGAGGAAAAGGAACTCTGTTCTTGCAATTGCAAGAACAACAGGAGGTAGTTCTTTGTATTTACTAATACAAGCCCAAGGGGAGTCAATGTCCACTGGGAAACACAAGGAGATCAAGTCACTTCAGTGTTTGATGGTCAAATTTTGTGAGGTAGGTTAAACAGGATAGATCTCAGATGGGACTAGAACAAGTCGCTGTAAGGGATATGAAAAGAAACAGCACTACTCTTACTCTAAATGAGCTCCCATATAGTCAGTTAACAAACATTTATTAAGGTATTATACGGTGACAGGCACTGTGCTAAGTGCTAGGGATATGAGAGATAAAATTTCCCTCAAGGAGTTCACATGCTAATAAAGAACACCAAATAATATCACACAATGCTTGGATAAGCAACAGCTGGATGCTTTGCCTGCTCTATATTTCGAGATGGATGGTCTTTGGATTTCATAGGACAGCTGGGTCTATGCCTACATATCAAATCATACAGAAACACAAATATGGCTAAATCTGTTTATTTAGGCTATCTCTATGGCTTCTTGGTGAGATGGGGGCCCATGCTGGGCATGCCACTTTCAAGGCTGCCTTACTTGGATCACAATGATGCAACATTCTACTTTTCTTCTAGAGCAGTGGGTCTCAACCTTTCTAATGCCATGACCCCACAATATAGTTCCTCATGTTGCGGTGACACCAAACCAAAAAATTATTTTGGTGGCTACTTCAAAACTGTAATTTTGCTACAGTTATGATTCGGAATGTAAATACCTGATATGTATTATACATTCTCATTGCTACAAATCGAGAGGCTGAGAACCGCTGTTCTAGGGGACTATATCACTCAAACCCTAGCCTTGGCATATCCACCTCTGCAGGCCAGAAATAAGTGCACAGACATGAAGAGAGGAGTAGAAGTCCTCTGCTTACCTCTCATGTGCCCAAGAAAGAAGAAATGAGCCAACAGCTTACGTGTGAGGATCCTAGGATCCTGAGGTGTTGGATTTAGCCTGGGTTTATACCTTGGCTATTTACTGTTAGGGGATCACTTCGCCATTGCTTTTTTGGGTTTCTCTTAGTTTAAAAAACAAAACAAAACAGGATCATTATAGATTACCAAGAGATATTGGACACAGAGTACATGAAGCAATTTTCCTGTTGCTGCAGATACTACAGGGTAGTATCTGAATTTGTATCCATAAGAGAAGGAATGCTGAGGATTAACCCCAAATGGTCATCTGTCTATCTCGAGCAGACATATTTTTCCCCCAGTGAATTGACTTCAATAGCCTAATTTCAGAGCAAAAACTTCCCTTTTCCCTGCCCTTACAGAAAATTTTTAAAATTTTCCTATCTATGGCCCCATTTTTCATTTGGGTCTCTTAAGGCTTCCTGGCTCTTTAATGTAATGGTCATCTTCATATCTTAATAAAACAAAAATTGAATTATATGCACGACTGGGCAAGCATGACATGGCTTTTCCTAGCATATGTAAGGTGTGGAAACCTGGGGGAAATCCTATTCAATTGAGGTTCCACCTCAGCACACTGCAGTGCACTGGAAATGAGTTCCAGCCTAATGGCACTGAATGAGAGGGAAGTGGGGAAAGGTAGAAGTCAGTGATTGGAACCTAATTAAAAACACCTGATAAAAAACGGACGATGCCAGATGGTAAAGTCAATTTCACAGTATTATACTGGCCCAGGGATGGAATATGCTGACATTCTGCAAGGGTAGACTGATAACATCAGCAGTGAAATCAAAAGGATTTCTTTAATGGGGTTAGACTTTATGTTTAAAAGTTTTGCATTCTTCAATATTTAAGTGCAAACCAAAATTCGATTTCTCCATTTTCATTAGCATCCCCAAATCTACATCTTATAGTATTTATTAAACACTACAACATCTTGTAGTACTTGTTTTATGACTATTAATCATCTCCAACATTCATGTAAATATTAAATAGCAACAATAGCAGGCAAATACAATGGCGATATGATTATTTTAATGTAACATGACTGTATTTTCTTTTCCTGGAATAACTATTTCTCTTTATTTTTCACAGTAAAAATATGTTCTTATTATATAAACTTGTTGAGGACTGAGACAGACCTACTAGAATATCATGCTCAGTACAAAATCACAAAAATGGAACAGAAGCAGGGATAACCATAAGCCCTCACAGTTTCCTCAAGAACAGTCTGGACCATAATAACTGCACTTCCTTTTTTGACTGGTAGATCAAGAGGATCTGGATTTTGGGCAAAACACCACAAGGATTCACTCTTGCTACTCATGGACAAAATGGAGAAGTTTGGGGATGGGGAGACAAACATTGAGACTGATTAGATAGCAGTACAGGCAGGCACATTATGGCTTCCAATGAATGGTTCTGAGTTAGAGGTCTCTAGTGGGGTGTTCCAGGGATCATGGCTTGGATCCATGCTGCTCACTCAACCTTTGTAAAAACAACTTGAATAAAGGCATAGGTAGCTCACCAGCTAAATGTGCAAGGGACATAAAGGTAGGAGGTCCAGTCAACATAATGGGAGACAATCAAGATTGAAAACTATTTCTCAAGTTCAATATGAGCCAAGAGGATAGCTAAGAAAGCAACTAGAAAGCAAAGGCAATAAAGACATCAGCTAAGACTAGGAAGATACTAATTTCACTACTGTTATCTAAAATATGAGCTCTTTTCTTCAGCTTCAAAGAAGGCCAATGAAGCCTTCAGAGTAACCAAAGACAAGTGACCAGGACAGTGAAGGATTTCAAAATTGTCATATATGTGGACCTGTTGAAAGAATTGCAAATGTTGAGAGTTCTGGGGGTGGAGCCAAGATGGTGGAGTAATCCTTAGCAGCTCTGTGACACCATGAGAATCTTCCCCAATCAAGATTAAATATCACCACAAAATGATGCAGGAATGAAAGAAACAAGAAAGAGACAGGGTAAAACAACTTTCAAGAAAAAAAACCCAAAAGGTAGTCAACAAATATCTGGGACACTGGGGAGAGAGGAGAGCAGACACAACAAGAAGCTGTAGCAAGGAGGGAAGAACAAGCCAAAAACAAGCTACACACCTCCTCCCCACATCTGCTATCTGAGGTTCGGGACCTATGTCCTAACATCCAGACCCTGAAACCCTGCCTGAGCAAAGAGAGGTACAAACCAACCCATATACCCCTTCAAATTTCTGTTTTTTAATGTTATTTTTTTATTTGGTCAATTTCAAACATTATTCTTTGGTTACAAAAATCATTTTCTATTCCTCCCGCCCCTCCCCCAACCACTCCCATAGCTGATGCTCAATTCCACTAGGTATTACATGTGTCTTTGATCAGAACCCATTTCCATGTTGTTAGTTTGCATTAGGATGTTCATTTAGAATCTACATCTCCAATCATATTCCCTCGACATATATAATCAAGCAGTTGTTTTTCTTCTTCGTTTCTACTCCCACAGTTTTTCCTCTGAATGTGGATAGTGTTCTTTCTCATAGATCCCTCCGGGTTGATCAAGAACACTGCACTGCTACTAATGGAGAAGTCCATTACCTTCGATTGTACCACAGTTTATCAGTCTCTGTGTACAATGTTCTCCTGGTTCTGCTCCTTTTGCTATGCATCACTTCCTGCAGGTTGTTCCAGTCTCCATGGAATTCCTCCACTTTATTATTCGTTTGAGCACAATAGTATTCCATCACCAACATATACCACAATTTGATCAGCCATTCCCCAATTGAAGGGCATCCCCTCATTTTCCAATTTTTTGCTACCACAAAGAGCACAGCTAGGAATAGTCTTGTACATGCCTTTTTCCTTATTACCTCTTTGGGGTACAAACCCAGAAGTTCTATGGCTGGATCAAAGGGCAGACAGTCTTTAAGCACCCTTTGGGCATAGTGCCAAATTGCCCTCCAGAATGGCTGGATCAATTCACACCTCCACCAGTAATGCATTAATGTCACAACTTTGCCACATCCCCTCCAGCATTCATTACTTTTCTTTGCTGCCTGTTATCCAATCGGCTAGGTGTGAGGTGGTACTTCAGAGATGTTTTGATTTGCATCTCTCTAATTATGAGAGTTTTAGAATACTTTTTCATGTGCTTATTAATGGTTTTGATTTCTTGGACTGAAAATTACCTATTCATGCTCCTTGTCCATTTATCAATTGGAGAATGCCTTGATTTTTGTACAATTGATTTAGCTCTTTATAAATGTGAAAAATTAGACCTTTGTCAGAGGTTTTTGTTATGAAGATTGTTTCCCAGTTTGTTATTTCCCTTTTAATTTTGGTTACATTGGTTTTATTTGTACAAAAACTTTTTAACTGGATGTAATCAAAATGACTGATTTTAAATTTTGTGACTCTTGCTAAGTCTTGTTTGGTTTTAAAATCTTTCCCTTCCAAAGGTCTGACATGCATATTATTCTGGGTTCATATAACTTACTTATAGTTTCCTTCTTTATGTTCAAGTCATCCACCCATTCTGAGTTTATCTTGGTGTAGGGTGTGAGGTGTTGATCCAAACCTAATCTCTCCCAGACTGTCTTCCAATTTTCCCAGCAGTTTTTATCAAATAGTGGATTTTTGTCCCAAAAGCTGGGATCTTTGGGTTTGTCATAGACTGTGTTGCTGAGGTCACTTATCCCAAGTCTATTACACTGATCCTCCTTTCTGTCTCTCGGCCAGTACCAAATTGTTTTGATGACCACTGCTTTATAGTATAGTTTGAGATCTGGGACTGCAAGCCCACCTTCCTTTGCATTTTTTTTTTCATTATT
This sequence comes from Monodelphis domestica, assembly GCF_027887165.1. Classification (NCBI taxonomy): domain Eukaryota; kingdom Metazoa; phylum Chordata; class Mammalia; order Didelphimorphia; family Didelphidae; genus Monodelphis; species Monodelphis domestica. Next base: position 12,313,328 of record NC_077235.1, on the reverse strand, counting down.
TCCCTGGATATCCTTGATCTTTTGTTCTTCCAAATGAACGTTGTTATGATTTTTTCTTATTCAATAAAAAAAAGTTTTTTAGAAGTTCGATGGGTATGGCCCTAATAAATAAATAGATAAGTTTGGGTAGGATGGTCATTTTTATTACATTATCTTGTCCTACCTATGAGCAGTTAATGTTTTTCCATTTGCTCAAGTCTAGTTTTAGTTGTGTGGAGAGTGTTTTATATTTGTGTTTATATAGTTCCTGTGTTTGTCTTGGCAGATAGATTCCTAAGTATTTTATATTGTCTAGGGTGATTTTGAATGGAATTTCTCTAATTCCTGCTGCTGAGATTTGTTGGAGATATATAGAAATGCTGATGACTTCTGTGGGTTTATTTTGTATCCTGCAACTTTGCTAAAGTTGTTGATTATTTCCACTAGCTTTTTAGTTGATTCTCTAGGATTCTTTAAGTAGACCATTATATCATCCACGAAGAGTGATAACTTGGTCGCTTCATTGCCAATTTTAATACCTTCCATTTCTTTTTTTCTCTATTTTCTACTGCTGCTGTTTCTAGTACAATGTTAAATAATACAGGTGATAATGGGCATCCTTGTTTCACTCCTGATCTTATTGTTAATGCATCTAGTTTATCCCCATTGCAGATGATGTTTACTGATGGTTTTAGATATATACTGTTTATTATTTTTAGGAAAGACCCTTCTATTTCTATACTTTCTCGTGTTTTCAATAGGAATGAATGTTGTATTTTGTCAAAGGCTTTTTCTGTGTCTATTGAGATAATCATGTGGTTTTTCTTGGATTGCTTGTTGATATGGTCAATTATGTGGATGGTGTTACTGATATTGAACCATCTTTGCATTCCTGGTATAAATCCCACCTGATCATAGTGAATAACCCTCCTGATCACTTGCTGGAGTCTTTTTCCTAGTATTCTATTTAAGATTTTTGCATCTATATCTCCGTTTTTGACCTGCCTGGCTTTGGAATAAATACCATATTTGTGTCATAAAAGGAATTTGGTAGAACTCCCTCTTTGCTTATTATGTCAAATAGTTTGTATAGTATTGGAATTAGGTTTTCTTTGAATGTTTGATAGAATTCACTTGTAAATCCATCAGGCCCTGGGTTTTTTTTATAGGGAGTTCTTTGATGGCCTGTTCAATTTCTTTGTCTGATATGAGATTATTGAAGAATTCTATTTCTTCTTCTGTTGATCTAGGCAATTTATATTTTTGTAAATATTCATGCATATCACCAACATTGGCACATTTATAGCCATATAATTGGGGAAAACAGATTTTAATGATTGCCTTAATTTCCTCTTCATTGGAGGTGAGCCCTCCCTTTTCATCTATGATACTATTAATTTGGTTTTCTTCTTTCCTTTTTTGTTAGATTGACCAGTACTTTGTCTATTTTGTTTGTTTTTTCAAAATACAAGCTTCTAGTCTAATTTATTAGTTCAATAGTTATATCACTTTCAATTTTATTAATTTCTCCCTTAATTTTTAGCATCTCTTAGTTTATTCTGGGGATTTTTACCAGCTTATAGTCTAATTTATTAGTTCAATAGTTCAATCAATTGCAATTTTATTAATTTCTCCCTTAATTTTTAGCATCTCTTAGTTTATTCTGGGGATTTTTAATTTGTTCGCTTTCAAGGTTTTTGATTTGCATATCCAATTCCCTGATCTCTGCCCTCCCAAATTTGTCAATATATGAACTCAAGGATTTAAATTCCCCCCTGAGTACTGCTTTGGCTGTATCCCATAGAATTTGAAAGGATGTCTCATCATTGTCATTTTCTTTGATGAAATTATTAATTGTTTCTATGATTTGTTCTCTAAATGATTTTGGAGAATCATATTAATTTCCAATTAATTTTTGACTTGGCTCTCCATATACCCTTATTGATCATTATTTTTATTGCCTTATGATCTGAGAAGGTTGCATTTATTATTTCTGCTATTCTGCATTTGTTTGCCATGTTTTTGTGACCTAGTGTATGGTCAATCTCTGTGAATGTACCATGTGCTGCCGAAAATAAGGTGTATTCTTTTTGTCCCTATTTATTTTTCTCCATATATCTAATATCTCTAATTTTTCTAAGATTTCATTCACATCTCTTACCTATTTCCTATTTGGTTTTTTTATTTGATTTATCTAAATTTGATAGTGGTAGGTTCAGGTCTCCCACTAGTATAGTTTTACTATCTATTTCATCCTTAAATTCTACTAGTTTCTCCTTTAGAAATTTGGATGCTATACCATTTGGTGAATACATGTATAGTACTGCCTATACTGCCTTTTATCAGGATGTATTTACCTTCCCTATCCCTCTTAATCAGGTCTATTTTTACTTTGGCTTTGTCAGATATTATGATTGCAACTCCTACCTTCTTTCTATTAGTTGTAGCCCAATAGGTCTTGCTCTAACCTTTAATTATGACCCTGTATCTACCCATCTCAGGTGTGTTTCCTGTAGACAACATATGGTAGGATCTTGAATTCTAATACACTTTCCTATTTGTTTACGTTTTATGGGTAAGTTCATCCCATTCACATTTAAAGTTATGATTGTCACTTGTGAATTCCCAAGCATTTTGATATCCTCTCCTAATTCTGTCCTTTCTTCCTTTGCTATATCACTTTAAACCAGTGGTTTACTTTTAATACATCCCCCCAATCCTCTCCCTTAATATGCTTCCCTTTCTGGTCCCTCCCCTTTTGTTCCCTTCTTGTTTTTTTAGGGCCTATTAAGTCCCCTTCCCCTCTCTTTCCCTCCCTTTTTTGTACTCCCTGCCTCCCTACCTTCCTTAGTTTTCCCTTCTTACTTTCCCTGTAGGGTAAGATAGAATTCAGTGCCCCAATGGATTTAGATGCTCTTCCCTCTCAGAATTGATTTCACTGAGAGTAAGGTTTAAGTATTACCTATTAGGACTCTCTTCCTCTCCCTTCTTATAAGAGTATTCTTCCCCTCCCCTTCCCATGTGTATCTTTGTGTGATAAAGTTTATTCTATTTATTTCTTCAAGTATCTCTTAGTACCATCTTCGATACTCCCCACCCTTTTTCTTTTTTTGTGTATCATCTCATAGCCTTTTATACCCCAATCTTTTCCTATGAGTGATTCTTCTAATTACTATAAAAATGAATGCAATTTTTGAGTGTTACAAGTAACATTTTCACCATATATTAATATATATAATTTAATCTAATTGTAGTCCTTAAAGAAGGGTGAATTAAAAAAAATTTTCCCCCTTTCCCTCTCTTTCTTATTTACCTTTTCATATTTCTCTTTATCTTTGTGTTTAGATATCAAACTTTCCACTTAGTTCTGGTCTTTTCTTTACAAATACTTGGAAATCTTCTATTTTGTTGAATGCCCATACTTTCCCCTTGAAGTATGTAGTCAGTTGTGATGGATAGGTGATTCTTGAAGACCCAGTTCTCTTGCCTTTCTGAATATCATGTTGCAGGCCTTGCAGTCCTTTAGCGTGGAAGCTGCCAGGTCTTGTGTGATTCTGATTGTTGCTTCTTGGTATCTGAATTGTCTCTTTTTGGCTTCTTATAGAATTTTCTCCATAGCTTGAAAGCTCTGGAATTTGGCAATTACATTCCTGGGAGTTCTCCTTTGGGGATTTAGTGTAGACAGTGTTCTATGAACTCTTTTAATGTCTATTTTGCCCACTTGTTCAAGAACATCAGGGCAGATTTCTTGGATGATTTCTTGTAGTATGGTGTCAAGATTTCTGTTTATTTCTGACTTTTCAGGTAGACCAGTGATTCTTTTTTTTTTTTTAAATATATTTTATTTGATCATTTCCAAGCATTATTTGTTAAAGACATAGATCATTTTCTTTTCCTCCCCCCCACCCCCCATAGCCGACGCGTAATAGACCAGTGATTCTTAAATTGTCTCTTCTTCCTCTGTTTTCCTGATCTGTCACCTTTTCAGTGAGCTATTTTATGTTTTCTTCTATTTTGTCAGTCTTTTGGCTTTGCTTTATTAATTCTTGCTGTTTTTGTAGATCATTGGTTTCCAGTTGCCCAATTCTTGTCCTTAAGGCCTGGTTTTCTGCTTTAATTTTTTTATTTTTCTGCTATAATTTTTTAATTTTCTCTTTGAATCATTTCCCACTTTTTTTAAACCCTTACCTTCTGTCTTGGAGTCAATACTGTGTATTGGCTCCAAGGCAGAAGAGCTGTAAGGGCTAGGTAATGGGGGTCAAGTGACTTGCCCAGGGTCACACAGCTGGGAAGTGTCTGAGACCAGATTTGAACCTAGGACCTCCCATCTCTAGGGATGGTTCTCAATCCACTGAGCTGTCCAGCTGCCCCCCATTTCCCACTTTTCTTGCCCAAAGTCTTCAACCTTTTTGATAAGCTCATATTTAAATTCTTCCAGAGCTTGTGGATAATTTCCATTTTTAAGAATGTTTTGTCTTCATTTGAATTTTCATCTGTATTTTCCTTTGTAGCCTTGGTTTTTCCTATGTAAAAATTTTCAAAGGTCACTGTCTTTTTTTTTTTGTTTTCTTGGAGGGTGTTTGTTAGTCCTGTGGACAATTTGCCACCACTTTGGAGATTTTTCCTTTAATTTTTAGTCAGAAATCTGAGTGAGAAGTGCAGGTTCTCTGTCTATGGGCTTAAGGAGAAAGGATTTTGCCTGAGTCAAGCTCTAGAATCTCTGCAGCCTCTGCTGTTCATGGCTCTTCTCTGCACTACCTTCCCAGGGGCACCCATGGTCTGTGCTCCCCCGCTCACTAGGGTTTCAGGTGTGGCTGCTCTAAGGGGTAGGTCTTTGGTGGTCTTAGTTCCCAAGTCCCTAGAGGTGCGCCTTGCTTATTCTAGAGGAGACTCTCGCTCATTCTCTGATTTTGGTGCGAGCTGGCTCTAACTCTGGCTCTGTTGGTGGGGTTGGGGAGGGTAGATCAGCTCACATTTGGGTGGAAGCTTTTTTCATCCCATTATAGTGTGGAAATGCCCAAATCCCACATACCTTCAATGCTGTGCCCTACAGTGGAGTACCGTTGTTCTCATGAAAATGGTTTTTTTGGAGTTTTGAGGTAGTCTATATTGGTGGATGATGAGGAGAGGAAGCGTCCCCCATCTAGACTGCCACCATGCTTACCTAGAAATCTCCCCTTCACATTTCAAACCTATGGAGAAGTCCAGAACCACAGTCCAGGGAATTCTAGTCTGAGCTTGGGACAAGGACTTAACTCAAATGTTGGGGTGGATGAGAGTACTGCGAACTAAGAACTGATCTTTTTGCCTCAAAATCAGGGCTAAGCTCCAAGGCAGGACAATCAAAGTTGTGTCTGATTAGGTCAAGTATACAGTGAGACCAAAAACCTAAGTCTAAGCCTGAAGCTGTAATCTGATAAGTCCCTGACATGATCAAGATCAGAGTGAGATCAAAAGCTTACCCTAAACCTGAGGCCAGTGTTTAAGCTATCAGCATCACAAGGGCCAACTGAGTCAGCAGGACTTTCAGAGCTCTCGACACTCAGACCATCACATCATCTCCCTAAACATACATGTAATTAGATAGGAAAAATGAGCAAACAACAAAACAAGCACCTAAATCTAAATAATTTTTATGAAGACAAGAGCAAGGTACATACAAACATGGGGACAGTGAAAGCAAAGAAATATACCCAATGTCCAAATTAAAAATATATATATATATATATATAATATGACATATATAAAATCCAGTGGAATAGCTCTTTGGCTATGGCAGGAGGGTAGGAGGAGGGGAGGGAAAGAACATGAATTATGGAAGCATGGAAAATATTGTAAATTAATTAAATGAATAAACTTAATAAAAATGTACTGGACACAGCTTCTGCAAGAACTCAAAAAGGATTTAAAAAACAAATTAAGAGAGGCAGAGGAAAAGTGGGAAAGAGAAATGGAAGTGATGCAAAAAGAAAGGAAAGTTATGCAAGAAAAAATTGGCCAATTGAAAAAGGAGAACCCAAAACTGACAGAGGAAAATCAGGATTTAAAAATTAGAATTCACCATCTAGAAACTAATGATTTTATGAGAAATCAAGAAACAATAAAGAATAATCAAAAAATGAAAAAATAGAGCAAAACATGAAATATCTTATTGAAAAAACAAATGACATAGAAAATAGATCTAGAAGAGGCAATTTGAGAATTATTGGACTATCAGAAAGCCATGATCAAGAAAAAAACACTTGGAAATCATATAATAAGCAATAATCAAAGATAATTGCCCAGAGTTCCTTGAACAAGAAAATAAAATGGAAATGGAAAGAATTCACAGATAACTTCTAGAATCGTCAAATGACAACTTCCAGGAAAATTATATCTAAATTCAAGAGCCACCAAGTCAAGGAAAAAATACTTCATACAGCCAGAAAGAAACCATTCAAATACTGTGGAACTATAATGAGGATAACACAGGACTTAGCAGCTTCTACATTTAAGGATTGAAAGGCATGGGATATGATATTCAGGAAGACAAAAGATATGGGTTTACAATCCAGAGTCAGGTTTATAACTCAGAGTCACCTATACAACAAAACTAAGTATTCTTTCAGGGGGAAATGGTCATTCAATTAGATAGAAGATTTCAAAGAATTCCTGAGGAGTAAGCCAGACTTAAACAAAAAATCGGATGTCTAAATACAGGACATAAAAGAAGCCCATAAAGGTAAATAAGAAAGCGAAAATTTAAGGAATGCATTAAGGTCAAAATGTTTATATGTCTACATGGAAAGATGATTTCTGTAATTCTCAAAAATTACTCTTAGTAGTAGAGAAGATGGAAGGAATTTACTCAGAAAGAGGGTGGAGAAGTAAGCTGATTTTGATGATATGATGTATATGTAAATGTGATGATTTGGAACCATGATATATATGTATAACATATGTATACATATGAATGTTCTGTAAAAAATCAATCCAGGGCTGAGAGGGTAGCACTGAGGGAAAAGAGAAGGGAGAGACAGAATGGGGTAAATTATATAACATAGAGAGGCATGAAAATCATTATAGAGAGGGGAGGATAATTGTGGTGGTGGTGATGGGCAAAGCTTAAACTTTACTGTCATCATAAAGGGCTTAAAGAGGGTAAAACAAGTATAATCAGTGGGATATAGAATTCTATCTTACCCCATTGAGAAGGGGAAGGGGAATAAGACAAGGTAAGAGGGAGGTAATTGGAGGGAGGGAGAAGTGGTTGGGTGAGAAAAAGAAAAATACTGGTAAGGAGGAACAAAGAGAAAGGGAATAGAGCAGGGTTAAAAGGGGATATGATAGAGGCCAATACACATTAATCATAAAGCTGAATTTAATGGGATGAACTCACCCATTTAATGGAAGTGGATAGCAGAATAAATTAAAAACAGAATCCTACTATATGTTGTTTATAAGATACACATTTTAGACAGGGTGACAGACACAGATTCAAAGTAAAAGGCTAGAGAAGAATTTATTATGTGTCATCTAAAGTAAAAAAAGCAGGAGTAGCAATTGTGATACCAGACAAAGCCAACATAGAAATTGATCTTATTAATAGAGATTAGGAAGGAAAATACATTCTGTTAAAGGGTACTATAAACAAGTAATATCATTACTAAACCTTTATATCATCTATATTTCTAAAGAAAGAATTAAAGGAACTCAAGGGAGAAATAGAGAGAGCAAGACCATATTTGTGAGGGATTTCAACCTCTCCCATTCAGAATTAGATAAATCAAACTGAAAAATAAATAAGAAAGAAGTGAAGGAAGTGAGTGAATAGCTAGGAAAAATTAGAGTTAATAGTTAGAGAAAATGGAATAGGAATAAAAAGGAATATACCTTCTTCTCTCCAGTACACGGTACATATACAAAGATCAACCGAGCATGAATTTTAGAACTATTCCACCCTAATCAGACCATTCTTTCGAAGATGTGATTTAGCTATTTCCTGATCAGTAACAATGGAGATACTTGGAATAACAGAATCAGGTCTTGGAAACTACATTTCTCCCCCCTTCTTAGTTTAACAAGATTTTAAAGGTCTGCATCACACTCAAGATTTAATTATCTAAGGAATGGCCTTCAAACAGACATGTGCAGAAAAAAGGACAGACCTCTGGGCTGTCCTAAGTCAAGCTAAGTCCTCATTGGTACAGATGAGACATAGAAAAGTGATATAAAAACGTCCATATAAGGCACAGCACTTCCTGTACCTTCCTGTTTGCCTGGAGAGGCAACTCTGGCTGGCAGCATGCTAGGCATTCCGACATTTTGGGAGTGGTGGTACCAGTCAGGAGGGGGAAGATATCCTTCACCCTTTCCTTCTGCCTTCTTCTTAATCTTCTCTAGTATATCAATTAAATCACCATAAAATTTAGCAGCTGACTTGGGTATTTTATTAATTGGGTTTTTCATTAAGATTTTTATAAATAAAATCCTTGGTGACCTAAAATTAATTGTACATTCAGTCTCAGCCATAATTTCACCCTTTACACCTAGAGCACAGAAATATTGCAAAGGCAGAAATAATAAATAAATTTTTTCAGATAATAATATAATAAAAATTATACTTCACAAGAGTCCATGGAAAGGCAAATTTAATATTAGTAGAAAACTAAATAATCTAATTCTTCAAAACTGGTGGGTCAAAGAAGAAATCATAGAAACAATTATGGACTTCATTAAAGAGAATGACAAAGAGGAGACAACATATCAAAACCTATGGTATACAACCAAAGCTGTGCTCAGGGGGAATTTTATATCTTTGAGTGTCTACAGTTACAAAATCAAGCAGGAAGAGATCAATGAATTGGGCTTGCAACTTAATAAACTAGAAAAATGAATAAATTAAAAATCCTCAGATAAAAACTAAACTGAAAATCCTAAAAATTAAAGAAGAAATTAATAAAATTGGAGAGATCTATTGAACTAATAAATAGGAATAGGAGCTGGTACTTCGAAAACACAAATAAAATATAACTGGTTAATCTAATTTAAAAAGAAAGAAGAGAATCAAGTTAACAGTATCAAAGATTGATCTCACCTCTAATGAAGGAGAAATTAAGGTAATTATTAAGAAGTATTTTGCCCAATTATATGGCAATAAATATTATAATCTAGGTGAAATGGGTGAATATTTACAAAGATATAAATTGCCTAGATTAACAAATGAGGAAATAGAATACTTAAATAATTCCATCTCAGAAAAAAATTGAACAAGCCATCAAGGTACTCCCTATGAAAAAATCTCTGGGGCCAGATGGATTCATCAGTGAATTCTATCAAACATGTAAAGAACAACTAATCCCAATACAATACAAACTATTTGACAAAATAAGAAAAAAAAGGAGTCTTACAAAATTCTTTTTATGACACAAATATAGTATTGATTCTAAAGCCAGGAAGATCAAAAACAGAGAAAGAAAACTACGAACCAATCTCCTTAATGAACATAGATGCAAAAATCTTAATAAAACACTAGTAAAAAGACTCCAGCAAGTTATCACAAGAATTATCCATTATGAACATGTAGGATTTATACCAGGAATGCAAGGATGGTTTAATATTAGGAACACTATTCATATAATTGGCTATATCAATAAACAAACCAACAGAAATCACATGATTTTCTTGATAGATGCAGAAAAAAAACCCTTTGACAAAATACAATACTCATTCCTGTTGAAAACATGAGAAAATATTGTACTAGAGAGGCCATTCCTCAAAATAATAAATAGTATATATTTAGAATCATCAGCAAATATCATCTGCAATGGGGACAAGTTAGAAGCCTTCCCATTAAGAACAGGAGTGAAGCAAGGATGCCTATTATCACCTCTATTATTTAATATTATACTAGAAGTGCTAGCTTTCACAATTTGTAAAGAAAAAGAAATTGAAGGGATTAAAGTAGGCAATGAGGAAACTAAAGTATCACTCTTTGCAGATGATAGGATGATATACTTAATCCCAGCAAATCAACTAAATGGCTAGTGGAAATAATTAACAAATATAGCAAAGTTGTGGGGTACATGAAAAATCCACATAAATCATCAGAATTTCTTTATATATATTTTAAAAGAACTCAGCAGCAAGAATTAGAAAGAGAAATTCCATTTAATATTGCTCTAGACATTATAAAATACTTGGCAATCTATTTGATAAGACAAACACAGGAATTATACAAACACAATTACAAAATACTTTCCACACAAATAAAGTTATATAAAAACTATTAGAAAAAAATTAATTGTTCATGGGTAGATGAGCTAATATAATAAAAATGACAATCCTACCTAAATTAATTTACTTATTCAGTACAATAACAATCAACCTATCAAAAATTATTTTATACAAAATTTTATATTTTATACAAAAAGGAAAATAATAAAATAATTCATATTAAAGAACAAAATATCAAGAACATCAAGGGAACTAATGAAAAATAATGTAAAGATTGGTGGCCTAGCAGTAACAAATCTTAATCTGTCATATAAAAGAGTAATCAAAAAATCTCGTACTGGCTAAGAAACAGAAGAGTAGCTTAATAGAACAGATTAGGGGTAAATGACCTCAGCAATATTGTTTCTGATAAAGCCAAGGAACCAAGCTTTTGCAATAATAACTCACTATTTGACAAAACTGGGAAAATTGGGAAACACTATGGCAAAAATTAAGTTTAGGCTAATATCTCACATCCTATTTACTGAGATAAGATTAAAAAGGGTATAGGATTTAAATCTAAAAAGTGATATTATAAGTAAATGAGGGGAATATAGAATAGTTTAACTGTCAGAGCTATGGAAAAAGGAAGAATTCATCACTAAACAAGACACAGAAACAATAGAAGACATAAAATGAATCATTTTGATTTTACTAAATTAAAAAGGGTTTGTACAAACAAAAGCAATGCAACCAAGATTAAAAGGGAAACAACAAATTGGTGGAAAATTTGTACAACAAATTTCTCTGATATAGGTCTCATTTCTCAATTATATAAAGGATGAAGTCAAATTTATAAGAATACATTTCCCAGTTGACAAGTGGTAAAAGGATATGAATAGGAAATTTTCAGAAGTAACCAGAGCTATCAATAATCATATGAAAAAATGTTCTAAATCATTCTTGATTAGAGAAATGCAAATTAAAACAACTCTGAGGTACTACTTCAAGTACCACTTCACACCTATCAGACTGGCCAACATGATAATAAAGGATTTGATACATATTGGAGGGAATTTTGGAAAATTGGGAAACTAAAGCTCTGTTGGTGGAGTTGTGAATTGATCCAAGTATTCTGGAGGGCAATTTGGAATTATGCTCAAAGGGCTATAAAACAATGCATATCTTTTGACCTAGTACTACTAGGTATGTATCCCAAAGAGATTAAAAAATATATGAAAGGACCTATTTGTACAAAAACATTTATAACTGTTTTCTTTGTTGTGGCAAAGGATTGGAAAGCAAAGGGATGTCCCTCAATTGGGGAACGGCTGAACAAAATGTGATATATGATGGTGATGGAATACTATTGTGGTATAAGGAATAATGAACAATATGGTTTTAGGAAGAGCTGAAAAAAACTACATGAATTGATGCCGAGTGAAATAAGCAGAACCAGGAGAACATTATACACAGTAACTATAATACTGCTGAATCATCAAATGTGATAGACTTTGATATTAATAGTCATACAATGATCCAGGGCAGTTCTGATGAATTTACAAAAAAGAATGCTATCCACCTCCAGAGAAAGAACTGCTGGAGTAGAAATACAGTTGAAAACATATTATTTATTACTTGTTTATTTGGGTATATGTTTTGGGGTTGTGGTTCTATAATATTATTCACTTACAAAAATGAACAATATGGAAATATCTTTTCTGTAATAATACATGTGTAACCCAGATTGAATTGTTTGTTGGCCCCAGAAGCCAGAAGGGAACAAGGGTGGAAAACAATATGGATCATATAACTTCAAAAAATTATGTGTAAATTTGTTATTTAAGAAATAATTTATTTGTTTAAAAAACTTTATCACTATTAGGGCAAAGAAAAGGAATATAAATGGAAAGAAGGAAGGAAGTTAATAAGATGGGCTAATATAAAAAAGGGATGGGAAAGAAGAACATATGGGGAGAAGAGAAAAGGAAAGATAGAAAGGGGTAGACTATCTTTCATTAAAGGCACATAATTGGCAAATAAAGTGGAGAAGATAGGGAAGGGCTCTTATGATTGAACCTTACTCTCATCAGAACTAGTTCAAAGGAGAATAACACTCATATTCAGTCAGTTACAGAAACCTATTTTACCCCAAAAGACGAAGAAAGGTAGGGAGAATAAAGGAGGAAGGGGATGGACAAAAAGGAGGGTAAATTGGGAGAAGAAGTAACTGAGAACAAAGTATCTGTGAATATGGAATGGTTAAAAGGAGAGAGAAGAGTAAACAGTGGAAAAATAAGATTACGATCAGTAATCATAACTGTGAATGTGAATCGGATGAATTCATCCATAAAACATAAAAGCATATCAAAGTGGATAAAAACCAGAATCCCATTATATGTTGTCTATAAGAAACACATTCAAAATAGGGAGTCACATGCAGAATAAGAGGTGGGAACAGAATCTACTCAAAATAAAAAATTCCCAATCAAACTCCCAATTTGAAATCCTAAAAATCAAGGAAGAGATTTATAAAACTGAAAGAAAATCATTGAACTAATAAATAAAAGAAATTGTTTTTATTAAAAAACTAAATAAAATGTATAAACCAAATGGTTAAATTGATTTAAAAAAAGAAAAAACCAAAGTACATCAAAAATGAAAAAGCTGAAATCACTACCAATGAAGCAATTAAAGCAATTATTGGTGGTTATTTTGCCCAACTAAATGATAATAAATCTGACAATCTAAGTGAAATAGAGATGAATGCTTACAAAAATATAAACTACCCAGATTAACAAAAGAAGAAACAATACTTCAAGAGTCCCATGACAGAAAAAGAAATTGAACATATCATCAAAGAACATCCTAAGAAAAAGGTACCTGGGCCAGATAGATTCATAAGTGAATTCTATCAACCATTCAAAGAACAGCTAACTCTACTACTACATAAACATAAACTATTGAAAAAATAGTAGAAGAGATCATTTCAAACCCTTTTCATGACAAAAATATGTTATTGATACCTAAGCCAGGAAGAACTATAACAAAAAAATTATAAATTAATATCCCTAATGAACACTGATACAAACATTTTAAATAAAATATTAGCAAGGAGATTACAACATTATATCACAAGAATCATACACCATCACAGAATCATATAACATACCAGGAATGTAGGGATGGTTCAATATTAGGAAAACCATAAGCATAAAAGACCATTTCAGTAACAAAACCAACAGAAACCATATGATTATTTCAAAAGGTACAGAAAAGGCATTTGACAAAATATGATACCCATTCCTTATAAAACATTAGAAAATATTGGAATAAATGGAACCTTTCTCAAAGAGATAAATGGCATCTATCTAAATCCATCAGTAATCATTTGTAATGGGGCTAAACGAAAATCCTTCCAAATAAAATCAGGTGCAAAGCAAGGATGCCCTTTATCACCACTCTTATTTATTTAATATTGTACTACAAATGCTAGTTATAGCAATAGAGCAGAAAATGAAGGAATTAGAATAGGCATTTAAGAAACAAAGTTATCATTCTTTGTAGATGATATGATGGTATCAAACAAAAACCTAAGAGAAATAATTAACAACTTCAGCAAAGTAACAGGATACAAAATGAACACAAATACATCATTAGCATTTTTATTTACCACTACAAAAATCCATCAGCATGAGATAGAAAAGGAAATTCCATTCATAATAACTCTAGACAATAAAAAACCTGGGGATATACCTAACAAAACAAATCTAACAACTATATGAACACAATTATAGAACACTCTTCACACAAATAAAGTCAGACCTAAACAATCGGAAGAAGATTAACTGCTCATGGATAGGTCAAGCCAATACAGTGAAAAATGACAATCCTACCTAAATTAATTTACTTATTCAATGCCATAACAATGAAACAACCCAAAAATTATTTTAACACACTGGAAAAAATAAAAATAAAGTTAACCCAGAAGAACAAAAGGCCAAGAATGCCAAGGGAATAATAAAAAATGAAGGAAGTAAGTCTGGCTATACCAGATAATCAAACTGTATTATAAAGTGGCAATTTTCAAAATATTACCAAAATCATCTGGTACTGTATAAGAAATAGAATGGTAGGTCAATGGAACAGATTAAGTAATCAACCCACAGTGATCAATGTCCATAGCAATTTAGGATTCCATATACAGAAAGATCCAAGCTTTTGTGGGAAGAATTCACTGTTTGACAAATACTGCTGGGAAAACTAGAAAGCAGTATGGCAGAGATTAGGCATGGACCAACATCTCACACTCTGTACCAGGATTAAGTCAAAATGTAATCTTGATCTAGAAATAAAAGGTGACATCATAAATAAATTAGGGGAACATGGAAAAGTTTACCTACCATACTTAAGAGTAAAAGAAGAATTTATGACCAAACAAGATATAGAGAACAATACATAAATGAAGTAGATAATTTTGATTGCATTAAATTAAAAAGGTTTTGTACAAATAAAACCAATGCAACCAAGATTAGAAGGAAAACAAGAAATTTGGGGGAAATATTATAGCAAGAGTCTCTAGACTTATCTCTCAAATACATTGAGAATTGAATCAAATTTATAAAAACACAAAGCATTTCCTCACTGAAAAATGGTTTAAGAGGCAGTTTTCAGAAGAAGAAATTAAAACTAACCATAGGTATATGAAAAAATGCTACAAATCACTATTGACTAGAAAAATGTAAATTAAAACAATTTTGAGATACCAACTATTACCTTCCAGTTTGGCTAACATGACAAAAAAGGAAAATGATAAATGTTGGAGATGTGGAAAAATTAGGACACTAATACATTGCTGGTTGAACTATGAATGATATAAACATTATGGAAAGCAATATGGAACCAGGCTGAAAGGACCACAAAATTATGTATACCTTTGACCCAGAAATACCACTATTGGATCTGAATGCCAAAGAGATCAGAGATAAGGGAAAAGGACTTACCTATGCCAAAATATGTTATTACTTCTTTTTGTAGTGGTAAATATTTGTAAACTGATGGGTTGGTTATCACTTGGTGGAAAGGCTGAACATGTTGTAGCGTATGGTTGTAATGGAATAGTATTTTACCATGGGGAATAATGAAGAGGATGAGTTAAAAAAAACCTGGAAAGACTTATATGAACTGATACAAAGTGAAGTGAGCAGAACCATGAGAATAAATGTATACATTAAGAGAAATACATGATGGTCAACTGTGAAGGTCTAAACCATTTTCAGCAAACCAAGACTCCAAGATAACCACAAGGGATCCATGATAAAAATGCTATCTATAATAACAAAAAGTAACTGCTGGAATCTGAGTACAGATCAGAGCATGCCATCTTCCACTATATTTGCTTCATGAGATTTCTTTTCTATATGTGATATATGTCTTCGATCATGACATGAGCAAAATGGAAATACGCATTACATGAAAGCATAGGTATAACCAATATCAGAGTGTTCACTGCCATGGGGGGGGGGGAGAAAATTGAATTTTCAAATGTCAAAAACAACTGTCAACAAGTATTCCTACATGTCACAGAAAAAAAAGAAAAAAGAAAAGAAAATAACAAAAACAGAAATATCAAAGTTCAGAGAAGGATCAGCTACAGGGGAGAGGTTGATAAAATGCTATCACTATGAGGACAAAACTTCCCTGCAAGGAGAAAGCAATCTGAATTATTAGAGTTGGCACCCATCCCTGAAGCTTCCATGGAGTCTATGTAACTCACAGTAGCAGTGAAAAAGGGCGAGTTCTGACTTTGCTCTAAAATGAGGTTCTTTAACTTTGTTTCTCAGGTAAGACTCATTTGGTCTAGCAACTCCTTTCATGCTAGTCCCTGTTCTCATTTGCATTCCTATAGCTACTGGCTAGGCCAGGTCATAACAAGAGCAACCATATAGTTGAATCTAGGACAACAAATAGATGTGAAATGGAACAGGTTTGGAGGTACCTTTATAGCCATCTAATTTATCACTGATGGAAGTGGAAATTCAGCCTGTGAACTCTGTCACCACAGGGTCTGATATGTTAGATGAATGAGCAGAAAAGATGCTGAAGCAGATAAAGTAGGAAAGTTTGGCACCAGTCTCACTAAATAGACACAAAAAATCTGTATGAGGCAATACAATTTTGAAGTTACTCAGAAATCAAATTTCAAGATATATCAAAAAGAAAACTTGTCCAAAAAAGATATATTTTAAAAAGAGGATTAAAAAAATATCAGCAACTCAAGATGCAGTTTCACTTTCTTATCTCTATGAAATCTTTTTGAGAGTGGCTCAGTAGTCTTAGATAAATCATATCCTTAACAAAAATTCAAGGAGAAACCAAGCATGATTTTGCAAGTGATTGCCATTTTAATGGTTAAAAAAATTAGGGTGGGTAGGGGGAATACGATGTCTATAAGCCTAGTCTTGGAGCTACTTTATGTGGGTGCTTTTCCTTTATTTTTAATTGCATTCTTTAATCATCCCTGTTGGACACCACTCTATTTATTTCTGACCTTTTCTCAAGTTTCTCAGACTTGTTTTGACATTTATTCTGATCTTGTCATTTGTTATCATACAGGAATTTAATGTGCAGTCTCTCTTGTCACTTTAGGAAAAAATGTCGTGTTAAACACAGAATTGAATCTGGTTTAATACAATTCAATATTCCACATTAATCTTGAATTCTGGTTAACTTCTTTCTTACCCTAACTGCTTTTCTCTTGCTTGCACCATATCCTACTTTAAGCCAAGAAGGGCAGTCAGGACATGGGCACAAGATAAGGGGAGGAGCACCAGAAATTAGTTGGCTTCTTCCTCCCCTGTGGGAAGGTCATAATTTGAGTTATTAATATGGCAGTTCTCATATTCTTGGTCTTTAAAAGTGTCATATAGCATATTTAAGCAAACCATCTACTGCTTTGAATCCCTTCCCCCAATCCCTACCTTCATACTCCACCTCCCCCCACTTGGGAATGTTTTGCTAATGTAGAAAAATTATGCCTCTATTGTGGCTTCCCTGTGAAGGCTGAAAAACCTGTTTAGAGTCTTTTTCACCAGCATTTTCTTCTTCTTGTACCGACTCTTTTATGGTTCAGTAAAGTACTTTGTGGGTGATTAAATTCAAATTTATTTTTCTATCAATATAAGGTTCTGAAATGTGCCCTAATGCCCATAAGCTGTATTTTGTGCTATACAGATAATAGGCTAATTTTCCTAATGAAAATATTTAACATATGCTATAGCAGTGAAATTTTCAATTGTGGTAATAACTCCTTTTTTTGGTGTTTGTAGCTTCTACTTTTTTGATTTAACTTTTTGCAAAAGTGGCTAGTGATTTTGCTGATTATCCTCAAATGGATCAGTACATACATTCTTAATGACACCATACATAAATCTGTCAACATTTTGCTGGATAAAACACCTATTTGTAGGACTTTATACACAGCTAAAAAAGTCTATTCAAAATAAATTCCTTTAGACATGTTGCTGACAATTTGCTTCTGAAACAAAGTTTAGAATAAAAGAAGCTATTTTTAATTTAAGTTTTTGTTTTAGATAAATGAGTTATTAATTCCAGATAATATTTATATACAGTTAGACTTTTTTTTTAATAAAACTTTTGGAGAGTAAAGATCTGCTTAATGACTTTGGCCCTCTGGAGGAACCCACTACTCAGCTCAGATCCTTTACTGTTTATGAAAACATGATCGAAAATATGTGTCCCAACACTGACTTGTTGGCAATAATTGGTACATGGTTTCCATAGTAAAGTAGGAAGAAGGAGGTTAAGTCAAGAGTGGAAAGGCAGGAAAATATGAGGACAGTTGATCTGGGGAATACCTACAGTTGTTCTTTGTGGGAAGTATACCCCACTGAGTAGTTTAAGTCGGGAGAAAAGAAGCCATGATGTAGGACTAACTTCAATAAAGGACTTTTTCTTTTTAAAGGCCACAAACTGGATTGGTGAGAAATGTCTGCCCTTCATCTCCAAACCTTCAACTTCAGGACTTGGTACTGGTCTTTTTAGTATTTCTTGCCTATAGGAAGCAGCCAGAAGCAACTGTCTACTTTCCTACCCTTCTCTGAAATGTATAATGGAGATGGAGGCAAGAGAAATAAACCACTCATTTTCTGAATGCATACAATGTAATTTTCCCCAATTTATTTGGCTATTGGGGTCATGTTATTTAATTTCTTAAAAACTATCATCTCACTTTTGCTAATCAACTGATTTAGTTAGTGGCACACTTCATTTGTTCCTTTGTTTGTTCATTCATTCACACAGACTGGGTATCTCCATTTCACCTGCACTGGAAGCACAATGACCACTCAGTGATCCAATTCCTTCTACCGGTCTGCATGGGAACTTTGACATGCTCTGTCTCCAAACCTGGGCTGTTTTGCCTCTCCTTGTTAGCCTGGTGGCCCTTCCCCATACCCCACCTGAGGGTTGGCCATAGTAATGCCAGCCACCCAATTTGGTCTGGACCACTGCAGCTCAGAATTCCCAAGGTTAGAAATTAATCAACTTCAGCATCCCTGTTAGCAGAGATTTCAGACATACCACCATACTTGGAAAAAAATCAATTTTGAAAGCAATTTTTATCCACTGTGGTTCCCCATTTTGTCTTTTCCAATACATTTTCTTTCTCAATTCAATTTATTATTTAGTTAATTTATTAAGCAAAACATTATGGGAATGAATTATAAAACAAAGAATAATTTAAAAGGTGGATATTATTATTTGAGCACTCTGTGTGTGTGTGTGTGTGTGTGTGTGTGTGTGTGTGTGGCACATGTGTAATTTGGAAGACTTCCTGGAGAGGATGGCTTTAGGGTTGTTTGTTAAAGGATGGAGAGGAGTTAAATGAGAAGGAATGACATTTAGGGAATAGGATACCATAGGAATAGGAATTCAGAGACTGTGTTTAGGGAGCAAAGAGTATTCACTTTTATTTTGAGGAAGTGAAATTGTTAAGACTTCAATGGACTGGATTTTGAACGTAACTGAGAGTGAAGAGTTGAAAAGCACTTCTGGGCACCTACTTGGTGGTGCCACCAACAGAAATTGGGAAATTTTAGGAAGATGGTAAAGAGCACATTGGTGATCAGTCAAAATGCCAATTCACGGCTTCTATTATAATTAATGTAGCCAAATATGATTGTGAGGGTACTGCTAACTACTTTTTGACTACTGGTAATTTCAGCAAGACAAAGCCATAACTCTGTGGAAGTGAAGATGGGACATTTCACAGACTCATGATTTTAGTTAAAGATTCTTGATGCTACAATTCTGAGAATGGTCTAAGTGAAGAGATAGATCAGATGATTAGAGCAAGGTTGCAAACAGTCATGGTTATAGTTTTAATTTCTATTAGCATAGCCCAAAGACTATGATAACTCAGGAAAGCAGACAAGGAAAAACATGAAGCTTCCTCCAACTTTCTTCACAGGTACATTGCGGCTAAAAGTGATAAAATATGTGAATCTGTGACAAAATGGTATAACACAGACACAGCTTAATATCAACTCATCAATAAAAGCCTGCTTTTCAATGTTAAGGAAAGACAAGAAGTTCAAAGGCCTGGACTCGGCAATCTGAAAGTTAAAAGAAAGTTAAAAGTCCTTGACTCAACATTATTTAGCCAAAGCATAGGGACCTATATGTTTTCATCAGGGACCAGTGTTCCTTCCTTCTTTCACAGGAATTCTTGGAAGCAGAATTAGATATATGCTTAACATTAGAAGCTCATGCTGAAGAAAACCTCCATGTAAACACAAGGTGATCTTACTATTGATTGCCACCTATAATTCCATGATTTGTAGAGTTTTCTATATTGTATTTGTTATTTGACTACTGTATTGCCTACTATTGATTTCCTCTTGATTCATCCCTTCAAGATTAAGTGATGCATGATTTGCTTACAGTTTGATATTACCCTGTCAGTTTAAGTAACATCAGTGTGAACCAATACACATAACTCCTAGAACTGCCAAATAGTAAACATGTCAAAACAGAAGAGGAGGCACTTTCTCCCATTTAATAACAACTTACACTTCTCTTCAACAGTTACTTATGGAATTTCCACACATTCAGTAGCTACCTGATTTCTGGGTGAAGGATTATATTGGAGCTTCAAATTATTTTGACAAAAATATTCTTTCACCAATCCTTGGGGAATCAAAGCTCATGTAAAGAAAAAAAAGGTTAATTATATTAAAAGATTGTACTGGATTATATTTAACTATAGGGTTGCCAGGAATTTAATTTATTCCAAAGATATTTCTTTACAATTTATTTATAAAATATAGAAAAAATGAAGTAGGAAATCAGAGAGAAGATAGGGTAAGATATCTAGTCTAAGCACTAAGTAATTTACTCCTGGCTACTAGATCAACCTGGGAAGGGAGAGTTAGTTCTTAGGATCTCAGCTAAGCCAAAGACATAGGGAATTCTCTCTCAAGAGATAGGGTCTCTCCTGAGGTTAATTTTTTCAGTAAATCCAGGAAAGGAGTCAGCATTTTCACTCACCACTTGTCAATCCAAAGAAAGAGATTTAAGAACAGCCTCACCAGGAACAGGGTCTCAGTTCCAGTTGGCAGATTCTTCTCCAGTCTCTAATTCAGAATTCCAGATGAAGCTGAAGTCCAAGTTGAACTCCTCTCAGGAAGTTATCACTCCCTTTTAAAGACACTTTCTTTTGTGTCCCTTCCTGTCCCTTCCCCTAATTTTACGTCTACCAATCACAATTGAAGCTTTGCTTTAGGATTACCCAGGGATAGTCAGATTAGTTCTGATTTGTCACCCACTATTGCACACATGGGTCACAGACCTCCCCCACTCAAGCGTGAATACAGTGTTTCCACTCTTGGTGATTAAATCTAAAAATGGGCAGATCTCACAACTTTAAGTAGGGTGTTTACACTTTTGGTAATTAAATCTAAAAATGGGCAGGGGAGTTAGTTTAATTTTCACAATCAGGGGAAAGTTAATTAATTTCAATTTCACAATCAGGGGAGAGTTAAATTTAATCTTCACATGCACTACTACCAAACATCCATATTAGGTAAAGTCTCAGAGTGAGAGAGGGTGGTGTCCAGGCTTTGGTAAAGAATGCCAAGGAAATTCTAAGTTGCAATGTACTGCGTACATCATTTCATTGATTCAAACTCAAATCTATTTATTTAAATCCTTACTTTCTGTCTTAGTATCAATTCTAAGACAGAAGAGTGGCAAGTATTAGGCAATTGGGGTTAAAGGATTTGCCCAAGGTCACACAGGAAGGAAGTATCTGAGTCCATATTTGAATCCCAGTTCTCCTGATTACAGGCCTGGCACTTTATCAGCTGTGCTACCTAGCTGCCCCTTAAAACTCGAATTTAGGGGGCAGCTGGGTAGCTCAGTGGATTGAGAGCCAGGCCTAGAAACGGGAGGTCCTAGGTTCCAATCTGGCCTCAGACACTTCCCAGCTATGTGACCCTGGGCAAGTAACTTAACTCCCATTGCCTAGCCCTTACATAGTATTGATTCCAAGATGGAAGGTATGGGGTTAAAAAAACCTCTAATTTAAATTCACCTCTACAAAATTTGGAAGCCCTTGGGATAGGGAGAATCATTAGCATGGTGTTAGCAGGTCTTGGACATTTCCCTGAGTACATGATTTGCCTTCTCGTGTTTCTATTTCAACATCAGTATCAGGCTTTGTTTATATGAATATACCCAGAGTAGCAGTGAATCATTCTTGTGATGCGATTGCCTGGTCTTTCTGGAAGAATACCACTGACATGAGGTGTATACTATGCTAGACCCACAAACTCTTCATTCTAGCCTAACTGATCTGCTGGCTGATTCTTCCTCCTCAAAAGCTCTTGTATTTGTCCCCTTTCTCCCAATCATGTGGCTACCAGTATAGTTTGAGATTTAATTACCTCTCAACCAAACACCTGAAAAAGCTGCCCACCTGAACTGCCTGATTCCGATCTCTCTCCTATAAAGTCCATCCTCTCCATAGGTGGCAGAATCATACATTTAATTGGGAACATATCCAAAATGATCATAATCTATCACACAATTATGTTCTAGCAGAATTGAGCATTTGAAAGAAAACAAACGAATGCCTACAAGCTTATTGTCATGAAAAGAAAATGATTTACAATTTAGAATACACTAGTAAATGGCTTGATTTGATCTTACAAACTAATGTAGAGAAAAGGATCATATAGAGAAGGGCACTCTATGGGACAAGTGAGCATCTGAATACCAAACAACTTGCACAGATAACTAGAGAACACAGAAAATTCATCCTCCTCAAGCTTGTTGACATGTGGTCAACATGTGATAGCTGTGTTTCAGGGGAGAGGACAAAGACTTCCAAAACTGCTCATCTATTTTATGCCCTGAACAAACTCAATTTTTTGGTCTAAAATTTGATTTCTTGTTGTTTTGTGGTTGGTCTTCCCCACCATCTTGGATAAAGGATTACAAAACATGGGAGGCTAGGCACATGACTACACACTGACACTGGAATGGAGAGTTATTCTAAAATAACATCACTTCTATCAAGAAAGCATCTTATTAAGCAATTTATGAAGCAACTGCTAAGTATTTACTATGTGAGAGTTCCATTGTAATGTGCTAAGGATACAGAGACAAGAAAAATGACAGTCTCTATCTTGTGGAGTTGATTTATTATGTATGGATATATGTCAAACTAATAAGAAAATACACAATGATTTGGGAAGAGGGAAATCTGTGATAATTAGGGGATCAAGAAAAACTTCAAGTAAGAACTGATATTTGAATTAAGTCTTGAAGGAAGCTAGAAATTCTAAGAAGCTGCAACAAGGTGGGAATGTGTTCTAAGGAAGGAGACAGTGCAGAGAAGAAATGAAATGCCAACTCAATTTGCCTGGAATGTTAAGTGTGTGAAAGGAAGAAATGTACAATAAACCATGAAAAACACTCTAGAGCTAGATACCAAAAGACTTGAACCATTAAGTTGAAGAGTTTATATTTTATCCAATAGGCAACTTAAAGTTCTTGAGGAGAATGGCATAATTGAACTGTTTTTAAAAAGTTTTATTGATAGTTTTTTTTATATGCCACTCCTTCCCAGAAAAGTCACAATATGTATAATTTTTTTCATGATATAGCCTTTTATTTAAGTGTAATAGCTATTCTGGAAATTATTATGGTATATGGCAGTGATGGCAAACCTATGGCATGAGTGCCAAAGATGGCACACAGAGCTCCCTCTATGAGCACACACCATCCTCCCACAGTTTATTACTGCAAAGGCAGAAGGACTCGGGCAGAGCTATTCCCCTCCCCCTCTCCACTGCACCTGATGACATTTTTTCACATCCCTGTCCCTCTGTCTAACAGCTCATTTGAAGGGCACAGAGGGTAAGATGGGCAGCTCACAGGCAGCAAAGCTGGAGGGAAGGATAGCATTCAGGCCACTCCTCTCCTCCTCTTCACCTGCATTGAGAACATTTCTCTCAACACCCCTCTGCCCAGCATCTCAATGGAAGTGCTTCCTTCCTCCCCGGTCTGAGGTAAGGTGGGGGGCGGAGGGGTGGGAATAAGGTAAGGGGAGGTGGGCCAGGCACTTGGTCTCTGGGTGGAGTGGGCATGGCACATGGTTTGGGGGTGGGGGCAGGGCCTGGCACTCCATCTCTAAAAGGTTTGCCATTACTAGTAAATGGTATAGAATGATGGTTTATTTGGGGATGAGGGGAATGGGAAGGGCAATTGCTCTCCAGCTTTCCCAGTAGTTCTAATTCTTCCTCAAGTAATTTATATTCCTATGTTTGTACAACATTGGGCTACTCAGTTCATCATTACTCATTTTAAGTAACTTCTTTGCTCATTTTCTTGGGTTATCTAAACAAGCCATTATATAATCTTCAAATAAGACTATTTTCCCCCTGATCAACACTGATGCTTATAATTTCTTCCTCTGGACACATTGAGATCACTTGCATTTCTAGAATTGTGTCAATAGCTGAGGAGAGAAGAGAGTATTTCTACTTTATCTCTTCATTTTTTGGGGAAAAATTTCTTATGTGTCTCTCTATTGCAAAATATGCTAGCTTTTTCTTTTCAATATATACTTTTTATTCTATGCCCATGCTTTTTTTAGGGTTTTTTAGCATAAATAAGTTCCAAGTTTTGTTAGTTTTTTTTTCTGCATCTACTGATATGATCATGTGCTTGTTTTAATATGATTAATTATGCTAATTGTTTTCCAAATACTGATTCATTCTTATGTGTGTAATAAAACTAGTTCATGATGAATTATAAATATATGTGTATCTATATATTTATATGTATATATATGTATATACTTATATATATATAGTATGCATACATATATATAGGGAAAGGGAGAATATACTATAGTCTTATTATAGGATTTTATTTAATTTTTAATGAAAATTCTTTAGTAATATTGGGCTATAATTCTTTTTGTTTTCTTTATCCTATCTTATATCGATTTTGGTAGAATAATTTCTAAATTGATGAGAATAATTTCTGTTCCATAGTTATTATTTACTTTATATTTGAACATTTGCTGAGGTTCACATATACAATATTCTGGAACCAGGATTTTTTACTTTGTAGTTTCTATATGGCGTATTCAATTTCACTTTCTGAGACTGGGTTCAGATTTCTATTTCTTGTGTTAATTTGGGTATTTTATATTGTGACAGAGATGGGAGGAGCACTATAATTTCTTGTACATAACTCTCCATAAATGATCTACTCAAACGCTGACAGCCTTCTTCCAGGTCTCTTAAACAGTAGCAGGAATGACAGTGGTACTGCCTCAGGTGGTAACAGGATGCACTGAATTTTAGGGTACATGTCTAATCCATATTTATTTTGGATAGTCAATCTAACCCAGATCAAACTTCCAAAAATCAGGACTATAGGACAAGATAATCAAAGCACTGGCAACATCAATCAGAATTCTGTTGGATTATGTCACTTTATAATAAAAAATGCTATTACCAGGCATCCCAGGAAAGAACATTTATACATGTTTGTGTGCTGGGTGTGAGATTTGTTTGCCTACACCTACTGAAAACAGTTGTGTTTAAAGTACCAAACTCACTTAAATGTCACCTAAATGTATACTTAATACTATGTATCAATTGGGTATTTTACATTAAGGTTTATTTGTTTTAGAGGCTAGGGTACAGAGACCAGACTTCTCATTTCTAAGTTAGGAAATTCCTTCTTTCAATAACAGGTACCTACTGGTTTCCTACAACTGAATATTATACTTTGTGGCCACTATAAAGCTTGATGGGTAGTGAGTTTCTAGTTAGCCTAAGGATTTCCGAAGAAGTAGTTTACACAGATAAATTAAGTGAACACTGGACTAGAACTGCCTGCTTTGTACTTGCAATATCCTCTGAAAATGCAGGGTGGCCATACTGTCTGGTACCCAATATAAATAGATATGGAGATTTGCTGAGGTCTGACCCAGAATGGTTAAGGGAAAGTCCTCATGCATTTCCTCAAAAAGCTGGTTGGGAGCTAGTTAAATGGTTGGAAACTGCCAGATCAAATCATATCAAAATGGTAAATCTTTTTAAAATACTATGAGCCAGGCTCTATACTAAACACTAGGGATAAAAAGATAGAAGCACAAAGAATCACTGCCCTCAAGTAGTTTATATTCTACTGGGGAAAATTTTTAATAACAATAATGACTAGAACTTATGCAATACTCTGAGATTTGCTGATATTCCCCTGTAATATCTCATTAGATCACGTGCACACAGATAAGTAAGTATGACACAAATTCAAAGAAATTGGAATAGGAAGCATTGAGACATGGTGGGGGTGTGGGCAGGAAGGAAAGGGTTTCTTACTGGAGGTGGACTTTGAACTGAGCTTTGGAGAGAGTTGGGGATTCTAATAGGCAACAATGAGGCAGAGAGAAAATTCAAGGAATAAGAATGAACCTGTAGAATATCTTCCACTGCAGAATGATTTCTGTTTTGTTTGTTTTGTGCTCTTGCTGTGTACTGGTTTAATAAATACATAGCACATTCTCTGTATGGAAAAAAAAGAATGAACCTTTGTAATGGCAATGAAGTGGCAGGTGGAATGTTCCAAATGGAGAAGAATGAGGATGGAGATTACTGATGTGTATAGAGGAAAGTAATTGCCAGTCATTCTAGATCAGACATTCTTAACTCAAGGTATACAGACTCTTAAGGGATCTATAAATAGATATCAGGGTATCTGTGAATTTCTTATGTTTTGATAACTATATTTCAACACAATTTGTTCCCATTTCATTTCTAAGTACTTTATTTAACACATTTAAAAACACGATTCTGAGAAAGGATCTCTGGGTTTCACCAGACTGACGAGCAAAGGGCCCAGGACACAACAATGGTTGACAATACCTGCTGTACATAGCCAGGTCAAAGAAACGTCATCAAAAGTTTTAAATTCCAAAGAAGAAAGTCAGAATTTTATCTCAGGAACAAAAGAGAGTAATGGAAGTTTCTCAGGCAATGAATGGACAGTTCTACACACTGTCAGAGTAGGAGGCAGTTTGTGACAGGTGATTTGGGGGCCAAAGGCTCCCTTGTCCCAAAATGACTCCATTGTCTCTCTGTCACAACATCTAGTCCAGAACAAAGGTGGTACTTAAACTTAGGTCTTAGGATTCCATGTCCACACTGTGGGTAGCAAATGGGTGGCTGATGACCATGCTGCTCTCTCCATCCTGCAGTGCATTTAGTTTTAGGAATAGCCAGATTTATAAAGTATCAGTTCTCTAGGCTTTTTGATAGTTTCTCCTAAATGTTGCATGAATCTAGCACCATCAAGATGGGGAGAAAATGTGAGCTTATGTCTGTAGAAGTTGAGGCACCAGAGTATGTAGCTCTTAAGAGTACTGCCAACATTCCTTCTTGATAACGGACTCAAAGTGATATTAAAGTTCCCTTGTAGCATGTTCTTTGAAGCAAAAAGTCCTAACTGCATGATGGCTTTGGTAATCAAATATGTAAACCTTCACTAATACTTTGCACTAGGAAGAATTACTTTTAAAACACTCCTTCTTCCCCCTCCCCCCTCTGGCTCCAATTCATCTTCATACCATGGCAGAGCTGGTGCCCAAATGAGCATCTAGGGAAAAGAAAAAACTAGTAAGGCCATTCTAGAGGGATAGAAGCAATAAGTATTCATAGGAGAAATAAGATTAAAAATGTCATTAGAACTGAAAGCAATTTACAGCCATCCTTGACCTTTTCTGGAGACAAGGATGGTCTATTTTACGGTGAGAAACAGTCTGTTTAGAAAAAGCAAACATTGGTGTTTAGGGAGGAGTGACTCAGGCTGCTACTGCCACTGACAGTGAGGTTTGATGATCCAGAACTCTAACTGCTGGGCTCAAAATTTTGTTTATGATCAATAACTATAACCTCTTTGAGATGTTCCTGGCAAAAACCCCATCATGTCTGTCCTTCATTTTCATTTCATTTCGCCCTTCATCTTTGATTCACCATTCATCTTTGGGCTTGTCTCCCAATCTGCTTAAAATGAAGGCCAAGGAAATAAAGCATGAAATAGGGAACCTCACATGGGCCAGGAAACTTACTTTGCCTCAATTTGACCATTTGTAAGCATCAACCTGGAACAGGTGCATAGTAGTATCAAAAGTTAGAAGAGTAGTCCAACTGGTCCCAAACAATAGATATGAGGCAGGGGTCTTTTATGTCCAAAGCTTATAAAAGTGACAGGTTGAATTCAGTTTTTATGTTGTGATCTTTCTTCAATGATAGTGACTTTCTTATAGGAAAGATAGAGTATATGGGAAACAATGACAACTCTCATCTTTATGACATGTATCAATTTAAACCCAAGCAACATAAATCACTTTTTATATATTTCTTTCTGTAATGGAAAAATACTGCAGGGCATTTTAATAACCAATAAATTATATGTTTAATGAGCCAGACAAAAATATAAGTGGTATGAATCAAACGCCCCTTAGAGTGAGGACTGGCTAGAAATTCAGATCACATTGACTCCAGACTATTAGATCTTCTGCAATAGACAAGAGGAAGGCTTATGTTTCATCTGATCATCCAGATGAAAATTCTTCTTCTGGCTTAATCACCCCTTTTCAGACCTTGTTTTTTTTTATTTACAGCTTAAGATATTCAAACAAATTGGCAGTGAAAACAGTTTTACCTTTAACCTCAGGAAAATGTTACTCTAATATAGTAAATCCATCAGAGTTGGGCATACTGGGGTAAGGAGGAGTGGGAGGGGGTGTTTCCTGGACTCACTTATCCTAGGCAGCAATGTCCTTTGCATAGCACAATCTAAATATTATTGGAGGCTCCAAGTAAGTAGTCACAGAAAAGGGCAAAGTCTTTCTCTCTTCCTACCCCAGAAAACATCCTAGGGATAGCTGAAAGTATGAGAAAAGAAAAGAAAAAGAAGAAACAACAAAACAATGGAAATTCTGAATAGACACTGCAAAAGCTTGGCTCACAGAATTCCAGGTTTAGAGCTGGAAGGGACCTGAAGTGTCACAGAATTAAAGATCCAGAGTTGAAAGAGACTGAAGAGTTCATCTAGTCTACACTACCTATTTTATAGGAAAAAAAACTGAGCTTCAGAGAAATTAAATGACTTGTCTAAGGTTCAAGTCCTTCAAGGACTTCAAGTCCAATGTTCTTTCCATTGAGTCACATTGCCTCCCCTAGGGAGTTCATTGGGCTCATTTCCTTTACTGAAAGACAGCTTAGGTTATTGAAAGAAAAGCACTGGATTGGGAACCACACTTGCTTGGGGGTCCATGGCAGGATAGAGATAGACAGCAGTGTACAGAAGAAAGAAAAGTGGTCCAGAAGTCAGGCTCCTTGCTTTCTGGTCTTGGGTGTCCCACTAATGACATATGCATCCTTGGCCAAACCACTTTACTCTCTCAGGCCTCAGTTTCCTCATCTAAGCAGGTTGGAGGAGGTGGTATCATAGACCACTATTCTATATTACAAAGGTCTTCTCAGTTTACATATGGAATTTTATAGAAGGATACTTTATACAATAGATATGTTTTAGAACAGTCACAGACATCATAGTTTTGTAAATAAAACTCTATTTTAAACTAAGATACAGTAGGAGATGTAGTTATTTAAAGAGCCTGAGTGTTGTGGAACTTTCTGCAAAGTAAAGAAGCAAAATAATCTCAAATGCTGAATTTTTAAAAAAAATGTGAATGATCACACCCTATTTAAAAAGTAAATTTAGATTTTGATATATGGGGCTTACACTGAATTTTGCTATGTTTTACATAGTAATGGGAATCCATCCTAGTGAATCTTTTTCACTGGGAAACAATGGCATTACAGCAGGAGATTAACAATTGGAAGGTCTTTCAGTGACCACCTGATCCACTTTGGATTTGAAAAAGAATATGCCCTATACTATATTCTACAAGTGACTAGCTTGAAGATCTCCAGTGAGAGGGAAGCCACCAACTCTTAAGATAACCATATGGCATTTTGGGCAGTGTTCATTTTGAGGATCCATCGTTTGCAGAGATCTATGATTTCACTGAGGTCAGCATTTTCTTGTCCAGAAAGTGACATGTCCATGCAATTCGTGCTCATCTGTCCCCTTGCCACAATTTCATCACAGCAGGAATGATAAAGGCTTTCCTTCAGTTCTGCTGGCATTGAGAGGATACCTGGGGAACATTTGGGCTTAGTCCTCACTCTTGCCAAATAGCCAGCTCCTCTGGTTTTGAACATATATTTCTTCAATAACATCTCTTATCCCTTTTCATCCTCATAATTCCTTGTTGGTATGCTTTGCAGGCTGCTTACTCCTGTTTTGTGCTTCTCCATTGTCTTTGGGGTCATCATCAATTTCAATTCTTCAGAGACTACGATAATCCATGACTCTCAGCCATTCACCCATAATGGAAGAACACCAAGACAGAAAAAGTTGGGTCCTTGTTTCAGGGAAAAGCTTGAGATGATTTAAAAATTATTATTTCCCACTGTTCAATTTTGGAGCCAACCCTTTTCCAATATCTATTCATGGACAAATATACATACATGTGCATATGTATACATGTATATAAAGACACACATGTATGCCCATCTATAGAAATACATGTGTAGATACACATACACATATTTTATATAACACATATATGTATACACATATATAATATTCCCTTTGTATAGGCTTGTATATATATATATATATGTGTGTGTATATGCACAAGATTTTACATGCCTTTTGTGTTATGGTTCATGGGATCACAAAAAGTCCACCCTAACTTAAGGACTGAACAACAACAAAAATATGCCTTCCTCAACCATGCCTCTAGTTTCTTGGCCTATGTTGTATATTTTCTAGATAGACCAGGTGGGAGACAGGGAAGAGGTGAGGTTTTAAAGCTACCTGAAATTCCAAGAGGCATGTCATATTCCTGTTTCTATTCTCAGCCATACCCTGCTGAACATTTTCCCAAATACTGAATTTTTTCTTTCTTTGCCTTTTTCCAAATTTGTCAAGATGAATTTTTGGCAATTCGGAGTCAATGGGAATTTCAGAGAGATTTGGGTTGAGCTGAAGGGGCTTTGGGCATTAAAGAGAAACAGGAAGGTGGCTTTGGTACCCTAGCAGCAACAGAAGTCAGGAAAGAAAACTGATTTTCCCTAATTTTATAGATAAAGGAGTAAATTGAGAGACAGAGTTGGCTATCAAGCCTGTCTGAAGCTTCTTGTATAGAAGTTGCCCAACACTGTACATTTAGGCCAATAGCCCTCCATGGTCAACAGTGTCTAAGACAGTGGTTCAGTTTAGTATCATTCTCTTAAGGTGAATTTACTCACATTAGTGAGACTAATGTTCTGAAATCAACAAGAACACTTTCTGCTTCAGATTGCTAATAACAGGGGAAACTGGGGGAAATGTAAATTCTACTAGCTCTTGAGGGCCCAGGACACCATTTGGCATTGTCAGGAGGTAGCTCAATTCTCCTCTCTGCATGCTGTGGTCAAGTGTTGGTCAAAAGAACAATAAATCAGAGTTTGGGGTAGGTGCTGTTTTCACAACAAATTGAAAGCAACAGAATCATCTGACTTTTGCGACTATAAACCTGATTAATGGATGTTCATAACTGAGGGTAGGCAGCAATGGGTCCCCGTACAATTAATAAAAATATCATCATGACAAAATATTTTCCTGACTCCCATATGGCATCATGCATTACAGTGATACAATTAGCCAAATGACATATGTCTTTTTCCTTTCCTATTCTCTGGATATCTCTAACAGATAAGATCAGTTGCTTGAAATATCTCCCAAAATGGAATGGACTGTTTCAAAAAGTAGTGAGAGCCCCCTTCATTTGAGATTTGCAAGCAAAACCTGGATGACTTCTTGTCTGACAGGTATGGATGGAACTAGGTGATTCTGAGATGCATAAAAAAGACCTAATTTTATGTTACCCCTAGGACTCCTAACCTTTGCACACATGGCAGAAAACTGTTTAACTTTTTCTAAATATAGATGATGAATAAACACTATATGGTCTTCATTTCATCAAATGCTGATGTTGTGAATGGTTAGGAAAGAGTTTCTCCAAAATAAAATAGCTATCCAATTACCCACATTTGTTGAAGTCATCTACTTGATCCCTACGACATTATTTCATTTTCTCTAATGACTTCAGTATGTGGGCTTCAGTCTTCTTCTCCTGGAACCCTATCTTTAACCTTTTTGTTTCTTTCTCTCTCTAACCTTACTTCTGATCTTCATCCTTCAGCAGTTTTTCTAGATGTATGTAAAGGATCCTTCTCACATCATGATCTCAGAGGTTCTAAAACTTTCATTATTTTCAAACCCTAAATCTCTAGTTTACTTCTCCTACCTACAAAAGCAGCCAGTTTTCAATCACTTGACCTTTCAATCAAGATCACTAACTTGGAAATCTTCGCAACAACATTTCTCTTTTAAACTCTTTCATCTCGCCTCACCTAAATATGTTCTTCTATGAAATGACATCTAGTCCTCAAGTTCCTCCTACTATTTCAGTCTATCTGCCATGTTCAAGCTTCACTTGCTGACAAGTGGCCCCAGGGGTCACCCATTCCAATGGTTGATGATGCCTCTACCACCATCAGGACTTAATTCTTGATCTCCTTGAAATTCTTACTAGAAAATTTCCACTATTCATTTTTTCAAATCTTTATTAAAGGCCCCCTGGTGCTGCCTGGGGCCAATGTAGAGTTAGACCATATTCATACCTCCTAACTATAACCAAAGCAATTATTTTATTCACCTCTTGTGATCGCAAAATGTAATTCTTATAGTGTTTGTTCTAATTATTTTCCATATTCCTCAAGCAACCAAATGCATTCTTGCATTTTTTTTATAAAAACCCTCACCTTCCCTCTTGGAGTCAATACTGTGTATTGGCTCTAAGACAGAAGAGTGGTAAGGTCTAGGCAATGGGGGTCAAGTGACTTGCCCAGGGTCACACAGCTGGGAAGTGGCTGAGGCCAGATTTGAACGCAGGACCTCCCATCTCTAGGCCTGGCTCTCAATCCACTGAGCTACCCAGCTGCCCCCCATTCTTGCATTTTCTGAGCAGAAAACTTCATCTTAAACTCTACTGAGATAACCAAGGCTATCAAAAATGAACTCTCTTAACTCTCCTTCCCACCACTTCAAAACCACTTCATGGCTTCACCTCCTTTCCACTTGTCTCTGAGGAAGAGCCAATCTTTTTTGCTGCCAAGGGCAACCTCTCTTTAAAAAACATCTGTGGATCCTTTTTGAAAAATGTCATTGTTACTTCCCAATTCCTCTACCATAGAAACCTTTCACATAACAAAGATGAGCAGTAATGCCAGATGACCCAACAAAGAACATATATCTAACAACAGTTGTGTCAAACTCAAATAAAAATGGGGCCACTAAACCGTATATAAGAATCCTGGTGGGCTGCATAACAACTTAGTTTTGAAACAGAATGTTATCTGTATTTTCTTATATTTAAATTTATTTTTTTAAAACTTCCCAATTACCTTTTAATCTCATTCAGGATGAGATGAGTATTTGCCCCCTTTTTGTCTTATTGTTCAATTGTGCCTGATTTTTCATGATATTGTTTGGAGTTTTCTCGGCAAAGATACTAGAGTCGTTTACATTTACTTCTCCAGCTCATTTTATCAGAAGCAACTTGGCCAGGGTCGCCCAGCTATTAAGTGTCTGAGGCCAGATGTGAACTTGAGAAGCATAGTCTTCCTGATTCCAGGCCTAGCAGTCTATGTACTGTACAATGTAGCTACTCTCTCTCTCACAGGATATCACATGTAATGGTCTTTTCTCAGTTCTTACCTGTCTTGACCTCTCTGTTGTATTTAATATTTTTGATCATTCTCATCTTTTTGAAATTATCTGCCCCCTCTCCGCCAGAGGTCGGTGTCATACTAAAAACCCTAATATCTTCCTCTGGTGATTCTGGCCAATGAAAATGGCCAATGAATATGAATCGAAAACCTTCAAAGAAAGAAATCCAAAGAATCAATAACCATATAAAATTTCTCTAAATCATTAATAATTATAGAAATGTAAGTTGAAACAACTTTGAGGTTTTACCTCATAATCATCAAACCAACGAATATAAAAAAGAGCAACATGACAAATGCTGGGGTGCTCTGGGAAAAAGAGGTATACTAGTGAACAGACCATGAAGAATGAATTAATTCCAAATCATTCTGAAAATCACTCTGAAGCTATGACCCCAAAGTTATTGATCAATACTTACCTTTTGTTTTAACTACTAGGTCTATACCCTCAAAGAAATAAAAAAAGAGAGGAATGTGATTTACAAATATCTAAAGCCTCATTTCTCATAGTAGCCAAAAATTGGATTCTAAAAGGGTGTAGTTAAATAAGCTATGGTATATGAATTAACAGAAGGTTTTTTGTGCCATAAGAAATTATGAAATGACCAATTTCAGAGGAAATTAGGAAGGCCTCTATGAACTGTTGAAGAGCAAAGTGAGCAAAACTGGGAGAACAATTTCTATGACAATGACATTATAGAGAAAAAAACAACTTCAAAAGATACAGGGACAAACTATGAATTTAGAAGATGAATTACACCCCTTACTTGCTTAGAGAGATGAAGAACTTAAAATATAAAGTGAGTCATACATGTTTGGGTATGGTCAGCGTGGGGATTTGTTTTGTTGAACTAGGCATGTTTTTGTTGAGGGGTTTCATATTCTTTTTTGTTGATCAGTTGGAGGGGGTCATTAGGTCAGGATTTTTGGTTAAAACAAGTTATTTTTAAAAAATAACCAGTGCTAGCAAAATAATGCTGAAATCATATGAAACATGCAAAAAGATCTTAGGATCATCAAAGCTGGAAGGGACCTTAGTAGTGATCTAGTCTGATATTTAAATTTTATATGTGAGAACACACTGAGGTCCAACATGGTTAAGAGACTTTTCCAAGATTATCCAGGTAGTTGGGGCAGGATTTGAAACCAAGTCCTCTGACTCCAGAGTCAGCAGTTCCCACTCTTTTCTTAAACTTCTATGCTCCTTCACTCTATTCCTTATTAGTGTTCCCCCAATCAGGTTGTAAACCTCTTGACAGGAAGCCATAGCACCCCCACAGCTCATCTGAAGTCCCTCAAACTGACAAGGTGCTTGAGGTATAAAGTTGATCAATAAGTGTTTTGGGGTTGACCACAAACTTACATTTAACCAGTTACTTACTTTCCCTTTGGGTTTTTGAGTTTTTCTTTATGATTCTAGCTGCCCACTGGCTATTTTTAGATAGAGCCTTGCAAACAGCTGCTTGGGCTTTTTGTTTTGTTTTGCTCAGGGGGATAAATATTGAAAGCCATTCTAATGGTAAAGCTCATTTAACTTACTGTATTCCCTCTGGTGTGCCTGGAAGAAAGGTAATCTGGTAAAAAGTGGGGTAGGCACATGCATTTTTCTTGATTTGCAAAGAATCCTAAACAACAAGGAAGATACAATGAAAGGAAAGAAAAATAGATGCAATCCAATTCAGCAAATGTATTCTCAGCATCTATTATGTGCAAGCTGTGTTATAGAAGCCTCATTGGCACAGCAAGGGGAGGGAGGCTTGAGGTCTCCAGTTATTGTCCTATGGAACACCAGCTATATAGCAGGTCCTACTGAATGGGAAAAGCTTCCCCTGGGAGCACACCCATGGGCTGCATATCTTACTAAGCACTAACAACTTGGTAAGGTGGGGAAATGGGGAGGATTCACTGAGGACATGGTAGCTATGCTTAGACTTGAAAGAGAAGGGTTCTGGAAGGCTAAAATAAGAATGGAATATATTCTAGGGAGAGGAGACAGCTCAGCTGCCCAACTTTTCTATTTTGGATGAAGGTAGTAGTGGCACTGTTCTGCCATTTACCCAATTCCCAAAAGTTCACTCTGCTCATGTCAACTCCTCCACTTGCCCATGTTCAATAATCCCAGTTTTCCTAGGACCTCTATTAGCAAATCTAAACTCCTTATTGGAATACAAGCTCTTTTTAACCTTGGGCCTTCCTATGCCTTTCTAGTACCCTTATATGCAACTACTCTCCATGAACAATACTCTTTGGGTTGGATATAAGGACCACCATGCTGGTTCCACACATGTAGCATTCTATCTCCAGGCTCTAGATTTTTGCTCTAGCAGCCTCCCAGGCCTGGAATGTACCTCCTTCTTCATCTTGATCTTTTAGAATCTGTTTGCCCTCAAGACTCAGTCAAAATCTCTTTCTTTTCCATCTTGCTAGCAAAGAGGTGTAAGGATGACTCTTTGAGCACCAGCAGGCAACCTGATCCTGGGTAGGCCAGGAAGGCTGTTAGTACCAAGTGTGTATACACTTGATTTTGACTTGGCAGCCATCATAAAACTTTCATTGTCAAACAGTGAGTGAACAGGTAACACCCACTGAATACAAGTGCCCACTCTGAAGTGGAGGGAAGGGGCCCTCCATTCCGTATCAT
Organism: Monodelphis domestica; assembly: GCF_027887165.1. Lineage (NCBI taxonomy): Eukaryota > Metazoa > Chordata > Mammalia > Didelphimorphia > Didelphidae > Monodelphis > Monodelphis domestica. The sequence goes on along the minus strand of NC_077235.1, from coordinate 12,277,064 downwards.
ACAGTTCTAGGAGTAAGTTCTCTAAGCATCTTAGTGGGTTGGTACATGAAAGAACTCCCTGCTCATGCTCCCAGGACCAGGCCCTCACTGGCCAGCCAATCCCCTATTCCACAGATATTCTGCGTATACTTACATACACCTGTTTGTCTCTCCTGATTACTGCTCCTGCCCCTCTAGAATGGAAACTCCCTATAGAAGACTATCACTTCAGATCTTGTATCTCAGGGGCTTAGCACAGTACCTAGAACTTCCAAAGTATTCAAGAAATGCTGACTGCTTCAGTGGGTGCACCTTTGGCCAAGGCAATTTCTTCCAGGTCATTTCCTCATTTGTAAAGTGGTATTGGGGAAGATTTGCACCAGCCAGCTGAGTATTGGAAGGACTGTACTAGGCAAATTTATATATATACATATATATATATGTATATATATATATACATATATATACACACAGTTGGCATATACATAATATACTATGGCATATATACTATTTTATATATATTCTCACATATATATACATACATACACACATTCATACACATATTTTATATATTCTATTTTATATATTTTTCTCATATATACATAGTTTGGATATATACATATATAAATATGTGTGGGTTTATATATATGCACATGCATATATTGTACTATTGTGATAGGTAGAAATCCCCAGATCATCAATTTAAGAACTGTGAGACCTTGATCAAGTCCTTTCTTCAGTCTGACCTTTTGACTTTTTACCTCTGAAAGGAATTGCCTGGCATGCTATGTGTTTGTAATGACTAGTCTGGGCCCCGGGGGGATGCTATGCAGAAATGCACCTCTTTCCTTTCCTGACTACAAATGTTGCATATACTGTCAGATGTGGTGTCAGCTGATTGTGCTTAAGTGTTTTTCTTTGTTACAAGAGGAAAATCTGTGGATGGGAAGAGGGGTGAGGAGGTGGAAGATATATAATATATATTTATGGAAATGAAGGTGATAGAGAAACACAATAGATTGATAGGAACTTAAGGATAAATAAAGAAGAAGAGGGCATCAGATTTCATGATTGCTAAGGTCGCTTCCTGTCTTAAAGGTCCATGACATTTTTGAGGGGTATTTGCTGGTAAACAACAGTCAATTCTTCTAACACAGGAGGGTGTTTGGGAAATCACACGCATCACAGAAGCACATATGGTTCTTGGAAATCATGAACACCGTTTCCTGTGACTGAAATTCAGTAGACTAAATGATTTGGAATGAGTTGAGTGATTAGAATGATCCTCAGCAAGAGGAAGCGAAGACTAAGGGGCCTGGTTTTCACTCAGGGTATAATAATGTCTCAGGAAACGATTCAGACTCATAGGTTTGACTTAGTTTTCCTGTGGTAATCTTTATCAGGAGAATGAATTCCTAGTGCCACTTTCTCCTCATTAAATCTTTGTCATGAGAAAGCATTAGCAGAATTTTAATACCTCGCGAATTCTGTAAATTTCTTGCCTCCATTCTCTTCTGACCTTTTTAATATTCTGTGTTTAGATTGCTTTACATATTATAGTGTTTTATAAAATACTCAATGCCCAGCAATTTCTTAAACTAGATGTAAGGCCACCAATGAGACTGGATACCACATATGGCTCATTATAAGGCAGCTGGCTTCATAATTGTGACACTATCCAGATCTAATCCACTTGCACTTTAATCACTAGGTTGTGCCTAGCATTGAATTTCTACTCAGCTATTGAGGTGACTAGACCCTACAGGGATTATGACAACTGTCTTCATAAAGTGGCATGAATTAACTTCTAATAAAGTGTTTTTCGACACTATACTTTGAGGGAAAAGGGTAGGATGAAGATTCACTTTGGTCAATCTACATACAGTAAAGATCCTTCTCTTAGACTCCTTATTCTTTCAGAATCTTCCTCTTTTGGAGAAACAAAATGGTACCTAATAGAGGGAAACTAGTACAGCTGCTCTTTTCTTCTTGCATTATTGGGTGAAAGGATTCCCATTGCCACAAACAAATCTTGGCATTCGATATTCCAGAGGCTGAGAGTGTCCTTAAGCATTTTTAAACTTCAAAAAAAAAGAGTAAAAAAAAATCTCTGCCTATGTATAGCATAGCTAATGAGCCAAAAAAAAATTTGGAGTATCTTTAATGTAGGTACAAGAATAGTACTAGAGATATCTGAAAATTTATCAGAGGTAAAACCCAAGAAAGAGCAATAAATCTGATAGCCTCAGACATATATAGAAAAATTCTCAAAGTGTGGCTAAAAGCAAGATGAACTAAAATGCAAGGGGCAAATCTGACTTTATAGGTATCAGTGAGACTTGATGGAATAGGAATCATGACTGGAATATAGCTATAGAATGGTGTCTATACATTATTCAAAAGGAACCAGCTAGGTAAAGTGGGGAAGGGGCCACTGTAGCATTTATATGAAGAAGATATATTCCTTTGAGGAAATCCAAGAAGAGGGATGAAAAAAGATAGAGAAAGCTTGGCTAAAGATGAAAAGAGACAGAGAGAGGGAGAGAGAGAGAGAATAAAATTCACATCCTTCCCTTTGCAGAAGTGTGAGACTATGGATGTGGAATATTGCATATACTATCAAGCTGAGTTCATTTTTAAAATTAGTTTTACTAAACTGCCTCCATTTCTTCTTTTTTTATCCTTTATTATAAGGAATAGCTCTCTGGGAAAGGAAGAAGAAAGGAATATAACAGGAAATGAAGATATTTAAAAAACAAAAGATATCACTAAAATATGAATGGAAGTGAAAAAAACAAAGAAGAATAGTGTTAAAGAACTAAATTTCAAAATGGATGGGGGCAAGAGAAAAATTCAAACAATTGTAAAAAGAATTTTTTTAAGTAGGGATATTACCTTAGATTAGCAGATATGGAACAATGTTAACTGATAACAGAAAAAAGGAATATTTCTTATTCTTTTGTGAGGGGAAAAAAAGAATGGTTTTTGTCCTAGAAAGGACTAAAAAATAAGTGGCTAATAGGAAGATGAAATATCAAATAAACAGTGAGAAAGTAACAGAGTATTTTGATTCTCTTGGTGAATTCCGGTCGCCATATCAAGATAATAAGGCATAGCCAATATATTGGAAGTACTGTCAGATGTGCTTTCTGAACATTACTGCCAGTGAGCTACAAAAGATTCTAGAGAAAAAGAGATGAACTACAAGTTTGGAGAGGGACAAATATCTTGATTTTCAAAAAAAGAAAATGAAAGAAGTCTTTAAACTTTAGACCAATGAGCTTGCCTTTGATCTCCAGCAAAACTCTAGTATGTAACATGAAAAGAATGGTTATAGAAAGAGAAACAGCGAGCACACCAATAGCTGGAGAGTGTGCAGAGGATGGCATCGAAGATGGTGAAGGGTCTGGAGCCAGTGCCATATAAGGACAAGTTGAAAGAATCAGAGATACTGAATCTACAGAAGGGAAAAAACATGATTGTTCTTTTAAGTTATTACTTTAGGCTTGATATAAGGAGAAACAATAATTGTCCATGGGGAGAATTGGCTTCTCTGGGAGGCTCTAGGGATGTCTACATTTGACAGTCTTCAAGCAATTGCTGGGTATTTGTAGAATGGATTCACCTTCAGGCGTGATTTGGATAGGATGGCCACTGAGGCCCCTTCCAACTCTTAGGCCCTGGATAAGGTGAGATTCATTACTGAATATTATAAAGTACAGACAACTAGAATCTTAGAGGTTTGAGTTTGAGATCTGGCACTTTTACCAATTGGCTCCATGATCTTCAAGAGGTAACTTTAGCTTTCTAGGTTGCAGTTTCCACATCATTAAAATGAAAGCTGATAAAGATGATTATCATGATGATGACCATAACTTGACACTCTGAGGAGGTTAGTGGCTACCATTTTGTAGGGCCCTTTAAGGTTTCAAAAGAGCTTTATATACATCATCCCAAAACATGTGAATTATAATCATTCCTATTTCACAGATAAGAAAGCTAAGTAAGCAATAGCTGGGAAAAGTCACTTGCCTATGGTCACAGGATTAATAAGTGTTGGTGACAAAATTCTAAACCAGGGCTTCCTGGATTTAAGCCCAGCATTCTATCCATGATATTCTGTTGCCTTTAAAGTAAGTTCTCTCTCTACTGGCTATAAATTTTGAGGTTGGCCTGGTAGAACTATTTTGGTAAGGAGCATCTCTAAGGATCTACAGTCTTGGCTTAGAGAAAAAAAAATCCTTGACCTGCTTGAAGATGTCTCTGCACAGATCTCATTTTTCTCTCTTATGTAAATGCTTTTTGCATCCAGTTCTCATGGTAGACAAATCCTACTTTGGCTGGGGTTGGAGCATAGGAAAAGAGGGCGTGAGCAATAATGAAACAGGACCTATTTAATACCCAAAGTGTAAACCACATATGCTTTCTCTCATCATGTGAAGCACCATTTTCACCCATAAGTGAGGAACTTTGTCATCACTTTTGAGGTGTGTGGTTTCCCAACACATGAAGTATAAAAACAATAAGCTATGTAGTCAGGTGGTCAGGTATACCAAATGCAACATTCCTTGCCTATTAATCCAGGAATGGTATAATGAAAAAATCAACAATACCTTGCAATGTTTGACAACCAGGCTTTGGGGTATCTTCTTTTTTACATGATAAACACTTGCATTTTGTGGAACTTGAATTGAAATAGTCTTGGTGGGTTGGGCTGGCCAAAGAGAAAGAAGCAACCTCAGTGAAATTCAACATTGCTCTGCCCTTAACCTTATCCTGTGATTGAGAGGTAGCTAGGTGGCACAGTGGATAGAGCTCTGAGCTTGGACCTAGGAAGACCTGAGTTTGGATTTGGGCTCAAAGACACTCAAAGCTATGCTATGTGACTCTGAGCAAGTTACAACTTCCATCTTAGTTTTTTCAACTGGGGTCATAATATCACTTAGCTGATAGGGTTTTTGTGAGGACCAAGGGAGATAATATTTGTAAAGTGTTTAACACAGTGCCTGGCACACAGATAATAAACGCTCACAGCACTCCTCTTCCTCCTCCTCCCTTTATAGTTACATTATTCCTGGAAGGCTGGCAGTGCACGTACTATTATCTCCATTTTACTGATTAGAAAACAAGATGTGAAGAAGTATGATTTTGGGCAAATCCCACTTTCTGTGTTTTCTGCTCTGACAAACAAGGAGCTCTGGTGGCATGATGCCTCATATCCCTTCCATCTTCAGCTGATTCTAAGAGAATTCACATATCCTCCCTACCATAACATGGCTGTTAAGTCTATGTCAGAGGCAAGATTGGAATCCTGGGCTCTTTTCCCTTAGCCACACCATAAGCTGCTTGATACACAACATTCAATATCCATTGCAATGTGTAGAGTTCTCATTATTTGAAAGTGAAAAGAAACCATTTCTGAAGAAAACATTCTCTTGGGAGTGATGAGTAAGGTATACTGTTTCCTTTCTAGTAGCTATAAACTTTACTTTTTGCATTCTAGTGTTGGAATGATTTTGGGACTGAAATCACCCAACCCTGTTCCTGGGTGCTTTGCTGAGCCAGTTATGACCTGTCTTGGGGAACGAACTGAGAAGCAGAAAGAACACTATGTGCTCCAATACAATAGCTATCTATTTAATGATAATCTCATCTTCAAAGATGGGGCTTTTGTTTGTATGCACACTGAGCAGAACAGAGGACATAACTGCCAATTGTCATTGAGGCCAGCTTATAATTTTTGAAAGGGCAGATGTATGATTTCCTTCATGTAGGGAAGCTCCCAGGATAGAAGCCTTCTCCACAGGTGCAGACTGGCTGCTCATCTGTATGACAAAAACTAGATGGCTCTGTAGATACCGCACTCTATGTAGACTCAGGAAAACCTGAAATCAAATCCAGCCTCAGAAATCTAGTAGCTCTGTGAACCATGACAAGTCCCTGAATCTCTTTCGGCCTCAGTTTCCTTACCTCTAAAATAGGAAGGACCTATTTTCTAAGGTTGTTATGAGGATAAAATGAGATAATATTGTTTTTCAAACCTGATGGTATATAAATATTAGCTATTCATATTATAGTTTTAGAGAATTGCTGACATCTACACAGAAATTTCCATAGTTCTGTGATGGATATTCTCTCCAGTGATGCTGACTGCAACCTATACTGATATGCCCCATGTGTATAACTCTTGCCTACACTTTCTCCTAACTTCACCATTGGATGTTCCAGAGGGCTGCCTTACTTTTCATTGATATCATGATATCAACAGAAGACATGAACTAGTCACTGGTTAACTCTTGCTCTTGCCATGTGACTTGTCCATCTTTAGCACACATACATTTCTTTGATGTCATTCTTTACTCCCACTTCCCCTTCATAACTCATAGTTGGTAATGGGTTATATAGTACACTTAAGCTCACTATACATCTTTCCATTTCCCTTCAGTTTATGTGTGTTTTCAATCCTCAAGAGACTGTTGGGTTCTATAGCTTGTAGTCATATTGAATGTGGTGATGCCTACAAAGAAGATAAAGGAGGTATGGGGAAGTAGTCCTTCTCGGCTACTGTCATGTATAAAAGGACTTTCCAAAGTTCTCAGTCCTGTGTTCCAAGTGGCCTGAATAGTATTTCTTAGAAAACTCTGATTTCTATGCTAAGGAAGCATACAATGTTGATCATGAAATGTCACTCCCCAGATATAGTTTATATGTGAATGAAGAGCTACCTCAGCAAAAAGTCAGGGCTTCTGGATAATTTAATGATGGGGCATTTTTTAACCTAATGGGACTCTGTGTGACAAAAACTTTTAAGATGATAATAGTCTCAGATAAATTATGATCTGGTAGTTCAACACCCAGAAGGAAAGAATTCCTCTCTACAATGTTGCCACAAGAGTTACTGGAGGATTTATGGTTTTTGCAGGAAGAGTTTAATATTTATCTGAAACAGTCTGAAGGAGAGGAGAGAATCTAGAATAAAGCAGGATATTCCCTCATCAGGTGACAAATCTTCCCACTTCAGAATGCCTGAGAAACCAAAGCATTATCACTTTGCTGTTTTCTGATCTGGCCCTGGGATGAGAAGTTTGGGTTTGGCAGAATGAAGAAAAGATTGAAAAAGGAAGTGCAGAAGGTTAAGAGAGAACCCAGAGATAGTATGGGTGGGCATCTTCTGTCTAGAAACTTGAGATGATGACTGTTAGCAATCAAAGGGCAGACCTCCCATACAACAACACCTTTCTGTTGGTTCCAATTCCCACATTAATTCAACAGAAATATTTGACAGCCCTTCTAATGACATCAAGTCGCAGCCAACCACACACACACACACATACATACATACATACATATATGAGGACTTTGTATAGCTTGGAAGCAGAGTTTAGACTCTAAATCAACAGAAAAATGGTACCTCTCTCTCAAGGAAGCCACCAGGGATAGCTTACGTGCTAAGCATGTTAAGGAGGGGGAATTATCATCAGTGTTGGTAGACACAGGCAACTTGATCAACAGATGTGGGTAATCCACAAGAACTCTAGCATCCAACAACTGTTTTAGCTATGCCCAGCTGTGCATCTGCCAGGGCTAATCCATCATAGCACAACCTGCTATTTATTTGCCTTACAATGATGGGAATTTAAGAGGAAGATGAAAGAGAACCAAGACATAAAAAGTAATTAAGAATTTTCTTGAATTTCAACTTCTTCCTTCAAACTCCAATCATCTGCACCGTTGGCAAGATAATCCAAGCCTTAATTGTAACTATAGTAATCATCTACCACTAAAATAATGTGGCAGGGGAGGCGGGGGAAGGGAGGGGAGTCATTTTGGTATGTTTTTCTGTCATGTGCCAACTGCCCACAAAATCACTTGAGGGGCTGCCGGAAATTTGACAAGAATATTATTTGTCAGGTAACTATTCATACATAATTAATATTCTGTATCTTTTATTTAAGAAAAAACTAACAGTAATCTAGCCTAGCATAATAATGCCAAATACATGAAGAATTTTGTGTGATATCACAAGATGCATAAGAAGCAAGATGAGAAGACCACCTGCTAAAAATGCTCAATCAAATGGGAAAAGTGGTCCATGTACAGTCCAAGTCCATTCCAGATAAAAATCACATGACATTGTCTCTTCTTGCTATATGCTATCCTCCATATTATTGGCAGTTGGTTTCTATCCTTTTCAAATTCTTATTAATTTTTCATTTCCTGACCAACTGATGCATGAACATAGTGCTGGGCTCCTACATTCTTCCCCCTACATAGGGAATGAGTTAGTGCCCCTTATGCTGGCCAGCCATATTACAAAATGCAGTGTGCTAGTGGTCGCAAGTGGGCCTGGGTGAGGATGTCGATGGTTCATTGCACAGATATCATGGGGAAAAAACAACTCAATGCTAAGGTCTGCCTGTTGATGACATAATTTTTTTTGTTTACTAAAAATGGTAAACCTATAAGTTCTTTGTAAATATAAACTGAGTTCTACAGTGATGATGATAGCCCAGTGGATTTTGTCCTAATTTCACCTTAATTTCATCCAGTCTAAACAAACAAACAAAAAAAAAACCTTGCTATGTACCACATACTGAGTATTAGGGGGCAGAGTGAGAGACCATCTCACCTGGGAGAATTCTACTGGAACCATACAATGTTTACACAGGCAAAACAGTTTCAGGAAGGAGGAAATACTAACAACAGGAAGAATCAAAAAAGGCTTTTTAGAAGAGGTGATATCTGAGTTCAGCCTTGGAGAAAGCAAGAGGTATGGATTTCTAAGAGGCAGAGTTGTGGAAGAAGTATGCTTCAGGCATATAGGACAATCTATACAAAGGAATGGAGATGGAATACAAAGCTAAGGGAACAGCCAGTTATTCTGGAACAGAGAATATGAGAAGAGGGGTGGAAAGTTTGAAATCAGATTCTGCAGGAGAGAAGGAGTGTGGTATAGCAGAACACAAATGCTATGAGCTTGCAGGCAGTCCACCCCCTTAATTAAAATGGATAACTCTTTCAAAGCAGTAACTCTTAGTATTGCTCCATTCCCACAGAAGGCACTCAGAAGATAGCTGAATGCTTGTCCTCAATCTCACCAAGGTGTATGTATTAATTCAACAGAAGCATTTCTTAAAGATGGCATGGCCCAAGGCCTAAGTAATGCCATATGTAGACACACATGGTCATGGAGAAGATGGAAATAAAAAGTCTTACAGCACAGTTTGGGAAGGAAGTTTAAGAGAGGCCTGTCACAAGCATCATTTATGGGTTGCCTTTTTACAAATCCCCGAGTACTTCTTGAATTAATCCAGTTCAGTATGAGAGAGTCATCAGGAAGCAGTATTTCTAATTGGCTATTTCCACTATTATCCACGGGGGAAGTTGTTGTTAGTTGCTCTTTTGCATCTGGAAAACATCTAGTTGCAATATAACAAATGTCATGGAGGAAAGATTGATCTCCAGATTTACTGGGAGTACTGGGGGGGAGTGGGGAGTTCTTTTATTGGCAGACAGCTTGACTGCCTCATATTCCCTCATCCCTCCCAGAGTTTGCAGTAGAATTAGGCAAACAAGGAAGTGAGGTCCAGGTTCTGCTCCTCCTGCTTGACTGCGGCAACCCCATACCAGGCTAGTTGGACCAGTGGCACTGCCTGGCTGGCATGGAGGCTGAGCATCCCAAAAAGGATATAAGGGAGCCTCCAGAGAGGGCATCACAGCAACTTGCCCAGATGAGCAAATTACATTTTCCTTTTTGAACTGTTCAGCATTTGCAGGAACACCATTTGGGGATGCCTTTGGGTCCCATTGAATCCCAGTGTAGAGAGAGTTAGAAGATATGCTAATAGAGGGTCAGAATTGTAGAAATAGAATTTTGTCTAGAAAGTTACAGAGTATGAAAATCTGGCCTGAAAGGGAAGGTAGTTCTGAATGCTGCATTATGACACATTTGTACATAAATACTCCCTTACTGTGAAGAATTTCTTCAAAAGCCTCATTTAGTACTACTCATCCTTGTATCATGAATGTCATTTTGACATTAGAACACTGAGTTTTTGTATGGGCTTTGATGGGTCAAGTAACATCACCTTCCTCTACCCAGGGCTCTAATTATCTGTGCACAGATTGTAATGACTCCAGATAAATAGTTCCACACAATCACTCATGAGTCATTCCTGGCCTATCAGGAAACAGAAACATGTAGGCAGCAGGATGCCAGAAGTCTACCAGAATGAAATGAATTCTTATCACAACCATATCCTGGTTATCTTATCAATACCATATCTTATCACAATCCATATCAGGTCTAAGTCAACAGAGCTGGACAAAATGGTGAACAAGTTCAAGTAGATTTGGAGTGCCAGGGTAGTCCTCTGCTCTGTCTCCTCCTCCATCTTGTCCCTTGCTATGCTTGTCTTTCTCCACTGGTCTCCTCTGCCTCCAGAGCATCTCCCACTGCCATGTACTCCCCTAGGAACTGCTCTCTTGGATAGTTCCCTATGCCAACAGACTCCTCCCAGGACCCTATACTAAGTGGGAGGTTCAACCTGTAAAAATGAATCAAGTTAAAGTATTACTGGTTTAAAATGGCTGAAGGTTTTTCTCTCTTAGTTAACAAAGGCATTTTAATATTTGTTAAAGAAATGTTTACCTACCTAACCTCTGAAGGAGGAACTGGAAATTAAATCTACTATGACAAGGCCAGTCAGGCCTTTTTGGGGGTGGGGATTAGGGTGACGGGTGAAAAGATGGTAATATCTTTAAATCATCCCATGTAGGAGTCTGTCTGCTACACAGCTGCCATATGGACAGCTAAGATGAAGGATAAGTAACAAAGAAACTCTAAAAATAGGAAACTACCACTTTGGTTATGCAGCCAATTGTGGTCTGCTGGCAAACAGGAGACTAGCAATCAGAGAGGGAGTTTCTCTGAATGAAGGTGTTCCACAGCTTGGGACATTCATCTAGATCAGGGGTCCCCAAACTGCAGCCCCCTGAGGCCATGTACCTGGCCCCCACCATACTTCCAGAAGGGGCACCTCTTTCAGTGGTGGTCAGTGAGAGGAGCACTGTATGTGGTGGTGCTGCAAAGTGCGCTATCACTCACGTACAGTACTACTTCTGGTAACATAATCCTTTGTGTGGAGCACAATACATGTGCTATAGATGCAAAGGTTTTATTGAACTAAAATCATTTAAGTCTACGCAAATTTCAGGTATAATGTCTGTACAAAGGCTCATGATACAAAGTCATCCATTATACCTGCAAACCTTACAACGAGGAGCCTCGCAATGGATTATGTGGCTGCACATTGGAAGACGTCAGCATGGTGAGTGGAGGGGATTCCACAATGTGTATACTGCTGCTGGATTATGGTTAGGTTTTTATAGTCTGGCCCGCCAATGGTCTGAGGGACAGTGAACTGGCCCCCTGTGTAAGAAGTTTAGGGACTCCTGGTATAGATGATATTGAGAATGATAGAATGCTTTCAAAACAGTCTCGCATCTGAGCTTTATAAACACCAAATGAGATGGATATTACTCATGATAGAACTCCCATTTTATAGAATAGGAAGCTAAGACTTAGAAAGCTACAGAAAGACTTGCCCTGCCAGGAAATGTCAGAGACAGGATTTGTATCTAGTCTTGCTGTCCTGACTCCAAAACCAGCAATCATGATGTTTCACACTGAGCTGCAAAGAGCAACCCTATGTAGCCACAAACAATGTTAGTGTTCACCTATGAGGTGGGAGGGTCAGGGTTCCTGGCCACATACTTGTCTTTTCTGCCACATCTCCAGGTGACCAAACCATCAGGAGGGTCATCTGGAATCTGAACAGTATTATAGACAGGGAAGGGGGGGGAGAGACACACACACACAGACAGAGAAAGAGACAGAGACAAAGAGAGAGAGAGACAGAGATAGATAGATAGATAGATAGAGAGATAGAGAGAGAGAGAGAGACAGAGAGAGACAGAGAGAGACAGAGAGAGAAAGAGAGTCCACCAGTGAACCAGCCATGTGTATATGCCTCTGAATGAGCAAATACCAGTTGGTGATTTATGGAGGCAGCTTCCAGGACTTTTCCACAGTTTGCTTCCCTGTCATTTTGAACCCATGAATTATTCATATTTGGATGATACATTTTTTCTCAATTTAAGCAACTACAGAATATAGATGCAAAGGTTTTATTGAACTAAAATCATTTAAGTCTATGCAAATTTCAGGTATAATGTCTGTACAAAGGCTCATGATACAAAGTCACCCATTAAACCTGAAATATTAGCTATTCTACTCCTTTTAAGCTCAATGTTTCCCTTTCAAGGATTCTGGCCCTGCTCTCCAGAGTAACTCGCCTTTGAAGGGTTCTGTTTATATGCACTAGACTACTAGAATCTCAGTCCTTTTCCTAACATTTGCTGCTAGTAGTTAATCACAAGAGTGGCTCATATTTCTCATTCCAATCCATCATGACTCTTCTCTTGTCCAAGGTGATAAGGTGCTATTTTTATGTGGATTTCCATTCCACTGGGGGAATGCTCATATTATGACCCAAAGGAACACAGTCTATTTCTCCTTTCAAGATAGAGAGGAGAGAACAAGATAGGCAAATGCAAACAGCAACCTGCATATCTTAATGAATGTTCCCTGTTATTTCAAATCAGATACTGAGGACAGCCTCACGGTAGGTTGAGACAGAACAATGGGGAAATGCTTTGGGTCTTCTCCTATAGGAGGGATATGATTCTTGCAGATTTTAGTGTTTGAATTCACTGAAATCAGTGGATGCAATTTCAAGATCATCTCCCATATCTGCCTATTACTATAGCATTGAGTTTCCCATTTTAAACAACTAAGACACTTGTTGATATTGAATGACCACCTCCTCAAAGACACATTAAATGAACCTCTTCTGTTGTGAGTAAGAGCAAAGACTGACAGCTAGAATGGACTTGGGAAGTCATCTAGTAGCATCTTACAAATGAGCAAACAGGCCCAAAGCAAGGAAAAGAATTCATAGAGTTTGAAGAGAACTTCTGGGAAGAGAGACTATGTGTCACCTGGCTTCAGGTATGTAGGACTTGTCTCAGTATCACCTATCCTAATATTTTCATCTATTATTTTTATTTTTAATGTATTATTGAAGCTTTTAAAAATATAACTGATGGTGAAGGGATATGAATAGGCAGTTCTCAGATGAAGGAATCAAAACTATCAATAATCACATGAAAAAGTGTTAGAAATTCCTCCTGATTAGAGAAATGCAAATAAAAACAACTTTGAGGTACTATCTTATACCTAGCAGACTAGCCAATATGGCAGCAAAGGAAAGTGATTAAATGTTGGAGGGGATGTGGCAAAATTGGGACACTAATCCATTGCTGGTGGAGTTGTGAATTGATCCAACCGTTCTGGAAGGCAATTTGAAACTATTCCCAAAGGGCGCTAAAAGACTGTCTGCCTTTAGATCCAGCAATACCACTGCTAGGTTTATACTCCAAAGAGATAATAGGGAAAATACCTGCACCAAAGTATTTATAGCTGTGCTCTTTTTAGTGGCAAAAAATTGGAAAATGAGGAGGTGTTCATTGATTGGGGAATGGCTGAACAAATCGTGGTGTCTGATGGTGATGGAATTGTGATATTGTGATAAAAGGAATGATGAAATGGAAGATTTCCATGTGAACTGGAAAGATCTCTAGGAGTTGATGCAGAGCAAAAGGAGCAGAATCAGGAATACATTGTACACAGGAAGTGAAATGTTGTGGCACAATCAAATGTAACAGACTTTTCTACTAGCAGTAATGCAATGACCCAGAATAACACCAGGAAACTTATGAGAAAGAGCAGTCTCCACATCAAGAGAACAAACTTTAGGAATAGAAATGCAGAAGAAAAACATATGATTGATCAAGTGGTTCAATGGGGATGTGATCGGGGGTTTGATGTTAAAAGATTGCTCTACTGCAAATATGAATAACATGGAAATAGGTTTTAAACAATGATACATGTATAACCCAGAGGAACTGCTTTTCAGCTCCAGGAGTGAGGAGGGAAGAGGGATGGGAAAAATCATGAATCATGTAACCATGGAAGAATATTCTAAATTAATTAATTAAAAAATATAACTGATGACAAATTAATGCCCTCCCAGAACTCTCTTATAACAAAGGATAGTAGTTAAACAAAGCAAATTGACATCAACCAAGACTGACAGTGTATACAACATTTCATGCCCACAGTCTACCAGCTCTATTGAAAGGAGGGCAAAAGGTTACATCACTAGTCGTGTGGACTCAAGCTTGGTCCTTATATTAATTTGAATTGGGACTTTTATATTGTGTTGTTTTTCTTTTCAAAAACTGTGCTCACTGTTCTTACCTTTTCTTCCTGGAATCCATGTTCTTCTGAATCACATGATAATCACTTCTCATATCTCAGTTTCAGTCAGCCTTAGATGGAATGATGGTACAATCTGGTACCATCCCATGCTATATGTCAGGGAAAGACTAGTACTTACATAAAGACAGAGATGCCTCCTTGATTTCTTTCCATTTGAAAATGGAGACAAAGTAAGAGACAATTGGATGTCAGGAGTAGGAGGAGAGAATATTGTGGGACTGACCAATAGGGTGACAGTTCTTAGGAAGGTATAATGCTCTCCTATGTTGTTTTAGTTGTTCTCAGGCTGCCTGCAGACATCCTTTGGCCATAAGGGACTAAAAGGCCAGGACTGTGAAGAAACTAAAGTTCTTTTGGTTGGCTATGGAGTCAGATAGCCTGTGGCATCAGGACTGAGTATAAATACAAAGGGACTGAGCCTTTTACTCTTTTCTTTTCTGGTGACAGAACCTTTGTGAATTTCTGGATTGGGGGAAGCATAGCTGGCCTATCTCTCAACTGGCCATGTGTCTGTGAGCACATGTTACCTTGAGTGTGTGAGTATGTTTATTCTTGTTTGATCTTAGGTGATTGAATATTTTGAGGGGGCATGTCCAGGCAACAGATCCATCAACTGGCAAGAAGGGTAAGAATTTGCTGAGGTGGTAGTAGCCACCGACAGAGGAAGCATCTGTAAATAGAAGTAGGAAAACAGTCACCTGAGGAAGGCAACAGCTTTGGGGCTTGTAACTTCTTGTGATGGAGAAAACAGTTGGCTGTGTCCTTTAGAAGGCACTGATCCTTGAAATCCATTTATACCTAGGGAGAAACTATGAGGGCTTTGCAAAGGGAGAATAATACTCTTAGAGCTAGGAATCTTGAATATCTCTCAGCCCCATGTGTTCTCTCTATGGCTGCCTCTCTATTTCAAGTTTGAGCCTACTCTCTCCAAAGATCTTGGATGTTCAAAGGGGAAGCGCTCCCCAATTTGCCACTGTCTTATAACTATGGTTCTTCTTGTACTGTTTCAGCAAACCTTTTATAAACCTAATTGACATCAACTGTTCATTGTAAATGGTCAGAACACTGAATGGAGGCTCTGATACTATAGTTTTCCTCAAGGTCAACTCTAAACCCTGAGGGGAATAGTAATCAGCTGTCCTTTGGTTACTTAATCTGTTAGTGAGAGCTAGAATTGGGAGGAGTAAGCTCATAGAGGAAGTTAGAATAAATGGAGGCAGAGATATCTGTCTTACTTAGCAGTGATAGCATAGAGCAAAGAGCATACCAAGGCAAGAAACTTGCCCAAACAAGTAGCTAGGTAGACTCCTCTTCCTGAATTCAAATCCAGTCTCAGATATTTACTAGCTGTGTGACCCTGGCCAAGTCACTTCAATCTGTTGGCTTGTTTCCTCCTCTATAAAATGAGCTGGAGAAGGAAATGGCAAACCACTCCAGTATGTTTGCCAAGAAAACCTCAAAACATAGTTAGATATGACTGAAACAAATGAATAATCATGACAACAAAGAAGTAGGACAGGCTCCTGGGGTGGCTGCAACCATCATTAAGTCAAAATCAGAGTCCTCTTTTATATGATCTAAAACCAGTCCCTTTTCTTCCTGGCTCACCAATCAATTCCAAAAGCTGCATTGACTCTTGTTCTCCTGACCTAATTGGCAGTGTGTGTTACTGCATTGTAATATGTGCACAGATCGCTCATTAGGGTCACATTTTATGAGGGGTTTCGGCTTCCTTAGAGGACAGATCATCAATCTGATGCTGGGAGTGGAGGCTAGCCTGAGTTCTGGCACACCATTAGCGTATGGGGTCTGAGTGCAACCAACAGGCATAAGTGAGGAATATACACGGCGGACCAGAAGGAAGAAAGAGGAGCCAGTGACCCGGCTGCGTGGCCTCAGCAGTGAGCTGACATATAAAGTTGATTGAGATGAAAGGATTGTCAAGGTGAAGACAGTTTAGGGATCATTTGGCAGGGGATGCCAAGGCTCAGTTTTATCCTGTGTCTGGGACAAGTGGATAGAAGGAGAAAAGACCAATCCAATTGTGCCACTGTTATATGTTGGTACCATATTATGTCTTTAAATGTTAGTTTGTTAAAAACAACTTCTATTTGCATCTGCAGTAATTATTAAGCATTTGTTCTCTGACCAGGAATGATGCTTTGTTTGTTTTTTTTAAACCCAAGGAGTGAAAACACTTGAACCAGAACATCTAGAGGGGCTTTCCTTTTTCTTTCCAATTTGCACCTTGCAACGAAGCATCTAGATTACTATTGAGCCCTGAGAATGTCTCTAAAGAGCTGTCTTTGAAGGACACCAAATCCATGGTCTCAGACTTAGCTGTACTATCTTGCCTGTGGGAATATGCCTCAGTAGAAACTGCAGCTATCAGTCCTCTTCCACTTAGTCTTTAAGGGTTATTACAAAAATTACTGGGAATGGGATTGTCCTGACTACTATGAAGTACTTCTAGTTGTTTGCTGATGACATCTACTATAGCTCCTGTAATGAGAAAGTGGGGCTTCAGGGTAATGCACAGCTGTGTAGGTGGCTGCTCTAGGGCCTTCTGTGAACTTGTTTCCATTTCATGTTTCACTCCAACAGCAAGTTTCTCATGTAGCCTCTTCCTGCATCTCCAAATTTGCACCTTAGATCTTACTACCTTGACCATCAGATTAACATCTAGAGTCTCTATTTTTCACTTCTGCAAAGTGGGTCAAAGAGGAATAACAGAGTAGGACATATATCCCACTCTGAGGAGGGATTGGTGCTGCAAATTTTTAAGAAACCAGGGATCTGGGTGTGAATTTATGGCTAACTAACTGAAGAATGTACCCAAAGCTGCCAGGACAATTTCCTTTTAGATAACAAGTGTTTAAATGGCTGTCAATAGAGTATAACTCAATTCTAGTCAATTTGGGAGCATATAGAACTGATGCTCCAGCTTGGGAATAATCCTGCCTAAAAGTACCATCTTCTCTTGCCAAAAATGATTACAGAATCTTTAGTATGATACAATTGTCAAGTGCCTACTATGTGCTGGTGTTGAGCTAGGAGCTGGGTATATACAGATAAAAGTCAAATGGTCCTTGCCCAAAGGAGCTTCTCTTCTTCCCTTCCATCTTCGAAATGCCCTCTTGGCCAGAAATTTTAAGTCTGTAATGAGGGATTCAAGATTTGTTTACTTTCATGAGGCTCTTAGGAAATGCTTCCTTCTTGTTTTAGACCTTCTTGATGGACAAGTAGACAGAGAGAAGGAGGGAGGAATAGGAGGGACAGAGGGCAAGAGAGGACTTGTGGAAAAGCCAGCATTTAAATATGCCATTTATTTCCAACTTGCCTGTCTCTAGAGATCTCTGTTCTCTCTCCACCTCTCTCTCTCTCTGTGTTTTCTAGTATACTCTTATCAGTACAACCTTCTGATTTGTTTGCTATCTGCTTAGATAAATTAATTTATTTGCTATTCAATATTTCAAGATATATGGTACAAGCAGCATTTAGTGGGAAGGAACCAATCCTTTGGATATAAACTCTTTGTTCTTTAAAGTATACTTACCAGGGAAGCAGCTTGAATCTAAAACCATTAGATTAACAATATTTGGAGGGAGGCAGACAGGTATATTAGACAGATAACTGCTCTCCCTGTCCCCTAGGGGTGCCAAGCCTAGAGGTCCCAATGTCTGACTCTCTTCTAAGTAGGAATCGAAGTCAGTTTTTGGAGATGAACAGGTTAGATCACAAAGATGTACCTCCCCATGAGCTGCAATTAGACAAACCAATATGGACATAACATAATCTAAATGGGCACACTTTACTGAATCATTATAGATTTACAACCAATAGGTATTTTCAAAGTCATCAATCTCCTCATCTTTCAAAGAAGGAAAATGAGGCTAGGGGACTGTAGCCCAAGGTCACATATATAGTAAATGGCAAAGCTAAGTAGTTCAATATCTACTTCCCAATCCAGTGTGACTATTATAAGCAGTTTGGACAAAATATCTAATGGGGATAGAAGCTAATGGTAAATTTCATGGACTAGCTGAGAGTGTTGTTCATTTATGTCATCTCTTAACTCGTTTCTTTCTTGTTGGATGGCTTTATCATCAATAGGCAAACATTTTCAGATTTTTGTCTAGACCATGGATGTACCAAGGTATGATACTGATCCACATGAGAACCATTTCATAAGAACCTCTTTCCCCTGGAACATAGTCATGATCTGTTTGGTATGAGGCACTGGTATTTATTTGTAGGGAATGGGTATTTATATACATTAGTGGAGGGCTTGACCAGGAAATGAAAACTTTTTAATATATCTATGTCGATAAACTCTATCACGATGGTGTTAGCCCATGACAACAAGGTTTTTATAGCGCTGTCAATGCCTAATTTGGTAGTATTTGTTCTAATAGTATTTTTGAGCTTACACAGTTTGGGGAAGAATCTTACTTTGTCACTATCAGAACTGAACCTGAACAAATAACAGCCAAGATTAACAATCAAAGACTATATTGATTTCTTTTGGCAAGTTTAAGACATCACCATCATTAGTTTTAAGTCCTCAAATCATTCCAGAAGTGCTGGTTCCTCCAAGAAGGTGACAGTGAGCAGGGAACAGTAATGGCCCAAGAATCGCTTAATATTGTTACCTAGCAAACCAAGTTTTTACTTGAGATAGAAGAGCAAATGTATAATCTAATATAAATGTTTTACGAAATTGTATTGTCAGCTACTGATGTTTTACAGAAATGCACAGTGGGGGGTGTAATTATTGAAAGTTGAAAATGTGCTGAATGGAACCTTGTTTTAATAAGCATTTCTGAAATTAAATAGAAGGAAGTTCAAAGGACAAATGCTTTTTAAATACAATTATTCATTTCATTCCCCATGTTTGAGATGATTATTTCAAACGGCTGCCATTGAAATTCACAAGGATTTCCTTTGTCTTAATTGTTAACACAATTAACTGTAGTATAATATCTGCCAGTTTGAACAATAAGACTATACATTAATGAGGTTTATGCTAATTTTTATCCTCAGCCATCAATTTTCCAGATAAAAGCACATAAATATCTGGCACTTCTTTGTTCCCTTTAAACACACTCTAATGTTTGTTGATTTTGTTCACTAGCCATATAAACTGCCAGATGAGTGGATTCAAGTCCCAGAATTTTTAGCATTATTACACTGAAGTGAATTTCATAAGCCTCATAGACACATAAAAACAAGGCTCTATCTGATGAGCAAGAGAGCTGGTCTTCCTTAAACTGCCCTGAGGATGTTGAAGGAGATGTTTGCCTGGGGAGGGTCCACAAGTCTCACTTCTGATGCCCACAGTTTTGAAGCAAATGCTTGGCAAATCAATGAGATTGGGAAAAGGGAAAGAATGTGGGAGGTTTCTGAAAGGAAGTAAAGAGACCCAAGTCTAGGGCAAAGAGTTAGCTACAGTAGGGGGAAACTGTTTCTCATTCAAAAACACAGACTTGAAATAGCTAAACTCCAATGGAGTTCTCTGGAGAACTCCTTTGAATGAATGAACTTGCTTTAAAAGTGGATGCCTATAATTTGAATACTGTAGCCTGGAAATGGAATCGTTGGGAGATGGCACATGGCTGTAAGTAGAATCCAGTCTTAGAGTAGGAGGGAACTTAGTTCAACTACCCCCTCAGACTTTTACAAGCTGTTTGACTCTGATCATGTCACTTATTTCTCTAAGCTTCAGTATTCTCATTGGGAAAATAGCAATCAGAAAACGAAACTTATTTAAGATTAGTCTGTAGTTCACACTGAGCAGCTAGGTGCACAGTAGATGGGGTGCTGTGTCTGGAGTCAGGAAGACTCATCTGGGTTATTTCAATTCTGGCTTTAGACATTTACTATCCATGTGACCCTGGGCAAGTCACTTCACCCTGTTTGCCTCAGTTTCCTAATCTGTAAAATGGAGAATGGACTGGTAAATCACTCCTGTATTTCTGCCAAGAAAACCCCAAATGGGGACATGAAGAGTTGGACTTCTTGGACTTCTTGGACTGAAAAAGCTAGACAACAACAACAATCACCATAATTCATATTTTCATGAGTTTGGATAGGATTCCAAACTACTATTTCAACTTCTGGCTGCCTCATCAGACTGTTGTAAGGATCAACTGAGATAATGTATGCCAAGTGCTTCATAAATCTTAAACGACTATATGGATGTCAGTTGTTATTGCCACATATGGGCACAGTACAATAGAGTTTTTATTTTTGGAAATACAATCTCTTGTACCAAAAGTCAACATACTTTTTCTCCTTCCAAACAACCATGGGGACTGAGAAATGCCCACAGGGGCCAGACAGGCAAAGAGCCTGAAGAAGGAGGAGGAGGAGAAAAAAAGAAAAGTGTGTCTATAGGGAAGCATTGGAGAGAGAAGAGCTACACAAATGGCTTCAAGGGCACAGCTCTTTCACTCTGTCTTCAGTTCTGCTACAACTTCCATTTCCCCCTACAGACTTGGCCTCTCATGAATTTATGGTGCTTTCCTTCTAAAGTGCTCAATATTTTGAAGAATGAAAAGAATGGCCTCTGATCTAAAAAGCTTCAGAACTACTGACCTCTATGGGACCCATTGGAGGGTTTGGTAAAAGCAAAAATTACTCTATGGAAAAGTTTCCCTGGGTGCCAAAGCTCATGCTACTAGTTATTACATGGAGCAGAGCAAATTTTCAGTGAGCCAGAAGGACTGATTACTTGGCAGCTGACGTTCTTCTTGCTTTTTGGATCTTTTCTTCTTCCTTTTAATCATTTCATTGCCTATTAGCACCTCTACAGGGGACAGATGAAGTCTGTTGTAACTGGCTACCAAAAAGTCCGAATTTCCCATACCTTGGGTCAGGATGGCAGAGTTAAACATGCAGTAGTATCCACTCTACTGTGCTGTCTAACACAGAGATTACCCAATAGGGCTTGCTATACAAATTGTATAAGACAGTATCTAAATGGGCTTAAATCTTGGGGCTGATTTCCAGAAGGTTGTACTTCCCTTCTTCAATGATATAGAGACACAATTCCTACATTTCCTCCCCCTCCCAACTCCAGCCTTGTACCCCATGGAGACTACTGTCCCAGTCCTTTGATAACCTCTGCATTAGGGTCCCATTCCCTAGCCTGATGTCCCTGTGTTTCACTGAATTGCAACAAGGAGTATCCTATTTTTTTGCCTGCCTTCACATAACCTGCACACCCCACAACAGATCTTTCTAGGTGATAGGGACATTCTCTTTAAGGGCACATCTGTACCCATGGCTGAAGTAACTTTTATGTTCTCATCTGTCTTGGAACCATCCTTTGTTCCACTGCTTGTTCCACCTTGACCCCAGGAGAAAAACTGTCTAGTTACAGTTCTAATGATATGGAAAACCCCTCTGAATTCATGAAAGCCTTGGCAGAGACTTCAAGTAGGCAAAACCCCCCAAACCAAAAAATCAACAAAACCAAAATTCAAACACAACAAAGCAAAATCTTAACCCAAACCCTTGCCTTGTAGAGTCTGAGCACTCATCAAGTCATAGAGCAATGACAAACTTTAGTCCAACCCACGTCCCACTGAGTTTTTACTGTATTCATTGTTAAGAAGCTTAAGGATTATCTAGAGAAAATTATCTATGTGATTCTTGTTTCATCCTCATCAGTTGTCATACTTAAGGACTATTTCACAGTGACTTATTCTTCAAAAAGCTTTATAGAGAAAGATTAAGAAGGGGAGGGGAAGAATACTCTTATAAGAAGGAGAGGAAGAGAGGGCTAATAGATAACACTTAAACCTTACTCTCAATGAAATCAATTCTGAGAGGGAAGAGCATCTAGATCCATTGGGGTACTGAATTCTATCTTACCCTACAGGGAAAGTAAGCAGGGAAAACTAAGGGGGATAGGGGACAGGGAGTACAAAAAAGAGGGAAAGAGAGGGGGGAGGGAACTTAACAGACCCTAAAAAATAAGAAGGGAACAGAAAGGGAGGGTATAGAAAAGGAGGCTTACTAATGGCGGGGATTACTGGGACTGATCAAAAGCAAACCACTGTTTTAAAAGGATATAGCAAAAAAAAGAAAGGACAGAATTAAGAGAAGATATCAAAATGCTGGGGAATACACAAGTGACAATTATAACTTTGAAAGTGAATGGGATGAACTCACCCATAAAATGCAAACAAATAGGAGAGTGTATTAGAATTCAAGATCCTATCATATGATGTCTACAAGAAACACACTTGAAGCAGATAGACACTCACTAGGATAGAATTAAAGGTTGAAGCAAAACCTATTGGGCCTCAACTGATAGAAAGAAGGCAGGAGTTGCAATCATGATATCTGACAAAGTCAAAGTAAAAATATATCTGATTAAAAGGGACAAGGAAGGTAACTATAACCTGATAAAAGGCAGTATAGATAATGAGGAAATATCAGTAATCAACATGTAAGCACCAAATGGTATAGCATCCAAATTTCTAAAGGAGAAACTAGTGGAGTTGAAGGAGGAAATATATAGTAAAACTATACTAGTGAGAGACCTGAACCTACCACTATCAAATTTAGATAAATCAAATAAAAAATAAATAAGGAAGAAGGAAAAGATGTGAATGAAATCTTAGAGAAATTAGAGTTTATAGATATCAGGAAAAAAATAAATAGGGACAAAAAGGAATACACCTTCTTTTCAGCAGCACATGGTACATTCACAAAGATTGACCATGTACTAGGTCATAAACACATGACAAGCAAATGCAGAAAAGCAGAAATAATAAATGCAACCTTTTCAGATTATAATGCAATAAAAACAATGATCAGAAAGGGTACATGGAGAGCCAAATCAAAAATTAATTGGAAATTAAATAATACGATTCTCCAAAATCATTTAGAGAACAAATCATAGAAACAATTAATAATTTCATTGAAGAAAATGACAATGATGAGATATACTTACAAAATCTATGGGATGCAGCCAAAGAAGTACTCAGGGGAAAATTTATAAACCTGAGTTAATATACTAACAAATCAGGGAGGACAGAGGTCAATGATTTGAACATGTAAATCAAAAACCTTGAAAATGAACAAATCAAAAACCCCCAGATGAAAACTAAATTAGAGATCCTAAACATTAAGGGAGAAATTGATAAAATCAAAAGTGAAAGAACTATTGGACTAATAAATAAGAATGAAGCTTGTATTTTGAAAAAACAAACAAAATAGACAAAGTACTGGTCAATCTAATAAAAAAGGGAAGAAGAAAACCAAATTAACAGTAACATAGATGAAAAGGGAGACCTCACCTCCAATGAAGAGGAAATTAAGGCAATCATTAACAACTATTTTGCCCAATTATATGGCAACAAATAAGGCAATCTAGGTGAAATGAATGAATATTTACAAAAATATAAATTGCCTAGATTAACAGAAGAAGAAATCGAATTCTTAAATAGTCCCATATCAGAAAAAGAAATTGAACAAGCCATTAAAGAACTTCCTAAGAAAAAATCCCCAGGTCCTGATGGATTCACAAGTGAATTCTATCAAACATTCAAAGAACAACTAATTCCAACATTACACAAACTATTTGACAGAAAAAGCAAAGAAGGAGTTCTACCAAATTCCTTTTATGACAAAATATGGTACTGATTCCAAAGTCAGGCAAGTCAAAAACAGAAAAAGAAAACTATAGACCAATCTCCTTAATGAACATAGATGCAAAAATCTTAAATAGAATACTAGCAAAAAGACTCCAGCAAGTCATCATGAGGGTTATTCAATATGATCAGGTGGGATTTATATCCGAAATGCACGGATGGTTCAATATTGGGAAAACTATCCACATAATTGACCATATCAACAAGGAAACCAACAAAAATGACACAATTATCTCAATAAATGCAGAAAAAGCCTTTGACAAAAAACAACATTCATTCCTACTGAAAATACTAGAAAGCATAGAAATGGAAGGTTCTTTCCTAAAAATAATAAATAGTATTTTATCTAAATCTATCAGCAAAATTTATCTGAAATGGGGATAAACTAGATGCATGCACAATAAGATCCGGAGTGAAACAAGGATGCCCATTATCACCTCTATTATTTAACATTGTACTAGAAATAGAAGCAGTAGCAATTAGAGAAGAAAAAGAAATTGAAGGTATTAAAATAGGCAATGAGGAGACCAAGCTATCACTCTTGGCAGATGACATGATGGTCTACTTAAAGAATCCTAGAGAATCAACTAAAAAGTGAGTCGAAATAATCAACAACTTTAGTAATGTTGCAGGATACAAAATAAATCCACATAAGTCATCAGCATTTCTATATATCTCCAACACATCTTAGCAGTAAGAATTAGAATGAGAAATTCCATTTAAAATCACCCTAGAGAGGCAAGATGGCGGCTTAGAGAAAGCTAAAGTTCAGATCTCCGGAAAACCCTTCCTGACCGATCTCAAACTATGAGCTCCTAAGGCGCCGAAATTCAAAACGATCAACAGCATAGACCCCGGGAACCCTCCTTCTGGACCTGGACCTGGATGAAAAGGTACGGCCCCCCTCAAAAGCCAGAACCCGAGATCACTCGGACCTAAGGGGTAGGAGCGCAGAGTCCAAGGCTCCGGGAAGCCGCAGCCCCTCCCCACTCAGAGAGCAGGATCCTCTGAAACAACACCAATCCTCAGGGCGGGCAAGACAGCCTCACAGGCTGGATCCTTCTATCGGAGTCTCAGTGAAAGTCACTGCCCTCGGAGCTCTGGGAAGCCACGGCCCATCCCCCCACAGAGAGCAGGGTCCTCTGAAACAACAGCAACGCTCAGGGCCGACAAAACAGCCTCACGGCCAGCTATTCTGAAGGCAACTTCCGGAAAGCAACCCAACGCAGTCCAGTCGAGCAGGCACCTTAGCAGCAGGGAAGCAGAGAGAACCGGGGGAAATTGTGGCCCCCTGGTCCGACCCTTCCATTCCAGTTCCAGTGAAAGTCATTGCCTTAAGGCAACCCAGGGAAAGCTCATAGAACCGACAATCTGCCCAGGACTAAAGCCTCTGAACACCAGACAGAGAAAAGAAAAGCTAATCCTCCCCATTCAGAGATGGCAAACTGCACAGAAGCCCCCAAATCCCAAGAAAAATAAGAAGAAAGGGGTGACTTTGGACACATTCTATGGAACCAAAATACAAAATACAGAGGAGATAGAAGACGATGCACAAGAAAATGCTCCTAAACCTTCCAAAGGAAACGGAAACTCTCCACAAACACATGAAGAATTTGAATCAGAAATGACCAAAAAGATGGAAGCCTTCTGGGAGGAAAAGTGGGAAATAATGCAAAAGAAATTCACGCACCTACAAAACCGGTGTGATGAAACTGAAAAGGAAAACCAGGCTTTAAAGGCCAGAATCAGGCAGCTGGAAGACAACGATCGTGTAAAAGAGCAAGAATTAATAAAGCAAAGCCAAAATACCAAGAAATTAGAAGAGAACATAAAATATCTCACTGAGAAGGTGACAGATCTGGAAAATAGAGGGAGAAGAGATAATTTAAGAATAATTGGACTCCCAGAAAAGCCAGAAATAAACACCAAACTCGACATTGTGATACAAGATATAATCAAAGAAAATTGCCCAGAGATTCTAGAACGAGGGGGAAATACAGCCACTGACAGAGCTCACAGAACACCTTCTACACTAAACCCCCAAAAGACAACTCCCAGGAATGTAATTGCCAAATTCCAAAGCTCTCAAACAAAAGAAAAAATCCTACAGGAAGCCAGAAAAAGACAATTTAGATATAAAGGAATGCCAATCAGGGTCACACAAGACCTTGCAAGTTCTACTCTGAATGATCGTAAGGCATGGAACATGATCTTCAGAAAGGCAAGAGAGCTGGGTCTTCAACCAAGAATCAGCTATCCAGCAAAACTGACTATATACTTCCAAGGGAAAGTATGGGCATTCAACAAAATAGAAGACTTCCAACTTTTTGCAAAGAAAAGACCAGAGCTCTGTGGAAAGTTTGATACTGAAAATCAAAGAGCAAGGAATACCTGAAAAGGTAAATATTAAGGAAAGGGGAAAAAGGTTATCTACTTCTTTTAATCAAACTCTCTTCTATAAGGACTACATTTATATCAATCTATGTATACTAATATGTGGGGGAAATGTAATGTATAAATAGGGGGTAAAGAAAGACCAAATAGAAAAATCTTTCTCACACAAAGATTCACATGGGAAGGGGAGGGGAAGAAAACTCCTATAAGAAGGAGAGGAAGAGAGGGTTTTTTTTACTAAAACCTTAATCTCAGGGAAATCAACTCTGAGAGGGAAAAACATCCAGATCCATTGGGATCTTGAATTCTATCTTACCCAACAAGGGTAGGGAGAAGGGAAAACCAAGGGGGGGAGGGGGAGAGGGAGAACAAAAAGGGAGGGAAAGAGAGGGGGGAGGGGGAGGGAACAAAAAGGGAGGGACTAAAAAGGGAAACATCAAGGGAGGGGACAAGGGGGACTGATTCAAAGTAAATCACTGGATTAAAAGGTAGAGCCAAAGAAGAAAAGGTTAGAATTAGGGAAGGATATCAAAATGCCAGGGAGTCCAAAAATGACAATCATAACTTTGAACGTGAATGGGATGAACTCACCCATAAAACGTAGAAGAATAGCAGAATGGATTAGAATCCAAAACCCTACCATATGTTGTCTTCAAGAAACACACATGAGGCGGGTTGACACCCACAAGGTCAGAATTAAAGGATGGAATAAGACCTTCTGGGCCTCAACTGATAGAAGGCAGGAGTGGTAATCATGATATCTGATAAAGCCAAAGCAAAAATAGACCTGATCAAAAGGGATAGGGAAGGTAATTATATTTTGTTAAAAGGGACTTTAGACAATGAGGAAATATCATTAATCAACATGTATGCACCAAATAATATAGCACCCAAATTTCTAATGGAGAAACTAGGAGAATTGAAGGAAGAAATAGACAGTAAAACCATATTAGTGGGAGACTTAAACCAACCATTATCAAAATTAGATAAATCAAATCAAAAAATAAACAAGAAAGAGGTAAAAGAAGTGAATGAAATCTTAGAAAAATTAGAATTAATAGACATATGGAGAAAAATAAATAGGGATAAAAAGGAATACACCTTCTTCTCAGCACCACATGGCACATTCACAAAAAATTGACCATACATTAGGTCACAGAAACATAGCACACAAATGCAGAAAAGCAGAAATAATGAATGCAGCCTTCTCAGATCACAAGGCAATAAAAATAATGATTAGTAATGGTACATGGAAAACCAAATCTAAAACCAATTGGAAATTAAACAATATGATACTCCAAAACCGTTTAGTTAAAGAAGAAATCATAGAAACAATTAATAATTTCATCGAGGAAAATGACAATGGTGAGACATCCTTTCAAACCTTTTGGGATGCAGCCAAAGCAGTAATCAGAGGTAAATTCATATCCCTGAATGCTTATATTAACAAACAAGGGAGAGCAGAGATCAATCAATTGGAAATGCAAATGAAAAAACTCAAAAACGATCAAATTAAAGCCCCCCAGCAGAAAACCAAACTAGAAATCCTAAAAATTAAGGGAGAAATTAATAAAATCGAAAGTGATAGAACTATTGATTTAATAAATAAGACAAGAAGTTGGTACTTTGAAAAAACAAACAAAATAGACAAAGTACTGGTCAATCTAATTAAAAAAAGGAAGGAAGAAAAGCAAATTCACAGCATTAAAGATGAAAAGGGGGACAGCACCTCCGATGAAGAGGAAATTAAGGCAATCATTAGAAATTACTTTGCCCAATTATATGGCAATAAATACACCAACTTAGGAGAAATGGATGAATATATACAAAAATACAAACTGCCTAGACTAACAGAAGAGGAAATAGAATTCTTAAATAATCCCATATCAGAAAATGAAATCCAACAAGCCATCAAAGAACTTCCTAAGAAAAAATCCCCAGGGCCTGATGGATTCACCAGTGAATTCTATCAAACATTCAGAGAACAGTTAATCCCAATACTATACAAACCATTTGACATAATAAGCAAAGAGGGAGTTCTACCAAACTCCTTTTACAACACAAACATGGTACTGATTCCAAAACCAGGCAGGTCAAAAACAGAGAAAGAAAACTATAGACCAATCTCCCTAATGAATATAGATGCAAAAATCTTAAATAGGATACTAGCAAAAAGACTCCAGCAAGTGATCAGAAGGATCATTCACCATGATCAAGTAGGATTTATACCAGGGTTGCAGGGCTGGCTCAACATTAGGAAAACCATCCACATAATTGACCACATCAACAAGCAAACCAGCAAGAACCACATGATTATCTCAATAGACGCAGAAAAAGCCTTTGATAAAATACAACACCCATTCCTATTAAAAACACTAGAAAGCCTAGGAATAGAAGGGTCATTCCTAAAAATAATAAACAGTATATATCTAAAACCATCAGCTAATATCATCTGCAATGGGGATAAACTAGATGCATTCCCAATAAGATCAGGAGTGAAACAAGGATGCCCATTATCACCTCTACTATTTGACATTGTACTAGAAACAGTAGCAGTAGCAATTAGAGAAGAAAAAGAAATTGAAGGCATCAAAATAGACAAGGAGGATACCAAGTTATCACTCTTTGCAGATGACATGATGGTCTACTTAAGGAATCCTAGAGATTCAACCAAAAAGTTAATTGAAATAATCAACAACTTTAGCAAAGTTGCAGGATACAAAATAAACCCACATAAGTCATCAGCTTTTCTATATATCTCCAACACAGCTCAGCAGCAAGAACTAGAAAGAGAAATCCCATTCAAAATCACCTTAGACAAAATAAAATACCTAGGAATCTACCTCCCGAGACAAACACAGGAACTATATGAACACAACTACAAAACACTTGCCACACAAGTAAAACTAGACTTGAGCAAATGGAAAAACATTAACTGCTCATGGATAGGATGAGCCAATATAATAAAAATGACCATCCTACCCAAACTTATTTATCTATTTAGTGCCATACCCATTGAACTACCAAAACACTTCTTCACTGATTTAGAAAAAACCATAACAAAGTTCATTTGGAAGAACAAAAGATCAAGGATATCCAGGGAAATAATGAAAAAAAAAACACATATGATGGGGGCCTTGCAGTCCCTGACCTTAAACTATATTACAAAGCAGCAGTCATCAAAACAATTTGGTACTGGCTAAGAAACAGAAAGGAAGATCAGTGGAATAGACTGGGGGAAAGCGACCTCAGCAAGACAGTATACGATAAACCCAAAGATCCCAGCTTTTGGGACAAAAATCCACTATTCGATAAAAACTGCTGGGAAAATTGGAAGACAGTGTGGGAGAGACTAGGAATAGATCAACACCTCACACCCTACACCAAGATAAATTCAAAATGGGTGAGTGACTTAAACATAATGAAGGAAACCATAAGCAAATTGGGTAAACACAGAATAGTATACATGTCAGACCTTTGGGAGGGAAAAGGCTTTAAAACCAAGGAAGACATAGAAAGAATCACAGAATATAAAATAAATAATTTTGACTACATCAAACTAAAAAGCTTTTGTACAAACAAAACCAATGTAACTAAAATCAGAAGGGAAACAACAAATTGGGAAAAAATCTTCATAGAAACTT
The DNA here is from genome assembly GCF_027887165.1 of Monodelphis domestica. NCBI lineage: Eukaryota > Metazoa > Chordata > Mammalia > Didelphimorphia > Didelphidae > Monodelphis > Monodelphis domestica. The sequence goes on along the minus strand of NC_077235.1, from coordinate 12,246,978 downwards.
CTGACAAAGGCTTAATTACTCATATTTATAAAGAGCTAAATCAATTGTACAAAAAATCAGGCCATTCTCCAATTGATAAATGGGCAAGGGACATGGATAGGCAGTTCTCAGATAAAGAAATCAAAACTATTAATAAGCACATGAAGAAGTGTTCTAAATCTCTTATAATCAGAGAGATGCAAATCAAAACAACTCTGAGGTATCACCTCACACCTAGTAGATTGGCTAACATAACAGCAAAGGAAAGTAATGAATGCTGGAGGGGATGTGGCAAAGTAGGGACATTAATTCATTGCTGGTGGAGTTGTGAACTGATCCAACCATTCTGGAGGGCAATTTGGAACTATGCTCAAAAGGTGACAAAAGAATATCTACCCTTTGATCCAGCCATAGCACTGCTGGGTCTGTACCCCAAAGAGATAATGGACAAAAAGACTTGTACAAAAATATTCATAGCTGCGCTCTTTGTGGTGGCCAAAAACTGGAAAACGAGGGGATGCCCATCAACTGGGGAATGGCTGAGCAAATTGTGGTATATGTTGGTGATGGAATACTATTGTGCTAAAAGGAATAATAAAGTGGAGGAGCCACTGGAACGACCTCCAGGAAGTGATGCAGAGCGAGAGGAGCAGAACCAGGAGAACATTGTACACAGAGACTAATACACTGTGGTATAATCGAACGTAATGGACTTCTCCATTAGTGGCGGTGTAATGTCCCTGAACAATCTGCAGGGATCTAGGAGAAAAAAACACTATTCATAAGCAAAGGATAAACTATGGGAGTGGAAACACCGAGGAAAAGCAACTGCCTGAATACAGTGGTTGAGGGGACATGACAGAGGAGAGACTCTAAATGAACACTCTAATGCAAATATTAACAACAAAGCAATGGGTTTGAATCAAGAAAACATGTAATGCCCAGTGGATCTACGCGTTGGCTATGGGAGATGGGGAGGAGGAAAAGAAAATGATCTATGCCTTTAATGAATAATGCTTGGAAATGATCAAATAAAATATATTAAAAAAATGAATAAAATCACCCTAGACAATATAAAATACTTGGGAATCTATCTGCCAAGAGAAACATAGGAACTATATGAACACAACTACAAAACACCTTGCACACTATCAAAACTAGATCTAAACAATTGGAAAAACATCAACTGTTCATGGGTAGGACAAGTTAACATAATAAAAATGACCATCCTGCCCACACTTTTTTATTTATTTAGTGGTAGTAGTCTCTCGGTCACCGAGGATGACGTTTTTGTGCACAAAGACACTTGTGCATGAAGATATAAGTGGAAAAGCCTATGCACAGAGATAGTCCCACTCTCTCGGCATTGGAAGCCTGGGTCCAGTGGCACGAAAAGTCGTTATACCCGGAGACTTCCTCAGCTGCATTGGATGGCCGTGTTGTCCTTTGTGCTCCAGCACGCCATTAAACTACCAAAAAACTTTTTACTGGATTAGAAAAAATCATAGCAAAGTTCATTTGGAAGAACAAAAGATCAAGGATATCCAGGGAAACAATGAAAAAAAAAAGTAAAGTAAGGAGGCCTTGCAGTCCCAGATCTCAAATTATACTCTAAAGCAGTGGTTATCAAAACAATAGATTCTGGCTAAATACAGAATGGAGGATCAATGGAATAGACATGGGGTAAGTGACCTCAGCAAGACAGTCTATGACAAGCCCAAAGATCCCATATTTTGGGACTAAAATCCACTATTTGATAAAACCTGCTGGGAAAATTGGAGGACAGTATGGGAGAGATTAGGTTTAGATCAACATCTCACACCCAACACTAAGATAAACTCAGAGTGGGTGAATGACTTGAACATAATGAAGGAAATTATAAGTAAATTATGTGAACACATAATAGTATACATGTCAGATCTTTGGGAAATGAAAGATTTTAAAATCAAACAAGAGCTAGAAAAAAATCACAAAAAGTAAAATAAATAATTTTTATTACATCAAATTAAAAAGTTTTTGTACAGACAAAACCAATGCAACCAAAATTAGAAGGGAATCAACAAATTGGGAAACAATCTTCATAATAAAAAGCTCTGATAAAGATCTAATTACTCAAATTTATGAAGAGCTAAATCAATTGTACAAAAAATCAAGCCATTCTCCAACTGATAAATGGGCAAACGATGTGAATAGGCAATTTTCAGTTACAGAAATCAATACTATTAATAAGCACATGAAAAAGTGTTCTAAATCTCTTATCATCAGAGAGATGCCAATCAAAACAGCTCTGGGGTATCACCGCACAGCCTAGCAGATTGGCTGGGGGGACAGCAATGGAAATGTAATGAATGCTGGAGGGGATATAGCAAAGTTGGTGCCTTAATTCATTGCTGGTGGAGTTGTGAATGGATCCAACCATTCTGGAGGGCAATTTGGAACTCTGCCTAAAGGGTGCTAAAAGACTGTCTGCTCTTGTATCCAGCCATAGCACTGCTGGGTTTGTACCCCAAAGAGATAATAAGGAAAAAGACTAGTACAAGAATATTCATAGCTGTGCACTTTTTAGTGGCAAAAGATTGAAAAATGAGGGCAATGACTTTCAACTGGGGAATGGCCGAAGAAATTGTGGTGTATGTTGGTGATGGAATACTATTGTGCTCAAAGGAATAATAATCTGGAGGAATTCCATGGGAACTGGAATGACCTGTAGGAATTGATGCAGAATGAGAGGATCAGAACCAGGAGAACATTGTACCCAGAGACTGATACACTGTGGTACAATCAAATGTAATGGACTTCTCCATTCATGGCAATGCAGTGATCCTGAACAACTTGGAGGGATCTATGAGAAAAAACAATATCCACATCCAGAGGAAAACCCATGGGAGTAAAAACACCGAGGAAAAGCAACTGCTTGACTACAGGGGTCGAGGGGATATGATTGGGGATATAGACTTTAAATGAACACCCTAGTGCAAACATCAACAATATGGAAATAGGTTCTGATCAAGGACCCATATAATACCCAGTGGAATTGAGTATTGGCTACGGGAAGGGTGGGGGGAGGAGAGGGAGGGATAGAATATGATTCTTGTAACCAAGGAATAATGTTCTAAATTGACTAAATAAAAATTTAAAAATAAATCAATAAAAATTATATTTTCCAGCCCTTCATGACCAATGTGTACTTTTAATTTCCTTTTCATTTAATCTCTGTATAGTACTCATCTTTAGTTTTTGGGGGGCAGCGGTCTTCTACACCTTGCTGCTATATTGTTAACACTAGTGAAATTATAGTACTGAAAAGATAGCCCTTTAGTTTAATGGCTAATTTGGGTTGAGTAAATGAACAAATTAGCAAGTTAGCATATTTCCAAAAATCAATTCAGCGCACTCTTCATTTCAATTATATGCCCACCTCTTTTTATATACATATATACAAGTATCTATATGCATATACATTCTTATGTATATATGAACTTGTCCCAGAGTGTGTATGTGTGTGTACACAAACATATACACACACTGCTGGAAAAGCTCTCTGGGATAACCATTCAGATGTATTTTGAAATCCAGATAATAGTTTTCATTTATTTTGTCTTTCCTGTGTGGATGGACAGGTCAAATACATTTGAATGATAACAGTGCTCTTTCAAGATGCTCAGAAATGTGTTGGGGCTTGATGTCACTAATATAACATCAATTACAAAAATGACCATCTAGTGAAACCTCAAAATTCACTGAGAATCCCTCCTTGACCTCCTCCATCATAAAGGCAAATACTTTCTGTGAGCACCTCTTATTCTGATTTATTGCTCACCTGATGTTTATTATTAGAGGGTAACTGAACAGTATTATTTCTTTAATTACACATCCAAAGGAATCTTGAATGATCTTGATACCTGGATAGTGTTGTTCTTTTTCAGTCATTTTAGCTGTGTCCAATTTTTTGGGACCCTACTTGGGGTTTTCCCAGCAAAGAAACTGAAGCGATTTGCCATTTCCTTCTCCATCCCATTTTACATATGAGGAACTGGGGCAAACAAGGTTAAATGACATACTCAGAGTATCTAGCAAGTGATTGAAGTCAAACTTGAACTCAATCCACTGCGGCACCACCTAGCTGCCCCTGGATGGGACACACCTTATTACAAGAAAGCCTATTGAGTGAGAAGCCTTTTCATAATTAATGTATGACAAGCATGATAGGATCTTACATTCTCATTCTTTTAGTTCATTGTATGATGCAGTCCACTCATGAATATTGTTTGTAAAAGTCTATCGATGTGGAACTTGCCTTGTTTAGCAACTTCTGGTTCTTTTCTTGAAGAAAGCATTTGTGATTTAGAGACATGAGGCTTCTACAGGATTGATAAGTCACTGGTCTTTCTCATTTCTTTCTCCTAAAACATGCTTGTACCTAGACTTTTTCTCATCAATTCCTTTCTCCACTTTTGCATTTAAGCCACCATTGAAGTGTCTTATCAAGTTCTTCATAGACTTTCTTCACTACTTTATCCTCAGCAATCAATCTAGTGCTCCATGTATGCCTCAATTGTGTTGTGCCATATGTAATAACTATATGATCCATGAAATGATATTTCTTGTAGGTTTGGGACACATAAGACCCAGTCTGCTACCTCCTTTATTTGCTTCTCCAAGGAATATCTGTGAGCCATTCTTTTATCTACTTAGCTATAACTTCCTTCTTTCTTCATTTATTTAAAGCAAGAGTGTCAAGAGTGATCTCCTCCAGTCCAAGAAAAAGTATAATTCTTATTGTCCTTCTTCGTCCCTTTTGTTTTTCAAGAGTTGCCTAGGGCATTGATGGGATAAGTGGCATGCTTGATAACATGACCATTTTGTACTAGAAGGGGAACTTGAATGAATGAAGAAAAATAAATGGACTGAAACACAGTTTTTCCTGGACTTGAAGCCAACTCTATCTAGCCAACTGCTCCTCATTTCATATTGACTTCATTTTACCAGATAAAGGCTTACTGTGAATGTGGCAGTTATCCCTATGTCACTATCTTGGCACAATCAAACCATCAACATGTCAAAACCAAAATCAAAATTTATAATATACAAGAAATAAGATAGTAATAAGAATGCCATGTGGTAGAAAATTAAGAAGACAACTTTGAAACACTCTATAGGAAATAAAAAACAGGAAATGCACAAAAGAAATGACATTGAAATTAATTATAATAATTTCAGCCTAAAAAAAAGAAAAAAATGGTGGTAGCCCAACAACTGAGGAAGGGCTAGACAAAATGGTGGTACATGGATGTAATGGAATATTGACTTCATATGAGAAACAATTATTATGATGAATACAGAGAATCAAGGAAAGAATCAGATGAAATACTGAAAATGAAATAAGCAGAACCAAGAAAACAACAGACACAATGAGGAATTGTAACTCCAAAGGAATAGAAAATGACTATTGTGCGATGACAAAAGAAAATCTTGGCTCCAAAGAAGAGATATAAAAAGATAATCCTATTCTGTTTAAAGGGCAGAGGCCCAAAGATGTGGGACACTGCAGATAATACTAGGGTTTTTTTTGATGTATATATTGGTTTTGTGAATTTTTCTCATTTTTAACTTTTAAAAATGTTTTTTTTTTGTTATAAGAAGAAGAGATAAATGGGAAAATCAAGGTGATATAAAATATTCTTCATTGGCTAAACTATACTATGTGTCTCACATGGAGAATTTGATCTACATAAAACATCTTCCAGATGGCACCCTATGTTATCAAAAAATGCCAAGTAGTCACTTTGGGTCTGTTAAAAAACAAGAGATTAAATATCAAAAAGGATGATTAAATATTTTAAAAATCCCATGGTAAGTGGTACAATAAATAGAATGCTGGACATGGAGTAAGGAAGAATAGACTTCAAGGTTGGCTCCAAACACTTATTAGCTGTTTGACCCTGGGCAAGTTACTTGACTCCTGTTTGCCTTAGTTTACTCATCTGTAAAATAAGGGAATTGATAGCATTAACCTCTCAGGAGTGTAGTGATGGTCAAATGAGATAAATTTTGCAAAGTGCTTTGTAAACCCTAAAGTGTTATGTAAATGCTAGCTATTACAGTGATTAAATTCAATTTATCAAGTGAAAAGAGAAAAAAAAATCACAAACAATGAGAAGGAGCAATTCCCTGAGCCCCAAATGCTTATGTCTCTCTTTCTTTGTTTCTGTATATAGACAGTGAGAGATCGATCATACCCACCCACAGTGTCTGTATATATAATATGTATAATGTCATACACATATGTCTATCTAAATGTAAAAATATAGACATATAATTCTAGCCTTTTTCTTTCTAAAGCCCTTTTTATTTTCTCTGTAAACAAATCAGGATGATGCTATTAGAATCCAAGCATGGTGGTTCCACTGCCCTTGAGGGAGAAAAGGTTGTTGTAATAATTTTTGAAAATCTTTGCTCTTCTTCTTTTGTTTATATTCTCTTTTCTATTTCATCCTTGAATGCCCTTGGTATATGTGACTGAGTAGCAGCCATGCTTTCTTTACACGGCTTTTAACATCTACTGTTTTTCTCTACTTTATGAGACAATACTATTAATAAATTTTCATCATTCATCTTTGTAAGATTTTACCAGAATTATGCAACCAGGGCAACAAGTAGTAGTGGTGACAGTCAAAGTCCCAGATCCACCACGAACTGAACTTTATGTTATATATTGGGCAAGGAGAAGGAAAAGAAATAATTAGCAGTTGTATAGCTCTGACCTGGATCAAGGTTACATTTTAATCTACAAGCTTGAACTGGGGTCTACAGCCAATTAACAATGACTAGAAGCTCAGACCCAGACTGAACACTCTGAATCTGTAGAACCTTTTAGATAGCTGGATGGGACTGTGGCCAGCAGCAACATGCTGAAACTCCAACCAAGGGCAAACCTATAACTGAATTGCCTAGATCAAACTGGAACAGAAAGCTTGAAAAGCCCCGACCAAGGAGACAGCAATCAGGCTTCATCTTAGAGCATATTGTTTAGGGACTGCTGAGAGTCTGTTATTCCCACTGACATCCTTGAAAAACATAGAACTTAATACCGCAAAATACATCAGCAAGACCCTGGGAAAATCAGAATAGTATAGACCAAGGCCCTAACTTCTTTAGAGAAGTATACCAAGCCAGGTCCTAACACAATATCGCATTTCAGGAATTAAGGTGAGAAGAACTAATACACAAAAAGGATATTCATGACAAAAAGCTATCACAGACCCAGGAATGTCTAAAACATAAACACAGAAGAGATTAGCTCTACTCTTTATCAGATCATACACGTTTTTCCAGGTTTCTCTGACTCTGTTCCTTTCATCATTTTTTTTAATAATGGAATAATATTTAATTCAATTCACATAGCATAATTTGTCCAACTATTTCCAAATTGATAGGCATTCACTTAGTTTCTAATTATTTGCTACAACAAAAGTTCTGCTATGAAACATTTTCTTAATCTCTTGGAGTTGTATGCCTAGGTCAAAGCATATGCACAATTTAGTATATTTAAGGAAGTTTTTATGCATAGTCCTGAATTATTTCCAGATGAGATGGATCCAATCATCAGCAATCAGTATGTCTGTTTTTACACAGCCCCTCCAACAACTATTTTCCTTTCTCACTTTTGTTAATCTTATTAGTGGGATGTATTATCTTTATTATTGGTGATTTGGAACATCTTTATTTAGTTATTGATAGCTTGCATCTCTTCTCCTGAAAATAATCTATTGATATTATTTGACCATTTAAAGTGTTAGGTTGATGTTAGAAGAGAGAAGGCTGCCCAGAATCCATAACGCAGTGATTCTTAACAGTCAAAATAATGGTGCCTTTAGGGCAACCTAGCCAAGAAAGACATGTGGCAGGGTACTCCCCCTTTAGGCTGGAAGCTCCTTGAGGCCAGGAACTGTTTTGCCTTTTTTAATTCATAGTACTTAGCACAATGCTATGTTCCTAATAAATACTTGTTGAGACTTACTACTGGATTTTGCTAGTAACGTATAGATGATTTTATGAGTTTATTTTATATTTTCATAGTCTACTCAAGTTATTGTTTTATGATTTTAGTTGAATCAAGCTCTCCAAGTAAGTCATTATGTTATGTACAAAAAGCAATTTTTTCCCTTTTTACCTATACTTAGTCTTTCATGTCTATGTTTAGTCTTTCAATTCCCTTTTCATATCGTATACTTTCAGAATTATAACACATAAGAGTGGTCACAATAGATATCACTGCTTTACCTTTAATCCTACTAGAAAGGCTTCTAGTGTTTTTTTTTTCAATCTAGTTAACACCTGTTTTTTATTTTATGCAGATTCTATTTTCCATATTAAGGAAAGGTTTATTTTTCTATGCCTTTGTGCATGATTTTGTGTGGTATGTGTGTATTTAAACTAGAGGGGTGAGTATTTTGATAAAACACTTTGCTGTATCTCATATGGTTTTCTTTGTTTTACTATTAATATGTTCTTTTATGTTTATGGTTTTCCTAATATTGAATCAACTCAGCATTCTTAGTGTGAAGATGGGATTATCTCTCCCCTGCCTACTTTTAGATTTAATCACCAGACACACATACACCCCCACATTTCCTTAGGTGAGGGGAGGTCCACAACCCACATGCAAAAGTGGGTGACAACTCAAAAAGGATTGATTGTCCCCTGGGAAGTGCTAAGAAAATTCTAAAACTGCCACTGGTTCCAGTAAAGTGGAAGGAAAGCAAAGAAAGTGACACAAGGAAGGTTCTTTAATAGTAGTTGCAACTTCCTGTGACCAGTTTTTTCTCCTTCAAACTTGGCCTTGGAAGAGCTCCAGCTTGGGACCTGAGACTGCTTCTGGTAAGACTGCTCTTGGGATCTTCTTTTCGGACTACCATGTGGGTGAGTGGAAAGGGCTGACTCCTTTTCTGGCTCCTGAAAGGACTAGCTTCCAGAGAGGCCCTCTGTCTTGGAAGAGGCCTTGTGGCTGTAACCCTTGCTTTATTCACCACTGGCACTCTGACACATGGTTCTCTGGTAGAGAGTTAATGAGCCCTGCCTGGTTCAAATCAGACCAGATTAATTATCTAGTGTCACAGAATAGATACCTTCTCTACCTTCTCTCTCATTTCTCTACTTTTACTCTTTCCATTTTATAAATAAAGCTGCTAAAGTCATTGAACTTGAGATATATAAATTTCAGCAACCACATTCTCATATAGTTAGTCCAACTTTAATTTTTAAACCTTAAATCCAACCAGATTATAGTAGATTATAGTATGCAATCTTTTTTTAATATGTTGCTGTATATAGTCTATATATTAATTTTTTATTCAAAGTCTTTGAACCAACATTTATTAGAGATATTAATTTACAATTTTCTTTCTCTGGCTTAGGCACTGGGACCCTATCTGTCCCCTAGAAGAAATTTCACTGCATGTGATCTTTCCCTATTTCAGCAAACAACTTATATAAAATTAGAATTAATTATTCTTTGAAAGTTTGATAGAATTTGCTTGAAAAACAGTCTAGTTCCATAGTTTTCTTCTTTTATGATTTGATCAATTTTTTGTTTCCTAAGAGTGAGATATTAAAATATTCTAATTTAATTTCACATAAATGATTTCATATTTTTATAAATATGCATCCATTTAATTTAAATTATGTTTGCTGGAATATGATTAGACAAAATAGTTTTCCCTACATTTTTTCTATATTCTCTCTTTTAATTTTTTATTTGTTGACATTTTTATTTTTTGTGACCATATTAGCTAACGGTTTGTTTATATTTATTCTTTTTATTTAAAATTCTAATTTTATTTATCATTTCAAAAGTCGTTTTTGGATTTTTTTTCAATTTTGCTTAAATCTTCTTTGATTTTTGGAATTTCTGGCTGTGTGTTTAGTTTTTTTTTTTTTGCTGTTTAATTTTTTTTCTGTTGCATGAGGTAATCTGAGGAAAAGGGGGTTGTTATGACAGTGCTGGGAGGAACTTTCCTAATGGTATGAGCCTAATGGTTAAACTGATACTGTCTGGAAGGGCTAGCATCTCAATTGAAGACTTAGAGGTTAAGAGACAAAGTAGAGGGGGCAGCTGGGTAGCTCAGTGGATTGAGAGCCAGGCCTAGAGATGGGAGGGAGGTCCTAGGTTCAAATCTAGCCTCAGAAACTTCCCAGCTGTGTGACCCTGAGCAAGTCACTTGACCCCCATTGCCTAGCCCTTACTACTCTTCTGCCTTGGAGCCAATACACAGAGTATTGACTCCAAGACGGAAGGTAAGGGTTTAAAAAAAAAAGAGACAAAGTAGAGCAGTGCTGAGGGTCAAGGGGAAAAGTGGCTGTGTTAGAGATATGTTCCACGATTTGCAACTGTGGGAAGGACAGGATACAAATTAACTTTCTACCCTCTCAATGGATGATCATACACATTAGAGGATATTCAGAGTATGACTGGCCAGAGCCCTAAAATTAATCCTAACCCTAAAAGATCTGGGAACAGAAAAGATATTAATTGGGAGCCAGAGGACCAGGGTTTGAAACCCTAGTTTTGCCATCAACTACTTTTGTGACCTTAGGTTAGGCACAGAAATCTTTATGGATATCAGTTTCCTCATCTGTAAAATGACAGGATTAGAGATATATGACCTCTGATATTCCTTTTAATTTAAATCTATGATTCTATTTCATTTTTCTAGGTGTCATTATATGTAGGAAACAAATGCTATAATTGTCATCAGGAGACCTAGATTTGAATTTTGCCTTGATAACAAATCACTTTCTCACTCTGACCTTTTGTTTTCTCCTCTACAAAGTAGGAATAATAATTCTTGTGCTTTGGTTGTGAGGAAAGTGCTTTATAATTCTGAATGCACTATAACAATGTGACTTTTAGAAGATTTCTAGAAAAAGAATGAACTTCTCATCTTAAAGAAACAACTCTGCTCTCACAAGGTGTCACTTGGCCAGTAACTACAAAATGCAAAAGAAATTCCTCTATAATTCTAATGTGATGGAGGAGGAGAATAGTAAGAAAATTTATCAAAACAATTACAGGAGAATACTTTCATTAAAAAATAAATTGGAATAATTAGAATAGAATCATAATTCTTTCCCAAGTGCTTCTGCTTGCACTCCATCTTTGTTACCTTTAACGATTTGACATTCAGTTAAAATTAAGTGCTTCTTCTGGAGGGTGGGAAAATCCTGATTTACTGTTCTACTCAATCCTTAGCTTAGTGAGAAATGATAGAGAATGATGTACTTTAGCCAGAGATCATCTCCCTTAACCTTGTTGGATTGGAGTCCCTCTTGCCACATCTAAATAATTGAGAAAAATGGACAAGGCAGGTAAGAGCCAAACAAAGAGCATCTTTCCCATAAGACAGAGAGACAGAACATTAATATAAAAAACCAGGGGGCAGCTGGGTAGCTCAGTGGATTGAAAGCCAGGCCTAGAGATGGGAGGTGCTGGGTTCAAATTTGGCCTCTACACTTCCTAGCTGTGTGACCCTGGGCAAGTCACTTGACTCCCATTGCCTAGCCCTTACCACTCTTCTGCCTTGGAACCAATACACAGTATTAATTCCAAGACAGAAGGTAAGGGTTTTAGTAAAAAAAGGAAAATGTTGAGAAAGTTATCACGTTGTGCCAGAAACGAATTGTGGGCATTCATTTGATCTGTTCCTTTGGCTTGGAATTCACAACTACTTTTCAATCATAAATGACTTGTTAGCTAAGACTTTAAAGGAACCATAATGGGCTAATTTGGATAATGTGCTGTAAACTCCTTCAAGCTGAGCTAGTACTCAGTTTCTTTAAATCCTCATGAGCCAATCAGTAGCAACAAGAATATAAAATGGGGGCAGCCCACTAGGGCTATATCCTGCCTGTGAGGTCAGAATGTTGTTTTTTTCTTAATATTTTAAATAAAATAAAACTTTTATTTTAAAATGCATCTTACATCTTAAAAACACAATAAACTTCATTTTAAAATATAAAATCATTCTTAACTTGGCAAAAAACAGGTGACTGGCTGGATTTGGCCCATAGACCACAGTATGCCAATGCCTAGCATAAACAATCTCATTGTACACTGAGATGAATCGAAGCTGAAAGAAGTCAGTCTCCAACTAAAACAGCAGGCCCAAATAAATAAGTCCTCTCCTACTTCTATGTATTTGTATACGCTCTGCCTCATACCTGGAATGCTCTTCCTCCTCACTTCTACCACTTGGAATCCCTAGTTCCCATCAAGATTCATCTCAAGTGGTACCCCATCCATGAAGCATTCCTCAATCGTTAGCATTTCCATCTGAGGCCTTGCAATTTCCTCAATTGTTAGCACTCCACAGTCCTCAAATTGCTTTGTATTTACTTTGAATAAATTTTACATTTCTTTGCATAAACACTGCTTCCCTCCAGTAGACAGTAATCTCATAGAAGTCAGGGATAGTTGCACTTGTGTCTTGGTAGTCTTAGCAGCCCCTAGCATAGGGCTTAACACATAATAAATCTATGCTGAATTTAATTAGGCAAAGGTTGGCTGACTATGGGTGGTGTGAACTGAAGAGGGGATCTGTTTCTGGTGGTAGCAGAGAAGTCCAATTCTGAAACAAGGTTGCTCTGAGAAGGGTCTTAGAAAGCAGCAGCCACTTTTCCACTCCCTGTTCCCAATCAGAATGGCTGAGGACAGTGGCTCATGTATCCAGTGTCTTCAATTAATGGCCCAGAGAAGTGGGCAGAGCAATCCTCTTAGAGAGGAAGTTCTTTTTTCTTTAGTCTCCTGCATGTCCTGCTGATATCTGAATTCATTTCCAGCATGCATTTCCTTAACTGATTAAGATAGGTTCCATCCCCACATAAATCTTTTCCCTGGGTTACTCTTCCTGTGCCCTAGCAAATAATCTTTAAAATAAAAAAAGAAGCTTTTAAAAATCATAGATGAACGTTGGAGCCAAAGATCTTAGATGAGAAAAATAATGCTAATATTAATAACTACTGAAGATTGCAAAGCAGAAAATAGTAACACTTGTTCATCTTTAAAGTGCTGGGCTGCTAAAAGTAATTAACCTTCTCTGCCACTTTTCTATTCCCATTTTACAGATGGTCAACCTGACAGAAAGAGAGGAGCTTTGTCCAAAACCAGGTATTGTTCAGTTGGGGTTGGAATCATAAACTCTTGCCTTTCATATCTGTTGCTTGGTAGTTTGCTTATATGCCTTTCTCATAGTAGGTGCTTTGCATTTACTAAACTGGGTCATTAAGTAGGGCTCTGCAACTAATAAGTTTGCAAAATTTGGTTTTCCAAAGGTGCCACAGAGAAATGACACACTGGAAAGGGAGATACATCAGTGAACAGCAACTCTTTCTCTGCCAGGAGGCGTGGTAACTGAATTACTTCCAGTTTGTGACTTCTTAAATTTCATCAAAAAATAAACACATGAGGAAACCTTAAAGTCATTTTTCTTGAGCTTGTTGTAGCCGAGGAAATGTTTAATTGTGCACATATGTGGGGGTGGAAAAAGGAAAGGTAGGGAACGAAGAGTTGGAGTGAGAGTTTCATTTAAAAGAAATTCATTACCTAAGCCTTTCAAAATCAAATAACCAGCTTTGGTACTATATGGAATCTTGGATTGTCAGCTCATCTCCCAAAACAAGAACCTACATTGAAATACCTTTTGACAGATGGGAAAAAGAAGGAAATAAACATTTATTGAGTACCTACTACCTGCTGGGCTAAGTGCTTTACAAATACTATCTCCTCTTATGTTCCGAAGAACTATTATTCCCCTTTATACACTTGAGGTAATGGAGGCAAACAGAGGTCAAATGACTTGCCCAACTTCAACTAAAAATATTTCCATGGGGTCTCAATTACTCACGAGGCACCCTATTGCACATGTGGACAGCTTTTGAAAAGTTCTTCCTGACACTGGACCAATATTTGCTTTCGCCCCAATGGCCCAAACTTTGCGCTCCAAGCTACAGAGAATCCCTCTTCCACATGGCAGCCTATTCAATATGTAAAGACAGCTGACAAGTCAACTCTTACATTTTTTCTTCTCCAGGCAAAATATCTCCATCACTTTTAACTTTTCCTCATATGACACTCACTCTAGATATCTCACCATCTGGGCTGCAGCACTTCTCTGGATGAACACCAATGTTCTTCTTAAAACGTGGGGCTAAGAAATGAGCACCATCTCCCAGCTGTGTCTGACTAGTGCAGAATACTGTGGGATTATTTTCTACCTAAAGTCTGTATGAGATACTACTAGGAATACAGTCAAAGACTGCATTAACTTCTCTCACAGGCATGTCATATTGCTGGTTCACAAACTGATTTCAGAATTAACTAAACCTCTAGATTCTTCACATGGTATCTGGTTAACCATTCTCTCTCCTCTCATATATGTAGGGTTGGTTTTTTAAAAACAAAACTATGGAACTTTTCATTTGGATTTATTAATTTTCTCATTGTTAGTTTTTGTACATCACCCTACTCAATTCAGATTTTTTTCATAATGATTCTGATATGAAGTATATGAGCTATCCCACCTACCTTTGTGTTATCCACAAATTTGATAACAATCCTATATCTTTATCACATGCTGAAAATATTTATTTTTTAAATTTGATTTAGTCAATTTAGAACATTATTCCTTGGTTACAAGAATCATATTCTCTCCCTCCCTCCCCTGCCCCCACCCTTCCCATAGCCAAAACGCAATTCTAATGGGTATTACATGTGTCCTTGATTAGAACCCATTTCCATGTTGTTGGTGTTTGCACTGGGATGTTCATTTAGAGCCTACATCCTGACTAATGTAGTCAAGCAGTTGTTTTTCTTCGGTGATTCTACTCCCACAGTTTTCCCTGTGAATGTGGATAGTGTTCTTTCTTGTAGATCCCTCCAGGTATTTCAGGATCACTGGACTGCTGCTACTAATGGAGTAGTCCATTACATTCGATTGTACCACAGTGTTTCCGTCTCTGTGTACAATTTTCTCCTGGTTCTGCTCCTTTTGCTTGGAATCAATTCCTGGAGGTCATTGCAGTTCACATGGAATGCCTCCAGTTTATTATTCCTTTGAGCACAATAGTATTCCATCACCAACAAATACCACAATTTGTTCAGCCATTCCCTAATTGAAGGGCATCCACTCATTTTTCAATTTTTTACCACCACAGAAAGTGCAGCTATGAATATTCTTGTACAAGTCTTTTTCATTATTATCTCTTTGGGGTACAAGCCCAGCAGGGCTATGGCTGGATCAAAGGGCAGAAAGTCTTTTATTGTCTTTTGGGCATAGTTCCACATTGCCCTCCAGAATGGCTGGATCAATTCACAACTCCACCAGCAATGTATTAATTTCCCAACATTGCCACATTCCCTCCAGCATTCATTATTTTCCATTGTTGTCATCTTAGTCAATCTTCTAGGTGTGAGGTGGTACGTTAGAGTTGTATTGATTTGCATCTCTCTGATTATAAGAGATTTAGAACACTTTTTCATGTGCTTATTAATAGTTTTGATTTCTTTAATTGAAAATTGCCTATTTGTGTCCCTTGCCCATTTATCAATTGGAGAATGGCTTGATTTTTTTGTATAATTGATTTAGCTCTTTATAAATTTAAGTAATTAGTTGCCTTTCTTTAGTGATTTTGTTCCCACTGTTTGTCCTCTGCTTGTGGATAGTGTTTTTTTTCTCATAGATCCCTGCAGGTTGTTCAGTGACATTTCATTGACACTAATGGGGAACTAACGTATTTAGGGTTAGGGTTACAGTTAGGGTTAGAAACATATTTAGGGTTAGAACCAAAGGAAAACAACCGCTTGACTACAGGGGCTGAGGGGATATGATTGGGGATATACACTCTAAATGAACATCCTAGTGCAAAATACCAACAATATGGAAATGGGTTTGGATCAAGGACACATGTGATACCCAGTGGAATCGTGTGTTGGCTATTGGAGGGGTGTTGGGAGGGGAGGGAGGAAAAGATGATTTTTGTATTCAATGAATAATGTTTGAAATTGACCAAATAAAAATGTTTAAAATTGAAAAAAATCAATTTGAGTTATTAGACCTTTGTCAGAGGTGTTTATTATGAATATTTCCCCCAATTTGTTGTTTTCCTTCTATTTTTGGTTGCATTGGTTTTGTTTGTACAATACTTTTTTAATTTGATGTAATAAAAATTATTTATTTTACATGATTTTTTCTAGCTCTTGTTTGGTTTTAAAATATTTCCATTCCCAAAGATCTGACATGTATATTATGTGTTCACCTAATTTACTTATAGTTTCTTTCTTTATATTCAAGTAATTCACTCATTCTGAGTTGATCTTGGTGTGGGGTGTGAGATGTTGATACAAATGTAATCTCTCCCATATTAACTTCTAATTTTCCAAGCAGTTTCATCAAATAGTGGATTTTGGTCCCAAAAGCTGGGATCTTTGGGCTTGTCATAGACTGTCTTGCTGAGATCACTTACCCCAAGTCTATTGCACTGCTCCTCCTTTCTGTCTCTTAGCCAGTACCAGATTGTTTTGATGACCACTGCTTTATAACATAGTTTGAGATCTGGGACTGAAAGGCCTCCTTCTTTTGCATTTTTTTCATTGTTTCCCTGGATATCCTTGATCTTTTGTTCTTCCAAATGAACTTTGTTATGTTTTTTTCATTTCAGTAAAAAAGTTTTTTGGTAGTTCAATGGGTATGGCACTAAATATATAAATAAGTTTGGGTAGGATGGTCATTTGTATTATATTAGCTCGTCTTACCCATGAGCAATCAATGTTTTTCCAATTGTTTCAATCAAGTTTTAATTGTGGGGAGAGTGTTTTGTAGTTGTGTTCATATAGGTCCTGTGTTTGTCTTGGCAGATAGATTCCTAAGTATTTTATATTGTCTAGGGTGATTTTGAATGGAATTTCTCTTTCTAATTCCTGCTGCTGAGATGTGTTGGAGATATATAGAAATGCTGAAGACTTGTGTGAGTTTATTTTGTATCCTGCAACTTTGCTAAAGTTGATGATTATTTCGACTAGCACTTTAGTTAATTCTCTAGGAATCTTTAAGTAGACCATCATATCATCTGCAAAGAGTAATAACTTGGTCTTCTCATTGCCTATTTTAATAACTTCAATTTATTTTTCTTCTCTAATTGATACTGCTACTGTTTCTAGTACAATTTGAATAATAGAGGTGATAATGGGCATCCTTGTTTCACTCCTGATCTTATTGGGAATGCATCTAGTTTATCCCCATTGCAGATGATGTTGGCTGATGGTTTTAGATATATACTATTTATTATTTTTGGAAAGGCCATTCTATTCAAATACTTTCTATTGTTTTCGATAGTAATGAGTATTGTATTTTGTCAAAAGCTTTTTTTCTGCATCTATTGAGAGAATCATGTGGTTTTTGTTGGTTTGCTTGTTAATATGGTCAATTATATGGATGGTTTTCCTAATATTGAACCATCCTTGCATTCCTGGTATAAATCCCACCTGATCATAGTGAATAATCCTCGTGATCACTTGCTGTAGTCTTTTTGTTAGTATCCTATTTAAGATTTTTGCATCTATGTTCACTATGGAGATTGGTCTGTAGTTTTCTTTCTGTTTTTGACCTGCCTGGTTTTAGAATCAGTACCATATTTGTGCCATAAAAGGAATTTGGTAGAACTCCTTTACTTATTCTGTCATTTAGTTTGTATAATATTGGGATTAGTTGTTCTTTTAATGTTGGATAGAATACATTTGTGAATCCATCTGGATGTGGGGACTTTTTCTTAGGGCGTTCTTTGATGGCTTGTTCAATTTCTTGTTCTGATATGGGGTTATTTAGGTAGTCTATTTCTTTCTTTGTTAGTCCAGACAGTTTCTATTTTTGTAAATACTCATCCCTATCTCCTAGATTGCCATATTTGTTGCCATATAATTGGGCACATTAATTTTAATCAAAGTCTTAATTTCCTCTTCATTAGAGGTGAGGTCTCCCTTTTCATCTTAGATACTGTCAATTTGGTTTTCTTCTTTCCTTTTTTAATTAGACTGACTAGTACTTTGTCTATTTTGTTTTTTCAAAGTACCAGCTTCTAGTCTTATTTATTAAATCAATAGTTCTTTGCCTTTCAATTTTATTAATTTAGCCTTTGATTTTTAGGATATCTAATTCAGTCTTCATCTGAGGATTTTTAATTTGTTCACTTTCTAGTTTTTTAATTTGCATGCCCAATTCATTGATATCTCTGCCCTCCCTAATTTGTTAATATATGAACTCAAGCATATAAATTTCTCCTTGAGTACTGCTTTGGCTGCATCCCATAGATTTTGAAAGGATGTCTCATCATTGTCATTTTCTTCAATGGAATTAATAACTGTTTCTATGATTTGTTCTTAAATTAACCAAATTTGGAGAATTGTATTGTTTAATTTCCAATTAATTTTTGATTTGCCTCTCCATGTACCCTTACTAATTAGTATTTTCATTGCATTGTGATCTGAAATAGTTGCATTTATTATTTCTGCTTTTTTTTACTTGTTCGTAATGTTTTTATGCCCTAGTACTAGGTCAGTCTTTGTGAATGTACCATGTGCTGCAGAAAAGAAGGTTTATTCCTTTTTGTCCCTATTTATTTTTTTCCACATATCTACTAAATAATATTTCTAAGATTTATTCGCTTCTCTTACCTCTTTGTTATTTACTTTTTGGTTTGTTTCATGTAATTCTGATAGAGGAAGGTTCAGGTCTTCCACTAGTATAATTTTTCTATCTATTTCATCCTTGAGGTCCACTAGTTTCTCCGTTAGAAATCTGGATGCTATGCTATTTGTTGTATACATGTTGAGTACTGATATTTCCTCATTCTCTATACTGCCTTTTATCATGATGTAATTACCTTCCCTTTCTCTTTTGACTATATCTATTTTTACTTGGGATTTGTCAGATATCGTGATTAGACTCCTGCCTTCTTTTTATCAGTTGATCCCCAAGAGATATGGCTCCATCCTTTTACTTTCACCCTATGCGTATCTAACTTCCTCATGTGTGTTTCTTGTAGACAGCACAGGGTAGGGTTTTGGTTTCTAATCCACTTGGTTATTCCCTTGCATTTTATGGGTGAGTTCATTCCATTCACATTCAGAATTATAATTACCAGTTGTGTATTTCCCAGCATTTTGATTTCCATTCCTAATCCTGCCTTTTCTTCTTTCACTATTTCCTCCTACACTAGTGTTTTTTTAATCAGTCCCCCTAATTCCCACCCTTATTTTACTTCCCTGTCTACCCAACTCCCTTCTTATTCCCCAATTATTTTCTTTACAGTCTTTTTAAACTACCCCCACACTCTCCTTCCCTTGTATTGCTTCCCTCCCTACTAGTTCATTTGTTACCCTTCTACTTCCCTATAGGACACAAATTAATCCTCTTTCCCAGTGTATTTGATTTTTTCCCCTCTTTCAGTCAATTTCAATGCACATAAGGATTGAGGATTTCCTATCTCCAACCTCTTTACCCTTCCAGTATATTGATATTCTCTCCCCCTTCCCACCATGTGCTTCTTTGTGACATATAAATTTACCCCATTTTGTTTCTTTTCCCATTTATATTAATATTAACCTCTTCTAAACTCTCATTATGTGTGTTTATATATATATATATATATATACATATATATATATATATTTATTTATGTCTTCCCATTTCAGCCTATACAGTTTGTCATTGTTCCCTCCAAGTATAATTCTTCTAGCTACCCAGGTGATAATAACAATTTTTAAGAGTTACCAATATCCTGTTTTCTTGTAGGTAAACATATCATTTTAACTCATGGAGTCCCTTAAGAAAAGTTTGTTTGTTTTGTTTTATTTTGTTTTTGTTTTTTTCCCCTTTCTTAATTACCTTTTGATGATTCTCTTGACTTCTGTGTTTGGGCATAAAATTTCTGTTAAGGTATGATATTTTCTTTACAAATGCTTGGACTTCTATTTTATTAAATGACCACACTTTTCCCTGTGAGATTATAGTCAGTTTTGCTGGGTAGTTGATCCTTGGTTGTAGACCTAGTTCCCTTGCTTTCTGGAATATCATACAGTGTAGATGCAGCCAGATCCTGTGTTATCCTAACTGTAGTTCCATAGTATCTGAATGATTTCTTCTTAGCTTTTAACATTTTTTCCTTGGTCTGGTAGTTCTTGAATTTGGTTGTAACATTCCTGGGTGTTGTCTGTTGGCAACTAAGTAAAGGAGGTGATCTGTGGATTCTTTCAATTTACACTTTTCCCTCCTGATCTAGAATTTTGGGGCAGTTTTCTTGGATAATTTCCTATAGGATGATATCTAGGCTTTTTCTTTTGTCATGGTATTCTGGTAGACCAATGATTCTTAAGTTGTCTCTCCTCAAAAGATTTTCTAAATCTTTTTTTGTGAATGAGATTTTTCATAGTTTCCTCTATTTTTCATTTTTTGATTTTGTTATATAGTTTCCTGTTGCCTTTTGAAGTTGCTTGTTTCTAATTGCTGTATTCTTGTTTTTAAAGATTGAATTTCATCCTTCTCTGTCTGTTCTGATTTTCTTTGGAGGTCATCTTTCATCTCCTTTGCTTCATTTTTCATTTTCTTTGCCTCACCCTTCTTCTCCTTTGTCTCATTTTCAAGATGATTAATTTCGGCTTTCAAGACACTATTTTCATATTTTAGTTCCAGTGCCAGATGACTTATCTTGATTTTTAAGTTCTTTTCCCAGTTATCTTCAGGCCTCTCTTATGTTTTGAATTGTATTTTAAGTTCTTCCAAAACCTGCATCCAATTCACTGGAGTTTCTGTGTTTCTGCTTTGTGTTCCTTGATACTCCTCTGTTCCATATGCTGTTTGTTCATTGCATGGATAGAGGCTGCTCATTGTAATTTCTTTTTCCCTTTTCTGTTGTTTGCTCATATTCGTCCCTTCTTTCCCCCCCTGTAGTTGCCTGCACTCTTGCTCCTCTCATTGTGCGCTGGATCTGTGGGTTGTGCTTTTCTGTCAGCCTTCATCCTTGGAGCTTAGCAAGGCATTCAGAGCAGTTTGTGGGAGAGGAGTGTTGGAGCTTGAGCTTCCCTTCCCTCTGAAATCTTGATGAGATTAAGCCCAGTTGAGTTGAACTTGCAGTACTGGATGTGCCCTGAGGCCAAAACCTTGGGAAAGGGGGGGCAATGTGGAGTGTCTCTGCTGCTGAGACTAGGCTGACTCTTCTTTGCTTCTTGAGCTGCCTCCCAGCCGCCTGTGTTCAGATCCCTGAGCCTGGCACAGCTTTGCCTGCAAGGTACTTCCTCCAGACTAGTGCCCTTGCCTGCCCAGAGATTCCAGCCACTGCTGGAGGCTCAGTACTTTGGGTGGGGGAGGGGTCCTGGGACCTTCCTTCCCCTTAAATCTGAGTGTTCTCGAATTCAGGATTTTTGGGGGTGTACCTTTTGAGTCCTACAGGAGGGTTCCTTAGCTCTGTCCTGTTGTTAGATTTGGTTTTCAGTCTCTTAGGAGCATTTTGTTTTTAATTGGTAAAGAAGGGTTTTCAGAAGTCTGAACTTTCACTGCCTCTATGCCACCATCTTGACTCCCTAGGCCACTGAAAATATTAAACAAGCAAACCAAGGACAGGGAGAGTGATGTGGCATAGGCCAAGAGCAATTCCAGGTTGTCATCAATCTGTCAGCCAATCTTCTCAGTACTGACATTCAACCAGCTATATACACCCATATATATATACACTCAACCATTCCACCATTCTGATCACAGTGCTCTGTCTCATTCATGAGTAGCATGAGACAACCTACAAAATGCCTTATTGAAATCATATCTTACATCTGTATCATTCCTCTGCTCTATTAGTCTAGTAATCTGATCACAAAAGAAAATGAGGTTATGTTTGGCAAGAGTTGCTTCTAATGATTAATGCTTCTCTTTTTAAAAGCTCATAAGACATCAGTTCTGGCTTTTTACTCTGGAATCAATATCATTCTAAATGATCTATAGAGATTCTAGAATCTACCTTTTTTGTTTTCTAAAAACTGGAATGCCAGTTGGCCATCTCAGTTCTTCTAAGACTTCTTCCATCCTCCATGATTCCTAAAAGTTATTGCCAGTGTTTCCTATCAACAATCTACTGCTACAAGCACTTTTTTTGTACATGAGGCTTTACTTCACCTGAGTTGTGACATTTGAACTCATTTAAAGCACCTAGGGATATCTCCAGTGCTCCTTGACTATTTTGGTATCTGATTCTTTGTTATCCAAATTTAAACTATTTAGTCTAAGATAGTGATATTTGAACCTGTCATCTAGAAAGAGAAGAGGGGCAACTAGGTGGCATAGTATATAGAGGGACACACTTAGAGTCATGAAGACTTGAATGCAAATCTGAACTCAGACATTTACTAGATGTGTGATGCTGGGTCACTTGGCCTTGGTTATCTCAGTTTCCTCATTAGTAAAATGGGCCAGAGAAGGAAATGGTAAAACACTCCAGTATCTTTGCCAAGAAAACACTAAAATGGATCATGAATAGTCAGCCCTACTAAAATTGATTAAACACACACTTAGATCAGTTCATGCTAGACTAACCTCATATATTCCAATTTATAAGACAAGCAGATCAGGGGAATACAGTTGATAAGAGACACCAAGATTACAGCAAAGTATTGGTCAATCTCAAATCGAAGCTTATGGGTAAGATGGAAAGACGTGGCCAATATAATTTTATTGCACTTGCTGAGTTGTTTCACTTGTGTCTGACTCTTGGCGACCCCATTTGGGTTTTTCTTGGCAAAGATACTGATGTAGTTTGACACTTCCTTCTTCAATGCATTTTACTGATAAAGAAACTAAGACAAACAGGGTGAAGTGATTTTCTAGGGTCACAAAGCTAGTAAGTGTCTGAAGCTAAATTTGAACTTGGGTCTTCCTGTCTCCAGACCTGGCACTCTATCCACTGTGCCACCTAGCTGCCAAGAGCAAATAGTTTGGCAAAACCAGCAAAGGTTAATAATCAGATACACAGAGTAGTAGTGATGTTCATTTGGAAGGAGATCTCCAGTTGAATGCTCAAAGAAATATGTTCTTGGCCCTAGGCAGTTAAAAATGTCATCACAATAAAGGCACAGATGGCCAAATTACAAAATTTTAAGATAATATTAAGCTGTGGGGTAATAGCTTAGAGTCTGGATGAGAAAGCCAGTTTCTAAATAATACTTGGAAAACACAAACAATAAGAAGAATCTAATAACAAGAAATCTAGTAGAGATAAGTAACCCTATACTCATATATTTTTTAATATTTCCCAATTACATTTTTATCTTTGAAAAATTTATTTAATTAATTTAGAATATTTTTCCATGGCTACAAGATTCATATTCTTTCCCTGCCCTCCCCCAATCCCTCTCCCATAGCCAACGTGTACCCAATTACATTTAATAACAATTTCTACAATATGATTTCAGAAATTTTAAGATCCAAATTGTCTCCCTCTTTTCCATTCCTCCATCATCCCTGAAATGATAATCAATTTTATCTGGGCTGTACATATATAATCATACAAAGCATCTTTCCATATTGGTCATGTTGTGAGAGAATATTCATATAAAACTAAAAACCAAAAATAAAAACACACAACTAAAACAGTGAAAATTAGTATGCTTTGATATGCATTCAGATGCCATCAGTTTTCTCTGAGCATAGCATTCTTTGTCACAAGTCTTTGAGAAGTATCTTAGATCATTGCATTGTTGAGAATAGCTAAGTCTTTCATAGTGGATCACTGTATAATATTGCTGTTACTTTGTACAATGGTGTCTTGGTTCTGCTTACGTCACTGTGCATCAGTTCATGTGAGTCTTTTCATATTTTGTGAAATCATCTTGCTCATCATTTCTTGTGGCACAATAGCATTCCATCACAATCATAAACCATAATTTGCCCAGCCATTCCCCAATTAGTAGACAGCCTCTCAATTTCCAATTCTTTGTCACCACAAAAAGAACTGCTATAAATATTTTTGTACAAATATATCTTCCTCCCCTTTTTATCTCTTTGGGATACAGACCTAGTAATGGCATTACTGGATCAGAAGATATTCACAATTTTATAGCACTTTTGTCATAGTTCCAAATTGTCCTCCAGAATGGTGGGATCAGTTCGTAACTTCACTGATTCATTAGTGTCTCAATTTTGTCATACCCCATCCAAAATTTATTACTTTCTTTTACTTTCATATCAGCCAATATGATAGAGAGTACCTCAAAGTTGTTTTAATTTCTATTTCTCCAAACAATAGTGATTTAGAACATTTTTTCAAATGACCATAGATAGTTTTGATTTCTTCAATTGAAAGCTGCCTGTTCATATGCTTTGACCATTTGTCAATTGGGGAATGACTTGCATTCTTATTAATTTGATCAGTTCTTTATATATTTGAAAAACAAGGTCTTCATCAGAGAAATTTGCTGTAAATCACTCCCTCTGGGAGCTTATTGTATCTATTCTAATCTTGGTTACATTGGTTTTGTTAGTACAAAATTTTTTATGTTTAATACAATCAAAATTATTAGTTTTATATTTCTTAATGTTTTCTGTAACTTTCTCCCCTTATCCATAGATCTGACAGGTAAACTATTCTATATTCCCCCTATTTGCTATTCTATGTTCCTCTAATTTTACTTATAGTATTACCCTCTATATCATAATTATATACCCCTTCTGACCTTATGTTGCTATAGGGTGTGAGATACTAATCTATACTTACTTTCTGTCATATTGTTTTCCAGTTTCCCCAGCAATTTTAGTCAAGTAGTGAGTTCTTGACCCCAAAGTTGGGATTACACTTCTATTTTTAAAAAAACCCACTTTACAAGTATAGGATAATGATGGTGTGATTCCATAACTTTTTTTTTGGTAAAAGAGATCTTGATTTTTAGTAAAGTGTAATCTCAGTATGAGCCAACAATATTACATGATAGTATAAAAAGTGAAGGTGATTCTGGAATACATTAAAAGAGGTATCCTGTCCAGAATGATGGGAGTGATAGCTTTACTGCAGTGAATAGATCAGACCACACCTATAATATTATATTTAATTCTAAGCATCATGTTTTAGAAAGGGAGAAAGAATGAGAGCTATATTCTAGCATTTGAAGATTTGACATACTGATGAAAAGATAGATCTGTTTATCTCAGCTCCTGAAAGTACAGCTAAGAGTAGGGAGAGGAAACTCAAGAGTCTAATTTAGTCTTGGTGTAAGGAAACAAGTCCTAACTATGAATGCTATACAAAGAGGGATGGGCCAGTCCCTCTTCATTGAGGGTTTTCAAATAAAGATTAGGTGGCTACTTGTTGAAGAAGTTCTAGCAAGGTTCATATACATGTCTAAAAGCCTCTCTGATACCATTACTTCTCAACATTATCCTCAAGCTTCCTTGTTATTACTGGAAAATAGTTTTTCTTTTAAAAAAACCCATTTTGAGGTCTTTTAACACTTTTACAGGCCTCAGATTTAGCCTTATGGCACCATTTTTGTAGTCTTTCTTGGTTATATGCCTATGATTCCATCTTTTGAAAAAATGCTTTTAAAATCTGAGTGCATTAGAGAGTTCCTAATGTAGACACAACAATCTTTTTAGATGTTACCTTTTCCCAACCCAGTCTTTTTTATGTGAGATCTGGATAGTTGATTGCATCTTCCACATTTCTCATTAATCTTGTGCCTTTGAGAGTCTTTGGCCACAGGACGATGCTCATATTTTATCTGAACTTCCTGAACTCCATTTTTGTAAGACCTATAAGCCTGTGTCTGACTCTGCCAAGTAGATCCTTCCATGGCTATTACAAGCTCTAAGATGGCATGGTTACTGCCTTTTAAGTTACATTTTTTTTCTATTGCACCAAATAATATGCTTTGTTGCTACTTATTTTCTGAGAGATGATACTGTTAGGAATATAAGCACTGCTCTTACTTACAAGAGAATCAATTCTTAAAATTATGTCAATATTTTGAGTAGATCCATGATCTCATGGACATGGGTTCTACCCTCACCACTGCAGATCAAAAATGTCTTCTCGCTATGTGCAAGCAACCCTTCCCTCTTGCACTTTTCATGTATAAAAGATGTCAAGATATAGACTAGATAATGGTTCATTCCGAGCATACCCAAGGAACAGCCATTCCCAGCTCTCTTTAATTTGATGCCCTTTATTCTACTGTTTATCCCCAATTTATCCTGTAGATATTGTTCTTTGTATAGTTCCTTTCCCATTAAACTATAAGCTTCTTGAAAACAAGGACTCTTTTTTGCTTTTCTTTTTAACATTGTCCCTCTCATCCCCTGGGACTTAGTTCTTAGAACATGCTGGAGCATATTAGTACATAGTGCTTAATAAGTGCTTGACTTTACTTAATGGGTTATGTCCATTTAAAGGAACTAGGAAAGGAGAAGCTTAGGGTACTCTTGTTCAGTATTTGAAGGCATGCCATGAGAAAGAAGGAAAGCATATTATTAATGAGGGCTTAGTCTTATTCCACTTGGCTTCAGAGGATAGAAATAGTAATATTAGCTGGAAGTTGCAGCAAGGGGGAAATTTTAGTCTCCATATAAAAAGACTAAATCAAAATTCTAGCTGAGGGAGTGGCCTTGAGAGGCAGTGGCTTCCATTTAACAGAGGTCTTCAATGAAAGGTTGGATGACCATTTGTTGGAGGTTAGAGGAGATGCTCTTCTTCAGATATGGATTAGATTAGATGGCCTCCGAAATTCCTTCTAAATTTCATGATCCTTGACTAGGTCTTCCTAGTAATTCTTCATAAAAGATGAAAGTCACACTTATTTGGAGACCTTTCTCTGGTAATTATAATATATTGTGTACATCACTGCATCACCAGGCCTGTCCATGTGCTCTTTATATACAAATGGCCAATATCCTTTCCAGTCATGTATGTTCCTAATAGTGATTTTTATGCTGTTTCACACATAAGACATCACTAGCAATATGCTACAACCTACTTAAATGCATCATGTATCATTCCATTTGCCATTATGCCACCTGCAATTTTGCTTCTTTTGAAATATTGGTGATCCATGACCCATAGCAACACAAGGACACTCACATTTAAAACATGGCCTTTTAAAGATGTGTCTTGGAATCAAGAAAACATTATTTAGTTGACAATATGAGATCCTACCTAATCTCTTTTTCATATTCAATTTTATATATGTATATACACATATCCAATATCCACTATTCATATGTTATCTACACACACACACACACACACACACACACACAAAATGGTAAGCTTTTCATCTAGTTGTATATATAATTAGAAAAGAGATATCCCTCTGTCACTTTTTTGGTCTGTATTATAACAATATCCTCCATATACATGGGTCATCAGGTGGTTCATAATAAACCACCACAAATAGCTTTCTGCTTTTCTCTTCTTTTACTTTCACCCAAATGTCTTCGATTGCGATGCCACCTTTTGGTTCAGGGTTTCCTTTTCAGGTAATAAAACTTATTCATATATAATTTTACTTTTCATCCACTTTTATTATATCTATTTCTTTGGAATGTGATACATACATTATACACACACACACACACACACACACACACATACATATACCTTTTGACTATTACTTTCCTTTCATTAGTTGCATTCAACTAAGTCTTGGTGAAAGCTAAGAGAAAATGGATTAGAATATGAATATTGAAGGTCAAAAGTCCTGATATCCTTCCCACGACTTCTTTTTCTGAGAATCGTGGCACACTGCTTCTATTCTTAGGTTGATTTACTGTTCATGTTATTTTTGTTTACTTTTTTACATATAATTATTCTCTTATTTTTCTCAATTACATGTTAACAAAAAAATTTAACATTCATTTTAAAAGTTGTGAGTTTTAAATTCTTTCCCTTCTTTCCTTGAGAAGGCAAACAATTTGACACATTTAGTTTTATAATTTATCCTGTATGCTTTTATCTCTACTCTTGTAGTTTTTAAGTCTAAAGTATTTTAAAAAATCTCTTGCTAAATACATTCTCCCTGGTTATCATAAGATATATTTTGTCTTTTACCAAGTATTCACTCTTTTGGCATCACAAGTCGTAGTCCAGAAAACCAAATCCTCTTCTTTAAAACCCACAGAGCAAACACTTTACTTCTTTATCTTTTGTTCTTTTCTAATGTCACAATTGTCACTGGGAAGAATATATCGATACCATCTACATCTCTGATGTACTCAGTTTTATAGGCAGGGCATAAAGGTTGCTAGAGATATATTCGAGGTCATTTCTACCTGTGGAGTCCATTTCAATGTGAACCATGAAGAATGGATAATGACTTGAAGATCTGTAGGCTACGTTACACCTCAGTTACACATTCCAAGCAAAATGGTTCTCTTCCTAATTAGATACTCCTGGTTAATATAAGACCACTTTCATCTTCATTAGATAGAAGACATCAACCCAGCATTACGAGTCTGTGTCTCCTACAGCTAGTAACAAAATTCACATTATACCAACTGTGAATGTTCCTTATTGTTCCTTAGAGCTTGGGAATTAGCTTCTTTCATGTGTCAGCAATCCATAATTAAATATTTGTTCATTAGATACTGGGGATGCAAATGCAAAAGAAACAATATTCCCTGCCCTCATTGAGTTTACTGTCTACGTTCTTTTTTTAAAGAAGGTGTTCCTGATTCACTTTTGGGGGGAAATGCATCCAAAGGGGACATTCTTTTCCATTTTTCTTTTGCATCACATTTTCCCACTGGCTAAATTCTTTCCCACAAGTAATAGTGGTTGAATTGACTTTCTGTTTTTATTCCTATCTTTTTGTGAAACTATTTTGAGCCTTGATGACAAGGTAAAGAGTGAATAATTGAGAAAGGACCAAGAGATGGAAATTAAGTAAGAGAATAGCTACATTACATCATGTAGTACCATTTAAATCATAGGCTTAGGGAATAATAAATGCTCAAAGTGGTCCACTGTGGTACTCAGATCATCCTCTGCACATAGCTCATTAGCTCAGATTTCCATGGGCCAAAAGAAATGGATTGCTTTTACTGTGTTGTAGAAATAAGAGACTTCTAAATTGTTTTCCACAAAATCCACACCAGAGTGGTATGGTAGATAACCTGTTAAACTTGAAGTCAGACGATTCTTGAGTTTGAAGCCTGAGTGTCATTTAGTAGTTGATTGTGGACAAGTCACTTCAAACCTCAGATTCACAGTTTCCTCATTTCTAAAATGAAAATATTAACAGCACCTATGATAGAGGGTCAATTGAGTATATATGTAAAAACAGTTTGTAAACCTTCAAGTGTTACATAACTTTGAGGGGAAGTGACCATCCCCTCTGAGAGTCTGTTATAGAAAAAGACAGGCAATATGTTCATAGAATGACATAGATTTCCAAGTATTTAGAGGAGGAATATTTAGGATCCAATGATCTAAAAGTTCAGAGTGGAAGTCAGCCTAGGAGGAATGAGAAACTCTCAGAAAGAAAAATCTGAAGATACAAAAGGCAACAATTCTAATGTATGATGAATGGGTGATGTCACTAACTAACTAGGATTTCAATAATGTATGTTCAGAAGATAGAAACAAAGGCCGATACAGAGGATAAGTATGAAATTATGCCATAATTGTCTAAAATAGTGTAAGGAATGCTCAAGTTCAGAATTAGCTGAGGCTGGGGAGAGAAGCTGAGGAAAAGAAGAAAGTTTTTTTTTAAATTTTTTAGGTTTTACTTATTTTCTTGCAAAGCATCAGTAAAACATTACAAAAAAAGATATCTAGTGATTCACATACCATTACCTATGCACAGGACCCTGACACCAACAAGTGTCTCTTATCCTGCTTCTCTGGCATCTCTGCTCCTCTGACCTGGTTACTTAGTACTTCTGTTAAGGTTGCTGCCATCTGTTTAGAATGCTGGCAGTACTGCATGGGTTATAAGCTAGAATGGTACTTTTCAGTAGGCCATTATTCTCCTTCACACATACAGATACCCATGCACATACAGTGACAAATTATCCCAATCACAGGAGTTGACTTAGGGAAAAAGACAAGAGGGCTGGTCTAAGATAACCTGGATGTGAATCCTAACTTGACTCTTTAATATCTGTATGATCTGATTCCAGTTTCACGGCCTCTCTGGACCTCAGTGGACCTTTCTGTAAAATGCAGGGACTTAGTAAAAAGATCTTTGAGATTCCTTTTAGATTGGGATTCCCTTATTTTCACATTCCTATAAATGGGTGCAGTCTGAATACCAACTATCTATTTGTGCCCTTTCCAATTCATTTTCCCTTTCCAGTCCCCGAGTCCATACAACAGATCTCAACTGAAGCTTCTGCCAATTTGAGACCTCCTTTTAACTGGATGACTCCATAGGATACTTTCACTATGGATTGTGAAATCAGTTTTATTCTGACTTGGGGCAAACCAACATCCCTGAATACAATGCAGATGGTTACCCACTTGCCAAGGCATTTGCTGAAACATGAGTTTCCAATTCACTGAAACTTTATTTCCCAAGTGCTCAGGAGATACCGCCAGCACCATGATGCTCCAGTACACAGGGCTCTGCATACTAGCACATAATAAAGGCAGCATATGGCTCCTCTCACTATCCTTGCAGTTGAAGGGGTTTTAAGGCAAAGTCAGAAGGGAAAGACATTTCTTGTGCCAAGAAGCCCTCACTGAATTCTATTTAGCAGCAAGGAGAAATTCTAGGCAGATGTACAGGAAAAGAGGCCATTCAAAGCTTACACCTGCCAGAGGATGCAATCTAAATGCTGGCTGTTTGGATATCTGGGATGCTGAGCTGATTCTGCTAGTGACCCTTGGAGATTCAGAACAACCTGCACACTGCACAGTAGTTACAATGATAGCAAACCCAAAAGACTCTCCCCAGTTCATCATAGCATCAGGTAGAAGAAGGAACTGTTGCCAGCTAGTGACACACTTTCACATCTGAGTTAATATGGTCAAACTGGACTTAAGTGCCTTTCCATTGACAACTGCATTCAAAAGCCTCGATCTCCATAACAGACATATGGAATGGATATTGCTTGATATAGAAGGAAAATCTGTGCTCATGGGAGGTTATTATAACACACCAAGGTTATTCTTTCATCAACTGGAAATCTGAAATGCAAAACAGCTTTAGCTGTCAAATTCATAAACCTGACCATCTATTGAAGAAAATTTAGAATTCTGGTTCTTTACTATTAGAAAATTTTAACAATGCTAATTTCCTTTAGCTCATTGTGTGTACATGTAACCTTTATAATGCCTGTGAGGGTTTAAGGGTGTGTCTAGTTGAAAAAGAAGATGAAAAGAAAGGATACTAACTCCATCCTCTGGCCCACCACCCTTGGAATAAGGGCGTTTCTGTCTTTGTCCAGACACTCCCCTTCTCCATTGGGTAGGACCTAATATTTGGTCACCTTTCCCAAACTCTACAAAGAGATTACTCCATGCATACATGGGGAGGAAGGGGAAGCAAAAGAGAAAATAATATAGGCCAAGAATTGAGTTTCCTCTTAGACATCAAAAGCAACTGGCTCACTTTCTTAGATATTTATAAAGATTAAGAAGTCAATACTATTATTTCTCATATCATTCCAAAGACCTCTAGTTGATATCCAGATTTACCATGTACTTTATCCTGAATACAAGAGCAGTCACTTTCCCTCTTTTGAAACTCTCTACTAAAAATGAAAAAAATACAAGTGAAAAGATGTTACATTTGATTATATTTTTATCTTGAGCAAGCCAGAATTAAAAATGTTAATATTATCAGGAATTATGAATGAACCTAAAAAATAGGAAAAAATTCAGAGTAAATGTCTTTTATCTTGGGCAGCATTGTGGGGGGATAAAGCACTGTAGCAGTCCACTCCTAACTAGGGGCAAGGGGAAAACAGTATGTGCAGATTGCTCAGTCTTGGGCATGCTCAGTAGTGCTCATGGCTGGGAAGGCCTCTGACCCTTGACCCCAGCTTCTCCCAGGTTAGGCGGGAAAACAGGTTTCTTTGTTCTCACCTGGTTAAGAGAAACCACACCTATGCCTTGTCATTGACCAATGAGAATCATCCCTATGTACTGTGTATATTTGCATATCAAAAACTATATCTAGCCCAGCAGGCTCCGCCTTCCCTCTCTCTGCCCTCTGCTCTCTGCTCTCTGCTCGCTCCTTCTCTTTCAGGCTACCTGATGGCTGTCCTTGCAGGAGCTTGGCCTCTGGCCAGGCTCCATCTTTAATCTTTCTCTATTCACCTCTCTGACCTGCGTGGTATGGATCTCAGGACTGGAAAAGCCTACAGAATTGGTCCTTTGATCAGAGCTTAGCTGTGGCTCATTGATAATTAATAAAGACTCATCCTGAACACCTCATATCTCTATTAGGACTCCGTCACTTCCCTCGTGGTATCAAAACTTCTATCCTGTCTCTATCTTCCTACCTTGTGGCTTCTCTCACCTCAGAGAGAGCTACAGATGGCGCCCAACTTTCTCGTGGCATTCCACTCTTTTATTTCACACAGCGAATGGGAGAACGCGTTCGAGGACACGAAGCTAAAGAGCGTAGGCAGGTGCCGGAGTTCCAGGAAGGTTGCCGTACCTCTGGCCAAGGACGGTAAGTCCTCCTCTGCTTGAGGTGGGTCTCCCCTCTGAACCCTGCTCGACTCTTAATGTCGTAGCTTGATGGGGGAGAAATGGAAGTCTCAAGAGCTTAACTGCCTGAGACTGTGAATCAGGATGAGGGAAGCACACGATCGGTCAGAGAGGGATTCTTAAACTATCTCTGTCAGGGAGGTGCAGTTTCCCTCCCCCACCTGGGTCTGCTAGTCGGAGGCCTCCTCTCTGGGACCTGGATCTCCGGAGGTTAAGAAACACCTGAGGAGTGGTCTGAGGGGGAGGGGAAGGAAAAAGAAAATTTGACCCAGGGAAACCCTCACTAGGGGCTATTGAGAACTTGAAAAATCTCAGTCTGAAACAAACAGTTGCTAGAGCCTAGTGAATTTCAAAAGGAGCAACTGGGAAAAGAAAAAGCAGGAGTTAAAATTTCATCAGGAAAGCAAAGTCAAATTTACCTGCTATTCATAGGCAAAACAGTCAAATATCAAAAGGGTATAATTGGGAATGTTATGACAGTATAAGGAATGCTGTCCACTTGCAGCACAAAAAGGGTATTACTATCCAAAATGTAATGATGATTATGATCTTAAAGGGTACATTATATTTGCAAACAACATGTTTTTATTAGAATCAGACTTATCTAGAAGTCAATTTTGCTAAGCGGTGACATTTCCACTTTCATAAAGAAAGAGGTGGATATGGTATCACTAATCATCTATCTTTTCTACACCCCAAAAGGAAGATAAGTTAAAGCTTTGTAATAATCAATATTGAATTTAATGATAAAGATCACATTGTGTGAGATACCTGAATTGGGTTAAAAATCATCAAGATATTAAGACTGTAAGGGACCCAAGGGGATGATAATGTTGGGTCGAGGTCTTGTTTATATGTTCACAGATAATGAAAACATCTGGTCTCCCACGTCATACTTCATGCCAGCTGATACAGACCAGGAAGAGAAGCAGACGGAAGGTGATGGCATCAGCTATCTACATGCCAGCCACAATCCAGACATGCTGGAAGGACACTTCTTTGGTGACTAATATCACTCTAGAACAATGACATTACACTATTAGAGACATTGGCTATTAGGCCACTGATGGACACTTGTCATGCTGACATCCATTGAGATGGGGTACCCAGAGCAACATCAAGTATGCTAATGCAGAAGGACTAAATCACACTTGTGTCTGTACAAGACACCAGATATGTCCCACATTCCAAAGACTTTGCGATGGGATTGAGATGAAATAGCTACAAATTGTCTAGCTACCAAGGTATACCTTGTATTTTGTATATGATACTGTCAAAGGGAATTTTGTATGCATTATGAATTGTATGCATTGTAAAGCTACCACTTGTATTGTAAGAAATGCTGTTATCAACAAGGGTATAGACCTTGGTATGACTCTCCAAAGAGTAGGAGATAGAAAACTTTCATTCATAGGATAGATCTGATACCTCTGACATCAAAAATGAGGTGCTAAGCAGAAAATGCTGCACAGACAGGTTTAATGGACAGATGACACTGATGTTACTCTCAAGAAAGAATGAGAGATCAGGAAAAAGACATTAGGAAATCTTTAATCAGGAACTTGAGTTATTGTAAGAGATCATTGACATCCAGGCAAAGATTATGTTCCTGACAATACCAGGATGGACATTAAGGGCTGACTACCAGAGATGTAGTTAAGTGTTAATACCATTGTTAACCATTACTCCTGATACCCTGTCTTTGTGGGTAATATCTTAATAGGAAAAATGTCTTGCTCTCCTCCAACAGTCCCAGAATTCAGACGGCCGCTGGATTCGGGATCTATTGGCTTCCCTTTCATATACTGGAAGACGTTCTGGTATATGGAAGTAAGACCTCATGAAAAACTGAGGACTCTAGGTTTGACAATTTCTGTGGACGCGCAGTCATTGTCTCTCCTAGGTGGAAAAAATTATTATTGCACAAAAACATGGAGCAAGGGCAAAGTATAATCTAAGTTTTACTGTTTTGGAGTATGGATTAAAAACATGACACAATAGGCACAGATAAGCGTGCAGAAAAAGCACATTGAATATTATACACTGACAACTAGGAATGAAAAAGCTATGTCAAATGCTGTAGGTACAAGAAACTGTAGAAATTGTTTCTACATGGGAAACAACTTAAGCTTCTATTTACCCAAACATTGGTTTGGTGGAATGAATTTTGCAAATATTGGTAATGGTATAGGCTTTGTTATCATATTGATGGGTTTATTTATACAAGCAGAGATTTAAAAATAAGGAAGACATTAGGAATATGCAGTCAGAACTTGAAATATTACTTCATTATCACCATCATGGTTATTTAAGTTACAATTGAGAATGTAAAATGGATGGGAATATTGGTATTTGTTAAAAATTGCACTGTGATTGATGTATTGATGTTTTTGCACAGCCTGTAATGGTGCAAAATTATGTTCATATACAAGGCGAATTTTGATCTATTTAGATCAGGAATTAGAAATCATTGGGAATGTAAGTTCTGATATTTTACATTGGCTCAGTTTCAAAGATACCACATAGACTGTGAGCCAAGAGCCAAGAGAATCTTGTATTAATTTTGGAATCAGGTTTCCAGGATCGATTTTCTAAGATCATTTGACATGTGATAACATGATCCTCCAGAATTGTTAAGAGAGGATGTTTTTCTTTGAAGGGATCTCTCCCAACACACAAACAAAAAGAAAAGGGAGAGGAATCTTATAGAGATCAGTATTTATATTTTTAGAGGAAACTTTTTGATTGATCAACCTTGATTTTTTTCTTTTACACTATTAAGGCCAGAATTTTTAAGTACAAGGAAAGTACTGTTAATGCTCTGATCCAGAATTATGAAGGTGCAAAGATTTCTAGAATTACAGTCACCTAACAGTCGGTGAACATGAGAACATGACAGCAATTGTTAATTTTCAGATGACCATACTGGAGAGTGATGTCTGATTGCATGTAAGGGGAATCATAATGAATCTTTCATTATGGACCAGACAGCCTCAGCCACGGTTACATTTTCCATGTGAAATGGATGTTTGAGGTTGGGAAATGCAGAGACATGGCGTACTGACACCCTCAGTCGCTGGACGTCCTGGCATCGAGCTACCAACCAGTTTCCTATGTGGCAGGCATCTGGCAGTGAGCACAGAAAGATCCCCAAGATGCAGTATCAGGACGAGAGAAAGGAAGGACTTATCCTTCATCTCCAGGGATAGTATTTTGCTAACTGTTGAAAAGGCTGACAACTTCTGATAGTCCAGACTGAAAGGTGGCATGTTTGGTTATTGCACCTGTCATGTGAACCATGGAGTTCTACCTCATTAGATCAGGATCAGTAGCGTGGAAATTATTTTCTTAACATTTTTATATCTACTAAGACTGTTGCATTGATCTTGATATGCAGACAGACAGATAGAAAGATCAGTTTGGGAATTTTTAAGATTGATCACTGAATCAGTTTATGCTGGTGTTCATTCTTGATTGGGATATCTAAGTTATACAATCAGGATAGATTTTTCATCTCTGTATCAGAATATGATTATGCACCAGAGTGTTTGTATTTGTTAATGCTGTAATGTTGCTACATTTTGATATTACACTATTCATTTGTGTGTAAAACAAAAAGGGGGAGATGTAGCAGTCCACTCCTAACTAGGGGCAAGGGGAAAACAGTATGTGCAGATTGCTCAGTCTTGGGCATGCTCAGTAGTGCTCATGGCTGGGAAGGCCTCTGACCCTTGACCCCAGCTTCTCCCAGGTTAGGCGGGAAAACAGGTTTCTTTGTTCTCACCTGGTTAAGAGAAACCACACCTATGCCTTGTCATTGACCAATGAGAATCATCCCTATGTACTGTGTATATTTGCATATCAAAAACTATATCTAGCCCAGCAGGCTCCGCCTTCCCTCTCTCTGCCCTCTGCTCTCTGCTCGCTCCTTCTCTTTCAGGCTACCTGATGGCTGTCCTTGCAGGAGCTTGGCCTCTGGCCAGGCTCCATCTTTAATCTTTCTCTATTCACCTCTCTGACCTGCGTGGTATGGATCTCAGGACTGGAAAAGCCTACAGAATTGGTCCTTTGATCAGAGCTTAGCTGTGGCTCATTGATAATTAATAAAGACTCATCCTGAACACCTCATATCTCTATTAGGACTCCGTCACTTCCCTCGTGGTATCAAAACTTCTATCCTGTCTCTATCTTCCTACCTTGTGGCTTCTCTCACCTCAGAGAGAGCTACAAGCACCCACTTTATAGCCTGATACCTATGCTCTGCAAATGAAAGTCAGCAACCAACAGTAGCTCTAATATTTTCTCTTGGAAATTCTGATGTCCCATCTAGGTGGTAGAAAGTGGGGATGCCTTCAGCACTTGTAACTCCAGCAGTTATTCTACAAGCAGCTGTGCTTGAGATATTCAGAATGCCTGTGGGAACTTTTCTTCTACTTCTTTTTCTCTTCAATCTGTTCTTGCTTTATTTCTGTCTATCTTTGTCTGTTTCTTCCTTACGTGGTCATCTCACCACCTGTGTACTCTCTCATGAGAATTTCTCAGTTTCTCCCAGAACAAGAAGAAACAGCACAGTTTGTATGGATATACATTTCCCAGAAACTTGTCTAGACATTCAAGACTTTTCTGCCTGAGTGGAATTTGTATATGATTTACGGTTTATGATTCCTCCAAACTTAAACTAGATGTACATGTTGGAGGAAAGGATATATGTTAGGAAAGTCCTTTCATGATCTCATTTTGGGGGAAATTTAGACGGACTTGAAAGCTTGGTGTTTGATTAATCATCTGTTTTTTTTGGAAAGTTAAAGGCAAGGTATGGTAGTAGCATGGCATACAGGCTAGAGTATTGGCCTGAGAGTGTTTCTGTTTCTTTGGAGTAAATTAAGATTACTGAAGAGGGATAAAATGACCCAAGTGCAAATCCCTGCTCTCTTACTCACTGCCTATGTGAACTTGGGCAAGTCAAGTGGGCCTCTGAGGCCTTAATTTTGTCATATGAAAAATGAGGGTTCTAGGATGATATAATTTCTTAAGTTCCTTACAGTTTTAAATCTATAATGCTAAGAGTCAGAGGAGTACTGGTTTCAAATGCTGTCACTGACATATTACTAGCCATATGACTATAGGAAAAGCTCCTTAAACTCTCCAAGCCTTTAGCAACTCACTAGACCTTATGTACTAAATTAAAGATTAGTTTTAATTGCAAGCAGTGAATGAAATTCTCATGCTAGGAGCTCTCCATTTAGCTCCTTTGAGTACTGTCATATCTGAAAAGCCATGGACTAAAAACAAATCTCAGGCAAGATATTTGGTATCCATTTTAAAAGAAATATTATGGAAAATGTGGGGTGTATATATATATATATATATATATATATATATATATATATATACTTCATGATTAGAGAATCATGGAATACCTACTTGATCAATATTTTTGTAGTACTTCTCCTGTTTTCTTTCTGTACTTTAAAAGTGTGATAAAGTATGGTCTGGATTAAAATCTTGCCTCCTTTGTTCTTTGTAACCCCAGGCTAGTCATTTCTCTCTGGGTCTCAGTTTCATCATCTATAAAGGTAAATGATTAGACTACCTGATTTCTAAAGTCCCTTATATCTGTAAATTTAGGATCCTGTGCAGCATGTTATGGAAATGTTTGTGATTTGGGAGATCTTGTCTTATCTCTCTCCAAGGACCAAAGCTACCCACTTTCCTCATGCCCTATGGTAGCACTAGAACTCTCCATATTTATAATCTTCCATCCCCAAATGAGCTCATTAAAGAGCACTTCTATATAAAATCAAGAGTAAGATCCTCATCTAGATGCACCTAAAATCCCATCTCTATCTACAAAACAAAATTGTCTTCAGTTTTCCTGAGTTCATCTGACACTGAGAAAATAAGATATTTATTTTATATTTGATTCCATTCTATAACTGATTCTATCCTGTACCTTATATGACTCAAACTGTCTCCTTTCTTTCCTTCCCTCTGCCTTTTTGGAGATAGTAAGCAATTTGAAGTACGTTAAACTGTATTATAATGTAAAACATACTTCCATATTGGTCACTGTTGTAAGAGAATACTCATATAAAATCAAAAACCCCAAATCAAACTACAAATAAACTATGAAAAGTAGTAAGTTTCGATCTGCATCTGACTCCAATAATTCTTTCTCTTGAGGTAGACAGCATTCTTCCATATGTCCTTCAGAACTGTCCCAGGTCACTGTATTGCTGAGAGTAGCTAAGCCTCACAGTTGGTCATTGTACAATATTGCTTTTACTATGTACAATGTTCTCAAGGTTCTGCTTATTTCACTCTGTATCACTTCATGTAGCTCTTCTCAGTTTTTTGTGAAATCATAGAAATCTCTTATCTTTAAATGCCAGGTAACCTGATCTCTTTTCTCTGTAACTCTGGCTGTTCTTCAAGAAAGTCTGGACTCTTATTGTTTGTGATGCTAACTAGTCATGCAGGCAGACACCACCAAAGAGCTTTCCACAGAAGGAAGGGTTGTTGCTAGACCTGCATTCCTGACTTCCAGCTGATCATATTGTTTGCTATCATTCATGACACTTTAGACTTTGTAACCAATCATAATGTTTTCCATCTGTGATACTTCACATTCTTTGCTCTATACCTCCCAGAAAAAAAACAATCATAAAAAGCTAGCTCATCACACTTTATGGTCTCATGGAGAAGCCTAGATTACAGCGATCTAGGATCTTGATAGTGAATCCATTGGATTTCCCTTTTTGGAAAGAAAACAGGAAACACCTGGCACCTTCTGTTAGCAATACCCTAAAGTGAAAGAGCTAACAATGGCATTTCTGCCCTTTGTGTGGGCACAAACACCATGTACAAGGTGTTCCAGAGAGTATGAAACCACTTTCAGTTAACATGTAATGTGCGACTCCTGCCTCTCTCTTCAGACACTCTCTGCCATATGCACTGAAACATATTCAGAGGGGAATTAGAGAAACTCAAGGTCAGGAAAGCAGATGCATTCACATTCTCTGGACAAATGAGAGGGAAGCCAGAATCACCTGTGGAGGCCAGCCATACCATCTTGGGAACATTCCCTCTCCATCTCTTATGTTCTCAAAAGAATCACTGAGAATGTGGACAACATTTTATGTATTTTTTATCTGCTTCTTGGACATAATTTTTCTTCGACATAAAAAATTCAGTCCTAAGGAGCTTCAAAGTATTTGGTTGTAACATTTCACAGCTCAAGCTGAAGGCTTTGAAAATGATGCCATTTTACATATCAATAGTATTAATGAAAACATCATGGTTAGTTCTTAAGGATTTGAGCTAAGAGGTCCTTAGAACCATAGGATAGGCAACAAACTTGGGATTAATTAATTGGTTAAATGGAAATCTCAGGTGAGGAGATTTCCTCCTCCAATGTAGGTCAGGGTCTTCTCTGTAACTTTTATTACTGGAAAAGAGAACAAGCAATTATTAAGTGTCTACTATGTACCAGACATTGAGCTAATACAGTACAAATATTTTCTCATTTGATCTCTGCAATAATTCTGATGAAGGAACTATAATCTTTGTTTTATAATTGAGGAAATTGAGGCAGACAGAAGATAAGTGACTTCCCCAAGGTCACACAGTTAACACATTTTTGAAGATGGATTTTAATCCAGATCTTCCTGGAGTTTACCCACTACACCATCAATTTGCCTCAACTTTTAGACAACTATGTGGAACACTGAAAGGTTCAGTGACTTACTCAGAATCATATAGACAATAAGTTTCAGAGAAGACTTTTGAACCTAGGGCCACCTTTCAGGTCTGGAGGCTGGCTCTCTATCCACTACGCAACATTGCCACTTTTCTTGGGACCACATATATACTCATATTAGAAACACGCGTCTCTGTCATCTTGCCTGTTTGAAGTACTATGATTTTCCAAAGTCAATGTACTTTTCAAGATTCTGGTTGGACTCAACTACTAGGGCAGATTATTTACAGAGCCTGAGAAATCAAAGAGTTGTCAAAAGAATCATCAAAATAACAGATAATTGTAAGAAAAAAAAAGTACATGGTCTACAGCAGGAAGGCCAGCCTCTGCATGGACACTTGCTCTCTAGCAGAAAAAAAGCCTCCCCTCTGGAACAGGGAATCAGCTGGGCTCAAGCCCTCCTGGAGTCACACAGCTGGGCTTTTGGTCCTTCCACTGCAGGCATGGATCCCCCTGAGATAGACTCATCTGGCTATAGAAACCGCTAACCAATGCACACTTGGGCTCATGTCTCCCAATTTAATTAATACAGATTTTTGTTCTCAATCCACTGGCTAGTACTAGATTCCTAGTACATGAACTTTCTATGAAAGCTGGACAACAGAATACTCTGCACCTGGAAAGAATGGACAGGAAATATCTAGTCACTAT
This sequence comes from Monodelphis domestica, assembly GCF_027887165.1. Lineage (NCBI taxonomy): Eukaryota > Metazoa > Chordata > Mammalia > Didelphimorphia > Didelphidae > Monodelphis > Monodelphis domestica. Next base: position 12,205,850 of record NC_077235.1, on the reverse strand, counting down.
AGAAAGCACATTGGTGGTGTCCACCTGTTTGGCTAATGTCACAGCGATAACAGAACAGACTTTATTGCAGGTCAGCCAGTGTTGCAGAGATAACAGGCCACCCTCCCTGCCACCCATCTGCATCCTTCAAAGGCATCAGTTACAAAACTATGTGGTTTTGTGGCCCTTAGCTACTGAAGCAGTAGTTTCTATTAAGTACACAGTGTGTGGAGAGTAGAGTATTTTGTGTGGCCAAGGACATAGAGAGAGAAAGAAACAGGAAGAATCCTTCTCCTCAATGAAGTCAAAACGGAATGCAAGAAGTCAGGTTGTATACACACATACATATATGCATACACAAAGGGTGAAGTGTGGTGTCAACATGCTACAACTCTGTGCTCAAAGTAAAGGGCATTCTTGACCATGGTACAGCACAACGCACACTCCATTTGGCAGCAGATAATATGGGTTTGGATCCTGGCTTTGCTATCTGCTTGCTTTCTCTGTGAGTCTGGAAAGGTCACTATAAACTCTTTCAACCTAAGCTTCCTCATTTGTAAGATACAGAGGTTGGACAAAATGACTTCTGAGGTGCCTGGCACCACTGAATACTATGATTTATTTCCTGTATGCATCTCACTATGTAATGCCATGATGTGTTTACTCAATTCTATTAAGGCATGTAGATGGTACAGTAAGGAGAGAGCTGACTTTAGAGTCAAGAAGCCTCAAGGTAAAATTCTGCCTATAACATTATTGACCCAGGTCAAGTCACTTAACCTCTATCAGTCTCGGTTTCTTTAACTGTAAAATGAAGGAAATAACAGCATGTATCTGCTTCTAGAGTTGTTGTGAAGATGAAATGAGATTTTGCATATATATGACTCTATAAATGTATATATACTTCTGTAAATATGCATGTATAATGCTTTGTAAAGCTTAAATGTTATTCAATTTCTAACTATTATACCAGTCCCCAGTCCTACATCACTGGTCTTTTCTACTACCTTCTAATGACCTCCCACCCAGCTTCAAAGAGTGGCTTACATACTCCCTCCTCCATGAGGCCCTACATGACCATTCCCATTTGGAAATTATTTTGTCCCTTTCTAAACTCAATAGCTTCCTCGTGAGCTTATTCAGCTTTGTTATATTTTAGTAGTTTGTGAACCTATTCCATCCCCTTGTATGACTGAGCTCTATTATAGAACCTGACACTGTGTCTCTAGTCCTTGGCCAAATGACCTGCACATAATAGTTAAAAAATGCTCAATTGAACAAAAACCTCTTATAGAACTAGGAAAAATAATAACAAAATTTATCTGGAAGAACAAAAGATCAAGAATATCCAGAGAACTAATGAAAAAAATTTGAAGGAAGTTAGGCTAGCAGTAACTAGACCTCAAATTGTACTATATAGTACAGCAATAATCATCAAAACAATTTGGTATGGGCTAAAAATAGATTGGGGGATGAATGGAACAGATAGGTGTAAATGATATTATCAATCTAGAGTTTGATAAATCCACAGATACCAGCTTTTGGGATGATAATTTACCAAATGAAAAAAAATTGCTGAAAAAACTGGAAATTAGGCAGAAACTGGGTATAGACCAAAATCTTACACCCTATACAAAGATAAGGCCAAAATGGGTATATGATTTAGACATAAAGGGTGATATTACAAGTAAATTAGGGGAACATAGAATAGACTACTTTCAGATTTATAGAGAAAGGAAAAATGTATAACCAAATAAGAGATGGAGAACATTACATAATATAAAACAAATAATTTCAATTATATTAAATGAAAAAGGTTTTGTACAAAAAAGCAACATAACTAAGATTAGAAGAGAGAACAATCAACTAATATAACAATTTATAACAAATTTCTCTGATGAAAGTCTCAAAAAGAACTAATTAAAATTTATAAGAATCTAATTAATTCTCCAGTTGATGAATGGTCAAAGGATATGAACAAGTAGTTTTCAGATGAAGAAATCAAACCTATTAATAATCATGTGAAAAAATATTCTCAATGCCTCTTGATTAGAGAAATGCAAATTAAAACAACTCTGAGGCACCACATCACATCTATCAGATTGGCCAATATATAAATGTTGGAGGGGATGTGGCAAAATTGGGACACTAATACATTGCTTATGGAGTTGTGAACTTATCCAACCATTCTGGAGGGCAATTTGGAAGTATGCCCAAAGGGCCATAAAACAGTGCACACCCTTTGATCCAGTAATACCACTACTAGGTCTGTATCCCAGAGATAAAAAAGGGGAAAAGACCTACATGTACAAAAATATTTATAACTGCTCTTTTTGTGTTGGCAAAGAATTGGAAATTGATGGGATGTCCATCAAATGGGGAATGGCTAAACAAATAATAGCATATGATGGTGACTGAATACTGTTGTGCTCTAAAGAATAATGAACAGGATGATTTCAGAAAGATCTGGAAAGACCTACATGAATTGATGCCGAGTGAAATAAGGAGAACTGGGACAACACTGTACAGAGTAAAAGCAATACTGTAGATTTATCATCTGTGATAGACTTAGCTATTCTCAGCAATAAAATGATTCAGGACAATTTTGAGGGACTTATGACGAAGAATGCAATCAACCTCCAGAGAAAGAATCGTTGGAGTCAGAATGCAGATGAAAGCAGATGATTTTTCACTTCTTTTTTTTGGTTTTTAATTTCTATGATTATTCCCTTACAAAAACAAACAATATGGAAGTATATTTTGCATAATAAAAATGTATAAACCAAATTTTATTGTTTGCCACCTCTGGGAAGGAGGAGGGAAGAGAGGGAGGAAGACAATTTGGATTACATAACTTTGGAAAACTTAGGTGAAGTTTGCTATTTCATGTAATTTGTAAAATAAAATATCTTTATAACAAAAAATGCTGAATTGAATTGTTGCTGGTGAACTTGGCTTGTCAGTGTTCATTAGGGCTATTAGGAGATGCAAACCCCACTACTTAAGCAGTTGAAGGGCTCTCTATACAGTAGATCCAAGTCTCAACACCACAGAGGAAGTTGGACATAGTCACCAAGCTTCTTGAGACTTGACACCTGGGCGAACTGGAGTTTGAGCACCACACTCTCTCTGTTCTCAACACCAAAGCATTCTGGACTCAGTTCTCTAATAATTCCTTATCAACTAAATCTTCATTAATCCATGTGTTTCCTAAGGATCAAAAGTGAGTGACAGCTTTTAACTATTTTATCTCCTGAGTTGTAAAGAAAATGGGGCACCAATGGTGCCAGTTTGGTCTTCTATAGGCTTACTCCCAACTCATGCTTCTTGCAAGATTTTTATGTGTCATGACAGATGGAGACTTGAACTTAGACACAGAAAGGCCTGGTTTCAAAACCTATACCTAATATTTACTATCTGTGTGATCCTGAACCTCAGTTTCCTAATTTGTGAAATATAAATAATACATGTACTATCTACCTTATTAGATGGTTTTAAGGATCAATGAAATAGTGTGAAGAAAGTGCTATATTGCCAGCGAAGTGGTGCCCATGTTTGTAGTTCCTGCCAAGAAAGAGGCTAAGGCTGGTAGATTAGATCACTTGAGCTCAAGACTTCTAAGCTGAAGTAGGGCTAAAGACAATCAGGTACCTGTACAAAATCTGGCTTCAGTATGGTAAAGTTCCAGATATAGGAGACTACTTGGCTGTCTAAGGAGGGGAGTGACAGCCTAGGACAGAAATAGGGCAAGCCAATACTCTTGTGGTCACCATTATTGGAACTGGGCCAATGAACAGTAGCTGCTATATTTCCAATCTGTGGGAGAGAGGGATACCCAGTCTTTAAAAAATTACAATAGAAATTAAAGCTGTTATTTCAGGGAATATAATAACATAGAATAGACTCAGCATATCAGAAAGACAGGTCAGCAGAACTCATACCTGGCCAAGAATCCTCTTAAACAGTACTCAGCTCCTGGCTGAAGAGTAATCTTCAACTAAAAGGTTTACAGGAATGAAACATGGTGTATGTCTCAAAAGAGACATTAATGACTTTTTTTTACAAAATGGCAATAAGATGAGATTTTTGCTCTCTTCTTTTCTGTCTACACCCTGATTTGGGCTGCTCTTGCAATGTCTATGACCTAGTAGGAACAAAAATACCCCAAACAGTGTCAAATTTCTGGCCTCAGAATTTTTTAAGACCAAAAATGTTTAATTTTGGGTAAGTTAGAACAAACTTCAAATAAGCATACAAACTTTTAATCAATGCTTTTCTTCCCCAACTCTCAACAAGCTTTTGAGGTCTGCCCACCACATGAGATTTCCTTTTTATCAGCATCTGACTTGATTTAAATGAACCAAGTAACTCTCTTTAGATTACCAGAACACATTTAGTAAACAAGGCTTTGAAAGAAGAGTGTGTGAGTAAAATCAGACTGGCTAAGCCGAGCTATGACACTTACTATTAAACAAAAGCGAAAGAAGCTAGGATCATGTAGGGATGACCAGGGCACTTTTTTTTCACAGAACCTCCTATTTATCTTTTAGATGACCATAAACTCTTCTGTTTGGCTTCTAGAGTCCTTCCCAGTCTGCTTCCACAAGCTGGGTGCTAACTCAGGTGATTCAACCTTCAGGCCCTCATAAATTTCACTGAAGGAAATCAGTACCACTATCCTCTATGAGGCCACAACCTGTCATTTCTCAGAATCCTGAGCTGGATAGGTGCTCCATGGTCCTTTAATCTAACTGGTAATAGACTAGACCTTTGATGTGGAACCTATAGCATACGTGCCAAAAATAGCATACAGAGCCCTCTCTGTGGGCATACCTAAAGCCACCCACCAGAGTTTGTTGCTAAAAAGCCAAATGGACTTGGTGTGGAGCTGTTCCCTTACCCCTCCATGCACCTGAGGACATTCCTCCCTTCACCTATCCCTCTGCCCATCAGCCAATGGGACTGCTTCCTCCCTCCCCTGTTTGGGGGTGAGGCACTGGGGGTGCTCACATGAAGCATAAGGGCACAGCAAGACTGCAGCCTGCTGAGTCTGTGGTGAAGGTGATTCCTGTGATAGGATTGGAGTGGAGCTAGATATGAGGGGAGCATAGCTCACAGTGTGGCACAGAGCTGGAGGGGAGCAGAGTGCTGGGGCCACTCTCCTCCTTCTATCCACATGCACCTCACATCACCCACATCTCTGCCCAGCAGCCTAATGGAAATGCTTCCTCACCCACTGTTTGGGGTAAGGAATGGGGAGTGAGGTATGGCACTTGGTCTGGGGGGGGGCAACACTCTGTCTCTAAAAGGTTCACCATCACTGGAATAGACATTTCCCTTACAATATAGATAACAAGTGGTCATCCAGCCTTTGTGTGGAAAGTTCAGGTAAAGTGGAACCTATTAGGTCACAAGGCATTCACGATCTCCTTCAACCCACCTCCTACTATTAGGAAGGTTTCCTGACAACAAGACTAAATTTGCCTATTTGCATCTTTCCCTCATTGCCTCTACTGCTCTCTTCTGGGGCTAAATGAATAAATCTAATCTCCCTTCCCTTCCTTTCCCTTCTCTCTTCCAGGCTAACACATGCCCAGTTCCCTTTGCTGGTTGGTTATTACTTCAAACCCTTTCATCTTCCAGAGAAGTGTGGATCACCTTGGGATATGAAGAAAGAATGTTGGATAGAAACTGACTCCAGATAGAAGGCAAATGAGATACAAAATTGAAAGCAATTTTGTTCTAGGTTAGAAAACCCAAGACACCTTATTGTTAAGGTTTCAAAGAAATTACAAGGATGTGGCCTCCCATGAGATAAAAAATAGAACCTAGTAGTTGGAGGGTATAAAGAGGCACACTGCAGGCAAAGGGTTATATCTAGGAGTGGAATGGGAGTAGTAGACTTCATTATGGGAGGGAACAGGGTCATCATTTGAACATTCAGGCACCCAAAAGGCAGGCCTCCACACTAAGCAAACATAGGCTATAGGAGAAGGAACTACATACACTATGAACTCTAGAGAAAGGAGAAGGAGGAGCAAACAGGATAAGATCCATATTATACTATTATCAGTACTAGGCTGGAGATGGAAAGGTAGAGGCTGGCCACAATCTGTTCAGTCTTTTTATGCCCTGGTGGGCATGAAGGAAGAAGGGTTGGCAAGTGAGCATTGGGAAACAGATAGGAGGAGTGCTTACCCCATGCTCCTTGGAAGGTTTGGAACAGGGGTACTAAGTCTAGCCAACAGTCTTCTAAGAGACAATGAAGACTGTCTCAACATCAAAGAAATGAGAGTTGCCTGCTCTTGGTGAATCACCCCTTTCAGTTTCCATTAGAGAAGGTTGATCGCACACAACTCCCATGAATTGCTTGGCTTTTTTGAGTAATACATCAAATTCTCAAAGACTCACAAGATGTCTTAGTTATATTTTTTGATCCTATGCTGAATAGATAGATGAGAAACTGGAATCTGTTGGGAACAGATGCTCTTTACCACAGATAACAATGACTGAGACAGATCTTAAGTTTATTGGAAGTACTTTTATGATTGTCAGCATTTTTCCCTCTTCTGCAGCTGGTAAAGTCTACATAGGCCTCCTAATCTGGAGCAGAGCTGTGGCTAAGTGTTTGGAGGCCAGGGGCAAGCAGCACAAAACACACGCAGAGCAGGGGAATGGCTGTGTAAGGCAGGAGAACACCCATGAGGCATCTGTAGCTCTCATTGCCTTTTTTACCTGCTAGATAATAACCTTTGGCATTTCTCTGCCTTGAAATTTGATGCCTCAGGACAGAGCATGTGTCTTCCTTCTGTGGTCATGGTTCCACTTTGGAGCATTTTAATTATGATCAACTACCTCACAAGAGACAGTGCAATAAATACTTGCTAATCTTGCTTTCAAAACTTTCCCATCTGGAAATCTTGAATGCTACTTCATGCCAATGCTTCATAGAGGTGGATACCAGGAAGATGAATGAATTACATAATATACCTTGAGCTCTTCAGAAGGAAGGACATTACCTGAAACCAATTATTAATTATTCTGAAATGAGACTAGTGCTCACCAATGAAAATGATCTTGGACATTTTAATGAAGAAATCTATCTGCATGTGGGCCTTCAAGGCCACAGAGTGCTCTCACTTTCCTATGTCTAGAGGAGCATTCTGGTAGCATAACTGCCAGTTGCATTTGGAAGTAAAGTTAGGACCCCATGAAGCTTCAACAGCCCAAGGGACCAGAGAGGCTAGAAGGACATGTGGTCTGAGATGCTGTGAACACTTTGATCATATCTCAAGATGCCTTTTGGCCAAAAGCAAGTGCCTAAGGAAATTGCATTGACCCCGATTCCAAAGATGGACTTTTCTAGATCCCTGCCATGACTGCTACATACTATTTAGGGCTTTCTCCCTTCACTTCTGGCCTCCCTGCTCCAAAAGCCCAGGCCTCTGAGTAAGTGTAAAACTTCCACAGTCTGTGGTTTGGCTTCCCAAGCTGAGGTGGGTAGCATCTGAAGGGGGTAGGGAGGATGAATGGTATTCTAGGCAATAGCATTAGGTTTTTGTAATAAGGGTTAGGGTTAAAGAGTTGTGATAAAAGGACTCAGGGGATCCAGGCGATTGCTCCCACCCCAGTGAAGCTGCCAGGCCTCCAGCCTGCTCCAACAGACCCTTGGACCTGCAAGTCACCTTCAGATCTCAGTTGGCAATCATTAAATTGGATTGACAGGCACTGCCTTGAGACAATGGCAGGGTTTTAATGGAGCACCTCCAGATCACAAGGTAGGAAGGAGGGAGTATTCCCCTTTTAAGAGGATAGCATTCCCAAGTCTTGACACGCTATTTGTATAAGAGGCCAATGCAGTTAATTACCGAAGAACTAAAAATGAAAATGAAAAAAGGAGAAAATGAGATGCAGGCTTACAAAGGTTCTCGTTCTTCTTCCCTCCCAGCCCAATGCCTTGTCTCCATGACGGATGGTGCAGGGAAAGGTTATTTCCGGACAGCCTCCGAGGCACAGACTTATGTAAGTTGCACCCCAGCCCTGGCTTCCATTTCGGTGCACTTTCAAAGGCCAAATGCAAAGTCTGACTGCTGGCAAAGCTTATTACTCCTGCCAGGAAATGCTGCTGCCTCCATTCCAGTGCTGGGGAATGAGGAACCCTCCCCATCTCCCTTCCCCAGCCCTCGTTTGGCCTTTGGCACTAAAGGGTAATCACTTCTGGGACCAATTAATCTGTCTAGGGATATTCTTTAAACTCCCATTATTTGTTATGACAAGGTATGCAATTCAGAATCATAATGATCAAGAAAACAGCCTTGCTGCATGTACATGTCAAGAGATTAGCCTGAACAGAGTTCAGGGGAAGGAATAACAGCATAGCTGCTGACCTGAGGGGGGCACCTGTTCCCTCAGTGGTTAGATGCTAATCTGTGGCTTTCCATCTGCTTAGAGCTCATTAGGAATTGGCCCTGAGTTGGTTGCAAAGAACAATGAAATTCCCTGACACTTCCTCTGAGAGGTAAATAAAGCCTACAAACTTGGCCTTTCTCATCCCCTCACTCAGTTGATCAATAGGCATTTATTATTAGGCACCCACTAGATAACAGATATAGGGCAAGTCCCTGGGGATAGAAAGACAACATGATAAACAACTCTGACCTCAAGGAGCTTCCATTCTGAAAGAGGGAGGCACAGTATATAAACAGAAAAGTAAATACAAAATATATAGGAAGTAATTTGGAGGGGGAGGTGATGGGTTAGAAGACAGCTCTAGCCAAGTCTTCTGAAGGATAATGAGGTAACTTCTTTCTGCTCCTTGGTTAGTGGAAGGGAGGATGTTGAGAGACAATCACTGGTTATGGGGAGGGAGGCAGAAAATAAGAGACAGAGACAGAGAAGTAGAGAAACAGGAAAAATGAATGGAAGCTTCAACTCTAAATGTCATGATATGAGAGCCATGGGAAAGGCCAATGGAAGAAGCAAAGAAGGCCTAGGCATTACCACTTTACTGAAAATTGGGACACAGGAGAAAAAGTCCTTATTGAACAAGTGAGGAAGTTGATGTGGATTGACTCCGTACTGCTGTAGGCATTTAAGACTTACAGTAATTCTCCTTTGATTTGCTTTTTAACGTTTTTTCTTTATGGATTTGTGGTCTAGATCTTTGATTTTATTCAAAGGAAGAGCTTGCAGCAAGGACATTCCTTCCACTAATGAAAACTAGCAACAAACTTGTAACTTGCAGTCTTGCTGGTCATGGTCATAGTAAATCAGAAGTAATTTATTTCCTCTGAGCCATCTAACAACTTTTTGAGGTAAGTGCTATGAGATCCACATATAGATAGTGAAAATGAAGATGTTAAATAACTTACCTAGGGTCACACAGCTAATATGTATTTAAAGTAGAATTACAACCTATGTCTTTCTAACTGAAATCCAGCATTCTGTCTATATTACACTGCCTATAAACTGGGTCAGGGGATGATTAGCTGGGAAAAGAGAAGCCAGAAAGGGCATGTGATTGCTAGCTTCAGTTATTTCTAAGAGGAGGGCTTAGATTTGTTCTATGTAGACACAGAGGATAGAACCAGGAACAGTAGGTAGAAGTCACCCAGAAGAGTTCATTTTTCACATCAGGAGCAATTTTAGGCACTGATCTATCCAATGGCAGGAAGAATTGCTTTGAGAAATAGTGAGGCAATCCCCTCTCCACAGAGGTCTCAAAGGTGACATTGGAGGACTATTTGGTGGGGAAGCTGAAAAGGAAATTAGTGTTCAGCTATGGGTTGGACTAAGAGCCTTTTCACCTTGAAAGTTCTGTGACTGTGGGAAAATTTGGAAACCTGGCTCCCTTCTACAGGGGATGAGGGAGGCTGAGAGGAAACCAAGAGGGAGAGCAGATGGTAGCAACAATGCCAAGGGTGCATGAAAAGCCAACTTTGGAGACTGCCAAAGAGAAGCACGTGGAGCACAAGGAGATCTTCTTTGGGGATTAATGGTAGTGGCTTGTTCCATGTGCCCATCTCCCCTCTGACTCCTAGATGACATCACTATATGTGGATGTCAGGCAGGTAAGTAATGTTTCTCAAATGGAATACCTCTCCTATTGTGGATGATGCTCCAATTTGGATCTGTATATGAGTTCCTTATCCCTTATTCAACCACAAGTTGTTCAAAGGCAGAAGCCATGTGTTGGGCTATCCTTGTATCCTAACCAAAGGTCTTGCACTTGTCTTGATCAATAAGTGCCTTGGGTATGGAATGGAGAGTCATTTTTATATGATACGATGATTGGATCTCAGTAGTGGCTCCACCTCCCTTATGGAGCTGTTCTTTTTTTTTAATTTGGAAAATCTTGTTTAATTAATTTAGAATATTTTCCATGGTTATAAGATTCATGTTCTTTTCCCACTCCCCTCGCCCCCTCCCATAGCCGACGCACAATTCCACTGGGTTTTACATGTGTCATTGTTCAAAACCTATTTCCATATTATTGATATTTGCACTAGGGTGATTGTTTATATAGTCTACATCCCCAATCTTATCCCTTATGGAGCTGTTCTGCTAGCAGAGATTCATCGCCTTGTTCATTTGCCATGCCCTATGAAGACAGGAGTTTCTGGTGTGTAGGAGATGTAGGAGGCAGAGATAAAGAGGCACATTCTTTGTCTATGAGGACAGAACATGTTGGATGTGCATGTCCTGGATGCTGGACTGCAGAGGAATCTCCTAGCTTGTGCCAGGCATCATTGTCTTCCCTCCAGATATGGGTTTTCCAGATGGATTTTTTAAAGCAGGTAGCATAGAAAACCTGAGTTTGAATTATGCACTTCTATGGCTTAATCAGAAGGAAGTTCAGAATCTCAGAAGAACTGCATTGGTTCTTCCCATCCCAGTCACCATTGCATAATTCATGCTGCAGACGATGGGCATGTGAGAAAATGTGTTTGGAGGGCTTTGAAGAGGCCACACAGTACTCCAGTGCTTAGGTATCATTAAATGAGTCTAGTATTACTCTGGGTCATCAGAGCAATTATGAGGGTCCACTTGGGAGACCTACTGCCCACCAGTAGCTGAGACTAAAGGAAAGACAGGCAAAGCCTTCTCAAACTCATTTGCCATAAGGGATTTTAACAGGACATTGTAAAAATGTGGGATGCAGAATGAAAGTGGGTTGAGAAGAGAGCTGGAAAGAATGAAAAAAAGGGATGTCATTCGTGAATGAAATATGTGATCAAGCCAGATATTCCTGTTAAGCTGACAGAGCATGTCAGATAAATCAAGCAAAATGAAATCTGGTAATGTTACAGGATGTCTTTTCAACACTTCTGTGTAGGAAGAAAGAACGTCTCCAAGTACCACAGGGGTATGCTTTAATAGTTATGCATGAGGCAGATATGTGGAAGCTATCTGCCAGCTATGACGTTTTCTCTCTCTCCCTCTCCATCGTTCAGACTTTCCCAGGGTAGCAATTAGAGACAACACTTCACTTCAATAGCTAGACCCTGTAAGGAAGGACTTGGTACTTATGAAAAAAGTTGGTACCTGGAATGGTCACCAAATATGGCCATATCCCTTCCCACAAAAAATACATCAGAAATGTTGGACCAGATGGTGTGAACAGATTTTTTCAAAGAAGGTGGTCATTCCACAAATCTTTGCCCTGATGATGTCAAGTGAACAAATTTCAGCAGGTTGTCTGTCTGTCTTTTAATATGAGTTCCTTGAGGGCAGGAAATAGAACTTTTCACCTTTCTGTCTATCTGCTGAGGGTTGTACAGCACCTGGAACAAAACAAAAGCTTGTCATCTGACTGACCTCAAAGAAATCACTGAAATTTGTCACATACTTTCAGAATAATGGATTCACTTCTGGGCATCCTGTCTTAGAAAGGACGTTGGTTAGCTAGACAGAAACCAGGGGAGAGTAAAGGACCTTGAGTTCATGCCATATGAAGACTACTAGCATGGTACCAAAAGCTGGGGATATAGGGAGAGGCTATAACTATCCCTGCCCTCAAGGAGTTCTTATTCTGATGGGGGGAGGGGGTGATGGCACATTCATACAAGACATAGCCAGAACATATGAAAGGTAATCTCTGAGGCAAGACACTAGCATTGAGGGTAGGGACTGGGAAAGACCTTCCACAAGAGATGGGACTTGAGCTGAGTTTGGAAATAAGCCTTGCTTGATAAGGCCAGTGTACTGGCATGGAGATGGGAGAGCTGAATGTTGTGTTTAGGAGACTGTCAGTGGGCCAGAATGATTGGATCACAGGAAGTGGAGAGAGGAAAAGATCTGGAAGGTTGGAAGGAGCCTGATTACAAAGAGGTTTATATGCCAAATGGAGGAGTTTATATTTGATCCTAAGGTAAGTAGGGGACCACCAAGGTTTAATGAGCAATCAGACCACGGGTTTTTGGAAAATCCATTTGTATTGAGTGGAATATTGAGTAAATTGAGGAAAAATTTGATGCAGGGAGAACAAAGAGTCCAGGTAAGAAGTGATGATAACCTAAATAAAGTGAGTATATAAGAAGTGTATAAAAGAAATGACCAGATTTGGCAAAAATAGGTTACATGGGTTGAGTGTGACTGGAGAGTCCAGGATACAACTGAAGTTTTAATCATGGGTAGCAGGGACAATGGCAATGACTTTAACAGCAATAGGAAAGTTGGGAAGGGAGGATTTGGGGGAAAGATAATGTTTTGTTTTGGTCATAATAAATTTAAGATGCTTATGGTAGAGTCCAACATCGAAGCTGACCATAAGTAGTCGATTCTAGTAATGGAATTTCTTCTTTTGTTGATGCCTCCCTCCCTTATTCATACCCTTCTTTCCCAGCAAAAGTTACACCACTGAAGATATTGAAACCACTGTTACCGAATTGTGTATAACCCAGCAGGAAGTGAGATATTTGGCCTCAGAAAAATCGAGTTCAAATTCCCATTCTGTCACATTTTACTTGCATAAATTTGGGCAGATTAACAGAGGCTTCTTTGGGGCCCAGTTGTGGCTGTTTCCAAAGTCCCATAGGATGAGATCACTCAACAGACACCCAGGTAGAACCATATCAGATTCCTTTAATGTGTTGGGCACCCTCAAATTACCAATAGTTACTACAGCCCTGTTTCTAATAGCAAGAGATAGATCTACTGTCCTTTGAATACTTCCACATTTTCTACTATCTGGGTCCATTTCTACTCAACCCCCTTGCCCTGAAGTATCATTCAGGGGCTGTGCAATGGTTTGCTTTCTCAAAGAACTGTGTTATTCATTACAATATGTGAGACATAGCAAGCACTTATATCCCTGCCTGTGTGGTTGGTTAAACCATAGGATATGAAAAGGTTGCATTAGGGCTTTCCCCTACTTCATAGAGCCTTTTGACTATGAGGCCTACAGGAAATGGGCCACAGTGATAGAAGAGAATGTGTGTTCCTGCCTTTGGGGAGTAACTTTAAATAGCCTGCAGATGTACAAGGATTATTAGATCAAAAGCCTTGTCATAATTAATTTTGGTAATAGAATGTGTATAAAAATACATTTATTGACTCATGTTTTTGGTCAGCACCAAGATGCATTGTGCCTTGAGGTAAATATTGGTCTTATCCTGGATCAATATTTACCTCTCTATTCGATATCTAGTGAGGCTGACTTCATCACAAGTCGATATCTGCTTAATGTTTGCAATCTACTCCTTACTAGTATTTTCCCACATTCCCTGCAACCTCAGTAGGGTGGGGAGTTTTGCAGTCTGTCCTGGAGTCCTGTGGAACCTCTGCTCCTAAACTATAGACAATGGGACAAGTAACCTTTCTGTGTCCATTAAAGGCAGAACTAAAGCAGAATTTGCTCTGGATTTGTTCCAAGGCCTCAAAAAGGCTCTCATACACCATGATATGTGGCAAAGGCACTTGCAGGGAGGGACAGCAGACAATAAGAGGAATCTCCTTTTATTTGGGATTATATGGTGGGTACAGCACAGTGACCTCAATCAAGAAAAGAATGTTCTTTTATGTTATATATTACATTGAAATAGAATTTCTTCATATCAAAGGATTTTTTATTGATTGAGGTCATGTCATCCCTATAACAAACATAGCTTTGATAATTGTTTAAAAGTCAAGAACAATTCAGTGACTTGCCCACGGTCACATAGACAGAAAGAAGGGCACAGAATAAAAAAACACATTAATTTAGTGCTTACTATATTCTAGAAACTGTGCTAAGTAATCCAATAGTATAGAAAAACAAAAAGCAAGACAGTCTCTGCGCTCAAGGATCTCACATCGTACTTGTGAAAAACAATACTTATTAAGAGAGTAGTGGTCAAAATCACAGATACAGGTTAACATATAATATTTAACTCTCTTTCAGGAAGGAATTTGATTATTGGTTTAAGAGTTGGAGGTAGAAAGGAATGAGAAATGGTGAATGCAGAGAGGTGGAAGCATGGGAGGAATAGGGTCAGGGGTCTGGGACTGACTAGACATGGTAACCTCTCCCCAGTCAAGAAAGTCTGGCCCCAGGGGATTAGTGGAATAGTAGGGAAATGGCCAGAATTTGACAAAATTGGCTGTCAGGTGAATTTCAGCTTGAGATACTAGATTCAAAGAGTAAGAGGCAGGATTTGAAAACACACCTTCCTGAACTCAGCTCAGCATGCTGCCATTATTGTCATGAGAAAAATAACAATAAATGGAATTTAGATAACACTGTAAAATTTGCCAAGTGACTTGCAAGCTTGATCTTATTTAGGTCTCTCCATAACCTGTAAGGGTGATAATACAGTGATTACTTTCATGCTCTATTAACAGATGCAGAGACTGAAACCTATCCAAGTTAAGGTATATGTCTTCAGTCATAAAGTAAATAAGTGCAAGATATGGGATTTGAACTGATCTTCCTGACCCAGAGCTTTGCTGTTTACTCAGTGAGGCATGATGCCTCTCTCAATATGAAACAAAAAGAAACCATGCCCCATGATTCAAGCTGTTAACCCCAACTCCCTCCCCTAGGGCATATTGCACTGATATGATGATGATATTATGACAGTTTTCCTCAGATTATATTATCTTGACTTGTCATTTAAAACAAACCTCTGTTATTGCTAGCATCACAGTGTTAGTTAACAGTTTTTAATAGCAGATCAAGAATCATAAGAGATGAATTACATTCCACTAGCTGGGAAGTGATGTTGTCAGAGCCTCAATATCAGACTGAAAGGGACTTCAGAACTTCATCTAGTCCAGGTCTTCTAAATCGGAAAGTGGGAAGCCATGAACTTATTTTGGAAAAATATGTTGTTAGCCTTATTTCAATATCATTAGTTTTTTAAATAATGCTACATATTTTCTAGGATTTATCTAAAGATATGATTCTAAGCAAGGGAGAATTCCTGCTCTAGTACGAGTCTCTTATAAACACAAGAGAACTCAGGCTCAGAGTAGCCAAATCCTTTGCCCATTGTAATATGGAAGTCAGTTGGGAATCTTGAATTAAAAATGCTCGAAAATCAGTCCTTTGGCCTCTCATTATAATCAACATTTAGGGGGCAGCTAGGTGGCTCAGTGGATTGAGATCCAGGCCAAGATATGGGAAGTCCTAGGTTTAAATCTGGCCTCAGAGACTTCCTGGCTATATGACCCTGGGCAAGTCACTTAACCCTCATTGCCTAGCCCTTACCACTCTTCTGTTTTGGAACCAATGCATAGTATTAATTCTATGATGGAAGGTAAGGGTTTAAAAAATAAAATTGTAATTATAACCAACATCTGCAAACAACATGAAGTACTAAGGACTATACTTAGGGTTTAATAAAAAATAAAAGTATACAGATCTGGGGGAAATAGTAGTCCACAAGATAAACATAGTATCACTGTACAAAAAGTGAAGCAGAGAATGAGATTTATTAAGAGAATAACATGCCAGTCTATGATAAACCCAAAGGTCACAGCTTTTGTAACAAAAATCTACTATTTGACAAAAACTGCAGGGAAAATTGTAAAACAATGTGGGAGAGATTAGGTTTAGATCAACATCTCATACCCTACACCAAAATAAATTCAGAATGGGTGAATGTCTTGAATATAAAGAAGGAAATTATTAGTAAATTAGGTCAACACAGAACAGTATACATGTCAGATCTTTGAGAAAGGAACGATTTTGAGACCAAGCAAGAGTTAGAAAAAAATTACAAGAAAATGGGAGGGGGGAATCGAAGATGGCACCAAGAGATACTTGAAGAAATAAAATAAAGAAGATAATCTTTATCACACAAAGATTCTCATGGGAAGGGGTGGGGGAAGAATACTCTTATAAGAAGGAGAAGAAGAAAGTGCTAATAGCTAATACTTAAACCTTACTCTCAGTGAAATCAATTCTGAGAGGGAAGAGCATCTAGATCCATTGGGGTCTTGAATTCTATCTTATCATACAGGGAAAGTGAGAAGGGAAAACTACGGAGGGTAGGGGGGAGGGAGTACAAAAAGGGAGGGAAAGAGAGGGGGGGAAACTTAACAGTCTCTAAAAGAACAAGAAGGGAACTAAAAGGGAGGGGCCAGAAAGGGAAGCATATCAAGGGAGGGGATTGGGGGATTGATTAGAAGTAAGCCACTGGTTTAAAAGGATAAAGCAAAAGAAGAAAGGACAGAACTAGGAGAGGATATCAAAATGCTGGGAAATACACAAGTGACAATCATAACTTTGAATGTGAATGGGATGAACTCACCCATAAAATGAAAACAAATAGGAGAGTGGATTAGAATCCAAAATCCTACCATATGTTGTGTACAAGAAACAGACCTGAGGCAGGTAGATACTCATATGGTTAGAATCAAAGGTTGGAGCAAAACTTATTGGGCCTCAACTGATAGAAAGAAGGCAGAAGTTGCAATCATAATATCTGATAAAGCCAGAGTAAAAACAGATCTGCTTAAAAGGGACAGGGAAAGTAAATACATCCTGATAAAAGGCAGTATATACAAAGAGGAAATATCAGTAATCAACATGTATGCACCAAATGGTATAGCATGCAAATTTCTAAAGGAGAAATTAATGGAATGGAAGGAGAAAATAGATAGTAAAACTATACTAGTGGGAGACCTGAACCTACCACTATCAAATTTAGATAAATCAAGCCAAAAAATAAATAAGAAAGGGGTAAGAGATGTGAATGAAATCTTAGAAAAAACAGAGTTAATAGATATATGGAGAAAAATAAAGAGGGACAAAAAGGAATACACTTTTTTAGCAGCACATGGTACATTCACAAAGATTTACCATGTATTAGGTCATAAAAACATGACAAATGCAGAAAAGCAGAAATAATAAATACAACCGTTTCTGATCATAATGCAATAAAAATAATGATCAGTAAGGGTACATGGAGAGTCAAATCAAAAATTAATTTGAAATTAAATATGATTCTCCACAATTGGTTAGAGAACAAATCATAGAAAAAATTAATAATTTCATTGAAGAAAATAACAATGATGAGACATCCTTAAGTTCATATATTAATAAATTAGGGAGGGTAGAGGTCAATGAATTGGAAATACAAAAAGTTGAAAGCGAACAAATTAGAAATCCCCAGAAGAAAATCCCCAGGAATTAGAGATCTGAAAAATTAAAGGAGAAGTTAATAAAATCAAAAGTGAAAGAACTATTGAACTAATTAATGAGACTAGAAGCTGGTATTTTGAAAAAAAAACAAACAAAATAGTCAAAGTACTGGTCAATCTAATAAAAAAAAACGAAAGAAGAAACCAAATTAACAGTATCATAGATGAAAAAGGAAACCTCACCTCCAATGAAGAGGAAATTAAGGCAATAATTAAAAACTATTTTGCCCAATTATATGGCAACAAATATGGCAATCTAGGTGATATGGATGACTATTTACAAAAATATAAATTGACTAGATTAACAGAAGAAGAAATTGAATTCTTAAATAATCCCATATCAGACAATGAAATTGAACAAGCCATCAAAGAACTTCCTAAGAAAAAATCCCCAGGTCCTGA
Source organism: Monodelphis domestica (assembly GCF_027887165.1). Taxonomy (NCBI): domain Eukaryota; kingdom Metazoa; phylum Chordata; class Mammalia; order Didelphimorphia; family Didelphidae; genus Monodelphis; species Monodelphis domestica. Next base: position 12,187,844 of record NC_077235.1, on the reverse strand, counting down.
TGGATTCACAAGTGAATTCTATCAAACATTCAAAGAACAGCTAATCCCAATACAATACAAACTATCTGTCATAATAAGCAAAGAGGGAGTTCTACCAAATTGTTTTTATGACACAAATATGGTACTGATTCCAAAGCCAGGCAGATCAAAAATGAAGAATGAAAACTATAGACCAATATCCATAATGAACATAGATACAGAAATCTTAAATAGGATACTAGCAAAAGACTCCAGGAAATCATCATGAGGGTTATTCACTATGATCAGGTGGGATTTATAACAGGAATGCAAGGATGGTTCAATATTAGGAAAACCATCCACATAATCAACAATATCACAAAGCAAACCAACAAAAATCACATGATTATCTCAATAGATGCAGAAAAAGCTTTTGACAAAATACAACACTCATTCCTATTGAAAAAACTGTAAAGTATAGGAATAGAAAGGCCTTTCCTCAAAATAATAAACAGTATCTATCTAAAACCATCAGCAAATATCATCTGCAATGGGGATAAACTAGAAGCCTTGCCAATAAGGTCAGGATTGAAGCAAGGATGCCCATTATCACTGCTATTAAACACTGTACTACAAACACTATCGTAGCAATTAGAGAAGAAAAAGAAATTGAAGGTATTAAAATAGGTAATGAGGAGACCAAGCTATCACTCTTTGCAGATGATATGATGGTCTACTTAAAGAATACTAGAGAATCAATCAAAAAGCTAGTGGAAATAATCAACAATTTTAGCAAAGTTATAGGATACAAAATAAACCTGCATAAATCATCAGCATTTCTATATATCTCCAACCCATTTCAGCAGAAAGAATTAGAAAGAGAAATTCCATTTAAAATCACCCTAGACAATATAAAATGCTTAGGAATCTATCTGCCAAGACAAACATAGGAACTATATGAACACAACTACAAAATACTTTCCACACAATTAAAACTAGATCTAAACAATTGGAAAAACATTAACTGCTGATGGGTAGGACTAGTAAACATAATAAAAATGAAGATCCTACCCAAACTTATTTAATTATTTAGTGCCATACCAATTGAACTACCAAAAAACTTTTTTACTGAATTAAGAAAAAAACCATAACAAAGTTCATTTGGAAGAACAAAAGATCAAGGATATCCAGGGAAACAATAAAAAAAATGCAAAGAAAGGAGGCCATGCAGTCCCACATCTCAAACTATATTACAAAGCAGTGGTCATCAAAGCAATATGGTACTGGCTAAGAGACAGAAAAGAAGAACAGTGGAATAGACTTGGGGTAAGTGACCTCAGCAAGACAGTCTATCATAAGCCCAAAGATCCCAGGTTTTGGAACAAAATTCCACTATTTGATAAAAAACTGCTGGGAAAATTGGAAGACAGTGTGGGAGAGATTAAGCTTGGATCAACACCTCACATCCTATTGGAAGATAAACTCAGAATGGGTGAATGACTTGAACATAAAGATGGAAACTATAAGTAAATTATGTGAACATAGAATAGTATATATGTCAGATCTTTGGGAAAGGAAAGATTTTAAAATCAAGCAAGACTTTGAAAAACTCACAAAATGTAAAATAAATAATTTTGATTACATCAAATTAAAAAGGATTTGTATGAACAAAACCAATGTAACCAAAATTAGAAGGGAAGTAACAAACTGGGAAACAATCTTTATAACAAAAACCTCTGACAAAGGTTTAATTACTCAAATTTACAAAGAGATTAAGCAATTGTACAAAAAATCAAGACATTTTCTAACTGATAAATGGGCAAAGGACATGAATAGACAATTTTCAGTCAAAGAAATCAAAACTATCAATAAGCACGTGAAAAAGTATTCTAAATCTCTGATTATCAGAGAGATGCAAATCAAAACAACTCTGAGGTATCACCTGAAACTTAGATTGGCTAACATGACAACAAAGGAAAGTCTTGAATGCGTGGGGGGTGGGGATGTGGCAAAGTCAGGACATTAATGCATTGCTGGTGGAGTTGTGAATTGATCCAACCATTCTGGAAGGCAATTTGGAACTATGCCCAAAAGGCACTAAAGGACTGTCTGCCCTTTGACCCAGCCATAGCACTGTTGGTTTTATACCCCAAAGAGATAATAAGGAAAAAGACTTGTACAAACATATTTATGGCTGTGCTTTTTGTGGTGGCAAAAAATTGGAAAATGATGGGATGCCCTCCAATTAGGGAATGGCTGAACAAATTGTGGTATATGTTGGTGATGGAATACTATTGTGCTCAATGGAATAATGAACTAGAGGAATTCAATGTGAACTGGAATGACCTCCAGGTATTGATGCAGAATGAGAGGAGCAGAACCAGGAGAACATTGTACACAGAGACAAATACACTGTGGTACAATCAAATGTAATGGACTTCTCTACTAGCAGCATTGCAATGATCCATGACAATTCTGAGGGACTTATGAGAAAGAACTCTATCCACATTCAGAGGAAGAATTGTGGGAACAGAAACACAGAAGAAAAAGTATTGCTTGATCAAATAGGTTGATGGGGATATGACTGGGGATGTTACCCTCGTGCAATTATCAATAATAAAGAAATGTCTTGATCAATGATACATATAAAACCCAGTGGAATTTCATGTGAGCTATGGGAGAGGAGGGAAAGAAAATGAATTTTGTAACCATGGAAAAAAATTCTAAAATTCTAAAATAATTAATTAAATAAAATTTTCCAAATAAAAAAAAAGAATAACACGTCAGAACCAGAAGTTTTCAGCCCGTGTATTGACTGTTAAATCACAACTTTACTGGATTATTGTGTCAAGTTTTGATTATCACACTTTAAAATGGATGTGTACAAAGTGGAAGGGGCCAAAGACATTTGATAATGACTGATCAAAGGGATGGGAAATGGTTAGTACAAGAAAAGGTTAAGGGAATTGGATATTTTGGTTTCCCCATATTGACCCAAATAGATGGTAGCTTTCATTACACAGATTCTACCAAGAAGCATGTTCAAAGAATTTTTAACCTATTGTTAGGATTTCTCCTTTAGTTGGTCATCTCTTTTAGGGATGGAGACTTTTCAACTGTGCCTTCATGATTAGTGAAACATTCAATCTATCATTTAGAGGGTTTATCTATAATGCAAAACCTCCAGATATTTGCCAACATTTAGAGAGCTGATGGAGCATTCAGCTCTTTTGGTGCTCTCTGTTCCTTTTATTATGGTCCCATTAATAATACCAAGAGCCTCTCGGTTGGTCCCACTTCCTCTTATTCTTTCTGTCTCTCTCTCCATTCTCAAAATCCACCCCCCACTATGCACAGTTTGAGTTATCTTGCCCATTGGAAGTTCAGATAATGTCACTAACTTGCTCAAAACCCTTATAGCTCCCCATTGACTACTAAATAAAATCCAAACTCCTTGACTGGGCATTAGAGCTCCTTCATAATGTAGATCCAACCAAGCTTTGTTTCTTTATCTATCAATACTCCCTTTCATTCATTCCATAATTCAACTGAATCTTCAGTATTCCCTAAGCTCGTCCTGTCCTCTCCTTTCTCTTCTGTCTCTGCTTCCTAACCGAAGTGAATTGTAATACATATTTATGGAATTTCTTTCTATTCTTTCAAGTTAGATGTTATTTCCCCATGAGAAGCCTTCTTCAAACCATCCTCATTCCCACTCCAAGACAGATATCATCTGTTCCTCCTTTAGTCTCTAATAACAGTTTCGAAGGTGGGACTTGAACCCAGACTTTCCTGACACTTTGCCTAAACTTTATCCAACATGCATCTGCACCTCTATTCTCATGCACTTATCACACTCTAATTCATATCATATTCATTTGTACTTCTGTCTTTTCTCTCAAGTACAAACATAAGTGCTTTTATTATTGTTATTTAAAAAAACATTACCATATTATCCTGAATATAGTGCAACATTTCCCCCCCAATATATATACCTTTGAAAGTTGCATTTGCACTATATTCGAGCACTTCCAGCTTTGAAACCATAAGTTGTATATGCATCTTAGCATATGTAAAAAGCATGGCTATCTCTAGGGGCAGATGGGAAATGCCTACCAAACACCTGTTTGTTTTGATATTCTGTCAAATGTCACTGTTCATGCTAAAGGTGTCAAATAAGTGTTGATTCAAGCTACTGGAAATGAGAAAACTAGAATGAGTATGATGCTCGCAGTCACAGCTGACAGGCCAAAACTGACTCCTTACATAATTTTAAGGTGTAAAACATTGCCTAAGGAAAACTTAGCATCAGGAGTGATCTTTTGTGTGCAGAAAAAGGGATGGAGGAATGAAGAACTCATGTTAGAGTGGTTGAATGTTGTCTGGGGTAGGTATCCAGGTGTGTTATTGCATCAGAGAGCAATGCTCATACTCAACACGTTCAAGGGTCACCTGACTGAAAATGTGAAGAGAACTGATGAATGTAGCAATTACAAATGTAGTCATTAATAAGCTATTCAAAGATCATTTGAGGAAAAGATATAACAACTGGATATTGGCCAAAAACCATGAATTTACTCCATCGGGAAAAATTAAAAACCCTTGTTCACTATACTAGGAGATTGGATCAAAACCACTTGGGATAAAATCTCCACCAAGTCCATTATGTTTGGATTTTTTAAATGTTGCATACCAAACAGTATGCCTGATAGTGAAGATGGGGATTTGTAGGAAGAAGAGGGTAACAGCAATGACTTGAATGATGTTTCCATGTGGGGAGATGAGGAAATAGAAGAGGAAGGAGAACATGATTAAATATTGGAAGGTGGTTTCTCACAAGAAGCTATAAAAGTAATACATATTTAATAAAAGTGTTAGCATTAAAATTTCCTTAACTTGTTTTCAGGACCTTGATAAAACTTCAACAATAAAGTACCTGCATTGTTCATGAGTTAAGAGAAAGCTGTCACTTAAAAGGAGAAAATAAAATGGGCATTTCCTCTTTCTGAGTTACCCTTCAAAATACTTGGTATCACACTATATTCAGGCTAATACTAAATCTTCCTTCTTAGAATCAATACTATGTATTGGTTCTAAAAGAGCAGTATGGGCTAGGCATTAGAGGTTAAGTGACTTGCCCAGGGTCACACAGCTAGAAAGTGTCTGAGGCTGAATTTGAACCCAGAACCTCTTATTTCCAGACCTGAAGTGCCTTCATTGTTGTTGTTATTGAATCATTTCCATCATATCTGACTCTTTACCACCCCATTTGGTATTTTCTTGGCAAAGATACTAGAGTAGTTTGCTGTTTTCTTCTCCAGTTCATTATACAGACGAGGAACTGAGGCAAACAGTGTTAAGTGCCTTGCTCAGAATCAGACAGCTAGTAAGTGTCTGAAGTCAGTTTTGAACTTAGGTCTTCCTGCTTCCAGACTGGGCACTCTATTATGACATCTAACTGATCTCAGTAAGTGTCTACTATGTACTAAACACTGTGCTAGGTACTAGGGATGTAAGGATAAAAGAAAAAAAAAGAAAACAGTCTCTGCCATTAAGGAGCTTCTGATCTGATCTGATGTGATCAGGAGCCAAGGCATACATAAAGGCATGTATATGCTATGGGTATCATTTGACTCAAAGATCTTGCTGCCAGGCATATTTTCCAAGGAGGTCAATGATATAAAGAAAAGCTCCATCCATGTACATCAAAATATTTATAAACACTATCATTTTTGAGGTGGTAAAAAACTAGAAACAAAGTAGATACTCACAGATTATGGAATAGCTACCCAAATTGTGGCACATAGATGCAATGGAATCTTACTGTGTTATAAGAAACAACAAGATGAATACTGAGAAGTATGGAAAGATCTATATATGGATTCAGAATGAAATAAGACAGAACCAAAAAAACAATATTCCCAAAGATTACCACAATGTAAATGGAAAGGACAAAACAGTTAAAATTGAATGTGGCCTGAAGAATAGATATGAGAAGACAATTCTTCTACTCTTCAGGCGCATGGGAGTAGAATATAACAGTCTTTTGAGGGGGCTAATTGACTTGGTTGAATTTCTTTACACTCTGTTTTTATTTGTTATAGGGAATGGCTCTGGGTAGGTAAGGAGAAAGGCAGAAAAATAGGTGATGTAAGAACTTGTCAATGAAAATCTATTTTAAAACATTAGAGAAGGGGCTGCTGGTGGCCCAATGGATTGAAAGTAATGCCCAGAAATGGGAAGTCTTAGGTTCAAATCTGGATTCAGACACTTCCTAGACATGTGACCCTGGGCTAATCACCATTGCCTTGCCCATACCACTCTTCTGTCGTGGAACCAATATGAAATATTGATTATAAAACAGAAAGTAAAGGATTTTTTAACTATATAGGAGCCATATAGGTGGCTCAATGGCCTGACAGCAAGGCCTAGAGATAGGATGTCCTGAGTTCAAATCTAGCATCAGATATTTCCTAGCTGTGTGACACTGGGCAAGTCACTAAAACCCATTAACCTCTTTCTTTCTTTCTTTCTTTCTTTCTTTCTTTCTTTCTTTCTTTCCAAATATTTTCCCATGGTTACATGATTCATGTTTTTTCACCCCCCCTCCCATATCCAACAAGCAATTCCATTGGGTTTTACATGTATCACTGATAAAGACCTATTTCCATATTATTAATATTTGCAATAAAGTGATCATCTAGAGTCTACATCTCTAATCAAATCCCCATTGAAACATGTGATCAAGGACATGTTTTTTCTTCTGTTTCTGCTCCTACAGTTCTTTCTCTGGATGTAGATAGTGTTCTTTCTCATAAGTCCCTCAGAACTGTCCTGGATCATTGCATTGCTGCTAGTAGAGAAGTCCATTACATTCGATTATACCACAGTGTATCTGTCTCTGTTTACAGTGTTCTCCTGGTTCTGCTCCTCTCACTCTGCATTACCTTCCTGGAGGTCGTTTCAGTTCACATGGAATCCCTCCAGTTCATTATTCTGTTGTGCACAATAGTATTCCATCCCCAACAGATACCACAATTTGTTCAGCCATTCCCCAATCAAAGGGCATCCCCTCATTTTCCAATTTTTGGCCACCACAAAGAGCGCAGCTATGAATATTTTTGTACAAGACTTTTTCCCTATTATCTCTTTGGGGTATAAACCCAGCAGTGGTATGGCTGGATCAAAGGGCATTGCCTAGCCCTTATTGCTCTTCTGCCTTGCCAGAAATATACAGTATTGATTCTAAGAAAGAAGATAAGGGTTTAAAAAAGGATATAAAATCGTTTTGGCAGAGAGGAGGGAGAGTACTGACAAGTGTGCAGTCCAGGCAAGGCTTCTTCTAGATTGTAAGTTCCTTCTGGGCAAGGATCAGCCTGTATTCATTGATTTCCCCCACGACTTAGACTTCTGCTTCACACATGCGAGCTCCATAATAAACAGTCACTAAAGAAAACAGAGTAAATTCCCTTCTTCCTGTACCTCAGCCCTTCTCCATTGCAGAGGCAGTCCTGCAAGAAGGCTGAAGAAAGTTCAGTCACTGGCATGTTATTCAATGTATCTTGTCATGCGTGAATGTAACCTCCTTCTCCACATTGTAAAATGAATGTGTGTGCATTGAGAGAAGCCCATATCCCCTGGATGTTAGACTAATGAATTAATTTAGGGATTCAATCTTCTTCTGCTCTCAACTTTTGACTCAATATCATATATTTTGCATATTTCTGGGAGCCAAGGGAAGTAGTCTAAAATATTCACTTGTTCCTCATGGAGCTTATTTCCAAGTTTGTTTCTGGATTTCTAAGTGTTTCTTTAGAAGCATATTCTTATTTTAGCCATATTTTCCCTCACATCATTTTCCCAGTGATTCATACCTCTCAAACTCATCATTCACTCAAATTTTCTTGGCCTCTAAAGTGCTCCTCACTGTAGAAAACTGTTTCTATAAACTTCCATTTAACAGATTTCCCAGAAACTTTCTGAGTGATACCATAACCACTTGTCATATTTCTCTAAAAATGTCCTTCTGTTTTTGCTGTTTAATGTACATTGTCACTACTGGAGTTATAACTCCAAGTTTGTACATTAATGGCAAATGCCAAGAAAGACTCTCTCAAGTGGACCAGAAAGTAAGGACAGGGGCAGATAAATACTCCATGGTGTGGGGGAGACAAAGGCCCTGGCACCAGGCTGCTAGAAATAGGGTAGAGAATGAGGATAGTTCACTACAGCCTTCAGAGAAGGTATAAACACTGAAATAGTTGAGGCACTTCTTTCCATACCCATGCCCAAGTTCTAACAAAGCCCAGAAGGAAAGTAAGGCAGAAGGAAGGCTCAAAGTTTAGGAGAATTAGAAATAGGTTGTTTTTAATCAATTGAGAAACCGTACAAGAAGTTATCTTTCTCATCTATAAATTAAGACTAGATGATATTTAAGGCCCTTTCAAACTTGAAATTAATGATTCAAAGACTGAGTAGCTATTAGGGCAGATTTCCTGCCTCCATTCTGATTTCTTACTGTATGTGCTTAGGTAAATAGTATTACTGGATGATGATCTTTCAAAAATGAATGAAAAAACCACAGGCTCACTTTTCATCCTGAATGAGCTATCAAGTCACTGTACCAATTGTTGTCCTTAATATTTCTTTTTGGAGGAAGGGCAATAGCAAAAAGGGAACCATGTCTGATTTTCATGTTTTAATATTTTGCATTTGTGTAGATAGAGTACAGGGAGAGGAGTCATGAAGCCCTAAATACAAATCCAGCATCAGATGCCTATTAGCTGGGTGACTTTGGACAAGTCACTTAACTGTTCTCCACTTCAGTTTTCTAGCTGTAAAATGTGGATAATAATAGCATCTACCTCCTAGGGTTAAAGATCAAATGAGATAATATTTGTGAAATGCTTTGCAAACCATAATGTGCTATATAAAAATTAGCTATTTATAGCACTAATAATTTTACATATATTCTGTTTATATAATCTATTGTACTCTATGCTAATAATAATTAAAGTTGTCATTATTATTATTATTATTACTCCTATTATCTCTCAACTTTGGCTTCTTTATCTGCATAAATTGGAGGTGGAACTAAGGGATATTATTGTATCTCTACTAAGGGATAGTATTGTGTCTCTAAATGTATAATTCCCCACTTCCCAGCATGACACGTGACAATTTAAGTCATTGGAAACAGTCTTGATACATATTAATTTATTCATTTAATGAGCATTTAATATCAACTCTGTGCCAGAAATACTAAAATAAAAACATTTCCTGCCTTTAAAAGATCTGATGTGCAAGTAGGGGGAAATGACATACATGGATTAGAAAATACAGAATATATACAAAGGAAATCCAAAGTAATACCAGGGGAGGATGGACAGAGCACACCATCAAATGACAGAATGACAGGAAAGACCATCTGTAGTCGTGGCTAGGTATTTGTGAGAGGTGGCAGCAGGGAGGAATTTTGTCACAGGTCTAAGGGATAGCCTGTAGAAAGGAAGAGAGACAAGAGATAGAATGTGATGTAGGGGGAAGAGCAAGTAGGCCAGTTTGGCTGGCCTATAGAATATGCAGAGGGGAATGATGAGCAGTGAGTCTGGAAATATAAGCTGGAGCCAGAATTGTGAAGGACTTGAAATGCCAGAGGACTTTGTATTTTATCCTAGAGGCAATAGGAAGCCGTTGAAAATTCATGAGGAATAGACATATGCTTTAGGAATATCAATTTGGCAGCTTTGTGGAGGATGGATTAGAGAGGAGAGACACTGGAAGCTGGGAGACCAATTAGGAGGCTCTTGCAATAGTCTAGGTGAGAGGTGATGAGAGCCTAAACTAGGGTAGTGGCCATGTGAGTAGAGAGATGGAGACAGACATGAGAAGGGATGCAGGGATCAAAATGGAGACAATGCAACTGACTGGATAGAAGAGATGAGGACAAGGGCAAAGTTAGGGAATGACAAGAGTTAGAAATTGGGGTAAGAAGAGTAATGGTCAGACTCTCAGTGGAAGCTGGGAAATTCATGAGAGGGGAGTTTTGGGGACAAGAAAGGAAAATGAGTTCTGTTTTAGACATGAGGAGAAAGATTAGGGTTGGATATACAGATCTGCCTGTGGGAGGTGACAAGATCACTGTGAGGACCTATGCAGAGAAAAGAAATAAGATGATGGTTCCACAGTTAGGGATAGAAAGTACACCCAGAGAATAAGGATGTAGACAGATAGGAAACCCATGAGAAAGTAAGCAAATAATCCTCCTGCCAGCACCCACTCCCTCTCCAATTCCTGGCCTAACAGGTTTAATTAATCATGCTGAATCACCTCCAATTAGAAAATTCAATTTCCAAGGTAAAGGTTTTAAAACACACAAAACCCACAGAATACAACACGTGAAATTCATTTAAGCCATAAGCAAAAATGTACAAATGACAAGACAAGGGATAGTAGAGTCATTCTACAATATTATGCCCTTGTGGAAAGATGTTAGAATTTGGAGTCAAAAGATATTGGTTCAAATCCTGTCTCTGCCTAGGATGAGTCACTTCCTCTTTCAGGGCCTCAATTTTTCCTAGTGAAATGAGGGACTGGGTGACTTACAAGATCCTCTTCTGCTACGTCTAGGATGCTGTGAACCTAAGAAACCACAAACAATATTTTTATCCAAAGTGGGAAAGAGGCAATGGCAAAGATCAAGTCTTAGTATCTTGCCTCAAGAGGAACATGCATGTCAACCAAAGATGGATTATGAAGGAGAACTTCTGAAAAGGGGTCATTATGGTGTCTTGTGATTAACAAATTCTGAAAATAACTTGTGAATAAAACTTGCTGATGCAAAATATTCAAACATGAAGATCAGTTATAGATTTTATTATTTCTTCCTATTGCCCTCTTCCTTCAATTAATTTAGTAAAATAATGGATGTGGTGATTTAGTAAATCATCCAGTATACTGAGTGGTTTGAAAGTCAGTATACTGCTCGTTTGAAGGTCATCATCGGAGGATCAGCTGCAGTGGTTGAGAACCATCATCAATAAGGTGGACATAGGGTGGAGCTAAGATGGCAATGGAGTAGCAGGAACTTTCTGAGTCTCCCTCCAACCAATCATTAAAAAGCTTCTCAAAAGGACAGAAATTAAAATCAGACAAATAAAGGTGCTCTCCCACAGGGTACAGCCTTAAAGGTAGGTAGTGTTTCGAGATTCCCATACTTATAAGGGGGTAAAACTATACTTATCAAAAGGCAAGCTAATCAACTCTCCCCCATACTACCTAACATTCCAGAGTCAGAGTAAGGGCTGGGAAAATCTCTAAAAACTCAGGGGCTGCCTGAAAGCATCACAGACTTACCTCTGAGGGCAGTGCAAGGCCTCGGTAGTGAGTCTTGGGCCCTGGAGCTGAAGAGCACAGAGCCTGGGCAGCAGAATGCAGAGATTGGGCAGAAATGAGGCTGGCCACAGCAGAGGCAGCAGGAACTAGAAAAAATATCCTTAGGGCAAAATGCTTTAAAGCATGCTACACAAAGAATGGCTTGCCTTCCTCACTCAGGCTTCTGACTAGAAAGGGAAGATACTATGAAGGCAAAGTCCTGTGAGACAGAAGCTAAGAAAACAATGTCTACCAACATGCAGGAACCCCAATCCACTAGTAGCAAAAGGAATAAGCAGCAGCAAAAAAAAGCTTTTGATCCTAGATAATTTTTATGGAGAAAAGAGCAAAACACAGAAGTGACAGCAGAGTGACAAACAAGAAAACACAACCAAACTTTCAAAAAAATAAAATTGGTCACAATCTTTCAAGGAACTCAAAAAGGAGTTCAAGAACTATGTAAGAAACATAGAAAAAATGGGAAGAAAAGTGGGGAAAAGAAATTAAAGTAATACAAAAAGAAAAAAAGAGTTTAAAAGACAAAATTGCCCACATGGGAAAAGAAGCACAGAAATCAGATGAAATAATAAGCAAATTGGAGACCAGAATTGACCTACTGGAAGCCATGGAAAACAGGATAGACCAAACCAAAAAGGGAAATCAAAAGATCACAGCTGAAAATCAGTCTTTGAAGACTAGAATTGGGCAGTAGGACCTAATAATCTCACAAGACAGCAAAAATGAATTAAAAAAGTCAAAAGAGTGACAAAATAGAAGGAAACATGAAATATCTGATTGAAAAGACAACTGACATAGAAAGCAGATCTAGGAGAGACAATGTGAGAATCACTGGTCTATCAGAAAGTCTGGGAAAAAAGCCTTGACATCATATTACAAGAAATTATCCAAGAAAATTGCCCAGATATTCTTGATCAAGAGGACAAAATAGGCATTGAAAGAAACCATAGATCACCCTCTTCATTAAATCCTCAAAAGACAACCCTCTAGAACATAATTGCCAAATTCAGGAGCATCCAAGCCAAGGAGAAAATATTGTAAGCAGCCAGAAAGAGACAATTCAGATATCAAGGAGCCCCACTCAGGATTACACAAGATCTGGCAGCCTTCACAGTAAAGGACCACAAGGCTTGGAACATGTCAGAAAGGCAAGAGAATTGGGTCTACAACCAAGAATCACCTACCTATCAAAACTGACTATATACTGTCAGGGGAAAGTATGGGCATTTAACAAAACAGAAGATTTCCAAGCATTCCTAAATAAAAGACCAGAAGTAAATGGGAAATTTGTTTTCCAAATACAAAATTCAAGAGAACCATAAAAAGGTAAATAAGAAAGAGGGAAAAAATTTAAGGACTTCAATAAGGTTAAATTGATTATGGAAAAATGATATCTGTAACACTTAAAACTCTTTCATTATCATAGTAGCTAGAAAAATTATTCATAGGCAGAGATTGTGGTACTAAGTTGTTTAAGATGTTATAAAAAAAGGGGGGAGAGAATGGCACTAAAAGAAACTTGAAGGATAAAAATAGGATAAATTATACCACATAAAGAGGCACATTGTGGTGGGAAGGAAAGAATACTATTATAAGAAGGAGAGGAAGAGAGTGGTAATAGGCAATACTGAAACCTTAGTCTCATTGGAATCAGTTCTGAAAGGGAAGAACAGTCAGCTCTATTTGGGGTATAGAATTCTATCTTACCCTACATGGAGAAGTTGAGAGGGAATAATGAAGGGGAGGGTGGGAGTGTGGTGGGGAGTATTAAAAGGTTGGGGAAGATGATTAATAGACTTTAAAGAAAAATAAGAAGGGAATGAGAATGGAAGGGTGGGAAGGAAAGTAAAATAAGGGTGGAGAAAAGGAGGGCTAATTAAAAGCAAAACAGTGGTGTAGAAGGAAATAGTGAAAGATAGAAGTTTAGGGCTAATAATGAGTAATAGAAGGGTTCTCCTCTCTACTTCAGAGAATATGCTGTTATTCTAGGGTTGTATCCTATTCCTTTGATGCAAAGATTTTCAATATGCTTTGTATGCCCAGAGACTAGCTCAGAGTCTGGCAAATCATATGAGCTTAATAAATGTCCTATCCATCTATCTATCTATCCTCTTAAGTCCCTCCCAGCTCTGGATTGATGGCCAGGGGAATGTCTTTAGTGAATGTACAGATCTTGGTCTTTATTAATACATACCCTTCTAGAAGCAACAAATTGGGGAAAATATTTATAACAAAAACCTTAGACAAAGGTCTAACTTCTCAAATTAGAGGTAAAGTCAAATGTACAAAAAATCAAGTCATTCCTCAATTGATAAACAGTCAAGGAACATGAATAGGCAGTTTTCAGATAAAAAAATCAAAACTATCAATAAACACATGAAAAAGTGTTCTAAATCTCTCATAATTAGAGAAATGAAAAATCAAAAACTCTGCGCTACCACCCCACACCTAGCAGAAAGGCTAATATCATAGTAAAAGAAAATAATAAACATTGGAATGGTTGTGGAAAAATTGGGATGCTAATACACTGCTGGTAGAGTTGTGAATTGATCCAATCATTCTGAAGGGCAAATTGGAACTGTGACCAATGGTCTTTAAAAGAATGAATGCCCTTTGATTCAGCCATACCACTGCCAGGTTTATGCCACAAAAAGATAATAAGAAAAAAAGAGATATGTGCAAAAATAATTATGGCTGCGCTCTGTCATGGCAAAAATTTGGAAAATGAGGGGGTGTCCATCATTTTAGGAATCGCTGAACAAACTGTGGCATCTGATGGTGATGGAATACTATTGTACCACATGATGAAAGGAATGATGAACTGGAGGAATTTCATGTGAACTGGAAAGACCTCCAGGAATTGATCCAGAGTGGAAGGAGTAGAATCAGGAGAACATTGTACACAGAGACTGATACATTATGGCACAATAAAGTGTAATGAACTTTTCTACTAAAAGCAATGCAATGACCCAGGACAATCCAAAGGAAGTTATGAGAAAGAATGCTATCCATATCCATAGAAAGAACTGTGGGAACAGAAATGAAGAAGAAAAAAATGACGATCATGAGGTTCAATGGGGACGTGATTGGGGATTTTGACTTTAAAAGATCACTCTATTGCAAATATGAATAACACTAAAATATTTTTGAACAATGATACATGTATAACCTAGTGGAATTGCTTGCCAGCTTAGGGAGGGGGTAGAGGAGAGGGGAGGAAAAGAACATGAATCATGTAACCATGGAAAACAATCTATATTAATTAATTAATTAAAAACCAAGGAGGACAAAAACAGGTTGACTAGAACACAACCCTACTTAAGAGTCTAAAGAGGGGCCCTTAGAAACACCATTCCACTCGTTCTAATATATTGCTGCCCTTCTAAAGTAAAGAGACCAGCTAAACTGATGTTATGACATAGCTAGTATATGAAAAAAAGTTCTTAATACATTCCCAAAGCCCACAGAAAAGTACTGGTATGAACTATGGATAGAACACTTCACTAAAGCAATATTGCTCTTACTGAGCAGGTCTCAGTTTAGATAAGTAAATCTCCCTTGCTCCATGGCTAGTGGCTTAAAAAACTTACAGAAGGATTGGCTACTAGGCTTTGTTCCAAATTTTGGGGCCTGTGGTAGCTTACTCTGATGATGGTGTCAGGATTGAGGAAAGAACTTTGCTTTTTTTTCTTATTCTGATACTGTGGAATAATCACTCACAATTTCTTCCTTTAACACTTTCAGTAGATCCCTTTCTCCTCATTCTCCCCATATGCCACTTCTTCCAAAAGCAATCCTTGTATTATATGACAAGTACAAAGAACAATGTCCAATATTTATTAAGTTTCATGTAGGATAAAAAGCAGACTCTTGTTTAGCATTAAGAACCTTCAAATCCATTTTGATTGAACCCATTTTCCCAATATATTTTCCCTTTTCTACATTCCAGTTAAAACAGCCTGTTTTTTTTTTCTATCTTGTTTTATCTATGCACCTCTTCAAGACTTTGTTTCCCACCTCTATATATTTGTATACTCTGTCTACTCAGAATGGAATGCTCTGTTCTCCCCTCCTAAAATCCCTACTTCCTTTGGAGACTAAGCTACACAAAGATCTCATCACAAGAGGATGCTCTTCTCCTAGAATGACTCTGTATTTTACATTTATGTATCTGGGCATATAACATTTCCTTCTCTCACTGCCCGCCCTCCCTCTCCCAAATTCCCAAGTCATTAGGTAAGAGTCTTGATGACCAAGATCATTTCATTTTTGGCTTTGTATCCCAGTGTATACCTAATAGTAGGTATTCAAGGAAGGTTTAGATTAACATGGGTTTTGTGATATTTACTTAATCAAGTCATCCCACTCCATGACTAATTTTAGAAATTCATTGAAAACCATTTGATGGAGTAAAAATTGAATAGGGTGTTCATCAAATTCGTCTGCGGAATTTTATTCTGATCTTTAAGTCCAATATAAAAGCTTTGAACTGTCAGCTGGACTCAGGAAACAAGGCAGACCAAAGAAAAGATTCAAGGATCAGCTAAAGTCCAACTTGAAGTGGGCTGGCATTACACCAAAGCAACTAGAACTCACTGCCTCTGACAGAAGCAGCTGGCGAACCCACATTTACCATGCCACCAACACCTTTGAAGATGAGCGACATCAATGTCTTTCCGCCGCGTGTGAATGCCGACACCAGGCCACAACCGCACCTCCCATAACAACTGGCGTCCCATGTGCCATGTGCCACAAACTCTGCGCCTCAGCCTTTGGACTTTAAAGCCACATGAGGGTACACTGTAGATGAAACTGCACAAAGACAATTGTCATTCTCGGTAACTGAGAGACTACCACTAACTAACTATAAAAGCTTTGGGTTAACTGGAATCAAATATTTCCAGTCATTGGAGGATCTGGCTTTCCAGCCCATCCCAAGAGATGAACCACTTGAGGAGAGGCCTGGCCTATGATCTTGGTTAGTTCTCCTCCTTTGTTTAGCACTCCCTCCCCTGGTCCCAATAAAATGAATTTTAAAGGGTTTGGTTCTTTAAAGGGTTCTCATCTTCCCACTGGCTTCCAGGGATTCTAGCTTCATTTTGCAAGGACAGCAGGATCAAGGGGCAGTGTCTTCATCAGGAGTTAAGGACATTCTCAACTCACAGCTTTACAATTAACCACTGCAAAGAAACTATAGTGTGACTAAGGGGAACTTCTTGAGCATCCCATGAATGGCAGAAAAGGACTTCCAGCAACCCATTTTACTCTACTTTTCCATGGACTCCGCATGTACTCATGGCAAAGTGTATAACAGATATTTCGGTGGAGGAAATACTCTAGACCAACTGTTTTTACTGTACCATCTTTGTTAATAACCCTTTTAAAAAGCCACTTAAGGGTAGCATGCTAAATTATCCTCAACTGAAAATCTAGAGAGGAAGCATACTGAGAAGGACTTGAACCAATGACTTTGGAGATGCGACTCTGACTCCTCAGAGTTATCCCTAGAATTCTGAGGGTGATCTGGACTGGGAGTTGGAGTGAGGATCCTCCAACCTTATCTGGGCTACATTTGTTTTAGATATATACACATTCACAGAGTATCCACCCTCTAGTCTCTCAGTGCTATTTTTAAAAACACATTTTATTGGCTGGTGTTTTAGATGGGCAAGTGAGACAAGTGATATTCCTGGCATATCTTTTTGATGGGGATTCAAAATGTACAATGCCCTTCTGTCATATCCCAACTAGCTAAGGCAATTAAGGAAAGGGAAACACTATCAAATGAAGAGAATTTCTTTCTGTAAATTTCACTATTAGTTTTTCTCTCTATTGGATATACTGGCCCAACTTGGTGGCTGGTGTACAACATTATTTTCACATCCTTGTCTTCATATGAAGACACACATATTGTCTTCATATCTTCACCACTCTTCACTTAGGAAGATGTACATTCCTACATATTTACGTTCTCTTGTGGAAGAAAGTCATGATGCAGGTAATATTGTATAATAAGAGTTTCATGCCTGCCCATTTTCCACAGTCAGAATGTTACTCTGGAAGGGACAAATCACGTGGAGACTAAAATGAGCCACATTATGCAAGAGGAGGCAGTGAGGGAAAGTAGTAAGACCATAGCCACTGGAGCTGGAAGTTAATAACAGTGTGACCCTAGGCAAGTCAGATCACCTCCCTGTGCCCAAGTTTACTAGTATGTAAAATGAGAGGATTGGGAAAGCTAGCCTTTGAGGTCTCTACTACCCATCTTTATGAGATATGATGCTTCCATGTGTTTCATGACTGATGGAGACAGCTGTTTGTTACTTGGAGGGGATGTCTTATTGGGAACTAAAGGCGTTTTCTTTACAGTAGTATGTGTTGAATGAAGCCAAAGTATTGTTTTTATTTTGGAATCTTCAGAGCTATCTCTGGGGTTTTAGTGAATGCTGAGTAGAAGATCACAAAGTTACAGAATAAGAAAAAATAATTGTGTTTGTTATCTTTTCACTGTTTGCAAAGTGGCATCTACTAATTGGATTTTCTTGTACACAAATAGATTATTTTCATATTGTATTAGTTCTGCAGCTCTTAAAACATCACCTTCTTTGATAGTATATGTGTCAATAAATTTACACCCAAGGAGTACAAAAAGAGAATCTATAAAGATGACTTTCCCCATCCCCCATCTATGTTGACAGACCATTCTTTGACTTTTCCTAAGGTGTGGTTGTGATGACACTCATGTACCTTGTCCAGTTGATGGGAGACTAGCACTTTTTAAACCAAGGTCAGTTCAGGGTTTGTAGCTCTCTAGAATGGCAGGCTGCATGTCATATAGGTCAGTGCTGCCAAGTTCAAGATCAGAAAGTGTAAACCTCAAAATTTCTTAGACTTATAAATGTTGGAAATTTCACCATTGGGAAATTTCATACTTGAAAAATTCCCTATTGATAGTGGGTCTTGGCTATTGGAATGTGAACCCCTTTGGCATGAGAGTTTCCCCCTCCTCCCTTCTTAAGATTACTTTAGGACAGAAACCTTTTGCTGAACAATGGAAAGGACTTTGACCTATGCTTAAGCATAGAACAGGAATTTCTTTGAGTCATGATTGATTTTAGAATTGATACAATGGAGATACTTGGAATCAATCTCCACCCTACTCAGTCCTAACAGGATTGAGGAAGGGCTGCAGCATAGATCAAAATTTAATTATTCCAATCTCTACCCTACTCAGGTTAACAGGATTTAGGAAGGGCTGTAGCAAAGGATCAAAGATTTAATTATTTGAAAATATGACCTTCAACAGACATGTGCAAAGCCAGAGACCCCAGGGCGGTCCTGGGTTAAGCTAGAGCCTCCATTGGCACAGGGAAATTGATGGACAGTGATTGGTAGATGTGAGAACTGAGGGGAGGCAACTTGGATGGTTTCCTTAAAGAGAGAGGGGTCTGAAGACTCAGGGGGGTGGTTTTAGGAGTTTGTCGGAGTGGTTGCGGGGGCTCTGAGGAGCTTGCTCTGAAGGAAGCTGAAGGTGGGGGCTCTGAGACTGTTTCTCCATTTTGGTCACGTGAGTAATAGGAACTGATCTCCTTTCTTTGCCCCAGCTATCTAAGGGCTTGGGCCTTTTGGCCCAGCCTAAACAGAAGGGGTATTTAAGCCCTATTCCCTTCTCTCCCCTTTCTCTCTACCTCTATCTATCTATCTCTAATTCCTTTCTTCCTCCTGTTTATAATTAAAACTCCATAAAAGGTTGACGGCTGACTTGAGTTTTCATTTAGGAATTACATAGCTGAATTCCTTGGCGACCTTAAATTAATATATATCAGTCTTTTAAAAGTGATTTCCTTGCCACAAAAGGTTATCCAGAGGGATTTGCCAGCAATCTCAATAATACCCACCATTAATTTAAATTTTGCTCTTGGCCATTGATCATAAAATGGATGTGTTCCCTGATTTATTTACTTCAATACTTAACTGGTCAGTGATTTCCCATGCATGGACAGATTTTGAGTTAGCACAGGGTGAATGGAGCTTTGGCCCAGGGCAACGACATCTTTGGGATTGGGGGATTGCTTCTTCCATGGCAGTGAATGCCTTTTCTGAACCTAGTACTCTTTGTGGTGGCCATATGATCCATAATGATTGGCTGGTTAATTCATTACTAGGCTCTTACTTGAAGTTTTACCAGCTTGGTAAAGTTTACTTCAGTCTGTGCACTGTTGGAATAGTATTCAAGAACTCAGGGTCACCATTCTGCTTCATTATGACATTAGGTTGGGGCTCCAGTGGAAGTGAAAATTAAGTTTTCCATGTCATCATGATTACGATCACCATAGCCCCACCTAATAGCAAAACTATATAAAACTCCCTATATCAACACTGGGGTGTATGGGGTGCTCAGGGAGGAGTAGTATCTCTGGTATGGAGGGCTTGTCGTGCCCTCCTAGGGCAGCTCTCCAGCCTCTGACCCCTACCTGACACCCAGCTCTCACTTGTGGCTCCCAGTAGCTGCTAGCATGCGGCAGCAGCCACACCCTGGGCAACGGCTTCGACAGGCCGGCTAAACCTTGTGAGGGTAGCCATTGGGTCGACGTCGACCCCTGGTGAACCAGGGCTTTGCTCATCCAGCATGTGAAGACTGCTTCGGCGGAACAGGCGGAAGAAACCAATTAGAAGGTTCAACGACTGAGAGGGTGACGCAGCAAAGCACTGTGGAGTGCTTAGGGCGTGTTAGAGCACAAAGGACAACACGGCCATCCAATGCAGCTGAGGAAGTCTCCAGGTGTAACGACTTTTCGTGACACTGGACCCAGGCTTCCGACGCCGAGAGTGGGACTGTCTCTGTGTATGGACTTTTCCACTTAAATCTCCTTCACACACAAGTGTCTTTGTGCACACTCATCTACATCACAGATGAAAGTGCACAAAGACAATTGTCATCCTCGGTTACTGAGAGACTACTACTACTACTATATCAACACTGAAAATAAGGCCAACAGAGTTTGAAGGGACATGCTGCACTGAATACTGATAAGAAAACAGACTGACATGTAACAAAAAAGATAATGGTAGTTGCCTTTAAGTCAGAGTTCCTTAGTTATATGATAATTACTGCCTGACTTAGGCAAGAATAATGGCTATTTGTGTACAATTCTTCTATACTGGGTAGTATAAAACTGATGGGCTTGGAAGCATGGTTCCTGGGACATAGGAGATGTTTTAATAAATGCTTATAATTGGATATTTGTGATCCTCTGATTTTTCTCAAGATGGCAGTCTCTATATTAGAAAACTCACTAAAGTGGATATATATCCTGTGACTTTGAGACATAGTTATTAGGTAGAATACCGCAAGCAGTCCAAATCCAGGAGAGAAAGACCCCTGAATATAAAAAGGAAAATATCTATGGCAGTACCATTTTATAGGAAAGAAATGGAAGTGAAGTCAGTGTGGCCATTAATTTGTACATGACTGAGCAAACTGGGGGACAGGAATGAAATGGATAAGTATGGTGCCATTTCAACTATAAATATAAAAATAATTCAGAGAAATATGGGAAGATTTGTACAGACTGTTACAAAAAGAAGTAAGCAGAACTAGGAAAACATGATCATCATAAGCAATGCCAAATAAAAAAAAAGATCCAAGAACTCACGGTCACTCCATTCAGTGACCAATCATTACTTTAGAGGATTGATGGGAAAGGATGTCTCTCACCTCTCAGAAGAGATGATAAACTATCTGTGATGAATGATGAAGGCAATATCAGATTGATGAAAAGGCTCACGTCAAAGTTCTGCAGAGCTAGATGGCACAGTCAATAGAGTATTGAGCCTAGAATTGGGAAGACTCATCTTCTTGAGTCCAAATATGGCTTCTGACACTTACTAGCTATGCTACCCTGCATAGCTCACTTAACCCTGCTTGCCTCAGTTTTCTTCTCATCTATTGAATGAGCTGGAAAAGAAAAGCAAATCACTCCAGTATGTTTGCCAAGAAAACTCCAAATGGTGTCTGGAAGAGTTGGATGTGACTGAGCAACAATGAAAGTCAGGGTTCTCTTTGTGGTGTGGAGTAGAGACAATTACTGGGAAGGCAAAGCAATTATTCTTTTTAAAAACGTATTGAAGAAGCAATTATTGAGCCCCAATTCTTTATTATGATATAATATCCTTGAGGGAAGAGAGAGTTTGGTTTGAATCTTTGGCTGCTCAGCACCTAGCATAGCACCTGAAGGAAAGTCAGCAAATAGTTAGTGAATTGAATTGCAGAGGCAAGAACTCCATCTCTTTCTTTTAAAACAAGTGGGGAGGATACCTCTTAGAGCAGTGCCTAAAGTCAGCTTCTGGGCCATATTGTCAACATTTGTTTTTCCCTTTACAATGTGGGTTTTCACTGGTAAGGGAATTCCCTTTGCCAATTCATCTTAATAATTCTCCTCTCAGAGTCTTAGAGGTTATTGAAGTTAAGTCATTTGTTCAAGGTCACATGAGCAGGACAGTGTGCCTAATGCAGACCCGAAATCAACCTGAATACCACATGAGCCCTTTAGTCACTCATCACACTATTCCTTATTAACTACCTAGGAGAAAAGTATATCTTTACCATGAGTTATCTGCTGTTAGAAGATGTCTCTTTATCTAAATGAACATCCCGATGCAAACACCAACTACATGGAAATGGGCTCTGATCAAGGACACAGGTAATACCCAATGAAATTGCCAGTCAGCTATGGGAGGGGTGGAGGGAAGGGAGGGAGAAATAGAATACGATTTTTGTAACCAAGGAATAATGTTTGAAATTGACCAAATAAAATAAATAAGGGGAAAAAGATGTCTCTTTAGATTATTATAGCCTACTTTCTCCTGTCCTAAGAGTAAACACCAATATAGAGATAGTTCAACTCCTCTCTTAATTGTTTAAATGCTACTTTTGGCACACATGGATAAGCATGTTTCAGAGGGGAGGTTGGGACAAAAGCCAGCTCAGGCCAATTGGGGACAATAGATTGAAATGTGAAATTTTCATTTCAATATTCTCATCTAAGAAATTCATAAACACTGAAAATCAGGGCTTAATCATGGTTTTGTTGCATGTCTAGACTTAAGAAAGTAATAGAGGAATTGTAAATAATGCTGATTCATCTTTAAAGTGTTCGGAGTATATTTTTTCATAACATTTACCAGCATACTTTTGAGATGGTCTAAAGTGACTGTGTGATCCTCTAAAGTCTATTGGCTCCCTATTGCCTCTAGGATCACATATAAAATACTTTGGTTAGCATTTTAAGACCATCCCAATTTGCTCCCAGCCTATTTTTCTAGTCTTATACTTTACTCCTCTGCATACTCTGTAATCCAAAGACTTTGGTTTTCTTGTTTCTCACACAGGACACATCATCTCCATACTCTGCCTTTCTACTGGCTGTCCCTCATACCTGGAATGCTCTTACCTACTGCTCTCCTCCACTTCCTGGTTTTCTGGATCTCTCAGACTCAGGTGGTCAGATCTCTCTTTTGCAGAAAGTCTTTCCCAATCACTGTTTTCTCCCACTCTTTCCTCTGAAATGATCCCCCACTTACACTGCTTATATCACACACACACATAATTATTTGTATGTTTTCTTGCTATTTAGAATATGAGCTCCTTAAGGGCATGGATTCTGTTTTTTCTTGTTTTTCCTCTCCAGCAGTTATTACAATATCTGGCACAAAATAGGTCTTAATAAATGCTCTTGACTGACGGGTTTCACAAGTCAAAGAATACGAGAGTGATGAAGAAGGGGTGCTGTTATTTTTTTTATTATACTGTGATAGGTTTTTGTAAGACTTAAGAGACCAGTCATACATATCTCTAAATAGTTAGTAGGCTGAGATGTCTTTTTCATAAGTTGGTTCTCTACAACAAGTCTGGTGGATTCATGTTCAGTTCAGTTCAACTACATACTAATGGACAAATTCTTTGGGAAGGAGGGAGAAGAGAAGGGAGAATTAACTCAATGCAACAGTGTTCAAATGCCGTAGACTCAGAGAGGCAGTTTCAAAACCTGGACTCAGTAACCTGTTAAGCAGAGCAAAGTGTCATCTAAATAATACTAAACTAGCAAGGTGGAAGCTTCCTTATTAAGTATGCAACAACAAACAGAACCTGAACTAGACTTTGAGAGTTCACACCTTGGAGAGGATGTTAATTGCAAGTGTAAAAATCAAAACAATGCAGTTCAAATAAGTCTTGGTAGAAAATATGACAGTCACAGATCAGAAGACTTCAGCACTCCAAGGGTCTCATTCTTTCCCCCTCCAATTCTATGAAACAAAGTTTACAAAACCTACTTCTCACTGGTTCATGAAGCCAACCTCTACCATTTTATGGCTCAACTATAAGCTGCTGACTTTCAGTAGTTTAAAGACAGATTCAAATGATTAAAGGTACTAGGAATTTGGTTCTTTTATCACAAAGGGTGAAATTTCTAATTCTCTTGGTTGGGTATTGTGAATGAAAAATTCAATCAATAGACCTGGGCAAAGGGCGATTGAACAACTTGAAAGCTCCTAAGTAAGGAAGAGTGGGGTCTAGAAAGACACTGATGATTTGCTGGGGTTTTTTTTCTGCCATTAATAACATATAGTATGCTGAGTTGTTTCAGTGCTGTCTAACTCTTTGAACCCTATTTTGGGGTTTTCTTAGCAAAGATACTGAAGAGGTTTGCCATTTTCTTCTTCAGCTCATTTGACAGATGAGGAACTAAGGCAAAAAGAGTGAAGTGACTAGTTCGGAGTCACACCACTAGTAAGCATACAAAGTCACATTTGAACTCATGAGGATTCCTGATTCCAAGCCCAGTGCTCTATCCCCTAACCTACTTATATGTCACCTTCTCATTTCAACTTTGGTAACCTGGCAAAGGATTATATCTGTCGCGTTTGCATGAAATCAAAGCAGCCCTTCAGAAATAAACAAAACAAGTAGGGAAAAAATGGCCTGTTTTGACCTGCCAGAATATAAATTATTCATTTTATATGCTGTTTGGTTCAATGAGCATGATTAGCAGCAATGAGGTACTACATTAGTTAGTTTTCAGGATACATTAAAATTGTTGATGAATTCTGGGGCAAATTCTAAAGCTCTGGTTTAGAAGGGCCTCTTTAAACTCAGTGGTGGTAATAATATTAAATAATGTTTATGTAGCACTTAGAAGTCCATAAAGAACTTTACAAACATTATTTCATTTTAAGTTCCACTACAACTCTGAGAGCTAGGTACCACCTATACAGTATTATTAATTCTTAATTTCAAACAGAGGAAAATGAGGTTTAGAGAAGCATCCTGCTCATAGTCACACAGCTAATAAGTATTATAACTGTTAAAGGGAATAGTTTTTCACAGGGGGATAAATTACATTTAGCAAGATTCAGCTGCCAAAAGTAACCATTCACATCTGTCCTTATGGGAATCCTTGCACACATGGCTTTACACAGGATTGAAAAGAAGATAGGTTTCATTATAAGAACCAGAGCACCTCTGACCCCTAGAATAAACATCTGTCTTGCCAGCTGATTAGGTATTATGCTACCTGTGCCACTATTTATTAAAGGGCAGTTTTTGCTTCTTAGAATTGCTGTTTAATATAAATAGTTCAACAAACACTTGGGATGACACTTTTTGAACTTTGCCTCACACCTATTTTCCTGAGAGGGAAGGAAGTACCTTTGCTATATGGATAAGGATGCTTTATCTTAGTTTAAGAACAAGAAAAGCAATACTCTTAATTTCTTAAAATTTGGGGTAACTTTTGTTTTTGCATGATATTTATCCTTTCCCATATATCCTTGCCATCTTTATTTTCCCAAAGCCATCCCTTATAACAAAGAGTAAAAAATAATTTTAAGGAAACCTAACTTTCATATCAACCAACTATTTGATGAAAAGTTCCTTCTATACCTGTGGTTCCACACATCTATACTAAAGGAGGGAGATGCAATCTTAGAATTTGTCTTGAGGGTAAACATTGGTTATTATGTTTTTTCAAAATTCAGATTCAATTTTGTTATTGCTTTTTCCATTTATCTCATGCTGATTATTTTCCTGGTTTTGTTTACTTCATTTAACATTAATTCATATACGTTTTCCCAGGTTTCTCTATATTGATCATTTCAAATGGTATAGTACTATTCCATTACATTCATGTACCACAATTCATTCATTCATCTCTCAATAAATGTTCCTCTATTTTTTTTGCTACTAAACCTTTAGTTAAATGCCTAACAGTGCTCTCTTTGGATCAAAAGCTTTTAATATTTCTGGCATTTTCTTTGCAAAATTTCAAATTGTTTTCCAGAACGGATGGACCAACTCAAAGTTTCAACAATAGTGTATTCGTAAGACTATCTTTCCACAACTTCTTCAACATCAACTATTCCTCTTTGCCAATTTCCCAGGTATGAGATAAAGTCACAGAGTTGTTTTGATTTGCATTTCTCTTATTAATAATCTGGGCCAGAGCTATCTAATACATGGCTTTCAAGATGCGTGAGGTCCACAACACTCTCTAATGTGGTCCAAAGCGGGTTAAAATACATTTTGGCAATAATTAAATAAAATAGAATAGAATAGAAATAATATTCATATGTGGTTTTCCAATTTGATACGTGAACTTAGGGATCTTTATATATAGTTTAGTGGCCCCTTGTTTCATTTTCAGTTTGACACAATTAATCTAGATCATTATTTTATATGTTTTTAAAACAACTTGCAAGTCTTCTTTTGAGACTTGTTTATTTTTGACCACTTAATTATCAGAGAATAGCTATTGCTCTTATATTTTTGTGTAGCTTGGATAGCAGACCTTTATTAGAGAGATTTGATGCAAATTTTCTCCCCCAACTGATCTCTTCCTTTTTCTGGCTGCATTAATTTTGTTAGTGCAATAGTTTTTTTTAAAAAAAATTTCAGTGATAGAAATAATTCATTTTATCTTTTACACTACTGCTTGTAACCTCTGGTTAAGAATTATCCCCCTAGTCATGGCTGTGAAAAGTGTTTATCTTATTCCTCTAATCATTTTAAAAAATAATATGACATTTAATATTTAGGTGAAACTCATTTGGGGTTCATTATAGTATATTATATAAGATGTTGGCCTAAACCTACTGAATGTCAAATAGTTTTCCAGTTTTCCCAGGAGTATCTTGCCAAATTAGTTCTTTCTTAAGTATTTTACATAAGCAAGCTTATGGAACACTAGATTACAGATTCTTTCTGTGTATTTCATTCTCCTGATCTTTTAGTTTTGTGACCAGTAAAAAGCCAATTTGATAATTATTATTTTAAACTAATTTGAGGTCAGAAAGTACTCTTGCCACTTTCATTCCTATATCACTCCCTTCTCCCATTACTTCCTGAAGATTCAACACCTATACCTTTCATTCCTCCAAATGAATTTTGTTATTTCGTCAAGCTCTATAAAGTATCTCCTTATAAGTTTGATTGATACAGTACTAAATCTGAAAATTAATTTAGGTAGTACTTTTTATTATATTGACACAATTAAGGTATGAGCACCAAATATTGCTCCAGTTATTTATGCCATTTTTCATCTCCAAATAGTATTTTATAATTGTATTTATATACATCTGGAGTGTATCATTGTAGAATGATTCCAAAGTATTTTGTGAATGTTGTAGTTATTTTGAATGGAACTTCCCTTTCTATTATTTCCAATGTTACTACTATAGAGAAATGATGAGGATTTTTGCATTTTTATTTCATCTCTTGTTATTTTAATGAAACTATTAATTGTCTTTTGAACCTCCTTTAGTTGTTCTCTAAGGTTCTTAAATAAATCTTCATTCAATTAGCCCATAGGGAATGTTTTGTCTTTTTCCCCCTATGTTTAGGTCTTCAATTTTTTGTCATGTCTTAATGTTACTGCTAGCATTTCTAGATCTAAGTCAAACAGAAAGAGAGATTGTTGCTTTGCTCTTATATTTATTGGTAATTTTTTAATTGCCTATAATAGTTTTAGACATGTACTTTCAGTTTGAGATAAAGATTTGATCACATTAAATAAAGTAGTCCCTATATGTTGTCAAATTTTATTTTAGCATACATGAAAATTGCCCTTTGACAAAGGCTTTTTTCTGCATCTACTGATATAATCATATGGTTTTTGATCATTTTATTTCTGATGAGATGAATTCTGTTAATTCCCACCCCCAACACCCAACAATGCTTACATACAAGGTACAAATCCAACCTGATTATAGTAAAGACCTTCTTATGCACATATTGTCAGGATTTCATTAAAAGTTTTCAAGTTGATATTCATTAATAATACTGGTCTGTCACTTTCCCATTTTATCCTTCTCTAATATAAGAATTTTATTAGTCTCATAAAGCAAGCTTGGTAGAGAGTTTCCTTTCTAAGTCTTAAATAATAACTTGTGTAGTGCAGGTATTAGTTATTGTCTAAAAGTTTTATACAATTTTCTAGTAGATCAAGAAAGACCAGGTTCTACTCCTCTTACCCTATCAGTAGTTTCTTTCTAGTTTAGTTTCAATATTCAAGATTAGATTGTTTACACTATTTGGTGTAGTATTAATCTGAGTATTTAATATGTCCATAAAAGATCTTATATTTCTTATTTAAGTTCTTATTTTTGCTTTTATGCTTTGTAGGTTCTGACTTATTTTTTTCTTATTTGTTGAGATTTCATCTTATCCATTTTCTAGGTATTTTAGAATATGCATTTAAAAACAGTATTTGAAAAATGGGTCCAAAGATGTCGTTATATTACTAAGAATCCAAAGTGCAAAGAACATTAAAAATCTGGTTTTGCTAAAGGTTTACTGGTTTTGTTAGTCTGTTTGAAAAAGAGACTTAAATTATTTTCCAATGTATTTATTTCTTCTTTAATTTTCAAGATTTTCCTGTTTGTCCTTATCTTGGGTTTATTTATTGATTTTCTGCTTTTTAAATTTTATGTTCAATTCATTAATCTTCTCTTTTTCCATGTCCCTAATTTATGAGCTCAGGGATATAGTGTTTCTCTGAGGAAGTTCATTTTTCTCTCTGAAATTCTCATCATTGTCTTTCATATAATCATTGTTTAATATTTGTTCCTCAGCAAATTCATTATTTAGGACACAATTTTTTCCATTTAGGGCTATATCACTTATGCTCCTAGCATTACATGTTATTTTTATTTCATTAAAGTCTATAAAGGAAGTATTTAATATTTTTGCTTTTTATGTTTATTTATGTTTCCCTTTCCTATTTCATGATCTTTTGTTTTAAATGCATCATGTTATACAAGAAATAAAATCTATTTCTTGGAATATTTAGAAGATGACATCAGCCTTTAAGCAATAACATTTCCCAACAATTTGCTCATATCTATATATTCCCTTTTCTTTATCTTTATCTTTTATTTTTCTGGCTCTAAGAGAGAAATATTGAACACGACTAAATTATTTAGTTACTATTGCTGTCCTTTTTCAATTTGGTCAACTTTTCTTTTATGAATGTAGATGTTATTTTATTTGATACATATATATCTAGTATCTACATTCACTTAAGGATGATATATACTCCAAGTTTATTCTTACTGATAACCTGAATTTACATTTTTACTTTGTCTGAAAGCAGAATTTTAAGTTCTTTTTCAGACTTATCTGATAATCAGTAAGTTTTATTCTGGCACTCCTCTTAATTATGTATTTACATTTGGATCTTTTGTTTGGAGTTGCAGGGTTTTTATTTCTTATCCATTCTGTTTCTCTTTCATTTTATTGACTTACTACATGATCATTATGGTAAGTTATGACTTTCATGCTTTTGTTTTCCTCTTTAAAATCTTCTTAGCATCTTAAAAAAAACTCCTTTTCAGTACTTTATACTAGTTGCCTATTATTTCCTTAGTTCTTAGATTTTACTTAAAATTTAATTGCTATTTATTGATCTAGTTATCAATGTCTCCCCCTTTTGTCTCTTATTTCTCCAGTTGATTAAGTGGTTAGCTCATAAATTTTACATCTGTACCTTGAAATTTCTCATTTTTATTAATTTTACTTAAAAAAAGTTTTTACTTTATCTCTTAATTACTTTTCTTCTTTTCTATTCTATTCTGAATTTTATTTTATGATTTATGGGCTACATCCTTCTTTGTTTCTTCTAGATTCTCCCTATGACCCTCATGGAATTAGGGCTTCTGAAGTATCAGGTTTGAGTTTCCTCTTCTAATCAACTTATATTTTATTTCCCTTATAGATCTTGTCCTTCTTTATATTTTTCTGATGAATTCAAAATCTGAGTTCAAGGAAGAGCAAGGTTAGATGGAAATAGCATTGCCTCATACTGTGTCACAAATCCTGAGGGTCACTCATATTACTAGATCTTGCCATCAGCTTCTTTTGGCATAGTGTGTTCCCACTGCACCTCTAGCTTTCTCATATCCCTCCATGTTCAACCACTTATCTGGGTCCCAAGGTTCCCTAAGAACTTATACACCTCTTATCCTCAGGTGATATTTTGTCAGTGGAGTCACAATATTCTCTCAGAGGAGTCAGCCTCCAAATGCACACTTTATCCCCATGAACAAAACCCATCACAAATTCCCCATCAGCCAAAATAAATAGAAGAAACACTGCTTCCTTCCATGCAACTCTCTCTCTTTTCCTCTTGTCTGAAATCAATCCCTTCCCTCTACCATTTGTTTCCCCCATCTTGTTACAGTAACCTTTCATCTTCTACTATATCTTCTTGGGGTTTTTGTCATTCTGCTCTCCCTTCATTCCATGTCCATAATGTCATCATCTTTCCCCCAAAACCTTACTTTTGCCTCAACTTCCCTACTTTGATGGGGCCACTATCTTTCTAGTCACTTCAGAGTAAATCGTTGCTGCTATCTTTGGTCTCTCACTCATCATGTCTAATGATGTCCTTATAAGAATGATATCCAATAAGAATGACAATGTACTAGGACATAAAAACATTGCAAGCAACTGCAACAGAGCAAAAATAATAAATGCAACCTTTTCAGTTCATAATGTAATAAAAATAATCATTAGTAAGAGTACATGAAGAGGAAAATAAAAAATTATTTGGAAATTAAATAATACAATTCTCAAAAATCAGTTAAAGAACAAATCATAGAAACAATTAATAATTTCATTGAAGAGAATGACAATGAATAGACATCATAACAAAATCTATGGGATGAAGCCAAAGCAGCACTCAGGGGATAATGTATATCCCTAAGTGCATATATTAGCAAATTAGAGAGGGAAGAGGTCAATGAATTGGGCATTCAAATTAAAACACTAGAAAGAGAACAAATTTAATATCTCCAGATAAAAACTAAATTGGAAATCCTAAAAATGAAAGGAGAAATTAATAAAATTGAAAGTAAGAAGACTATTGAATTAATAAATAAGACTAGGAGTTGGTACTTTGAAAAAAACAAATAAAATAGATGATGGACTGGTTAATCTAATAAAAAAAGAAAGAAGAAAATCTGATTAACAGCATCAAGAATGAAAAATGTGACCTCACCTCCAATGAAGAGGAAATTAAGTTAATTATTAAGAACTATTTTGCCCAATTTATGGCAATAAATATGGCAATCTAGGGGATATAGATAAATATTTACAAAAATATAAATGATCTAGATTAAAAGAAGTGGAAATAGAATACTTAATAATTCCTTATCAGAAAAAGAAATTAAACTAGCCATCAAAGAACTCCCTAAGAAAAAATCCCCAAGACCAGATGGATTCACAAGTGAATTATACCAAACATTTAAACAAATTATCCCAATGCTATACAAACTAATTTATAAAATAAGCAAAGAGAGAGGGTTAACAAAAGCATTTTATCACACAAATATGGTACTGATTCCAATGCCAGGGAGACCAAAAAGAGAGAAAGAAAACTATACACCAATTTCCTTAATGAACATAGATGCAAAAATCTTAAATAGAATAATAGCAAAAAGACTCCAGCAAGTGATCATGAGGATTATTCACTATGATCAGGTGGGATTTATACCAGAAATGAAATGATGGTTTAATATTAGGAAAACCATAAATATAATCAACCATATCAACAAGCAAACCAACAAAAATCACATGATTGTCTCAATAGATGCAGATAAAGCCTTTGACAAAATATGACACCCATTCCTATTGAAAATCCTAGAAAGTATAGGAATAGATGTGCCCTTCCTCACAATAATAAACAGTATACATTTAAAACCATCATCAAGTATCATCTTCAATGGGGACAAGTTAGAAGTCTTCCCAATAAGATCAGGAGTGAAACAAGGATGTCCATTGTCACTTCTATTATTTAACATTGTAGTAGAAAAACTAGCAATAGCAATTAGAGAAGAAAAAGGAATTGAAGGTATTAAAATAGGAAATGAGGAGACTAAATAATCACTCTTTGCAAATGATACCATGGTCTACTTAAATAATCCTAGAGAATCAACTAAAAACCTAGTCAAAATAATCAACAACTTTAGCAAAGTTGCAGGATACAAAATAAACCTACATAAATCATCATCATTTCTATATATTTCCAACAAAACTCAGCAGCAAAAGTTAGAAAGAGAAATTCCCTTTAAAATCACCGTAGATAATATAAAATACGTAGGAATCTATTTGCCAACACAAACTCAGGAACTATATGAACACAACTACAAAACCCTCTCCACACAATTAAAACTAGATTTAATTGGAAAAACATTAATTGCTCATGGGTAGGACGAGCTAACATAATAAAAATGACAATCCAAACAAAATTAATTTATTTATTTGGTGCCATACCCATCAAACTACCAAAAACTTTTTTACAGAATTAGAAAAAACAATAACAAAGTTTATTTGGAAGAACAAATGCTCAAGGATATTCAGGAAAATAATGGAAAAAATGTGAAGGAAGGTGGCCTAGCACTACTAGATCTTAAACTATATTATAAAGCAGTGATCATCAAAACCATATGGTACTGGCTAATAGACAAAAGGGAGGATCAGTGGAATAGACTTGGGGTAAGTGACTTCAGTAAGACAGTTATGATAAACCCAAAGATCTCAGGTCAGCTTTGGCGATAAAAATCCACTAGTTGACAAAATTTGCTGGGGAAATTGGAAAACAGTATGGGAGAGATTAGGTTTAGATCAACATCTCACACCCTACACTAAGACAAACTCAGAATGGGTGAATGAATTGAATATAAAGAAGGAAACTATAATTAAATTAGGTGAACACAGAATAGTATACATGTCAGATCTTTGGGAAAGGAAAGATTTTAAGACCAAGCAGGAGTTAGAAAAATTACAAAATGTAAAATACATAATTTTGATTACATTAAGTTAAAAAGGTTTTGTACAAACAAAAGCAATGCAACCAAATTTAGAAGGGAAGCAACATATTCTGAAAAAAATCTTCATAAGAAAAACCTCTGACAAAAGTCTTATTACTCAAATTTATAATGAGCTAAATCAAGTGTACAAAAAATCAAGCCATTCCCCAATCAATAAATGGGCAAGGAACATGAATAGGCAATTTTCAGATGAGAAATCAAAATTATTAATAAGCACATGAAAAAGTGTTCTTATCTCTTATAATCAGAGAGATACAAATCAAAACAACTCTGAGGTATCACCTCACACCTAGCAGATTGGCTAACATGACAGCAAAGGAAAGTAATGAATGCTGGAGGGGATGTGGCAAAGTTGGGACATGAATGCATTGCTGGTGGAGTAGTGAATTGATCCAACCATTCTGGAAGGCTATTTGGAACTATGTTCAAAGGGTCCTAAATGACTGTCTGCTATTTGATCCAGCCATAGCAGTGCTGGGTTTGCACCTCAATGAGATAATTAGGAAAAAGATTTGTACAAGAATATTCATACCTTCACTCTTTGTGGTGGCAAAAAATTGGAAAATGAGGGGATGTCCTCCAATTGGGGAGTAGCTAAACAAATTGTGGTATATTATGGTGATTGAATACTATTGTGCTCAAAGGAATAATAAACTCGTGGAATTCCATGTGAACTGGAACATCCTCCAGGAAGTGATGTAGAGTGATAGGAGCAGAACCAGGAGAACGTTATACAGAGATTGATACACTGTGGTACAATTGAACATAACGGGCTTCTCCTTTAGTGGCAATGCGGTGATCCTGAACAATTTGGAGGGATCTATGAGAAAGAACAGTTTCCACATTCAGAGAAAAAACTGTGTGAGTAGAATCACAGAAGAAAAAAAAACTGCTTGATTACATGGGTCAATGGGTATATGATTGGGGATGTAGAATAAATGTACATCCTAGTGCAAACATCAACAACATGGAAATAGGTTTTGATCAAGGACACATGTAAAAAGCCAATGGAATTGTGCGTTGGCTACAGGAAGGAGAATGGGGGGGGGGAAGAAAAGAATATGATTCTTATAACCAAGGGAAAATGTTCTAACTTGACTAATTAAATATAATAAAAAAATAAAATTCACAAAGGGAAACAAAAATAAATTTAAAAAAAGGAAAAATGCTCTAAATCAATATTGATTAGAGAAAGGCAAATTAAAACTGCTCTGAAGTTCCATTTCATACCTATAAGAAATGACAAATGCCAGAGGAGATAAGGGAAAAATTCATATACTAATGAACTGTCTGTGGGGTAGTGAACTGGTCCAACCACTCTGGAAAACAATTTGTAGTTAGGGCTAAAGGGCTATGAAACTGGGACCCAGCAATATCATTACTACAAGGTTTATATCCCAAGGAAACTAATGAAAAAAGGATCTAAATGAGCAAAATATTTCTAGTGGCTCTTTTTGTGGTGGCAAAAAATTGGACAACAAGAGGAAGTTCACTGATTGGGACATAGCTGAACAAGTTATGGCATATGATTGTGATGGAGTCCTATTGTGCTATAAGGAATGACTAGGGGGTGGTTTCAGAAAGACGTGGCAAGACCAATATGAACTGATGCAAAATGAAGTAAGAAGAACCCTGGGAGATCATTGTGCATAGTAACAGCCATGTTGTAATGATAACTAGCTGTGAAAGTCTTGTTTACTTTGATCAATACAAGGATCCAAGATAGTTACTGAAGGCTCAATGAAAACATGCTCCCTACCTCCAAAGAGAAAGCTGAAGCATTTCGAGTGTGAACTGAAGCAGAAATTTCTCACTTCCTTTATTTTCCTTGCTTTCAAAAATATATGGCTAATATGGAAATATTTTGCATGATTTCATATGATAACTGATATATTGCTTGCTTTCCCAGAGAGGAAGTGCGAGGGAGGGAGCAAATAAAGAACTCAAAATTTCCAAAGAATGCTCAAAATAAATACGTAATATATTTCTGAAAGAAAGAATTTTATTATTTTTTAGGTTTTACTCATTTTTTTCCTACTGCTCTAAGGATCTTCTCTATTAATTGATTTATTTTGTCACTGGACTTGCTTTATGGCTTTTTCTCTTGATATGTGCTTCATTCTTTTTTATAACATCTCTGTCATTTGCCTTCTGTGCCTTCCCCTGTGTTGATGGCAGACCCCTTAGTTTGGACTGCAAGAGATCCTCATATGCATTTGAGGATATAAGGTTTCCAGGGCTTGGACGCTACCATAATATGTATTACATTAGGGGGAAAGACTGGGTTTAGTTGGATTTCAGTTCCCTTTCTTTCAAACCTAATACACTTGCCCATGCTCAACTGACTTCCTGCTCTTCTGGACTCTTTCTTTTCTTCACATGGCTTGCCAGAATCAGAATTTGCTGCTTCTTTCAGAGTAGGATCTGCCACTTCCTGTGAGAAGAGGAATATAAGGATGATGGTATAGAGCAGCATTGGTGAAGGTTTTCCAGTTTGAGTGCCCAGAGGGCAAATTCAAGCTGCCTGTCAGCCCTGCCCCTCCATTACCCTAGAGAGCAGAGGGAGGAAGTGCTCGCTTTGGGTGGCTGGACAGAGGTGTGAGGCATGCAAAAAATGTCTTCTGGCACTTGGAAGAGGGGGAACAGAGCAGCTTTCCAAGTGCTAGCAGGACATACATGCCAATACTTTGCCAATGCTGGTATAGAGTCACTATGAGGCAGTTAGATGGTTCAGTGGACCAGTGCCAAGGCCTAAAGTCAGGAAGACCTGAGTTCAAATGTGACCTCAGATACTTACTAGCTGTGGGACTCTGCTTGCCTCAGTTTCTTATCTGTAAAATGAACAGGAGAAGGAAATGGCAAACCCCTCTAGTGTCTCTGCCAAGAAAACCCCAAATGGGGTCACGAAGAGCCAGACACAACTGAAGCAACCAAACAAAAAATAAGTAATGAATAAATAAATAAATAAAGGAAGGATAGTAGTGAGTGGAGGGGGTCTCTACCTCAGATTTGGCCTTTGTACAATCTGTGTTCTAGGCACTTTCAATTGAAGTCTATTGGGAGAGGGGTGTTGAGTGAGAACTAGGAGTTCTCAATTATTAATTCATAAAGAATTTTTCTTTGTTGGGGATTTTATCTTCTTAGGATTTAATTCTAACTAATGTGTCAGTCAACCCAAAATGATACATAAGTCCTATTTTTTTCTGGGGCAGGAGAGGTCAGTTGAGTATGGAAAACTAAAGTAGTTTGGACGAAGAGGTTAATCAGTTATTTTCTCTTTATTAATTTTACTGGTTTTTTTAAATATAGCAGATTTCAAAAAAGCCACTGATTTAAAAATATACATGACTAACTGTGCAACTTTGCTTTAAGAATCTCACATCATGTAAATAATACCAGTATAAGGCTGCATCACAGGTAAGAGAAGTGGGGCTACATTATTTTTCAGAACTGATGTTAAATTCTTCAATTGGTGGCACTGCTTTAGAGAAGTAATGTTCCTATTTTGAGTTCTTTGAGATCCTAAGTACAGACAGGCACTGGACACCAGGTGATAAACCCAACATTGGTGAACTAACACTTTCTAAATTCTAGTCAATACTATTACACTGTCGTGAAAGGGAAGTGTAGTCCATCCCCAGTTCAGATGGGAAACATCACCATCTTCTGTTTCCTTCTTCCTTGTTGTGGACATACTTTCTATTATAGGGACCTTGTAGCCTCCCCAGATAGAAGGATCAATAAGAAATCTTTTGGATGCTTCCCATGGAACTTCTCTGGCCATGGCCAAGGATCCTTGGCCTTTCCACTTGCTTCCCCTCTGCTGGGAAGGCTCTCCCTCCTCATCACAACTTGCTTTGAGTCTCATCTCAAATTCTCTCCTCTGCAAGAAGCTTTACCCATCTCCTCCCATCTCTGTTTTCCACCCTATCCACCTCTCCTGCTACTAGGCAATTCCCTTGGAGATTCTATTCCCTCTTCTCAATCCATACCCTTAAAGTGCAGAGCTCTTTGCAAGCTGTATTCCTCAGTAGAACCTGAGCCCCAATAGGGACCATTTTCCTGCCTTTCTTTTCAACTCCAGAACTTATTCCACAGTTCCCAGTACACAATTAACACTTAATAAATGCTTATAGACTCACCAGAAGAGTTGATGTGATCTCATCTTTTAAAACTCTATTAGTCTAAAACTAGACTCTTTTTTTAAACCTGTGGACAAAAATTAATCTCCAGACTCGACAAGGTTAATGTTGGTGTTCCTATCATATATAACTAACTGACCAATAACTAATGAATGTTTCAGAGAACAGATAGACGACTCTAATATCCTGACAATGGATAAATTATAAGATGGATCACTCAAAGGTTCCGAGAGCAGGTGACCTTTTGATAATTAAAAAACTTTACTTGGGTGATCAGAAGGATCATTCACCATGATCAAGTAGGATTTATACCAGGGATGCAGGGCTGGTTCAACATTAGGAAAACCATCCACATAATTGACCACATCAACAAGCAAACCAGCAAGAACCACATGATTATCTCAATAGACACGGAAAAAGCATTTGATAAAATACAACACCCATTCCTATTAAAAACACTAGAAAGCATAGGAATAGAAGGGTCATTCCTAAAAATAATAAACAGTATATATCTAAAACCATCAGTTAATATCATCTGCAATGGGGATAAACTAGATGCATTCCCAATAAGATCAGGAGTGAAACAAGGATACCCATTATCACCTCTACTATTTGACATTGTACTAGAAACACTAGCAGTAGCAATTAGAGAAGAAAAAGAAATTGAAGGTATTAAAATAGGCAAGGAGGAGACCAAGTTATCACTCTTTGCAGATGACACGATGGTCTACTTAAAGAATCCTAGAGATTCAACCAAAAAGCTAATTGAAATAATCAACAACTTTAGCAAAGTTGCAGGATACAAAATAAACCCACATAAATCATCAGCTTTTCTATATATCTCCAACACAGCTCAGAAGCAAAAACTAGAAAGAGAAATCCCATTCAAAATCACCTTAGACAAAATAAAATACCTAGGAATCTACCTCCCGAGACAAACACAGGAACTATATGAATACAACTACAAAACACTCTCCACACAACTAAAACTAGACTTGAGCAATTGGAAAAACATTAACTGCTCATGGATAGGACGAGCCAATATAATAAAAATGACCATCCTACCCAAACTTATTTATCTATTTAGTGCCATACCCATTGAACTACCAAAACACTTCTTCACTGATTTAGAAAAAACCATAACAAAATTCATTTGGAAGAACAAAAGATCAAGGATATCCAGGGAAATAATGAAAAAAAAAACACATATGATGGGGGCCTTGCAGTCCCTGACCTTAAACTATATTACAAAGCAGCAGTCATCAAAACAATTTGGTACTGGCTAAGAAACAGAAAGGAAGATCAGTGGAATAGACTGGGGGAAAGCGACCTCAGCAAGACAGTATACGATAAACCCAAAGATCCCAGCTTTTGGGACAAAAATCCACTATTTGATAAAAACTGCTGGGAAAATTGGAAGACAGTGTGGGAGAGACTAGGAATAGATCAACACCTCACACCCTACACCAAGATAAATTCAAAATGGGTGAGTGACTTAAACATAAAGAAGGAAACCATAAGTAAATTGGGTAAACACAGAATAGTATACATGTCAGACCTTTGGGAGGGGAAAGACTTTAAAACCAAGCAAGACATAGAAAGAATCACAAAATGTAAAATAAATAATTTTGACTACATCAAACTAAAAAGCTTTTGTACAAACAAAACCAATATAACTAAAATCAGAAGGGAAACAACAAATTGGGAAAAAATCTTCATAGAAACTTCTGACAAAGGTTTAATTACTCATATTTATAAAGAGCTAAATCAATTGTACAAAAAATCAGGCCATTCTCCAATTGATAAATGGGCAAGGGACATGGATAGGCCGTTCTCAGATAAAGAAATCAAAAGTATTAATAAGCACATGAAGAAGTGTTCTAAATCTCTTATAATCAGAGAGATGCAAATCAAAACAACTCTGAGGTATCACCTCACACCTAGCAGATTGGCTAACATGACAGTGAAGGAAAGGAATGAATGCTGGAGGGGATGCGGCAAAGCAGGGACATTAATTCATTGCTGGTGGAGTTGTGAACTGATCCAACCATTCTGGAGGGCAATTTGGAACTATGCCCAAAAGGCGACAAAAGAATATCTACCCTTTGATCCAGCCATAGCACTGCTGGGTCTGTACCCCAAAGAGATAATGGACAAAAAGACTTGTACAAAAATATTCATAGCTGCGCTCTTTGTGGTGGCCAAAAACTGGAAAACGAGGGGATGCCCATCAACTGGGGAATGGCTGAGCAAATTGTGGTATATGTTGGTGATGGAATACTATTGTGCTAAAAGGAATAATAAAGTGGAGGAGTTCCATGGAGACTGGAACAACCTCCAGGAAGTGATGCAGAGCGAGAGGAGCAGAACCAGGAGAACATGTACACAGAGACTAATACACTGTGGTATAATCGAACGTAATGGACTTCTCCATTAGTGGCGGTGTAATGTCCCTGAACAATCTGCAGGGATCTAGGAGAAAAAAACACCATTCATAAGCAAAGGATAAACTATGGGAGTGGAAACACCGAGGAAAAGCAACTGCCTGAATACAGTGATTGAGGGGACATGACAGAGGAGAGACTCTAAATGAACACTCTAATGCAAATATTATCAACATAGCAATGGGTTCAAATCAAGAAAACATGTAATGCCCAGTGGACTTACGCGTCGGCTATGGGGGTTGGGGGGGAAGAAAAGAAAATGATCTATGTCTTTAATGAATAATGCTTGGAAATGATCAAATAAAATATAATTAAAAAAAAAACTTTACTTGGAAAAAAGCAAACAAACATCAAACTGGACTTGTTTAAAAAAACTCAGCTTCTCAATCTCATTTTGACTTTGCATATATCTAGGGGTGTGGGGAAGATGGATGACAACTTCATGGTGAGCTAAAGTAAAAACCTCAAGTCCATGAGGCAAAGTGGAGAGGAAGGAGGAGGCAGATGGTAAATGATGTGCAGGAAAGGGAGATGAGACAGAGCCTCTTCAGCATGAAGGGAAATAGTGTACTTACTTGGTTACTTTGTGGGATCTGGGTTCTCATCATGGTGCACACCCTCTCCAAAGACACAAATGATAAGTCTGCCAAAATCTCTTATCCTGGAGGATTCCTGTGTGTGCTGTTTGCAAATTCGTTACAAAGGGTCCACTAAATTTCCCAGGGCCTTTTGCCTAGAAATGATATTTTGATGTTGCATTAGGATACCCAGAAGACACACAGTAGTTGTCCATCTGTTATCTCCTCCACTCATCACATGACTGGCCCTGCTTTTTTCTGGTCACACACTCTCTGCTAACATACTTTTTGCTGTTCCTTCTGCACTTCTGAACTCATTTTTAGTGAGAATGTCAAAATTGATATGATTTAATCCTTGCATTTAGCTTGGCACCCTCTTCCAGTAAGAAATAACAAAAGGCCTGGCAAACATTAGCTGTGGCTATTTCCCAGAGGGTGGGCTGCCCAGGCAATCAGCAGAGCAGAGATTGCTGGTCATGCATTAATTTTTCTCAGTGTATGTTAGAACTCTATCCACTTTAGTTAGGGAAAGTAATTTTATGAGTCATACATACTACCCACAAGCATTTATCTTAAAAGAACCCCAGCTCAGATAAATGCCAATTCTATCAGCTATCTTTTTAAACACAAAAGCAAAACATGGCATGGTCTGGGGCTTTCATAAGGAAGTTACGATTATCATGATCTTGATGTTCATTTTAAGCCTCCTGAGAACAGCAAAAGAAAGTCTTAGAATAAGATACTAAGAGCTAGAGAATCAGAACTATATAGAGGATTGAGTGCTAGGTTTGGAATTAACAATTAGGTTCAAATCTACCTCTGATTCTTATTACCTATGTGATCAAGGGCCATTAATTTAACCTTATAAGCAACTATCCAGAAGACTCTAAATCAGCGGTTCCCAACCTCTCACTTTGTAGCAATGAGAATACATAATGCATATCAGGTATTTACATTCCGAATCATAACGGTAGCAAAATTACAGTTTTGAAGTAGCCACCAAAATAATATTTTGGTTTGGGGTCACTGCAACATGAGGAACTGTATTGTGGGGTCACGGCATTAGAAAAGTTGAGAACCACTGGTCTAAATGAGGAACAGGTTACAATTTGTGTCAGTGATAAAACAAAGATAAAAAACCCATGTCCTTGATGTACTGATATATAAGATAATAATTGCTAATATTTATATAGCACTTACTATGTACCAGGTTCTATGCTAAGAGCTTTAAAATTCTTATATCATTTGATCCTTATGACAATTCTTGGAGGTAGGTATTATTACTAGCACCATTTTGCAGAAGAGGAAACTGAAGCAAACAGAGGTTGGTCACAAAGCTAATGTCATGTAGACAGTTATATCACACAGTTAGTAAAAGTCTAAGGCTGGATGTGTTCTCAGATCTTCCTAACACCAGACCTGACACTTTATCTACTATGTCAACTAGTTGCCTGACAAGCACAAAGTCAGGTGCTGTACTTGGAGCTGGTTAGCAGGACTCTCTGCTCCTAGGCCAACCAGACATCAAAGAACTCCTTAAGAAAAAATCCCCAGGACCAGAAAAAGCATACCTTTCTCTTTCTAAAAGAATAGGCACAATAACTATACCGATGTAAATAAAGACAGAAGTGAAAGGAATCTGAGTTTGAACTGCAATATTCAATGTTAGCTTTAGAGAATAGAGATCAAAATACATTTCCCTCTGCTTGGTAGAGAGTTAGGGTACCACAGGGGGCAGAAGTTTATGTATGCTCTCAGATGAAGTAGATTTGCTGATTGGTTTGAATTGCTTTTCCTTATTACATGGAAGGATTCAAGGCTACCATAGTTGAAAAGGGGGTCAGGAAATCATAGTAGTGTATGAATCAAAATGCATAGATTAATCAACAATAAAAGAAACCACATCCTTTAATTTTGTACTAGTGTGTATATGGAACATAGCATTAGCCAGTAGTGAGTCAACCTGATTAATAGTTTTTTAAAACATCAAACACTCCACAAGTTTATCCTCAAACCCACTTGCTTCATATTTATTCAGATTTACCCAATTTTTTTGTTCTTTGTACTCAGAAATGTTTGTGTTTATTGAGGATTAAGTTAAGGGAAAAAATGAAAATTTTGTGAAAAATTACAAATATAATAACAACTCTCACTATGTTCCCCAGTGAATTAATTGCATGGATTGATAGCAATAATGATGATGACTGTAATAAAATCAACCAATATTTATGTAGCACTTTAACATTTGCAAAATGCTTTTCAAATACTTTCTTCTCTGTTCCTTCTAAGACCATTGAACATTTTTACTGGTCTAGGATGTAATTATTTCCAGGTCTTGCTGAATATCAGGAACACATCTGATAAGGTTATCTGATTACTAATGTTAGTGCTTTCATGTAGGCTCCAAGGAAGGAGGTGGAAATGATAAAAAGAATCTAGCCTTTTTCCTCTTCATAGTTCTGATTTTCTAATACATTGTGACTTTATTTACAAGTAGAATATCAAATAATAGTTTCAGAATTTAGAGATCATTTGATTTAAAATCATCATTTTCAAGAAGAAGTTGAGCCCTAGAAAAGCTAAATGACTTTGCCAAAGTTTATACATTGTAAGCGTGAATGAAGCTTCCTTCTTTGAAGGGCTTTCTTTATTTCTTTTTGTTCAGTTGTTTTTCAGTAATGACTGACTCTTTATGATCCCATTTGGAATTTTCTTGGCAAAAATATGGGAGTGGTTTGCCATTTCCACTTTCAGCTTATTTTGCAGATGAGGAAACTGAGGCAAACAGGATAAAGTGACTTGCCCAAGGTCATGCAATAAGTGTCTGAGGCCAGATTTGAACTCAAGAAGATGAGTCTTCCTGACTCCAGGTCTAGTACTCTAACCACTGCACCACCTATCTGCCCTTTCTCTATAAATCAATTGACCAAAATTGACCAAAATCAAGGTGAAGAACTAGGATGTCTTGTGGTCATGGTGTAACTAAGAAGACTGATGAGGATCTCACCTAGATATGGCTACACCTAAGAGAAGAATTATGTCAAAGGACACAATCGATTTTCTTTACTTGAGAAGGTCTGGCTGCTGGGAATCAATGCTGCCACATCTTTGGAATAAGAGAATGTGCCTCAAATGTCATTAGCAGTGACTGTTTAGTTTTTAGGAGCAAATCCCCAATTTGTTAACAGGGGTGAGGTAGGGAAATTGTAGGTGATGAGAGAGGTAAAAGGTATTCAGTGGTGACACAATCAAATGCACAGGGGTCAGAAGAAAAATGGAGGCTAAAGAATTATCTTAATTTCTGGGTACAATCAGGCAGACTGTATCTGAACTCTGTACCTGAAAGTAGAGAAGAAGTAGGGAAACCAGTGAAGAAGCTCTAGACAATATGGTAGAGTCATTTTAAGAAGGCGAGGAAGGAAGGGAAGGGAGGTAAAAGGGAGAATTCTTGTCACACTGCCAAAACCATATAAAAGAACAACTTTTCTATTGTTATGCTCCTAGACTTCTAAGAAACATTTGTGAGACAACTAGCTGTCTATCTGAGCAGAGCTCTCATAAATTCTCAAAGAAATGCTAGATTAAAACTTCCCAACATAGGGTATGTATAGGCCCATGAAACAAGAGGAAGTTGTGAAGGGGCACAGAGAATACTTAGGAAATAACTGTTATCCTATCAATAAATTAAAAAAGAAGTAATATTAGTGAAAACATAAATGAATTGGAATAAGGATGGTGCAGAAGAGGGGTAGGAAACCGAGGGAATTTTTCTCCAGGAAAGGTGTCAAACTCTCCCCTCTCCCCCAACCAGATTAAAATATAACTGGGAAATATTTAAGAAAAAAACAAAAATATAATAAAACATAAATAATGTCAATATATGGTTTTCTAAGTTAATATGTGGCCTGCAGGGATCCTTGTGTATTTTAATGGCCTTATTTCTATTTCAGATTGACACCAGTATTCGGAAGAATTTGAATAATCTGAGCCATTTGATGGACTGATTTCCATTGACTAAAACTAAATGAATGAGGCTTGGATACGAAAACCTTTTCATAGTCAGCAAGAAAAAAATTTATTTTGATAACAACCTGAAACTCTGAAATGATTCTCAATCAATAAGGTTATGAAGTTTTTGGTGTATTCTTTGAGAAGAGTGGCCAATTCTGACTAAACAGGCTCAAAAAGCTTTAAATCTGTTTATAATAACTTATGTCAGTGAATCAGAGTACTCAGGCTCATTCTTAATTGAACCCAAAGCAAGAAACTGGAAGCTTAACAAGATATGACAGTATCTTTTTCAAAAAGTATATTCAGAATAAAGTGGATTCTTAACAAGAAACAGAAGCCAGGGTCTCATTAATTTAATTGTTCTGACAAATTCTATGACACTAAAAATGTTGTTATGTAACAAAAAGTAATCTCTTTATTTCTTATGCGCACCTTCATATTGAACTCTAGGATTTATTTCCTTTTCTATTGACAAGGCAGGTGGGAAAGTTTATGGAAAGCCAAGGAGCTTGGGGAATGAGAAAGGACACTATGTCAA
Source organism: Monodelphis domestica (assembly GCF_027887165.1). NCBI lineage: Eukaryota > Metazoa > Chordata > Mammalia > Didelphimorphia > Didelphidae > Monodelphis > Monodelphis domestica. The sequence goes on along the minus strand of NC_077235.1, from coordinate 12,143,398 downwards.
TATCACTATGTAAGACAGAGCTGGCAACTTTTGGTCCCCAACATTAAAGGAGGGCTTATGATATTCTGAATATCAGGGCTGATGATGACCCTGGACATTTCTATCAGATCACAGCAAAAATTAATTCCACCTTCATAATTTATCTGCCTGCTTCTCAAATGGAATATTAAAATACCAAATTTCCTGCATTTTTGATCTACATTTAGTCAAATGCTTGGAAGGTAAAATGTGGTTCAATTTCTTCTTGGCTAAAATGTATTGCTCTCATTTCTAAGATTATTCTTATTAAGCATTTATTGTCATCAGCCTCAAAAAGCATTTTTTGAATTTTTACCAATATCTGCCAAGATCCCATTTCTTCCCTTTAGCTGCCAAATCAATATATACTTTATTCTTTTTTGGTTGTTTTTTTTTTAATCAAGGGTCTGATTTTCACCTTCAAAGTTCTCTCTGGAGCACTCAGGCACTTAGCGCCATGACTACCTGGCACACAGTAGGTGCTTAATGTTTCTTGACATGTGGGAGAATATAAGGACAAATCTCTAGACATCAAAAATCTTTAAAAACAAAGGGAATTTTATTTATCTGCTTCATCCTCCTCCAGTTTTAGAAAAAGAAACTTAGGAGTTTTGACTATTACTGATTTTTCTCCATTTGAGCAACTGGGGTCCATTAAGAGGGAACTGGTGAAGAACACGACATTTTCTTTCCAGTAAGTAATGAGTGTAATCAGTGGCATTACTGAGTCCCTAGATACTGGGTCTTCAGGAGCCAGGAGGGCAGCCAATGTCATTTGATCTATAAATTAGAGGTAGATTTTGTGTGCCTATTTGCAATTATTTTGAAGGGCATTTTATTTTCCAGTACCATCCCGAACAATGAAGAAACCATATGACACAGCTAAGGGAGTTGGGGGTAGCCAAATGGAAGTTCTCCTTTCTCAACATCTGGAGTGCTTGGTATTTTTTCAGTGCATTTTCCAATATTGTCATATATTTCAGTTCTCTTGGATATTCTTTATCCCACCTTCCTTCCCATTAGACTCTAAAGGTAATTTAATTCAACAAATTTTAAATGCCTACTATGTGTAGAGAACTAATACTCATGAATTCCAACACTGCATCTTAATTCTCTGTATAACCTCCATGGTGCCTAACATTTTACACAGGAGGCATCTTTACTGAATGTCACAGAATAAGATTATTAAAGTGCTAGGCTTGTCTAATGGGGTCACTTAGGGTTTGTTCCCCTTTTGGTTAATCCAATATTCTGCTAACTCCTTTACTATATCTCCTTTATGAGATGCTGTCTCAAAGGCAAATTTTTACTCTTCTTGTTCTGCATACATACCATTTCATAGTTTGACTCTGTGTCTTTGCACAAACTGTGTCCAATGGCAGGAATGGACTCTAACATCTGTCTCCTGGACTCCCTCTCTTCCTTCCAAGCCCAGTTCAGCTCCCATTAGAGGCTTACTCCCATGGCCTAACCACACCATAGTCAACACACGCTCTCATTTGGAACTCGTTAAGATAACTATGAACATACTTTGCAGTTTTTATTTGTCTAATCCATGTACCTCCTAGTAGAACATAACTTTCTTGAGGAAAAGCAATGCACATTTCCTCAATGTTGATTTTCAAGCTCATGATATTTTTTCCATTTTTTTTTCTTTTTACCAGATTTGTGATTTGACCAGTTTAGGAGTTTCTGGTGTGGAATTCAGGTCAGCACCTTCCCAGCAACTCAGTCTTAGAGATCACCTGATCTACCTAGGTTCACAGAGGGCACATGACAATTTGAATCATTATTGCTGTTAACCCGTATTTTGCCGAAACAGAATTCCTTTAGCACTGATTAATTTGAAGATTATTTACTCTCTCAAAATCAGTCTACCAGAATATGACAACAATAATAGACCTGTCAGGACAGGTGGTTGTTGAACTCTGGATCATAATTTTAATTTGGAAAAAAGAAAATAATTAAAGATTCCCTATTTGGTAAATGCTTCCATGATGGTATTCCATGGAGTCTAATGAAGCAAAATATCATACATATCATCCATGTGTTGGGTTGGGTTTTTACCACATAAATACTATGAAGGAAAATAAGGGAGCACATTATATTTATTCTATTTTCATAAAAGTTGATTGAGGATGGGCAAAGGATTCTAACAGAAAACAGCTATTGAACACATGTTTTCAAAAATCACATAGGCCGTCTTTGCCAGCCTAGCCCTGAATATGAGCTAAATAGGCAGACCTATGGGAAAGCTGTCAAATTGACTGACAATTGGGTGGGAGAAGGTGGAAGGCATCTTTAATGGCTATTCCCAGTGCAATATTTGATTTGGTCAATATGGTGCTGGTTGACCCAGGCAAGTGCTTTATTTCACCATCAGATTCAGGGTCAATAAGAAAGCAGAATTGATTTGACTTTTTACTCCAATACATGTTGCCCAATTAGTTAGGGCTGGTACTAATTAACAAGCAGGGAGGTCATAGCCAAAGGCCTATGAGAAAGGGGCTAGAAGCCATACTGCAACAGGGGATGGCTAGTGGGTTAATGCTATCTTAGGACTGTTTGCCCTTTTAGCTTCTTCCGTAGTGACATGCCTCTTACTGAGATAATGCATAAATTTGTGAGCCCCAAGGGCTGAAAGTTCTTAAGCTGGTTGCCACTGTCCAGTGGGAGATGAATTAAAGTCCACATCATTATGCAAAGCTGCTGCAGCTGAGGGTCCTAAGAAATACTGAGACTTGTTCTGGATGTGTCCAGCATAGCTGCTCCTTGTGAGTTGCTCAGACAGAGCACGTTTGAAATACAAGGAAAAGACCACTTCCAGGAGCTCCCCAAAGCTGTCTTTATTTTTAGGGGAAGCACAAGGAGAGTAATGGGATGCTATGTCGAGGCTATGTGTTTAGTAGCTTGTCTTTGGCGTATGAAGTATTTTCAGCTGTGCTATCCTTGATACCAAGTTGTACATTATATACCTGCCTCAGCACTAAGCACAGTACCTGGCACATAGAAGATGCTTAATAAATGCTTTCCTAGACAGGAGTCAGAACTTGGCTTTGGAGATGTCCTCAGATTTACTCTAGGGATAGGAGCAAGAAGTCAGAGAGAAGCTTGACCTCCTACTAGCCCTCAGGAATCAGCACCTGCCCACTCTACCCCTTTCAAAGACCACACACATATACAAGTGGAGTCTAAGCCCTGATATGGGAACAAAGGTACCCTCCAACTTGCAAGAGCCAGCTAGGCAGGCAGTAGACTTTGGCCTCAGTGGCTTAGCATAGGAAAGGCAAAGGACAGGCGCTACTGACAAGGGATGTACCCAGTCATAGGCAGCAACTTTTCTTCTCCCTATACTCTTCTCCTGGACACCTAGTCTAAACTTGGAGAAACCAAAGGGCAGTAATCTTCTGATAAAGTATGGGTAGGCTGCTGGTGGAACCATTTCCTTTCTTTGCCTCCAAAGTTGCAGCTATAGCATAGCAGAATGAATGCTGGGCCTGCAATTAGGAGACATTTCTACCAATTACTGGCTATATGACCAAGGGTAAGTCATTCACCTTTTTGAGCCTCAGTTTTTCTCTTCTCTAAAATGGGGATAACAACAGCAGTTGGGCAGCTATGTGGTGCCACAGTACACAGAACCTGGAGTTGGCAAGGTTCATCTTTCTATGTTCAAATATGGCCTTAGATACTAGCCATGTGACCCTGGGGAAATCATTTCATCCTGTCTGCCTCAGTTTCCTCATCTGTAAAATGAATGGAAGAAAAAAATGACAAACCATTCCAATATCTTTGCCAAATAAAACTCCATACGGTATCATGAAGAGTCAGACAGAACTGGAAAACAACTTAACAACAAAAACAACACCAGTTACAACACATGCTTGGAATGAGTATCAGATGAAATGATGCAAATGAGGAGTTGCCAAACTATGACAGGTAGGCTAAGTCTAGTCTGCTGTCTAGTAGCCTTTGAACTAAGAATGGTTTTTATATTTTTAAATAAAGTTTTATTGTAATTAAAGAATGTCAAGGCTGTTGAAGCAGTCCTAACTCTAGTTCAGCTATTCATTACTACTAGAATTAAAAATTTGTACAATTTCTTGTGAGCAAGCTGGTAATACATAGGAAGAGATTCAATCTCCTAAAATTCCATTGTTGGGAGTGTACTGAGGAAAAAGTCATCAAAAGCAGGAGTATAGGAACTTTCATAGTAGCTTTATCTTGGTCACCAAGTAGTAAACAAACCAAAACAACTAGGAGCATGCTTGGAACAAGTGGAAATGCCCAAAAGTAGGGGAATGGTTGAATACTAAAGTTAAGTTCAAGAAGGGGAAGGCACACAAGAAGTGATCTGGAAAGATTTAAATGAAATAATTACAAGGGAAAAAAGGAGAGCCCCAAGAATAAAGTACACACTCCTGTGGATCTTTAAGAAGAACGGTAAAATAAGCATGAATTAACCAAGAAACAAAGAATCCTGAACAGGCCTTAGGAAGTGATTGAAACATTGTTAGGATACTTAAAGCAGTAACGAGAATTTAAATGTAAATGGTAACTATGGAAATTTAGCTAGTCTCCTTCATGTTTAGCTTTATTTTAAAACACAACAATAAAAGAATCTCACTCTTCTCTTACAAACACAGAACATATTTGCATTCCTGGTCAGCTGGTATTTCAGGGACAATGCCATGGCAGGTAGTAGAGAAGAGGGAGAAAGCTGGCAAAGGTAGCCTCTTTACTCTGTCTTATCGATTTTTCCTGTCAATATCTAAGATGGCCAGAGTTCCTCTTAGATCTGGGACAATGAAGGAGTGCTCCTAGATATTCCTCTCCAACTCATTCTCTGCTTTTCATAGATGGCCAGCAGGTGAGTGGAGAACAGATCAGTTTTCTCTCCATTCTCACAAAGAATAGTTTTCTCTAAGCTAATCCTTGACTGACCATCCCATCAGTTGATCTCATGCAATTACAATAAGACAGTCATGGAGGAAAGCCTTGGAGGATGGAAATAAGACATACCGAAGAGCTAGAAGAGCTATTATTTGTATTAAATTCCACATTTACCTTCAAAAGGAGATTCACACCATTTACTTGTGGTCAAATTCTCACAAAGAAATATTGGGCAAAACTGAATTTAACTTGCCCTTCCCCCTTCATTTTAATCTATTAAAACTAATTTAAAATTACCAAAATAAAATTTACTTTGACACAGTAAAGTAAAATAAAAATTAAAAAATTAAATTTAAAAAAATTTAAAATATTACCAAGAGAACAAAACAATTGACAACCTTTTGAAATGATACTTAAATACCTTGACATTCCAATGGATCTTCAATTTTCATTGATGTGGCTGTTCCTTCCCCAAGTACAAGTCCTGATATATCCAGTCCTTCTCACCCTGCATGTCTTTTGTCCATGTTCTCCCACAGATCCTATCCAAAGGACCTGATCAACATGCTAAAGACCTTTAAGATCTTTTATTACATTTTATGGGTATCAGTGAAATATCCATACTGTCCATTGATCATCTCTCACTCTCACCACACGACTGATCAACCCATCTCCTTTTTTAATCACTGATTTATTCAGTGATATCTCTCACTATATTTCTTGGGCTTGGTTCATCCTTGGAAACATGCCACAGCTTTCTTGTACCTGTCATTCATCTGTCTTTGGGGTTGCCCAGAATTAGGAGACCTCAGATACTGCAGTGTTCCAAGAATAGTAGCCATATAGTTCTGATAGGAGAAAATTGAAGCTAAAAGATGCATCGCTGCACTGGCCAGAGGAAAGGGGCATCCTGGGATCATTACAGTCACTGCACAATTCCGCCAAAGCAGTCTAAACTCATTTATTTATTTTAGTCAATTCTGTGCCCAATTCATTGCCCTTTAGTAGTACTTACACCAAGCCTGGGTTAGGATTGTTCACTCTATGAGCTTGCTATCTAACTCCACCCTTTATAGCCTGGACAAGAGGCCTTCTTCATTCATTTCCATTTTCCCTCTAATGGTTGCTAGGCCAATCTCTTTTAAATAATCATGAATCTTACAGATGAGAATTTATGCAAACAGCTCATTAGCATCTGCAATTTTCTGCCATTTGGACCTTGTGCAAGCCATCTTCCATAATGGCAGGCAGTATCTTTGGCAAGAATATGTATCTATGTTTCATGCTTCCTCTGATATTAACAAACAGAAGTGCTGAACAGAGTTACCTCTATGCTTGTAGTTGGAATGCAATATAATGGATTTTAACATGAACAGGAGAACCTCCCTGCTGAGGGGGCAAATCGTTGAGGCCATGCTTTGCTCTTCCCAAGTCAAAAGATTTCATGGAGCCAACACAGTGCAATCATGTATATTTTGCACTTTTTCAGTCAATTATGTGCCTGGAAAGATATAGTCTGCCAGATGTATGCAATCATTTATGAAAGGGTGCCTGCTTCCTCTCTTCTTTTCACTAAAGGTATCCTTGATATTCAGGTAGTTGATTCTCATGAAGATTTCATAAAGATGAGAAAGTTGGTACATAGGTCTCTAGCTACTGATGTTCTCCCACTCTTTCTTTGGACATGAATATAATCTATGATTCCTGTTCCTTCTTGTTTCTGGTATCTTTCTCTTCCTTGAGACATCTCGAGAAATGATTTTCAACGAGAATAATGTGCTTTACTTTCCTGAAGAAGGATAAACAAAAGGAGAGCATTCAAAGAGCAAAACGAGGTGGAGCAATGCAACTCTGCAATGACAAACATCAATTTCTCCCTCTTTTTGACAAAAAGAAGGCTTGTAAGAAGGAGAACTTGGCAACAGTTATAGTGCAGCATCCAAAGTGTCCAGCCTTTAAAGGACAGAAATCATCTAGACAAATGGCTTTTGTCAGCAGGAATGGAAAATGGCAATTCCAGAGAATTTCAGGCAAAGAGTGAAGATGTTTATCCCTATTGGGAAAGCACATATCCATTTGGTTGGAATTCCATTCACACTCTCTATGCTCCCTGTGAGAGGCATCCCCTGGTTTCATGGCCCAGGACCCAAGAGGTGCTTCTAATTCTCTTTCTGATGCAGTGTCTTGTCATCTTGCTATGGAAACCCAACAAAGCTTCCTAGAAAAGATCAGAGAAGGAAATATGAATACATTTGCTTGGGAATGGATGGAAACAAATCCAAAACATTATAAAAGAATATATGTTGGCATTCATTAATAAGAGCATATTGTATCACTTGCAATATTATATTTACATAATTATCTTTTGTGCATACAGATACATTCAACACAGATGCCAAACTGCTGGCTCGGTAATTAGCGTTACCTACAGTCAGAGTAAAATATACCATTGATATGCTAACTGCATACAGTGATTACAGTACACAGGGAAAGAGTGCAAGGAATCCTAAGTAATGCAGATACAACTCTGAAAAGAAGGGATTTATGTGGTATGCTCACACATATGTCAGCATAAGAGATGGGGTTTGAAACGTGCTCAAGGTAATTTCAGAGCATGGCTGGGGCAATGACCTATTCTCTATGAGTATATTTTAATAACTGACACTTATTTTAAAGGTGGACCACATCAAGCCATGGGGGGAAAAGATAATAATCTTGTTTGTCATTTTGTCCAAATCAGACAAAAGACAAAATGGATTCAGCCTTTTGTTAATTGATTTGAAAAATTACAAAACAAATTTCAGTCATGACTCCTGAAAGACCATTAGTAATCTCTTTCCCCTTTTTATCTGGACTTTAGGAAGAGAGACTAATTTTGAAAGGGCTAATAGGGCTCCCTTCTTCTAACGTCTTCCTCCAAAGCACTGTCCTGGAAGAGAAGGTCCTGCAGGTTCTCAAAGGTCATGCTAGTAGACCATAAACTGTCAGGCATCACCATGCTATTTCCAAAGGGGCATGTTCTTGGTTTGAAAGACCTTAAGGATGAGCCCAGCAACAGACTGCATTTCCATTGTCCAATGATCCACTAAGTTGCAGGGTCTTGGTACCAGGTTGGCAATGGACTGACATATCCTAATCTATTTCAAAAGGAGGAGAGGAGGCTGAAAGTGGGGTAACAGTTGTCTTTAAGTATTTAAAAGTACCTGAAAGACAGATTAGACTTATTCTACTTGGCCCCAGATAACAGAGCTAAGAATAATGGACAGAAGTTGCAAAAAAAGGCAGATTTAGCTTTGATGTATGGAATATCTTCCTTATTAGGCTTTTCACAAAGTGGAATGGGCTGCCTCAGAACAAGGTGGGTTCTCCCTCATTGTCCAATGCTTTGGTAGGGCATATTGTAGAGTGAATTATTTGCAAATAATGAGTTACCCTAGTTGACTACTGAGACTCCTTCCAACTCAGAAATTCTGTGACTCTGAGATCTAAGTCAGAGAGTTTGAATTGGCTTGGTGGAAGGGTTACCCACAGATCACTAAAATACTTGGGACATCCTAAATGTTAAGCTTAAAATACAGATTTTATACCTTTGATAAGCCAGGCAATACAATTTGGAATTTTTCTACTTAAAACAAGCAAAAATTGTGTTATCTGTTGGTGATGGAATAATAATCATAATCATAATAATGAACTGGAAGAATTCCATGTGAACTGGAATGACCTCCAAGAATTGATGCAGAGTGAGAGGAGCAGAACCAGGAGAACATTGTACACAGAGACTGCTACACTGTGGCACAATCGAATGTAATGGACTTCTCTACTAGCAGCAATACAGTCATTAGAGGGACTTATGAGAAAGTAGCTATTCACATCCAGAGAAAGAACTGTGGGAATAGAAATGCAGAAGAAAAACCTGATCAGTCACATGGCTCAATGGGGATATGATTGGCGTTTTGGAGTTAAAAATCACTCTACTGCAAATATGAATGATATGTAAACAGGTTTTGAAGACTGATACATATATAACCCAGTGGAACTGCTTGTCAGCTGTGGAAGAAGGGAGGGAAAAGGGATGGGAGAAATCATGAATCATGTAATCATGGGAAAATATCCTAATAAATAAATAATAAAATAAAAATAAACAAGCAAAAATGGTTTTGGTTTTATATGAGTGTGCTCTTATAACAATGACCAATATGGTTTTGCATGATAATATGATCCAGCTAAAATTGCTTAGCATCTCAGAGTGGGGGAGGGAAGGAGAAAGGGAGATGGTTTAGACCTTATAATTTTGGAAAATGTATGTTGAAATTTACTATGTATGTTGAAAATTACTATTACATGTAATTGGGAAAATAAAACATTTGAATTAAAACAAACAACCAAAAAATGAAGCAAAAACCTGGAATACATCATTCACTCACTCATACTTGTGCTAACTACCACTAAAGAGTTGGTGTGAATATCTATCAGTGGTCATTCTTTTCTTTGGCATTTCCATTTAACTAAATCCATGGAATTTTCAGAAGTTTTTCTCTCAAAGCACAATTTAAAAATGCAGGTTGTGTCTCTCAAGCACCAACAAGTCAGGTGAATGCAAGAGGCACCACTGCATTGTTCTTGAACTAGGAGTTGCTAATGCTCAGCCATTTGACATTGTTTAGCTCAGTACTGGGTACTCTCCTGTAGTAAAGGGAGTCTAGACCACTCAGATAATTCATTCCCTCACTCAGGCCTGCTCAGCACTTGGGGAGTATATGGGTTCCTGGAAATTCATTTTTAGCAGACCCAAGTTGTCTACGAAAAGGTAGATTCTGTGAGTCAAAACCATGAAGATAGTTTTGTTGGAGTGGGAACTCCCTGGACCAACCCAGGTTCTAAACTGCTAATAGCATACATAGTATCTTATCTATGGGAATAGTCTGGGGCTCAGAGAGGTTGCAGGGTCAGGGGTCACATAGCTAATTTCATGTCAGATGCTTGAATTATGCAAAAGAGAAATTAAGTGGATATCTGCTTTGCAAGAAGCTTACACAATAAACTCTGCTAGGAAAATTGAAACAGGATTCTATTTCTGAAAATCTGATTTCAGAAGGGTCTGTTTCAGAATATATCCACTGCATAAAGTGAAAGACACTTGCATCACTTTTCATTCCTAAGAATAAGCAGATTTGGAGCTACAAAGGACCACAGAGTTCAACTATCCAGACCCATGTTTTACTGAGAAGGACACTGAGGCCAAGAGAGGTTGGTCACTTACTAAGCAGCAGAGGCAGAACTTGAACCTAAATCTTTTGACTGTGAATCACCATGCTTAACTACACTGGATACTTTACATCTCAGCTATAGGGTCCTTGAGTGTAAAGACCCTCCTTTAAGTGTCTTGTATGGTTTCCCTACCATTAAGACTCACTGTCTAAATCATTTGGCTAAGAGTTCTACTACAAATGTCCCGTGCAATTCAGAAATGAAACGTGATCAGCCAAAGTTGTGCCCTTCTTTTGAAATTTCTGATTTAATTAAGAGCTGGGTGGGACTTAGAAAGTCAGGGGAGAAAAGACAAATGGAAAGTTGGTGACCTCCCTGAAATTCTATCTCAAATGTAAACCAGGCCCCACTCAGAAATCTTGCCCAGTAATTCTATATTGTTAGATGCTGATATGTTCAGAGATTTCCTCAATCTACCCCTTGTTCTCTCTGGCAACACATATAGCTTGCCCTGGAAAATTGGAATGAAGAACATCTCTTTTTTGCTAATACTCCAAAGAGCCGGCCACATTCATTTTCATTATCCAATAAAACCCTCCACAGAATTAATATGTCTTTTCACTGAAATGCCAGATTATTATCGCCATTTGATGCTCCTACAAGAAGCATATGCTCCATGGTCTCAATATTGTCTAAAGCCTTCACAAAATCCTGATCTCCTTTAACCCTTTTCATCAGGGTTGACCACCACAGTGACTTTCAATAGGAAATGCTGAGATTGAGTAACTTGGTGGAAAAAAAGCCATGCAGCCTTTAAGGGTACAGAATTGGAAGTTCTTATGCTAGAAGCAACTGGATGTGCAGAACTGAATTCTTTCCGATGGTTTGTGCTTGGGGAGAAGGTTTTTTTTCTAAGCGTATTCCATATTGATTTCGGTGCTTCTATCCTTCTAGGGCCCCTGGCACAAAAACATCTTTACTTTTAAAATAGAAATTTGGCAGCTGCTCACTCCCCAATCTGTACTGAGGACTTATGATAGTCTGAATACACACACACACACACACACACACATTCTCTGCTTAGTTACAACAAAGAAAATAAAACTCAAAAGTGTCTGCCATGCTTTTCCATATTATTTTGAAATCACAAGTTCACTGCTGTCACCAGCCAGGATGTAGGGGCCTTCTGTTACCTTCATGATGTGGAATATAAGCTAAAAGCAGCCAGCTGGTGCCAGGCACTAGCTGCCTTGCTATCATTGGGTGTGAGAAAGGTTAACTCTCCAAATTCAACTCAAATGGGTGAGTACTCAGGTCCTTACTTCCTATAAGCTGCCCTTTGCTTAAAATCCGGAGATCTGCTCTGTGGAGACCTTTTTGCTGCTAGCAACTAGAATCTTAGCTCTGGGACATCTGACATTTTAGCTACAATTGAACCACTCCCAACACAAGAGCTGCATTTTCACCTGGTCCTACTGCTTCCTTAAGGGTGAGAGGCATTTCACTGTCTTTCCCTGGTTTTTATATCTTCCATGGAATCTCTTGTGGTCTCAAGCCTCCCATCCTACTCACCAACCCCCACATATACATTCAACCCTCTGAGGAGGTCATGCTATTCTTTTTTATTCCTTATATTCCTTCATAGAATTAATACTACATATTGGATCCAAGACAGAAATTAGAAGGGCTAGGCAATAGGAGTTAAGTGATTTGCCCAGAGTCACATAGCTAGGAATTGTCTGAGGTCATATTTGAACTCAGAACCTCCCATCTCTAGGTGTAGCTCTCTATCCACTGAGCCAACTACTTGCCTCTCCCCCCACCTCATTCTTTATTGAGAAAATAGAGGCCATGTGTCATGAGCTTCCTATTCTCCACATTACATCTCCAAAGTAATTGACATTATTCTCCAATCCCTCTTCTTTGACCCTAGCCTCTGGTGAAGAGGCAGCTCTTCTCCTTACAAGGCCAACTCCTCTATACTTACCTCTGATTCAATCAAGTCCCTGTCTCTTCCATCAGACTGCCTCCATCAGCATTATTTTAACTTCCCCTATTACCTTTACTTCCTTTTCCTCTTCCATTCTTGGGTTCAATCCATGCTACCTACAAAGATGCCCAGGTCATCCCTATACAAACACACACTCACAAAAACACTACCTTTTAAAAATTTTAAACATTATTTCATTTGGTCATTTTCAAACGTTATTCATTAGAAACAAAGTTAACTTTTTTCTCCCACCTCCCCCACCCCTCCCATTGGTGATGCGTGATTCCTCTGGATGTCACATGTGTCCTCAACCCAAGCCCATTTCCTTGCTATTGGTTTCCGTAGTAGGGTGTTCATTCAGTTTCTCCTTGATCATATCCCCTCCACTCCTGTAGTCAATCTGTTGTCCTTACTAGGTGTTTTCACTCCCACCAATTGTCCTCTGCTTGTGGGTAGTGTTTTTTTTTCTCCTTGGTCCCTGCAGGTTGTTCAGGGACATTGCATTGAGACTAATGGAGAAGTCCATTACGTTCGATTGTACCACAGTGTATCAGTCTCTGTGTACAATGTTCTCCTGGTTCTGCTTCTCTCACTCTGCATCCATTCCTGGAGGTCGTTCCAGTGTCCATGGAATTCCTCCACTTTAGTATTCCTTTGAGCACAATAGTATTCCATGACAAACATATACCATAATTTGTTCAGCCATTCCCCAACAGAAGTGCATCCCCTCCTTTTCCAATTTTTTGCCACCACAAAGAGCGTAGCTATGAATATTCTTGTATAAGTCTTTTTCCTTATTATCTCTTTGGGGTACAAACCCAGCAGTGCTATGGCTGGATCAAAGGGCATACAGTCTTTTAGCGCCCTTTGGGCATATTTCCAAATGGCCCTCCAGAAAGGTTGGATCAATTCACAACCCCACCAACAATGAATTAATGTCCCTACTTTGCCACATCCCCTCCAGCATTCATTACTTTCCTTCACTGTCATGTTAGAAAATCTGCTGGGTGTGAGGTGATACCTCAGAGTTGTTTTGATTTGCATCTCTCTGATTATCAGGGATTTAGAACATTTTTTCATGTGCTTATTAATAGTATTGATTTCTTTGGCTGAAAACTGCCTATTCATTTCCCTTGCCCATTTATCAACTAGAGAATGGTTTGTTTGTTTTTTTTGTACAGTTGCTTTAGCTCTTTATAAATTTGAGTAATTAGACCTTTGTCTGAGGTTTTTGTTATGAAGATTGTTTCCCAATTTGTTGCTTCCCTTCTCATTTTGGTTACATTGGTTTTGTTTGTACAAATGCTTTTTAATTCGATGTAATCAAAATTATTTATTTTACATTTTGTGACTCTTTTTATGGCTTGCTTGGTTTTAAAGTCTTTCCCTTCCCAAAGGTCTGACATGTATACTATTCTGTGTTCACCTAATTTACTTATAGTTTCCTTCTTTATGTTCAGGTCATTCATCCATTCTGAGTTTATCTTGGTGTAGGGTGTGAGGTGTTGATCGAGACCTAATCTCTCCCACACTGTCTTCCAGTTTTCCCAGCAGTTTTTGTCAAATAGTGGATTTTTGTCCCAATACCAAATTGTTTTGATGACCACTGCTTTATAGTATAGTTTGAGATCTGGGACTGCAAGGCCACCTTCCTTTGTTTTTTTTTTCATTATTTCCCTGGATATCCTTGATCCTTTGTCCTTCCAAATGAAATCTGTTATGGTTTTTTCTAATTCAGTAAAAAAATTATTTGGAAGTTCAATGGGTATGGCACTAAAGAGATCAGTTTGGGTAGGATGGTCATTTTTATTATAATGGCTTGTCCTACCCATGAGCAGTTAATGTTTTTCCAATTGCTCATGTCAAGTTTTAATTGTGCGGAGAGTGTTTTGTAGTTGTGTTCGTATAGTTCCTGTTTTTGGCTCGGGAGGTAGATTCCTAGGTATTTTATTTTGTCTAAGGTGATTTTGAATGGGATTTCTCTTTCTAGTTCTTGCTGATGAGTTCTGTTGGAAATATATAGGAACGCTGATGACTTATATGGGTTTATTTTGTATCCTGCTACTTTGCTAAAGTTGTTGATTATTTCGATTAGCTTTTTGGTTGATTCTCAAGGATTCTTTAAGTAGACCATCATATCATTCGCAAAGAGTGATAACTTGGTCTACTCATTGCCTATTTTAATGCCTTCAATTTCTTTTTCTTCTCTGATTGCTACTGCAAATGTTTCTAGTTAAATATGTTAAATAATAGAGGTGATAATGGGCATCCTTGTTTCATCCTTCTGATCTTATTGGGAATGCATCTAGTTTATCCCCATTGCAGATGATGTTACCTGATGGTTTTAGATAGATACTGTATATTATTTTTAGGAAAGACCCTTCTATTCCTATACTTTCCAGTGTTTTTAATAGGAATGGGTGTTGCATTTTATCAAAGGCTTTTTCTGCATCTCTTGAAATAATCATATGGTTTTTGTTGGTTTGCTTGTTGATATGGTCCATTATGTGGATGGTTTTCCTAATATTGAACCAGCCCTGCATTCCTGGTATGAATCCTACTTGATCATAGCGAATGACCCTCTGGATCACTTGCTGAAGTCTTTTTCCTAGTATCTAGAATTTACCTTCACTTCCCCCCTCACTTTTCAACCCTATGTAGCCTGGATTCTCATTTGCCCGAAACCAAGTTACCATTCAGATTCCTTAATTGCTTTATTTTATTACCTTCCCTTGGTCCTCCATCCTTCTTGAACTCAATCCAACATGGGTATTTTTCTTTGGCATTGGTTGACACTACTCTTTAGGATCTCATCTACACACCTGACTGTTCCTTCTCAGTCTGGTTTGCTAGTTTGCTATCCGTATGCCACCCCCTAACTATTAGTATAACTGTAAGATTTTACATTCATTTCTAAAACTCCTCTTCTTAGTAACCTCTTTAGCTTTTATAAATTAAATTATCTCTCTGTTGATGGCTCCCAGATATGCATATTTAGCTGTAATCTCACCCTGGCACTCCAGTTCCACAGCAACTCCCTAGTGAACATTTCAAGCTGGATGTCCTGTAGGCATTTCAACATTTCCAAAAGCAGAATTCATTATCTTTCCTCCAAAAAAATCTCTTCTAAAACATCATTGTATCTGTTGAGGGCATTTCAATCTTTCTAGCTCCCTAGATTCATCCTCAACTCCTCACTTGGCTTCACCCCACTTGTTCAGTTTCTGCGTCGAGGGCAGAAGTTCTCAACCTCAATTTGTAGCAATGAGAATACATAATGCGTATCAGGTATTTACATTCCGAATCATAACTGTAGCAAAATTACAGTTTTGAAGTAGCCACCAAAATAAATTTTTGGTTTGGGGTCACTGCAACATGAGGAACTGTATTGCAGGGTCACGGCATTAGAAAGGTTGAGAACCACTGTGCTAGGGAATTCTGCCTTAATAATCTCTCTTGTATATGTCCTCTTCTCTCTTCACATACACACCACCCTCTAGTTGAGGTCCTCAGTACCTCTTTGGCTCGATTATTGCATTTGCCTCTTGTTGTGTCTCTCATTCATCTTTATCCTTTTAGTCTATTTTCCAAACAGGATATTCCTAAAGTATAGGTCTACCATGCCACTCTCCTGTGTAATAAACTCCAATGGCTCCATACTATCTCTAGGATTAAATTCAGCATCTTCTGGTATTCAAGAGCCTTCACAACTGGGCTTCAATTCACCTTTCCAGGATTATTATAAAAGATTCCCCTTCATGTACTCTTTAAAAAAAACCCTTATCTTCAGTCTTACAATCAATACTGTGTATCAGTTCCAAGGAAGAAGAACAGTAAGGACTAATAGTGGTTAAGTGATTTGCTCAAGTTCACACAGATAGGAAGTGACTGAGGTGAGATTTGAATCCAGGAACTCCCATCTCTAGACTGGCTCCCAATTCACTGAGCCACTCAGCTGCCTGTCCCCCCTCCTCCCTGCTAACTCCCTCCTTTCACATACTCTTGGATCCAAACTGTTCTCATTGCTCAATCTTTCAACCAGATGTACCACATTCTTTGAAATGTTTCTTCATCTTGTGAAGAAAGAATTGGACTCTCTTAGTTTATTTTTAATGTAATCAATTAGCAACCTTTAATAAGATCAAGAACTTAAAGTACCCCTACTTAGCACCTAGCTAACCATTAAGTAAGAGAATTAACAAGTCACTTACTAAAGAAAGCTCACACTCCCAAAGGCCACTGTTCCCCCCAACCCCATCCAGTGCTAGGTAAATTGGGAGGTTGTGATTGATTTCCATCAAGTGGGTAAGAGAACAGGAAGCGATATCAAGAAAACTGCTTTAAAAAGGCCAGCGTGAGGATTCATTAATTCATTCTGTGTTGGTGAGACTGGTTGAAGGGAGACTCTTGCAAGCAGTCACTTTTTCCTGGACTTGTCCTGGGTTGGAGCATTCTGTACTAGAAAGGCTTGCTGGGTGAGTGACTTGGGCTGAAGTAAGAGACTTGTGTTGGTAGACTTCTGGTAAACACCACCAGGTCTTCCACATGGAGATTGGGACTTGAGAGAGTCCTTGCTGAGCCAGACTTCACAGAATCAGCATTTAGGCTGGTAGGACAGATAATTCTCTACCTCCTTCCTATATTTCCCACTTTAATATCTCTACCTTGTTGCAAATAAAAGCTGCTAAATTTTTTTGACTTAAGGGTTAATATTTTATAAACACCGACCACAATCTTACTTTCATAACTCTCATATTTAAACGTAATTTTAAATCTTATAATCTCTGATTTTTAGGATCCCTAGTATATTTCAAAGCTCAGCTCACAGGCCACTTTGTACACAAGGCCTTTTCTGATCCCTCCCAACTTTGCCACTATGCACTCAGTGTTATTTGGACACTTTGACCTGCCTGCAAAACCAATGACTATCTTTGACAAGGCTGTGTGGCCAAGTGGATAGAATGTCAGGCCTAGAATCTGGAAGAGCCATCTAAGTTTTTCATTGATAAAATGAGTTGGAGAAGGAAAGGGCAAATCACTGAAGTTTATTTGCCACAAAAACCCCAAACGGGGTCATGAAGAGTCAGTCTTAACTGACCACCACCACCAATACTTAGCTCATAGCTCATAGCAAAGCATGGTTGTGGCAAAAGTTCAGGTAGGCCAGCAACCTACAGTAAACCCAAAGAAAGCCAAGTAAACTCTGAAAAGAGCTTGATGTCTGTAAAAATTCAGTGAGAGCAAGCAATTGGGAACACATTTCATTCTTTGCCATTCTCAAGCTCTGAGTAGACCATTATACTACATTGCAACCCTGACTGTGCCCTTCTTGAAGTGCCTGCATCAGCTACCTCTAACCTTTTCTACAAATCTTTGGAAGGAATAGCTTCCCTTTCTGACCTATACCCAGGAAAGGCTACTTTTGTCTTACTTGGTTCTTCCTCCCCTAAAGGAAACTCATTACCTTGTTTGAAGCAAAGGAACTCTAACCATCTTCTGGATCATACCTAACCATCTGGCTGTTGGCCTGTACTCAGAGTTATTTGGGTTCTCTACCTTTTATAGTCTCTGTTCCCATATTTAGGAAACACAGCAACACTGCTAAAGGAGAGGTAGTTTGTTCCAGGCCTCTAGCCTCTGCTTTTGGTAGCCTTTATTCCCTTCTATGACGAGTTCTTTCCTGCAAAAGCCTAGTGCCCGTTAGGCTTTCCTCTCTTGCTCTTCCATGGCAGGGTAGAGGTTAGAGCAGCTGGTGGAAGCACATCAAAGAGCCAGGATGAGAAGCATGGGCTATTATTTAAGAGAATGGGCCGGAAACCAAGAGAGACCTAAAAAACCCAGGGTTAAGATGAATTTGAATGTCTGGAAATAGATTATCGAGTATAGGACTGGGAGCTGACTAGAAATTTCCTGAATCATAACTTTCAGTATAGGTATCACAGGGGGTGATGTGGAATTTCCTTTTTGCCTTAGCCTAGAAAATTTTAAAAATGTTTTATCACAACAGCAAATTACCAAGTTTGACCAATCTGGGCCCTCAAGCCAGAGGAATAAGGGAGGAGACATCTGGTCAAATAAACTGTGGTTGAACAAAGAGGGCACTACATAATTCCCTCCCCTCATCAAAACATGCTTTCAGGAAAGGTTTTCTGTTGGTCAAGTATTCTCTAAATGGGAGTAAGCTTGCAACCATATTTTTTCTCCTACAGGCATTGCTATATTTTTATCTTTATTCCAAGTTTTGGAATGAGAAACTGTCTATTAAAGGAATCTTAGGCCTCAATGAATAAATGTGTGAATAAAAGAGATTTTTTTCTTTTATTCTTTTTTTTTGCTTTTTGTGTGTGCATGGGAAGAGGTATATATAGCGATCTTTCCAGAACCATAACCCTAACCCTAAAATCATAATACACAGATTGCCATTTCTTTTTTCACAACATATTGCTTAGTGATACATTTCTTTTTCAAATCAGAATTTCTTACACATCTGACACATATACAGCACTTTGAGATTTTAAGTCAATGTGTGGCATGTGATCTATACAACAATCATATGATTTAGGTAAAAGTGTCTTCATTTTACAGATGAGGAAACAGAGGCTTATAGAGATTATGATCATATATTTAGTAGGTATAAAGGCAGAAATTGAACTTAGGCTCTCATTATAATGCAACACTGCCAATATGTGAGAGACTATATATATATATATATATATATATATATATATATATATATATATATATATATATATATATATATATATATATATAGAGAGAGAGAGAGAGAGAGAGAGAGAGAGAGAGAGAGAGAGAGAGAGAGAGAGAGAGAGAAAGAGACAGAGAGACAAAAAGAGAGACTAAGAATATAAGGATATTTCCCTCTGTTTTGTATAAGTCAAAGAATAGGAATAACCACTATATTAGACCTAGTGAATGCAGTGAGCCATGTATGCTAGAGGTGGAAATAGAGAGGAGAATGTAGGATTCCATATCAAAATACATGGAAGGAGGAAGGACATTAAAGTCACAGAAAACATCTTGGACCTTAATATGACCAGAAAAAATATGACTAAGAAAATGTCATTATCACCTGATATACCTACTTTTTCATATTTATATAATATTTAAAGTTCAAAATAAGAAATAGATATGACACTAAAGTAGAGGCATTACCACATCCTTTGGCATTTTGGACTAAGGGCCAAGGTACCTTTCCATCTGAGTTGCAGCTGAAACCTTCTGAATAAGTTGTCTCTTCCATTAGAATATGAGTTCCTGACAGCAGTGTAGAGGCAGCAAACATTCAGACCTCTGAAAACGCTTCCTTAATGATTGCCAACTAAATGCTCCTAGAGGACTGAAAATCAAACCTAAAAACAAGACAGAGCCAAGGAACCCTCCTACTGGATTAAACTTAAAAAGTACACCCCCAAAAGCCAGATTTCGAGAACACTCCTATTTATGGGAAAGGAAGAAGGAAGGTGTCGGGACCTCTCCCCCACCTAGAGCGCTAAGCCTCCAGTTGCAGCTGGAACCTCTGGGCAGGCAAAGGCGCTGGCCTGGAGGGAGTACGTTGAGGGCAAAGCTGTGCCAGGCTCAGAGCGTCCAACACAGGCAGTGGGGAAGCAGATAGAGGAGAAAGGCAGAGAGCAAAGTAGAAGGCATAGTTGCAGTAGCAGAGAAACTCCATATTGCCCCCCCCCTTGAGGTTTTGGCCCCAGGGCACATCCAGCAACCTAGCCAGACTTAATCCCATCAAAACCTCCAGAGCACAGGGAAGCTCAAGCTCCAAAACTCCTCCCCTCAGACTGCTGGACTTAATCCCATCAAAGCTTCCAGAGGGCAGAGAAGCTCCAGCTCCAACACCCCTCCCCCACAGACTGCACTGAGAGATTTACTGACAAAATGCCAAGGATGAAGGCGAAAAGAAAAGCCCAAAACCACAAAAAAAAATGAGAGGAGCAAGAGCTCAGGCAACAGCAGGGAGTAAAGAAAGGGTAATTATGAGCAAACAACTGAAAAAGAAAAAAGAAATTACATTTGATGGCTTCTATACAGGCAATGAACAAAGAGCAAATGGAACAGAGAAGGATGAGGGAACTCCACACAAAAAAACAAACAAACAAACAAAAACAAAGAAAAACAGAAAAACCCAACAAATTGGATACAATCTCTGGAAGAACTCAAAATATAATTCAAAACACAGTTAAGAGAGGCTGAAGACAACTTTAAAAGCAAGATAAGTCATCTGGAAACAGAAAACAGTGTCTTGAAAGCCAAAATTAATCAGCTTGAAAATGAGGGAAAGGAGATGAAAGAGGAAGCAAAACAGATGAAAGAT
Source organism: Monodelphis domestica (assembly GCF_027887165.1). Classification (NCBI taxonomy): domain Eukaryota; kingdom Metazoa; phylum Chordata; class Mammalia; order Didelphimorphia; family Didelphidae; genus Monodelphis; species Monodelphis domestica. The sequence continues at coordinate 12,122,948 of NC_077235.1, read as the reverse complement.
GACCTCCAAAGAAAATCAGACCAGAAGGAGAAGGATGACCAAAAACCCAGGGATGAAATCCAGTCTTTAAGAATAAGAATACAACAATTAGAAGGAAGTGACTGCACAAGGCAGCAGGAAACTATAAAACACAATCAAAAGAATGAAAAAATTGAGGAAAATAGGAAGCATCTCATTCACAAAACAGAAGATTTAGAAAATCGTTCTAGGAGATACAACTTAAGAATCATTGGTCTACCAGAATACCATGACCTAAGAAAAAGCCTGCACATCATACTACAGGAAATTATCCAAGAAAACGGTCCCAGCATTCTAGAAAAAGAGGTAAAAGTGGAGATTGAAAGAATCCACAGATCACCTCCTGTATTTAATCCCGAACTGACAACATCCAGGAATGTAAGAGCCAAATTCAAAAACTATCAGACCAAGGAAAAAATATTACAAGCTGCCAAGAAGAAGTCATTCAGATACCATGGAACTAAAGTGAGGATAAAACAGGATCTCTTTGCATCTACACTGAGGACCAAAAGGCATGGGATATAATATTCCAGAAAGCAAGGGAACTAGGTATAAACCAAGAATCTACTACCCAGCAAAACTGACCATATTCTTGCAGGGGAAAGTATGGTCCTTTAACAAAATAGAAGAATTACAAGCATTTGTAAAGAAATGACCAGACATGAACAGAAAATTTGATGCCCAAGCACAGAACTCAAGAGAATCATGAAAAAGTAATTTAAAAAGAGGGAAAAAGAAAAACAAAACAAAACAAACAAAAAACAAAACTTTTTTTAAGAGACCCAATAAATTAAAATGATATGTATCCCTATAAGAAAATAGGTCATTGGTAACTTAAAAATTGTTATCATCTGGGCAGCTAGAAGAATTACACTTAGAGGGAACAGTGATAAACTGTATAGGATGAAATGCCAAGACATAAATATGTATATAGATATATATGTAGAAATGCATATATATGCGTTTATCTATCTCTCTATCTATCTATGTACAACTAGAACTAAAAAAAGAGACTAGCACTAAAAGAAATGGGAAAAGAAACAAAAGGGAGTAAATTTATATGTCACAAAGAAGCTCATAGTGGAAGCAGGGAGAACATCAATACACCGAAAGGGTGAAGAGGTTGGAGACAAGAAATACTCAACTCTTACATGCATTGAAATTAACTCAAAAAGGGAAGAACAATCAAATCCATTGGGGCAGAGAATTGATTTGTGTCCTATAGGGAAGCAGAAGGGTAACAAACGGACTGGTGGGGAGGGAAACAGTTCAAGGGAGGGAGAGGGTGGGGGTAGCTTAAAATGACTATAAAGAAAATAAGGGTGGAATAAGAAGGGAGAGGGTAGAAAGGGAAGTAAAATAAGGGTGGGAATTAGGGGGAATGCTTAAAAACAAAACATTTTGTGTACAAGGAAATAGTGAAAGAATAAAAGGCAAGACTAGGAGTAGAAATAAAAATGCTGGGAAATACACAGCTGTTAATCATAAATCTGAATGTGAATGGAATGAACACACCCATAAAACTCAAGCAAATAGCAGAGTGGATGAGAAACCAAAATCCTACCATATGTTGTATACAAGAAACACACATAAGGAAGGTAAGCAGATGGAGCAAAATCTGTTGGGCATCAACTGAGAAAAAGAAGGCAGGAGTCTAATCATGATATCTGACAAAGCCAAAGTAAAAATTGATCTAGTCAAAAGATCAAGGGAAGGTAATTACATCCTGATAAAAGGCAGTATAGAGAATGAGGAAATATCTGTACTCAACATGTATGCACCAAATGGCATAGCATAAAAATTTCTAAAGGATAAACTAGTGTAGTTAAAGTCTGAAATAGATAGAAAAACTATACTAGTGGGAGACCTGAACCTTACTCTATCAGGACTAGATAAATCAAACCAAAAAAATAAATAAGAAAGAGGTAAGACAAACAAAACTAATGCAACCAAAATTAGAAGGGAAGCAACAAATTGAAAAACAGTCTTATTATCAAAAACCTCTGACAAAGGTCTAATTACTCCAATTTATAAAGAACTAAACCAATTGTACAAAAAATCACGCCATTCTCCAATTGGTAAATGGGCAAGAGACATGAATAGGCAATTTTCACTTAAAGAGATCAAAACCATTAATAAGCACATGAAAAAGTGTTCTAAATCTCTTATAATCAGAGAAATGCAAATCAAAACAACTCTGAGGTACACCACTTCACACCTAGCAGATTGGCTAACATGACAGCAATGGAAAGTAATGAATGTTGGAGGGGATGTGGCAAAGTTGGGACATGAATGCATTGCTGGTGGAGTTGTGAATTGATCCAACCATTCTGGAGGGCAATTTGGAACTATGCCCTAAGGGTGCTAAAAGACTGTCTGCCTTTTGATATAGTCACAGCACAGCTGGGTTTGTATCCCAAAGAGATAAGGAAAAAGACTTTTACAAGAATATTCATAGCTGTGCTCTTTGTGGTGGCAAAAAATTGGAAAATGAGGGAATGCCCTTCAATTGGGGAATGGTTGAACACATTGTGGTAGATGTTGGTGATGGAATACTCTTGTGCTCAAAGGAATAATAAAGTAGAGGAATTCCATGGGAACTGGAACAACCTCCAGAAATTAATGTAGAGTGAGAGGAGCAGAACCAGGAGAACATTGTACCCAGAGAACAATACACGCTGTGGTACAATCAAATGTAATGGACTTCTCCATTAGTGGCAATTCAGTGATCCTGAACAACTTGGAGGGATTGACGAGAAAGAAAAATATCCACATTCAGAGGAAAAACTGTGGGAGTATAAACACAGAAGAAAACAACTGCTAGAACACACAGGGCGAGGGGATATGGCTAGGAATGTAGACTCTAAATGAACATCCTAATGCAAACACCAAGACCATGGAAATAGGTTTCGATCAAGGACACATGTAATGCCCAATGAAACTGCCCCTCGGCTGCAGGAAGAGTGGATAGAGGGGAGGGAGGAAAATAAAGTGATTCTTGTAACCAAGGAATAATGTTCTAAATTGACTATTTTTTAAAAATAATTTTTAAAAAACTATGAGAGTTCCTAGAGAACAAGGATTGTCTCACATTTTTGTTCATATCTCTAGTGCTTTGCAAAGTGATTTGTACTGTTATTTTTGCAAGGTGAGGGCTTAACAAATGTTTATCATTCATTCATTCATTCATTCATGGATGTGAAATGAGAAACACTGGGTAAACAGGAGCTCAGCCAAACTTTCTGGTCTAGTATGAAGTGAGGTCCTCAGCTGGGAGAAAGAAAAGATGTGGTGGTGTGGGAAGGTGGAAGAGGAGATGGTTGAAAACAATTTGTTAGTAGGACAGGGACTCAATTTTGAAGAAATAAGAAGCTTGCCTTGCTCTAGAGAAGGTTCAGTTGATATTAGCTATCATCAACATGCAGTTGACCAAGTAAGGGTAATTTTCATGATTTCTTTCAATTCAGTTTAGTAGCATGTGAGTAAGAGTGAAAGACACAGATGGGGAGAGTAATTCAGAGTTGATATTTGGCTAGGTGTGATTAGCAACACAAGAGTGGAACTAGGGATTTAAGAATAAAAGCCAGCGCAGAGCTCAATTGGTTCACCAAGAAGTTGAAACATCCAAGGAGTATAGTCAGAACAGATGTTTGATGGGGAACAGTTGGAATAGGGAGTTAGAAAAGAATAAAGGGATTGGAAGTAATGGTGATAACTTGAACTCAGTTCCAAAGGCATGAAGCATAGGAAAAGATGGAAAGAAATAATAAAGATCAGATAAAAGAATTTCAAAGACCTTAATCATGGGAGTGGAATAATTGTGCATGAAGGGAAAATGAAGAATAAGTCTATTCCATTGTGTAGCTAAAGTGGAATAGAGGAGTGATTCATTAGAAGTGAGTAAAATGGAGCAGATGAGTGTTTATTCTGGAGATGGGAGGTCTTGGGTTCAAATCTAGCTTCAAATACTTCCTGGCTGTAACCCAGGAAAAGTTGCTTAACCCCAATGTCCTTATAGCTCTTCTGTCTTGGAACCAATACTCAGTATCAACTCTAATATAAAAGGTAAGGGTCTAAAAGAACAAAGATGGGAGAAGATTGAGGAACTAGGAAGTCAAAATATTTGAAGTCACGTTAACCTGTGTGTTCAGGTCTCCAAGAATGAAGTGTAGAGAGAAAGGTTCTGAGCCAGCTACTGAACTGACTGATAAAGAAGGGTGAATGACCTAGGAGTTAGTAAATAATGGTTAACAGATCCTGGATTTGGTGATAAACTTTTACTCTATGATCTTAAAAGAACTGAAAAAAAGGAGAGGTCACTGAATGATAGAAAAAATCCCCACTATACATCAAACTCAACATTTCTAATGACTGCTTTCTTTTGGGGGGATTGGGGATAGTGGAAGTGGGGAGGGGTAAGAAGCAATTTTCACTTTTGAGCGGAAAGAAAACAATAGGTCGTTGAGATCAGTAACTTCACATTTATAAAAAGGTAGGTCTGGTACAAATATTTATAGCAGCTCTTTTTGTAGTGGCAAAGAACTGGAAATTGAGGGGATGTCCATCAATTGGGGAATGTCTGAACAAATTGTGGTATATGTTATTAATAGAATGCTATTGTGCTGTAAGAAAAGATGAACAGGATGACTTCAGAAAAAGCTGGAAAGATGTGCAGGAACTGATGTAGAGCAAAATAAGCAGAACTGAGAGAACATTGTACACAGTAAGAACAGTATTTTATGATGGTTATCTGTGAAAACTTGGCTCCTCTCAGCAATGCAATGATCCGGGACAATCCAGAAAGAGTTATGACCAGGAATGCTATCCACCACTAGAGAAAAAACTGTGTCTTTTGAATCAGTGTACTTCAGGTTTTATTTTGAGGTTATGTATGAGTGTGCTCTTACAATAAGGACCAATAAGGAAGTGTGTTTTGCACAACAATAAAAATAAAAATTTTTTTAAAAGGAAGTCTTCTTTTGATAACTCTCTAAATGTGGAAAAATAAAAGACTTTCTACAAAAGACCAAATCTTTTATGGCTACCCACAATAGGCAATGTTTATGCTGCTGAGAGTATGACCTGGGGAACACATGAGTAAATATTTTCAAAACAACATGAAATTCACAGTAAGTATTCAAGTCTATGTGGAACTAAATGTTTCTAGAACTCAGTGTTACCAAGAGTTATGAAAATCTGTTTCTACATTGGATTCATAGTCACGTAAATTAGCATATGCTCATATTTAAAGCTCAAAAGCAATACAAATGATCAAGTATTAATACATGATCTGTTTTATGGACCACTTCTGATACAGTATTAATTTAAGATGGGCTTACTTCTGCCATTCTACATAGTCTTCATTTATTTAGAAAATCTGTACTGAGTGGCTACCACTTATATGAGGTAATGAAGAAAACATGAAAATGGGACATTAGCATTGATATCATGAAACCATTAGGGAGGACAACTTGTACGTAAATAACTAAGATACAAAGAAAGTATGTAATAAACACCATATGAAATGTCAATAGTAGGCTAAGAAAATGGTATCCAAGAAAAGGATTTCTCAACCATGCCTTAAGACATAGGAATGATGAACACTTGGCCAAGGATGGAGTATATATAATATGGCCAGCAAAAAAACCCTATTTTTCTGGAGGTTTGTGAAAATGATCTAGAGAGTTTTAAACTGGAAATGCCAAAAACAATCTCCATATCTTCCAAAGTAAATATTAGAGAAAAAAGCATTCAAAATGTAGAAAGAAGACAATCTGGAAAGTATCACTAATCCAGGAGAGACAATATGATGAAAAAGGGAGAGTACTAAAGCCCATGACCTCAGATATACAAATACGGATAGTATATGTAACAAAAAAGGTGAGTATGAGATCTTAATGTACAGAAGGAAATTCTATCTCAAAGATAGGGAATCACAAATATGGCTGGGGAGGGCATAACTTATTCAAAAGTACAGAAGTAGATTAAAAGAGTAATGCAGCAGGTTGGCCTGACAGCCTGTATTCCCGTTATAGGTTCTCCCTCCTATATTGGTCAGGGTCACAATCAAAGGTAGTGTAGAGATTGGCATATGCAAAGATGCACTGAAGAAAAAAATGGCTGTGCCATGGGACATTAGCTTAATCAAGGCAGAAAAGAGTGTTTTATTATAAAAACCAGTTTAATTGTCCAAGTAGTGAACTGAATTTCTTATAATTTCCTTGTCCTGAATGTAGTGAGCCATCATCCCAGGGGCAAATGACCACCAGACCATTGATAAGAAGGGTGGGCAAAAAGCCAAAGACTAGTTGCCATGGTCTTTGGAAATGAGACTGATGTGTATAAATTTAGCAGATGGGACTTGGTTGGGTGATTTGGACACAAACTAACTGACCTAACATCTGATACTGTTTTCCTCACAAAAAAAAAATATTTCTAAGATGGAAGTGAGCAGAAATAAAGGATAGGATAATATTTACAATAATAATAATGTAGCAATCAGAAGAGGTGGTTTAAACTTGATACTTAAGAAACTTTCCTCAGGAGTGCAAAGAAGTAGTCCAGAAAGAACAACCGTAGAGACTGTGAATCCCAAAAAAGCAATTTGTAGTAGACTGGAGGAGAAGGGAAACACGGAAGAAGGCAAAACAATGAGAAATTTCTTGAAAAAAAGTAAGAAAAAGAAATGTACTAAAAAGAAATAGGAGGGAAAGGGAGTAAGATATTGAACTAATCGTTAAACTGGGTCACAAAAGAGAAAGAACAAAATGGGGAAAATATGTAGCAAAATAAATAAGAGAAAGAAATTAGTGGTTTAAATACAATTTTTAAAATTCAGGAAAACACGGGCAAATAGGAGCAAGGGAGTAAAAGAGAGAGACTCTGAGAACAACTAATTGTAGGGACAAAATACTGATTTCAAAAAGGAAAAGGATTAAAAAAAAACAACACTAACGTAATAATTGGCAGAAACCATAAGCCTAACGATAAGCACTTTAAATATGAATGGATTAAAGAAGCCAATTAAACACATAAGTGACAGAATGGATAAGAAAACAAAAACCAACAATCTGTTATATACAAAAAACACATCTCAAAAGTTAGATAAACGATAGATAAGTGAAAATGAGAAACAAGAATGAAATCTATTACACATCAGGTATATCCAAGAGGAGGTGAAATTAATGCTAACAGACAAAAGCAAAGCAAAACCTAAAAATTGATGGAGAAAAATACAGTAACTACATCATATTTAAGAGTAGAAAATGAACTAATATCAATTCTAAATATATAGATGCCAACTGGCAGTGCATATAACTTCAAAAATGCTAAGTGAGTAGTAAAAAAGACATAGTTACACAATAACAGTAGGAGACAGTGTTACTTTCTCTGAGCTTGACAGATCTATTTTTTAAATGAATAACAAAGAGTTGTGATAATTATTACTTTGGTTTATAATTTTGATATTTAATACTGCTTGGCTCCCTTCCTTCTCACTTTTTTCATTATTTCTGCTGAGTTTTGTGACCTTTTGTTTTTCCAAAACAATTTTGTTATTATTTTGTTTGGCTCTTCAGTAATTTGATTGGCATGGCATTTATTCTGCAAACTAACTTATATAGTATTGTTATTTTTACTATTTTAGTATGGCCTAGCCATGAGCAAGGAGCTATAATGAGAAGATGGCTGAAGAATCACTGAAATGGTTAATTTCAAATAGTACATGCCTTGGAAATTTGAAGATTTAAAAACATTAGTTAGAAATCTGTAGATTTTCTTGACCACAAGTATCCTTTTCTTCTAATACCTACTTCTTTCTATTTGAAATTCTGACCAGTTTTCTTCTAATACCTGTGTTATGATATTCAGATTTTGGTAGTTAAGTTGTTTTTTTCCCCACAGAAAGGAAGATCCATTCAAAATAACTATAACATGAATTAACTATCTGGAAGCCAACCTACTAATGTTCACTTGAGGTCTGTGCAGATAAAATAATAAAATACTCTTTAAGGAAATAAAGAGTGCTTTAAATAACTAGAGGGATACTCAGTGCTGACTAATAGTTCTCACCAATATAATGAAAATCACAATGCTACTTAAAGTAATTCACAGATTTAGTGTGATACTTGACTACCTAAGGAATATTTTATAGTGTTAGACAAGATAAAAACCAAATTAATTTTGAAGTAACAAAAGGTCTCAAATCTCAAGGCAAAGCATTTTTGAAAGACCAGAATGAAGGAGTTCTTTTATCCTTTTTGAAATCCTCATCATATTCCCTTTAGTAGAGCTCTTGTGGCTGTTCAGGCCACTTCATTATCTTCCCACAGATGCAACTCAAGTCCATAGTCTCTTCCTTGAAGAATCACTTTTGACGACAACCATGGAGGCACAAAATGCCTTTGTTTGTCAAATTTGAGCAACTTACCCATTATTATTTTTCTAAGTCCTGTACTAGGAACAAGTTTTGTGAGTCATAGAAACCTTAAATGGAAGAAAACAAGCTTAACAATTGTAGAGGCATTAAGAAAAGCAAGTGCAATGTCCAGACAGACTCAGTGAGGATCTGATAATTCAAATTTTTAAACTTTCCTTTTTATGTGAAAGATTTGTAATTTATTCTGTAATTTATTCAGTGTAAGGGACTCCTCGGGAAGGAACTCCTTTCAGCAACACATAGTACAACCCACTTATCATTTAGTAGATAAATTGAAGGGTATTGCCTGAGACACATAGAGGTTAAATGACTTGCCCAGAGTCACCCCACTGGTTGTGTTGTATGCTCCACATTAGGGATAGTGTCCTTACACAAAAGCAACATTTCAAGAAAAAATAATTAGAAGTCTAAATATTTATCTTCTTCTATTTATCCTCCTTTTGCCTTTGAGAAATGTGTTTTAAAATGCTCATATTCACTTTTGAATCTTGCAAAAGTCTAAGGCCTAGAACATCCTTTAGTACCTTTATAGCTTCCTTCATGGTCATGTAAAACACTTGAAGTTTCTGTTCTTCAAGGAGATTTTATTAAAAAAAGGTAACCTTTCAACAAAAAGTATAGATTTTGTCCCTTTTCCTGATTTGAACCATGTATGAAAGATTTAAAATCTGATTCAGAAGAAACCATATCCTTTTCTCACCTTCTAAAATGATGGTGGGGATATTTTTCTCCAAAGCATATGACTTCTCCAAGCTATCTGTGGGCACTGGAGACTTAAGGGAAGTAGTAAAGATTGAGAAAGTGCTAAATATTTTTACAACCATATTAAAATAAGTAATGGTAATGTGGCCAAGCCATTCTAAACCAAGTGGCCATCCAGATTTATACAAGTGGCTTGGAAAGATCTATCAATCAGACCACCCTGTTCCTTGGGTTCCCCATCAAAAAATATATTATACATTACAATCATTTACTCTTTCCCTGGTGAAATAATGGGCATATTAAAAAACTGACAGAGAATACAGAAAGATGACTCCATGATGATGGGATTTTGATGATTTCTACAATGATGTCCCACTAAGTAAACATTCCAAGGTTTCTAAAAAGAGAACCCTATAGATGATGTAATTGAAACTTTTCTGCCTGTTTAAAATTTGTTTATTTTGGGTCACCATCACCTACTTCCAAGAAAACTATATGAAAGTTAAAGATATAAAGGGCTGCTAGGTGGCTTAGCGGATTGAGAGCCAGACCCCAAAATGGGTTCAAATCTGGCCTCAGATACTTCCCAACTATATTATCCTAGGCAAGTCACTTAACCCCCATTGCCAAGCCATTACCACTCTCCTGCCTTGGAACCAATACAAAGTATTGATTCTAAGATAGAAGATAAGGGCTTCTTTAAAAGAAATTTAAGGATATAATGAATAAAATGAAACTTGAGAGGATTTTTAGGGAGCAGAGAATCTTTTAAAAGTCTTTTGGAATAATCATTCCTCTAAAAATCCCAGATAGGCCTCTGCAAAACATCCATGAGAATTATTGCTCGAACATCAATCTGACCTCAGTACTCAATGATGATAATTGACCTTCCACTGTATTTGCAACTCACTCTCAAGTGTTTCCACTATCTCTTTTCTAACTTTAACTAGCAAATCCAATAAATTTATCTATTTTGGGGAAACCCACACACATGTATTAAAAAACAGAAAGTCAGTAATTATCATTAAATCTACTTGTTAACTTCAGGGCTTTCACATCTTAATTAGTAGTCTGAATGCTAATTATCAAATTTCTATGTATTCTATAAAGCTGGCAAATTCAGAATATACAGCATTAGAATATTAATTATTAGAAATACTAATTAAAACTTAAAGTAAATCTTTAATAAAACATAAATGCTTTTGTTTGCCAAATTTGAACAGGCTACGCACTAATTATTTTTTTTTCAAAGTCCTGTTCTAGGAGCAAGTTTTGTGAGTCACAGAAACATTCAATGGAAGAAAACAATCTTACAATTTACAGAGGCATATTAAGAAAGGAAGTGTAACATCCAGGCTCAGAGGATATGAGAATTTAGAAGAAAAAAGTTTCCTTTATATGTGAAAGATTTGTAGTTTTAGCGTAAGCAACTTCTCATGTGGAAACTCCCTCCAGCAATACCTAGTTTAACCCACCTAAGATTTAACAGTTAAGTCTCAAGGAGTTTCCTTTGACACACAGAGGTTAAATGATTTGCCCAAAGTCATCCTGCATTACTTATGATGAAAGTGGAGAACTTCTGTGCACTCAAACATACAATTCCCTTATCACTTGGTGACTGGAACTGTTACAGACAAAAGAGTGGTTGTCATAAACTGTGACTGCGAAAATGTGGGTTTCAAGACTTTGAATTGCCAAAAACTGTAAAGATAATTTTTAGTGTCTTGATTTTATATAAAAAATAAGTGGTCGCCATGGGAAAAATTTCCAAATATGAAATACCCAAGTCAGCTGGGTTTTATGGAGATTTTAATTAATACAAATGAAGGAATTAAGAGAAGGGAGAGAGACAGAGTAAGAGGAAATAATAGGAAAGCTAGGGCCTAGGACAATGGCCTAGCCCTTTCTCTTTAAAGAGAGAAAACTAAGTCAGTCTTTAATCACTCACCACAAGATTTATTCCAAGGAAAACTCCAGTGTTCAGAGAGACTCTCCAGTTCAGCTCCTGAGCTCAACTAATCTGAAATCCTTCTTTGAACTGGTTCAGATAGATCCTTTTAAAGAGAATTTTCTCCTATGTCACCTCCCCTAAGTTTTCATGTCTACCATGATGTTTTCCAAAGGACTGACCATTCTTAATTCACATCTTGTTATCACCTTCTTAATTAACATCTTATCACCTTCTCTGGGTAGACTAAAACTTCGAAGTATTTCACATCTGTTTGCTAAGCTTGCCATTTTAGTAATTAATTTGTCCTCCATAGGTACTTAGCACCCTTTTGTATTAGATCTAAAAACAGACCTAGCTTAAGGGCTTGGCCTCACTATAAATATGGGTGGGGCACTTTTTTCATTGTTCAGTAAGGAGTTTTACAACTTTATCTTCCCCTTAAGGTATGCCTAAATATGGGTGGAGTAAGGTTAAGTTCTCAATACATTCCTGCCAAGTACCTGCATTGTTTAAATGGGGAATAACCTAACAAAATCTTCTAAGGTTAGAGTCTGAGAAATTTTAAGATTCACAGAACACAGTAGTAAATAGAAGTAACAAGTAGATACTACAGAAAAAGTGGGTAAGAAACACACAAAATGTGTCATCAAATTACCCACAGTGTGTGAACTATAGAAGCAAGAGGGATAGAAAGTGGTAAAGAGAAAAATGAAATGCATCAAACTGAAATGATTTGGCTTAGAAATAAGACTTGGAATCTCAATATCACTCATTTTTTCCAAAGAATTCTTTCAACCAATCATTTTTTTCTCATTTTAAAATAAAGGTTAAAAGGTACAGACCATCTGTGAAAGCTCCCTATGAGGCCTTCAGACAACATGGAATTCTTTGGAATACAAAAATTGAGGTAGCAAGTTCTCTAGATGGGGAGTAAAGACCAATAAAGACAAATGCTAGTAGTCAAATTCCAATGAGCTCAGATAAAAGACTGATTCAAAAGAGGTATGCCAGACTCTGAACTTTCAGAGATCTGGGCCCTACAGGATACTTCACAAGCATGGGCACTCATCACCAGGTCTCACTGCTGTCAGCTTGAAAGGGTTAACCCAAGTATTGCAGTAAATCTGTATAAATAAGGGCACCCAGGAGGATAATGGGCACATCAAAATGAAGGAAGAATGCATTCAACATCATAGGCATTTCTGTAATTGCATCTCATTCCTGGAGCTTTCTTTGTTTCTCTCTACCTACCTAAAAATGTTTTGGATGGAATAATATCATTATTAGCATCATTATGATTATCACAATGACTATATCTCTGTTTGCTCCCAAGTGACAAGTACATCATACAATGCCAAACCATTGCTTTTTTTAAGGGTACCCTCTCCAATTCCACTTTTAAACCAAAGAATTGGAGAACTAGAAGGCACTAAAGTTCATCTAGGTTAGTAGGTTTTTCTAAAGAGATAGCTATTAGGTAACACCATACACAGAATGCTGATCGCGGCATCAGGAAGACTGGTGCTAAAGTACTACTATAGACATTCACTATCTATGTGACCTTGGGCAAAACACTTGACCTTTTTCAGCCTCAGTTTCCTCATCTATAAAATGGAGATAATAATAGCACTTACTTTGTAGGGTGGTTGCAAGAATTGAGAGATAATATATTGAAAGCACTTTTTAGGGTAGAAAAACAAAGAAGATGGTCAGCTTCTTTGATATCGCCACTGAGAAGACTAAGTTTCTGATGACAAATACCAACTGTGAAGGGGAAATGGTCAGGCTACATCTCTACAAAGGATACTTCAAAAGATAATGGCTTTGGATGGTGGGTTAAAAGCATAGTTGCTGTCAAGGTTCTTGTGCTCAAGATCCTAGCTTGTTCCCACTAGGGTCAGAGAGGTGATGGTGATCAAAGTAGTGTTTGTAATTTGATTTACCTGGCACACTTTACCTCTTGACTCTCCCTCAAAGTATGTTTCATATTTATCTAGGTGTGACCTGTGTGTGGCAATAGGTTTGTAGTGGGTGAGGATGGTTATTCCCTTCTGCAAAGGAGTTGATTTCCAGGATAAGTCAATTGAATCTAAGCTGAAGCAGGACTGGTGGGCTCCTGTGCCTATGTGACTGATATGTGACTATGTGACCATTGGTCATTAGTTGCTGGTGGTGATGAGGAAGGTGGAGTCTCCCTCCACAATAATTTCCTCCTTCAATGATGGCTATGAGGCTGGTCTAAAAGAAGTTCTTGGACTTGAGAGGTGGATCCAAGATGTAGGAGTAAGTAGGGTAGCAGTTCTGTTTCAATACAAGAATCCTCTCCAACCAAGATTAAAATATCACCACAAAACGAATACAGGGCTAAATGAACCAACAAGATGACAGAGTGAAACAACTATCAAGAAAAGAGAAACCCCAAAGTAGGCAGAGACCACCTAGGGCACTAGAGTTAAAGGGCGGGCAGAATCAACAAGAACTGTACAAGGAATGAAGAGCAAGCCAAGAGCAAACTATAACCCCACCCTCCAGCCAACATCTGCTCTCACAGGTTCTGAACTTAAGCTCAAGATAACATTCAGTCCCTGAGAGCCTGCCCAGGAAAATAGTGGTCCAAGCCAAATCACACCCCTTGAAATGTTAAACTTGGGGAGAAGTCCAGAGTCCCAGACCAGGACAATTTGGGCTGAATTTAGATCCATGTGGGCCCAGAGTGAAACAAGGAATCCAAGTCTGGGCATGGGATGAGAACATAATCCACAGTTTGGGGAGAGGACACAGTTCAGAGGGGGAGTCCTACTGGGTATATTTTGCTCAAAATTAAGGGTGGAGTTCCAGGACATGGCAATCAAGGGTGTGTCTGAATGAATCAAGAACACTTTGAGACCAAAAACTTAAGCCAAAGCCAGAGGCTTGAATTTGATCAGCCCCTAATCCGATCAAATTCAGACTGAGATCAAAAGCTTACATCCAGACCTCAGGAAAATCTTTAAGCTATCAGCATATCAATGATCAATTGAATCAGCAGGGAGAGGGGTCTCTCAGAGCTCTCAGCCCTCAGATCATCTGATAAACTAGTAACAACTCAAAAAATAAGCTGAAAATAGCATCAAGGAAGGACTGAAATTTAAGAGGGTACCCCAACTTCTCAGAAAATGAAGCCTACTTACAATTAGATAGTGAAATGAGTAAACAACAAAAAAGCATCTAACTCTTAAAGAATTTTTGAGGAGACAAAGATCAATGTACATCCAAAGAAGGGGACAGCGAAAGCAAAGGAAAAACACACAAAGTCCAAAAGAAAAATATGGATTGGACACAGAGTCTGAAAGAACTCAAAAAAGACTTCAAAAACCAATTAAGAGAGGCAGAGGAAAAATGGGGAAGAGAAATGAAAGTGATATAAGAAGAAATGAAAGTGATGCAAGAAGAAATGGGTCAAATAAAAAAAAAGAGAAATAAAAACTGACAGAGGAAAAGCAAGCTTTAAAAATCAGAACTAACCATCTAGAAACTAATGATTTTGTGAGAAATCAAGAAACAATGAAGCAGAATAAAAGGAATGAAAAAACAGAGGAAAACATGAAATATCTTATTAAAAAACAACTGAAGTAGAAAATAGATCTAGGAAAGACAATTTGAGAATGTTTAGACTACCTGAAAGCCATAATCAAGAAAACACCTTGAAAATCATATTACAAGAAATTATCAAAAATAAGTACCAAGAGATCCTCAAACAAAAAAATAAAATGGAAATGGAAAGAATTCACAGATAATCCCCCAGAAAAACCCTGAACTGACAACTTCCAGGAATGTAATAGCTCAATTAAGAGTCACCAAACCAAGGAAAAAATACTTCAAATAGCCAAAAAGAAAGTATTCAAATACCATGGAGCTACAATCAGAATCACATAGGACCTAGCAGCTTCTACATTAAAAGATCAAAAGGCATGGAATCTGATATTCAGGAAGGCAAAAGATTTGGGCTTACAACCTAGAGTCATCTATCCAACAAACGGAGTATATTTTTAAAGGGGAAAATAGTCATTAAATAAGATAGATGATTTCCAGGCACTCCTGAGAAATAAGCCAGACCTAAACAAAAAACCTGAAATTCAAACATGAGACACAAGAGAAGACCAAAAAATAAAATAAGAAAGAGAAAATTTAAGGGACCTATTAAGGTCAAAATGTTTATATGTCTACATGGAAAGAGGATTTCTATAATTCTCAAACATTCCTCTTAGTAAATAGAGAAGATTGAAGGAATTTACTCAGAAAGAGGGTAGAGAAGTAAGCTGATTATGATGATATGATGTAAATGAAGTTATGATGTAAATGTAAATGTGATGATTTGGAACAATATATATGTATGATATGATATATAGCTATATGAATGATGTGTTAAAATCAATCAAGGGCTTAAAGAGAGAGTTGCCCTGAGAGAAAAGGGAAAGGAGAGATAGAATGGGATAAATTATATAACATAAAGAGGTATGAAAAATTATTAAAGAGAAGGGAGGATAAGGGTAGTTGTAGGTAATGCTTACTCATTGTAACTTTTTCAAAGAGGGAAAAAATGAGTTTGCTAAGGGGGTATAGAATTTTCTCACCAAACAGAGAAGTAGAAGGGGAACAAGATGAGAGAACGGTGAGATAATTTAAGGTATGTGGAAGTGAGGGACTGACAAAAGCAAAATACTGGTGAGGAGGAACAGACTGAAAGGGAATAGAGCAGGATCTATAGAGGATAATATGATGAAGGGCATTACACAGTTAATAATCATAAAGCTGAATGTGAATGGGATGAACTCACCCATAAAATGTAAGCAGATAGCAGAATGGGTTAAAAACCAGAATCCTCCTATAAGTTGTTTACAAGAAACACACTTGAGGCAGGGTGAAACACTTACAGATTCTAGGTAAAAGGCTGGAGCAGAATTTATTATGCAACATCTAAAGTAAAAAAAAAGCAGGACTAGCAATCATGATACCAGACAAAGCCAAAGTAGAAATTGATCTGATTAAAAGAGATGAGGAAAGAAATTACATTATGCTAAAGGGTACTATTAACAATGAAATGATATAATTACTAAACATTTATGTATCAAATGGTATAGCAACTAGATTTTTGAAGGAAAAATAAATGGAATTCAAGGAGGAAATAGATAGCAAAACCATACTAGTGGGTGATCTCAACCTTCCCCTTTCAGAACTAGATAAATCGAAACATAAAAATAATTTAGAAAGAAGGGAAGTAAATGAAATGCTAGGGAATTAGACTTAATATATATCTGGAGAAAACTGAACAGGGATAAAAAAATAATATACCTTCTTCTCAGAAGTACATGGTACTTATACAAAGACTGACCAAGTACTAGTACTTAGAAATATTGGAAACAAATGCAGAAAAGCAGAAAAAATAAATGCAATATTTTCAGATCATAATGTAATAAAATTATATTTAACAAGGGTCCATGGAAGGGCAAGATTAAAATGAACTGTAAAGTAAATGATCTAATTCTTCAAAACTGATGAGTCAAAGAAGAAATTATAGAAACAATTATGGATTTCATCAAAGACAATGACAATGAGGAGACAACATCAAAACCAATGGGATAAGGCGAAAGCAGTATTTGGGTAAAATTTATATCACTGAGTAACTATAACAACAAAATAGAGATCCATGAATTGGGCTTGCAATTGTAAAAAATTAGAAAAAGAACAAATTAAAATTCCCCAGCAAAAAACTAAATTGGAAATCCAAAAAATTAAAGGAGAAATTAATCACATTAAAAGTAAAAGAACTATTGAACTAATAAATAAGATGAAGAGCTGGTACTTTGAAAAAACAAATAAAATAGATAAAGTACTGATAAATCTAATTAAAAAAGAAAGAAGAGAATCAAGTTAACAGTATCAAAGATGAAAAGGGTGATCTCACCTCTAATGAAGAGGAAATTAAGGTAATTATTAAGAACTATTTTGCCTAATTATATGGCAATAAATACAGAAATCTAGGTGATATGGATGATTATTTAAAAAATATAAATTGCCTGGATTAACAGAAAAAAGAAATAGAATACTTAAAAAACGCCATCTCAGAAAAAGAACTCAAACAAACTATCAAAGAACTCCCTAAGAAAAAATATCCGGGGCCAGATGGATTCACAAGTGAATTCTATCCAACATTTAAAGAACAACTAATCCCAATATTATACAAACTATTTAACAAAATAAGCAAAGGACTTCTACCAAATTACTTTTATGACACAAATATGGTACTGATTCCAAAGTCAGGCAGGTCAAAAACAGAGAAAGAAAACTACAAACCAGTCTCATTAATGAATGTAGATGCAAAAATCTTAAAAACCATACTAGCAAAAAAGACTTCAGCAAGTGATCACAAGGATTATCCACTATGATCAGGTGGGATTTATACCAGGAATGCAAGGATGGTTCAATATTAGGAAAGCCATTCACATAATTGACCACATCAACAATCAAACCAACAGAAATCACATGATTATCTCAATAGATGCAGAAAAAGTCTTTAACAAAATACAACACTCATTCCTATTGAAAACACTAGAAAGTTTAGGAATAGAAGGGTCATTCCTCAAAAAAATACTCAGTATATATTTAAAAAGATCAGCAAACATCATCTGCAACAGGGATAAGTTAGAAGCCTTCCCAATAAGATCAGGAGTGAAGCAAGGATACCCATTATGACCTCTTTTATTTAATACTGTACTAGAAAAAGTAGCAGCAGCAATTAGAGAAGAAAAAGAAATTGAAGGGATTAAAGTAGGCAATGAGGAAACTAAACTATCATTCTTTGCAGATGATATGATGGTATGCCTAGAGAATTCAAGAAAATCAACTAAAAGGCTAGTGGAAATAATTGGCAACTTCAGCAAAGTTGAAGGATACAAGATAAATCTACATAAATCATCAGCATTTCTATATTTCCAATGCAACTCAGCAACAAGAGTTAGAAAGAGAAATTCCATTTAAAATCATCTTAGATAATATGAAATATTTAGGAATCTATCTGCCAAGACAAACTCAGTAATCATATGAACACAAATACAAAACACTTTCCACATAATTAAAATGAGATCTAAACAATTGGAAAAACATTGATTGCTCATGGTTGGGATGAGCTAACGTAATAAAAATTACAATCCTACCCAAATTAATTTACTCATTCAGTGCCATACCTATCAAACTACCAAGAAATATTTTTATTGAAAAATAAAAAAATTATAATAAAGTTCATTTGGAGAAAAAAGATCAAGAATATCAAAGGAAATAATGAAAAAAATGTGAAGGATGGGGGCTAGCAGTCCCAGATCTCAAACTACACTATAAAGCAGTGGTCATCAAAACAATTTGGTACTGGCTAAGAGTCAGAAGGGTGGATCAATGGAATGGACTAGGGATAAATGGCCTTAACAAGCTGGTGTTTTATAAGCCCAAAGACCCCAGATTTTTGATTAGGTTTAGATCAAATCTTACATCCTGTACCAAGATAAATTCAAAACAGATAAATGACTTAAATATAAAGAGTGAAATCAGAAACAAATTAGGTGAATGTATAATAGTATATCTGTCAGATATGTGAGAAAGGAAGGCATTTAAGCCCAAGCAAGAGACAAAGATCATCACAAAATATAAAATGAATGACTATGATTATATCAAATTAAAAAGGTTTTGTAGAAAAAAATCACTGCAACCAAAATTGGAAGGAAAGCAACAAACTGGGAGAATATTTTTATAACAAAACTGTCTGCCAGGTTTCATTTCCCAAATATAGAAGGAACTAAGTCAAATTTACAAAAAATGAAGCCATTCCCCAATTAACAAATGATCAAGGGACATGAATAGGCAGTTTTCACATGATGAAATCAAAACTATCAATAAGCACATGAAAAAATGGTCTAAATCCCTCCTGATTAGAGAAATGCAAATGAAAACAACTCTGAGGTACCACCTCACACCTAGAAGACTGGCCAAAATTGCAGTAAAGGAAAGTTATAAATGTTGGGGGGATGTGGCAAAATTGGGACACTGATACGCTGTTGGTGGAGTTGTATATTTGTCCAAACATTGTGGAGGGTTACTTGAAATTACACCCAAAGGGTTTTTAATATTGTCTGCCCTTTGACCCAGCCATATCACTGTTGGATATATACCCCAAAGAGGTAATAGGGAAAAATACATGTACAAAAATATTCATAGCCACACTCTTTGTGGTGGCAAAAATTGGAAAATGAAGGGTGGGGGTCAATCAATTGGGGAATGGCTGAACAAACTGTGGTATCTGATAGTGATAGAACACTATTGTGCTGAAAGGAATAATGAACTGGAGGAATTCCATGGGTACTGGAACAACTTCCAGGAAGTGATGCAGAGCGAAAGGAGCAGAACCAGGAGAACATTGTATACAGAGACTGATATACTGTGGCACAATCGAACATGATGGACTTCTCTACTAGCTTACAGAACAATTCTGAAGGACTTATGAAAAAGAACACTATCCATATCCAGAGAAAGAACTGTGGGAACAGAAATGCAGAAGAAAAACATATGATTAATCATGTGATTTGATTGATGGGGATATGATTGGCGTTTTGATGTTAAAGGACTACTCTACTGCAAATATGAATAACATGTAAATAGGTTTTGAACAATGATACATGTATAAGCCAGTGGAACTGCTTGTCAACTCTGGGATGAGGGAAGACAATGAAGGAGGAATCATGAGTCATGTAACCATGGAAAATTATTCTAAATAAATTTAAAAAAAGAAAAAAGAAATTCTGGTGGTTTGGATGCACTGGTGTGACCAACGCTTTTGAGTTCAAGGAGATCTATCTCCATCAGCATCTGAGAAGGGGTGGTGGTGGTGATGGCAATAGTTGTATGATTTGCCAAGCATATGCTGTTTTCCATCTCTTCCTCAGAGCGCTTAGATATAAAGACTAGGATTTAGATTCTTTATTTTTTTAGCCCAAGGAAACTGAGTTGAAATAACTTGTCCATAGTCACACACAAAGCTACTACATGTCAGAGAAACGATGTGAATCCCAGACTACCTGGTTCCCAGACCAGCAATAACTCAGCTATGGCAGATTATAACATAAAACAGATTGAATAATAAAAAAGTAAAGTTCTCTGTAATGTATTCACTCTTCACTGCTAACATTCAGGTTATCTGAAAATCACTACTTTTATCGACTGCCTCAAGCTTACATATTCTTCCTTTTGATGGCACCCCTACAAAGTTTTCACATTCCCACTGAGGCAGTTTTGGAAATTAGTGAATTAGAAATAGATGTGACGTACTCTCTTAGGTACTTTCAGATAGGTTTTATATCACTGATCTTCAATAATTACTATGCTATGTGTGTTAAATGTGCCCTTTGCATTCCTTCTTCATCCTCTGCTGTCTTATTTAAATGGTCAGGATTAAAGGTGAGATGCCAGGGCACAGTATATGGCAAAGTAATGATCTCCACAACTTTCCATTTTGGAGTCACATCTTCATTTCCTGACAAACCCAAGTTTTCAAAACTGCTAATAGCCCAGTGCCAAGATATGAAGAGCCAATCTGGCTTAGGTTGGGCCAGATGCACCATCGACTGAATTATCAGGTCTCTTCTGACTCTAGAATCTCTTTTGCCAGCAATGACACAAGAGGCATAAAGGGCAGAGATTGCATTTCAGATCCCAGAATGTGCATTCTGATCAGGCGGCTAAAAATGGAACAAATAACTGCACTAAGTCTGTGAATAACTGTGACACCCGTCAACACCATAAGAAGCATCACATTTCAGTCAACAATCACATCATAATGTCTACTGACCTGCTGCATTACCTCCCCCTTAGAAAAAGCCATTTTAAACTATTTCTGTTCCAATGAAAGTCAGAATCTAAAGTAGTCAGCCCTGGAAAGCATTTATTTCAGGGATAAGGTAAAGGAGTAAGAGGTAACTTGTATTTCTTTTGGTTTTGTAAGGACAAGAGGCCTCAACTGGCAACTGGGCTAATCTAATTGATACTTGGGGAATTCACAAAGTAGAATACCTATTAAATGAGGTCTGCATAGATAGGAGACTAGAGGAGACTTGACTAATACAAGTAATCAGAAGAGCCTTCTGAGCTTGGGTACAAAGACATCAGAGAAAATCTGGTCTTTCTGAAAAAATGCATTCCAGTCATTTTAAGCCTTAGCAAATCTTTCAAAGGTAGAATTAATCTATGGACTATCTTAGAAGATCTTTCCCTCATTTCCCACTCTCCTCCCACCTATAGAGAGAGACACTAAAAATAGGCTCATAAAATGTACCTGTGAATAGTACATTCACTCCTTTTTTTTAAAATTAAGTATAGTCAATATGTAGGAGGAACTTGGAAGCAATCACATGAAAAGCAAAGATTTCTCATCCTGGAGAACTTAAGGCTAGATGTTGGGCAAATAACCCACAAGGTGAAAGCTGAAACATGAAAAAGACTTATAAGAATTTTGTTAGATTCAAATAGGAAAAGATAGAAATAATAACCAGTTCAGATGCAGATAGGATGCTTAGTACAAGTAGTGAGTCTGGGGCTTGAGGAGAAGGCCAACTACAGAACACTTCAGAGATACAAATGGTTTTGGTGTAAGCACTTATACAATTAGCTCTGCTTCCATCTCCATGAATCCAGTTTTCAATTATTCCATCCATTAAAAAGGCATCAAGAGAGGATATGATAGGAAAGACAGGTGAAAAGACTGAATAAGAAAATGTTCTAAGCCAGGAATACCCTCTGTCAAAATTCAGTCAACAAGCAATAATTAAGGCTTTCTTTGGCAGACAATACAAACAAAAATGAAAACATGTTCTCTGCTCTCCAGGATTCTAAATGAAGAGGAAATCTGCATATTCCTCTATACTTACAAGGAACATTCAGCAAGGAAACAGGAAGCCATAGGAGTTGTGTGGGTTTTTTTTGGAGGGGAGTGAGAGCAATGACATATTGTTATCATAAGGGTGGGGTGTATGAAGTGTTCAGGGAGGGGTAATATCTCTGGTATGGAGGGCTTGTCATGCCCTTCTAGGGCAGCTCTCCAGCCTCTGACCCCCACCTGACACCCAGCTCTCACTTGTGGCTCCCAGTAGCTGCTAGCATGCGGCAGCGGCCACACCCTGGGCAACGGCTTCGACAGGCCGGCTAAACCTTGTGAGGGTAGCCATTGGGTCGACGTCGACCCCTGGTGAACCAGGGCTTTGCTCATCCAGCATGTGAAGACTGCTTCGGCAGAACAGACAGAAGAAACCAACAAGAAGGTTCAACGGCTGAGAGGGCCATGCAGTAAAGCACTGTGGAATGCTTAGGGCATGATGGAGCACAGAAGACAACATGGCCATCCAATGCAGCTGAGGAAGTCTCCAGGTGTGACGACTTATCGTGCCACTGGACCCAGGCTTCCAACACCGAGAGAGTGGGACTGTCTCTGTGCATCGACTTTTCCACTTAAATCTCCTTTATGCACAAGTGTCTTTGTGCACAAAAACGCACAAAGATAATCGTCATCCTCGGTTACTGAGAGACTACCACTAACTAATAATATCCTAAGGGTAATCCCGAGGGCCATTAAGTGACTACTGGTTCAGAGTTGTGAGAAATTTGAAGCAAGTAGAACAGAAGATGAGTTGCAGTAATCTTGGCATGAAGTAAAAAATACCAATGTGTAAGCAGAGAGAAGGGCCATTTATGAAACATGTTAGGAAAGAAAAAAAAAGATTTGACAATAGGTCTTTGGCTGTGTAGGGTGTATACAAAGGAAAAGCTGAAGATGATGCTTAGATTTAAATAAGAGATAACTAGGAGAATGGTGTCAACTCTGACAGTAATAGGAAGAGGGTTTAGGGGAAAAGAAAATGAGTCCAGTTTGGGATATACTGACATCCCTTTAAAGATGTCAAAAAGATAATTGGTGATGCTGAATTGGAAATCAGTAGAGAAATATGGGTTGGATATATGGATTTGGGAATCAACTACACAGAGCTGATTTTTTAATTCAAGAGAGTTTTAGAGATCACCAAGAACAAGAATACAGGTGGAAAGGGGGGAGGAAAGTGGTAAAGATTTGGGTTCGTGATTTGTGGACATGACAACAGATAAAACAAATGAGACTGAGAAAGGAAAGTGAGGCATTGAGAAGGAGGATGAAGAGCAGCATCAAGTAGTCCAGCTACTTAAAAGGCAGCAAGGGGGTACAATATGAAAGATGGGTGTTCAGCAGGACCATAAAAAGACTATTAATTTTGGCAGTTGAGATCACTAGTTAATTTGGTTGGAAGCTAGAATGCAGAGGGTTTAGAATTGAGTCAGAAATAGGAAGGGGAGGCATCTAGTATATGAGACTTTCTCAAGTACAGACTAGAAAAGGAAGACAGATATAGGACTATAGCTAGTGCATATGGAAGGATCAAAGGTTAGGGTTTTTTCTAAGGACTGAGGAGACATGAGTGAACACATAAATGGGTTTAGTGCAGAAACTAAGCAGAAAAGAGATCCCATGTGGATGGGAGGGTCCCCAGTATGTTCCTGCTTGCAAAGTGCCTGTTTCAAGGCACAGAGCATTGCAGAATCTCCTGGGTTTGGAAATGATGAGAGTTTAACCCTGAGTTTAACCTACTGAGGAAAGGCCAAGTAGATAATGGTTGCTTACACTGCAGTATATGTATCTTTCACAGATAACCAAATGGGCCAAAGTTGAAGTAAAGGAGAAGAGTGGGAAAGACTACCTTTGTGAAAGTGCCCAAGGCTATTAATAAATCCCAAGTTTTCCCCTCAAGCAAAAGCTCACTTATGCAGTCCCAGTATAGTTTACCAGTGATGCCATACAGTTCCAAGTTCTAAAATATTACAGTTTCTAAAAATTTGAAGTAGAAGATTGCCCAAAAGGCATGGGAAATACATGGTTAGGATAGGCAGACTGTGACACCTGCAAAATAAGGAATACTACAATAGAAGTAGTATTAAGAATGTCACTAGAGATGCATGTTAAGCAAAAAAAGGATGGGCTAGTTAAGCAGCAAGAAGATGGAATGATGGGTGGCCAGTTAGACAAACTACTGGTATCTGTGGAAAGTAAGGATGTGGACCAGCATATTACAGGGCCTTTCTCTATAAGATTTATAGCAATGAATCTCAAAGGATGGGCAGACATAGACAAAACAATGATTACATCTATGTATTCTGAAATCCACTGGGATGAGTAAAAATTTGAACAGAATAAGAACAGTAATAGATACTAACATTACCAAAGTTCTATAAGGTTTGAGAAATATTTCTGAAATATAAACTCATTTGAGAAGAATAGTTGTTTTGGTGTATCTAGCTACAACATTGACAAACTATGGCATTTAAAAGTTAATAAAGGCCATTTTGGGAGACTTCTAGGTTAAAATGGGTACTGCATAAAAGGATGACTCTTTCACTACTTGCCACTGACCAATATAGACCATCAAAAGGTAAAAAGAAAACAACCAAGTTCAGATGAGTGAAGAGACTCCACAGTAGGGCGCAGCACTGAAGGTACATGGGATTTGAGCATTTCCACACTATAAGTGGGTGAAATAGCTCCCACCAAAATACAAGCAGATCAAACCTCCCCCACCCCACCTACAGAACCAGAGTCAGAGCCAATGCATCAGAATCAGAGCGAGCAAGGGGCAACTCCTTGGGAGCTCACTAAGGATAACAGGGATTTACAACTGAGAGCAACTAGACTTGAGATCCCAGCAGGCTGAAGAGTGTAGACCTTGGGCGTAGAGATAGAGTATAGAGGAGCATCACACAGTAGAAGCCACAGAGACACAAGAGGTGGCCTCAGGCAAATACCATGTTCTTTAGCTCCATACACAGAAAGCCTGCATTGCTCGCTCAGACTTCTGACTGGAAAGGGAAATAAAAGCCAGCATAATGATGGCCAGCAATGCACAGGAAATACAACTTTCAACCACCAAGAAGAACAAGAGAAAGGCACTGAACCTGGATAATTTTTATGTTGAATAAATCCAGATTACAGAGGAAACAGCAAAAGATGAGAAACAAGTAAATGCATCCAAACCTTCCAAATAATAGAAATTGGCAACAAGCTCTTGAAGAATTTAAATCTGAGATTATGAGAAAGTTGGAAGACTTCAAGCAAGAAAAGCAGGAAATAGTTCAAAAAGAAAATAACAGTTTCAAAGACAGGGAATCCCAACTGGAGAAAGAAGCTCAGAAATCAAATGAAATTATCAATAAATTGTAAACCAAAATTAAACAGTTGGAAGCCATGAAAAGTAGGATATACCAAATCGAAAAGGGAAATCCAAAGATTATAGTGGAAAACCAGTCTTTAAAGATCAGAATTGGGTAATTAGAAGCCAATGATCTTGCAAAACAGCAAGAATTAATAAAGCAAAGTCAAAGGAATGACAAAATAGAATGAAACACAAAATATCTCACTGACAGAATGACCAAAAAAACTAGGCTAGAAGAGACAATTTGAGAATCTTTGGTCTATATGAAAACCCAGAAATAAACAGAAACCTTGACAAACTACAAGAAATTATTCAAGAAAACTGCCCTGATGTTATTGAACAAGAGGGAAAAATAGGCATTGAAAGAGTCCATAGATCACCCTCTATACTAAATCCTCAAAAGACAGTCACTAAGAATGTAATTGCCAAATTCAAGAGCTTGCAAACTAAGGAGAAAACTTTACAAACAGCCAAAAAGAGACAATTCAGATATCAAGGAATACCAATCAGAATTACACAAGTTCTGGCAGCTTTCACATGAAAGGACCATTAGGCTTGGAAAATGACATACAGAAAGGCAAGAGAACTGAGTCTACAACTGAGGATCACCTACCCATCCAAACTGACTATATACTTCCAGGAGAAAGTATGAGAATTCGACAAAATTGAATATTTCCAAGTATTTGTAAAGAAAAGACCAGAACTAAGTGGAATGTTTGATTTCCAAACACAAAAATCAAGAGAAACAAGAAAATGTAAATAAGAAAGAGAAATGAAAGAAAAAAATTCCCATTAAAATTTTCTTCTTTAAGGGCTTCAATAAGATCAAATTGTTTATATTGATATATGGGGAAATGTTATTTATACCTCTCATAAATTATATTCACTATTATAGTAATTAGAAAAATCATGAATAGGTAGAGATTGGGGTAATAAGTGGTGTAAGATGATATGCAAAAAAAGAAAAAGGGGGGAATAGAAGATGGCACGAAGAGAAACTTGAAGGAATAAGATAAATAGGATAATCTATATCACACAAAGAGGCAAATGGGAAGGAGGGAAGAATACTATTATAAAAAGAAGAGGAAGAGAGTGCTAATAGGTAATAATTAAACCTTACTCTCAGTGGAATCAATTCTGAGAGGGAAGAGAATCTAGATCCATCTATCTTACCCTACAGGGAAAGTGAGAAGGGAAAAACTAAGAGAGGGTGTGGGGTAGGGAGTACAAAAAGGGAGGGAAAGAGAGGGGTGAGAGAATTTAAAAGACTCTAAAAAATAAGAAGGGATATAAAAGGGAGGGGGAGAAAAGGGAAGTATAATAAGGGTGGGGATTAGGGGGATTGATGAAAAGCAAACCACTGGTTTAAAAGGAATTAGCAAAAGAGGAAAGGGCATAACTAGGAGAGGATAGCAAAATGTTGGGGAATACACAGGTGGTAATCACAACTCTGAATGTAAATGGGATGAACTCATCCATAAAACAGAAGTGAATAGCAGAGTGGATTAGAAACCAAAATCCTACCATGTGTTGTCTACAAGAAGCAGACATGAGGCAGATAGATGCACACAGGGTAAAGGTTATAGGCTAGAGCAAAATCTAATGGACTTAAACTAAGAAGAAGAAGGCAGGAGTTGCAATCATGATATCTGACAAAGCCAAAGTAAAAATACATCTGATTAAAAGAGATAAAAAAGATAAGTACACCCTGATAAAAGGCAGTATAGACAATACGGAAATATCAGTAATCAAAATATATGCATCAAATGGTATAGCATCTAAATTTCTAAAGGAGAAATAAGTGGAGTTGAAGGAGGAAATAGGTAGTAAAATGATACTAGTGGGAGACCTGAACTTTTCTCTATCAAACCTAGATAAATCAAACCAAAGCATAAATAAGAAAGAGATAAGAGATGTGAATGAACTCTTAGAAAAATGTGAGTTAATAGCTATGGAAATAAAAATAAATAGGGACAAAAAGGAATACATCTTCTTTTCAGCAGCACATGGTACATTCACAAAGATTGACCATGTAGTATGGCACAGAAACATGGCAAACAGTGAAAAAGAGCAGAAATAATACATGTGACCTTTTTAGATCATAATGCAATGAGAATAATAATTAGTAAGGGTACAGAGAGGCAAATCAAAAATTAATTGGAAATTAAAGAATATGATTGTCTAAAATTGGTTGGTTAATAAACAAATCCTAGAAAGAATTAAAAATTGCATTGAAGAGAATGATAGTGAGGAGACATCATATCAAAATCTATGGGATGTGACCAAAACAGTACTCAGGGGAAAATTTATATCTCTAGGTGCATATATTAACAAATCAGAGAGGGAAGAGGTCAATGAATTGGACATGCAAATTAAAAAACAAGAAAGAGAACAAATTAAAATTCCCTAAATAAAAACTAAATTAGAAATCATAAAAATTAAAGGAGAAATTAATAAAATTGAAAGTGAAAGAACTATTGAATTAATAAATAAGACTAGAAGCTGGTATTTTGAAAAAATCAAACAAAAAAGATAAAGTACTGGTCAATCTAATTAAAAAAGAAAAGAAGAAAACCAAATCAACAGTATCAAACGTGAAAAGGGAGACCTCCCCTCTAATGAAGAGGAAATTAAGGCAATCATGAAGAACTATTTTACCTAATTATATGGTAATATATACGGCAATCTAGGTGATATGGATGATTATTAACAAAAATATGAATTGCCTAGATTAACAGAAGAAGAAATAGAATACTAAAAAATCCCATCTCAGTAAAAGAAATTGAATAAACCATTAAAAAACTCCCTAAGAAAAAATCTCCAGGGCCAGATGGATTCACAAGTGAATTCTATCCAACATTTAAAGAACAACTAATCCCAATACTACGCAAACTAAGCAAAGAAGGAGCTCTACCAAATTCCTTTTTGACACAAATATGGTACTGATTCGAAAGCCAGGCAGACCAAAAACAAAGAAAGAAAGCTACAATCCATCTCCTGAACATAGATGCAAAAATCTTAAATAGAATACTAGCAAAAAAGTCTCCAGCAATTGATCATGAGGATTTTTCATTATGATATGGTGGGATTTATACCAGGAATGCAACCATGGTTTAATATTTGGGAATAGGTGAACAAAATTATGGTATCTGTTGGTGATGGAATACTATTGTCCTAAAAAGAATAACAAACTGGAGGAATTCCATGTGAACTGGAAAGACCTACAGGAATTGATGCAGAGTGAAAGAAGAAGAACCAGAAGAATCTTTTACACATAGACTGATACACTGTGGTACACTCAAATATAATGGACTTCTCTACTAGCAGCAAAGAAGGAGAGGGAGGGAAGAAGATATAGGATTTCTCCTGCCTGGACTGTGCCAGGGGGTGTTTAAAATCCTCGCCTCTAGGTATCTGAAAAAGATTAGAGGCTTCTAAGAGTAAAAAGTTGGAAAGTAAAGGAGGAAAACTCAGCCAGAAACTCACCACCAAACTGGACAATAGCTTGTAGCCATGCTAAGATGCCGAAAGGCCCAGCACACTGCCACCAGCCAACTCTCTGCCGCCAGAAAGGTGCCCAAGAGAAAGGAAGTGAGCCAAATATATAGATCTTTCACTCTTGTGTCTCCTCCTCTAAATGCCCATATCTTCTAAAGTTCTCATCTTCTTTGATTAGATATCTTTAGAGTTACTTAACACTTCTTTGTTAAGTTCAACTTTTTTGAGTTACTTAACCTTTTTGTGATTAATTTAACCTTTATAGTTACTTAACACGTTTTTGTATTAAGATCTTAAATTAGACTTAACTCTTACTTTATAATGAAGTTAAAACTTTAAGTTAAGTACCTTCATTGTTCAATCAGGAGATTACAACTTTATCTTCCCATAAAGTACGGTCTAAGTAGCGTGGAGTAATTTAACATTCACAATCCCCCCCTGATTTTGTTAGACTAAGTATCTTCATTGTTAAAATCAGGAAATAGCTAAATCCAATCTTCAGGCATCCAGGGAAAGAACTGTGGGAATAGAGACAGATAAGAAAAACAGCTCCTTGATCACATGTTTCAATGGAGATATGATTGAGGACATAGACTTTAAATGATCACCGTAGTGCAAATATCAATAATATAGAAATAGGTCTGGATCAATGACACATGTGAAACCCAATGGAATTGCTTGTTAGCTTACAGGATGGGGGTAGGATGAGGGGAGGGAATGAACATGAAATATGTAACTGTGGAAAATATTCTTAGTTAAAATTTAAATATGATATGATATGATATAATATAATATAAGGCTGTGATGGTAAACCTTTTAGAAACCAAGGGCCCAAGCTGCAACCCTCATGGCACATGTCAGCTTCCCACTTTACCCCAGACAGGAGAGCGAGGAAGTACTCTCATTGGGCTGCTGGGTAGAGACAGGTGATAGAATAAATAACCTCAGGTACACATTGAAGTGAATGGCCCCCTCCTGCACATATACCATGTTTCACCAACATAGTCATAAGGCTTAAAGGAGATAACATCTACAAAGTGTTTTGTATTTTTTAAAGTGTTCTTTGAATGTCAGCTATTATTATTGTAATCTTGTTTGTCAAGCATATTTAGAGAGGTTGACTCCTTTGAGTCTCCACAGAGGTTAGCTAGTAAAGACTTAACCATATACCTAAAAATGTATGCATGGCATACTTTTAATTGGCATTATCACCATTTTCTGATCCATTTATTAAGTCTAGAAAGCAATAAATTAAAAAAAATCAACCCCTAATTTATAGCATTTTCCAATTCCCGAGGTGCAAATGCTCACATCTGCGGATTTAAAAACTGTCTTTTGTGGTTCCAGCATGCCTCTGCTATGAGGGAAGCATTGCAGGTATTCTTTAGAAATATTTGATTTTTCCCAAATTGCATGTAAAAACGATTTTTAAACATTCATTTAAAAAGTGTGAGCTCTAATGTTCCTCTCTTCATCATGTCCTCCCTCCCTCAATCCATCTATTCCTCCCCCCTCCCTGTGACAGTGAGCAATTTGATATAGATTTTATATGTACTACAAATATTCTTATATCCATTTTATCGATGAGAAAACTGAAGGTCATTCAGACTAAATCACTTTGCCACAATTGGTAAATGCCAATACAACTCTGCACATCATGCCTAGTGCTTTTTTTTATCATGGCAGGCTATGGATCATAGTGGTTAGAGAGAGGAGGCATAGACTGTGGAGTCAAGAAGACTCAACTTTCAATCATGCTTCTAATAGTTAATAGTTATGTAACCATCAGGTAAATTCTTTCACTGATTTGAGTGTTTATCTGAATGGTCCAAAGAGAGGTGATGATATCTGTAGCAGCACCTACACTGCTGGATTACTGTGAGCTCAAATGAAAGAACATAGGTGAAGAGATTTGCAAATGAGTTCTCTCACTGAGTTGGTGCTATTCCCATTTGCACTGCCTCTCTTGGACCTTATTACCCTTCATCCACAGTCAGATGCATTATTAAAAATCCTTTAGAGGATGCTGATGAGACTGAAGTCTCCAAACTATTACAATACTCTGAGCTCTGCCAATGACTCACTTGAATCTGGGGCAGGTCATTTCTACTCTCTGAGCTGTCTCTTACCTCTAATTGAACTTCTTGGAAAACAGGATTACCTGTGAATGATAGGTAGCTTTCATGGAAGGTCTATTCTAACAATGTATCAAGATCTCACCATTTTCCTCTCATTCCCTGAAATATCTCCATACACTATATGAAAAATAGAGTCCTGAATTAACATTTCCATTCTTCTACAAGTAAAATACAACAATACCCAATATCTTAGGAGTGAAGATGACAAACTGGAGACTGGAATGGGATTTGGTGCTTTAAGATAACTTGAGATTGCAAGTGAGGTGGCTGAAATTCAGCAGCAGAAGCCACATTCTAGTAGCATTCCTTCTAAAACAGTTCTATAATTTGATGAAAAAAGTCAACTCTGAATAGACTGGATTTGTGATCTATGAGAACATATAATATAAAAAGTAAAGGATAAAGAATTAGGTGTGGAATAGGGTAGAGTAGAAGTATTTGATAAAACTTGGGTCCAAATCTTGTCTCTACTAGTTGCTGCCTGGGCAACTTTGAACAAGTCACTTTAATGACTTCTTGGTAAGATGAAGGATTTGGAAATGATCTCTCAAGTCCCTTCCATTACTATTAAACCTAATGTCCCATGAACCTCAGTTCAAATCCAGGGCTCTGGCTGCATGTTCTTGGAGAACTCACTTGATACAGTCACCAGACCTAGAAAGTACCTCAGAAAGTTGGTAGTGTCTGATCCATATCTATCCAAGAATTCCCTCAACATGCTTGATCAGTGGTCATCTGATCTTTGCTTGAAGACCTCTACCAAAGGGAGGTAACCCACTAATTCCAGTAACACACTCCATTCTGGGATATCTCACCTAAGTCAACAAGTTTTCCTTTAAACTAAGCTTCATTCTGCATATCTACATCTTTTACCCAGGGCTCCTAATTTTCTTATCTGTGACCAAGAAGAACAAGCCTAACTTTTTTTGCTAATAAAATCTTCCAATATTGAAAAGAGGTATCAATTTCCCATCCCCATCAAAGCCATCTATTTTTGCAAGGCAAACAATCATCCATTTCTTGAAACCATATTTGAATGGTATGCACCATACTGGTTAATCTTATCAGGAAGCATCCAGATTATTTCTGCCATAGTTCCACGAGTCTCAGTTTCCTTATCTGCATAATGGGAATAATAATACTTGCATTTTCTCTTTCATACGGTTGTTGTGAGGAAAGCTTTCTGCAAACCTCAAAGTGCCATGGGAAAGGGAGCTGGCTTTTATTGTTAGTGCATATTTGCTGAGAAACATGATAAATACAAGTGTATACAGAGGAAACAAGCACTTGTAAAGCATCAAACAAGGGGCCCCAATCATTTTGGAAGATAGCCTTGAGGAGGCATGTTCCAAGACTAGAGAAGAGTGAAGGGCATGGATTAATTACATAGACAAGAAGAAGGAAAACCCTTGAGAAAAGAGTGTCATGAACAGAGTAGTGTCATGGGAATAAGTCAACTATGTTCATAGACTTCAAATGTTTATTAAGCACCTACTATGTGCAAGACTTTGCTAGGTTCTGGAGATCCAAAGAAACAAAAGAAGGAGAATGGGTGAAATAACATAGGTCTGGAAATGAAGTTTGGAAGGAGGTTATAGAATGACTTAAACATTATGCAGCAAGTTTTGCAAAATAAAAAATACTGTTTGCCTGCACTGGCCATGAAGAAGACGACGACCAAATTCTTTTTTTTTAATTTATTTAAATAATTAAGAAAAATTTTCCATGGTTACACAATTCATGTTCTTTCCCTCCCCTCCTCCTACCCCCTCCTGTAGTCAATGTGCAATTCCACTGGGTTTTACATGTGAGAAGATCAAGATCTTAATTACTACAGGAGAATGGAAAAAAAGCATAGAGAAAATCTAGAAGACAAAGAATTTTGCTCCTTCTTAAGCCAGTAAGTGACACAATGAAGGAGTTTTTGGAAGAAGATTATCTAGGATGTAATGAATAAGGTCCAGTAGAATTTAAAGAGACAGACCAGAACAGTTGAGACCAAAGTCAGTTTTTCCACTGTCTTCATCTTTTCCTCAAGTATCATGGTAAACTATTTTGTCCTTCCTCATTTTCCTAGTATGCATTCACACAATTTCAAGTTCCAAAAATATTGTAATTTTTTTTGCCAGTGGACAAAAAGTGCCCACTGCGAAAGTAGGCAAGCAGTGATTTTCCAGAATGTTCTTGATGATAGGCTCAAACAGGGTTGAAGCATCTTGCCAGTTGACTGGTTTCTTTTATAACACTATGTAATGTGCAAAGGCAGCATGGATTAGATATGTGGCTGCCTGCAGTGGTTAGTGTTTGCAATCATAAATATTTGAACCATTACCAAACTTCTTGCCCCACATCTTCCACCCCTACTCTGCAGATATTTCTCCAGCAGAAATGGCTTCTTTCAACATCAGAAAGTGGCATATACTATATAAGCTTTATCTGTAATTCAGTAGTGCCTTTCTTGGACCAGTTTCCCCAGCACAGCCTGTATCAGCTTGTCTTTCTGAAATCAGTTAAGAAAGCTAAGTGGGCTTGGGCTGATAAGAACTCTGTCCAGTTCTTGCAATAATGGTGAACAAAGTATTCCATTTTTTAGTTCCTCTGAAGTCCCATATTAACAGGATACTGATTTTAATTGAATCTGGCCTATGAAGGGTGAGAAAAAAAACAACATTTTTGGAGCTCAGAAATGTTTGAATTGCTGCAGTATTAGAAAAGAAACCAATTTATCGAATGGCACAGCTGTTCACTGTATGATCATTATGATTCTTGTTATTTGGGTGCTGGTTGGTATTTATATCTAATTAGCTCTCTTACACACCATCAAGCAATCTGCATTTAGGGAATAGAGGAAAAACTCAAATATGTATAGTTACAAGCTGCCAAAAACATATAACAGAATGAATTTAAGTTTAATTCACTGCATGCCCATGATTACAAAACCAATGAAATTTGTTAGGTGGCATTTTTTTACTTGTGTGTTTTTATTGTAGATGAAAGTGCAGAAGGAATAAACTCCCTTCAAAATTATTTGCACTCTTAAAAAGATGGCACCCCCCATTCCTTGCTGACCTTGGAGATTTGGACTGCTGTCAAAATGAAACTTTGCAATCCACTGCCTCATTGATGACTATTTATTGGTGTACATATAACATTTTATAATACATTAATAAAAATGTCAGGTTTTGGTTCTTTATTAGCAAGAAACTTAGGCATTTCACAACCAAAGCCATGCACTACTATTCTATCTTGCATATAAAAACTGCTGGGCAGATTAGTGTTTATAGGAAGACAAGTAGTCACAAACTAGGCTTAAAGATCTTGTTTGGTTATTATAAATGGCAGCACACCAACTCATCAGTTATTAATAGCAACATATTATCATAATGATTTCATTAAATTATTCCCCTCCATTTTCATTCCTTTTCCAATATGGTGTTGGGGAATAGTCCATTGGTCAACAACTATGACTGAGTACCTAATATATTCTGAGTATGAATTAAGCCAGACAGGAAAGCATGGTGTCAGGGATACATTCCTAATAACTGCAAGTATCCAGAAGTGGGTTGAGATCTTTTGGAAGCTGTGAGTTTCTGGACACATAATTTAAAGCAGTGGTTCTCAACCTTTCTAATGCCGTGATCCCGCAATACAGTTCCTCATGTTGCAGTGACTCCAAACCAAAAAATTATTTTGGTGGCTAGTTCAAAACCGTAATTTTGCTACAGTTATGATTCAGAATGTAAACACCTGATATGCATTATGTATCCTCATTGCTATAAATTGAGAGGTTGAGAACCGCTGCTTTAAAGGCTGATGTGTTAGGGCATTCTTTTTGGTATGTGTTAGACTAGATGACTCCTTCGTTTCCTTCCAGCTCTCAAAATTCTTTAATTCTGACTCTGTGATTCTGAAAAAAATAGATCAGTAACAACTGGGCTGTCATGGAAGACTGCCCATAGGAGGTAGTATCTGAGCTGAGTCCTGAAGAAAACAATAGTAGCTAGCAAGAATTTACAGAGTACTTTAAAGCTTGAAAAGCTCCTTACCAGTATTATCTCATTTGATCTTCAAAACAACTCTAGGAGGTAGGGGATATTATTATTACCATTTTATAGATAAGGGCACTGACGCAAACAGAAAAGTGACTTGTCCAAGATCCCATAGCTAGTAAGTATCTAAGTCTGGATTTAAAATCATGTTTTCTTGATTTGAGGTGCAATGCTATATCTACTATATTCTTTAGCTGTCTAAAAATCAATCATTGTGATGGACATAAGACGAAAAACTGTCTTTTGAAAAAATATCTATGCATCAAATACTTCTGACATTGATTTGATGTTAAAGATGCTTAGGGAATGAATATAGCTATATGTGACTTAGAAAAATTTCCCACTGCCAACATGGTCAAAAGATGTGAATAAATATTTCTAAAAAGAAGAATTATAAATTTTAAATAATTCTAGGAGATAACTCATCAAATCACTGAGGATACAGGAAATACAAGATAAAAATAATTTTGAACTTCCCCTCAAACAAAGTATACTAACAATGATGACAAAAGATGGAAATACTCAAAGTTGAAGGGAGTATAGAAAGACAGGCACAATGGTAGAACTGTCAATTTATCTAAAAAAATCTGGAAGTCATTTGGAATTGTGGAGATCTTTTTGTGATAATAAGGGAAATGAAACAAAATAGGCACCCATCATTTAGGGAACAAAGAAGCCTAGGGAATATTACTGTACTTCGGAAAAATTACCTGACCTTTTGGAATTCCAATTTGGCAAGTGTATGGAAGATGCATTGTAGAGGGAAGCTACAGGAACTGAGAAAGTCATTTTGACAGTTGAGGTGAGAAGTAATATTGGCTTGAAGTAGAATGGAGGCTGAGCATATGTACAGAAGGGGATGGATGTGAGAGATGCTACAAAAAATGAGTCTATGAGAGTTTATAACTTACTAGATATGAGGTATAAGGAAGAATGAATTTACTTGGGAGCAAGATGGCAGCTTTGTATCAGCAAAAGCTGAAACCATTCTGACAATCCTTCCAAACCAACCAATCTTTAAAAGGCAACTCAAAATGACAGGAATTAAAATCCAACACCAAGACAAAGTGAAGGGGCTCTCCTGCTGAACACCACTTGAAAGGTAGGCAGAAAGAGTCAATTTCCACTGTATGGGGGAATGAGAAACAAAACTGTACACATAAGAGTGCTTTCTGACCATCCCTACCCTCCATCTACTGCACCAGGTCCTAAGTCTGGGAATAGGGCAACTTTAGGAACCTGGGACAGTGCCTACACCAATAACAGAGCACCCCACATTTACCTCTTAAAGTTCCAGGCCCTGGTATCAGCCTGCAGTGAGGCCTGGAATTCCATAGTGTTTTGCCTTTTCAATCCTCTGCTGTGGTTAAACCTTTAGACCCAGGGCAAAATACCTCAAAGTGCTGAGTCCTACAAGCCATCAACAGGGGAGACATTATCATCAGCTTTCAGAACTCCCAGTCCTCAGGGAAAAAAGGCTGGAAAATAAGCAAACAGCAAAAGAAACATCTAATGCTATATAATTTCTATGGAGACAAAGAGCAAGTAGGGGATGGTGCGATCCAAACAACCACTTGCAAACTTCAAAGAAAAGTGAGAATTGGTCTCAGGATCTAGAAGAACTCAAAAATGAATTAAAAATTAAATGAGACAGGTTGAAGTAAACTGGGAAGAAAAGGGGGGATGAAAGTAATGGAAAAAGAAAATAACTTGAAAAAGCAAAATTGGTCAACTGGAAAAAAGCACAAAAATCCAATGAAGAAAAGAGTTCCATGAAAATTAGAATGGACCAAATGGAAAAGGAGAATTGAAAGGTCATCAAAGAAATTGATTCTTTAAAAATTAGAATTGGAAAATAGAAGCTAATGACTTCCTGAGACATCAAAAAAGAAACAACCCCCCCAAATCCAAAGAATGAAAAAATAGAAGAAAACAAGAAATATCTCATTAAAAACAAATAAATTAGAAAATATATGCAGAGACAATTTAAGAATTAATGGACTACCTGAATGTCATGATTTAAAAAATCCTCAGCATCATATTACAAGAAATTATTTAAGAAAACTGAACTGATAT
This sequence comes from Monodelphis domestica, assembly GCF_027887165.1. Taxonomy (NCBI): domain Eukaryota; kingdom Metazoa; phylum Chordata; class Mammalia; order Didelphimorphia; family Didelphidae; genus Monodelphis; species Monodelphis domestica. The sequence goes on along the minus strand of NC_077235.1, from coordinate 12,085,773 downwards.
TCCTGAATAAGAGGATAAAAAATAGAAATTGAAAGAATCGACATATCACCTCATACAATAAATCCCCAAATGACAACTCCCAGGAATGTTATAGCCAAGTTTAAGAGCTCCCAGGTCAAGGAAAAAATACTACAAGCAACCAGAAAGAAAAACTTCAAATTATCATGGAACTCCAGTCAGGATTACACAGGATGTGGAAGCTATCACACTGAAGGACCAGAAGGCTTAGAAAATCATATTCTAGAAGGCAAGGGAACTGAGTTTACAACCAGGAATGACAAACCCATCAAAACAGGGGAAAGTATGGTTATTTAATCAAATAGATGATTTCCAAGAAATATGGGGGAAAAAAAAGATCAGACTTAAACAGAAAATTTGATGTCCAAATACAAAACTCAAGAGAAGCATAAAAAGGTAAATAAGAAAGAGAAAAAAAATTAAGGGCTTCAATAAGGTCAAATTGTTTATATTCCTATATGGAAAGGTAATAATTGTAACTCTTAAAATTAACATAATCATAGTAGTTAGAAATATACATAGACAGAGAATGTGGTAGTAAATGATTTAGGATGATATGTAAAAAAGTCTTGGAGTGAAAAAGAGGATTGCATTGAGAGAAATGGAAAGGGAACAGTAAAATGGGGTACATTATATCACATTAAGAGGCATGGGGTGGGGGTATTACAGTGGAGGGGGGGATGAGGGTGGAAACAGGTAATAACCCTTATTCTCTTTGGAATTGGCTCAGAAGAGGGAAGAACAGCCAGATTCATTGGGATATAGAATCCTATTTAACCATATAGAGAAGTAGAAGGGTAATTCGAAAGGGGATGGTGAGAAGAGGAGAAATATAGGTAAGGTGGAATAGGGAGAGTGATTAAAAGCAAGCCACTGGTATGGATGGGAAAAAGTGAAAGGAGAAAGGGTAGGAAAAAAAGAGAAAAACAAGATGAACAGGAATATAAAGACAATAATCATACCTATGAATTTAAATGGGGTGAACTCAGCCATAAAATGGATACAGATAGCAAAATGTGTTAAAAACCAAAATCCTACCATATGTTGTTAACAAGAAACACATTCAAGGCAGATAGATACATAAAGTGTAAAGATAAGGAGCTGGAGAAGAATCATTTGGGCTTCAAATGAGATAAGAAGAAGAAGTAAAAAATCATGATCTCACACAAAGTTAAAAGAAAAATAGAACTTATTAAAAGAGATGAGGGAGGTAATTATATTATGATAATAGTATAGAAAATGAAGTAATATCAGTATTTAACATATATGCACCAAATGATAAAGCATTTAAATTTTTAAAGGAGAAATAAAAGGAGCATAAAGAGGAAATAAACAGTATAACTATATGAATGGCAGACCTCAACCTTTCCTTCTCAGAATTAGATAAATATAACCAAAAATATGTGAGAAAGAAGTAAAGAAAGTGAATGAAATTTTAGAAAAGTTTGATATAATAGATATTAGGAGAAAACTGAATTGGGATAAAAAGGAATACACCTTTTCAGCAGCACATAGTACATATGGAAAAAATGACCATGTATGAAGGCATAAAAACTTAGTAACAAAATACAGAAAAGCATGAATAATAAATGTAACTTTTTCAAATCATAATGCAATAAAGATTATGATAAAAAAAGGTTTATGGAAAGGCAAATTTAAATTAAGTGGAACATAAAATCTAATCCCTCTAAATGGGTGGACCAAAGAATAAATCATAGAAATAATCACTGATTTCAGTGAAAAGAAAAACAATGAGGAGACAACATATCAAAATTTATAAAATACAACCAAAGGAGTATTTGGAGTAAAATTTATATCCTCGAATGCTTATATCAATAAAATAGAGAAAAAGAAAATCAATGAATTGAGCTAGCAACTAAAAAAACTAGAAAAAGAACAAGTTAACCCCCTCCCCAAAAAGACTAAATAAGAAATCCTAAAAAATCCAAAGGGTAAATTAATAAAATTGAGAGTAAAGGAACTATTGAACTAATAAATAAGACTAGGAGTTGGTTCTATCAATAAAAACAGATAGAGCATTGTTTAATTAGATTAAATAAAGGAAAGAAGAGAATCAAATTACCAGTATCAAAAAAGAAAAGGTTGATTTCACCTTTAATTAAACAAAAATTATAGCAATCATTAGAAGCTATTTAGACAAATTATGACAAATTTAGACAAATTATTAGAAAATAAATTTGACAATCCATGTGAAATTGATGAGTATTTACAAAAATATAAATTGCCTAGATTAACAAAAGTGGAAATTGAATACATAAACAATCCCATCTCAGAAAAATTAATTGAACAATCCATCAAGGAACTCCATAAGAAAAAAATCCACAGGATCAGATAGATTCACAAGCAAATTCTATCGAACATTTAAAGAACAACTAATTCTGATACTATAGAAACGATCTGACAAAATAATCAAAGGAGTTTTACCAAATTCCTTTTATCACACAAATAAGGTACTGATTCCAAAGCCAGGGAGACCAAAAACAGAAAAAGAGAACTACAGACCAATGTCATGAACGAACATAGATGAAAAAATCTTGAATGGAATATTAGCAAAAAAACTCCAACAAGTAATCATAAGGATAATTTGGTATCATCAGGTGGGATTTATACCAGGAATAAAAAGATGGTTTAATATTAGGAAAACCATCTACATAATCAACCTTCAAACCAACAGAAATTACATGATTATATCAATAGATGCAGAAAAAGTCTTTGATAAAATACAACACTCATTACTATTGAAAACACTAGGAAGTTTATGAATAGAAGAGCCATATCTCAAAATAATGAACATTGTATATTTAAAACAATCAGAAAATATCATCTGAAATTGGGATAAGTTAGAAGCCTTTCCAATGAGATCAGAAGTGACAAGGATATCCATTATCACCTCTATTATTTAATACTGTACTAGAAAAACTAGCAGTAGCAATTAGAGAAGAAAAAGAAATTGAAGGGATTAAATGTAGGCAATGAGGAAACTAAACTATCACTCTTCTGGTATACTTAAAGAATCCCAGAAAATCAACTAAAAGTCTAGTGGAAATAATTAACAACGTTATCAAAGTTGCAGGGTACAAGATAAACCCCAGAAATCATCAGCATTTCTGTACATTTCCAACACAACTCAGCAAAAAGAGTTAGAAAGAAAAATTCCATTTAAAATCACCCTACACAATATAAAATATTTAGGAATCTATCTGCCAAGACAAACACAGGAATTATATGAACACAACTACAAAACACTTTCCTCACAATTAAGACTAGATCTAAACAATTGGAAAAACATTAATTGCTCATGGATAGGATGAGATAACAAAATAAAAATGACCATCCTACCCAAATTAATTTAGTTATTCAGTGCACTGCCTATCAAACTACTAAGAAATTTTTTATTGAATTAGAAAAAAATATAACAAAGTTCATTTGGAGAAACAAAAGTTCAAGAATATCAAGGGGACTACTAATGAAAAAAATGTGAAAGATGGGGGTCTAGAAATACCAGATCTTAAAATGTAATATAAATCACTGATCATCAAAACAATATGATACTGGCTAAGAGACAAAAGGGAGGATCATTGGAATAGACTTGGGGTAAATCACCTCAGCAAGACAGTGTATGATAAACACAAAGATCCCAGCTTTTGGAATAAGAACCTACTATTTGACAAAAACTGCTGGGAAAATTAGAAAACAGTATGGAAGATATTAGATTTAGATCAACTTTTCACACTCTATGCCAAGATAAACACAGAATGGTATAAAATGACTTACATATAAATGAGGAAATTATAAGTATATTAGGTAAACATAGAATAGCATTTTACCTGTCAGATGTATGGAAAAGAAAAGAATTTAAGACCAAGCAATAGAGAATATAACAAAATGTAAAATCAGTAATTTTGATTACATTAAATTAAAAATATTTTGTATAAACAAAACCAGTGTAACCAAAATTACAAAGTGGGCAACAGATTGGGAAAAATCTTTATATTTATTTTATTTATATTTTCCAAATTCATAAGGAGCTAAATCAATTGTACAAAAAAGCAAGCCAATCACCAATTGATAAAGGGGCAAGGGAAATTAATATGCAGTTTTCAGGTAAAGAAATCAAAACAATCAATAAACACATGAAAAAGTGTTCTAAATCTCTTATAATTGGAGAAGTGCAAATCAAAACAATTCTGAGGTACCACTTCACACCTAGTAGACAGTCCAATATAACAGCAAAAGTAATTAATGAATGTTAGAGGGGATGTGGCAAAATTGGGACACTAATTTATTGCTGGTGGAGTTGTTAATTGATCCAACCATTCTGGAGGGCAACTTGACATTATGCCCAAAGGGCTTTAAAAGAATGCCTGCCCTTTGATCCAGCCAACACAAAGAGTGCAGTAATTAATATTTTTGTACATGTATTTCTTTGGGGTACAGACCCAGTAGTGGTATGGCTGGATCAAAGGGCAGGCACCATCAACAGTGTACTTAGAGAATCCTAGGAAGTTAGCTAAAAAAACTTGATGAAATAATAACTTCACCAAAGTTGCAATATACAAAATAAAACCACAAAAATCATCATTATTTCTATATGTTTCCAACAAAGCCTAGCAGCAAGAGTTAGAAGGAAAAATTCCCTTTAAAGTCACTCTAGGCCAAAAAAAATACCTGGGAATCTGTTTGCCAAGACAAATACAGCAATTATATGAACACAATCATAAAAGACTTTTCACATGAAGTCAGATCTAAATACTTGTAAAAAGTATTAATTGCTCATAGGTAGACAAGCTAATATAATAAAGATGACAACCATACCTAAATTAATTTACTTATTCAGTGCCATGCAAATCAAACCACCAAAAACAATTTTATAGAACTAGAAAAATAATAAAATTCAAAGGAAGAACAAAATGATCAAGAATATAAAAGGAATTAATAAAAAATGTGAAGGATAGTGGTCTAGCAAGACCAGATCTTAAACTTTACCATAAAGCTGTAATAATCAAAATATTATGGTAATGGCTAAAAAATAAAAGGGTGCATCAATGGAATAGATTAGGGCAGTGATGGCAAGCCTTTAAGAGATGGAGGACCAGGGTCTACGCCCAACCCAATGCTGTGCCTGCTCCCCACTGAGACTGTGTGCCACAGGGGAGGGAGGAAGCACTCCCATTGGCTGCTGGGCAGAGGGGTGGGGAAATGAGGAATGTACTCAGATACATAGAGTGTGGGAGGGGAACAGCTCCACCGACTTTCTAGTATCTAACTGGTGGGCAATGGCAGGCATGCCCACAGAGAGGGCTCCATGTGCCATTTCTGGAACATGTACCATAGATTAGCCACCATGGGATTAGGGATAAATGATCACAGAAATCTAGAGTTTGATAAACCCAACAATCCAAGCTTTTGAGATAAGAACTCACTATATGAGAAAACTGCTGGGAAAATTAGAAAACAGTGTGACAAAATTAAGGATTAGATTAATATGCCATGCCTTATACCAAGATAAGTTCAAAATGAATATATAATGTAAAAATAAAGATTGAGATTTTCAGTAATTTAGTGGAACATAGAATAGTTTACCTGTCTGATCCATGGAGAAGGGAATAATTTGTGATGAAATAAGAAATAGAGAACATTACAAGATATAAAATGAACAATTTTGATTATATTGAATTAAAAAGGTTTCATACAAACAAAAACAATGCAACCAAGTTTAGAAGGGAATCAACAAACTGGGAAAATATTTATAATCAATTTCTCTGATAAAGGTCTCATTTCTAAGATATATAAAGAAAAAAGTCAAATTTATAAGAATCTAAGTCATTTCCCAATTGATAGTCAAAGGACATGAATATGCAGTTTTCAGATGAAGAAATCATAACTATTAATAATCATATGAAAAATGTTCAAAATACCTCTTGATTAGAGGAATGTAAATTAAAATAACTCTGAGGTACCACCTCACACCTATCAGATTGGCCAATATGACAGTAAAGGCAAATGATAAATGTTGGAGAGGATATATCAAAATTGGGACACTAATGCATTGCTTTTGGAGCTGTGAACTGATCCAATCATTCTGGAGGGGAATTTGGAATTAAGTCCAATGGGATATAAAAGAATGTACACCGTTTAATCCATTGATATAGCTAATAGGTTTGCATTCCAAAGAGAGAAAAAAAATGGAAAAGGGTTTGTTTGTACAAAAATATTTATAACTGCTTTTTTGTGGTAGCAAAGAATTGGAAACTGAGGGGATATCCCTCAATTGGGGAATGGCTGAACAAATTGTGGTACATGATGGTCATGGAATACTATTGTGCAATAAGGAATGGCAAACTGGATGATTTCAGAAAGACCTATAAAGGCCTACATGAACTGAGGCAGAATGAAATGAGCAGAAGCAGAAAATAAGACATATAGTAACAGCAATATTGTAGAATGAGCAAATGTGATAGACTTTGTTAATAACAATGACCCAGAACATATCTGATACTTATAAAAAAGAATGTTATCCACCTCCAGAGAAAGAACTGTTGGAGTACAAAAGCAGATGAAAACATGATTTATCACTTTTTTACTTGAGTATATGATTTAGGGTTTGCATTTTATAAGATTATTCATTTACAAAAAATTAATAATATGGAAACATGTAAAACTTTGATTGAATTGTTTGCCAGCTTCAGGAGGTGGGAGGGAAGAAGGGAGGGAGACAATTTGGATTATATAATTTTGGAAACTCATGTGCAAATTGTTTATTAAAAGTAAAAAAAAATTTAAAGAATGAGAAGAGTCAGGGATGTCTCCATGGCTGTGAACCCAAGTAATCAAAATGATACTGCTATTCTTGATATAAAATTCCTGACAAGATTGAAGTTTCCCTTCATCGATTTCAGATTCCTCTTCACTTCCCAAGTGGATACCCTGATGAAGACATCCAGAAGTTAGTTTACAAAGTGTGAGTAGTGCTCACCAAAGTGATAGGTGTTGAATACATAGGATTTGGGAGTCATCTTCATAGAATAAAGTTATGGAGGCTGATGAGATCACTAAGAAAGGAAAAGAAAAAAAAGGAAAGAGAGGAAAAGAGAAGAAAGAAAAAGAAGAGAGAAGAAACCCAGGACAGATCCCAATATATTCTGTCCGTTGTACAAAATGACTTTTCAACTGACCTGCAACAGCATAGGATACATGGTAATCTGGGTATATTTGTTATTTTCCCAAGAATGAAATGAGTTTCAGATCTCAGGTTTATATTTTTGAGAAAAATGCACTGAATTCTTTATCTTAATGGACATTAACTATATCACAACATGTTTATCCCTTATAAGGAACAGTGATGTACAGAAATCACAAGGGATGATTCACTCTTTTCTCAATGAACACAGGGACCATTACATGTGCAAAAGGTGATATATATACTCTTTTTAAAAAGAAGCTCATGGAAAGTTACTTACAATGTATATTTTTCCACCCTTGATGTAATTAAACTGTTAAAAAGAAACATTTTTGTTAATGTATCTATTAGTAAAATGTTAACATATCTTCCAAGATATTTTGCTTGTTACATACTTTTCTTTGCTTTATACAAAATTTAGGATGACAAAAATGTAAGTGAATAATAAAGGAAATAAGAGGGAAAAGGTAAGGCAAGGAGGTTGATTATACATATGCAGGGAAAAGGATTGAACCTGTGTTTTCATCAATTTAGGGTGAGGAAACTCTAGCACTGAAGGTTGCCACCTTCTCTGTAACTCCATTATTTTAGAGTTGTCTGAGTCTCAAAGTAGCTTGTCTAGGGTCACACAAATAGGATGGGTCAGAGATAAGACTTGGGCCTAGGTCTTACTGGCTCTCTATCCACCAGGCAATGTTGCTTCCTTTATCCATATATATGGATATAAAATACAATTCCATATGGAGATCACTATATAATAGTGGTTCATTACTTTATCTTCTTAGCAAATATAACCTATAACTAATCTTTACAAATGCCCAAATACTCAAAGCAATGGGTTTTTCCAGTAGTGATGTACGGCTGTAAAGGTTGAACTATGAGTAAAGCTGAACATTGCAGAATCAGTGCTTTCAAATTGTGGTACCAGAGAACACTTTGGAGAGTCCCTTGGATAAGGAGGCAATCATATCAGTCAATACTTAAAGAAATTAATTCAGACTATTCACTGGAAGGTCAAATACTGAAGCTGAAACTTAAATACTTTGGCCACATAATGAAAAGAGAGGAAATCACCGTAAGTCTCTGATGCTGGGAAAGACTAAAGGGAAAATGAGAAGGGGATGGCAGAGGATACAATTGATAATATTATGGAAGAAACACACATGAACTTGTATAGACCTTGAGAGAAAGTAGAAGACAGAAGGATCTGATATGCTATGATAGTCCACGAGATTACCACGAGTCAGATCCAATTGAATGACTGAACAAAAATTTTCCCCATTTTCTTTTTTTGTTGTTTCTTTCCTCCTTCATCTTTATTCTCCTTTTCCTTCTTGATTTCTCATTAGTTCTTTGCTTTCTCCTTCTTTCCATTTCCTCTATTGATAATTATGCATAAAAAGCAATTACATTCAATAAGCCTTCATCAAGCACCCACTATGTACAAAGGCACATAAGCAACATAAAGAGACTTAAGTCTTCATTCCCTCCCCACTGAGAATCCTCTGGTAAGCATGTGGACATTACATATTCACTCTAAGACTCAGTAAACTCCAGAAAACACTGCTGATGGTATTCCCAAATGTCCAGAGCACAAACACTGAACTCACTAGGACAGACACCCACTGGGCTGACAATGAGACCACAATCCAAATTCAAGTAACTCTTGGAGATTGTTACTAGGAAAAGGAGGTTTTAGACACATATCTAGAAATTCTGAAAACAGAACAGAGGAAGAGATTCTTGGATATTGGGAAAAATGAAGACGTGGTAGGGGATCTGAAGAAGATTCACTTTTTTCTGTTTTTACTACATAATGATGCAATTCAATTTAATTCAGTAAACAGTTAAGGACATACTATGCACCAGTCACAAAGAATACAAAGACAAAAATACAAGAGTCCTTGCCCTCAAAGAAGTTATATTTTAGAGTATTCTGAATACATGGACCTATTCACACTATCAAGAAATTGTAGTGTGGTAAAAACAAAAGAAAACAATAATTATTTACTTGGAACCAAAAGAACTGGGAAGAAGGCACAGTTCCACCAGTTTTGAGTTGTGTCTTTTTCTAGGCAAATGACATCATCTATTTGAGCCTTTGTTAACAAATTTGCAAAAGGGTTTGCATGATACCTTCCTATCCAATGTTACCATGAGGAGCCAATGAGATAATGTATTGCCTGGAAACATTGGAAATTGCAAAGGATCATATACATATATTAGTAGTATTATTAGGATGAGCTACATCTCTATGCTCTCTAATGGAATACATCATTCAATTCAATGTAGCTGAAGATAGACTGTGAGCATTTTCTGATTAATTAAAATATTGTCAATGCAATTCTATTCAGAAAACATTTATTAAGACCTACTATATGCTAGGTACTCAGGGTACCAAGTCAAAAGTAAATCAGTCTCTAACATCAAGGAGTTTTATAGTCTGTTCAAGAATACAACTTTTAAGACATAAAACAGAAAACTTTACATTAAATTTAAAACAGGTTTGCATAAACAAAACCAATGGAACCAAGATTAGGAAAGAAACAAAAAATTGGGAAAAGATTTTATATCAAATGTCTATGATAAATCCTTGGTTCTCAAATATATACAGAACTGAGTCTAATTTATTAGAGCACAAAGCATTCCCCAAATGACAAATGGACAAGGGATATGTATAGGCAATTTTCAGATGGAGAAATGAAAACTATATTTAGTCACTCCAAATGACTATTGATTAGAGAGGTACAAATTAAAACAACTTTGAGGTGTCACCTCACACCTATCAGATTAAATAATATGACAAAAATGGAAAATAATAAATGTTGGAAGCTATATGGCAAAACTGAGACACTAACCAGCTTTGAAAAGTAAGTTTGATCCAAGTGAGAATGAGCTTTCAAAGTCAAGCAAAGTTCTGAGGTGATCCTAAAGACAATTGGAAGCCACTAGGATTTACTGAATAGAGAACACATATGGTCACACCTTTGCTTTATGAAAGTCACTTTAGCCATTGTGTGAAGGACAGACTGGAGAGACAAGGCAGGAAGACAAATTATGAAGAAACAGGGACAAAGTGATAATGGCTTGAACTGAGGGGTTCAACTCAGGAGTGGAGGGAAGCAGACAGAAATGAGAGATATGCACTGGAGATCAAAATGACAAGATTTAGCAACTGATTGACTATGTAATATGAAAAAGAGTCAGAACTTAAGGATAACATCAAGCTTATGAACCTGGATGACTAAAAGCATAGTAGTATCCTCAACAGAAAAAGGTACATCCAGAAGAGAGATGAGTCCTAGGGGGTGGGTAGAGATACTGAGTTTTATTATACATACATATATATATATATATATATAAATGTGATGTTTGACATGTCTACATGATGTGTAGTTTGTAATACACAATTCTGAGTTATAAAGGCTGATGAGCATTGTTGGTCTAATCAACTATCCAATTTAAAAAGGACAAAATTCAGCATCAGCCAAAAATTATTTGACTAAATGGTCATGTCTAGGCAAGTCAGACACTTTAAATAGGAACACAGGTACAAGTGAAAGAAATCATGAGAATCTCAAAACTTCAAATTACACTTAGTTTGCTATCAATGGAAAGCATGCAAGAAAAAATGAGATCCATTTACGCTATTCTTATTGCCTTTCATGACAGCTGAAAGAACTGGGACTGTCACTAATTGAGAAATTCCTCTTTCTAGGTGATCTGTTTTTCAAGATACCTCTGCTAGTCATCAAATCAGGTTCTGTACATAACACTTTCCTTCTTGGTTTTGGAGTCAGAAAAAATGGAGTTCAAATCCTGCCTCAGATACTCCCTAGATTTATGATCCTGGGTAAGTCATTTAACCCCCAATTGCCTACGTTTGCTCATTTATAAAATGGGGATAATAATACTGTCCACCTCCCAGAGCTATTGGGAAGATCAAATGAAATATCTGTAAAATGCATTCCAAACCTTTAAAAGTACAATAGAAATGCTAACCATAATGAAAGACAGTGCAGGAGCAAAAATCATTGAATAATAATTTTTAATAATCATTGAATAATGGTAATTTTCTACATGTGCTCATTTTCTTTACTTTCAATCTGAAGAAGATAATGAGGTAAATTAGAGCCTGGAATGGCCAAATACCACATGCCTAAGATGTCCCTAATATACCCATCTTTTCTATTCTTATTGGAAAAAATGAGAGTACTAAGGAAAAATTGTTGTATTTGCATTTAAAGTATCTGAGTTCAAATTCTGCCAAAGACACTTGGGCAAGTCATTCAATCATAACTTTCAAAATGAGGCAGCTAAACTGAATGACCTCAGTGGTCACTTTTGGGATTAATTATGTTGTTACTAATTAGGGGGTCTGAGTTGTATATTCCATGTTATTTCTGTTTATCTACTTGGAAATAATAGGATTAATTTATTCAATATTAAGTTAGCCCCTGCTTTACACAAGTTGCTATGTAAAGGAGAGATGAGCTCTTGCCTAGAAAAGTGGGCAAAATCCAGATTTGAATGATAAAATCTATTGGTATCAAGAATGTTATTTTCCCTCAATATGCACATATTGCTACATTTAAGAGTAATTAATATCAAGTATATTAATACATATATTTGATATAAAGTGTCCAAACATAAACATATAATACCTATAAGAGACATATATAATACCTAAAATATATATATACTGTATATACTGAATAATATTCTCTTAACTGATGATGAAATCCAGATAGAAACCTAGGTTTTGTTTTCTGAGGAATATATTATTTATGTTATTTCATTTTTATATTTGTCTTGGCTCACTTTGGAAATTACTCTTAATATTATTAATATAAAATACAATACTCATTTCTATAAAATACTAGGAAGCATAGGAATAAATGGGACATTCCTTAAAATAATGAGTATCTTTCAAAAATCATTAGCCAGTATTATTTGCAATGGGGATAAGTTAGAAGCCTTCCCAATAAGATCAGGAGTGAAGCAAGGATGCCCAATTAGAGAAGAAAAGAAATTGAAGGAATTAAAGTAGGCAATGAGTAAACTAAACTATCACTCTTTGTGGGTGATATGATGGTCTACTTAAAGAATAATAGAAAATTGACTAAAATTCTAGTGGAAATAATTAATAACTTGAGCGGAGTTGCAGTATACAAAATAAACCCACATAAATCATCAGCATTTCTATACATTACCATCAAAATCTAGCAGCAAGATTTAGAAAGACAAACTCCATTTTAAATCGATCAAGACAACATGTAAATACTTGGGAATCTATTCGACAAGACAAACACAGGAATTATAAGAATGGAATTTCAAATCATTTTTTGCAGAAAAAATTTAGATCTAAACAAATTGGAAAAACATTAATTGTTCATGGGTAGGTTAAGGTAATATAATAAAAATGACAATCCTACCTAAATTAATTATTCAGTGCCATGCCAACTAAACTACCAAACAGCTATTTTATAGAACTAGAAAAAATAACAACAAAATTCATCCAGAAGAATAAAAGATCATGAATATTGAAGGAATTAATAAAAAAATGAAGAATGGTGGCCTAGCAATAACAGATCATAAATTGTACTATAAAGCAGTCATCATCAAAAAAATTCTGGTACTAGCTAAAAAATAGAAAGGGAGAATCAATAAAATAGATTCGGGGTAAATGACCTCAACAATCTAGTGTTTGACAAACACAAAGATCCCAGCTTCTAGAATAAGAACTCATACCAGCAAAAAACTGCTGGTAAAACTGGAAAACAGTATCGCAAAAATTAGGTATAGACTAATATCTCACATTCTATACCAAGATAAGGTTAAAATGGGTATATGATTTAGACATTAAGGATAATATTTTAAGTAAATTAGGGGAATGTAGAATAGTTTACCTTTCAAATAAGGGAAGAATTTATGACCAAACAAGAGAGAACATTCATTACAAGTTATAAAATGAATAATTTTGACTATATTAAATTAAAATGGGTTTATACAAACAAAAGCAATGTAACTAAGATTAGAAGTAAAAAAATCTGGGAGAAAATATATAACAAAATTCTTTAATAAATAGCTCATTTTTCAAATTTAAAGAGAATTAATTATAATTTATAAGAATACAAGTCATTCCCCAATTGACAAATTGTCAAAGTATACACAGTTTTCAGATGAAGAAATCAAAGTTATCATATGAAAATATGTTCTAAATCCCTCTTGATTAGAGAAATGCAAATTAAAATAATACTGAGGTATCAGCTCACACCTATCAGATTGGCCAATATGAAAGTAAAAAGAAAGAGATAAATGTTGGAGGGGATTTGACAAAACTGAGACACTAATGCATTGCTGGGAGAGTTGTGAACTGATCTAACTATTCTGGAGGGCATTTTGGAACTATGCCCAAAGGACTATAAAACAATACATACTCTTTTATCCAGTAATAATACTACTTGGTCTTTATCCCAAAGAGATTTAAAAGGGGGGAGGGGGAAGGTAACTGCTTGTACAAAAACATTTAAAGCTGCTCTTTTTGTGGTGGCAAAGAATTGGAAACTGAAGGAAGGCCCTTCAATTGGGGAATGAGCAAACAAATTATGGTATATGCTGGTGATGGAATACTATTGGGCTGTAAAGAATAATGAACAGGTTGATTTCAGGAGGAGATGAAAAGATCTACATAAACGAATGCACAGTGAAATAAGCAGAACCAGGAGAACACTATACACAGTGACAGTAATATTGTGGAATGTTCAACTGTGAAAGACTTACCTATTCTCATCAATACAATGATGCAGGACAATTCTGAGGAGCTTATGACAAAGAATGCTATCCTTGTCCAGAGAAAGAACTGTTGGAGTTGGAACTCTGATCAAAGCATGCAATTTTTCACTTGTTTGGCTTTTCGTTTTATATAATTATTCTTTATCAAAAATGAACAACATGGAATTGTTTCACATGATATTACATGTATAACTGAGATGGAATTACTTGCCAGTTCTGAAAAGGAGGAGGGAGAGAAAGAAGGAAGGGAGGGAAGGAGGGAGGGAGGGAGGGAAGGAAGGAAGGAAGGAAGGAAGGAAGGGAGGAAGGAAGGAAGGGAGGAAGGGAGGAAGGGAGGAAGGGAGGGAGGGAGGGAGGGAGGGAGGGAATTTGGAACATATACATTCAGAAAACTTATATGGAAATTTGCTATTACATATAATTGGTAAATATGAAATATATTCATAAAAAGTAAATTTAATTAATTATCAATTAATTAATAATTAACTACAGTATAATATTATATTATTACATATTAATTATATAATATAAAAATAATTTAATAAAATATAATTAATTAATTAATTAGGATTAAATATGACAGAGAAGGTGCTCATATTTACTGATATAGAAAGAATTCCCTAAAACAATGAAATTGCAGTCTGATACCAAAAATATCTGCTTCTTTGATTGTGCATGTGTCTGCACACATATGTGTATTTGTGCATAATGACTGAAGGGTGAAAATATATGAAAACAATTAAGAATGAGAACCACATTTTTCTTTGCTAATGATTCTAGTTGCATATTTTGAGTTAGACAAAAAACATATTAAAGAAATAGGTTTGATCAAAAGCCTAAATTTAAAAGTATCAGGACTGAGAAAGGACCCAATACCTAGTTTTTCTAACCATGTCAGCAGTCTATTACATATGTATGGACAGTAACACTTATCCAAATTACAATAATCTTACAAAAAAAATCCATATTAAGTTCACCACTTACCATTTATTTTGAGAATACAGTAGGTCAATAACTATTTTTTACATTTTTATCATAACTAATTTTCACATTAGAAAATAGAGAGAAACACCACTCTTTAAAGGTGATCTCCCTGAACTGCTCCCTTCTCTTATACATACTGAATAGCTACATGGCACAATAGAAAGAGCACTAAGCGTAGAGTCTGGAAGACTCATCTTCCTGAGTTCAAATCCAGTCTCAGATACTTAACTAGCAGTGTGACACTGGGCAAGTCACTTAGCCTATTTGCCTCAGTTACTTCATTTATAAAATGAGCTGGGGAAGGAAATGGCAAATCACTCTGGTATCTTTGCCAAGAAAACCCCAATGAGGTCATGAAGAGTTGGACACAAATGAAAAACAACTGGACAACTATTATAACCACTTGTCTGGCTGGTAATATTCTTTTCTACTTGGGGAGGGTATATACCATTCCAAGAGGCCACTTGTGAATTCAATGAAGAATGAATTAAGACATGCTATTTTACTGGTTGCTTGAAAGTCAGCCAGGCAACAACCCTCAGGACATACATTTTGACAAATAATAAATCCTTTAAAAATCATCAATTCCAAGTGCTTTTCCCAGTTACCCTGTTGATCACCAAGATTATTTATGAAAAATTACTCAGATTCCCAGAGCCTGGGTCCAACAGGTCCATCCAGCAGAGTTAGCATTCCAGTAATAACCTTATCAGTTTCCAGGCATGCTGCAGCTAAGATCACAACAAAAAGCCATGTGACAATGTTTTTGGAGTTACAGATGGTCTTTATTCCCAAAAGAGAAGAAAAAATAAATTTTTTTAAACAAGTGACATTTCATAAGCCCTTAGTTGTATTTCTCTGCTGGATAAAGACAGTGAAATAACTCTAAAAATTAAGTCTTACAGATGACTTGATCAACAATATGGTAAAATCGTTGCTTTCTATATGCTTTCTCAAATCTCAAAGCCCCAAATGGAAGGAATGATGTGCCTGATGGGGTATTTTTTTCAACTAACTGCCCCTCCTCAAGTTAAGAAGTCAGAACCATTCCATATAAGGTAAAAAAACTAGATGAGTTAATTCCAGGATGGTTTTACTTCTTAGAGCTCTAGCTTAGCATCCCAACCCCAAATTAACTCCACATGCCCATAACAGCAAACACAACAAGCTTATGACTAAGAGTGTGGCACAAAACTCTCTGACTTCCAAAGAAGCAGCATACATTGATCATGCCAGGACATGAGAATTAAAGGGAAGAAGGAGAGGGAAGAATTGAGTAGTGCTACAAATGTGCCATGTAAGGCACTCAAAGTCACAAACTATGGAGAACAGTGAGTGATGGACTTCATGGCTACACACCTTGAATCAAAAATGGGCAATCACCTCTCTGTAGAGGACCCAGGTGAACTCCATATTCCCCCAAATGAAGAGATTGAAGACCCCTAGTAACCCAGTCTCTTTTGTCTGTGCATCAATGTAAAGTGACAGGAAATGCAAGAGAAAAGCTGCAGCAGTAAATTTAAGAATGAATGGCTGAATACAATCCTAGGGCATAATTAGGAAAAAAAGAGATGACTTTCAAAATAAAAAACTTCAAAGAGATGTCAAATTATATTGAATAAATATTATAGCCTGAAAATGAATTGACTGATGAAGGCCCCAATATTGGCTGATGGATCCTGCAAATTCCCAGGAGATCATGGAATAGAAACTATGCATTCCAGAAGAAAAAATATAACTCTTACAACAAGGTAGGAATGAATTGATGTTGGAAATTATAAGTTGCAACTCAAAATTAAATATAGCAAGAAAAAATGAATAAAGGAGAATCTGTTCAAGGAACCAGTATCTTATAGGGAGAGAAGAACAGACTTAGGACCCAAAATACAGAAGCAAAGCAAAATCTGGCACAGGAGAAATAAAAAGCACCAATATTGAAAGAACACAAGTCTACATAAGACAAATTGATTGGCCTTAAAAACAGGATGCACAGAGATAACTTAAGGATCACAGGAATGCCAAAATAGCATGACAAAAGAAAACCTGAATAGCACAATGTAGAAAGCAATGTAAGAAAATTATCCAGAATCTCTAAATAACAGTAAAATTCACAGATTCGTCTGCTGCCAGTCAAAAAGCACCCCCCTTCAAATGCTAAAACATATAGGGGTAAAATTAACCAATTTCTAGAAAAAACATTTTGCAATTAATTAGGAACAAGGCCTTTAAATATGTAAGGAAAGCATTTTTAATAACAGGATATACCATGTTCACAGAAAATTTGAGAAGTGAATGTAATAACGTAGTTTGAAAATAAAGATGCTTACATTTAACACAAAATAGTATATCTTAACAACATGATCTTAATCATAAATGATTGGGGGTCAGCCCCCCAAGACAAGTTAGTGCAGCAGCATGGAGATGTGAGTGTTGTGTATGACAAAACAACAAAGAAGGTCGGTTTCATAGGACCATACAGTGCATGAAGGGGATAAATGGACATATAGGATTGAAAAGATAATTTGCATCCAGGTGGTGAAAGGCTTTAAAGACAAAACATAGGAGGTAATTTGATCTCTGAGGTAAAAAAACAAGCCTAAGAACAGAGAAAAGGGATCACAAAAGATAAAATAAATAATTCTGAGTACATGAAATTCAAAAAGTTCACACTAACAAAATCAGGGAACTAGAATAAGATGGAATGTAGTTGATTCATGGAAAAATGTTTTCATCAAATATCTCTGCTGCTAACAGTTTGAAATCGAAGATATATAGGGAACTAAAACAAATTTGTAAGACTAGAAACAACTATGCAATATAAATGGTCAAAAGATATGAATGAAGAATTTCCAGTATAATTTAAAGTGATTAATAACTATATGAAAGTCTGCTCCAAATCATTAATGCTATGATGAAGGCAAAAAACTCTCAGATATAATTTTATTCATGGTGAATTGGCAAAGATGACTAAAGAAAGAGCTCATGTTGGCAACACTTCTCAAATATAGGTATACTAATACATTGTTGATGGAATTGTAAATTAGTCTAACTATTCCAAAAAGCACTTTGTATTCATGCTAGAAAAAATGATCAAATATCTGCTTTCTTTGACCCAGAAATCCTACTACTAGGCATATACCGCAAGGAGGTCAAGGTCAGAAAAATCTTCTGAGTGCCCCCAATATATCTTTGTCACCATTTCTTATGGTAGCAAAAACTGGGGAAAAAGTAAGTACCTAAATAAACTTTAATATGTGAATGCAAAGGAATATAACTTTAATGTAAGAAGTGATAAATAAAAAGGATTCAGAGAAACTTGGGGAGATACATGAATTGATGCAAAGTGAAATAAGAAGCAGGAAACCCATATACATATGAAAAATGAAAAGAATAAGAAAAAAACAAATAAGAGTGAATGGTATATAGTTATATTTAGCAAGATTGAGTACAAAAGAAATGAAAATATGTGCCACCCTTCCTTTTTGAGTAGCAGCATGGTCTATGCATGTGGAACATCACATATGCTATAAGACTTGGAAGATTCACAATATAATTTTTTTCACAAATTCACAAATAATATTTATTAATATTTTTTCTATATAATTTAGCATGACTCTGTAAAAATAAAAACGGTGAGCTAAATTAATAAAATATTTAGATGGAAAAACTCTTCAATATAGGTTCAAAACTGTTCCAAAAATCAAAAGTATTCTCAGTAATGAAGTGAAGCTCAAATGTGAACTTCCCATTAGGGCCAGGTGCAAGAACACTAAAAAGATTCATTGTAAAAATAAATATTTATTGAAATATATAAGGATAAAAAATGATTTCTAAATATAAGGGATTCGAAATCCACCCAAATAAACAAAGAACTGTTGCTCCTGTTTTTCACAGGCTACACTACTCCTCCTTGATCTGACTAACCCAAATTTATACTATCTTAATAAAAGCTACCACTACAGCCCTTATAATTCTTAACTTACCCTTCAAACTATAAAATAGCAAAGGCTAGCTGGTTGAGTCTCAACAAAAATCAAGTTAGGACTGAGTCTACTCAGAGTCTAAACCAAACACCAGATTTTTCTTTTATCTTCTCAGATATAAACCAATCTATAAAAACCACAATAGATATTCAATAGTTTTTCCCAACTACACTAATTCCCCAAAAGACAACTCCCAGGAATTTAATTGTCAAATTCCAGAGCTTTCAAGCTATGGAGAAAATTCTTCAAGAAGCCAAAAAGAGCCAATTCAGATACCAAGGAGCACCAATCAGGATCACACAAGACCTGGCAGCTTCCACACTAAAGGACCACAACGTCTGGAATATGATATTCAGCAAGGCAAGAGAATTGGGTCTTCAACCAAGAATCACCTATCCGTCAAAACTGACTATATGCTTCCAGGGGAAAGTATGGGCATTCAACAAAATAGAAGATTTCCAAGTATTTGTAAAGAAAAGACCAGAACTAAGTGGAAAGTTTGATATACAGACACAAAGATCAAGAAAAACATGAAAAGGTTAAATAAGAAAGGGAAAAGGGGAAAAATGTTTTTTATTCAAACTCTCTTTTTTTTCAGGATCATTGAATTTTTTTTTAATTTTTAAACATTATTTTATTTGGTCGTTTTCATACATTATTCACTGGAAACAAAGATCATTTTCTTTTCCTCCCTTCCCCCCCACCCCTTTCCCTCTCACATAGCCAACGCATGATTCCACTGGTTATCACATGTGTTCTTGACTTGAACCCATTTCCCTGTTGTTGGAATTTGCATTATAGTGTTCATTTAGAGTCTCTCCTCAGTCTTATCTCCTCCAACCCTGTAGTCAAGCAGTTGCTTTTCATCGGTGTTTTTACTCCCACAGTTTATCCTCTGCTTGTGGGTAGTATTTTTTAGATCCCTGCAGATTGTTCAGGGACATTGCATTGATACTAATGGAGAAGTCCATCACCTTCGATTGTACCACAATGTATCAGTCTCTGTGTACAATGTTTTCCTGGTTCTGCTCCTTTCGCTCTGCATCACTTCCTGGAGGTTGTTCCAGTCCCCATGGAATTCCTCCACTTTATTATTCCTTTTAGCACAATAGTATTCCATCACCAACATATACCACAATTTTTTCAGCCATTCTCCAATTGAAGGGCATCCCCTCATTTTCCAATTTTTGGCCACCACAAAGAGCGCAGCTATGAATATTTTTGTACAAGTCTTTTTGTCCTTTATCTCTTTGGGGTACAGACCCAGCAGTGCTATGGCTGGATCAAAGGGCAGACAGTCTTTTATCGCCCTTTGGGCATAGTTCCAAATTGCCCTCCAGAATGGTTGGATCAATTCACAACTCCACCAGCAATGAATTAATGTCCCCACTTTGCCACATCCCCTCCAGCATTCATTACTTTCCTTTACTGTTATGTTAGCCAATCTGCTAGGTGTGAAGTGATACCTCAGAGTTGTTTTGATTTGCATCTCTCTGATTATAAGAGATGTAGAGTACTTTTTCATGTGCTTATTAATAGTTTTGACTTCTTTGGCTGCGAACTGCCTGTTCATGTCCCTTGCCCATTTGTCAATTGGAGAATGGCTTGATTTTTTGTACAATTGATTTAGTTCTTTATAAATTTGAGTAATTAAACCTTTGTCAGAGGTTTTTATGAAGATTGTTTCCCAATTTGCTGCTACCCTTCTGATTTTGGTTACATTGGTTTTGTTTGTACAAAACTTTTTAATTTGATGTAATCCAGATTATTTATTTTGCATTTTGTAACTCTTTCTAATTCTTGCTTGGTTTTGAAGTCTTTCCCTTCCCAAAGGTCTGACATGAATACTATTCTGTGTTCGCCTAATTTTCTTATAGTTTCCTTCTTTATGTTCAAGTCATTCACCCATTTTGAATTTATCTTGGTGTAGGGTGTGAGGTGTTGATCTAAGCCTAATCTTTCCCACACTGTCCTTCAATTTTCCCAGCAGTTTTTATGAAATAGTGGATTTTTGTCCCAAAAGCTGGGATCTTTGGGTTTGTCATATACTGTCTTGCTGAGGTTGCTTGCCCCCAGTCTATTCCACTGATCCTCCTTTCTGTCTCTTAGCCAGTACCAAATTGTTTTGATGACTGATGCTTTGTAATATAGTCTGAGATCTGGGACTGCAAGACCCCCTTCCTTTGTATTTTTTTTCATTATTTCCCTGGATATCCTTGATCTTTTGTTCTTCCAAATGAACTTTGTTATGGTTTTTTCTAAATCAGTAAAAAACATTTTTGGAAGTTCCATGGGTATGGCACTAAATAGATAGATGAGTTTGGGTAGGATGGTCATTTTTATTATATTGCCTCGTCCTACCCATGAGCAGTTAATGTTCTTCCAATTGTTCAAGTCTAGTTTTAGTTGTGTGGAAAGTGTTTTGTAGTTGTGTTCATATAGATCCTGTGTTTGTCTCAGGAGATAGATTCCTAAGTATTTTATTTTGTCTAAGGTAATTTTGAATGGGATTTCTCTTTCTAGTTCTTGCTGCTTAGCTGTGTTGGAATTATATAGAAATGCTGATGACTTATGTGGGTTTATTTTGTATCCTGCAATTTTGCTAAAGTTGTTGATTATTTCAGTTAGCTTTTTGGTTGAATCTCTAGGATTCTTTAAGTAGACCATCATGTCATCTGCAAAGAGCAATAATTTGGTCTCCTCCTTGCCTATTTTAATGCCTTCAATTTCTTTTTCTTCTCTAATTGCTACTGCTAGTGTTTCTAATACAATGTCAAATAATAGAGGTGATAATGGGCATCCTTGTTTCACTCCTGATCTTAATGGCAATGGATTTAGTTTATCCCCATTGCAGATGATATTAGTTGATGGTTTTAGATATATACTGTTTATTATTTTTAGGAATGACCCTTCTATTCCTATGCTTTCTAGTGTTTTTAGTAGGAATGGGTGTTGTATTTTATCAAAGGCTTTTTCTGCATCTATTGAGATAATCATGTGGTTCTTGTTGGTTTGCTTGTTGATGTGGTCAATTATGTGGATAGTTTTCCTAATGTTGAACCAGCCCTGCATCCCTGGTATAAATCCTACTTGATCATGGTGGATGACCGTTCTGATCACTTGCTGGAGTCTTTTTGCTAGTATCCTATTTAAGATTTTTGCATCTATATTCATTAGGGAGATTGGTCTATAATTTTCTTTCTATGTTTTTGGCCTGCCTGGTTTTGGAATCAGTACCATGTTTGTGTCGTAAAAGGAGTTTGGTAGAACTCCCTCTTTGCTTATTATGTCAAATAGTTTGTATAGTATTGGGATTAGTTGTTCTTTGAATGTTTGATAGAATTCACTTGTGAATCCATCTGGCCCTGGGGATTTTTTCTTAGGAAGTTCTTTGATGGCCTGTTGGATTTCTTTTTCTGATATGGGATTATTTAAGAAAACTATTTCTTCTTCTGTTAGTCTAGGCAATTTATATTTTTGTAAATATTTATCCATATCACCTAGGTTGGTATATTTATTGCCATATAGTTGGGCAAAGTAGTTTTTAATGATTGCCTTAATTTCCTCTTCATTGGAGGTGAGATCCCCCTTTTCGTCCTTGATGCTGTTAATTTGCCTTTCTTCTTTCCTTTTTTAAATTAGATTAACCAGTACTTTGTCTATTTTGTCTGTTTTTTCAAAGTACCAGCTTCTAGTCTTGTTTATTAGCTTAATAGTTCTGTCACTATCAATTTTATTAATTTCTCCCTTAATTTTTAGGATCTCTAGTATGGTTTTCTTCTGGGGCAAACTCTCTTCTTTAAGGGCTACAATAAGATTAAACTATATATATTAATATATGGGGGAAATGTTATTTGTAACTCTCAAAAATTGTATTATTATAGTAATTAGAAGAATCACTCATAGGAAAAGAATGGGATATTAAGGGCTTTAAGATGATATGAAAAAAAGAAAAAGAGTGGGGGGAATTTCAGATGGTACTAAGAGATACTTGAAGAAATAAAATAAAGATGATAATCTTTATCACACAAAGATTCTCATGGTAAGGGGAGGGGAAGAATACTCTTATAAAAAGGAGAAGAAGAAAGTGCTAATAGCTAATACTTAAACCTTACTCTCAGTGAAATCAATTCTGAGAGGGAAGAGCATCTAGATCCATTGGGGTCTTGAATTCTATCTTATCCTACAGGGCAAGCGAGAAGGGAAAACTAAGGGGGGAAGGGGAGGGAGTACAAAAAGGGAAGGAAAGAAAGGGGGAGGGAACTTAACAGACCCTAAAAAAACAAGAAGGGAACTAAAAGGGAGTGGCCAGAAAGGGAAGCATATTAAGGGAGGGGAATAGGGGGATTGATTAGAAGTAAACCACTGGTTTAAAAGGATAAAGCAAAAGAAGAAAGGATATCAAATACTAGGGAATTCACAAGTGACAATCATAACTTTGAATGTGAATGGGATAAACTCACCCATAAAACCTAAAGGAATAGGAGAGTGGATTAGAATCCAAAATTCTACCATATGTTGTCTACAAGAAATACACCTTAGGCGAGTAGATACTTACAAGGTCAGAATTAAAGGTTGGAGCAAGACCTATTGGGCCTCAACTGATAGAAAGAAGGCAAGAGTTGCAATCATATCTGACAAAGCCAAAGTAAAAACAGATCTGATTAAAAGGGACAGGGAAAGTAAATACATCCTGATAAAAGGAAGTATAGACAATGAGGAAATGTCAGTAATCAACATGTATGCACCAAATGGTACAGCATCCAAATATCTAAAGGAGAAACTAGTGGAATTGAAGGAGGGAATAGATAGTAAAACTATACCAGTGGGAGACCTGAACTTACCACTACCAAATTTAGATAAGTCAAATAAAAAAATAAATAAGAAAGAGGTAAAAGAGGTAAATGAAATCTTAGAAAAATTAGAGTTAATAGATATATGGAGACAAATAAATAGGGACAAAAAGGAATACACCTTCTTTTCAGCAGTACATTGTACATTCACAAAGATTGACCATATACTAGGTCATAAAAAATGGCCAACAAATGCTGAAAAGCAGAAATAATAAATGCAAGCTTTTCAGATAAAAATAATGATCAGTAAGGGTACATGGAGAGCAAAATCAAAAATTAATTGGAAAATAAATGATATGATTCTCCAAAATTGGTTAGAGAACAAATAATAGAAACAATAATTTCATTGACGAAAATGACAATGACGAGACATCCTTTGAAAATCTATGGGATGCAACCAAAGTAGTACTCAGGGAAAAATGTATATCCTTGAGTTCATATACTAACAAATTAGGGAGGGCAGAGGTTAATGAATTGGATATGCAAATCAAAAACCTTTAAAGTGAACAAATTAAAAACCCCCAGAAGAAAACTAAATTAGAGGTCCTAAAAATTAAGGGAGAAATTAATAAAATTGAAAGTGAAAGAACTTTTGAAGTAATAAGACTAGAAGCCGGTATTTTGAAAACAAACAAACAAAACAGACAAAATACTGGTCAATCTAATAAAAAAGGAAAAGAAAACCAAATTAATAGTATCATAGATGAAAAGGGAGAGCTCACCTCCAATGAAGAGGAAATTAAGACAATCACTAAAAACTACTATGCCCAAAAATATGGCAATAAATATGCCAATCTAGGTGATATGGATGAATATTTATAAAAATATAAATTGCCTAGATTAACAGAAGAAGAAAAAGAATTCTTAAATAATTTCATATCAGAAAATGAAATCCAACAGGCCATCAAAGAACTTCCTAAGAAAAAATCCCCAGGGCCAGATGGATTCACAAGTGAATTCTATCAAACATTCAAAGAACAACTAATCCCAATACAATACAAACTATTTGTCATAATAAGCAAAGAGGGAGTTCCACCAAATTCCTTTTATGACACAAATATGGTACTGATTCCAAAGCCAGGGAGGTCAAAAACAGAGAAAGAAAACTACAGACCAATCTCCTTAATGAACATAGATGAAAAAATCTTAAATAGGATACTGGCAAAAAGATTCCAGCAAGTGATCACAAGGGTTATTCATTATGACCAGCTAGGATTTATACCAGGAATGCAGAGATGGTTCAATATTAGGAAAACCATCCATATAATTGACCATATCAACAAGCAAACTGACAAAAATCACATGATTATCTCAATAGATGCAGAAAAAGGCTATGACAAAATACAACACTCATTCCTATTGAAAACACTAGAAAGCATAGGAATAGACTGTCCTTTCCTAAAAACAATAAAAAAGTATCTGTCTAAAACCATCAGCCAACAGCATCTGCAATGGAGATAAACTAGATGCATTCCCAATAAGATAAGAAGTGAAACAAGGATGCCTATTACCACCTTTATTGTTTAACATTGTACTAGAAACACAAGCAATAGAAATCAGAGAAGAAAAATAAATTGAGGGTATTAAAATTGGCAAAGAAGAGACCAAGCTATCACTCGTTGCAGATGATCTGATGGTCTACTTAAAGAATGCTAGAGAATCAACTAAAAAGGTGGTGGAAATAATCAACAACTTTAACACAGTTGCAGGATACAAAATAAACCCGCATAAGTCATCAGCATTTCTATATATCTCCAACCCATCTCAGCAGCAAGAATTAGAAAGAGAAATTCCATTTAAAATCACCCTAGACAAAAGAAAATACTTAGGAATCTATCTACCGAGACAAACACAGGAACTATATGAACACAACTACAAAACACTCTCCCCACAATTAAAACTTGATTGAAACAATTGGAAAAACGTCAATTGCTCATGGGTAAGACGAGCTAATATAATACAAATGACCATCCTACCCAAATTAATTTACTTATTTAGTGCCATACACATTGAACTACCAAAAAACTTTTTTACTGAAATGAAAAAACCATAACAAAGTTCATTTGGAAAAACAAAAAATCAAGGATATCCAGGGAAATCATGAAAAAAAAATGCAAAGGAAGGTGGCCTGGCAGTACTAGTTCTCAAACTATACTATAAAGCAGTGGTCATCAAACTAATTTGGTACTGGCTAAAAGACAGAAAGGAGGATTAGTGGAATAGACTTGAGGTAAATGACCTCAGCAAGACACTCTATGATAAGCCCAAAGATCCTAGGTTTGGGACCATAATCCACTATTTGATAAAAACTGCTTGGAAACTTGTACAAGAATATTCATAGCTGCGCTCTTTGTGGTGTCCAAAAATTGGAAAATGAGGGGATGCCCATCAATTGGGGAATGGCTGAACAAATTGTGGTATATGTTGGTGATGGAATACTATTGTGCTCAAAGGAATAATAAAGTGGAGCAATTCCATGGAGACTGGAACAACCTCCATGAAGTGATGCAGAGCGAAAAGGAGCAGAACCAGGAAAACATTATACACAGAGACTGATACATTGTGGTACAATCGAAGGTGATAGACTTCTCCATTAGTATCAATGCAATTTCCCTGAACAATCTGCAGGGATCTAAAAAAAAATACTACCCACAAGCAGAGGATAAACTGTGGGAGTAAAAACACCGATGAAAAACAACTGCTTGACTACAGGGTTGGAGGAGATAAGACTGAGGAGAGACTCTAAATGAACACTATAATGCAAATTCCAACAACAGGGAAATGGGTTCGAGTCAAGAACACATGTGATAACCAGTGGAATCATGCGTCGGCTATGGGAGAGGGAAAGGCGGGGGGGGGGGGGGGGGAGGAAAAGAAAACGATCTTTGTTTCCAATGAACAATGTATGAAAACGACCAAATAAAATAATGTTTAAAAAAAAACTGCTTGGAAAATTGGAAGACAGTGTGGGAGAGATTAGGCTTGGATCAACACCTCACACCCTACACAAAGATAAATTCAGAATGGGTGAATGACTTGAACATAAAGAAGGAAACCATAAGTAAATTATGTGAACACAGAATAGTATACGTGTCAGAACTTTGGGAAGGGAATGATTTTAAAACCAATCAAGACTTGGAAAGAGTCACAAAATGTAAAATCAATAATATTGATTACATTAAATTAAAAAGGTTTTGTACGAGCAAAACCAATGTAACCAAAATTAGAAGGGAAATAAATTGGGAAACAATCTTCATAACAAAAACCTCTGACAAAGGTCAAATTACTCAAATTTATAAAGAACTAAATCAATTATACAAAAAATCAAGTCATTCTCCAATTTATTAATTGGTAAGGGACATGAATAGGCAATTTTCAGTCAAAGAAATCAAAACCATTAATAAGCACATGAAAAAGTGTTCTAAATCTCTTAGAATCAGAGAGATGCAAATCAAAACAACTCTGAGGTACCACCTCACACCTAGCAGATTGGATAACATGACAGCAAAGGGAAATAATGAATACCTGAGGGGATATGGAAAGTCAAGTCATTAATTCTTTGCTGGTGGAGTTGTGAATTGATTCAACTATTCTGGAGGGCAATTTGGAACTATGCCCAAAGAGCACTAAAAGACTGTCTGCCCTTTGATCCAGCCACAGCACTGCTGGGTTTGTACCCCAAAGAGATAATAAGGAAAAAGACATGTACAAAAATATTCTTAGCTGCACTCTTTGTGGTGGCCAAAAATTGGAAAATGAGGGGATGCCCTTCAGTTGGGGAATGGCTGAACAAATTGTGGTATCTCTTGGTGCTGAAATACTATGGTGCTCAAAGGAATAATAAAGTGGAGGGATTCCATGTGAACTGGAAAAACCTCCAGGAAGTGATGCAGAGCAAAAGGAACAGAACCAGGAGAACATTGTACACAGAGACAGATACACTGTGGTATAATCAAACGTAATGGACTTCTGCATTAGTGGCAATGCAGTGATCCTGAACCACCCGGAGGGATCTACAAGAAAGAACACTATCCACATTCACAAGGAAAAACTGTTGGAGTAGAAACAGAAGAAAAACAACTGCTGGATTACATGGGTCGAGGGGATGTGATTGGGGATGTAGACTCTAAATGAACACCCTAGTGCAAACACCAACAACATGGAAATGGGTTCTGATGAAGGTCACATGTAACACCCAGTGGAATTACGCATTGGCTTGGGGAGGGGTGGGGGGAGGAAAGGGAATAATAGAATATGATTTTTTGTAACCAAGGTATAATGTTTGAAATTGACCAAATAAAAAGAAAAAAAAGAATTGATAGAAGGTAAGGGTTTAAAAAAATAGTGTTTCCCAAGTTGGGAAAGGAAAACACTGAGCTTCTTCCGATCTTTCCCTCAGACAGAGAGAGGGAAAGTTGTTACCTCCTCCAGCCCTGAGAGAGAGTTCCAGGGCATGTGTCTCTGCCCACTGCCAGAGACCAACTCCCAACTGCCAGAGAGAGAATAATTGACATAGAAAAAAATGGTTATAACTGCCAACATCTGAACTCAACATGCTCTCTCAGCTCTGCTTCAAACTCCATTTCTTTTTCAAGCCAGACACCCTACTTTTTATCCCTAACCTAATAAAACAATGATTATTTTCTAATATCATCCTTACAACTCATAAAAAGTATGTAGTAATTCTCTTAACACATTTCACCCTTTAAATAAAGCATATATTTCTTTTTAGGAAACTTGTCCCGTGATTGTCTACTTTCTGTATCTTCCATAGTGGAAAGATAAATCTGAAAAAGACCTAATCATTTTATTTGTAAACTTCATGGTTGAGAATGTGGTAGTTTAGAAATACTAGGCATTGGAGTCCAACACACCAGGTTACTTTTGGTGCATAATTATTAAAATTCCAATAGCTCTCCAGTCTCTGTAATGCCTGCATTTATTTATTATAGGTTCTGTACTGTCAGATTTCACTCAGTAGAGAATTTAACTACAATTATGTCAAGAATAGTATAATACAAATATTAATAAGAAATTCCTAGGCAAATTTCATCTCTAATCAGATTATAGCCAGGGAATTAAAATAGTATTACCATTTCTAGCAATTTCAATCTCTCCCTCTATAGATTCCTTACCCAATCACATTCAAACACATTCTAGTCTCCCATACTATAAAATTAAAAAGAAAACAATGGAATAAATAAATTCACAGCCTGACCATGCTAAATTATTCTAGTATCAGTAACCTCTTCCAGTCCACTGAATATCAAAACTCCTTTAACCTATGATTGGCAACCTCTACCATGAATTCTTATCTCCTCAAGTATCTGAATTCTGGCTTCTACCCCTATAACTCTATTGAAACTACACATTTAATATATGAGAAAACTGTGCTAAAGAAAGCAACAAGGCAACATATTCCTAATCTCTTGCTTGGACAATAATAGCCTCTGATCTTCCTGTCTTCAGTTTCACCGGACCTCTTTCAATCCTGCATGCCACATATTGTCAAAACATTTGAAAACTTATAGCATTACCCCATTTCTATAACAACACTGAATATAATAGATATTTCATCCAGGTCAAATTCCTCTCCTTGACTAGAAGGGCTCTCTCCTATCTGGACTCACTCAACCTATATACTCTTAGTTCCTATTACTTTTCCCCATGAACCTCATATATCTAATTGGCCTGGATTCTTTATTGTGCTCCAAACTATATAGCATTATATTCATTCCTTTTTTCACATTTGTTCTCACCTGAAATGTCCCACCCCTTTAAAAATATCGAGATCCTGTATGGCCAATTCCAGTTAGTTCCACCCCCTTGCATGAGATGTTTCCCAGCTATTGTAGCCCACACTAACCTCCATTTGTTGAATAACATGAAGTAGTAGAAAGAGCTAGGATTTGGAAACAGGAGGCTTGGATGTGGATCTTGGGTCTGTCATATATTACCTGGGTGCTATGTACTAGACCATTTCCTTTCCTCGTTCTACAGTTTCTTCCTTCGTAAAAGGAGGCTATCAAACTAGTTAATCTCTCAGGTCCATTTGATATATTGCAATTTGAGTACGTGCCTTCCACCTTTGTGTTTTCTTGTTCAATAATGACTCCGTGGGTTACTTTTTTCTCTCCCACTAAACTTGAAAACACTTGAGGACAGCAGCTATATCTTAGGCTTCTTTGCCCCTTTCATAATTCATGGCAATGGGCTGGGTACCTAAATGTTTTTTTTAACTATTAATGGAATCCTAAATGAGATGGAAGAATAGTCTGATTTTTTCTTTTTTGAAGTTTCCTTTATTTACTTTTTTCTCAATTATATGTAAAAAAACTTTAACATTCATTTTTAAAACGATTTTGAGTTCTGAATTCTCTCCCTTCCTCCTTCTCTACCCTTCTCCATAAGATAGATTATACATGTGAAGTCATAAAAAGCATTTTCCCATATTAGCCATGTTGCAAAAGAAAACACAGATGAAAAAACACCAAGAAAAATAAAGTTAAAAAGTATGTTTTTAATACATTCAGATTCCATAAGTTCTTTCTATGGAGATAGACATTGTTTTTCATCAAAAGTCCTTTGGATTGTCATGGATCAATGTAGTGATCAGAATAGCCAAGCTATTCACAGTTGATCATCATACAATATTGCTGTGACTGTATAGTATTTTACTGGTTCTCTTCACTTCACCTTGTTCCAATTCATAGAAGTCTCCCTAGGTTTTCCTGAAACCACTCTGTTCATCATTTCTTATAGCATAATAGCTATTCTAGCACAATCATAGGCTACAACTTGTTCAGCTTGCCCCCAATTTCCAATTCTTTGCTACCACAAAACAGCTGCTATAAATATTTTGAACACATAGTCCCTATTTCTTTAATCCCTCTAGGATACAGGCCTAATAGTGGTATTCCTGGGTCAAAGAATATACAGTTTTACAGCTCTTTGGAATAGTTCCAAATTGTTCTCCAGAATGGCTGAATAAGTTCACAACTCCATCAACAATGCATCAGCGTCCCAATTTTTCCATATCCCCTTCAACATTTGTCATTTTCATTTCCTGTCAAATTAGTCAATCTCATAGGTAAGAGGTGAGGTGGTCCCTCAGAGTTGTAATCTTAATCATCAGCTAGCTACCTTTCCTTGGATTGGAGGTGAGTTCATTGGGGTGATATAAGCTTAAGGGCATGAAAAATGGAATATAACACCGTTTTTGGTATTAAACCCAGTCAATTAGATTTGTGGGTCTAGAACAAAGGGGTCCTGTATAGAATAGAAAATGGTGAGCCCCTTTGGCTCAGTAGAGATTTTCAATGTTAGAAGAGCATTCATGCTTTAAAGTTGTGTTTCTCATTTGAATAGAGCATCTGGATTTCTGCTAATTATGTATCATTAGCAACTTTAACCTATTTTGTTTTCTGTGCACATGTGTTTAACATGAAAGGACTAGCAAGGACAATATAACCAGAAGCACAGAAAGAAAACCTAGTCCCAATTCAGTTAATATCTCTTTCCTATTACAATTCAGTTCAGTAAACCAATAATGGATGAATATGCCAGACAAGAGCTTGAGCACCATTGAGCCTAGACTTTTCCTAAAGTAATAGTAACACAATAATAGCAAAACTAGAATATAACAGCAGGGCAATTTAATGGCAATATAGTCTAGAAGAGGAAAAACTGAGTTCTAATCTTATCTGACATGTAAAATTGTATCCAAATCCTTGTTAATAAACTTACTAAGGGGCAGCTGGGTAACTCAGTGGATTGAGAGCCAGGCCTAGAGACGGGAGGTCCTAGGTTCAAATTTGGTCTCAGACACTTCCCAGCTGGGTGACCCTGGGCAAGGCACTTAACCTCCATTGTCTAGCCCTTACCACTCTTCTGCCTTGGAACCAATACACAGTATCGACTCTAAGACAGAAGGTAAGGGTTTAAAATTTAAAAAAAATACACTTACTAGTTGTGTGAGTTTGTTTCTTCATCTACAAAACAGGGATTGTAACTGTCATTATCTAGTTTATTGGGCAGTTAAGGAACTAAAATGAAAGTGTATCTCCAGAGCTTTACAAATGTTAAAGTGCTAGATGGATGTCAGCTGCCAGGACAGAATATAAGAAGCCATGCCCAAATGATCTAGTCCCATAGATCCCAGTCCGTGTTGCTCCTTATCCCCTCCATTTACACCCCTGCTGCAGACTTTAGGTTCAGAATTGAGCCTGAAAAGAAAACAACTTAGTGGAAATCCTTCAATGTGACAAACCAAGAATCATCAGACCCTTAAAAATAAGAGGACACGACTTCCGGTTAAGATGGCGGCTTAGAGAAAGCTCAAGTTCAGATCTCCGGAAAAACCTTCCCGACCGATCTCAAACTATAAGCTCCTAAGGCGCCGAAATTCAAAACGATCAACAGCACAGACCCTGGGAACCCTCCTCCTGGACCTGGACCCGGTTCAAAAGGTACGGCTCCCCTCAAAAGCCAGAACCCGAGATCCCTCGGACCTCAGGGGTAGGAGTGCAGAGTCCAAGGCTCCCGGAAGCCGCAGCCCTGCCGGCTGGGCTCAGAGAGCAGAACCCTCAGGGCCTTCTACAGTCCCGGTGAAAGTTACTGCCTGGGGCTTCTGCTGCAGAGAGCTGGTCGAAACAACAGCAACCCTCAGGGCGGGCAAGACAGCCTCACGGGCTGGATCCTGCTATCCAAGTCTCAGTGAAAGTCCTTGCTCTCGGAGCTGGGGTTAGCTGCAGCCCATCCCCCCACAGGCCGAGGAAACAGCCTCATGGCCAGCGATTCTGAAGGCAACTTCCTGAAAGCAACGTGGTCCGACCCTTCCATTCCAGTTCCAGTGAGGCATATTCAGTTTAACCCAGGGAAAGTCATAGAACCATCTGCCCAGGACTAAAGCCTCTGAACACCAGACAGAGACAAGAAAAGCCAATCCTCCACATTCAGAGATGGAAAACTCCACAGAAGCACAGAAGCCCCAAAATACCAAGAAAAATAAGAAGAAAGGGGCGACTTTGGACACATTCTATGGAGCCAAAATACAAAATACAGAGCAGATAGAAGATAATATAAAAGAAAATGCTCCAAAACCTTCCAAAGGAAATGGAAACTCTCCACAAACCTATGAAGAATTTGAATCAGAAATGACCAAAAAGATGGAAGCCTTCTGGGAGGAAAAGTTGGAAATAATGCAAAAGAAATTCATGCATCTACAAAACCAGTTTGACCAAACTGTAAAAGAAAACCAGGCTTAAAGGCCAGAATCAGGCAGCTGGAAGACAACGATCGTGTAAAAGAGCAAGAATCAATAAAGCAAAGCCAAAATACCAAGAAATTAGAAGAGAACATAAAATATCTCACCGACAAGGTGATAGATCTGGAAAATAGGGGGAGAAGGGATAATTTAAGAATAATTGGACTCCCAGAAAAGCCAGAAATAAACACCAAACTGGACATGGTGATACAAGATATAATCAAAGAAAATTGCCCAGAGATTCTAGAACAAGGGGGCAATACAGCCACTGACAGAGCTCACAGAACACCTTCTACACTAAACCCCCAAAAGACAACTCCCAGGAATGTAATTGCCAAATTCCAAAGCTATCAAACAAAAGAAAAAATCCTACAGGAAGCCAGAAAAAGACAATTTAGATATAAAGGAATGCCAATCAGGGTCACACAAGACCTTGCAAGTTCTACTCTGAATGATCGTAAGGCATGGAACATGATCTTCAGAAAGGCAAGAGAGCTGGGTCTCCAACCAAGAATCAGCTACCCAGCAAAACTGACTATATACTTCCAAGGGAAAGTATGGGCATTCAACAAAATAGAAGACTTCCAACTTTTTGCAAAGAAAAGACCAGAGCTCTGTGGAAAGTTTGATACCGAAAATCAAAGAGCAAGGAATACCTGAAAAGGTAAATATTAAGGAAAGGGAAAAATGTTATCTTCTTCTTTTACTCAAACTCTCTTCTATAAGGACTACATTTATATCAACCTATGTATACTAATATGTGGGGGAAATGTAATGTATAAATAGGGGGTAAAGAAAGACGAAATAGAATAATCATTCTCACACAAAGATTCATATGGGAAGGGGAGGGGAAGAAAACTCCTATAAGAAGGAGAGGAAGAGAGGGGGGGGGATTTACTTAAACCTCAATCTCAGGGAAATCAACTCTGAGAGGGAAAAACATCCAGATCCATTGGGATCTTGAATTCTATCTTACCCAACAAGGGTAAGGAGAAGGGAAAACCAAGGGGGGGAGGGGGAGAGGGAGAACAAAAAGGGAGGGAAAGAGAGGGGGGAAGGGGAGGGAACAAAAAGGGAGGGACTAAAAAGGGAAACATCAAGGGAGGGGACAAGGGGGACTGTTTCAAAGTAAATCACTGGACTAAAAGGTAGAGCAGAAGAAGAATAGGTTAGAATTAGGGAAGGCAATCAAAATGCCAGGGAGTCCACAAATGACAATCATAACTTTGAACGTGAATGGGATGAACTCACCCATAAAACGTAGACGAATAGCAGAATGGATTAGAATCCAAAACCCTACCATATGTTGTCTTCAAGAAACACACAAGAGGCAGGTTGACACCCACAAGGTCAGAATTAAAGGATGGAGTAAGACCTTCTGGGCTTCAACTGATAGAAAGAAGGCAGGAGTGGTAATCATGATATCTGATAAAGCCAATGCAAAAATAGACCTGATCAAA
The DNA here is from genome assembly GCF_027887165.1 of Monodelphis domestica. Lineage (NCBI taxonomy): Eukaryota > Metazoa > Chordata > Mammalia > Didelphimorphia > Didelphidae > Monodelphis > Monodelphis domestica. The sequence goes on along the minus strand of NC_077235.1, from coordinate 12,051,214 downwards.
AGGGATAGGGAAGGTAATTATATTTTGTTAAAAGGGACTATAGACAATGAGGAAATATCATTAATCAATATGTATGCACCAAATAATATAGCACCCAAATTTCTAATGGAGAAACTAGGAGAATTGAAGGAAGAAATAGACAATAAAACCATACTAGTGGGAGACTTAAACCAACCATTATCAAATTTAGATAAATCAAATCAAAAAATAAATAAGAAAGAGGTAAAAGAAGTGAATGAAATCTTAGAAAAATTAGAATTAATAGACATATGGAGAAAAATAAATAGGGATAAAGAGGAATACACCTTCTTCTCAGCACCACATGGCACATTCACAAAAATTGACCATACATTAGGTCACAGAAACATAGCACACAAATGCAGAAAAGCAGAAATAATGAATGCAGCCTTCTCAGATCACAAGGCAATAAAAATAATGATTAGTAATGGTACATGGAAAACCAAATCTAAAACCAATTGGAAATTAAACAATATGATACTCCAAAACCGTTTAGTTAAAGAAGAAATCATAGAAACAATTAATAATTTCATCAAGGAAAATGACAATGGCGAAACATCCTTTCAAACCTTTTGGGATGCAGCCAAAGCAGTAATCAGAGGTAAATTCATATCCCTGAATGCTTATATTAACAAACAAGGGAGAGCAGAGATCAATCAATTGGAAATGCAAATGAAAAAACTGGAAAGCGATCAAATTAAAAACCCCCAGCAGAAAACCAAATTAGAAATCCTAAAAATTAAGGGAGAAATTAATAAAATCGAAAGTGATAGAACTATTGATTTAATAAATGAGACAAGAAGCTGGTACTTTGAAAAAACAAACAAAATAGACAAGGTACTGGTCAATCTAATTAAAAAAAGGAAGGAAGAAAAGCAAATTCACAGCATTAAAGATGAAAAGGGGGACAGCACCTCCGAAGAAGAGGAAATTAAGGCAATCATTAGAAATTACTTTGCCCAATTATATGGCAATAAATACACCAATTTAGGAGAAATGGATAAATATATACAAAAATACAAACTGCCTAGACTAACAGAAGAGGAAATAGAATTCCTAAATAATCCCATATCAGAAATTGAAATCCAACAAGCCATCAAAGAACTTCCTAAGAAAAAATCCCCAGGGCCTGATGGATTCACCTGTGAATTCTATCAAACATTCAGAGAACAGTTAATCCCAATACTACACAAACTATTTGACATAATAAGCAAATAGGGAGTTCTACCAAACTCCTTTTATGACACAAACATGGTACTGATTCCAAAACCAGGCAGGTCAAAAACAGAGAAAGAAAACTATACGCCAATCTCCCTAATGAATATAGATGCAAAAATCTTAAATAGGATACTAGCAAAAAGACTCCAGCAAGTGATCAGAAGGATCATTCACCATGATCAAGTAGGATTTATACCAGGGATGCAGGGCTGGTTCAACATTAGGAAAACCATCCACATAATTGACCACATCAACAAGCAAACTAGCAAGAACCACATGATTATCTCAATAGATGCAGAAAAAGCCTTTGATAAAATACAACACCCATTCCTATTAAAAACACTAGAAAGCATAGGAATAGAAGGGTCATTCCTAAAAATAATAAACAGTATTTATCTAAAACCAACAGCTAATATCATCTGCAATGGGGATAAACTAGATGCATTCCCAATAAGATCAGGAGTGAAACAAGGATGCCCATTATCACCTCTACTATTTGACATTGTACTAGAAACACTAGCAGTAGCAATTAGAGAAGATAAAGGAATTGAAGGCATCAAAATAGGCAAGGAGGAGACCAAGTTATCACTCTTTGCGGATGACATGATGGTCTACTTAAAGAATCCTAGAGATTCAACCAAAAAGCTAATTGAAATAATCAACAACTTTAGCAAAGTTGCAGGATACAAAATAAACCCACATAAATCATCAGCTTTTCTATATATCTCCAACACAGCTCAGCAGCAAGAACTAGAAAGAGAAATCCCATTCAAAATCACCTTAGACAAAATAAAATACCTAGGAATCTATCTCCCAAGACAAACACAGGAACTATATGAACACAACTACAAAGCACTCGCCACACAACTAAAACTAGACTTGAACAAATGGAAAAACATTAACTGCTCATGGATAGGACGAGCCAATATAATAAAAATGACCATCCTACCCAAACTTATTTATCTATTTAGTGCCATACCCATTGAACTACCAAAATACTTCTTCACTGATTTAGAAAAAACTATAACAAAGTTCATTTGGAAGAACAAAAGATCAAGGATATCCAGGGAAATAATGAAAAAAAACACACATGATGGGGGCCTTGCAGTCCCTGACCTAAAACTATATTACAAAGCAGCAGTCATCAAAACAATTTGGTACTGGCTAAGAAACAGAAAGGAAGATCAGTGGAATAGACTGGGGGAAAGCGACCTCAGCAAGACAGTATACGATAAACCCAAAGATCCCAGCTTTTGGGACAAAAATCCACTATTCGATAAAAACTGCTGGGAAAATTGGAAGACAGTGTGGGAGAGACTAGGAATAGATCAACACCTCACACCCTACACCAAGATAAATTCAAAATGGGTGAGTGACTTAAACATAAAGAAGGAAACCATAAGTAAATTGGGTAAACATAGAATAGTATACATGTCAGACCTTTGGGAGGGGAAAGGCTTTAAAACCAAGCAAGATATAGAAAGAATCACAAAATGTAAAATAAATAATTTTGACTACATCAAACTAAAAAGCTTTTGTACAAACAAAACCAATGTAACTAAAATCAGAAGGGAAACAACAAATTGGGAAAAAATCTTCATAGAAACCTCTGACAAAGGTTTAATTACTCATATTTATAATGAGCTAAATCAATTGTACAAAAAATCAAGCCATTCTCCAATTGATAAATGGGCAAGGGAAATGGATAGGCAGTTCTCAGATAAAGAAATCAAAACTATTAACAAGCACATGAAGAAGTGTTCTACATCTCTTATAATCAGAGAGATGCAAATCAAAACAATTCTGAGGTATCACCTCACACCTAGCAGATTGGCTAACATAACAGCAAAGGAAAGTAATGAATGCTGGAGGGGATGTGGCAAAATAGGGACATTAATTCATTGCTGGTGGAGCTGTGAAATGATCCAACAATTCTGGAGGGCAATTTGGAACTATGCCCAAAGAGCAACAAAAGAATATCTACCCTTTGACCCAGCCATAGCACTGCTGGGTCTGTACCCCAAAGAGATAATGGACACAAAGACTTGTACAAAAATATCCATAGCTGCGCTCTTTGTGGTGGCCCAAAACTGGAAAACGAGGGGATGCCCATCAATTGGGGAATGGCTGAACAAACTGTGGTATATGTTGGTGATGGAATACTATTGTGCTAAAAGGAATAATAAAGTGGAGAAGTTCCATGGAGACTGGAACAACCTCCAGGAAGTGATGCAGAGCGAGAGGAGCAGAACCAGGAGAACATTGTACACAGAGACTAATACACTGTGGTATAATCGAACGTAATGGACTTCTCCATTAGTGGCGGTGTAATGTCCCTGAACAACTTGCAGGGATCCAGGAGAAAAAAACACCATTCATAAGGAAAGGATAAACTATGGGAGTGGAAACGCCGAGAAAAAGCAACTGCCTGAATACAGAGGTTGAGGGGACATGACAGAGGATGGACTCTAAATGAACACTCTAATGCAAATACTATCAACAAAGCAATGGGTTCAAATCAAGAAAACATCTAATGCCCAGTGGACTTACGCGTTGGCTATGGGGGTGGGGGGGGGAGGAAAAGAAAATTATCTATGTCTTTAACGAATAATGCTTGGAAATGATCAAATAAAATATATTAAAAAAAATAAGAGGACACGAGTAAGAGCATAGGAAGCAGACACAGTATTTTTCAAGAAAGAAATCAGTGATGAGAACTCTTCTGCATTCTCCAGGAATCTCTTATCCAATATGAATCAGTATTAAAATCTGTGCTAAGATATTCCTGACTTTCAAGCAGAGATGCTCCAGTGGGCAGAGAACACCAGAAGAGGATGCCTCAGACCATCATAGCCTCTGTTCCAAGAGGAAGGTAGCACCAGGTAATATACTAGGAAGCAATTTTATGAGAGTGGATGGGTGAAGTAATGGAGGAAGGTTCCAGAGAAGAGCCCACTGCTTTGAAAGAAGAAAGGTTTAATCTTTTATGTAATAGTTTTGGAATGAATGTCCCATTTATTTATTTTTACAAAGGAGAGGCGAGTAGAAATTTTCCTTTCTTCCTTCTTTTTTGGCTCCAGAGAATATGTACAGGGAAATGCTAGAGGAGCTACATTTCCTGTCAAATAACCAAAGGAAAAAAATTCAATTTATATGATTTTCTTTCATTGGTGAGTGGGGAGGAGGGAGATGGAATATCTTTTTTTATAATGAAGGATACATGAAAATTCTTTTAAAACCTGGGCCCTTTGCTCCCTCAGAAAGCAAGTAAATAGGTACTTAAATAGACAAGTCAAAAGTCTTTATTGCCCTATATCAGGAATCTGATTTAATGAACTAAAGCCAGTAATGATGCTTTTTTTTCTAAAATAAAGTTATTGTGCTTTAATCTTTAAAAGGAAAAGACAAGTTTTAATAGAGACATAGAGAAACCATAGGAAAAAACTATGAAAATATTATTTTCATATTGGGGAGTCTTGCAAGCCACTATGTTTAGTTGACATCATTGCTTTAAACAGCCTTCTATTTTGATCACACCCCATGTTTCTCTGCTCTAATTCTTTACCAATTGCATTCTGTATTATGTTTTCTGCAAGAAAAAATCAAGGGTATCCTTCTGAAGATGTGTGGATGACAAAAAAAGCCAAATAATATATGAGATCTAATTGTGGTACTATGCCCATAGTTCCTAGGATGAGCCACCAAAGTTTGTGGGGTGGAGGGGACATGTGCTTATTTTTTTTCCGAAAAAGGTAAGCCACTGCAGCTCTCAGATAACATAAATATCATGTGATACAGCTGTTGCTAAGAGCAACCACACATCTTTTCTGTCATTTCTTTATCCCTAAATGCTCAATCCTAATGATGTCCTCAATACCATGAAATCTGTGTCTCTGACTTCCAAAGTTTAACAGGATATAAAGTCTACAAAAGCCTGTGAGAGGGAGAATGTGTATGTATGTATATGGGGAATGGGGGCGGTGGTAGTCCCTAGAAAGAGTCCTGATCTTGGTGCTTATAGCTGAGAAAAGAGGACAGTATCTACTATATTAAAACTGTGACCTTTATTACAAAATGCAGCCAAGATATGAATATTAGATAATCTAAGAAGACTGAGTCTAGCTTGTGATATTGCTACCGTTTGTATTCAAATGTCCATAATGGGGTTTGGTCAGTAGTTGAAATTGAATTAGATATATTTTTTTTCAAAATTCTGAAGACCAAAGATCACACTTTTTGATGATAAGCAGAGAAATACTCAACACCTAATATTGTGGGAACAAAGAGTATTTCTCACTATTTTTATCTTGTTTGATTGAAAAAAACTAGTGGAAATTCAACAGAAAGTCTCTCCTTCTCCAATTCACTCTGGCTGCTATGAGGAAGAAGGATCGGAATGGAGAGAGACTTGAATCTGGGACACTAATTTGGAAGCCATGGTGACCACTTAGGCAAAAGGTGAGGAGAACCTGTACCATCTTTGTGATTTTATGAGGAGGGAGAAAGGGGTGGATACCAGAGATATTGTAAAGATAGAAAAGATTCAACAAATGGTTGGATATATGGGTTGAGTATGACAATGATGTGGTAAACCTGACTTGACAAACCTAGGAAGAAGGTGGTACCATCAAGAAAGATTAGATTTGTTCCATTTGGTCCATCCTTACTTCTATATGTCTCTTCCTTATATCATTATTAGGCACAAACTGTCAAAAGACAACGGCTATAGCAGCATTCTCTCCCTCTCGAATCATGTAGAACATTAAGAATAACTATAGTATCAGGAATGCCAACACTCAGAAACACTGAGTCTAACAAGGGAAGGCAAGAATAAGAAAAAAATGACATTTATCTGAGAAAAAAGGCAGAAATAAAGAAAAAACTGAGAACACAGGGATGGAAGAGCTGCTCACTATGGATATGCTTCTGTTTTCTCTGTAAAGCAAATCATTGTTTACACCAGAATGTCAGAAGAAAAGTGCCACCCAAGAGAATTAAGGAGAGTAAAAAAAGGCCCAAACTGCCTTTGATGAATTCAAGTCCCATGGCTCAAGCTAATGGCATCCCTGGATCCTGAAAAAACTGGCAGATAGGATAGATAAGGAGTTCCACCTACTAAAACACTAGATTGAATCTAAGACGACCAATTTTAATAGGAATAAAGATAAAGTCTTGTACTTAGGTACAAAAAAAATCCATGCTATGAATAGGAGATGGAGGAGTTATAGACTGTAGGATTTTTTGCAGATTGCAAGCTCCAAATGAATCCGTATGGTTTGATGTTGCTACTGGAAAACTAATACTTTGACTTGGTACCTCTAAAGCCTTGAATGTTACTTTGTACATAGGTGGTGTTTAAGAAATATAGAATAGAATTAAATTTAGTTGGAGTAGAAGTAAAGAGGGTCACTAGTTTATAGGAGACAATATCCAAGGATAGGGTAGGAATATGGTCTCTGCACAAATATATGAAAATGATACCTCTGAAAAATAAATAATAATACCTAATATTTATATAGTGCTTTAAAGTTTACAAAATGCTGTATGACTATTATCAAATCTTCTTCTCACAACAACCCTGAGAGATAGATACTATTATCCCAATTTTATCAACGAGGAAATTGGGACAGAAAGATCTTAAATGACTTACCCTGAGTCACACAATTAGTAAGCATTTGAGGCAGGATTTGGACTCGAGCCCCATGTTCTATCCACTGTGGAGCCACCAAACTGGATAATAAGGAAGTCAACATACAAACAACTATAAATAGACAAGTTATATGCAAGGCAAAATGGAAATCATCGAGAAAGAGGGAAAGTATGAGAATAAAAGTGGATTAGGAAAGGCTTTCTGTAGAAGTTGAGACATAAAGTGAGGATTAAATGAAAGCCAGGAAGAAAAGATGAGGAGAGAGACAGTTTCAGGCATGAGAAGTTTCAGCCAGTAAAAACACTCAGTGAAGAGATAGAGTACTTTGTGCCAAAACAAGGAAGCCCATATCAATGGATTAGAGTACACAAGGGGAATAAAGTATAAGAAGACTAGAAAGGCAGGAAGGAACCAGGTTATAAAGAGCTTTAAAAGTCAAGTGGGTTTAAAATTGGAGCCTAAATTAGAGTTTATGGAATTAGGGGTGGGATATCATGGTCACACTTGAACACAGTACTTACAAAAATAGTCTTGGGAAAGCTAATGACCCTACAGAGTCAAGGTTTTCATAAAGTACTATGACAACAAAGATAATGCTTATTTATTGCTATTTCAGGAAACAAGAGAAGAATCAAAAAAAGGGATAAGGCAGTAGATCAGCAGTGGATAGTACAATGACAATCATCAGTGGAAGGAAAATAGATGGATTTAACTCCTTTTGTATTTCTTTTATCTCTACTAGTGAGTGATTTTCAGACACAAAAGTATGCAACAAAAATAGATAACAAGGAAGTAAAACTCAAGATATAAGTGTAGAGATGGTAAGAAAGAATCACCCAATGAATTCAATTCACAGTGTATGGGTATGTTGTGTCCAACTCTTCATAACTTCAGTGGGCATTTTTCTTGGCAAAGACATTGGAGTTTACCACTTCCTGCTCCAGCTCATTTAACAGAAGAGGAAATTGAAACAAACAGGATGAAGTGATTTGTCCAAGGTCAGTGTCTGAGGTCACATTTCAACTCAGGAAATTGCATCTTCCCAATTCCAAGGTCAGTGCTCTTTCTACTACACCACCTATCTGCCCATTCAATTCACTAGTGCCAGGTAAAGTTTATTTCTGGATATTTAAAGAACAAGTAGATGTGATTATTGTATCATTTTCAGTGATTTCTGAAAAATCATGGGGAAAAAACTGCCAAATGTCCTAATTTTCAAAAGAAGGAAGATGAAATATTCAAATTATGTTGTGAACTTTCTTCCAGTACTCATAAAATTCTAGAAACTATACTGAAGATATGCTTTGTGAAATGAAAGTAGATATCACTGAAAGTGAGCATTGGTTGATTAAGGGCAAGTTATGATAGATTGACATAAAGAATCTATTGAACAACTTTACTAGACTGCTGGCTGAGTCTAAAAAAAACCAAAATGGTCTCAGCTAGAAGAATGGGTTGAATCATTTTTTAAATTGTTGCAACCACGTGCTCAGTAACCACTCTTATTTCATTGTAAAGCACAGGTTCTTTTAAGGCACTTGTGTTCCCAAGTGGGTTGCACAAATAAGTTCTTAAATGAGGCTCCAGTGGGCATATAAAGGCAAAAAAATTGTACTAAAAGGGTTAACATATCTCTGCCCATTACTAGCCAATTTGATCCCTGGGTGCAACATCCACAAAAGGAAAATTTGCAAAAACAGTGTTTAGAAGTCCCCATCTCCCTGGGACAATCAGAGCATCAACAGTAATCAAATGGGAACATCAAGGATATGGGAAAATCTTGGGTGGGGGTGGGGAGTGCAATGTAGTTATACCTGGTTTGCTTCTGAATGCTTCTGTTTAGATATTCTATGCTACCTCCTTAGAACTAGGAGAATTCTATCAGCTTCTTCAAAATCACCAGGGATAGATCAAGTGCCAGCCAATCTGCACCTGCCTTCCCAAGGTTCCTTTTATGCTGCTCATTCTTGTAGTTGGTTTAGAAGAGAGACAGACACCTCATTGTTGGTGCAGCTCAGCCTGATTAGATCTTGTATGAAACAATCACATTGCTAATCAGTCTGGTCTGTTTACACGGCTACAGCTATCAGCAGCCCACAGCTGGGAGTGACAACTTCCACAATGACAAAAATGCTAACAATTAACCTTCATTCACGTTGGATGGTAGATTGACATTCGTGATGCTCATGAAAATGGTATGGAAAGGCACTCTCCCTGACCTTTCAGAACATATAGAAACCTAAGTCATGGTGAGTAAGAAAGCATGTTTAAGAGAAGCAGATATTAGGAACAGGCCTTCAGCCCCACACCTCCATCCCCGGTCATCCCTTGATAGGATAAAAGAGGATGAAGTAGAATGACCGTCTTATGAGAAATTCTCAAGATGGCTGAAGGAAACCCATACATATCAAATAAGTTATGGTGTCTCTCTTTTAACCAATTTTTTTTCCTCCAGTGTATTTCTTCTTCAGTACTACATCAGAAATACCTCCAGGTTTCCTTCAATGCACAAATCATGAATTACCTCCAACTCAAAGTTTTTCCTGCAACCTACATTAGCAATCACTCTTTCTTGAAAGTACTTTGCATTTACTTATCTGTGTATATGCTATATTTCCTCCCTTCCTTAGAATTTAAGCTTTTGAAGACAATCTTATCTCTTGTGCCTAGCACCAGGGCATTTTTTCTGGGCATGTAATTTAAGGAATTGGTTTAATTTATTCATTCAGGAAACAAGCATTTTTTTGAATACCAGCTACACATCAGGCATGGTGCTAGCCACTGGATATAGAAAGCAAAAAGTAGCATTTTCCCCTAGATCCTCCACTTGCATTATCTTAAATTCAGATTTTAAAGTGAGTTCTAACTCCTTATAGTTGAAGTGACATTAACTGTTTGGGGGGGAGGGTACTCATTATTTAATCTTTAAGAGTCCCATTGAAAAAATTCATAAGAATCCTTCTACAGAATGGAGATTCTAGAATTTAAAAAATAACTTGGCTGCAATCATACTTAAGAAACCCCAAATTAGGGATTCTGCTTTTAAATTCAAGTGGAGGAAAGGGAAATCAAACTCAACTTGGTTAACGAATAATGACTGAACAATGATGACGATTTATTTCTAGGCCCAAATCCCCATGCACACAGGGAAGCCACTTCACTAGGCATTAAAATGAGAACTAGATAAGCATTCATATGACCTGCATTTAAATCCTAGCTCTGCAACATAATACCTGTGTGACCTTCATTCCACCTCTGGGTCTCAGTTCCCTTCTCTATAAAATGAGGGGGTTAAAGTGACTATATGACCTTGATATTTCCTGCCAGTTTAAACATTTTATGATTTCAAGTCATTAGTGATGAGGTTAGAACTGAAGATCAAAACATTAAAGGCAAGACCAAAAACATTTCATAAAAGAATCATTTGGAAAAGTTAGCCAACCATTTGGCCTAGACTTTAAATTATTCTCTTAATTCAATTTGCATTATTTTTTCCTTTTAATTAAAGCATTAACAGACTAATTAGCAGAGGCATAAAAGAAATGTAGGCTGGCATAATCCTGTCTATTTTAACTTTCTCAGAGACCAGATTTTATTCATTTTTATGTGGTGAGTAATTGAACTTCCTTTGGGACAATGCCAAGACTCTGCCCTAGATCCTAGAAGTGGTCCAGGTCCATGGTGGAAATGCCTAGTCCTAAAAGAAAAAGAAACAAGATAATATGAATTTGTCATGAGAACTTCTAGTGTTACCTCTGAGCCTCTCTGCCACCTATAAGAAACCATATCATAGTCAGTATACAGAAGAATACTGTTCTACTCTATCAATGACAGGAAACAAAACAAATCTCCTTTTCTCTACCACATCCCTTTATGGAAGCAACCACTAGGGTTCTTAACCTTTCTTGTGCCCTGGAGTCCCTTGGCAGTCTGGTGAAGCCTATAGACTGCTGTACAGAACAATATTTTTGAAGACATAAAATAGAATATATAATATTATAAAGGCAGTGAATTATGCTGAAATACAGTAATGAAAAAAAATTTTAAACTCAACAAGGTCATAAACTTGAGGTTAAGAATCCCAACAAAATACATTTTTTGCTATCATGTTCTAGCCCCTGTGTATTTAACTATTAAGTAGCCTGTATATACTTAGTGCTTTTGAAGTACTTAGAATTCCAGTGTCTGGACGACCTGACTGGTGTTTTAACTGAAAATGCTACAACCATATATATTCTCTTGAAATGAAATTATCACAGAGGGTATGGTTCTAATTCAGAATGTATACTCTGACTGAGGGTTGGTTTGAGTGACACCATGCTGGAAGAGAAGGTACAAGGGAATTGTAGGAGGACTAATGTTAGAAAGATACATCAGAAGAAGATTCTGTAGAATGTCCAGTGCCAGGATAGGGACTATTCAGAAAGCCACTGAAGGTGTCTCAAGAGGGAGTATATCATCAAAAATGTGTTTGGGAAGACCTTCACAGTAGCATAGTAAAAAGAATTTTGGATTTAGAATTAGAGGACTTCAATTCAAATCTTGAGACCACATAACAATAGAATTGTTGCAGTGTTTGCATTCTAATGGGAGAAGAAATGTAGTCTCAGAGATCTAATGTCTTCAAGTGTCATAGAGAAATAAATAAAGCTGAGGACCTGTTAGTAGTTTTATTATATTTTGATGGTCTGAAGAGGAAAAAAAATAAGAGAAGGAAAAACAAATACATTAGGGAAGAAAGAGGGAGGAAGACACATATCTCACATAATTGAGAAGACTACACTCACAAGAAAGGGGAGCAGGCATCATGTGAACCTCACCTTCATCTAAAATGGATAAAACAGGGTTGAACACACATAATAGGGAACCAGGATAAACAGAAAGAAGAGGGATGGGAATTAAGAGGGAGGTGAGTCAAAGAGGGATTAGTCATAAACAAAACAAATTTGAAGGTTGAATTATATAAGTGTACTAAAAATCAAAGAAAGAAAGGGTAAGAATCTGATCACATACAATTTGAGGAGATAAGAGAAAATGGTACAGAATCAGAATGCATCAATGCAGACTACTAGCACTGAAGACACGCTGTACATCACCCTCTTTTTTTAAAAGGAGGACAGTGGGGTATGAAGAGACTAAAAAATAAGTTTAAAAGGTGAAAATGGAGGAAAATATACAATTAAAAATTATTACTTTGAATATGAATGGGATGAACTCACCCATAAAATGGAGTTGGGAAGCACAACAAATTAAAAAAAGCAGAATTCAACATAGCTGTTTACAAGAAACATATTTGAAACATAAAAATTCAAAGAGTTAAAATAATGGGCTGGAGTAAAATTTATGCTTCAAGTGATCTTAAAATCACAAGGGGAGCAATCATAATCTCAGGCAAGGTAACAATAAAAACAGACCTGATTTAAGGAGATAAACACAGAAACTATGTTGTACTTTAATGCAAAACAGACAATGAATTAACAGTAATATATATGTTTGCCTATTATATATTTATACCCACACTGAATGGAATGACATCTATACACAAGAGAAAAATAAATTAAATTACAAGAAGAAACAACTGGCAAACTAATACTACTGTGGGAATTTCAAGTACTCTTCTCAGATATATACAAATACACAAATCTAATCAAAAGATAAAAATAAAAAAGCTAAGTATATCTCAATAGAATTTTTGAAAAATCAATATATAGAACTCTAGTTAATTGCCGAAAGGAATTCATATGAAGTAGTTATCATTATGACATTTTCCAGTTTTTTCCTACAATAACAACAACAAATCTGCTCCTAGAATTTTGTGCAAATTGGTTTTTTTCTGTTTTCTTGATCTCTTTGTGGTAAAGTCCTAGCTGTGATATCACCGCATCTAAGGTAATGCTCAGTTTAAATATTTTTTAATGTATTCCTTCACCAAACATGCATCAGTGTGCCCGTCTTCCCATAAGCCATACTTATAATTTTAAATATTTAATTTAATAATTTAAATACATAAGCCAACTATAATTTTTTTTATATCTCTGGTAATCATATGGGTAGATATGGTACAATTATATTTTAGTATAATTTATTTCCCTTATATGAACATATACAATAACCAAAGGATTATTCTAGAAAGCAACCAAAAATAATCATCTGGAGAAAAAACCATCTAGATGAAAGATTATGAAAAAAGGACAGTTAGGTGGGTTCAGTGGTTTGAGAGCCAGGCCTAAAGAAGAGAAAATCTAGGTTCATATCTGGTCTTGGATACCTTCTGGCTATGTGACTCTGGTCAAACCACTTAATCCCCACTGCCTAGCCCTTACCTCTCTCTACCTTGGAACCAATAAACACATTAAGATGGAAGGTAAGGTTTTTTAAAAGAAAGAGTATTTTAAAAAAGGAAGGAGAGACTAAGAGTACAAGATTTCAAACTGTAATATAAAGCATTAATAATCAGAACAATTTGGTACTGGCTAAAAAATATAAAAAGTGATTAAGGAAATAGATTAGGTACACAATCTACAAGAGAAAAACAAAGTCAAGCAATATGTAATAGACAAATCCACAGAGACCATATATTAGAGTGATGACTCATCATTGGCTTGTAATGATTCACATTTTACAAAAATTATTGAGGAGAATGGAAAGTAGTCTGTTACAAATTAGGTTAAGAACAACATCTCATACATAGTCCTACAGTAATCTCCAAATGAATATATGACCCAGGTACAAAAAGTCACACCATAAACAAATGAGGGGAAAAAAGAAAAGTTTATCTTTTGGACTTTGGACAGTAGAAGAGTTTATAATGAGAAATGGGATAGGGAGGATCACAGAAGACAAAATAGACAATATTACTGCATAAAACAGAAAAGTTTTTTTTCACAAATAAAATCAATGCAGATATAATGAACCAATTTAAATATCAAACTGACAGCGATTCTCAAAAGGTAATGACCAATGACTATGAACAGGTTATTTTAAAAAGGAAAAAAAAATCCAAGTTATCAATATGCTATGAAAACAATTCTCTACATCACTAATAATTAGGAAAATTAAAATTAAAACCACTATGATAAAAAACCCACACCCATATGATTGCAGAAGATGTTCAAAAAAGAAACAATTAGTGGATGGCTTATGGGAAGACAGGCACACACTGATGCATGGTAGGTGAAGCTATGGATTGGCCCAGCCATTAAGGAAAGTTGCAACTATATGCAAAAAATAATTAAACTGACAACACACACAGTGATGCCATTGCTAGGCCTTTAACACAGAATCCAAAGAAATAGGAAAATATCTCATTAGCACAAAAGTATTTGCAGCAGATTTTCTGTTGTTACTGTAGGAAAGAACTAGAATTGAAGGGATTATTCATTAACTGAAAAAATGAATGTATAAATTATGATATATGAATGTGACAGAACATTATTGTTCCATAACTGATGTTGAAGGCGAAAGTTTCAGAGAAACCTGAGAAGACCATATGAACCAATGCAGAATGAAGTGAGTTTTATTTAGGAGGACAAACTGTACAATATCAAAATAATAAATGCAAACAGCTTTGAAAGAATTAAGAAGTAATCAATGTAATGTTCAAACATAACTCCAAGGCCTCCATGAAATGTTACTCACTTCCTGGCACAGGGGCTATGGACTCAAGGTGAAGAATAAGATCTATATATTGGACATGAGAAATATATGGCTCTGTTTTGCTTGGCTATGATAATTTGTTCAAAGGAATTGTTTTTATTTGAGAGAAGGTTTGGGGATAAAAGGTATACCAATCACAGAATCGCCACCACCCCACCAAAAAAAAAGAAAAGAAATAAGGCAGTCAATGAATCTTTTTTTTAATTCACAAAAGGAACAAAAGAAATATGGAAGGAAACATTCAAGAGAGATATGAAAATAACATGTTGAAAATATTCTATACTTTAAAAAATTCAAGCTAAATGTAAAAAAATCATGATCTCACATAGAGGCCTCTTTTTCTACTCTGTATTTGGAAAATTTTTATGTTAAGTTCAGAATTCAAAACTTGTGAGGATCTCAAATACACTCCATATGAGCTTTGGCTGAAGGCACGGGGATGGCTAGCCTGGAGCAGAAAAAGCTATAGATGTCAAGACAACAGTTAATTATTTGAAGTGTGTTCTATTTGGTTTCAAAAGAAAGAATTAGCAGTAACAAGTAGAAGCTGCAAAAGAGGCCAACAAAGGCCTGACGTCAGGAAAAACTTAGTAACAATTAGAAATAAAATGCATTGGGTATTGGGAAATTTTTTTGATGGGGGATAGGATTCTCTTCTGGGTATGATTTGAACTCATTGAATCTTTATGTCCCTTCCAACTCAGATTCTATGAAGGCTAACTACATAATCTCTAAGGTTCCTTTTGGTTCTAACATTCTGATTTCCAATCTAGTGTGGTCCAAGAATCTGCAGAGGAGTTTCAGGTTGAACCTTACCTTTGTAATGGATACAATTTAACTTGAAGTAGGTCATAACCAGTGGCACCATCCCACTTGATTCTACTAAAGACTCCAAACCCTGACAGAATGAGTAGATCAATCATTTGACAGAGATAGTATATCCATTAGGAGAGATTCCTGGAGGGTCATAGAACTGCTGCTAGAATTATTAGACTACCTCCATGCATTAGGGAAAAGAGATTTCTAAATTTTCCAATAACTTTGCAAAATGTTTTCAACTCTCTTCAACTGAAGGCAACAATGAACTTAGCCAAAATTTCTAATCATCCTCCCACTCCACATATTAGTTTGCAAGCTCTAGTCCCCAAAATGGTGTTCTATACTTAGCCTTAAAAAGGTTCAGATTTGGCAATGAAGTTAATTATATACAATTATTACAATATTGTACCACTCCAGGTGATGCTTAATTAAACATTAAGTAGTTTTTCTTTTTATTCACCTATGACTCATGTTAGCAAGCACAAAAGAGAAATATGGGGTCTTTGAAAGAGCACTGGAGTGAATATTGGGAACCTTCAATTGAAAAATAGATTAGGTAGGGTAAGTCATATTCTAGGAGCACCTAACATATAAGGAGCACTTAGGAGTTTGCTAAGCTCATTCATACACATGTTTTGGCCCCCCATGGGCCTCACTTTTCTCAACTATATAATTAGCAAGTCAGACAAGATTATCTCTAAGTCCCCTTCCAGCTCTGACTACAAATCTATTACCCTTCCCAGGGAACATATTTGCATTTTGACACAATGAGAAAATAGATTCAAGGTTTTCTTGGGACAAAGACCGAATCATTTAACAATGAATGACATTACTGATAGTATAAATCATAATAATCAACAAACATGATACTGAGTTTTGTCTCAGAACAGTGCCTATGGCAGTATGGGGAAAAGATGAACAGACTTCTGATTTTTACTTGTTCACTCAGACAAAATTTCTCTTGCATGGACCCATTTTACCTTGGTGGAGGGTGTTCATGGGTGAGGTTTTCTGATCAGTTGTTTAATTCTTTATATTCAAAAGCTATAAAGGACCACAGAGTAGATGGGGAAGCCAAGAGCTAGACTGGGAAACTGATATTCCCAATATTAAGGGCCCAATTACCACCAGAGCTTATATTATAACTCAAACTTACTGAATCCTAGTCCATGCACTTCCTACCACTGACTGAAGAGATCGTTTCCTGTAAGCCCTAGTGCTAGGCCAGAATTTCTATTACTAGCTAATTATTCCATTGGGCTACAATATCAAGTCTTTCTGAAAACACCACTGTGAAACAAGTTCTTCTGAGAGGATAATAATCATCATAACAATAATAATTATAATGACAAATATTAACTTACATAATCCTCACAAGAACCCTATGAGGTAGGTGTTATTATTATTCCCAGGAAACTAAGTCAAACAGGTGAATTGACTTCAGGTCACATTTGAACTTGGGCCTTCCTGACTCCAGGCCTAGGTCTCTAGCCACTGTACCACTTAACTGACTCTGATAAAAAGAATACTATTAAGCAGTGATCAGCCATTAACATTTTAGTGTGAATTATTACTTTCCTACAAACAGCTAACTATGCTCAAGCCTCCACCACCATGACCCACAGGGTGGGTAAATTTCCACAGAGGTATATAGAGAGAAAGATCTAGCCTAGGGAATCTGTTTAGGATGAACAGGCAGGGGTGAATAGGAAAGATCTGATACCAGTTGGCTAAGAAAGTTGAAATATTTCATTTTAAAAAGTGGCGTAACCCAGCATCAGGGAATAGATAATGAAAGGCTAGGAAAACAAGGCAGGAATAAAAGGCTAGCTGACATGACTTCAGGAGCAGGAAATAAAAAAAATAATAAAACCTCTTCTTATTGCCAGAGATGATTAATTTTTGTATTATGTAACCCTTCAATACCTAGAACAAATGCTACAGTTTCCCAGACAGAGTCAAATTGGTCACTTTTAAGCTATTGAATGATAATATAGGATCTTTCAGGGTAGAGAACACCCACTATGTTTAACCTTTTTACTGGTTTTTTAACCCACATATTCTCCTCAGAGGAATATTAAGCCTTCACTTTACATTTTTAAATGCTCTGCACCTGGTTTAAACACCATAATACAACTCCCCATGCACCCAAAATTGCTTCTGCAAACGGAAATTTGAACAGTAAGAGCCTTTTAGATGAAATTCCCATTTTTCATGTCCCTTCTCCCTCCTTCCCAGGTCCCAGAGGCTTAAAGAGTTACTATGTCAAACACAGGCCACCAGAAGCAAGGTGAGGCTGCCTTTCTCTTGGCCAGCTGAAAGGTTTGTGGCTGATCTGAGAACTCCAGTCCGTTAGGATAAACCACATATACACACATACAAACTGACAACCGTCTGGACAAGTTAAAATTATATTAAAAACAATGGAAAGATTATGTGACTGCATTTCTATGTTTTTTACAATTCATATCACTACCTGCAAGGTTCAAAGTTTTTTAAAAAGCCCTTTAGAGCAAAGGCCCAGCAAATGCCCCTGGACAGGGCAAAGGGTGCCCAGTTCTGCCAGCAAACACAGAAGACTCCAGGCAATTCTTATGCAGCCAAATCCCACTTAAAACAATCCCCAGCCTCTCCTGGGATCTCCTGTAATCCTGGGATTAGGAGGATCAGCACCAGCACTGGTTGCTCTTTGCTCAGGGAATTTGCTCAGGCTGGTTGGAGAAGCTGGCTCTATTTTTCTTCCAATTTCAAATTCTGAGGTTGGGAGACTTTTCCTTATTCATGAATGTCTCCAGGAGGTCTTTGTGCATTGAAGGTACTGCACAGTCTTCTCAGGGTGAGTCTGAAGTGTGGAATACCTTTATTTGACCAGTTTGGGGAATCAAAGTCAAATTTCCTACCTTGCCCCTCTAACTATTCCTTTTGGGGGGATAATCCTGCATGCCAATTTAAAATCTATAAACCTTACAGAACCCTTCTACTTTCTCTAAAAAGAAACTTGCCTTCAATACTCTTTGAGATCAATAAGGGACCATCCAGATCACTCTAACTAGCCCAAATTTCCAGGTGTAAACAGATTAGTAATTAGTTAACTAGAATCTTTGGCCTTGGGATCCCTTCCCTCTTCTAGTCTGTTAAAGTTCTAATTTATTGCCCTCTCTAGGGTCTGACAGTATTAGTCCTGCTTTTGCTTCATAACCAGGTAGATACTTGTTCTCTAGTGTTAATACTTTTTTTACCCTGTGCATGTAAAATACAGCAAAATAGAACTCGTGGAAAAGGAGATCTCACTGTTATGGATGCTGTAAATGCAGTACATTAGGCAAATAGAAATGCTATGCATTTTTCATCAATTCAAAGGATTTAAGAGTCAGGAAGATTTGAATTATAAATGCTATTTTTCAGTTTCCATCTCCAAGCTTCCAAGAGCCCTCCAACATTTCACTCTCACCCCATTTCTTTAAGATGGAGGAGTAGGTAGATATTAAAAAGATTCTATGTTCCACCTTCTATGATCATTACTTTATTTTCCAGAAGTGTATCCTATTCCGGTAAGACAGATATGTCCCATTGATCTTAGAATTATGCTGTTCCATGGCTATGATTTCTTTCTGTGAAATCATCCTTGGGTATTTTAGATTTATTACCAATTGGCTGGTACAGTGTGGTTTTCAGTTGCTGAAAATTTAGAGTCCATTACAAAAGTGAGGTTTGGAGTAATTTCCTGGATTGTCTGTGATGCCAAAGACCCCACCAAGTGCAAGTTCACCATATGCACCCCCCCATTCTGTGACCCCCATTGGGCTGTCTATCCCAGTTGAGCAAATCTGTCTTACTTGCCTAACTAGTGAATATTACAAGAGGGAAAGAGGCCACTAGATCTTCCCCTACCCAAGGTTTTAATTACTTCTACAATAGATAAGCAGTCTTCTAGTAACTAACAACAGAGTGGTACATGCCAGAGTATGTTCTTTGCTTTATTTCTATCATGGGAATCTAAGTCAAGGGGAAAAAAAACTCAAGTTCACAGCATCATGTAAGAAACCATTTTTCTCTCTTTTTTACCCTTGAGAAAAAATAACTTCTCTTTAAAGCACAACTGGAGGATCAGTACCTGAGATATCATACTAGGTAAAATTTCAATGGATATATATCCCCTTCAAAGGGGAAAAACAGTAATATGGAGACAGAATATTGGGATTTGAGGGAGAAGGTAAGTTTTTTTCTCTTGCATTTATTAAAAACTTTCAGCTGACTCTGTCATCCCCTCATGTTTTAAGTCTATATCTCTTTTCCCTTTCACAGCTGAACACTTGGACAAAAAAAAGTCATCCAGCAAACCAACAACAAAACACTCACTGAATGTCAAATATATATTGATGTCAAGCACTAACCTGGAATGGTTCCTACACTGAAAAGGACTATATATTCTAAAGAGATGCAAGACATATAATAAGTAGGTGAAACACAAGATATGTAAAAGAACTCCAACGTAATTTCGATTAGACTAGCAGCTTGGGGATAAGGAAAGTTCTCTTCTAGGAGGTAGCCTTTAAGTGAAGCTCTGAAGGAAATCCAGGAATCCAAGAGGCAGAGATGAGGAGGAACTACATTCCAGACAGGGGAAAAGCTTGGAGATGGGTCACTGAGTTTCACAGAATCAAAAGATGGGCAATCTGGCTAGACTCTGATGTGGAGGAAGGAGAATGATCTACACTAAACCAGCAAAGGTAGATTGAAAGCACGTTGTGAAGGAATCAGAATTCCAAAGGAGAATGTTTTTGATGCTTATATTATAGAGGGCCACTAGAGTTAGAGCAAGAACATGACAAAATTAGACTTTGGGCAATGGCATAAAGGAATGTAGGATTTAGGAATATCACTGGCAATTATGTGGATGATACATTAGAGAAGGGGATAACTTGTTACAGAGAGATCAATTAGGGAGACACTGTAATATTCCAGGCAAAAGGTGATGAGGGTCTCAACCAGGGTGGTGCATATATCTGTGCGATCAGAACAAAGAAGCTTGAAATGACACAGAGAAAAAATTAACAAGACTTAGCAACTGAATGGTAATGTGGGTCAAAAGACAGGCATAGTTTAATGATAATATAGGCAGAAGTCCAAATCCCTTTCAAGAATGGATAGACCAATTCATTGCTCCAACAACAATGCCCTCATGTGTCTATTTTCCCTAGGTTCCTCCCGTTTCTGATCTTTATTAATTTGATCACTGTGAATTAGAATCTCAGAATTGCTTTGATTTGCATTTCTCAAATTATTAGTGACTTCAAGCAATCTCTGTCCCCTTTACCCATATTGCTGTTGAAAGCTTGGATCTCATTTCTTGAAAACTGACTGGTCATATCCTTTAGCCATTTATCAATGTCTCATATTCTAAATGTGAATCAGTTACTTATATATCTTGGAAATTAGAGGATTTTTTTCCAGAAAAACGTAGAGCTCAGAATTTCTTCTATTTTACCTTTAGCTAATGCAACAACTATTAAGGAAATATCTGCTAAGTGCAAGGCCCCAAACTCAAATAGGGCAGGTTAGACAGCCATGAAGTCTTTATGAAACATCTATTATGTGCCAAGTAAGTGCTAAGTAAGCACTGGTGATAGAAAAAGGCAAAAGAATAGTCTACACACGAAAGGAGCTCCCATTCTAATTGAGGTGACAAGTAAAAAAGGCCACACAACTTGGAATATCTAAAACACCTGTAGGAGAGATGAAAGGCAATCACAGAGGGAAGGCACTAGCTGTTGATGTATGGTTTTGGAGAGGAAGGGATGAGCAAAAAAGCTTTCTGTAGAAGATGGCCTTTGAATTGGGTCTTTAGGGGATCCAGGAAAGCCAAGGGTCAAAGGCAAAGAAGAGCCCTTGGGGCCTTAGGTCTATACCTAATGATGGGATACCTAGCATAGAGCCCTTATCACATGGCCAATGGACAAATCCAGACTTGGGTAACAGCTGATAGTCTGTGGGTTTTCTACACCTTACTAACGTGCTTTTTTCTGCCTTTGATGCTGCTCTGCCTTTCACAGGGCTGGGACCTAAAATAAAGATGATCCCTCGTATCTAGAAACATGTGTTTATTCTTATATTTCTTATATTCAGAATTTCATTATACCAAAACATCTGAAAAAATCAATCCCTTGTCCATCTGCCTATGAAGGCTTGGATTAAGGATTTATGAGAATTGATGACAGAACTAGTATAGCAAAGAGTGGTCCCCTAGCTATCTCTTTCACCTTGGTTCTTTCCTGGCAAAGGCAGTTTGAGTTCAGGGAAGAAAACACAACTGTGATCATGATGACCATACAAGTGTTAATGGCATTAGCAGGATGCTTCATGTATTTGGTATCTACTTGCTTTCTCCTGGTTTAACAACGTAAATAATGAAGTTGATTTGATTTGATTTTTTTAAAGCTTTCATTCTCCTCTTTAAGCCTGTGTTTCATAAGCTTAATGTACTTGCTCAGGTTTGTGATGGAGACAATCCACCAGGTGAATAGCCCTAAGCTCAGGAGCTTGGAAGAGCTTATTCTGCCAGGCTGCTTATTGTTTGGAGTTATACTAGTCGACATGTTCTGATTATAATACCACAAAGCCCCGATATTTATTGCTGAATGAAAATGGTTTTTGCACTCAACCTTGATCCCCCTCCTTCTCCTTTGCATAAATAAAGTAAGTTTAGCATTAACTAAGGTGAAGTCTGAACAGAACTGACAAATTCAGAGGTCTGAAATTTAGGATTACTTTTATGGATTGCATCTCCAATATATCAGCATCAAAATGTCAAGGCTGGTAAGTCACAGGCAGAAGAAGTTTATGTGGCTTTGGGAACTTTCTGTTCATGGCATTTCTGGGTTATCTAGCACTGGTCGGAGCAACAGGACTGATAGGGCTGTTGAGAGGAATCCAAGGCTTAAATAAACTTCCAAACCAGAGATTTACTCAGGCGCATGGGGAGAATAAACTAGATCTTTAAGAAGAATGTAGGTTGTTGTGTGTTTTTCCCCCAGAAAAAGGAAGAAGGCAAAAACTGCAGTAAGGCAGTCTAAGCTGGAGTTCTTTTTTGGGAAATGTACAAGGGTCCTTACACTTTGAAGGATATGAAAGGCCAAAGCCTCTAGTTTCTTTTTTCTAGGAGAAGTGTTGCTAATGAGATGTCTTGTTTGAGTTTTACTTAAAAGGAAGGGATGGGGACATTCAGATCACATGACCAATAGGATCACAGATTAGTTGCTTTCTCCAAAATCCTTTAACTCTCTACCCCTCCAAAAATGAGTTCTGTGCCAGATGTAGAGCAATTATGGTTGAAGCCATAGGAAAAAGAAGAGAGAACCTGACAAGGTAAAATCCTTCTGAATCAACAACAGAGAACGCTAATATTTAAAGTGATCACTCAGCCCTTCTCCTGCAACAGCCTTCTCTCTTCAAAGAGGGACCCAAACTCACTGAAAGGCTAGAGCCTAAGATCTACCTTGAGATTCCTTCTGCTACAAACATGATACGTAGTGGCTTCTATCCCCAAACACACAGAAGACACTCACTCTGACTGGGTGTCTGCCTCTGCAGACAGTGCCAGAAAGACCTTTCCTAATTGCTCCCCACCCTACAAAAAGAGGTAGAGGCTGATTTATGAGGGAGAAAAGAGGTAAGGCAAGAGAGGAACTAGAGCAGAAGTCGGCATATGTATGTGCCCTGAAGCTGAAGAAAAAGGGACAGAAACCCAGATGGGAACAGTTTTCTTCCCCTTTCTTCCCAATAGAGACTGGGGTCAGGGACCCAGACCTAAACTCTATCTCATAATTCAGAAGTGGTTCGACATAGTTCAACACAGTTCCACATATCCTAAGGATACAACCAATAGCAAAGAGAGAAGAGTATCAAAGTGAGTGATAACAGGCAAGTATCTTTTAAAAAGCTAAGAAACAAGAGGCAGAGTCAAGTTGTACACCTGCCAAAAAGCCTGAACTCTAGAACACGCAGATGTAAGAGGAAGGAAGAAGGAAGGTTTCAGGACCCCTCCCACAACTACAGCTCTGAGCCTCTAGCAGTGGCTGGAATCTCGGGGTGGACAAGGGTGCTAGTCTGAAGGGAGAACCTTTCTGGCAAAGCTGCACCAGACTCAGCTCAGGGATTAGAACACAGGCGGCATAGAGGCAGCTAAAGGAGAAGCTCAGAGCAGGCAGGCCAGCCACAGTCAAAAAGGCTCCATCTTGCATAAACAAACTGCTTTTTCTGGAGGTATTGGCCTCAGGGCTCAGTCAGCTTTGAAGATCAAGGCCTCTCTGACTCAATTTCATCAATAAGGGCAGATAAAAAGCCTTCAGAGGACAGGGAAGCTCAAGCTCCAACACTCCTCCCCCACAGACAGATTTGAGAGCCTCATTGACTGAGCTCCAAGGTCAAAGGCTACAACAAAGTACAGGCAACAACCTTGACAACAGGGCAGGAAACCCAGTTCCTTTTCAGCCTCTGCTGTCAGCCAGAGAAGATCAGACTACTTGATCAAACAGCAGAACAGAAATGAAGCCCTTTCATAATAGAATAGGCCAAACTCACAAATTCAGCACAAAATGAGAGGAGCAAGACTACAGGCAACTACAGTAGGGAAAAAAGGGGGAAATACAAGTAAACAACAGAAACAGAAATTACAATTGACAGTTTCTATCCAGGCAATGAACAAAGAGCAAATAAAAGAGCGAAGGATCAAAGAACACCAAACAAAAACACAGAAAATCCAGCGAATTGGACACAGACTTTAGAAGAACTCAAAATACAATTCAAAAACAATTAAGAGAGGCTGAAGACAACTGGGAAAAGAACGTAAAAAGCAAAATAAATCATCTGGAAACAGAAAATAGTGTCTTGAAAGCCAAAACTAATCAACTTGAAAATGAGGTAAAGGAAATGAAAGATGAGGCAAAGAAGATGAAAGATGACCTCCAAAGAAAATCAGATGAGAAGGGGAAAGATGACCAAAAACCTAGGAATGAAATTCAGTCTTTAAAAACTAGAATCTATCAACTAGAAGCAAACGACTTCACAAGGCAGCAGGAAACTATGAAACAAACTCAAAGAATGAAAAAATTGAGGAAAATATGAAACACCTAATCCACAAAACAGAAAATTTAGAAAACAGCTCCAAGAGAGACAAATTTAAAAATAATTGGTTTACCAAAAGATCAGGACAAAAAAAAAAGCCTGGACCTTATTCTATAGGAAATTATCCAAGAAAACTGCCCCTACATTCTAGAGCAAGAGGGTAAGATGGAGATAGAAAGAATCCACAGATCACCTCCTGTACTTAATCCCCAACTGACAACACCCAGGAATATTATAGCCAAATTTAAAAACTACCAGACCAAGGAAAAAATATTACAAGTTGCTAAGAAGATGTCATTCAGATACCATGAAACTACAGTGAGGATAACACAGAATCTGGCTGCTTCTACAATGAAGGACCAAAAGTCATGGAATATATACCAGGAAAAAAAGGGAACTAGGTCTACAACTAAGAATCAACTACCCAGAAAAACTGACTACATTATTACAGGGGAAAGTATGGTCATTTAATAAAATAGAAGACTTCCAAACATTCATAAAGAAAAGACCAGAAGTGAACAGAAAATTTGATTCCCAAATACAGAACTCAAGAGAATCACCAAAAGGTAATTTAAAAAGGGGAAAAAACAAAATAAAAAAACATTTTAAAGGGCCCAATAAGTTGAAATGATATGTATTCCTACAAGAAAAGAGGACATTTGCAACTCTTAAAAATTGTTATTACCGGTGGGAGGTGGAGTCAAGAGAGGGCTGCATAGAAGGAGCTGAAGTTCAGACCGCTGAAAACCCTTCCTTACCGATCACAAACTGAATGCTCCTAGGAGAATGAAAATCAAACCCAACAACAATACAGAACCAAGGAACCCTCCTGCTGGACTCAACTCAAAAGGTAAGCCCTCCCCCAAAAAAATCCAGAATCCGAGAAAACTCAGTTTTTTTTAAACCCTTACCTTTTGTCTTGGAGTCAATACTGTGTATTGGCTCCAAGGCAGAAAAGTGGTAAGGGCTAGGCAATGGGGGTCAAGTGACTTGCCCAGGGTCACACAGATGGGAAGTGTCTGAAGCCAGATTTGAACCTAGGACCTCCCGTCTCTAGGACTGGTTCTCAATCCACTGAGCTACCCAGCTGCCCCCGAGAAAACTCAGTTTTAAGGGGAAGGCAGAAGGAAGGTCCCAGGACCCATCCCCCCCATACCTAGAGCTCTGGGCCTCCAGCAGCAGTGGGAACCTCTGGGTGGGCAAAGTGTTGGTCTGGAGGGTATACCTTGCAGGCAGGGCAGTGTCAATCTCAGAGTATCAAGCACAGACGGTGGGGAAAGAGCTAGAGAGGGAGCTGGCAGATTGGTCAGAGTCATGGAGATCTCCCATACTGCTCCAGCCTTCTAAGACTTTTTTGGTCTCAGAGCACACCTAACCCAACCCAGCTGAACTTAATCCCATCAGAAGTCTTCAGAACTCAGGGAAGCCTAGGATACAACACTGACTGCTGGACTTTAATCCAATCAAAAGCCTCCAGGGGACAGGGAAGGGCAAACTCCAACACTCTTCCCCCAGAAACTGCACCGAGAGATCTGACAAAGCTCCAAGAGGGGAGACTGACAGAAAGCCCCAAAACCAAAAAAAAAGGAGAGGAGCAAGAGCATAGACAAATGCAGGGAGCAAAGAAGGGGGTAAATATGAGCAAACAACAGAAAAAGAAGAAAGAAATTACAATTGACAGCTTCTGTACAGGCAACGAACCAAGAACAAACAATACACAGGAGGATGCAAGTAATATAACAGAAATCCCAGCGAATTGAACAGAGGCTTTGGAAGAACTAAAAATGTCAATTCAAAACACAACTAAGAGAGGCTGAAGACAAATTGGACAAGAATTTAAAAACTAAGATAAGTGATCTGGAAACAGAAAATAGTGTTTGAAAGTCAAAATCAACCAGCTTGAAAATGAGGCAAAGGAGATCAGAGGTGAGTAAAGAGAATGAAAGATGACCTCCAAAGAAAATCAGACCAGAAGGAGAATGATGCCCAAAAAGCCAGGGATGAAATCCAGTCTTTAAGAACCAGAATGCAACAACTAGAATCAAGTAACCTCACAAGGCAGCAGGACACAATAAAACAAAACCAAAAGAATGAAAAAAATTGAGGAAAATATGAAGCATATATTTAAGATATGAAACCTCTGAGAAACTGTCTACAAATCCTTCCCATTTTCTGCTTTCCTCCCAATCTTGGCTATATTAATTTTATTTGTACAAAAAAATTTTAATGTAATGTAATCAAAATTGTCCATTTTATCCTCACATTGCCCCCTCTCTTGTTAAGTCATAAATTTTTCTCTCCATTAATGATAGGTAATGTGTTCCCTGTTCTAATTTGCCCATGAACTTCCCTTTATGTCTAGGTAATGTATCCATTTTGATCGTATTTTGGTAAATGCTATAGGATGTTGGTCTATAACTAGTTTGTACCAGACTGCTTTCTGGTTTTCCCAAGAATTTTTACCAAAAAGTGAATTTTTACCCCAAAGCTAGGATCTTTACTTTTGTCAAATACAAGATTACTATAATCCTTTTCTACTATTGCATGTTTGTTCTGTTCCACTGATCTACCTTTCTATTTCTTATCCAGTACCAGATAGGACTGATATAACTTCTTTATAATAAGTTTTAAAATCTAGTACTATTAGATCTCCTTCCTTAAGATTTTTTAATTAATTCCTTTGATATTCTTGACTCTTTCTTAATGCAAATGCATTTTTAATTAATTTGTTCTAGCTTGATATCTTTTGGTAATTTAATTGGGATGGCATTGAATAAGCAGATTAGTTTAAGTAGGATTCTCATTTCAGTTATAATGGTTCTGCCCACCCATGAACATTCTGCAAATATTTAAATTTGACTTTGAGTAAAAAGTGTTTTACAATTTGTTCATGTAGATCCTGGGTTTGTTTTGATTCATATATTCCTAGATATTTTATTCTGTCTATAATTATTTACAAGGATTATCTCTTTCTATCTCTTCTTGAAGGACTTTGTTAGTGATCTATAGAAATTCTGATGGTTTATGAGTTTATTTTATATCCTGCTACTTTGCTAAAAATTTTTATCAACTTTCTAGCTGAATCTTTAGGATTTTTCATATATACTGTCATGTCAACTGCAAAAAAAGAGATAGTTTTATTACCTCTTTGCCCATTCTGATTCTTTCAACTTCTCTTTCTTTTCTTGTAGCTATTGCTAGACTTTCTAATATAATACTGAATAATATTATTAAGAATGGGTTTCTTTGTTTTATTCATGATATTATTAGGAAGGCTTAGAGTTTATCCCCTTTACAAATAATACTTGCTTATAGTTTTAGACAGATGCTTCTTATCATTTAGGAAAGAATCCATCTAATGGCTGAGTAAGTTGTGGCATACTATTGTGTTATAAGAAATCAAAAACAGGAGGATTTGAGAAAAACCTGAGAAGACTTACACAAACTGACACAAAGTGAAGTAAACAGAACCAGGTGAACATTATACACAATAACACCAATATTGTATGATGAACAACTGTAAATAACTTATTTTCAGCAATACAATAATCCAAGACATTCCCAAAGGACTCTTGATGAAAAATGCCAGTTACTTACACAGAAAGAACTGTTGGGAGTCTGACTCCAGACCAAAGCATACTATGCTTCATTTTCTTCCTTCATTTATTTTTGTTTGAGTTTCCTTACACAATATAATTAATATGGGAAAAAAGTTTTGCATGATTTCACTTATAAAATCCTTATAAGACTGCTTACTGTCTCAGCAGGTGGGAAGTAGAAGAGAAAAGAGGGAGAGAATTTGAAACTCAAAAATTAAAAAAAATTTAAAATTTGTTTATAAATGTAATTATGGAAAAATAAAATATTTTATCAAACTCAGAAGAAAAAATCCATTTATAACTTATGCTTTCCAGTGTTTTAAACAGGAAATAGTATTATATTTTGTCAAAAGTTTTTCTGTACCTATTGATATAATCATATAATTTTGGTTACTTTTGTTACTGATATAATCAATTATGTTGATAGTTTTTTTATATTAATTCATCTTTGTATTCCTGGTGTAAATAATTTGGTAACAATATATAATCTTTATGATATATTATGGTGGTCTCCTAGTTAATCTTTTATTTTGGATTTTTGTATAAATATTCACTAATGAAACTGGTCTATAATTTTCTTTTTCTGTTTTTTTGAGATTAATGGTTTAGGTATAAGCACCACATTTGTTTGTTTCTTGAAAGGAGCTGGGTAGGATTCCTTCTTTACGTCTTACCCCAGATAATTTATTTAATATTGGAATTAGTTGACCTTTAAATATTTTGTAGAAATCATTTGTAAATCCATCTGGTCATAATGTTTTTCTTAAGAAGTTCTTTAAGGCCTGTTCAATTTCTTTTTCTAAATATGTTTATTTAGACACAGTATTTCTTCCTTGGATAGTTAGGTAGATTATTTGTGTAAGTATTCTTCCAATTCACTTAAGTTGTTAAATTTTTTGGCAAATAACTCCTAATAACTGCTTTAATTTAATCTTCATTAGTGGTATATTCGCCCTTTTCATTTTTTTTTAACATTATTTTGATTGGTCGTTTTCATACATTATTCACTGGAAACAAAGATCATTTTCTTTTCCTCCCATCCCCCCCCCCCCCCCGCCTTTCCCTCTCCCATAGCCAACGCATGATTCCACTGGTTATCACATGTGTTCTTGACTCGAACCCATTTCCCTGTTGTTGGAATTTGCATTAGAGTGTTCATTTAGAGTCTCTCCTCAGTCTTATCCCCTCCAACCCTGTAGTCAAGCAGTTGCTTTTCATCGGTGTTTTTACTCCCACAGTTTATCCTCTGCTTGTGAGTATTATTTTTTTTAGATCCCTGCAGATTGTTCAGGGACATTACATTGATACTAATGGAGAAGTCCATCACCTTCGATTGTACCACAATGTATCAGTCTCTGTGTACAATGTTTTCCTGGTTCTGCTCCTTTCGCTCTGCATCACTTCCTGGAGGTTGTTCCAGTCTCCATGGAATTCCTCCACTTTATTATTCCTTTTAGCACAATAGTATTCCATCACCAACATATACCACAATTTGTTCAGCCATTCCCCAATTGAAGGGCATCCCCTTGTTTTCCAATTTTTGGCCACCACAAAGAGCGCAGCTATGAATATTTTTGTACAAGTCTTTTTGTCCATTATCTCTTTGGGGTACAGACCCAGCAGTGCTATGGCTGGATCAAAGGGCAGACAGTCTTTTATCGCCCTTTGGGCATAGTTCCAAATTGCCCTCCAGAATGGTTGGATCAGTTCACAACTCCACCAGCAATGAATTAATGTCCCCACTTTGCCGCATCCCCTCCACCATTCATTACTTTCCATAGCTGTCATGTTAGCCAATCTGCTAGGTGTGAGGTAATACCTCAGAGTTGTTTTGATTTGCATCTCTCTGATTATAAGAGATGTAGAGCACTTTTTCATGTGCTTATTAATAGTTTTGATTTCTTTGGCTGAGAACTGCCTGTTCATGTCCCTTGCCTATTTGTCAATTGGAGAATGGCTTGATTTTTTGTACAATTGATTTAGTTCTTTATAAATTTGAGTAATTAAACCTTTGTCAGAGGTTTTTATGAAGATTGTTTCCCAATTTGTTGCTACCCTTCTGATTTTGGTTACATTGGTTTTGTTTGTACAAAAACTTTTTAATTTGATGTAATCCAGATTATTTATTTTGCATTTTGTAACTCTTTCTAATTCTTGCTTGGTTTTGAAGTCTTTCCCTTCCCAAAGGTCTGACGTGTATACTATTCTGTGTTCGCCTAATTTTCTTATAGTTTCCTTCTTTATGTTCAAGTCATTCACCCATTTTGAATTTATCTTGGTGTAGGGTGTGAGGTGTTGATCTAAGCCTAATCTTTCCCACACTGTCCTTCAATTTTCCCAGCAGTTTTTATGAAATAGTGGATTTTTGTCCCAAAAGCTGGGATCTTTGGGTTTGTCATATACTGTCTTGCTGAGGTTGCTTGCCCCCAGTCTATTCCACTGATCCTCCTTTCTGTCTCTTAGCCAGTACCAAATTGTTTTGATGACTGATGCTTTGTAATATAGTCTGAGATCTGGGACTGCAAGACCCCCTTCCTTTGTATTTTTTTTCATTATTTCCCTGGATATCCTTGATCTTTTGTTCTTCCAAATGAACTTTGTTATGGTTTTTTCTAAATCAGTAAAAAACATTTTTGGAAGTTCCATGGGTATGGCACTAAATAGATAGATGAGTTTGGGTAGGATGGTCATTTTTATTATATTGCCTCGTCCTACCCATGAGCAGTTAATGTTCTTCCAATTGTTCAAGTCTAGTTTTAGTTGTGTGGAAAGTGTTTTGTAGTTGTGTTCATATAGATCCTGTGTTTGTCTCAGGAGATAGATTCCTAAGTATTTTATTTTGTCTAGGGTAATTTTGAATGGGATTTCTCTTTCTAGTTCTTGCTGCTGAGCTGTGTTGGAATTATATAGAAATGCTGATGACTTATGTGGGTTTATTTTGTATCCTGCAATTTTGCTAAAGTTGTTATTATTTCGATTAGCTTTTTGGTTGAATCTCTAGGATTCTTTAAGTAGACCATCATGTCATCTGCAAAGAGTAATAATTTGGTCTCCTCCTTGTCTATTTTGATGCCTTCAATTTCTTTTTCTTCTCTAATTGCTACTGCTAGTGTTTCTAATACAATGTCAAATAATAGAGGTGATAATGGGCATCCTTGTTTCACTCCTGATCTTAATGGCAATGGATTTAGTTTATCCCCATTGCAGATGATATTAGTTGATGGTTTTAGATATATACTGTTTATTATTTTTAGGAATGACCCTTCTATTCCTATGCTTTCTAGTGTTTTTAGTAGGAATGGGTGTTGTATTTTATCAAAGGCTTTTTCTGCATCTATTGAGATAATCATGTGGTTCTTGTTGGTTTGCTTGTTGATGTGGTCAATTTATGTGGATAGTTTTCCTAATGTTGAACCAGCCCTGCATCCCTGGTATAAATCCTACTTGATCATGGTGGATGACCGTTCTGATCACTTGCTGGAGTCTTTTTGCTAGTATCCTATTTAAGATTTTTGCATCTATATTCATTAGGGAGATTGGTCTATAATTTTCTTTCTATGTTTTTGGCCTGCCTGGTTTTGGAATCAGTACCATGTTTGTGTCGTAAAAGGAGTTTGGTAGAACTCCCTCTTTGCTTATTATGTCAAATAGTTTGTATAGTATTGGGATTAACTGTTCTCTGAATGTTTGATAGAATTCACTGGTGAATCCATCAGGCCCTGGGGATTTTTTCTTAGGAAGTTGTTTGATGGCCTGTTGGATTTCTTTTTCTGATATGGGATTATTTAAGAAAACTATTTCTTCTTCTGTTAGTCTAGGCAATTTATATTTTTGTAAATATTCATCCATATCACCTAGGTTGGTATATTTATTGCCATATAGTTGGGCAAAGTAGTTTTTAATGATTGCCTTAATTTCCTCTTCATTGGAGGTGAGATCCCCCTTTTCATCCTTGATGCTGTTAATTTGCCTTTCTTCTTTCCTTTTTTAAATTAGATTAACCAGTACTTTGTCTATTTTGTCTGTTTTTTCAAAGTACCAGCTTCTAGTCTTGTTTATTAGCTTAATAGTTCTGTCACTATCAATTTTATTAATTTCTCCCTTAATTTTTAGGATCTCTAGTATGGTTTTCTTCTGGGGGTTTTTAATTTGTTCATTCTCAATTTTATTTGCATTTCCAATTCCTTGGTCTCTGTCCTCCCTAATTTGTTAATATATGCACTCAGGGATATGAATTTTCCTCTAAGTAATGCCTTGGCTGCATCCCATAAGGTTTGAAAGGATGTTTTGCCGTTGTCATTTTCTTCAATGAAATTGTTAATTGTTTCTATGATTTCTTCTCTAACTATCCGATTTTGGAGTATCATGTTATTTAATTTCCAATTAATTTTTGATTTGGGTCTCCATGTACCCTTACCGATCAATATTTTAATTGCCTTGTGATCTGAAAAGGCTGCAGTTATTATTTCTGCTTTTCTGCATTTGAGTGCCATGTTTCTATGACCTAGTGTATGATCTATTTTTGTGAATGTGCCATGTGGTGCTGAAAAGGTGTATTCTTTTTTGTCCCTATTTATTTTTCTCCATATGTCTATTAACTCTAATTTTTCTAAGATTTCATTCACCTCTTTTCCCTCTTTCTTGTTTATTTTTTGGTTTGATTTGTCTAAATTTGATAGTGGTTGGTTCAAGTCTCCCACTAATATGGTTTTACTGTCTATTTCCTCCTTCAATTCTCCTAGTTTCTCTATTAAAAATTTGGATGCTATACCATTTGGTGCATACATGTTGATTAGTGATATTTCCTCATTGTCTATACTCCCTTTTAGCAGAATATATTTACCTTCCCTATCCCTTTTGATCAGGTCTATTTGTGCTTTGGCTTTGTCAGATATCATGATTGCAACTCCTGCCTTCTTTCTATCAGTTGAGGCCCAAAAGGTCTTACTCCAACCTTTAATTCTAACCTTGTGTCAAACCATCTCATATGTGTTTCTTGAAGACAACATATGGTAGGGTTTTGGGTTCTAATCCAATCTGCTATTTGTCTACATTTTATGGGTGAGTTCATCCCATTCATGTTCAAAGTTATCATTGTCATTTGTGGATTCGCTGGCATTTTGATATGTTCCCCTAGTTCTGACCTTTCTTCTTTAGCTTTCTCCTTTTGAACCAGTGATTTACTTTAGGTCAGTCCCCCTAGTCCCCTCCCTTGAAATGCTTCCCTTTCTAGCCCCTCCCTTTTTATGCTCCCTTCCCCTCCCCCCTCTCCTTCCCTCCCTTTTGGTACTCCCTCCCCCTCCTTAATTTTCCTTTCTTTCTTGCCCTAATAGATAAGATAGAATTCAGGATCCCACTGGATCTAGATGTTCTTCCCTCTCAGATTTGATTTTACTGAGAGTAAGGTTTTAGTAATTCCACTTCACACTCTCTTCCTCTACTTCTCATTTGAGAGTTCTTCCCTCCCCTTCCCATGTATATCTTTATATGGGAAAGATTATTCTATTGATTCCCCCCCCTATTTCTTGAAGTTATTCTTAGTATTATCGACGGTTCCCCCCCTCCCTTTTCCTTTTTTTGCCCCCACTTTACCCAAATCTTCTTAATGCCCCAATCTTTCCCTATTCATGTTTCTTCTAACTACTCTTATGATGATACAATTTATAAGAGTTACACAAAACATTTTCCCCACATATTAATATATATAATTTGATGTAAATGTAGTCCTTATAGAAGAGAGTTTGACTTAAAGAAAAAGATAAGATTTATCTCATTTACCTTTTCATGTTTCTCTTGCTTTCTGTGCTTGGATATCGAACTTTCCACATAGCTCTGGTCTTTTCTTAGCAAATGCTTGGAAATCTTCTATTTTTTTGAATGCCCATACTTTCCCCTGGAAGTATATAGTCAGTTTTGCTGGGTAGTTGATTCTTGGTTGGAGACCCAGCTCTCTTGCTTTTCTAAATATCGTGTTCCATGCTTTGTGGTCTCTTAGTGTGTTAGCCGCTAAGTCGTGTGTGATCCTTATGGGAGCCCCCTTATATCTGAAGCTCTTCTTCTTGGCTTCTTGTAGGATTTTCTCCTTTACTTGGAAGCTCTTGAATTTGGCTATTACATTCCTAGGGGTTGTCTTTTGGGGATTTAGTATAGAAGGTGTTCTATGAATCCTTTCTATTTCTATTTTGCCCCCTTGCTCCAGAATGTGAGGGCAATTTTCTTTTATAATCTCCTGTAGAATAATATCGAGTTTATTGTTTATCTCTGGTTTTTCTGGGAGACCGATAATTCGGAGATTTTCTCGTCTCCCTCTGTTTTCCAGATCTGTGACCTTCTCAGTGAGATATTTTATGTTTTCTTCTAATTCATTAATTTTTTGGGTTTGCTTTATTGATTCTTGCTGTTTTATCATCTCACTTTCTTTGAGGTGCTTAATTCTGGTCGTTAGGGACTGGTTTTGCTTTTCAGCCTTGTCTGCCCTTCTATTGGGTGCTTTGAGTTCTTTTTCCAATTGAGCATTCTTATCTGTCAGACAGCTGATCTCTTTCTCCCATTTTTCTTTCCAGGTTTCCATCTTTTGGATAAGTTCCAGTTTGAGATCTTCCAGAGCTTGTTGATAGTTTCCATTTCTGAATTTTTTTGGATTTCCTCCTCATTCTCCTCTTTTCCTTGGGTACTTCCACCATAAAAGTTTTCAATAGTAATTTTTTTCCCTTTCTTCCTGGAGGCTTGATTTTGGGCCACGTGAGCCATCCCTTTGGTTGTTTTATTCCCCTTTCCTTTTTGGTTTGGGGTCTGGGTGATATGGGCGGTTTTTCTGTGAATTTAGGTTGCCTCAGACTAGTTCTTCCCAGCCTCCGAGGTTTCTTAGAGTGCTGGGTCCCTGATCACAGCCACACTGCCCAGGTGTTCAGCTCTGCCCAGATAATCTGCAAGTGGTCCGCCCCTGGTGTTTAGCTCTGCGGAGATGTTCAGCGCAGCCCGCCCCAAGTACAGCTCCACTGAAGAGCTGGATTCTCTAGTGAAACCGCCCTGAGACTTTTTTTTCCTGGCAGTCCCCAGATCCCAAGGACCCTGGAGTGCCCCCCCAGACAGAGACGTTCCCCACTCACTCGTTGTCCTGGTGAGCGCTCAGGTAGCTCACGCTGGTTTAGTGGGGGAGGTGGGGTGGGGGAAGGGCGGCTCAGTTCACTTTTCTGTGCAAGCTTTTCCTCCTTCTTATTATAGTGTGGAAATGTTCAAATCCCACGTACCTTTGCTTCGGTGGAGTACTGGGGGTACTGGGGTGTCCTTCTGTTCCTCCAAAGGTGATTTTTATGCTCCTTTGATGTAGTCTATTTCGTTCGGTGCCGGGGAGAGGAAGCGTGTGGCGTCTAGATTGCAGTCATGATTACCCGGAAGTCGCCCTTTTCATTTTTGATGCTCATGATTTGGTTTTCTTTCCACTTTTTAAAAAATCCTACTAACCAATCATTTATCTGTTTTATTGATTTCCTCATAAAATCAACTCCTAATTTCATTTGTTTTCTTGCATTCAATTTTCTTGATTTCACCTTTAATTTTTAGGATTTCCAATTTGATGTTTAGTAGAGGATTTTAATGTGTTCTTTTTCTAGTTTTTTTTTTAATTGAGCACCTACTTTCGAAAGACAAATACTGTATAAACCTTTGACATTCTTCTCCTACCTTTATTTATCAAATTGGTTACATTGTATAGCTTCCTCTATTATAGGGCAAGAAGTTTGTTCTTTGCTACTTAGTCAGTATATGGCGTCACAGGACAAAGTCAAGGCAACTATTGTGATTACCATTGAAACTCTCAGAGAACAAATCTTACTGCCTCATGGTATCACCTGCACTCACTTCATTTTGAAAGACATCTGAAATTGGGAATGTTGCCATTATCTCCCATAACAATAAGAATAGCTAAGCATTATATTGTACTTTAAGGTTTGTAAAATATTTTTCACATTTTTTCCTTTGACATTCATAAAAATGATATGAATAAAGCATTTATTAAGTGATTCCTATAAGCAAAGCCCTTGATAAGCACTGAGGATACAAACAGAAAACTCAGTATCTGCTCTCAGGGTACTCAAATTCTAATAGGAGAGACTATTCACATGGAAAGTTTCTATTGTATGTCCTACAGAAAAGTCCCATGGGCCTTAGTAACTAAAATCTCATATTAATGTCATTTTCACTGATAAAATGATATCAGTTTCTGATGCTGAACTATTTGACAAGCTCAAGGACTTTGGGGGCCAGCAATTTCTTTTCTGGGTCCTCAGTAGGTATGGCTAAAGCACCTGCAGTAGCACTGGCCAGGCCACGTCTCCCTAGAAAAATGACCAAGAGCACTGGTCAGCAAATGTGGTTTTTCTCTGAGGTCCTTGGGCTCAGGGTGTTGAGCTGTTTCATTGGACTCTGAAAGTTGATGCTGGTCATGGTGTTGGTGGCCTAACCTGCCTGACACCTACTGCTGCATCCTCTATCCAAGGAGTACTTCCTAGTTCAGCAAAACAAACCAACACCTCTACTGAGCCTGATGATATGAGCCTCCATTGTGAAGAATCTAGGGTCAAGCTTCAGATCTCTCATGAAGTAGCCAGACAGCCTTGGCAAAGTCATAAACCATCTCTGGTTCTTAGTTTCCTCTCCTGTAAACTGAGTTGTTATCTTTCTTGAGTAAGACCCTAAATCCAGTTCTAAGACCCAATGTTCCTACATGATGCAGTTCTGGCATAATCTTGGGAATCAGGAATCACACAGAAAAAAGAAAAGTTCTGGTATGCTGTACCCCTTGAACTGCACATCCAATAAATTACCAAGTATTGGCAAGACTTTCACACTATTTCTCATATCTATGCCAGAGGTAAGCTTGGGAACAAAAAGGAGGAGAGGGAGGTCAACTGTACTTCAGCAATTATGTAGTGCTTTCAGTGGTCACAAACTGCTATCTGACAGAAAAGCTGGTTTTTCTAACACCAATATCCTGCTGGTGGTGACACAAATAATGAAATACTATGATCTCTCAAGTTCAAAGCTGCAGGAGACTCAGACACAGAAATAGCCGGTGGGTGAAAAAAAGAAGTAAAATGACAAAAACAAGAAGCAGCACAAAAGACATAGAGGAGAATGTGAGACCGGAGTCTGGCCAGTCAAGGAATGACAGATAAAGAACCAACTGTGTCCCTGATATGTGATGGAATAGACTGCCATGGAAGGTAATGGTTTCTCCATTACTGGAGGTTTTCAAGTGATGCACAAAGAGTCACTTGTCTGGGACAATGAAGAAGGGATCTTTGATCAAACACAGGTTGACCTAATTCTTATCAGAGATTCTTTCCATTCCCAAGAGTTTACCATTTTGCAATTTCTGGAACTCTCAGGCTAGTAAGTATATCAACAAAAAACAATGAGGTTATCCAGACATCATTTCTTAGTAAACTCATTCAGCAGTCTAAAGATTACAATTATCCTTCTTTTTAACCTTGTATAAGCCATCTACTTCATTTTTTCTTTCTTTTTCTATTATCTATTAGAGTAGTGGGCACATAGCAGGCAGTTAAGGAATCTTTCTGGACTGAAAATATATTTTCATATTTTACTAGCAATTGACATTCACCTTCAAAAAATGGAAGGCTGTCTGCTCATATCCAGTTGTTCAATCCCTCTCTTTGACTTTAAGACCTCCAATATTACTTACAGTTCTATCAGGAAAGTTATTTCTATATCCTGGGATGTCATTTATCTAGATTTGGAGACTAGAACTCATTCAAAGCAGTGAAATGGTCTCTTAGTATCTTCTCAGTATCTCTTGGTTATCTCATTAGTCAAAACTTCAAAAGTACCCACATCCTGGCCTATGTCCTATACATCATCTGAATTAGACGATCTGCCAACCCCCCCCACCTGTCCTTTCTTATCCTGTCTTTCTGTTTTTTCATATCATTGCTTATACCTCCTTACTACATGGCTCAATTTGGTGAAATTACATAAGTTTTTTTGTTATTAAGGGCCCACTAAGATCTAGACACTGGAAAAAGTAGTCCAAAAATGAAATAGATGCAGCCCTCAAAGAGTTTACATTTTATTGGTGAAAAAGAATATGAACCCTGTACAAAATAAGTGCAAAGTAAATTTGGTAGAGGGCAGTTAAATTGTGTGTGTATGTATGTATGTATGTGTGTATGTCTCTCTGTGTATGTGTGAGTATGTATGTGTGTATCAATGAAGTCCCCCTTGCAAATTAAAACAACTCTGAGGTACCACCTCCCACCTAGCATATTGGCCAATATAAAAGTAAAAGAAAATGATAAATGTTGGAGGGGATGTGCCAAAGTTGGGACATTAATGCATTGCTGGTGGAGCTGTGAACTGATGCAACCATTCTGGAGGGCAATTTGGAACTATGCCCAAAGGGATATAAAACAATGCATACCCTTCAATTCTGGATTAACATGACTAGGTCTATATTCCAAAGAGATAAAAAAGGGAAAGGGCTTAATTCAACAAAAATATTCATAGCAATGCTTTTTCTGGAGGCAAAGAATTGGTAACTGAAGGGATGTCCAACAATTAGGGAATGGCTGAACAAATTAGGCCTAGATCTTAGTGGGCCCTTAATAACAAAAAAACTTATGTGGTATATGTTGGCGATGGAATACTATTGTGCTATATAAAAAATGAACAGGGTGGTTTTGGAAAGAATTGGAAAGACTTACATGAACTGATGCAGAAAGAAATAAGCAGAACTGGGAGAACACTGAATATAGTATCAGCAGTATAGTGGACTGATCAACTGTGATAGATTTTGCTGCTTCCAGCAAAACAATGATCTAGGACACTTTTGAGGGATTTATGACAAAGAAGGCTATCCACCTCCAGAGAAAGAACTGTTGGGAGTCAGAATGTAGATAAAGCATGCAATTTTTCACTTTGGTTTATTTGGGGTTTCATTTTGGGTTTTTGGTTTTATATGAGCATTGTCTTACAGCAATGAACAATACAGAGAAAGGCTTTGTGTCATACCACATATATAACCCAGAACAAATTGTTTAGCATATCTGAGAATGGAGAGGATACACTTTTGATGAGAAAACATGTGGAAATTTTTATTACATGTAAATGGTAACATAAAATATCTTTGAATAAAAAAGAATAAAGAAAAGAAACAAGAAAGGTCTCTTACAGGAGATGGCTCTTCAGTGGGGACCTGAAAGTAAGGGAGCTGGAGGTTCTAAGAGTTAAAGGTAAGGAGGGTGAGTATTTCAGACATGGAAGACAGTCTGTGCAAACACACAAGGAACTTTAAGCATGTAAGTGTGACTGTAACACAGAGTTAAGTGATGGGAAATAATGGTCAGATGTCTAGAAAGGAGAGCTGAAGTCAAATAGAGAAGGCCTTTAAATAACAGAGAGAAGTTTATTTTTTAGCCTAGTCTCAGTAGGGAACTGCTTAAACTTCCTGAGCAAAGGAGTAACAGGATGAGGTCCATGCTTTTAAAACAGCAATTTGGCAGTTGTTTGGATGAGAGACTTAACACTCTATTTAAACAAGAGGTGCTGCAGACTGGAGTTTGTCTTGGGGCCATGGGAGTGAAGAGAATGGACAGAAATAGTGAGATTTGATAGAGGCAGAATGAAAAATGACTGATAAGGAGGAGTACAGAGTTGAGAATGACACGGAGATTGTGAATGTGGCAGTCCAGGGATCCTTCCTTGATTTCTCCATCTAGAATACCTCTCCCATTCCTGAACCCTATCACTTTGCCCATCCTTGTCTTACTAATGTAACCACAATAGAAAATAGAATATATTTACATATGTCATGTCTAGGAGGTCATAAGTACCTTTAGAAACACGGTGATGTCTTACTCATCTTTCTAATTTCTCTAGGTCCTAGCATGTAGTTGGCATTTAATGTTTACTGGATGAAGAAAGAGAAATAAAGGCCTGTCAATCTGAGAGCAATTAGGGAACAGGAGTTGGGGAGACTCAGTAGATGCCAGATGAGACAGAGGGAAGAGGACAAGTGGCCATGTTGTTTACACTGTCTTAATACAGAGAACTGAACATGACAAGATTTCTCATTCCCAGGAAGGACTGAGTCAGGCAGAGACAGATGATTCAAGCATTAAGACACTACAGCAGGAGACGATCTCCAGAGGCTTTTTTAAGTAACTTTTTCATTATATTTGCCCTAGGTAAAAAAAGTATTTGGAAATGAAAAATATTGAATTGAACAGCAGGGAACATTTTAGAAGAGGGTAGAAGAAAATGGACTTATTTTAATAGGAATAAATCGCTCTCAACATTTACTAAACAAGCATTTCTTCAGTGCTAACTCTGGGCTGGGCACTGAGGATACAAATAGAAAAACAAAATTGCCCTTGCCCTCAAGGAGCTTATATTCTATTGAAGAAAAAAAGATAAATACAGAAATGAATACAGAAAGTAAATACAAGGCAATTTGGGGACACTAGTAACCAGGGAGGGAGGATCAGGAAAAACTTGGGGAGCAGCCCATGCCAAAGCACAGAGGTAAAAAAAAATGTCATGTATGAAGAATAGCATAGGTTCTCCAATCAGAGAAAATTAGGAAGCTGTGAGATCCCAAATATGGCATTGGGGGCTAGCTTCTGTCTTCTATATGCAATTTTAAAGAACAAGATAATAGGGAAAACACTTGCTCAGGGTCACATAGGTAAGAAGCAGAGCTAAAATTTGATGCCATGTCCTGAGCCCATATCCAGAATTTTTCCCACTGAACCACACTTGTATTAGTGTATATAGTTTTTTATATGGGAAATGAAAAGAGTCAGAAAGACAGGTTCAAATTCCACCTCTGACAAATAACTAGCTATTACCCTGGAAAAGTCACTAGAACTCTATGTCATCAGGGGTTCTTAGCCTGGTACCCCAAAACTATAAGGATATGAGTCTTTGTTGTCATATATTTATCCTATGCAATTAACAACATGATTCTTAGAAGGAATCTTTCCACTTCATTATACCAAAGGGATTTATGACACAAAAATGCTCAAATGACATTGGACTAACACAGAGATGCCCCAACTGCAGCCCCCTGAAGCCATGTGTCTGTCCCCCACCACATTTCCGGAAGGGGCATCTCTTTCATTGGAGGTCAGTGAGAGGAGCACTGTATGTGGCAGGGCTGCAAAGCACAGGGTCACTCACATACAGTACTACTTCTGGTGACATAATCCTTTGTGTGGCGCTCTATTCTCAGAACAAGGCACCGCACAAAGGATTATATGGCTGCAGGATGGAAGACATCAGCATGGTGAGAGGTGATCTGGGGGAGGGGATTCCGCTCTGTATATTGCTGCCTGCCTGGTATAGTGGTGGTGGTGATGGGCCTGTGCAAGGTGTAACAGGTCCATCCCAGCCAGTGCTGCAACTTCCACTATCCCAGACAGCGCTATACAGTGTCAGAAGCTCAGCATCGACTCCAGTACTGTATATAGGCATCAGATAGTGGTGATCTGGCCTGTGACATCAGTGGTGGGCCTCTACTGTGAGAAGCCCACCACTGCCACTGGATGTTTATGAGACACCCCCTGGTTTTTTGGGGGTCAAATTAATATAAGACAGTGTCTTATTTTCAGGGAATCATGGAAGTACAATGGCCCTCTTACACTCCTGGATGCACAACATAATGTCCCCTAATATAGAGGCCATTATATTGTCAGTTTTTTGCTTTAAATTTATTTTTTTTAATTTTAAATATTGTTTTGTTTTTTACTTTCAAATAAGATATGTGCAGTATGCATAGGGATTTGTTCATAGTTTTTTTTTTTTTATAGTCCAGCCATACAATGGTCTGAGGGACACTAAACTGGCCCCCTGTGTAAGAAGTTTGGGGACCCCTGAATTAACACATAAGTGGGCTGTTTTGCCTCTGGGTTGGTTGAGGGTATTCCTGCACCAGGCTCTTCCTATACCGATGAAATCCTAGGCCCTTTATGTGTTCATGGGACAGTGTATTATCATAATACATTCTATATCAAATGGGATTATTTTTAATCTCTTACCTTCTGTTTTAGAATCAATACTCTGTATCAGTCCAAAGACAGAAGGGCAGTAAGGGCTAGGCAATGGAGGTTAAGTGACTTGCCCAGGGTCACATAGTAGGATGTGTCTGAGGCCATATTTGAACCCAGGATCCTCTTGTCTCTAGGCCTGGTTCTATATCCACTGAGTCACCTAGCTGTTCTCTATCAAATGTGATTATTTCCAAAGCACTTTCCTCTTCACAATTAGCCTGGGGAAAGTAGGACAAATACTATTACCTCCTATTATGAATACACGAAAGTGAGATCCAGGGAAATTCTATGACTAGCCCAGGATCATGCAGCTGGTGTTGTGTTGGCATCCGAGTTCAGTTTTTCAGATTCCACGTCTAAAGTCTTTTACACTAAATACATCATGGTGTCTCTCATCAGATCACCAGAAGAGTTTCATCTTTAAAGAGAAATCTTGCAGGAGGAGGGAAAGAGAAGGAATTGTAACGACCAGACTTAGTCCCAGGGAAAAGAGAATGAAAAAAATATTATCCAACTTTTGCCAGAGAGACAATGGGCTACATTCAGTCACTTGTTGTAAGGTAGCCAACATAATAAACACAGTAAGCTATATCCCAGGAACTGTTATATGAGAAGAAAGGGAAAAAATAAGGGCAGGTAGGTGGCTCAGTGGATAGAGAGTCAGGCCTAGAGACAGGTGATCTCAGACACTTCCTAGCTGTGTGACCCTGGGCAAGTCATTTAATCCCAACTTCTGGCCCTCACTGCCCTTTTGTCTTGGAACAGATACTTAGTATCAATTCTAAGAAAGGAGCTATGGATTTATAAATAAAAAAAGAAAGGCAAAAACCATTCCTGCCTTTAAGGAGGGTATGTAGTAATGGAGACAATGTTTAATCAGGGGTGTCAAAATCACAGGTGAATTTCACCAGAGTAAAAAGAACCAAATTAAAATGCAAGTGGGAATTGTTTAACAAAATACAACAGGGCTAATGGTAATCTGTGGTTTTCTAAGTCAATGTCCAGCATACAGCTCCTATTCAAGTTTGATACTATGGTTTTAGATAACTGGAAAATACAAAATATAAGCAGAGCTGACCCAACAGGGAAGGAAGGAGCTGAGCATTGTGGAAAGACACCCCACAAGAAGAAAGGCTTTTAGTGGAATCTTGAAGAAAGCCAGAGAAGCTAAGAGGTGAGGGTAAGAGGACAAGGCATCCTAGGCATAGAGTTGGGCCAAATGATAAAGAGTTTTAAATGTTAATAGAGGCATGAATATTTGATCCTAGAGGAAATAAGAAGACATTGGAGCTTGCTGAGCAGAGTCACACAAATATATCATGCTTTAGAAAAATCATTCTAGGAAATCAGTCAAAAAAGGTGAAAGAAGGCAGCCTAGGAATACCAGAGTTCTATATTACAGAGAATCTATCAT
Organism: Monodelphis domestica; assembly: GCF_027887165.1. Lineage (NCBI taxonomy): Eukaryota > Metazoa > Chordata > Mammalia > Didelphimorphia > Didelphidae > Monodelphis > Monodelphis domestica. The sequence continues at coordinate 12,007,648 of NC_077235.1, read as the reverse complement.
AAAAACAATCTGGTACTAGCAGAAATAGATAGATAGATAGATAGATAGATAGATAGATAGATAAAAAGCACATAGATAAATAAATATAACTATTTAACTATTTATTTAAGCTAAAGGAAGGAAGGGAAGGGAATTGGGAAGATCTGATCTTAACCCTCAAAGTCAGAGTACTAAACCCCAGTAAGTACCTTCTATATAACTATTCTAATTAACTGCTTAATTATTACTTAAAATTAGGGAAGGGCTTGTAGGTACAAGAGCAAGGGCCAAAGGAAGTCTCACAGACTGATGTCCTCTTGGGTCAGGCAGAAGTCCCAATAGAAATCAGGAGCAGCACAAAGGATCAAGAAGGGGAGAAATGGCTTCACTCACACAGTCCACATGTGTGGAGTGTTTACCACTCTCTCTACCACTTCCAGAAGATGAAAACTTGTTTGAAGGAAAGTCCCATTCTCCTGGCAGCTTAAAAGACTCCTTCTCCAGAGAACAACTCCCCCAACTCCCCTGTCTCCTCCAGAGAAACAAACTGCCTGCCAGAAACTGCCTTCTTCAGAGCTCCAGAATTTTGGCCCTGCTTCCGTCCTGTAGGATCTTTGCTTTGCAGCAAAGAGCTAAGAAAGAGTGTTTGATCAGTGGAATGGATTAGGTACACAATTTACATTAGTAAATGATCATACAAATCTACTCTTTGGTAAACCCAAAGACCTAAGCTTTGAGGGCAAGAACTCATCATATGGGGAATATGGATATTTCAAGTTCTTTGACCATGACAAGTGAATCAGAGGTATGAAGAAAAAGTACAAAGAGTACTGTAGTGTGTTGAGAAAAGTCAGGTTATCAGGAGGAAGACATCTAGTGAGGGCTAGAAGAGGGAAGGAATAAGAAAGAAGCAAGTTTAAGGTGAAAGGGTTTGCTAATTATGAATTGGGCATTCCAGAAGGTACAGTGGAAGAGACAGGTAAATTTAGAGTGTGGCTTTGGGAAAGAGTATGATTAAGATACACAGAGGTGAGGGAAAGCCAAGTTGATGATAGGGAAAAGAATTTATCAATAGAACATGATATCGGGGCATGTACTGCTAGAACCAATTATCTGTTTTTCCTCTAGTACCAGTTGCTTTAACTTAACAGTTTTTTATTGTTAACAGAGAAGACACTGAAGGGAATGAGCAGGGTATATCCAGAAATGATGATGATTTAAAAGTAGAACTTACCAATAATACTTGCTTTAAAATTAAAAGTGAAATTGAAAAAGAGAACTATTTTCCCCATTACCAAATGAAGATACAAAGGCAATTGGTTACCGCTTTAATAGAAAACCATGGTCTTCTAAAAATGACATTGCTATTCAGCTGGATATTTGAGAAATGCATTCAAATAATCAATAAAAACTTATTACACATCTACTATGTGCTAGGAACTGTGCTAAGAACTGGGTATACAAAGAAAAGGAAAAAAACAATTCCTGTTTACAATCTAATTGAGGAGACAACATTAAAACAAACATGTACATGCAAACTATATCAAGGATAAGTTGGAAATAATCAAGGGGACAGTTTTTTGGGAAAAGATAACAAGCCCAATGTTGAACATGCTGAGTTTAAGACTACAGGGCATGCAGCTCAAGTGTCCAATAAGCAGTTGGAGATGTGAGACTGGAGGTCAGAATTACAATGGATAAGAAGATGGGAAAATCATCACCATAGAGATGACAATTGAATTTATGGGACTCATTGAGATTGCCAGGAGAGAGTGGCCAGAAAGGCAGGCGAAGGCAGCAAAAACTGGATCGCCTCCTGCACTAAGAACACACAGCCTAGCCAACACCAATCACAAACAGGACTTTGGTATAAGAATCATTTTTGGCTACCTGCCTCATAACACTGCCATGTGGTTCCTGTGTTGTTCTCCCATGTATAAGTTTGACTCTACCATGACTCTTGATGTCATTTAAAAAGGTTTTGTGTCTTTCTTCTTTTTCATACTTCATGTTTCACTTTATCCATCTGTCACATTGCCTACCCCACCATAGAACACTCCACTGTCACAAAGAAAAAGACTTATTGCAAAACCAACTAACATGGCAGTAACACCTGCACAGGCAGCATTCTGCACCATTACCTGTATAACACTTCCCTAATGTCAGGAGGAAGATGTTTGGCATTATCTGTCTCGCAGAATCAAGACTAATTACCATTGTCTTTAAGCTGAATCTGGCAGCCTTGAGACCCTTAATATGCATTATTACAATCATTATGTGTGTTCTTTTCCTGGTTTTGCTACCTTTGCACTATATTAGTTCAAGCCTTCCCATGTTTCTCTGAATTCCCCATATCCATCATATTATGTGCAGTAATATTCCATTATAGCTATTCCAATAATGCATCTATTAAACCATTCCCCAGTTCCTGACATATTCATCACAATGCTTATCCTTTCTAAATACAAGTGGCACGAAAGAACACAGAGGGCAGTTTTTACTTTCGAGAAGTCTTGGGCTTCATGACTTTTAATACCAAAATTTCACCTTGTTTTCCAAAACAAGATCTTGTTACATGTCCTTGTCTTCCTTATACCCAATCAGAAGAACTTTAGGCAGATGTACTACTTTTTTGGGTTCTGATCCTAGGAACATAATACAATGGGAGCACCCCATCAAATGCTTTGGAGCATGTTCCGAAACCTGCTTTGAAAGGAGAGTTGTAGGGATGCAACGGGCCACGATAACTTATTAAAATTTAATGGTAGCATCTTTTCCCCATTCTCAACACAAAATCTATTTTCAGAAATAACTGGTCCAGAATTATTAAGAAAGGCTACTTGAGAGTGACTTGCATATATTGCAGTTTTAAGCAAGGACAGCAATTGTAAATGGATATAAGAACTTGCATAAGCTTTGATGCATTGGGTTTCAGTTGTTTACTCTGTCAGTCCTTACCAGTACCATCTTCTGGCATAAGCAATTGCTGAAAAAAGTAGAAACAAACAAACAAAAAACCCAAAGGGGTTGAAATACTCTTTTAAATGTTAAACCTGTTATCCATAGAAAAATCCCACTAGATACTACCCCCCCCCAGACACCTAGGCAATTTAGTGGATAGAGTTCTGGGCCTCAAGTCAGGTAAATCTGAGTCCCAATCCAGCATCAGACACTTATTAGCCATGTGACCCTAGACCAGTACCTTAACCCCTATTTGCCTCACTTTCCCCAACTATAAAATGGAGATGTTAATACTATAAACTTTGTGGGGTTGTGAGGGTCAGATGAAATAATATTTGTTAAAAAGTGCTTAGTACAGTGCCTGGCACATAGTAGGTACTATGTAAATGCTTATATTCCTTCCCCTTTCATCTCATTAAAGCCTCACTATGGCACCATTCATAGAAAATCAAACATTTATTATGATCTTATCATGTGTAAAATACTGTCCCAGGCACTGGAAGAGAGAGACAAAAATGTAATAGGTCCTGACCTAAAGTAATTTACATTTTATTACAAGAAAATGAAGGGCTTTGAGAAGGCACTATGACAATGAAAGAAGTACTAGCCTTATGTACAGGAATGCCCGAGTTCATGTCTTGTCTCTGATCCAAAATGGCTATTTGACCTTGAGAAGTCGCTGAGCCATTCAGGAAACTCTCTAAGGCTCTACAAACCATCTATATTGGGGAAGGATACTTTTACATCAAGAGTTTCCTAATTCAGATGCATTCACAAGTCTTGCTTCCCCCTATCATCGGCTTCAACACACATAGGCATACAAACACATAAAAATGGGGTGTTAGTCATCAATTCAAAGTCAACATCAGGGCTGATTATGCTTTTGATGATTACAAATGTGTTTTCCATTCAACCAATTTCACATGAAAAGAAAAATCTCTCTCAGAGACCAGCCCATCATCCATGCAGTTGGAGGGGGGAGAGGGGGGAGAACGGTTTCAAAATAGAAGACTGTCAGTTAGAGTGATCAGTCAAATGGGCCTTGGAATGCCCTGAGACCATTATAATAGCTGTAAAGGCTAGACAGGAACTCTGAAAAGGCAGTAAATGGAGTTCTAGTGTTATAACTGACTAGGTTAGCAGCTCAATCAGTATGATATAATTTCTCCTAATAAGTGAAGAAATAGTCAAGTATAGGGTTGAAGGATGGCACTACACAAAACCATCATGGCAATCTGCTTGGCCTAGAATATCATAGAGCAAATTCTAGTACCTCATGAAGGCTAACAAAAAATTAGAAAAATCAATATTCCATCTGCTCTAAGAGTTTTATTTATTACACATTTCAATTACTAATCAAGTAGGTAAGCCATGAGTACACATGAAGCAAGACCAATGATATTAACATTTGCATTATAGGTCAGTATTACATCACAATGCAATTGAAAACATCTTCCCAGCTACAGCTGAGCACTCCATATTGGTTTTTGCCAACACAACCCTCAACTCTAATGCATAGAGTAGGTGGAAAATACCCTGAAGAAAAAACAGGAGGCAGCATGTGCCAAGGTCAAACCCCCTCTATCACTGATTTCCTCAGACTCTAATGGAATTGGTTTAGATTACAAGAGCTTTGTTAATAAAAGTGCCCTTGCCTGCCCACAGAGGACTGGCCCTTCTTCTTAGGCAAGGCCCCACAGACACTTCTGAAGAGAACAAACAATCACTGAAGAAAAGGCTAATTAATCCTTCTCCCCACCAAAGCCATTTGCTGATTAAGGCAAATGACTGGTAAACTCAAGAACTTTGGAAATGGCATAAGCCATCAAAACAATAGTCCTGATACCCATAGGGATTCCTCCTATTACTTCTTTGGATCCATGTTTGTTCTTTGCAATTTTGCTACATTCACTTTAATTTTTTTGGTAGTTGTTCTTTCCATTTATACTGTTGTAGTCATTGTATTATCTTCTTGGCTTTGTTTAATTCACTCTATATCAGGTCAGGTAAATAAATATTCTTATGCTTCTCTATAATGCATCTGATTTGTGATTTCTTATAACTTAGTAATACTCCATTAAATTCATATACAACAATTTGTTTTGCAATTTCTTAACCTATGAGTATCAGTTTTGTTTCCTACTCTTAAGTGACAAAACTTTCTAGTATATTTTAATGGGATACAGTCCAAACTGTAGAATCTCTGGGTCAAAAAGAGTGGACAGTTGGAAGTAATAGTAAATGACCACAATAACCCAGTGTTTTACAAATCCAAAGATCCAAGCTCCTGGAAGAATAATTCAATATTTGAAAAAAACTTCTGGGAAACCTAGAGAACAATATAGAAGAAAACGGGCATAGACCAACATATCATTCCATATGCCAAGGAAAAGTCAAAATGAATACATGATTTAGACATAATTGGTGACACTATGAATAGATTAGGGTAGTACAAAATAATTTATTTGTCAGATCTATGAATAAGGGAAGAATTTTGGCCAAAATAAGACATTGAGAAGATTCTGAAATATAAAATAGGTAACTGTGACTACACTAAATTAAAGTGTTTCTGCATAAACAAAAGCAATGCAACTGAGATTAAAATGAATACAACAAACTGGGAAAAATTGTTATAATAAGTCTTTCTGACAAAGGCTTCATTTCTCTAATATATAGTGAATTGTGTCAAATCTACAAGAATACAAAGAATTTCCCAATTGACAAATGGTCAAATGATATGAACAGGCAATTCATAGATGAAGAAATTTAAACTCTCTTCAATTATGTGAAAAAAATACTCCAACTAACTAATGATTAGAGAAATGCAAATTAAAACAACTCTGCGGTACCACCTCACACCTTTTGACCCAGCAATAACAATACTAGGTCTGTATCCCAAAGAGATTAAAGACAGGGAAAAGAACCTACATGTACATAAATATTTATAGATCTTTCTGTGCTGACAAAGAACGAGAAACTAAAGGAATGCCTACCATTTGGGGAATGGGTGAACAAGTTGTGGTATATGTTGATAATGGACTCCCATTGTGCTCTAAGAAATGACAAACAAGATGATCACCAAAACAAAACTTGGAAAGACTTATATGAAATGATGCAAAGTGAAATGAGCAGAACCAGGAGAATGTTGTACACAATAAGAACAATGTATGATGATAAACTGGGAATAACTTAACTATTATAAACAAGACAAGGATCCAGGAGCATTCCAAGAGATTCATGACAAAAAAAGGATATCCACTAGCATAGAAGGAACAGATGAAGGCTGAAATGTAAACTGTATTTGCTTTTTTTCTTCCATGAATTTCTCTCTAATGTAACCAATATATGTTTTTTTTACAACATGATGAACATGGAAATGTGTATTATGTGATAATATATGTACAAACTATATATTGTCTACCTTCTTATGAAGGGGGAAGGGTGGTAGAGATAGAGAATATAAATTGCAAAGTAGCAGAAAATGAATATTAAGAAATTATATTGACATGTAATTTGGAAAAAATAAAATTCATGTAAAAAGTATAGACAACTTAGTTATTTTATTTGCATAATGTCAAATTGTTTGTACTAATTCACAGATCTACCAACAATTATCAGTGTAGCTACCTTCCCAAAACTCCTCTAACACTGTCTATGCCCATATTTCATCATCTTTGTCACTTTGCAGAACATAAGATTAAACCTCGGGGTACTTTTGATGTGAATTTACTCTTATTAGCAATTTGGAATTCTTTTATAATGGTCAAAAGTTTATAATTCTTCTTTGAAAATTTGTTTATATCCTTAGACAATTTACTGGAGAATAGCTTTGATTTCTTACTCACAAACATGCTTTTATATTGTGGATACCCAAATCCCTATCTGAGAAAAAAATGCAAAGTTTACCTACAATTTGATATTTCCTTCTTTTCCTGGATGGATCAATTTTGTTTGTGCAAGAGATTTTCAGTAATGTATAATCAAAATGATATATTTTGTCTTTTGCAATACTTGTATCTCTTGCATGGTTAAGAATACATCTCCTACCCACAGTGGGAAAAGGGTATGATCTCTTTCTCTTCTAATTATTTCATGGCAGTAAAATCACAATCATTTTGACATTCATGTGGAATGTGGTATAATATGCCAGTGTAAGCCTAATTTCTTTTTTTTAGAACATTATTCTTTGGTTACACTAATCACAATATTTCCTTCCCCTCCCCTTCACCCACCCTTCCTGTAGCCAACGTGCAAATTCACTGGGTATTACTTGTGTCCTTGATCAGAACCTATTTCCATGTTGTTGATGTTGCACTAGGATGTTCATTTAGAGTCTACATCCCTACCCATATCCCCTTGACCCATGTATTCAAGCAGATGGTTTTCTTCTGTGTTTCTACTCCCACAGTATTCTTTCTCATAGGTCTCTCAGAATTATTCTGGATCATTGCATTGCTGCTAGTAGAGAAGTCCATTACATTCAATTGTACCACAGTGTATCAGTCTCTGTGTACAATGTTTTCCTGGTTCTGCTCCTCTCACTCTGCATCAATTCCTGGAGGTTGTTCCATTTCACATGGAATTCCTCCACTTTATTATTCTTTTGAACACAATAGTATTCCATCACCAACAGATACCACAATTTGTTCAGCCATTCCCCAATTGAAAGGCATTGCCCTCATTTTCCAATCTTTTGCCACCACAAAGAGTGCAGCTATGAATATTTTTGTACATGTCTTTTTCCTTATTATCTCTTTGGGGTACAAACCCAGTAATGCTATGGAGGAGTCAAAGAGCAGGCAGTCTTTTAGTGCTCTTTGAGCATAGTTCCAAAGTGCCCTTGAGAATGATTGGATCAATTCACAACTCCACCAGCAATGAATTAATGTCCCCACTTTGCTACATCCCCTCCATCATTCATTACTTCCCTTTGCTGTTATGCTAGCCAATCTGCTAGGTGTGAGGTGATACTTCAGAGTTGTTTTGATTTGCATTTCTCTGATTATAAGAGATTTAGAACACGTTTTCATGTGCTTATTAATAGTTCTGATTTCTTTAAGTGAAAATTGCCTATTCATGTCTCTTGCCCATTTATCAATTGGAGAATGGCTTGATTTTTTTTGTACACTTGGTTTAGCTCTTTATAAATTTGAGTAATTAGATCTTTGTCAGAAGTTATTGTAATGAAGATTGTTTCCCAATTTGTTACTTCCCTTCTAATTTTGGATGTATTAGTTTTGTTTGTACAGAAACTTTTAATTTAATGTAATCAAAATTATTGTTTTTACATTTTGTCATTTTTTTCTAGTTCTTGCTTGGTTTTAAAGTCTTTCCTTTCCCAAAGATCTGACAAGTATACAATTCTGAGTTCACCTAATTTGCTTATAGTTTCCTTCTTTATATTCAGGTCATTCACCCACTCTGAGTTGATGTGAGATGTTGATCCAAACCTAATCTTTCCCATACTGTCTTCCAATTTTCCCAGCAGTTTTTATCAAATAGTGGGTTTTGGTCCCAAAAGCTGGGATCTTTGGGCTTATCATAGACTGTCTTGCTGAGGTCATTTACCCCAAATCTATTCCACTGATCCTCCTTTCTGTCTCTTAGCCAGTACCAAATTGTTTTCATGAGCACTGCTTTATAATATAGTTTGAGATCTGGGACTGCAAGTCCTCCTTCCTGTAAGCCTAATTTCTGCCAGAACACCCTCCAAGTTTTCCTATTTTTTTTTAAAATCAAAGTCATTTTCCTCCTATTTCACTAGTACTCTCCAAGTAGCTGATATTTTTTAGTTTATTGAAAAATTGGCTACTGAATTCAATTATTTCTTTTTCTTCCTTGTCCAACCTGTCCATTGAACTACTCTTCTGTTTTTAAATAAATGAATGCCAAGCAATTTTGATGACTGCTATTTTATAGCATAGGTTGATCTTCAAGTGCTATGCCCCTTTCATCTCTATTGTCTTATTACTTATTCTGATATTCCAGATCTTTTGTTTCTCCAAATGAATTTTGTTATTAATTTATTGAGTTCTAAATTCATTTGATCATTTGATTGGTATAACATTAAAACTATTCATTAACTACGCCAGTATTGTGATAATTTTTTTTTGCATGGTCCAGAAATGAGCACTGAATATTCTTATAGCTAAATAAGTTGTTCTTTATTTTTTTGAGAAGCAACTCCTCCTTTTATCTATACAAATTATTTGTGTGATTCAATAATATTTGGACATTTTGTAGTTAATGTGAATGTGATTTCTTTTTCTAGTATTGATCTAGGTCCTGGTATAAAAAAGTGATATTGATTTTTGTGAGTTCAATTTGTAGCCTGAAACTTTCTTGAAGCTATTATTCCAATTAGTGCCTTTGCTGATTTTCAAGGAAAATCATCATGCCATCAAGAGCTAATGATAGTTTTATTTCATTATTCCCTCTCTTCTATTATTGTAAATGCTATCATTTCTAAAGCTATTTCAAAGACAGTAAGCAAACTCGCTTTACTCCTGCGTTTATTGAGAAATGCAGTTCAACCTCACTGAATATGATGCATTTTTTGCTTTAGACCATTTTTTATATTTAATAAGGTTCCTCTCTCAATTACTATACTTCATAGGCTTTTAGCATAAATGAGTGCAGTACTTTGTCAAAGGTTTTTTCTGTATCTACAGAGATAATCTTTTTTTGTTCTGATTGTTTTTTATCTTTCCCTGTTTTAGGCACTAGGATTATATCTGTCAGAGAAAAGGATTCTGGTAGAGCCCTTTATTTACCAATTTTTGAGGATAATTTGTATAGTGGTGGAGTTGATTGCTTTTCAAATGGTTCATGGAATTCCATTAGGACTTTTTCTTTAAAAACTTTACTACCTTTCAAGTTAGTTCTAGTTTCTTTCCTGAGAAGAGTTAAGATCTTTATTTAGTTTTCCAACAGGTTAACTATTTTGGAAGGAACATCTTTTTTCTTTTGTATTCTCAGTTTTGTTAGCATATAGCTATATCTACACCTAGATTCTGATGATTAGTTTTGTTTCTTTTGTATTGTCATTTCACATAATTTGCTATTTTGTTGACTAGTTTTTTCTATACTCTTCAAACAAGGTAGCTAAGTATTTATTAATTTTTTAAGTCTTTACATCCATTTTTAGTTTTGTCATTTCCATTATATTTTTGGTTTCAGTTTTTTCTATTTCTCCTCTAATATTCTGTATCTTTTTTAGTACTTATTATAAATGTATTCAATAATTTTTGCAATAATTTAGTACATTAATCCTCATCTTTTCAAGTATTTTTTGAGGAAGATAATTTCTTCCTGAGGACTGCATTAGTTGCATCCTCAGAGTACTTTTTACCATTTTTTTCCTAGGAGTAATTTATTTCATGGTTTATGCTTTACAATGGTTTACCCTGTTGACATACTTTTCTTGTGTTTCTGTTAAAAGGGAAGGTTGCAAAACAAATAATCAGCTTCTGCCTATGGGTTTTTTTTTTAATTTTGTAGGAATGCTTTATATATTTCTCTTTTAGCAAGTATACATCTTTTTTTCATTAGGGATTAGGAATTAACCTACAGATTAGGAATTCATTCTCTCTAGTGTTCACTCAGCAGCCTGTTCACTTCATTAAATTTTATTATTTCTTGGCCAAAGAAACAGCTCTAATTCCTTTACATTTTGTAAATAATTCTAATATCGGGGAGTTGTGAGAGTTCAGGAAGTTTGGAGAAATTAATTCTGCATCTTGTTTGTCACATGTCCCTTACCTTTAATATTTCTCTCAAAGAGAGCCAAGTGTGGCTTCAATGGGAAAGAAGAAGTCACATAAAAACATTACCTTAATTGTTTGGTATTATACATAAGGTAGCAGCTAGATGACTCAGTGGATAGAGTACTGGGCCTAGAATCAAGAGTACCTGAGTAAAATTTGGCCTCAGACACTCATTAGCTGTGTGATCCTGCACAAGTCACTTAACTGCTTTTTGCCTTAATCCACTGGAGAAGGAAATGAAAAACCATTCCAATATCTTTGCCAAGAAACCCCCAAATAATATCACAGAGTCAGATGCAACTGATATGAGTGAACAAATAACATTTAAGTGACACCCACTGTTCTACCAAACACCACTTCAACAGCTTTTACATCTCATAATATCTTTCTCCAATGATATAAAAATGTCCCTTGGATTTGAGAGAGAGATAGAAAGCTTTGCACTTGAATCTGGAGGTCAAATAGAAGTAATGGATGAAGGCAATACTGACAATTATCTAGGTCTCCCTCTGGGCAAGAGAGGGGGTTTAAAGCTGTCAAGGAGAAAGCTTTGTGTGTAGATGTCATGAGACTTATGACATTCAGAAATCAAAGGTCAATGGGAAGAACATGTTTAAAGCAATTACCACCTATGAAATACCAGTCTTAAAATATACTTTTAGAAGTATAAAAAGGACCATTACAGATTTGGAAGATATCCTAACAAGAGCTCAGTGATGGAACACAGTGCCTACAACCAAAAAGTAGCCAGAAAAAGATGAATATTTCCTTGCCCAAGAGGTGAAAAAGGATTTAGAGGCATTATCAGAATATACAATAATTAGTTTAAAACAAGCATACATCAATACACCAAGCAACAATAAAGGCTGACAACAGGCATGTCACTAGATTTGCTAACTGTAACTGAGAAACTGTTTCCCCTCCAGACAAAGTCTATAAAATGACCAAATCTAAGAATGAAATCAAAGAACTTCCACGGATGATATTCATTTTGAACTCACCAAATAACATCTCAGCAGAGACATACTGAATAAATGCACATCCACTGGTAGAAATAGGGGGATTTAAGTTGACAACTCAAGGCCAGGTCATCACCATTATAAATTACAGATGGGTTACCTTTAAGGAGCTCAGACTTATTAATTCATTCAGATTATTCAAGATAAAAGCAGAATCTGTGCAATATAGCATTGCATACTGTTGGAAAATAAAACAAACAACAAACTAGCAACCACCAAATACTAAGATAAAAGACACTATCTGGTACTTTAAATTATACATCAGAAGTTTTCTATCTTTCACAAAACTAAAAATAGCAGATGTAAAGCATTGAACTACTAACACAGACCTCAAGATATCTAAGACAATCCAACTCACAAAGTTTACTGGAGCCAGACCAATATCATAGACAGAACTATCATCCACAATTGCCGAGGTATGACAACATTGTAGACAAAATATAAAAGCAATACTTTGACTTGATATAGTTATACCAAATACTCAACCTCCTAGATGTATAGAAAGAAAACTTTCTCAAAATGTACAATTAGCCAAAGTGATCAAAAATATTTGGAGATCAGGATGACATATAGATCATCCCCATTGTCTTGTCTGTTATTGGTATTCTCCCAAACATGCCTTCAGTGAGCCTATGAAGGATGAGTTTATATCCATCTCAACACTTGCATTCAATTACAAACAGGCAGCTATTTTATCCATCTCTGCCAGGGCCCATAGAACATCAAATAGAAAAGAATAACAAGATACCAACATGTCCCAGGAATATTTCTATTCCAATTCAATAGAAAAAGATGAGAAGTCTGAGATAAATAATATAATAATACAGCTCAAATATAGTTCTTTAACATCTGTACTTTCTATACATTATCTCATTTTATCTTCACAATAAGCCTATGAGGTAGATTTTTTATGATTATCTCTACTTAGCAGGCAGGGAAGCTGAAACTGAGAGAGGTTCAGAGATCTGCACAGAGCTAATAAGTGTCTAAGGTGAAACTTGAACCCAGGTCTTCTTGATATCAAGTGCAGTTCTCTATGTCACACTTTCTTCTTTGACTAGGGGTCACCTCTGCTGGAGAATGTAATCTTTGTCCACTATTCCACATTCTCTGCTGAATTCTTGGATGTTTGGTAAGAAAAACTCTAGGTAGGTGCTCATTAGGGAGGAATAAATTGGCTTCTCTCACCTAAGTCAATGACCTTTTCATTTATGACTGTTGTGTTGATTCTGGTATTTTAGCAAAAGGGGAAGGGAAAAACGTAGCTTAAAAAAGCTTTTTAGTTAAATCTGAGTGTGTGTGGATGTGTCATCTTCCCAGTGTTCTTGATTCGGTAGCATTAACAAATTACTTGTTTTCTAATGTCAAGCTTTTCCAGTCCCATTCTTAGAGCAATCTATGTGGGATTTAAAACACCACCCTATCCTTAATTCCATATTATTCCATAATATTCTAGCCCTCTCAATAAATAACAAAAAACATAGCTGGGCCAGGTCTCCTGATATAAAACACATACATGTTTACTGCAGGGACAAGAAACTACAAATGTATTTGACATTAACCATGATGTTCAACAAACTACCTCAGATTTCTACCTCAAAATTATATGAGGAGTTATCAACTCGGTGCACATCCTTTTTTTTTCTTTTGGATTGTTTTGGGGGCTCTGCAGTTGTGGGGCCAACCAAAAAAGTTGAAACCAAGTTTTTAAAAACAGTTCTTTGCTCCACCCCAGAGAAAGCATTAAGTCACAGATAACACCTTTTTACCTTTTCATGAGTCAGGATATATCAGTTTGACTGATTCACTGTCTGACCACTGGGTAAAGTATAAATCATGTAGGAAAATGTCATTTGAAATGTTAGTGCACCTTAAGGTCATTTATTGAATTTTCAATATGTACCTGGATCATCTTTAGAAATCCCTAGCATTAAAACACATCTACAAGGCAATGAACTTTTATGTTTTTCTTCACAATGGTTTAAACTACATCACATTCAAACCGCACAATGGTACTCCACATTTGAACATATTGATGGAGCTATGTTTTCATAGATATGGGCACTTTTCAAAAGAGTTTTGCTCTGATAACTCGTCATGGAGCAGAGGTGATCCTAAGCTTGGGAAAACCAGGGTAATGGAGCTGAAGTGAGGGCAGATCTATCAATGCTGAAAAGGTTTTGAGTACATTCTGAACAACAGACTTTTTCTGTCTGAAGACCAAACTAGATAAATCCTGAGAGGCTCATCACCAGGAAGCTAGCCATGGTAAAGCATAAAACAAGAAAAACACCAAATGACTCTCAATTTCTTCCTCTTATACAACAGCAAACTGGTGGAAAGGGAGGCAGAGGGTTCTAAAAATCACACACTTATTAGGTCACATTAGAAACACCATTTTAGCCAATAGGACGCTAAATCTGAGATATAACTCCAATAACCAACAAGTAGAAATACTACTAAAGCACATCAATTTTATCAACTTTGAGTTGCCCTGGATAATATTATTGACAATAGTTAAGTCAGAGTAGAACATCATGCATTATTGCTGTGTACAACATTCTTCTGGTTCTGCTCACTTCACTTTGCATCACTTCATCTCAGTCTTTCCAGATTTTTTTATCATCTTGTTTGTCATTTCTTATGGTACAATAGTATTCCATTACAAGCATATACCACAACTTATTCAATCACTTCCCAATTGATGGACATCCCTTCAGTTTCAAGTTCTTTGCCACCACAGAAAGAACTACTATAAATATTTTTGTACAGTTAGGTTCTTTTCCCCTTTATTTAATATTTTTGGGATACAGACCCAGAAGTGGTATTGCTGGGTCAAAAGTTATGCACAGCTTGATGACCCTTTGGGCCTGGTTCCAGACTGCTCTCCAAAATGGTTATATTAGTTCACAGCTCCACCAATAGTATATGAGTGTCCCAGTTTTTCTATATCCCCTTCAACATTTATCATTTTCCTTTTTTCTCATGTTAGCCATTCCGGTGGGTGTAAGGTGGTATCTCAGAGTTGTTTTAATTTGCATTTCTCTAATCAATAGTGATGTGGAACATTTTTTCATATGCCTTAAGATAGTTTTAATTTCTTCATCTGAGAACTGCCTGTTCATATCCTTTGACCATTTGTTAACTGGAGAGAGTTTATATTCTAACAGAAAACTAAGATAGTATTAACGACATGCAAAGAGTACTTAATCTGTCAGGGTGTCCATTTCCTCACTGCCCTTTAAGTGATAATAGAACTAAGAGTAACTATGTTTGCAGAGTATTTTTCTTTCTTTTTTTAAACCCTTACCTTCCAGCTTAGAATCAATACTGTGTATTAGTTCCAAAGCAGAAGAGTGGTAAGGGCTAGGCAATGGGGGTTAAGTAACTTGTCCAGGGTCACACAGCTAGGAAGCATATGAGATCACATTTGAACTCAAGACCTCCCATCTTTAGGCCTGGGTCTCAATCCACTAAGCCACCCAGAGTATTTTTCTGTCCCTCCCCCCAAGTATTTTTCAAAGAAAACTTCCTGGAAGAAGTACATATTTCTAGCTTCCTGATTTTAAACCAAGGCACTCTTAGTACTGAAAGATTTTATGGTATTCTGCAACTTGATCATTTTATTTCTCAGAACAACAAATTATTCTCTAAATTCTTCATTACAATGGTCAGATTCTCTGATAGTTAACATGGCAATAGCTCATATCCTGGTACCTCAAATTCGCATCAGACATCAAGGCTAAAGGAGTTAGCTACTGAATAACTAAGAGAGCATAATTCTCAGGCTATTTTATCTTTAAGACAGTTCTGGAATACTGAATCCTAGGAGAGTATGATAAAATGGCCAATAAAGGCGGCAAGAAAATGACTTGTAAACATATTCTAAGGCACAAAAAGGTTTATTTCCTTTCTGATTTCCCCTCAAATCAGCCAGTGGTAAAATTTGAAAATAGACTACTGCCTTTATCATTTTCTAGAACATGTTGGCTTAATTCCCAATTGATAAACAGTCAAAGGATATGAACAGTCAGTTCTCAGATGAAGAAATTAAAACTTTCTCTAGTTATATTAAAAATGCTCCAAAATGAGTATTGATTAGAGATATTCATCAAACTGATGCAGCTATTTCATGTCGACATGACAGGGGAAGTCCTATCTGGTGAAGAGACTTCTGATCACTTCAACATCTCCAATGGCGTGAAACAAGCCTCCGGTACTATTCAACCTATTCTTCACCCAAGTATTACGACATGCTGTGATGGATCTAGACCTGGGCATCTACATCAAATACTGACTGGATGGCTCACTATTTGACCTTCGCCGCCTGACTGCAAAAACAAAGACAACAGAGAGACTCATCCTGGAAGCTCTCTTTGCAGAACGACTGTGCTCTCATGGCCCACCAAGAAAATCATCTTCAAACAATTGTGGACAGGTTCTCTACCGCAACAAAACTGTTTGGCCTGACTATCAGTCTCAGCAAAACAGAGGTGCTGTTCCAACCTGCACCAGGGAGGCCAACTAACCAGTCATGCATTAAAATTGATGGCACGCAGCTTTCTAATGTCAACACTTTCAAGTACCTGGGCAGCACCACTGGCAACGACGGGTCCCTAGACCACAAGATTAATGCCAGCATCCAAAAGGCCAGCCAGGCACTCGGGTGGCTGTGCTCCAAAGTCCTCCAACACAGTGGTGTAAGCACTGCGACGAAGCTCAAAGTGTACAACGCAGTGGTCCTCAGCTCGCTCCTGTACGGTTGTGAGACATGGACACTGTACCGGAAGCACATGAAATAGTTGGAGCAATTCCACCAACGCTCTCTCCGGTCAATCATGAGGATCTGATGGCAGGACCGAACAACCAATCAGGAAGTCCTCGACAGAGCCAACTCCACCAGCATAGAAGTCATGGTCCTCAAAACCCAGCTACGATGGTCTGGACACGTCATCCGCATGGACCCACAGCGAATACCAAGACAGGTATTCTATGGTGAATTGTCAGCTGGACTCAGGAAACAAGGTCGACCAAAGAAAAGATTCAAGGATCAGCTAAAGTCAAACTTGAAGTGGGCTGGCATTACACCAAAGCAACTAGAACTCGCTGCCTCTGTTAGAAGCAGCTGGCGAACCCACATTAACCATGCCTCCACCACCTTTGAAGATGAGCGATGTCAACGTCTTGCCACTGTGCGTGAACGCCGACACCGGCCACAACTGCACCTCCCATAACAACTGGTGTCCCATGCCCCATGTGCCACAAACTTTGCGCCTCAGTCTTTGGACTTCAAAGCCACATGAGGGTACATCAATAGATGATAATGCACAAAGACAATTGTCATTCTTGGTCACCAAGAGACTACTACTATATGTAAATTAAAACAAATCTGAGATACCACATCATACCAGTCAGATTGGTTAACATGACTAAAAAGGAAAATGGTAATGTTGGAGGGGATGTGGGAAAACTGGGAAACCAATACACTGTTGGTATCACTGTGACCTGAACCAACCATTCTGAAGAACAATCCTAAACCATTCCCATAGGGCCATATAGCTAAGCATATCCTTTGACCCAGATACTGGGTCAATATTCCCAAGAGATCAGAGATAGGAGAAAAGGACCGTAAAAATATTTTTGGCAGCTTTTTTTTTTCTAGTGGCAAATTGGAAACTGATAATCTGTACATCAATTGGGCAATGACTGAACAAGCTGTGGTATATGGTTGTAACAGAAAACTATTATGCCATAAAAATGATGAACAGGATGAGTTCAGAAAAACCTGGACTTATGTGAACTGATATATAGTGAAGTAAGCAGAACCAGAACATTATATACAAGAACAGAAATATTATACAAGAATCATCTGTGAAGAACAAAACTATTATCAGCAAAACAAAGTTCCAAGATAACACCAAGGATCTCAAGATGAAAAGTACTGTCCCACAGCCAAAGAAGGAACTGTTGGAAACTGATTGCTAATCAAAGTATGCCATCTTTTACTATATTTACTTCATGAGTTTTTTTATTGTATGTGCTATATGTGTCTTCTGTTATGACAGAAGGAATAAAAAATATGTATTGCATGACAGCCCTGGTGTGACCCATCTCAGACTATTTTCTGTCTCAGGGAGGGAATCTGAATCAGAAAATGTCCGAAAACAATTGTGAACAATTGTTTCTATATGCAATTGAAAAAAAAGTTGGTTTAAGAAATATTATGGCCTTAAAGTCATGCAAATGGAAAGAACTATCTTTTAAATGACAATAGTACCATATAGTTTCTAGCAGACTTCTTGTCAAGTCCTATGTGTAGGTACAAAGGATGGCTGTCTGAGCAATATGATTGGGGACAGCAACGAACCTGCATTTAAATACCTTGGAAAAAGCTTGATATATAAGATCTACAGAGAATTACCATAAAAATGCAAGGTCACTGGTCATACTTAATATAGGAGTGGTTAAATCACATAAACAGTTTACCAAAAAAAGCACTGTATATGCCCAAGAGTCATTCATTTTTCACAGGGCTGAGGTCTGGACTTCTCAGATCCAGGTCCCTTCCTTTCCTTGCTTTTCTCCCTCTTTCCCAATTCTTTTTTATTTAGTTGTCTTCCCCATTAGGATGTAAGATACTGGAGGGAAGGGATGAGCTATCTTTCTTTTTTGCTCGTATTCATATTCCCAGAACTTCAGACAGCGTCTGGCACATAGTAAATACTTAATACAAGCTTGTCAACTGACAACCATTTGAAAAAAGTTCCAAATTACTAATTTAAAATAAAAGGAAAAATCCAAGCTAAAACAAATATGGCATTTGACCTCGGGTTGAATGAGGCATTATCTCTAGAAGGTCCTTATCACAGCAGAGATAATATTGTATGGGGGAGATGAACACACATATGGACTCATTTATTAGATTAGTTGGCTGAAAGAACAGAGCCTCTTAGAATGGAAAACAGGACCATCACGCTTTGAAATATGATGACCAATTTTAGAGGATGAGATTCTCATGGTGGTGGTGGTAGTGGTGGTAGTGGTGGTGGGTTTAAGCCAGATGAGGTGCCTGAGTGAGGATTTCAGTCAGATACCTGGTAAGCCAAAGAGAAGAACAGGGAAATCATCAATGAAGGCAAACTTCACACACCCCATAGGTTTACCTAGGGATGAATGAGAAAATCATAATTGAAACTCTTAGTACCTGGGCTCTAATAACATATAGCATCAGATTTTTGCAGGGGGTATGGTGGAGGGCCCAATAGAAATAGAGCAAAGGGGATCCTCCTTGTGAGAAACCCTCAGACTGTACAATGTTCTTATTATTACTGGGGGTAGAGTGAAATAGTTGCTTTATCCTTTGAAAATGATCATGGCAAAGCAACCAAAGAGTACCTAATTCCTAAAGGCATAGAGCATATGCTCCCATTAAACTTGAAGCTTCATGAGAGCAGGGATTGTCTTTACTTAACCAGAACTTAGCACAGTGTTTGTTATGCAGAAGTTACTTAATAAATGCTTTGTAACTTGCAGTTGAACACTTACATTTTCTAAACTTATAAATCAGTTACATAACTGTATGCGTAGGTGTTGAGTTGAGTATGTGCCTTTAGTATCAGGAAATGTAAAAAGAAACCTTATAAAAGTCAATTGTTTGGATGTTTGTTGGCTGGTCAGGAGAAGAACCCTCCACTCTTCACATTAAGCAATGCTATATAAATTTATAGACAACATGATAGTCTTCCTTCAAAGTTTCTCCTTCTCAATGAGGTAACTATTCATTTAGGAAAGTAGATTTTTTTCTGGAGTACTTACAGTTTACATACTGTACCCTCATGAAATTCCTATTGAAATTATTTATCTTTGTAACCGATAATGATATTTTTTTATTCCAGGTCACTAGCTCTTGCTATTTTAGGAGTAAGAGCTCAGTGTTTTTTGGAATGATGGCTTGGGCTACGTTTATCCTTTTACCACATTTTATTGCCCAGTTTTGGTCCAGGAATTAGAGCTATAGCTTGTTCTGAATCCTGGAGAGGCTGTTTTGTCACCTCAAGGATATTTCCCCTCTTTCTTGGTCCAAGGGGTGGGGGCTGGGGAAGAAAAGTATCCCTGGAAGTTTCTTCTGCTCATTAGGTGTCTGGTTTATCAGGCCTACTTTCTGATAGAGCAGTTAGTTAAAAGATATATCTAAGAACAAGGCAAATGTTCCATTTTGTGAGGCAGCTATTATCATGAGGTCAAAGTGATGTTTATAGCACTTTGGCTTTTATTCACATTTATCATCGTAAATGGAAAGCTGGAGTGAAAAGATGTTGGCTTTAGGGGGAGAGGGAAGAGGGGGGGAAATGTTGGGAAGTCTTGGCTTTATGTGTGTGTTAGTGCTTCAAATGCTTTGCTCAACCTAACAATGAGGAAAAATAAGTAATGGACATTAGCAGTGAATGGAGAATACTGCTCCCCCTTCAAACAATCCTTATAGTTCCCCCTGAACTCAGAAATAAATCTCAGTAACGTTCTCAGGCCCCAGTACAAAAGAGAAAGATAGCCCCAGATAAACCAGCTATGGACACACTCTGCCTTACTCCATACTGCAGTCTGTAATATGAGGAGTCTTGTATGCATACTGAATAATCCATACCTAGAAGGCTGCTGGGAAGGGAGCTGATAGATTTATATCATATTGATTGAGAAATTTTTAGCAGAGTAGTCCTCCCAACTGCAGAAATGAGGAACCATAAGACTAAAAGAGATAGCCAGTCTATAAATGCTAGTTTGGCTATGATGCAAAGCTTTCTTTTCAGTTATGATTCTATTGTTCCAATGAATACTTCTTTTTGCCTAGGGGAAAAAAAACAGGAAAGGGACTCCTTGTTTGAAGGATTTGGATGGGAGGATAGAGTAAGGAAAATATTATCATTTTAATGAAAGAAAAGTATGCCATCTCTCAAGGCTTGATAACTGGGGTGCAGCAGGTTGACATGGCCAGGTGCTATAGCCTAGCTTCTTTCTATAGTGCTTGGGAAACTGTCAATTTTCTATCCAGTCTCTGAAATTTCAAAACTCATTTTTGAGACTGGAGTCATTTAAGTCCCCAGTATAGAATGATGGTCAAAGGTTTATAAAACCATGGTGGCTGAGTCTTAACTAGGGTAGGATGCCCATGGGCTTTTCCCCAGGATTCCAATAGAAAGCACCCCATTTAGCAATTAGCTGATGAGAACTGGTTAAAACAGGGGCAGCCAGATGGTACTTTTATCTTTCATTTTGCTCCCCCTTTCTATTAAACTAAGTGGTGTCACTGTATGTCACTTGCTCCAGGCATGGTTTGGGGGTACTTTCCCTGGAAATAAAAATTACTACTTATGACTCTGTCTAAAGGAAAGGGCTGGAATTCACAGTAGACAAAATAGGTTAGAGATGTTGTCAGAACCAACAAAATGAGACTCAAGAAGAGATCTACAGGGTAGGAAAAATAAGACTACCAACACAAAATGGGTGCCACCTTTCTATGCAGAAACCATCTAGAAACTGTGGTGGATAATAAGCTTTTGGGAACTTGTCAGGAGGACAGCACTTAAAAATACACAAAGGTGTGCACACTTCTGATACAATAACTAAAAGGACCCTTTGCCTTTCAGTGAGCTCTTCTCTTGAAAAGTCACCTCAGCAACCGCCCACTTCCATCGATGCTGGTGCAAGGAATCTGATTATATGAATGTTTCCCCAAACTTTGGTTTCCCTCTCAAGCTGTCTGAAAACATGAAGTATTTTTGTTCCTTCAACACAGCTGGTGGGTTTGCGAGTGTTATCCACAATTGGCTGGGTGTCAAAAGACACATAGAACATAATACATTTTAGATGGTGTTAAAACACTACACTTAATTAAACGAAGATTCTCGCACCCTTCAGTAATGCTAATCCAACCATACTCTCTAGAGCATATTTGAAGTTTTGTGGCAAACTCACAGGGATAACTATGCTGCTGGACTGTTAATATTGCTCACTGCTCCCATCCTTCCTCCTGTCCACATAACACACATATTCATGCTCAGCAGAATACTGGGACGATGCACGGACAATGGACCAATTCATCCCATAATGACCAACCAAGTCTTAGGACCTTTTTCTGATGTGGGAGTCTGATGGAGAGACGACAAGACTAAGTTACCTCTTGATTATGGGTGTGGTGAGAATGAATGACAATGGTATAACTCCAGTGGGATTAACTCAAATAGAAAAGGGGGCCACTAAATCATATAAAAGGGTCCTTACAGGTGGCATATTGATTTAGAAAACCATACATTACCATTATCTGTGTTGTACAATATTTTAAATTTTGTTACAAATTTCCCAATGATATTTTAATGGGGCTCAGCTGCATTCCAAGATGTCACCCAGAAACCTGCCTGCCATGTTCTTGACACCTATGGTGTAGGCAATCCTCAATGCATCTATTTTTTTGCCACTGGGGCTTTCTATGACGAATCATTTGGAAGATGGTAAGAATCCCAGGATTTCAATGGGAAGGGATTTCAATTGTCATCAAGCCTGTTGCATTTCTTCCTTTAGCAACACTCCAGGCCAGTGGTCACCCAAGATTTGCTTCAAGACTTCCAGTGGAGCAGGACCTGCTACCTCCTGAAGCAGCCCATTTGCTTGGTGACAGCTCTGGCCCGGGACTTCATGCTATTCCCAGGTAAATTCCAATCACATAGTCTTTACTCAACTGCTACCTTCACCTCCTCAGTCCTGGCAACCGAGGTTTTGCTTCTGGGTCCCTTTGTACCAATGGGTCTGCTCTTGCCTTTCCTGCCCCAAGCTAGGCCTGTTCCTTGCCAAGTTGCAAATTAAGCACCTCCCTCTTTTATGATATGCTATCTTTCCCTATTAGAAGTTAAGCTTCTTGAGAGTAGGGCTTGTCATGCTTTTTTTATATTTGCTTCTTCATGCTTGGCTCAATTTCTGATAAACAGTACGTGTTTAATAAACACTCTTTCTATCAGAAGCCAAATGGAACAAATCCAATCCCTTTTCTATGGGCTAGCCCTTCAAATATTTGAAGCCAGCTAACATGTCCCTTAAGTGTTCTCTGCCCAAGGCTAAACGTTCTCAGTTCCTTCAAAGAATCCTCAGTGGTCAAGATATGAAAGTCCTTTCTTAGCCTGGTAGCCTTCCTTCTATAAAATAAAGAAGAGTTCCAAACTCACAAGGTTCTTGTGAGGATCAAATGAGTTAACCTTTACTAAGCTGCAAGCACTGTTCTACAGCTCCTGATTGGGCAAGATCCCTAAAGAGAGGCTCTGAAGAGGTATTAGTCATAGAGGCAGCTTGGTTGGTACTGTGCACAGGCCACTTCAGTGGCTCTTAAGCTTTCCCTCTGCCCCACAGCCTGGAATTAGGCATACCTGAGTTCAAATGTGACTTCAGACAATTACTAGCTGTGCAATCTTGGGCCAATCCCTCATTCTCTATCGGCCTCAGTTTCTTCATGTAAAACATGAGGATTTTAATAATACTTACCTCCCAGGGCTTTTGTAAAGATGAAATAAAGACATATTTGTAAAGAAGTGCTTAGCACATAGATTCTATATAAATGCTGGTGATGCGGATTGTGATGGTGACACTTACTGCCCAAACTATCAATGCCTTTCCCAAAATAGGGGGCCCAGCTAAAACAAGATCATGATGGTTGCTGCATAATACGTTCTTTCCGTATATTCCCTGTATTTCCTTCTCTTCTTTGCCGTTTACTAAAAATATCTCCTCTTTTCCACAGAAGGGTCTAACCATGCTTATCTTCATTTTGTACTTGAGAAACAGATCTTGAGAATCCAAGTTCCAAACTCAGGAGCAAATAAATAACAGCAATGGTTAAGAGTTGAGCATATGCCCATATGTAATACAATTCTAAGAGGTTAATCTTTGAAGTTCTTGCCTCAGCCAAATAGTATTTTGGAGAATAACCACCCAGTCTAGGCTCAGTTCTTCTCTGCTGCTTCTGTCCCTTTAGGAGTTACTTAATATTGCACACAGTTCCTAGGGAGAAAACCTGATGGAAAGAAAGCTCAACTACCATATGGAAAGATCTAAAAGCAAGCTTAGGCAGAACAACAACAAAACGAAAACAAAGACCTCTCTGTCATCTAAGTGGCTAGGTGGTGCCACAGCCAATAGAGCAATAGGGAAGCTCGGAGCCCAATTTCAGCTTAGGAAACCTGGTAGCTATGTGACCCAAGGCAAATCACTTAACTTCTATTTGCCTCAGTTTCCTCATCTGAGAAATGGGGATAATAATATCGCTTACCTCTACCCTTTGACCCAGCCATAGCACTGCTGGGTCTGTACCCCAAAGAGATAATGGACAAAAAGACTTGTACAAAAATATTCATAGCTGCGCTCTTTGTGGTGGCCAAAAACTGGAAAACGAGGGGATGCCCATCAATTGGGGAATGGCTGAACAAACTGTGGTATATGTTGGTGATGGAGTACTATTGTGCTAAAAGGAATAATAAAGTGGAGAAGTTCCATGGAGACTGGAACAACCTCCAGGAAGTGATGCAGAGCGAGAGGAGCAGAACCAGGAGAACATTGTACACAGAGACTAATACACTGTGGTATAATCGAACGTAATGGACTTCTCCATTAGTGGCGGTGTAATGTCCCTGAACAACTTGCAGGGATCCAGGAGAAAAAAACACCATTCATAAGCAAAGGATAAACTATGGGAGTGGAAACACCGAGGAAAAGCAACTGCCTGAATACAGAGGTTGAGGGGACATGACAGAGGACAGACTCTAAATGAACACTCTAGTGCAAATACTATCAACAAAGCAATGGGTTCAAATCAAGAAAACATCTAATGCCCAGTGGACTTACGCGTCGGCTATGGGGGGTGGGGGGGAGGAAAAGAAAATGATCTTTAACGAATAATGCTTGGAAATGATCAAATAAAATATATTTAAAAAAAATAATATCGCTTACCTTCCAAGGTTATGAAGATCAGACAAGATCACATTTATAAAAGGTTTAGCATAGTGCCTAGCACATAGTAGGCACTATACAAATGTTAATTCTGTTTGTTGCTATTATCTCATAGCAAGCAGAACATGAAGAGACCATTCAATTAAGGCATTTATCTCTCATCCTTCATAGGCTGCATAGGAGAGGCTTTTTTGGTGTTTATTTGTTAAAAGGAGAAAATGAGGTACAAGCTTGATGAACCAATATACAAGAGCTTATGGACCCATACAGTGAGAATCTGCCTAATCGTCCTTGAGAGGCTTCTGGTTACATTATTGTATATACTTCTGCCCTGGACTAATTTGAGATAAGATGATTGGCTGCCACTCGTGGGTTATATGCAAATCACCCATAGTGAGCACAAGAAGAGAACATTTTCTTCTATTGAATGGTGGTGACAAGTGAGACTTTTTTTCTCAAAATCCTCCAAGTTGGTATTTAACATGGCTATTGATGATAGCTTAATTTGTAAGTCGGACCTCTCAACTATCTAGCATTTCTTTGGAAAGCATCAATATTTTTTTAATCACTTGTTGCTCAATTTTTTTTGTTTTGATTTATTCTGAATAAGATCATCAGAAGAGACTATGGGGAATGTACTGCAACTGAGAGCATCATGGATGAAAAGAGATTGTATTTTCTCCATTGGTTTAGTACCAGAATAATAATTCTTTATTTTTAATAGAAAAATACTAAGTAGAAATTTTAGATAGCAACCCTAAGAGCGTTTAGTTAATTGACTCACTTTTAAAATGGATTTGAGTTTATGAGAATAAGAGTCATCCCTCAATAGGATCAGTCAAAGGAGATGAACAAGTAGTTTCATAGGAAGAAATTCAAGCTATCAATAGTCATGATTTTAAATGCTCCAAATCACTAATAACGAGGTAAATGAAAACTAAAGCAACTCTGAAGCTCTGCTTCAAGCCCATCAGATTGGAAAAAAATTAAAAAGAGAAAAATGAAAATTTCTGGAGGTGCTGTGGGAAAATAGATACATTAATGGAATGTTAGGCCTGGGAATTAGAATAGTCATTCAGGAAAATGGTTTTGAACTCTTCTCCCAAAGTTCCAGCTAGATCCTGATTAGTGGCAAAAAGGAATCCTGTGAAGTGGTTGAATTATTCGAATTTTCATTGCACATTCCCATTGGGATGGAATTAATTACCACATTTTATTTAACATTTCAACTCTGAAGAGTTAAAATTCAAATAAAAATACCTTTTCACAGAAAGGAAAGGGTTGGTGATCTATACTAGAGGAAGTAGTTTTCACAGGAAGAGTTATTCACATGCTAATGATGGATGTGATAAATCTATTCCAAAAGACAGCTGATAGTGCATGATCATAATGTGTTAGGATAAATTTTTCCCCTGTGATCTATATACATATTTGGTTTAATGCTTCATATATGGCACTTCAGTTTCATCACCTATAAATGGGGATGGACAATATCTTGGTTATGAAAATCAAACAAGATCACATTTATAAAAGGTTTAGCATAGTGCCTAGCACATAGTAGGCACTATACAAATGTTACTTCTGCCTATTGCTATTATCTCACAGGGTTATTGAAAAGTTCAAATAGGATGATGTTTTGTAGATTACAGCTTAAAGGGCTACCTCAAAGGTAATGGTGGCCAACTGAGCAGGTTTCATTTTATAGATGAATAAACAAAAGGCCAGAACAGTAGGGTGACTTGCCTCAAGGAAAATAAAAGGAAAGTTGCTGGTACTGTGGGAGCTAAATGGACCGCAGATCCTCTGATTCCAGATCCTCCAAACCTACTGTGACTCTAAGGTCCCACAATGCCTCACATTTTGTAGGGGAGCTCATGGCAAATCTGAAGGCACAATACCAATGGCAACTATTATCATCATCATCATCATCTTCTCAACCAATCATTATACCATTTCCAACAAAAATTTATTTTCTTATTTTGCTAAAAATTGGATTAAAAAAGATTTCTGAGAACCAGATCTCGTCATTTCTAACTTGGGGAAATCATCCTGCTTCAATGAATATTGACTACAAATGTAATTTCTTTTCAGTTATCCTGGAAAATGCTCATCACAAAGTCCTAATTGGGCTCCCTCTATATTACTGAATGTGGAAATGAGAAGGATGGGGACAAATGTGTTCATATACATTTAGCCATCAGAACACACATTAGCTCCAAATGAGATAGGAGTATGTATTGGGAGGGAGAGGGAGGGAAGGAGAAAAGGAGGGAGAAGAGAGGGAGAGGGAGAGGGAGAGAGTGGTAGTTTTCATTTGATGCTGACCTCTGTGTTTCTCAGTATAGGGAAATTCTAGTAAGAGAATTTCAGCTGGGAATTTGGGAACTCATCCCCAAATTGATTATCTGAGAGACTTGCCCCTGGGTGTTTCTGACTCCAAGGTCAGCCCTCCATCCACTACACCTTGATGCCTCTTATTTATCATCCTCTCTCAAACCATGGTATCATCTATTCACATTATGAAAAAGACCTTGCTTCATGAGAACCTTTCCAGGCAGGGAGATGAAATATTTTTATCTTCAATTTTTTTTCAGCTGAGGAAACTGATGCTTATGGATTTTCAGTGACTTCATCAGGGGTTCCTAGTGGTTGTATGGCAGAGGCAGGACTTGGATTGCTTCTTCATTCCAAGCTAGGTACTCTCACCATTTGGCTACTCTGCCCCTCCTCAGAATGAATATTGACTAAATAGTCCATTCAAAAATCTGGCCAGTGCATTTTCACAGGTAATTTGGGAAATATGACTTCCCTCTAATAGTATGTTAGCTCAGTGTCAGTGGTCATAAACTATTTCAAAAGGGAAAATGTGAACCAGCACTGCTTGAGATTAAAGAGAGAAGATGTGTGTTAAATCAAGATGTGAAGCCCAGTCAGTCCCTAAAAGCAGGTTTTCCAGATTGGAAGACACTGGGACTTCAAAGTCTAACCTTCAAATTTGCCCATCTCTTCGACTCTTTTTTAAAAGGACACTGAAAGAAAAACAACCTAGAAGGAGCATCACTATTTTCTTGCCAAGATCATTTGAGGGTTGTTTTCCCAAAATAATTAGAATGTTTTCTTCTGTTACACAGGCTGCTTATTTTGAAAAAATAGTATTCTACTGTCTGGGAATCATTTACTTAAAGTCAGTTTTTGAAATTCTAGCATTTTCTCGGAAACATCAAAGCATCTGACTTAGGGGTCTTTTCATGTTGACGATTTAACAAGTTCGGCAAAAACAAGCAATCCAAACCAATCCAGCAAGTAATTATGAAGAATCTCTAACAGGCTAGGCACTATGCTGATGACACCCAGTCCAAACTTTGCCCCTTGAGGTGATGTTCACTACTGGGGTGCAGTGGGGGATCCCAGGCAGCCACTCAGAATCATCTTTGGACTCTACAGCTGAAGCTCCAAGTGAATAGGGGCACAGGGGGAAGGAAGGCAGCTGGGAGATCCAACCAAACCTCCCAGCTTTCCCCCTTTGATTTCTCCTCTCTCCTGAAAGCCCTATATTCTGGCACTCACTTATGCCTCAAAACCAGCTAATGATGACCTGCTTCACTTTTTGCTCCTTGTAGGTACAAAAATGCCTACTGTAATGATGGAAACCTGACGCTCCAATCACAATGGGGTGATGTCAACAAGCTGCCATTATTCTTACATTTTCCTTTTCCAATTCCTTCATCTTGCATTTTTCACCTTGCTGTCCACACCCTCCCCCGTTCCCTTCTGTCCATCTCCCGTTATTTCTAGCCTTGAGCCTTCATTTCTTTTCCCCTCCTCTCTAGTTCTACTCACCATCTGGCTAATTCAGCTGCAAGATTATTAAAGTACATTTTCAGACACCACCAAGAAACAAATGGCTTGCAAATACGTAGGCATCAAGGGCCTGACTATGGTTAATGCATAGGCAGGTTATAGGAATAAGTGGGAGAAGGGAGGCAACCTTTTTTGGGACTCATCTTTGCGTTCTTTACCTTTTAACTAGGCATGCATGAGGCAGGGGAGATAATGCACCAGATTCTCTTGGGGATCCATCCTAATTAGGTGATTCCATGTGGTTATTTGTGGTGTGGCAGAAGGAGCAAGGAAACTGGCTCAGAAACCCTACATTCTAGTCCCAGCAAAAGCAGTGTGATCTTGAGCAAGTCACTCACTTCCCACTGATAGGTGTTAAGTCTCCCCTTTTCTAAAATCAGGCACCTTTAAGGTCCCCTCCAACCCTGGCATACTGTGGAAATGGGACTGTACCAAGATCAACTAGTTTCCTTCCACTGAGAGAGCCTGGTTAGCTGGGGTTAGTAGAAGTCCCAGGGCGAGAGGGCAAGCTCTTTCCTCTTGTGCTCCTGGAAGGGATGCACAACCCCAAGGAGGTCTGCCGGAAGCGACAACCTGCCCCAGACTTTGCTCTCTCAGCCCTGGCGGCCATGACTGGTTCCGATGTAGGGGCCTGTTCCAGGCCAAGACTAGAGAACCCATTCAGCAAGCCAGGGTGAAGCCAGCCCTGAAAACTCCACATGGACGGGGGGGGGGCGGGGGGGGGTGTTCAGCTTCGCCGAGCATCTCTGGGACGCTCTTTTGCCACGTACCCGAAAGCAGGAAGGGAGCCTGCCCTGACCCGGGAGAACTTCGGGGGTGGGCTGAGGGCGAGCACTGGAGGCTGCATGGCCTGGCAAGGGAGGCCTTCCGGAGGGCCAAGGGTGGAACTAAGAGGAAAAGGCCCCCTTCCCCGGAGGCCAGCAGGACAGTAGTCCTAGGCCCTGGAACTTGGCAGCGGGACGGCCAGGGGGCCTCGGGAGCACGCGGGTTTGATTTGCCTTTCACAAGAGCGCACAGCGATAAGTCGAGGCCGCCTTTCTCCAGGCGGAGGAAGCGGCATTCGTGCCCGCTATCTGAGCCTCTCCGTCCTCGCCCTCAAAATGGGGCCATTCACATCCCGGGCCTCAATTTCACAGGGTGGTAAGGAGAGCGGGAGGGGCAGGAGAGGGAGGAAGGGGAAGGGGAGCCAGGCCTCCCCTCCTCCTGTTCCTTCGGGGCCAGCGGAACCGGAGGCTGGGCACCCACCTTTTCCCAACCGAGTGCCTTCCCGAGGTAGCTTAGGAGCAGCTGGAAGAGACCTTTTGAACTGCCTTGGCACTCGCTGTCACGTTCCCCCAATCCCTGGTGGTGGAGGGCCGGCCAGAATGGCTCCCTCCCTGGAAGGGAGCACTTCCCAGGCCGCTTTGGGGCCCTGTCTGGCCCGTTCTTTGCACCGGGCGGTGGTGGTGGTGGTGGTGGTGGAGGGGGGGGGGGGGGTTAAATCCCCGGGGCCTAGGCTTAATTGCACCAACGTCGACGCACCTAGTGCACGGGGATCCTCAGGGGCGGGGAAAGGGGCGGGGGAGGGGCGGTGACCAAGCGGCTTCCGCTGAGGTAGCACGTTTAGCACCTGGGCTTTGTCAAAGAAGTGGCGGCTTCAAATAGCCTCATTGAAAATGCACGGGAATAAAAAAATTAAATTAAAAAGAGGGAAGCGGGCAACCTGGTGGCTCAGTGGATAGAGAGCCAGGCCTAGGGATGGGAGGTCCTGGGTTCAAATATGACCTCAGACACTCGTAACTGGGTAACCCTGGGCAAGTTCCTCACCCCCCCTCCCCCATGACCTAGTCCTTACTGCTCTTCTGCCTTGGAACCAAACACAGTATTGATTGTAAGGTGGAAGGTGAGAGTTAAAAAAAAAAACTGATAAAATGCACACGGGCAGCTGCGCTTCTATTGGTTTTAGGGGCATAGGGCAGTGTTGGGAGCAGGTTTTCCACACACCCTGCCCTCCCTGCCACCCTGCAGGCATCGAACATTCTCCTGACACTTCTCCCTCTGGGCCTTACTGTTGGCATATTTCCAATTTCATCACAGAACAGAGTGCATTGTGCTTGCTGTTTCCTGAGGAGGAGAGGGAGGGCCTTCAAGGCCAGTAGCCTGCAGGTTTTTTCAGTCTTGCTTTAGAGACTTACTGAGTGTGACCTTGGACAAGTCATTTTATCACCTGAGCCTCAATTCTTTCATTTGTAAAATGGAAATTCAATTTCATTGAAGAGACAGTTCTAAAACCCCTAGTATATGTCAGGCACTGGAGCCCGAGCTGAAAAGCTAGTGCCTTATGGGTATCCTGGGAAAAAAAAGACTTGTAGAACCCTCCTTGAAACTGTTGGGAGGCTCAGGTGAGACCTAGGCCTAAAGCCCACGTCCAGGAGACTGTAAACTTCTTGAGGGCAGAGACTAGCTAGTTTTGTCTTGATGACTCCATTTCCCAGCATGATACTCCCCTCCCAACCCCTGTGCCACTGCTGCCTTTGCTCTGGGTTTGGCCAAATCTGTGATTTCATCACTGGAAAGAATGGCCAATGAGGAGATCAGTACTTCATCGAAAAAGAACCTTCGGACTCTGAGAGGTGACTTGCTCAGGATTACTTAGTCAGTATGTGTTTCAAGCTTCACTCCAACTCCTGGCTTCCTCACTTGAGCCAACTCTCTCATGCTGTTTCTCACTTTGTAAATAATAATTGCAGAATTAATAAATGCTTCCTAAATGGTGTGCTGGGCCCCATGATAGCATTTTTCACTACACTGACATATTGAGGACAGTTGAGTGATGATATGGGCTTTCTCAGAAGTCTGCTCACCTTTAAATATATGGGGAAAGGGGCAGCTAGGTAGCACAGTGAACAGAGGGCTAGGCCTAGACTTGGAAGAACCTGGGTTCATATCTGACCTCAGACACTTCTAGCTGTATGACCCTGGGCAACTCATTTAATACCCATTGCCAAGCCCTTACCGCTCTTCTGCATTAGAATCAATACTTTCTAAGACAGAAAGTAAAGGTTTTAAAAACTAAAGATATGGGGAAAGTATTTTCAAGGTGTCTGGTATCCATTTAGGGGACAAATTGCTTCATGCTGCATGCGGTGGCTGGGAGAATTTCAGCCAGGGGAAAGAAAGATAATTTGAAGTTGGCATAGATGGAGTTTGCCAAGGAAAAATCAGGAGTCTGACAATGAGATTGGTGACAATAAGTGCATCACAGGTAACACCGTTTTCACTGTAGTGTAATTTAATGGTTCTCTGCAGCTTCACAAGAGAAATAAGGGAAGTGTAAGAAGAACCAATCATATTTTGATGGAAGACATTTTGTGTCAAATGGCAAATCACGTTTAGCAGCAGAGTCTAAAAAATTGTTTCAAAAGGATTTCTCAAATTCTCCAGAATCGTTCCAGTGTTTTCATCTGCCTCTCCAACGATTGGTGCGTCACAGACACTTGATGGTACAGAAAACATCATTGCTGTGCATGAATCAGAAAGAAAGGAAACAAACGCTACTATGTGCCAAGAACTGTGCTAGGGATTTTGCAAATGTGATCTTCCCAACAAGCCTGGGAGATAGGTGCTACTATTATCTCCATTTAAGGCTGAAGAAACTGAGACAGTGAGTGGCTAAGTGACTTGCCCAGGTTCATAGCAAGTAAATGCCCGAGGTCAAATTTGAACTCAGGATCTCATTCATTCCAGCCTCAGAGCTTCATCCACTGTGACACTTAGCTGCCGTGCTATAGGCAAAAATTTTAAAAAGTCTGAAAGCAGCAAACACATTGGGATGTGGGTATATGGCTTACTAATCTGATTTGGGCATCATTGTGGACTCTGCCTCTCAAAAGGCATTCACCACAACACAACTGACCAGAGAGCAAAATTTCTTGCTATCTGTTTTTATGGGGCTTCATGACTGCTAGTGATTCTCTCAGTTAGCAGTGAAAAGAGATTGCCAAGTCTTGGAGCTGAGATTCTGGTCTCAGGGAGAGAATCTGGGAGGGTTTTGGTTACAGATATCATACATACTATGGCAGACAATGCAGAACCTTATGCTGTCTCAGTTATACTTCCCCATGAGTAGAATGAGATTAAATTGGGTTCCTAAGAATAGAGCTTAAGAAATGGTCCTTTGCCTTTTTTTCCAAACCCTTCCCTTCCATCTTGGAATCAATACCGTGTATTGGCTCCAAGGCAAAAGAGTGGTAAGGGCTAAGCAATGGGGGTCAAGTGACTTGCCCAGGGTCACCCAGCTGGGAAGTGTCTGAGGCCAGATTGGGACCCAGAATCTCCCATCTCTAGGCCTGGCTCTCAACACACTGAGCTACCCAGCTGGCCCCCATCCCTTGCCTTTTGTTAATTGCCAAAGGGCACACAAAACCAACGTCATATGATCTAGGATCATAGGATCACAGACTTAGGGTTAAAGGGAGCCTTGAAAATCACTTAGTCCAACATACCCATTTTCTAAGATTAGGAAACTGAGGAACCAGAAAGGTTAAATAATTTGTCCACTGTTATACAAGCAGGAGGAAGCGCCACACATGGAATATGAATCCACAACCCAGAAGCTAATCTAGCAATCTTGTCAATGTACCATACTTTGAGAAACGTACTGTCTGTGCCTTGGCAAGTGATAATCCCACTGTACTCTACCCTGGTCAGACCTTTATCTGTAGTATCTGCATGCTGGGTGCAAGATTTTAGAGAAACAAGGTAGAAAGCATCCAAGGGAGGGCACTACATACAGATGGTGAAGAAGCTTGATATTCTGCTCTTTAAGAATTGGTTAAAGGAAATCAGGATGTTTAGATTATAGAAGAGAAGACTTGAGGCCAGGGGTGAAACGGCATTGCTTAACTGTTTCCAAGTACTTATTGGCAAAGGTTGCAAATTTGTTGCACGGCTCAGAAGGAAGGACAAGGAGCTACCAGTCCAAGTTGTCAAGAGGAAAATTTCAGCTTGAGGCCAGGAAAAACTTCTCAATTCATACTATCTCACTTGGATGGGCAGTAGTTTCTAGCTTCCCAGAGTTCTCCAAGGGAAGGCCAGATGACCACTTATCTGGAATTTCCTAGAAGGGGATTTTGTTCTATGATTCTATGACAACCAGTACTTCAGCACAAGTTAGCTTTCCCATCCTTCTCCTACATATTATTTCTTGGTGGGGGGACTAGTAAAGTCTATAGGCCATGCTCCCGGTGCATGGTACTTCTCCACATGAAGTCACCACAGCAAGGATGATATTTTGGAATCCACAGGCTGTCATTACTAAGGTGGTACTTCCAGTCCTCTAAAGAAGTCCAAAATGAGCATTCTTAGTAATCCCAATCATTTGAGTGAGATTGCTGCCATATTGGATATCACCATTAGCCCATTAAGGTGGATATTCTTTGCTAATTGTTGACTTTTTTGGAAGCAGTGGAAAGAATCTGAGATTTCTAGCTGTGCAGTTCTTTGCATGAGAAACAGGCACTGTCAGAAACTCCCCTCTCCAGACAGTCATTGATAGAGGCCTTCAGTGTCTGGGGCTGTCACTTTGACACTTTCCCTAAGCACTAAATTTACTTTCAAAAGCAAATACATAAGAAACAGCCTTTCATAGGACTCTAGTGAAGAAACAGGTGATTCTTTTCCTTCAGAAAAGTTAGCCCTTTCATATACTTTTGCCAGACTAGCAGCCTGAGGCCTAGCTACCCTTATCTAAGGCTACTCCAATAGGCAATCGATGTGGATTCAGCAGGTGGCCTTTTCAAGTTATTTCTTTTCCTTACCAATGAGAATCCAAACAGGATATTGCTAGATGCTTTTGTTTCTGGTTTCTTTTCCACCAGAGAAAAATGAATTTGCTTGTGGATCTCTTAACCAGGGCCTTTCTCATCACCAGAACTACCACCTGACTGTAATCCTTGTCTGAGTACTTCCAGCAAGGTGGCCAGTTAGCTAATTTCTCCAAAACATTTCTCTCTCCAACCTGACAAAAATAAGATAGAATGTAGCAGATATAGCCATTATATGTACATCCAGAGTAGAAAAATGTGTCCATCAATAGTTTTGAGGAGAGCTGTGAATTTCGATAGGAAAAAAAACACGAGAATTAACTTATGTAACTCCCACCCTCAAATGCAGAAACAATGTGAAACTGTACTCCAAAAGTCACTAAGCTCTACTTACCCATTGACCCAGAAATACCATTATTAGGATTATACTCCAAAGGGATCAAGGACACAGGAAAAGGACCCATATATATAAAATTAGTTTGTAGCACTTTTTAATGGTTTCCATCAATTGGGGAATGGCTTAGCTATTTATGAATATAATAGAATATTACTGAAATGATGAAATAGGGGTGGTGCCAAGATGGCAGTTTAGGAGAAGCAAAAGCTTAAACTACTCTGATAATCCTTCTAAACCAGTCTTTAAAAAAGTGCCTCAAAATGACAAAAGTCAAAAAATTAACAGCAAGATGGAGTGAAGGGGGGGCTCTCTTGCTGGACACAACTTGAAAAGGAGACAAAGACAGTCCATTTTCACAGAATTTTCATGGGCTAAGGGGTAACTGGAAACAAAACCACACAAAGAGCAGTGCAGAATCTTTTGTATGTCAAATGACACAAAAAAAGCAGGAGTGCCGATAGTGATCTCAGACAAAGGAAAAATAGATAAGATTATAAGAGATAATGAAGTTAATTACATCTTGATAAAAGGTAGTAGAGATAATAAAGTAATATCGGTGCTTAATATATATGCACCAAATAGTATAGCATCCAGATTTTTAAAGGATAAACTAAAGAAGCTTAAGGAGTAAATAGACAGTAAAACTATAATAGAGGGAGACCTCAAACTTCCCCTAGCAGAACTAGATAAATCCAACCAAAAAATAAATAAGAAGTAAAAGAAGTGAGTGAAATTTTAGAAAAGTTTATTTAATATCTATCTAGAAAAACTGAATAGGGATAAAAAGGGATATAAATTCTTTTCAGAAACACACGGTACATATATGAAAATTGACTATGTACTGGGGCAGTGATGGGGAACCTGAGTGCCCCAAATGCAAATCTCATGCCACATGTCAGCACCCTGTTTTACCCCAGATGGGGGATGGAAGACCTGCTCCCATTGGGCTGCTGGACAGAGGGGAAGATGATGTAAGAGATGTCCTACAGCTCACATGGAGAAGGGGAAGAGGACCAAATTAAAAATTAATTGAAACTAAATAATCTAATTCTTTAACATGTGTAGGTCAAAGAACAAGACATAGAAAGAATCACTGATTTCATTTAAGAGAATGACAATAAAGAGATAGTATATCAAAATTTATGTAATTCAGTCAAAGCAGTACTCGGGGGAAAATTTATATCCCTGAATGTTTATGACAATAAAATAGAGGAAAAGTAGATGAATGAATTGGACATACAAGTTAAAAAAAATTAAAAAAGAACAAATTAAAAATCTCCAGTTAAAAACTAATTTGGAAATCCTAAAAATAAAAGGAGAAATTAATAATATTGAAAGTAAAAGAATTATTGAACTAACAAATAAGACTAGGAGCTGGCTCTATGGAAAAAAAAAACAAATAAAATAGATAAAGCATTGGTTAATTTGATTTTTAAAAAAGAAAGAAAAAAATCAAATAACCATTAATGAAGAAGACATTAA
Source organism: Monodelphis domestica (assembly GCF_027887165.1). Lineage (NCBI taxonomy): Eukaryota > Metazoa > Chordata > Mammalia > Didelphimorphia > Didelphidae > Monodelphis > Monodelphis domestica. Next base: position 11,971,395 of record NC_077235.1, on the reverse strand, counting down.
AGCAATCATTAGTTGCTATTTTGACCAATTATATGACAACAAATCTGATAATTTAGGTGAAATAGATGAATATTTACAAAAATCTAAATTGCCTAGATTAATAAAAGGGGAAATCAAATATTTAAATAATCCCATCTCAGGAAAAGGAACTGAAAAAGCCATCAATGAACTCCCTAAGAAAAAATCCTCAGGACCTGATGAATTCATAAGTGAATTCAATTAAACATTTAAGGAACAATTAATCCTAATACAATACAAACTATTTGGCAAAATAAGCAAAGAAGGAGTCTTACCAAATTCATTTTATGACACAAATAATGCTGATATCTAAACTAGAAAGCCCAAAAACAGAGAAAGAAAATTACTGACTAAATTCCTTGATGAACAATGATGCAAAAATCTTAAATAAAATACTAGCAAAGAGACTATAGCAATATATCACAAGGATTATCCACTATGACTAGGTTGGATTTATACCAGGAATGCAAGGCTGGTTTAATATTAGGAAAACCATCAGCATAATTGACCATCAAACAAACAGAAATCATCTGATTATCTCAGTAGATGCAGGAAAAAGCCTTTGACAAACTACAACACTCATTCCTATTGAAAACACCAGGAAGCACAGGAATAAAAAACTCTTTACTTAAAATAATAAGTACTATTTATTTAAAATCATTAGCAAGTATCATCTGCAATGGGGATATATTAAAAGCTTTCCAAATAAGATCAGGAGTGAAGCAGGATGCCCATTATCACAGCTATTATTAAATATTGTACTAGAAATGCTAGTTTTAGCAATTAGAGAAGAAAAATACATTGAAGGAATTAAAATAAGCAATAAGGACACTAAACTATCCCTATGTGGATATGACAGTATACTTAGAGAATCCCAGAAAATCAACTAAAAAATTAGCTGGAGTAATTAATACCATTAGCAAAGTTGCAGGATACAAAGTAAACCCACATAAATTATTGACATTTATACACAAACACACACACACACACACACACACACACACATATATATATCCCACAAAACTCAGAAGCAAGAGTTAGAAAGATAAACTCCATTTAAAATCATTATAGATAATATAAAATACTTAGAAATCTCTTTGCCAAGAAAAACACAGGAATCATATGAACACAATTACAAAACACTTGTCACACATATAAAGTTAGGTCAAAACAATTGGGAAAAAACTTTAATTGCTCATGGGTAGGCCAAACTAATATAATAAAAATGAAAACCCTACCTAAATTAATTCATCTATTCACTGCCATATCAATCAAACTACCAAAAACTATTGTGTAGAACTAGAAAAAATAACAAAATTCATATGGAAGATCAAAAGGTCAAGAATATCAAGGGAACTAATGAAAAAAATGTGAAGGATGGTGGCCTACCAATACCAGATCTTAAACTGTACTATAAAGCAGTATTCATCAAAACAATCTGTACTGGATAAGAAATAGAAGGGTAGACCAATGGAAAAGATTAGGGGTAAATGACCTGAACAATCTAGTGTTTGATAAACCCAAAGATCTAAGCTTTTGGGATAAGAACTCACTATTTGACAAAAACTGCTGGGAAAATTGGAAAACGGTATGGCAGAAACTAGGTTTAGATCAATTTCTCACCCCTATACCATGATAAGGTTGAAATGAGAATATAATTTAAACATAAAGAGTCTTATTAAAAGTAAATTAGGGGAACATAGAATACTTTAACTGTCAGATCTATGGAGAAGGGAAGAATATATGACCAAACATGAGATAGGGAATATTACAAGATGTAAAATGATTAACATTGATTATGTTAAATTAAAAAGGATTTGTAAAAACAAAACCAAATGCAACTAAGATTCAAAAGGAAACAACAAATTTTGGGGAAAAATTTATAATAAATGTCTCTGATAAAGGTCTTATTTCTCAAATCTATAAATAACTAAGTCAAATTTATGAGAATCCAAGTCATTCCCCAATTGATAAATGGTCAAAGGTTATGAATAGGCAATTTTCAGATGAAGAAATCAAAACTATCAATAATCATATAAAAAGTTCTAAATTCCTCTTGATTGGAGAAATGTAAATTAAAACAATTCTGAGGTACCACCGCATACCTATCAGATTGGCCAGTATGACAGTAAAGGAAAATGATAAATGTTGGGGGAGATGTGGCAAAATGGGGACAGTAATGCATTGCTGGTGGGGCTGTAGACTGTTCCAACCAGCCTGGAGGGCAATCTGGAATTATGCCATAAGAGCATACCCATGTTTAATCCAGTACTATTACTATTAGGTTTGTATCCCTGAGAGATTAAAAAAAAGGGAAGGGAACCTATTGTACAAAAAATATTTATAAGTGCGCTTTTGGTGGTGGCAAGGAATTGGAAATTAAAGGGATGTCTGTTAATTGAGGAATAGTTGAGGAACCTATGATATGTGATGGTGATGGAATGTTATTGTGCTATAAGGGATGATGAACAGGATGATTTCAGAAAGAGCTGGAAAGACGTACATGAACTAATGCAGAGTGAAATAAGCAGAACCAGGAAAACATCGTACACAGTAACAACAATATTGTGTGATGATCAGTTGTGATAGTCTTAGCTGTCATGACCAATCTAAGGATCTAGGACAATTCTGAAGGACTTATGACAAAGAATGCTATCCACCTCCAGAGGAAAAACTGTTGGAGTCAATGGAGATGAAATCATAGGGTTTTTCAACTGTTTATTTGGATTTATGTTTTGGTTTTATAAAATTATTCACTTATCAAAATGAATAACAGAAATATGTTTTGTATGATAATACATGTCTAAATCCAGAAAAAATAAAGATTATAATTTTTTTAAAAAGAAAAAAGCAATAGACTATTTCAGAGAGAACTATGAAGACTTGTATGAGTTGATGCAATGTGTAGTACAAAGAACCAGAAGGACAATTTATATAATTACTACAATATTGCAAAGGACAAATATTTTGAAAATCCCAAGAATTTTAGTCATTGAAAATGTTGAAATAGGACTCTAGAAGACTGATACAAATTAATCCTTCCCACCTCTTGGCCAGTTGGCTATGTTGCAGCATGAGACATGTATTTTCAAACCTAGTCAGTGTGTCATTTTTTATTTACTTAACTATACCTATTACAAAGGAGGGATTTTACTTTAATTGAAAGGGAAAAGATGGCAAAATAAGAGGAAGGCATAAAAAAGGACATCAGTGAAATATTTTTAAATACACCAAAGAGTAGAAAAGGAAGAAGTTCACAAGAGAACTCTGAGAAACAGGACAGTGTTCATACTATTATGTAAAATTTAATAGATTCTTTAAAAAAAGCACAAAGCTGCATTAACAAGAGTTTTGTGGTTTCACATAGTCTTTTTCTGTTCTTTGTGTATGGAAATGTTCATACTTGTTAATGTTTGTGAAGTTCTAAAATTTTAAAGAATTTTTAAAAGAAATGATGGATATAATGATGACAGAAGCATGGAAAGACATATAAATAGATGGCAAGTGAAATAAGGAGAACCATTAGTACCATATATTCAATAACTTCAACAATGTACATAATATATGGAATGGGCTACAGAAATAATCAGAATGAAAAATTGAAAACTACGAAATAATAATCACCAAACTTAGCTCTACAGAAAAGAGAAGGTACCCTCCCTGCCTCTTTTCAATGTATGAATGAGGAATGGAAAGAGATCGGTGTGGGGAACAGTGGATGTGGAACTCTACATAAACTTTCAGTCTTTTCTGGATGTGTTGGTTAGTTTTGCTGAATTATTTTTCTTTTTTTAATCTTTGTAATAAGGGATGAGTCCTGGAGAGATAGAAGGGAAAGAAATATTGAGGAATGTAGGCAATAGTAAAACAAAATATATCAATAAAATGTATCTTAAAATATCTTATTAGGAAGAACTCAAGGACCCTCATTAAAAGAGTAATTACACAACTCAAACTAATGAAATTACTAAAACCCATGAAGTAAGATGACTGACACCTTTAAAGCTATGCACATTTAATACAAAGGATTTTGTAAGGGGGCATTATATAGTCATTTTGTAAATTGCACAGCTTGAAACTATTAGGTAAATTTTCCTTCCTACTTACAATCCTATTTCAATGAAAAAAGTCTGTTAATTTCTATATTTTTAATTCCACATACACCTCGTACGAGAGGTTCTTAATCTGAGGTCTGTGAACTTGTTTTAAAAATATTTTCCTAATTGTAGTTCAATAAAATTAGCTTCCTTTGTAGTCCTATGCCTTCTATTTCAGAGAAGGGCTTTACAGGTTTTACCAGTCTGCCAAAGACATCCATAATCCTCACCCCCAAACTTAGTATCTAAATAAGACACCTTAAATGTTTTATTAATGAGCATTTTCATCTTTCAAAATTAGTGATATTAAAAAATCTCCTAGCATTAGTATATCATCAGTTATTTTTTCAACAATGCCAACAAACCTAGTAGAAACTATTCTCTTAATGAGAAATATGACTTCTCATTAGATAACTTGCCATTTTAGAAGAACAGAATGGGTAGCTGGGAGGACCTAAGACATGTGGCAGCTAAGATGTTGAAGCATCCTCTAATCAGCCCTTTCAAAAAATGTTTTCTCCAAGGGAACCATGAAGGGGTGGGGTAGCAACAAGAAGGTGGCTTCACTTTTTTCTAGGGTGAGAAACTAAGATCAACAAGCAGATGTAGTTCATAATGATTGGTTCTCTCTCTGGGCCTCAGTGTCCTCAGTTGTAAAATATTGTCATTGGTCTAGATGGCTTGTAAGGTCTCTTGAGGCTCCAAATCTATAGTCCAGTGATTCTTAAGGTATTTTTCTTATACATTGAAAATATCTATAATCTTAGAAAGGGTGTCTAGAGAGTACTGTTTTTTCTTTATATTTTGAAGAACATTATACTTCATTTTAACATTCATTTTTAAAAATTTGACTTCCAAATTCTACCTCCCTCCTGCCCCTCTCCATCCATTGACAATCTAAGCAATAGGATATTGATTATATATGTGAAGTCATGCAAAACATATTTCCATATGAGTCATGATGCAAAAAAGCAAGAAAAATCAAGGGAAAAGTAATATGCTTCAATCTGCACGCAGGGTTCATGAGTCCTCTCTATAGAGATGGAGAGCTTTTTTCCATCATGAGTTCTAACATTTCCACATTAAACATAGAGCTCCATAAATACTGCACTTCACAAGTGCCTCTTTGGGCAGAAATGCCTTTTACAGATTGTCTAAAAATGCTGTTATTCGGAGAGGCCAGTCAAACCCCAATTGGGCCTCAAACCTAAAATTCTAAAGAATCCCACATCAAAGACAGAGGAGGAAGTGGCAATGCATAGAGGAGTTATTTTGGCACTCGGTTACAGGACAGGTACCAGATCATGCAACTAACCAATGGCAATTAGAGGCAGCATGGATAGGGCTTGGAGTCAGGAGAAAGTGGGTTCAAATCCTATCTCAGACATTTACTAGCTATGTGGCCCTGGTAAGTTACTTAGTCTCTTGATATTCAAGTTTTCTCATTTATAAAAGGAGAAAGCTGGCCTTGTTTCTTTCTTAAGGTCTCTGCCAGCTCCTAACATATAATGTTATGAAGTATTTGATGAATTCCATGAAATCTATTTATAGTTTTGGTTTCATTTTGAGGAATTTGAGAAATTAGGCTTGCCTAGTGTGATGAGAAAAACCAATAGGCCAATTATCTAGCAAGTGCAAGGGGTAACCAATGGCTAGACCTGTCTCAAGATGGTGCTACTAGGTAATGGGAATGTGAAGAAGGCCGTGTTGTGTGACCCTTTATACCCTGCCCCCTGAAGCCACCTTATGGGTGGGCACGGGTGAGAGTCACACAGTATGGGCAGCCATGGATGCCTTGGGAGCTATCAACTGGAAGGAAAACCCTAATCATGAGATAGCAAATCCCCCTGGAGTGCAGTATTACTAAGCTGGTTGCTCTACTAAATATAAAGGATGTTCACCACTTCTAATCTGAGAGCTGAAAATGAGAGGGAAAGGCAAACAGTGACAGCATTAGGGAAGTTGCCGAGCTTTCTTTATCTCTGCATCATTTGGCCTTTTCTTCTGGGCTTACAGAACTTCAAATGACTGCTTGAAATACAAGCAGTACTTTTAATGACCAGACCAATCCTATTCACGTTCAGCCTCTTAGTCAAATGGTACTAATGAACACATCAGTTATTTGTTGGCCTACCTATCATTCCATAATCATCCATGAAGATTGCTGAGTCAAACTTCTTTCTTGCCCCATTCTTTCCTAGTCTGTGTATTCTGCTGTTGATTTTTTGACTGTTCATGGTTGTCCTTAGTCTTTCTTTGTCACTGCTGCCTCTATCTTTTTTCCTTACAACCCCTTTATTTCTATAAAAAAGCCTCCCATCACCATCTGCCAAGCTGCTGCCTCATATGTTCAAATCACTCTGACAGCTGAACCCCATGCTTGGTGAAACTTATGTCCAGTAAAATTCACTATGGCTCCATGGCCGTCCTGCCTTACATCCCTTCCAGGGGACATTCTTCTTGGTAGCCCCATAACTGTAAAACCCCATGCAGCTCTATCACACGATGGATGCAATGATGAGGACAGAAATATGTATTTGGCAGAGGTGGAAAAGGGAAATGAAGCAGAGCCACCAGAATTCTCAAATGCCTGTTTGATGTGTTCCTCTGCCTATGCTAGACCGTGGTCATGCAGGGAGGACTGAATGTACAATTCACACATTGGCATAATAATTCTAATTTAGTGAGACGATGCACAAGAAGAAACTGATTTCTTTTAATTGTGGTGATGAATTACAAGACTCCTCAGGTTTGCTCTCTGTTGCAGTCAAGACACCCTCCCTACACCACCCCCTGCTGCAAGTAGGAGGACATGGAGATTCTACAATGCTGGCATGGTGAATGGATTGGGGGCGGGAAAGTTTGGCCACTCTGGTTCACTGCAGCCTGTTCATGGCTCCAGCTGCCTAGATGAGGAACTCTCCTGCCTCAACTCATCACAAATTGTTGAATGAACTGTAATTGGGAACTAGTGTGCCTGGGGTAAGCAGCACAAAGCATACCCTCCTGAAGGAGGAGGGAGCACATGACAGCAGTTGGACCTGGGAATACATTCATAGGGGATGAGAATCTTGGCAGGGTGGGGGAGAAATTAACCCCATCCAGCCATCTGGGAGCTTCACAGTTTAATTTAGAGTTTTGACACCAATGAAGTAATTAATATGATGTCAGTACTTTCCATATATTGAAGAACTTGGTTAAACTGTGCCTGTTTCTCTCTCACAATGGTTCTTCTCATTTCAGTGAAATGTGACATTTCCACTACTTCTCTAAATCAGTCATATTTGTGCTGTGAACAGATACTACATTTAACTCATTGTTATTTAATAGCCAAGAGAAATAGAGAAAATTATTTTAGATATCATACATGACCTCTGTGAATCTCCTTCCTTGTTATCATTCTGCCTCCATTATCGTATGATGGATGCCCCTGAGATTTCTGAACCCCAGGTGGCCAGGGTACCTTTCTATTTACATTCAATATACTTCAAATTTCTCCTGAGATAAATAAATATATGTAGCAAAGGTAGGAACAGTGTATTTAAAAAATCTCAGTGGTTCCATATTACCTTGAAGATCAAATATAAAACCCTTTCTTTGGCATTCAGAGATCATCAAGACTTGGACTCTTCCTACCCGTCTAGCCTTCTTACACTTTAGATCTCCCAGTTCTCTTTAAATCCACCTCATCAGGTACTGTGCAATACAGTGACCCTCGCCTCCTTGTGGTTCCTGCTAAAAGACACTCCATCTACTTAGTTCACACATTTTCATTGGCTATCCCCCATGGGTGGGACACTATCACTCCTCATCTCTACATCCTGGCCTCCTTGAAGTCTTAGCTAAAATCCTACCTCCTGTAAGAAACCTTCCCCGATCCTCTTTAACCTTAGAGATTTCCTATTGAGACTGCCTACAGCTTATCTATGAATCTATGTATGTATGTATGTATGTATGTATGTATGTATGTATGTATGTATCTATTTATCTATCTATCTATCCTGCTAGCATATAATTGTTTGTACATTGTCTAGCAAGAACTGTTTTTGGCTTCCACTGTATTCCCAACATTTAGAACAGAGCTGGTACATAGTCAATATTTAATAAATGCTTGTCAGTGATAGAGATTCACTTATTTTTGTAAAAGGAATTAGCATTATTTCAATTCCTGGTGTCTGAGAGTAGTAATAATACTTATTCCTCCAAAGGCTATGGGGTAAGAAATCAGTGTTTTCTCCACAATACATATTAGGAAATTTTATATTAAAATCAATAAACATTAATTAAATACCTACCTTGTGCCAAGCACTGTGCTAGCATAGACATTATGTTTTAATATGGGGAAATAATGATCAGGTTGAATTTATACCAAGTATGAAAGGGTAATTAAACATTACGAAAACAATTAACATGATGAATTATATTTTAAAAGTAGCATAAACCACATGACTATACCAATAGAAACCAAGAAGGTATTGCACAAAGTACGGCACTCACTTAAGCTAAAATCCCCATGAAGCACAGAGAGAGAATGATGCTGATAAACGATAAAAAAGTGTCTATTTAAAACCCCAAACTAGTGTCATATTTAATGGGGAAACACTAGAAGCTTGCCCAATAAGAATAAGAGTAAAAGCAAGATTGCCCCCTTTCCCACTCTTATTCATTATGTTTCTAGAAATGCTAGCAATAACAATGTAAGAGAAATTAATGACATAACATAAAGCTGGGCAAAGAGTAGACACCACTATCTCTGCTAAGGAAGTGATGATTTGTGTAGAAAATCCTAGATTAGACATAGGAAAATTAAGACATCAATTTCAGTGATATGTCAGGATATCAAGTAAGCCCACAAAACTTTGCTGTATTTCCATATAGCAATAGCAAAATCTAGTAAGAATATGAGAAATGTAAGCCCCACTTAGAAGGACTACAAACTATAAAATCCAAGAATCAATTTACCAAGACAAACTCAAGACCTACATAGGTACAATTACAAAATGATCCTTCAAAGATAAAGAATGATTTTAAATGAGAAAACGGGTAGATCAATGAATAGAAAACAAGGCCTGGAGACAGGAGGTCCTGGGTTCAAATTTGACCTTGACACTTCCTAGCTGTGTGACCCTGGGCAAGTCACTTAGCCACAATAGCCTAGCCCTTACTGCTCTTTTGCCTTGGAACTGATACTTAGTATTGATTCTAAGACAGAGGTAAAGGTTTAAAAAATGAATTAAGGCTATTCAGTGCTCATGGCTAGTCCCTGCCAAAGTAAAAAAAATGGCAATGCCATCTAAATTAACTTACAAGTCTAGCAGTACATTCATAACATTTCCTAAGGGGTATTTTACACGATTAGATATAATAATCACAAAATTCATTTGGAGAAATAATCAGTCTAGAATCTTTAAAAAGTAGCAATGAAAGTAGGGTAGTATTCCAGACTGCAATTTAAATTATTAAGTAACGATCTTCAATATTATTTATAACTGGTTGAAGAAATACAAAAGTATATTAATGGAACATAATGAATAGGTAGAATTAGAAAATTGAATTTGATATTCCATTGTTTTTTAAATTCAAGAATATAAATTATTTCTGGAAGAAAACCCTATGTAGCAAGCATCACTAGGCAAACAGGAAAAAAAGTTTCATGGAAATAGATTTAAGCCAACAAAAACCTAAAAGATACACATAATCTAAATTTTAAAGGCAATTCCATAAAGAATTTTGAAGAAAACCCAATCGGTTATCTTTAACAACTTTGGCTCAAGGTGAATTCTTAATCAAACAAGGTCCAAGATAAGTATAAAAAGTAAAATATACAATTTTCATTAATAATAATAGCTAATATTTTTATAGGGTTTACTACATACCAAGTACAGTGCTAAGCACTTTACAATTAGTTGATCCTTACAACAATGCTGAGATAGGTGCTATTATTATTCCCATTTTACAGATGAGAAAACTGGGGCAAACAGAGCTGAAGTGATTTGCTCAGGGTAACAAGGCTATTAAATGTACAAGGCCACATTTGAACAAAAGCCTTCCTGATTCCATGCTTGGTCCTCTATCCACTGGACCACCTAGATATCAGAAAGTTTCTGAATGTACAAATTAATACAACCTTGAAAAGAAAAGAAGCGGATTATGGGGAAACGTCTTTGTGTCAATTACCCCTAATGAGGGATTGATTTCTAAAGTATATATATGACCAACACAAATCAATGAGATCAAAAGCCATTCCACAATAGATAAGTATTCAAGGGTTATGGACAAATAGTTTTCAAAAGAAAAATTATAAAATGTTAAAAACAACATATAGCAATGTTTCAAATTACAAATAAGAGAAAGGAAGTAAAATTAACTGAGAAAATCTGGAAAGACTTGAAATGAACTGATGCAAAGTGAAGTAAACAGAACTAGAAAAACATTTTACACAATGACAGACATATTCCTTGATTAAAAATAGTGAATGACATAGTTATTTTCAGCAATATACTAATCTAAGATAATCGCAGGAACTCATGATAAAAAAAAAATGTCATGTGTCCTCTGAGAAAGAACTAGAGTCTAAATGCAGACTGAAACATGCTATATTTCATTTTCTTCCTCTTCTTTTTCCTTCTCCTCTTGCTCCTCCTCCTCCATCTTCAAAAATATGTGAAATCTCTTCCACAAAATGGCTAATGTGGGAAAAATGTTTTTCATGATTAAACATGTAAAATCTATATCATATTGCCTGCTGATAATGTTGAACTGAGTACATTCATAGCTGAGAAGATGATAATTGAAATAATTAAAATATCTATGATATTTGAAAAAGGCAAGGTACTTAAAGTTTGAAAGATAGCTAAAGTTCCTAAAATACTTAAGAACTTTATCACTATTAGAGCAATGAAAAGCAGTATACATGTAAAGAAGGAAGGAAGCTAAATAAGATGGGCTGATTAAAAAAAAAAGGAATCGGAAAGAGGAACACATAAAGAGAAAAGAAAAGGAGAAATAGAAGAAGGTAAATTACCTTTGATGAGGAAGAAGATAAGTGGTAAATACAGTGGAGGAAAAGAGAGAGAGAGCTAATGATTGAACCTTACTCTCATCAGAACTAGCTCAAAGTAGGAATAACAACCACACTTAGTCTGCTATAGAAATCTCCCTTACCTGGGGACAGTATTAAAAAGGAGGGTAAACATCTATGAAGAGAGAAAGGCTAAAAGGGGAGAGAGAAAAATAAACATGGAGGGAATATGGAGGGAAACACAATCAGAAATCATAACTCTGAATGTGAATGGGATGAAATCACCCATAAAAAGGAAAAGGATAGCAGAGTGCATTAAAAACTAGAACATCACAATATTCTGTCTACAAGAAACACATTTAAAATGGGGAGACACATGCAGAATAATAGTAAGAGGCTTTAGCAGAATTTACTATGCCTTAGCTAAAATCTAAAAAGCTGGTCATGATTTCAGACAAAGCAAAAGTAAAAACTGATATAATCAAAAGAGATAACAAAGGAAATTGCATCATGAAAATGTATCATAGACAATGAAATAATACCAATATTAAACAAATATGCACCAATAGCACAGCATCTAGATTCCTAAAGGAAAAATTACAATTACATGAGTTACAGTATGAAATAGAGAGTAAAATACTACTAAGTAGGTGACTTCAACCTTCCCCTCTCAGAAGTAGATAAATCCAGCCAAAAATAAACAAGAAAGAAGGTAAGGAGGTAAATAGAATTTTAGGAAAAAATGGATATAACAGACCTCTAGAGAAAACTCTATGGGAATAGAAAAGAATATAATCTTTTTCTTAGCAATATATGGCACCTTCACAAAAATCAACCACATAATTGGGCATAGAAACTTCATGTTCCAATGTAGAAAAGTAGACCATAATGCAGTAAAATTACACTCAACAAAGGGCAGCAGAAAGATGAAAATTAATTGGAAACTAAACAAATCTTGTCTTAAAGAATGAATGCACCAAAGAACAAATTATAGAAATGATCAACAATTTCATTAAAGGAAGTGACAATAAAGAGACAACATATCAAAATTTATGAGATGCAGCCAAAGCAGTATTTGGAGGGAAATTCATATCCCATAATGATTACATCTATAAATTAGAGAAAGAGCAGATCAATCAATCCAGCATGCAAGTAAAAAAAAAACTAGAAAGAGAGCAAATTAAAAATCCTCAATTAAACACCAAATTAGAAATCCTGAAAATCAAGGGAGAAATTTGTAAAATTCAAAGTAAGAAAATGAATTAACTAATAATAAATAAGACAAGAAATTAGTTTTATGAAAAAGATAAATGAAATAGATAAACCACTGGTTAAGTTGATTAAAAAAGAAAGAAGAAAATCAAAACTCTAGAATCAAAATGAAAAAGGTGAGATGAGAAAGAAAAAGAAATTAAAGCAATTATTGTAAGTTACTTTGCCCAACTATATGCCAAAAAAATCTTGACAAAGTGAAATAGATGAATACTTACAAAAATATAAACTACCTAGATTAACAAAAGAAATAATAAAATACTTAAACAACCCCATCACAGAAAAAGAAATTGAATAAACTATCAATGAACTCCACAAGAAAAAGCCAGATGGATTTCACAAGTGAATTTGTGTAAACAATTTAGAAAAATAGGGAAAGACAGAACCCATCCAAATTCTGGTAACAATGCCTAAACCAAAAAGAGATAGAAAAAAGAATTTAAAATACAGACCAATCTCCCCACTAAAAATTGATGCAAAATTTTAAAATAAAATAATAGCAAGGAAATTACCACAATTTATCACACAAATAATATACCATGATCATATGGGTTTTATATCAGGAATATAGGGATGGTACCATATTAGGAAAACCATCTGCATAATTAACCATATCAATAACAAAACCAACAGACATCACATGATTATTTCAATAGAGACAGAAAAAGTACTTGACAAAATACAACACCCATTATTTATTTAAAAATTGAAATAATGGGGTTCTTTCTCAAAATGCTAAATGACATCAATCCAAAACTATTAGCAAACATTATCTGTAATGAGGACTAAGACCCTTCCCAATAAGATTAGGGGTAAAGCAAGTATGCCCATTATCACCCCTCTTACTTAATATTGTACTAGAAATACTCACTATAGCAATAAGAGCCAAAAAAGAAAGGGAAGGAATTAAAATAGGCAAAGAAGAAATAGAATTATTACTCTTTGCAAACAATATGATGGCATACCTAGAAAACTGTGGAGAATCAACCAAAAAACTAATAGAAATAATGAACAACTTTAGCAAAGTCACAGGATACAAATAAAAACCTCCACATAAATTATTAGCATATCTATTTACTACCAACAAATTCCAAAAGCAAGAGATGAAAAAGGAAATTCCATTCAAAATAACTCTAGACAATATAAAATACCCAGGGGCATATCTACCAAAGACAAACCTAGAAATTATATGAACCCAATTACAATACGTTCTTCATACAAATAAAATCATATCTAAGCAACTGGAAAAGGATTAATCACTAATGGACAGGTTAAGCCAATATAGTGAAAATGACAATCCTACTTAAATTAACTATTTGGTACCATAACAATCAAATTACTCAAAAATTATTTCATAAAAGTAGAACAAATAACAACAAAGTTCATCTGAAAGAACAAAAGGCTGAGAATATGGAATTAATGGGGAAAATAGGAAGGAATGAGGCCTGGCTGTACCATATATCAAATTATACTATAAAGAGATAATCATCAAAGCAATTTGGCACTGTCTAAGAAATAAGAATGGCAGATCAGTAGTATAGATGAGACAATCAACACATGACAGTTAATGTCCACAGCAACTTAATGTTTGATAAACTCAAAGATCTAAGCTTTTTGGGAAAGACAAAAACTGGCAGGAAAACTGGATAACAGAATGGTTGAAATTAGGCCTGGACCAACATCTCATACCATAAACCAAAGTAAATTCAAAATAAATACTTAATCTAGAAATGAAAGGTGACACCAGAAACAAATTAGAGATATATGTAAAAGTTTGCCTATCAGGGGCAGTTGGGTAGCTCAGTGGATTGAAAGCTAGAGATGGGAGGTCCTAGGTTCAAATCTGGCCTCAGACACTTCCCAGCTGGGTGACCCTGGGCAAGTCACTTGACCCCCATTGCCTATCCCTCACCACTCTTCTGCCTTGGAGCCAATACACAGTATTGACTCCAAGATGGAAGGTAAGGGTTTTAAGAAAAAAAGTTTGCCTACCAGACTTAGGGATAAGGGTAGAATTTATGACCAAACAAAATAAAGAGAATTCTATGAAAAATGAAAGAGTTTTGATTACATTAAGTTAAAATGGGTTTGCACAAATAAGCCCAATATAGCCAAGATTAGAAAAGCAACAACAGATTTTGGGGGAAAATTTATAGCAAGTATCTTTAACAAAAGCCTAATTTCTCTAATATATAGAGAACTATAAAATTAAAATTAGCCATCATTGTAAACATTAAAAATTAATATACTATACTTAAAATGTATTTTAAGAGATTTATTAATGATCATTAGAAGTAAAGGAATAAAAAGTTAACAAAATAAAAATCACATGCCTATGACTAATCTACCTGTTCAAAAGCCCCACGCTCCATCATAGTCACAACCCAGGAAGCAAAGAGAGCCGGAGACCAGGAACCCCACCCAATATATCCCCCTGTCTATAGGAAGCATGACATTAAGTCAGTGGGTTACTGGGAAATATAAATTTTAGGGTAACAGATTTCCAATTACACAGAACCAAGTCAAATTTATAAGAATACAAAACATTTCCCAATTGAGATATGGTCAAAGGATACGGACAAGCAATTCTCAGAGACAGAAATTCAGAGTATTCATAGCTATGAAAAAATGTTTCAATTTACTACTGATTAGAGAAATGCAAATTACACCATATTGGCTAACATGGCCAAAAAGAAAAATGATAAATTTTGGAAGAGATAGGGAAAATTTGAACACTAATACACTGTTGGTGGAATTAAGAACTGATTCAACCATTTTGGAGAGCAATATGGAACTAGGCTCAAAGGGCCACAAAACTGCATATCCTTTGACCCAACAATACTACTACTGGGTCTGTATCCCAAAGAGATCAGAGATAAGGGGAAAGGAGCTATCTGTACCAAAATATTTTTACCAGCTCTTTTTGCAATGGCAAAGAATTAGCAACTGAGGGGTTGGCCATCACTCTGGGACTGGATGAATAAGTTGTGGTATATGATTATAATGGAATACTATTGTGCCATAAAGAATGATGAACAAGATGAGGTAAAAAAAAACCTGGAAAGACTTATATGAACTGATGCAAAGAGCAGAATAAGGAGAACAATTGATATAGTGACAGAAATATGCAAAGATCAACTGTGAAGGCTTAAACCATTAAGAGCAAAGCAAGTCTCCAAGATAATCACAAGAAATTCATGAAGAAAAGGCTATCCTTAGCTGAAGAAAGAACTATTGGAATCTGAGTGCAGATCAAATCAGCTATCTTCCACTTTATTTTCTTCAAGAGATTTTTATTATGTGTGTGATATGCATTTTTATCATGACATGAGCAATATGGAAGTATGTATTACATGAAAGGATGGGTATAACCTATTTCAGACTATTCACTGCTTCAGGAAAGAGGGGAGAGGGGGAGAAAAATCTAAATTTTAAAATGTAAAAAAAAAAACCAATTGTCAAAAACTGTTTCTACATTTAAATGAAAAAATAAGATAAAAACATTTTAACAAAATTAGTTAACACAGTCCCTGACACATAGGAGGTACTATATAAATGCCTAATGGAGCTGTAAAGATATCTAACTATTCTGGAAAGAGATTTATAATTAAGCTCAGAAAGTAGCTAAAACATCCACATCTTTGATCCAGAGATCTTATTGATAGATGCATACCCCGAGGAGGTCACATATCCCAAGGAAGTCAGTGACAAAAAGAAAGGTGCCATATTCAACAAAATATTTACAGCAACACTTTTTGTCATAGCAGAGAACTTGAAATAAGCTATAACCCCACTGGAAGGGAAAGGCTAAGCAAGCTATGGTACCATGAGAAATGATGGATTTGAAGATGACAGAGGAACTTCAAAAATTTTTTATGAAGTGATACTAAAGGAATCAAAATCAGGAAAAAAATAGAAACAGTAATTAAAATACACATATAGAAGAGAACAGAAACGGAATTTTATTAAGCTGTAATGATCAAGCTTGACCCCAAAGAAAAATAAATTTTTTAAAAAGCACTACTCCTATTCTTTGCAGAGTTTGGGGATTAAGAGTAAAGAAAACCCTAAGCAATGTGGGATTTAGTTAAAACTTTGGCTAGTTTCCCTCCTTTTATATTTTTTAAAAAGAATTTTTCTCTGCTACCAGGAAATAGGAAATATTGGGAGATGCAGACAAAGTAAAGAAAAAAAGATATCAATAATTTTTAAAGAATCAATGGGGTAGGAACTTCCGGTCAAGATGGCGGCTTAGAGAAAGCTAAAGTTCGGATCTCCGGAAAACCCTTCCCGACCAATCTCAAACTATAAGCTCCTAAGGCTCTGAAATGCAAAACGATCAACAGCATAGACCCTGGGAACCCTCCTCTTGGACCTGGACCTGGATCAAAAGGTACGGCCCCCCTCAAAAACCAGAACCCGAGATCACTTGGACCTAAGGGGTAGGAGCGCAGAGTCCAAGGCTCCGGGAAGCCGCAGCCCCGCCCCGCTCAGAGAGCAGGGTCCTCTGAAACAACAACAACCCTCAGGGCCTTCTATCCGAGTCCCAGTGAAAGTCACTGCCCTCTGAGCTCCCCCCACAGAGAGCAGGGTCGTCTGAAAAAACAAGAGCAACCCTCAGGGCGGGCAAGACAGCCTCACGGGCTGGATCCTGCTATCCAAGACTCAGTGAAAGTCACTGCCCTCGGAGCTCCCGGAAGCCGCGGATGGCTCCTGGCTCCTTCCTCCTCAGAGAGCAGGGTCCTCTGAAACAACAGCAACCCTCAGGGCGGGCAAGACAGCCTCACCAGCTGGATCCTGCTATCCAAGTCTCAGTGAAAGTCACTGCCCTCGGCTCCTGGAAGCTGCAGCTCCTTCCTCCACAGAGAGCAGGGTCCTCTGAAACAACAGCAACCCTCAGGGTCGACAAAACAGCCTCACAGCCAGCTATTCTGAAGGCAACTTCCGGAAAGCAACTCAACCCAGTCCAGTCGAGCGGGCACCTTAGCAGCAGGGAAGCAGAGAGAACCGGGGGAGAGTGTGGCCCCCTGGTCCGACCCTTCAATTCCAGTTCCAGTGAAAGTCATTGCCTTAAGGCAACCCAGGGAAAGCTCATAGAACCGACAATCTGCCCAGGACTAAAGCCTCTGAACACCAGACAGAGATAAGAAAAGCTAATCCTCCCCATTCAGAGATGGCAAACTCCACAGAAGCACAGAAGCCCCCAAATCCCAAGAAAAATAAGAAGAAAGGGGCGACTTTGGACACATTCTATGGAACCAAAATACAAAATACAGAGGAGATAGAAGACGATGCACAAGAAAATGGTCCTAAACCTTCCAAAGGAAATGGAAACTCTCCACAAACACATGAAGAATTTGAATCAGAAATGACCAAAAAGATGGAAGCCTTCTGGGAGGAAAAGTGGGAAATAATGCAAAAGAAATTCATGCATCTACAAAACCGGTGTGATGAAACTGAAAAGGAAAACCAGGCTTTAAAGGCCAGAATCAGGCAGCTGGAAGACAACGATCGTGTAAAAGAGCAAGAATTAATAAAGCAAAGCCAAAATACCAAGAAATTAGAAGAGAACATAAAATATCTCACCGAAAAGGTGACAGATCTGGAAAATAGAGGGAGAAGAGATAATTTAATAATAATTGGACTCCCAGAAAAGCCAGAAATAAACACCAAACTTGACATTGTGATACAAGATATAATCAAAGAAAATTGCCCAGAGATTCTAGAACAAGGGGGCAATACAGCCACTGACAGAGCTCACAGAACACCTTCTACACTAAACCTCCAAAAGACAACTCCCAGGAATGTAATTGCCAAGTTCCAAAGCTATCAAACAAAAGAAAAAATCCTACAGGAAGCCAGAAAAAGACAATTTAGATATAAAGGAATGCCAATCAGGGTCACACAAGACCTTGCACGTTCTACTCTGAATGATCGTAAGGCATGGAACATGATCTTCAGAAAGGCAAGAGAGCTGGGTCTACAACCAAGAATCAGCTACCCAGCAAAACTGACTATATACTTCCAAGGGAAAGTATGGGCATTCAACAAAATAGAAGACTTCCAACTTTTTGCAAAGAAAAGACCAGAGCTCTGTGGAAAGTTTGATACTGAAAATCAAAGAGCAAGGAATACCTGAAAAGGTAAATATTAAGGAAAGGGGGAAAATGTTATCTACTTCTTTTACTCAAACTCTCTTCTATAAGGACTACATTTATATCAATCTATGTATACTAATATGTGGGGAAAATGTAAAGTATAAATAGGGGGTAAAGAAAGACCAAAGAGAAAAATCTTTCTCACACAAAGATTCACATGGGAAGGGGAGGGGAAGAAAACCCCTATAAGAAGGAGAGGAAGAGAGGGTTTTTTTTACTTAAACCTTAATCTCAGGGAAATCAACTCTGAGAGGGAAAAACATCCAGATCCATTGGGATCTTGAATTCTATCTTACCCAACAAGGGTAGGGAGAAGGGAAAACCAAGGGGGGGAGGGGGAGAGGGAGAACAAAAAGGGAGGGAAAAAGAGGGGGGAGGGGGAGGGAACAAAAAGGGAGGGACTAAAAAGGGAAACATCAAGGGAGGGGACAAGGGGGACTGATTCAAAGTAAATCACTGGACTAAAAGGTAGAGCTGAAGAAGAAAAGGTTAGAATTAGGGAAGGCTATCAAAATGCCAGGGAGTCCACAAATGACAATCATAACTTTGAACGTGAATGGGATGAACTCACCCATAAAACGTAGACGAATAGCAGAATGGATTAGAATCCAAAACCCTACCATATGTTGTCTTCAAGAAACACACATGAGGCGGGTTGACACCCACAAGGTCAGAATTAAAGGATGGAGTAAGTCCTTCTGGGCCTCAACTGATAGAAAGAAGGCAGGAGTGGTAATCATGATATCTGATAAAGCCAAAGCAAAAATAGACCTGATCAAAAGGGATAGTGAAGGTAATTATATTTTGTTAAAAGGGACTTTAGACAATGAGGAAATATCATTAATCAACATGTATGCACCAAATAATATAGCACCCAAATTTCTAATGGAGAAACTAGGAGAATTGAAGGAAGAAATAGACAGTAAAACCATATTAGTGGGAGACTTAAACCAACCATTATCAAATTTAGATAAATCAAATCAAAAAATAAATAAGAAAGAGGTAAAAGAAGTGAATGAAATCTTAGAAAAATTAGAATTAATAGACATATGGAGAAAAATAAATAGGGATAAAAAGGAATACACCTTCTTCTCAGCAACACATGGCACATTCACAAAAATTGACCATACATTAGGTCACAGAAACATAGCACACAAATGCAGAAAAGCAGAAATAATGAATGCAGCCTTCTCAGATCACAAGGCAATAAAAATAATGATTAGTAATGGTACATGGAAAACCAAATCTAAAACCAATTGGAAATTAAACAATATGATACTCCAAAACCATTTAGTTAAAGAAGAAATCATAGAAACAATTAATAATTTCATCGAGGAAAATGACAATGGCGAGACATCCTTTCAAACCTTTTGGGATGCAGCCAAAGCTGTAATCAGAGGTAAATTCATATCCCTGAATGCTTGTATTAACAAACAAGGGAGAGCAGAGATCAATCAATTGGAAATGCAAATGAAAAAACTCAAAAACGATCAAATTAAAATCCCCCAGCAGAAAACCAAACTAGAAATCCTAAAAATTAAGGGAGAAGTTAATATAATCGAAAGTGATAGAACTATTGATTTAATAAATAAGACAAGAAGCTGGTACTTTGAAAAAAACAAACAAAATAGACAAAGTACTGGTCAATCTAATTAAAAAAAGGAAGGAAGAAAAGCAAATTCACAGCATTAAAGATGAAAAGGGGGACAAAGAGGAAATTAAGGCAATCATTAGAAATTACTTTGCCCAATTATATGGCAATAAATACACCAACTTAGGAGAAATGGATGAATATATACAAAAATACAAACTGCCTAGACTAACAGAAGAGGAAATAGAATTCTTAAATAATCCCATATCAGAAAATGAAATCCAACAAGCCATCAAAGAACTTCCTAAGAAAAAATCCCCAGGGCCTGATGGATTCACCAGTGAATTCTATCATACATTCCGAGAACAGTTAATCCCAATACTATACAAACTATTTGATATAATAAGCAAAGAGGGAGTTCTACCAAACTCCTTTTACGACACAAACATGGTACTGATTCCAAAACCAGGCAGGTCAAAAACAGAGAAAGAAAACTATAGACCAATCTCCCTAATGAATATAGATGCAAAGGTCTTAAATAGGACACCAGCAAAAAGACTCCAGCAAGTGATCAGATGTATCATTCACCATGATCAAGTAGGATTTATACCAGGGATGCAGGGCTGGTTCAACATTAGGAAAACCATCCACATAATTGACCACATCAACAAGCAAAAAAGCAAGAACCACATGATTATCTCAATAGACACGGAAAAAGCATTTGATAAAATACAACACCCATTCCTATTAAAAACACTAGAAAGCATAGGAATAGAAGGGTCATTCCTAAAAATAATAAACAGTATATATCTAAAATCATCAGCTAATATCATCTGCAATGGGGATAAACTAGATGCATTCCCAATAAGATCAGGAGTGAAACAAGGATGCCCATTATCACCTCTACTATTTGACATTGTACTAGAAACACTAGCAGTAGCAATTAGAGAAGAAAAAGAAATTGAAGGCATCAAAAGAGGTAAGGAGGAGACCAAGTTATCACTCTTTGCAGATGACATGATGGTCTACTTAAAGAATCCTAGAGATTCAACCAAAAAGCTAATTGAAATAATCAACAACTTTAGCAAAGTTGCAGGATACAAAATAAACCCACATAAATCATCAGCTTTTCTATATATCTCCAACACAGCTCAGCAGCAAGAACTAGAAAGAGAAATCCCATTCAAAATCACCTTAGACAAAATAAAATACCTAGGAATCTACCTCCCATGACAAACACAGGAACTATATGAACACAACTACAAAACACTCGCCACACAACTAAAACTAGACTTGAGCAAATGGAAAAACATTAACTGCTCATGGGTAGGACAAGCCAATATAATGAAAATGACCATCCTACCCAAACTTATTTATCTATTTAGTGCCATACCCATTGAACTACCAAAATACTTCTTCACTGATTTAGAAAAAACCATAACAAAGTTCATTTGGAAGAACAAAAGATCAAGGATATCCAGGGAAATAATGAAAAAAAAACACATATGATGGGGGCCTTGCAGTCCCTGACCTTAAACTATATTACAAAGCAGCAGTCATCAAAACAATTTGGTACTGGCTAAGAAACAGAAAGGAAGATCAGTGGAATAGACTGGGGGAAAGTGACCTCAGCAAGACAGTATACGATCAACCCAAAGATCCCAGCTTTTGGGACAAAAATCCACTATTCGATAAAAACTGCTGGGAAAATTGGAAGACAGTGTGGGAGAGATTAGGAATAGATCAACACCTCACACCCTACACCAAGATAAATTCAAAATGGGTGAGTGACTTAAACATAAAGAAGGAAACCATAAGTAAATTGGGTAAACACAGAATAGTATACATGTCAGACCTTTGGGAGGGGAAAGGCTTTAAAACCAAGCAAGACATAGAAAGAATCACAAAATGTAAAATAAATAATTTTGACTACATCAAACTAAAAAGCTTTTGTACAAACAAAACCAATGTAACTAAAATCAGAAGGGAAACAACAAATTGAGAAACAATCTTCATTACAAAAACCTCTGAGAAAGGTCTAATTACTCAAATTTATAAAGAGCTAAATCAATTGTACAAAAAATCAAGCCATTCTCCAATTGATAAATGGGCAAGGGACATGGATAGGCAGTTCTCAGATAAAGAAATCAAAACTATTAACAAGCACATGAAGAAGTGTTCTAAATCTCTTATAATCAGAGAGATGCAAATCAAAACAACTCTGAGGTATCACCTCACACCTAGCAGATTGGCTAACATAACAGCAAAGGAAAGTAATGAATGCTGGAGGGGATGTGGCAAAGTAGGGACATTAATTCATTGCTGGTGGAGCTGTGAACTGATCCAACCATTCTGGAGGGCAATTTGGAACTATGCCCAAAGGGCGACAAAAGAATATCTACCCTTCGATCCAGCCATAGCACTGCTGGGTCTGTACCCCAAAGAGATAATGGACAAAAAGACTTGTACAAAAATATTCATAGCTGCGCTCTTTGTGGTGGCCAAAAACTGGAAAACGGGATGCCCATCAATTGGGGAATGGCTGAGCAAATTGTGGTATATGTTGGTGATGGAATACTATTGTGCTAAAAGGAATAATAAAGTGGAGGAGTTCCATGGAGACTGGAACAACCTCCAGGAAGTGATGCAGAGCGAGAGGAGCAGAACCAGGAGAACATTGTACACAGAGACTAATACACTGTGGTATAATCGAACGTAATGGACTTCTCCATTAGTGGCGGTGTAATGTCCCTGAACAATCTGCAGGGATCTAGGAGAAAAAAACACTATTCATAAGCAAAGGATAAACTATGGGAGTGGAAACACTGAGGAAAAGCAACTGCCTGAATACAGCGGTTGAGGGGACATGACAGAGGAGAGACTCTAAATGAACACCCTAATGCAAATATTATCAACAAAGCAATGGGTTCAAATCAAGAAAACATGTAATGCCCAGTGGATCTACGCGTTGGCTATGGGGGATCGGGGGGAGGAAAAGAAAATGATCTATGTCTTTAATGAATAATGCTTGGAAATGATCAAATAAAATATATTTTAAAAAAAAGAATCAATGGGGTAGTGGCCAAAAAACCCAAAACTTGATTGTGGTCAAATACAATGACCAATATTTGGAAGTAATAATACTATTAAAGTTAAAGGACACGTTTCCTTTCTGTTATCATTTGATCATTTTTCTTGTCACAATTATAAAAAATATTTATATTGCATGCATTTTATGCTCTTTCCCTTCAGATTGAAAAACAAAAAGAAAAAAATGAAGAAAAAGGTGAGAGTCATCATGAACAAATATACTCCAGCAAAGGAAATTCCAATATTGTCCAGGCTCCAAAATGTTTATCTTTATCTTTATCAGAATTTTAAGTTCATCTCGTCATTGGTAGAATGAAAGCAGTACATTTCATGTTCAGTTTTCTTAATTCATGATTTGTCTCTGCACTAAAAGTTTTTAAAGCTTCCAAAGTTCTCTTAATAAAATAACATTATCATTATATAAATTGTTTTCCTAGTTTTACTCAGTTTTCTCTGTATCATTTCATAGTATTTCTACCACTTTGCTAAATAGTAATGGTAATAGTTGGCATCCTTTCTTTATCCCTGGTCTTATCAGAAAGGTCACTAACTGCCCTCCACAATAAATATTTGCTCTTAGATTTAGATAGATATCTAAATTTTGTCTTCTGAGATTATAAAAAACAACAAAATCATCCACATTTCCTATATCATTTTTACCCTTCTCTATGACCTTTCAAGGTTCGGAGAAGACATTTGTTTCTTATACTCCTATTAAAATGTGAATAATTTCTCCCCATAAGACATACATTACTATTAACAAGACCAGATTTGTAATGTTTGTCTATTTTTTCAGGTTCTCTACAAGAATTCAGAGTTCTTCTAGGGATCCTGAGGCTGGGTGGAAGAGTCTATAGGTGATTACTCTGATTTCTTTTTCTATTTGTGCCCCACTAGGAAGTTTGCAGGGGATCTGAGCTCCTCTCTGTGCTGGGACATCAATATCTTTCCTCCACTAAAGTACTTTCTAAGAATATTCTTTATAGGAAGGAGTGTAATGGAATCAGCTTGATACAGCTCAAGAGAGATGAATTTTTAGTGTGAACATTTACAGTTCAAATTTTAGCAAATGCTACAAATCAGGACCACACTGATTGCTTTCTTTATTGTCTAGATTTAAGGAAGTGATGGTGAAAAAGGTTAATAATGCAGATCAAAATGAAACGTGTGTCTTGTGTACATTTTTTTCATAGAGTGAGTTGTAAAATATTTATCAGTACACTTTTGTTTGTAGGGCGTTTGTTGGTAACCATTTAAGAAAACAAAATGTATCAATAAATATCTCTGCCCCCTCCCAAATATCCCCGGAGCCAATTATTTCTAAGGTATTTAGGCAAATGTGTCGGGTGGTCTGACATTTGTCGTGGAGGAATATTCTGTATTTGAGAGCTCTGAGATGTTAATAAAGGAAGGAATTTGGTTATCATGAATGCTAATTTCTCTGGCATGAGTGAGAAAATGACACATATGCTTGTTTTAGT
The DNA here is from genome assembly GCF_027887165.1 of Monodelphis domestica. NCBI lineage: Eukaryota > Metazoa > Chordata > Mammalia > Didelphimorphia > Didelphidae > Monodelphis > Monodelphis domestica. The sequence continues at coordinate 11,946,667 of NC_077235.1, read as the reverse complement.
AAATAGAGCACACTGAAAATCATTTAACCTTTTCCTGATGACTTCAGTTTATCCTTATTAACAGATGTCATTGTTGTCCTATGTGTGGTGGGGCTCCTGAGTCATTCTCCCAATGTCTATGTGCACTTTCAGGGCCCTGGAAGATGGATGACTACATCACTTCAGGATTCTAGTACCTGTTATTCCAGATGGTCGGACTTCCAGAATTGTGAGATGTTACTGTATTAGCATTCTTCTTCATGGCAACATTGAGGCTATGTTTACTAATTAATCTTACATTTAATAATTTCTTCAAAGGACTTATCCCCTGTATTTTGTAGTATGCTTTGATGCAAGGACTCAATTGACCCATTTATAGTTTCACACCCTACAAAAAAGCCTCCAGGCATATGTTGCTTTATGCAATAATTATATCCCTGCCATTTTTGTATCAATTGATTTGCTAAACAATTTAAAAATGCAACAGGGAAACTTAGGGTGAGCTCCTCTGTAACTTGAACTTCAATAGCTAGGTCTAGCGAGGGAATGGGGGACTTGTGGTGCTATGATCATGAGCTTGGCTGTCCGTCATTCTTATTTGTGTGGGGAAAGTACTACTCTTCTGGCTCATAATTTTCTCTCCCAATCACTTCCTAGGTTTCCCTTACAGAGGAACATTGTTCTCAGGAAACACCAACCTGATAAGTCAGACCACTCAGCACATAATAAATGCTTAATAAACTTTCTGCCATTCATGTATTCTCTCCTCTCCCTGTTCTTTTTCTTTGCCCTCCTGGGACTTGCCCTCCTCTCCTCTTCCTACCATAATTCCTCAGTTGTTCCACTCTACTGCATTTAAGTAATGCCATACTTGGTTGAACAATACAACATTTAACAATATTGATCACAATTGTCAGATTAAGAAGTAAACAAAAAAAATTTTAAACCCTTTTAAGAAAAAAGAGTAAAGCTTCCATCTTAATTGAAGGGAAGGGGGGAGAAGAAAGCACCAAGGTCCAAAGGCATCGAATTGCCTTCATGGTAAGATAAAGGAAAAGGTAAAAGGGGAAGAAAAAGAAACTAGCAGGCTCTGTCTAGAGCTCAGAAGGGACTTTCAGTCTTGAATGATATGCCACAGCTACAGTTCCCATCTCTGTTCATTCCTCAGCATGGCCCTTTCCTGCAACTTCTGCTCTCTTGTTCTAGCATAGACTCTGTGCCACTGTCATTGCCTCTTCCTTCTCGACTTCTTTCCACACAATCCCCAAAGATCTGGGGGAGGTGGCTAATCTATCCCCTAGAGTAAGGCTCTCCACCAGTCCCAAGAGCAGGGGAAACTGATTAGAGGAATAGAGGAAGGAGAGATGAGGACAGATTTCCATCCTCCAACCACTGGGCAGTCATCTCTAGTGTTCTGATTTCCTTTGCAAGACCAAGACAATAATACTACAAAGGGATGGGTAAAAGTAAGCCACAGTGAAACAGGAATGTCTCTTTAATAAAGAGAGTTCTCTCCTACTTCTTTTGCCCCAGGGGCTGTGCCCTCTGAATCTGTCATTTATTTCATTAGAAAATCATCAACTGTCCTGCAAAGTTCAAGGTATCCATTATTACAGTGCTTTTTTCTAAGCACATTTGGCTATTGTCTCATATCTCAGTCTGAGTCAGTTACTATGGTAACAGGCACTATAGAAATGCACAAGATAAATAATGGATTATGAATCTTCACAGGTGTCCAGCTCGGATACCTCTGATAAAAAGACATGGCAAAACTCAATGGATTTTTCTCAAATATATGCTTTGGTACATACCCAGAATGTTACCTATTTATAGACAGATATGCACATCAACCAGAGGTGAATAGATGGGTCCTAACCAACATAGAGAGGGGCCTTGAAGGCTCGTGAGCTCTTCCTTGTGCTACTTCGGGTAAATATACCCACTCCTAAGTGGGAATTCGTTTAGTGGTTTTCCTTGCAAAGAAAGTTATTTAAGTCAAATTATCCAAGTCAGAATGTTTCACAAGTAAGTTCTAATGGGTTTGTAGTTTGGTTTGCTTGGTTCAAGTCAGAGACAAATTGACATTTGCATAGATAGAAGTTCTCTTCTGAAGATGCAGTGTGTTTATGCACATTCTGGCTGGGATTTTTTAAGGGGGACATTAACAAATAGGGAGGGCAACAGGATATCGAATATTTCAAACGAAAACTATTTGAAAGAGGTGGGTATGCTTGTCCCAAAGAAGGCTAAAGTGAATGGAGACATGCTGGATATTTTCAAGTATTTGAATTTCTTTCACATGAAAGAGGAGGAAGATATCTCTGCTTTGTTAGAAGATCCATGTGTGGAAATTATAGGCAAGTAGATTTTGTCTAGATATAAAGAAAGACTTCTGAACATTCAGAGCTGCCCCCAAATGCAATTGGATGCCTTTTGAAAGGGTAAGCTTTTACTTATTGGAAGTATTCAAGCAAAAAATGGGTTGGATTCATTGAAAACATTCGTAAGATTCAGAAGATGACCCTTCAGATCCCTTCTGTTGCTAATGATACTTCAAACTATACCCAGAGGTGTCAAATCCACTGACTGCTGCAGTGGGCCATTCTCTTGCTCTCTAATCAGATTAAAATATAATTGGGAAATATTTAGCAAAATAAATTATATTAGATCACAAATAATGTTAATATGTAGTTTTCTAACTCGATATGCTGCCTTCAGGGATCCTTATGTATGATTTAGTGGCCTCATTTCCATTGGAGTTTGACAGCACTGCTGTATAGTATTTTGGTTTTAAAAGACTTTTTAGGCCTCTACTTGGGCATTTGTAGATAGCCATGACTAGAGATTGAATTGATTTCTAGAAGACAGATGTTAAAATGTCTCTTGTTAAATTACTGTAATTAAATCTTCTTCTTTCCTTAAAGTGAGTTCCAGTAGGATCACTAAGATATCTAAGGTAAAAGAAATGAAATTTTCTTTTTTTAACAGATTTTGCTGCTATATTTTGTTTTAATATCACCTAAGTTAACCTGTTTCATCCTTCTCTCTCCTATTCCCAGAGAGCCTTATAACCAAACATTTTAGATGCAAAAAAAAAAGAAAGAGGAGGAAAAAACTGATCAGCCAAACTGATTGATATATTGAAAAAAATCTGAATGTGACAAAGACAGTGCTCTCACTGTGCCCCTCCCTCGCTTCTGCAAGAGAAGGTGGTGGTGGGGGTGCTTCTAAGTATCTTCTCTGAGGCAGAGAGAATTCTAATTTCATAATACTGAACTTCAATTGTTTGCTTGTTGTTGTTGTTGTCTTTGGAACATAAATGGAAAGCCATTTTCTTTGATGTTGTCATTATACATGCATACATATATGTGTGTGTATCTTCCTGATTTTGCTATGTTCTCTTTGTATGGGTTTATCTAAGTGTCTCCATATGTGATGTGTGATGGCAATAACATTCTAACCCCATTCTGGAAAGGGATTTCCTGAAATATTAGAATAAGAAGGTTTACAGTAGAACAGCTCTCCCCTTCTCTCTACACAAATCTAAGGAGATTCTTTGACTACAAAACCAGGAGCATCCACACCCATATACAGCACCCACTTGGAGGAGGTGCCCCTTGCTGGGTTGGGTATACCGCTGCACTGTATGGCTGCAGGATCCATCAGTTCTAGCTTCTGCTTCAGTTAGGGTTGTGTCTAGGGTACTCAGACAATTTTTTCAGGGGTAAATAACTGCCTGTACCCTAGGAACAAGAGGACGTCTCCCCACTTGCACTACCTTAGTGCCTCATCTCTTAAACCTGCCTTCTTCTAAGGGCAATGGTCCAAGCTGCAGGTGCGAACTATCTCTTCAAACCTTTCTCTAATAATAGTGAGCCTTTCTCTAGTGTTTTACAAATCTGATCTCATTCAATCCTTACAAGCTTGGGAAGTTGGTGCTACTATTAGGCCCATGAGACAGATGAGCAAAGTACCCAGAAGGGCTTTGGAAAGCAATATCCTTGAGGCCTGATAGACCAGGAACCTCCACGTAAGCCTTTCACTACTACTGTTATTACAGAAATATTGAAATGCTTATAACACCTAACAGGGTTTTGGTTTCTTTTCTTTAAAAAATTAATTCTCATTTTACAGATAAAGAAGCTGAAAACTCATTTGCCTAAAGTCAAACAGCTTATGTGGGTGACCCAACACTTGAATGTAGGGCTTTCTTACTCTTTACCACAGAACAGTTAATTTTGCTCAAGAGAATATGCTTTAAGTGGCAAAATTCAGAGTGACTCAGGGCTGGAGCACGGTGTAGAAGTAAAGAGTGCCAAACTTGGGGTTGAAGAGATCTATTTTTTCTAAAGCCCGTCTCTAACCCTTTCTACCTATGTGACCACCGGTAAATAATGTCACCTCTCAGAGTTGCTGGGTTTTATTATTATTATTGAGGAAATTGAGTTTGCATAAGACAAATTTAAAGGACACACAATGAAAGTATTAATGTCCTTTGGCCTAATCATCTTATTATGGATCTATATCCCAGGGAAGAAAGTGACAGAAATAAAGATTCAATATGTAACAGAGTACAGGGATCCCTTCTCCACTGTGGGGATTAGGGGCTGAGTCCACCTCCTCCCACTCCATCCCTGGAATCTGGTACAATTTTTTGATTGTACCTTCCTACCAGAGAAGAAGTCTGAATTTTTTGTTTTTCTTTTTTGGGGTGTTTACAAGTACCTTACTATAAAGTTTGGGTTAACTATTTTGGTCATAAGTTATATGTAGATCAATGTTAACGTTTCTAGCCTTTGTGTGTCATCTGTGGCTTTTGCAAAACACCCAAACAATTCCCATTTAGTTTCTTATGCTGACCCAAGATATATGTAAACCACAATGGGGAAAGTCATGATGTTGAAGGGATACCTGTATTTATAAAAGCAAAAATGGAGAACCCAGTGGGTGACCATCAATGTAGGAATGGTTGATCAAAATGTGATATGTAACTGTTATGGAATATTGCTATGCTATGAGAAAGAATGATTGTGAGTAACTCTGAGAAAGTTGAGAAGACTTGTATGAAGTAATGCAGAATGGAGCAATTTGAAACATAGAATGAAGATAAAAATATCTATTTTAAGTACAAAAATTGTAATAAATATTCTGAGGTCTGGAGAATCAATTAGGAAGTATACTTCGCTCCCCTCAGAAGACAGGAAAAAACTGCAGATATGTAACTGCCTATACCAACAGATTGCTAGTTTTGAACTTATTTAAATATTTTTCTTAGTTATAAATATATATATGTATATATAAATATATATATATATATATAGAGAGAGAGAGAGAGTTTGATAGAAACATACTGAAAATGACCTGGTTGGAAAACAATAATGACAACAAACAGATAATGATTTTTTTGAAGTACATATTTTATGCCTCAGATTTTATTATGCTTTAGGGCCATGTTGGCAAAGCTATGGCACACATGATGGAGGGGGCTGCTTACTCCCCCTATCCACATAAGCCTGAGGACATTTCTCCCATTACCTGCCTCACTGTCCAGCAGCCCATATGTCCACCAGCTCCCAAAATGGGAGCGCTTCCTCCATCCCCTGTCTGGGATAAAGCAGAGGGCTGGCAAAGGGCATGAGGGTTGCATTTTGGGCACTCGGTCTGTAAAAGGTTCGCCATTATTGACTTAGGGAACAGACTTCTTTAGGGCCAAAGGTTAGACAGCAAGGCCTAGCAGACCAAATGAAGTCAGCAATACACATTAAGTACTTACTGTGTTCCAGGTACATTGTTAAGTGCTGGGGATACAAAGATAGCATAAAATAGTCCCTGCCTGAAAGGAGTTTACAATCCAATGAGGGGGATAACTGGAAGGCAACTACATGCAAACAAGACAGATTCAGGTTAAAGTGAAACTAATCTCAAAGAGAAGGAATTAGCATTAAGAATGACAAGGAGAGGCTTCTTACAGAAAATAAGACTGCCCCTAAGGCCCAAAGGAAGAAGAATGCTATATTTGGAGTAAGGAGATACCTTATTTCAACTCTTGCCTCTGACTTATTAACTGGGTGAACCTTAGTAAATCATTAAGCTCTATGAGCCTCAATTTTCTCATCAGTAAATTGGAGGTGGGGGAAGCTAGAGGGCTGCATTGAGAGTCAAGAAGAACTAACTTCAAATCTGGTCTCAGATAGTTACCTACTGAGTGATCTTGAGCAAGTCATTTAATTTTGCCTCAAGTTTCCTTATCTGTCAAATGAGCTAGAGAAAGAATGCAAACCACTCCAGGATCTTTGCCAATAAAACCTCAAGTGGGGTCATAAAGGGACTGAATAACAACAAACTGGAGGTGACAATAACTGTGGTGCCCACCTCTCAGTACTGCTGTGGAGTTCACATGATATAACTATGCCAAGTCCTTTGTAAACCTTAAAGGGATATTTGAAGTCACCTATAAACTTACATAAATCACATAAACTCACACAGTACATCTATATCTGTGTATCTCACTATAAATCTCTCTCTAATATATATATATATATTTTCATATATATATATATACATACATACATACATACATATGAAGAGCTGGGAGATACAAGTCTCCATCCTCAAGGAGGTTCAATTAAAAAGGGCAAAGATAATGCATTAAGGGAAGCTAGAAAAGTAGGTGAGAGGAGGTTCCATGATGCAGAGATGGTCTGGAGGGTCACAGAAGTCTTGTTCTAGAGAAGCTCAGGAAAATGCTCACTTATCACAACTTGCTGTCCTACATCAAAAGTGTCAAACATGCAACCCACAGCCACATGTGGCTCACAACACTTCCAGAGTTGTCCAATCCAGATTAAAATGTAATTGAGAGGACTTCTCCATTAGTGGCCATGCAGTGATCCTGAACAACTAGGAGGGATCTATGAGAAAGAACACGATCCACATCCAGAGAAAGAACTGTGGGAGCAGAAACACAGAAGAAAAACAACTGCTTGATCACAAGCGTTGAGGGTGATATGGCTGGGGATGTAGACTCTAAATGAACATCCTAGTGCAAACATCAACAGCACGGAAATAGGTTCTAATCAAAGACACATGTAACTCCCAATGGAATTGTGCGTTGGCTATGGGTAGGGTGGGGAAAGGGGAGTGAGGGAAAGAATATGACTCTTATAACCAAGGAATAGTGTTCTAAATTGACTAATTAAATAAAATTTAAAAAAATATAATTGATAAATCTTTAATGAAAATGCTGCATTAAAAAAAGATCATTTATGAGTAGTTTTCTAAGTCAATATATACACATAGGAATTCTTATGTACAGTCTAGTGGCTCCCAATTTTTATTTGAATTTGATACCACTGTGCTACATTATTATGGAATATAATGATATTGAAAATGATGTTGATGCAGTGACCCACTGTTTCCAGACCTGCTTGTTAATCAGTATCAGGGAGGTTATTTTGAGGAAAACAAAATTGAGTCAGTAGCTTTTTACATTATCTGCTCTTCATCACATACTCAGCTATGATGTTTGTACCCTTACCTGTAATTTGTCACGCACTTGCTACCTTGGGGAGAAACTGAGATTAAGGGCCCAAACTCTTTTGCTGACGAAGATCCATCTAAATAGTCTTTATCTCACTGCAAAGTTTACCAATAAAAGCAGGCTCACTTTGATGTCATTTGTTGCTCGCCACTGATCAACCTGTGAAAGTGTTTCTACCTTGATGCACTTATAATAAATTCCTATTAATTCTTTCCATCCTGAGTTTTGCCTTGTTAATCAGAGTAAAAGCCCAAACAAAAATTTTCTTTTAACAATGGGATGAGAGCAACATAAGCGTGCTGAAGTCCAGAAAACAGATGAGGGCTTTCTGAAAAAGCAGGCCTAGTTGCCTCAGCCAAAATACTCACTTTTGCCTGACACAAAGACAGAATGATGCTGTCTACTTAGCCTATACTGAACTGGGTCCTCAGTATAGCACAGTAACCTATCATATTGCTTAGTTTGAAACACTGACCACCAGGCCTATTCCTTCTCCAGGACTTAAAGCATCCATCTATCCCCAGCAGATGACCTCACCACAGACTTTACTGAAAGTCAAAATCCATCTCAAATGACCTCCTCGCTCTCTCCTCCAGGATTCCAGTCCTCTTCTACAGTTTCATCTTTTTCTCCAGCCTCAGAGGAAGTGGTGGCCCTCCACTTCCCTAAAGTCAGCCCTCATTACCATCCTTACACAATCTTTCTGAGATCCTGTTCCCTCAATCATTCCTCACTCACAGGTTTTTGATCTTTCCACCTCTACTGGTTTATTTACTTCCCTGGAGGTCTTTAAGAAAAAGCTGGAGGACCACTTTGGAGGGATATTGTACAAAGGGTCTTTGTTTAGTTATGGGCTAAATGAGACAGGCTCTGAGTTCCCTTGCAGTTCAGAGATTCTTTGAAGACTACGAACACAAATTATAGTTTAGAGCCAGTAGAGGCCTTTGAGAGAAACTAGTCCAAACTCCTCACATTAGACATGAGGAAACTAAAGCCCAAAGAGAGGAGGGAACTTGCCCAAGGTCACATAGGTAATCAATAATAGAGCCTGAATTTAAATCCAAGGCTTCTGAATCCAGAGCCAATGCCCTTTCTATGACTCTGTTCTGATTTCTGGGAAATATTTTCCTGTTTAAAAAACATTCCCACAAAGTAGAAAATAATGTCTCATCAATCAAGGAAGTGCCATGTATTCTTATGCAATGATATTGGGGAAGACAATTGGCAAACCCAGAAGGATTTCACTGTCTTATTGTAAAATTGGACTTGAACTCTCGACTTCAATCCCCACAATTCCTTGCTCCACTTCCCCAGAATGCTTTGTAATCTCACCTGGGCTGAGATTGAGAAGGTATTTAACCTGATTGCAAAAGCTTTTAGCTCTCTTTTTGGACTTCCGTTTTGGAGCAGACGCATCTCTTCCATGATGTGAGGTTATTTTGTCTAGGCCTCTGGCCTAGGCACATGTTTCTTACTTGTATATTCTTTAATCCTTAATCCTTAATAAACCTCTAAAAAATATAATACTCCTTGCAGAGAGAAACTAATTTCTACCTGCCTCAGTTGCCCAATATTCCCTAATTCTAATCTTTACATTCTGAAGTCTGCTTACTTAAATTGTCTTTGGTATTTTCCCTTGAAGCCTTTAACCAAGTAAATATGATTTTAAAAGTTAACCATAGCCAACTTGCACTCATATTTTGTGATATATTTTTTTTGTAAAAGCATATGTAAAACCACCATTTCCCCTTTAAAATCTATGGGCTTCTTACATTTACATGTGGCTATATTAGCTCTCGGGGAAAACATTGTCTTAAAAACATAATTTTGACTCTCTAATTAAAACCAATATGAAGCCCAATTTGATGGACCAAAGTTCCCTTCTCAGGCAATGTTTCTGGAACATGTCTAGCCAAGAAAGTGAAACACTTCCCCTTTCAGTCAGTCTCCATATATATTTGTTAGCCCTGACTGCTCAAAGGATGTCATGAAATTTCTCCTATATTAGTACTGGGGTTAATGGAAACTTCTAGAAGTAGCATGTGAAAAGAGTTAGGATAGCAAAATAGGGCACATTTTAGCCTCAGCAGTGAGGGATTTTTCAAAACGAAGAGGGGTTTTCAGGTCTGCTATTTGTTCAAGTTACAGTGAGTGTGTTGGAGTGAGAACAAATATGCCCAATAGAAACCATCAAATGTTACCCTGTCTAAAGAGCAGAAAGTGAAGTAAACAGAAAAATCACACCTCATGGGGAAGAAAACTAACAAATGGTTAAGCTGTTTGAAGAACTGCATCAGCATATTATTCCCAATCCTGCCCCATACCCCATAAAACCACTTGGAAACTTGAGTAAAGTCTCACAAATTCAAAAGGATTTGTTCTTTAATTTATTTCCTGTACCTTTTAAGACAGCCTAAGAATTCAGATATTATGACCCTCTCTGCTTTGCCAGCCATTCTGATACTGGTCCTTCATCGGCCTGCTTTTGCCTTTTCAGTCACTCAAATGCACCAAGAGATGTCACTGATGAAGATGCTCCCTTCAACCATGCAAGTTGCAACACTTCTGTGCCTGCCCATTACATCCAGCTCTTGTACATATTCTCCCACCTCCCACCCCAGGAGCTCTACCCAACATGGTCTTGCAGAGTCTACAGGCATTGATATCAGTGGTGCATTGGAGCTGTCCAGCAGTCCTCTTTCTTGCCAAGTAGCCAGTTCATCCTTTTTCATTTTTGTCAGCTTTGGAATGGCACATGTACTGTCTTACTCCTTTACAATTCTTTGCTTGAGATATATTGCAGTCTACTTATAAACTCTCTATGCATCTCTTTGTTTCCCTTCAAGTGATTCTCAACTCCAATTCCTCTAATACTGCAGTGTTAGACAATTGAAGACAATTCAGTTGAGTAAATCAATCAAAGGAGCAAACCAGGTCTTTGATCTTGTTGTCAACAAAAACATGGATATGCCGCATCCACTGTCTTCTAGCATTCTTCTAATTCTCTCCCTTCCCTTGTGATGCCAGATCCTGAGTTCCCCTTCTTGGTGTCTTCACCTTCACAGCCCCTCTTGACATATAATATAACTGTAAGGTGTAGACATTTACAAGAGCAGCTGTGCAGGTGTCACTGGGAAAAATTATCCCTCCAAAGGACTTTCTTAATCCTTCCAGCTGCTAATGCTACCCCAACTCTCCAAATGCATTAGATTTACTTCATATATATCTGTACACACACATAAAGGGAAATAACAGCTGTGTGTATATAGGTTTATGTATATATCCAGATATATCCATATTCATGCATGGACATTCCCTTGCAATATTCCTTCAGATTCTTTAATTTTTCTCTTTTATACACACATACACACATGCACACCTATTGTTTCCTTCATGAGGAAGCAAGCTCCCTGTGGACATGACGTGTTTCATTTTTGTGTGTTTATATTCAGAGCTTAGTACAATACTTAGTAAATAGCAGGTGCTACAGAAACACTTGTCTATTTACTGATTTCTTAGCTGGAATACACAAATGCATCATGGAAAGCATCTCTGATCCTGGACTGAATTTTAGGCTTGTATCTTGTCTCAGTCAAAAAATTTCTTTTGCAATGAGGAAGGATGGTGTGGGATGGTATAACAAGAGGTGGAGGGAGAAGTTTTTTCCTTCAATATGTATGCTGATCTTTTATCACAACACAAAGAATAAATTACATTTCAATTGTATGAAAAACTCGAGGGCTTCTTGCTATACTATCTTGGTGGCTTGACGTGTAATAATATTTATCAGCATGGAGAAGGGGACACCCTAAAGATATATTTATGGTTGAACATCACTTGAGCAGGCTAAATTATCTTAGTCTATAGTGGATTGTATAAACATTCAACCTAGTCAAGTAACGGAGCTTTGTAAAGAGCTTTAGCATCTTTCTGGCTGGTTTTATTAGAATTCGCTATCTTTTCCTTACTACATCCCTGAAAAGAACAGAATAGTATGTCTAGAGGGCTTACACTGACTATTAAAGGCAGAGAAGAGATCCTGGGAAAAACAAGAAGGCCCTTTTCTTCCCCCTCCACATTCGACTCACACAACAGATCCTGCGTGGGTACTCAGCATGCAAGACATGCAGCTTGTGGCTCATGGATGAGGGCCCTTCATCCACAAGTCAACTCTGAGGCTGTCAGCTCCCATGTCAGTCCCTTCACAAGTTTTGTTTGTAAAAGAAGCTCTGACCTGGCATGACCATCTCCTTCATGGTTCAGGAGTCATTGAAGAGCCAAAGAAGATCAGCTTTGGGTTTCTCCTGAAAGAAACTATTGACTGTGCCCAATTGTATATAATTATATGGAGAAAACAGTTCTCTTGGGACCGAGCAAAGGGGAAAAAAAAGGATGGATTTCAGCTGCAGTGTTAGAGCGTAAAGGACAATGCTTGATTCTGTTAGCCCACCCAGCTGTAGGATTGGAGGACATATCACCACTTAGCATTTGGACAGCCACATGCTTTGAAATCTATATCCTGTCCTGGGTGACAGAGCTGAAGAAAGTGTTTTTTTTTTCCCCAGTTTCCAGACTTGGTAGCTGTGGGGCCATCTGTGTAAAGACCATACTGATAAAACCAGGAGACTTTTATAGTCAATGGAATTCTGGCACTCACTGAATCGACACCCCCTTGGGGAAGTGAAAAAACTGAAGTCATTTCAGCCATCCTTCTTGAGATCATGGCGAGCCATTGGGTTTTTGTAATAAGTTCAAGCTAATTTTGAAAACTGACATTTGAGATTTCTGACTATGATAATCTTAGTAAAAGGCATAGAAAGGGTATTTGAAAAGCAAATCTCCGGGTCTCTGAGTTGACTTCAAGGATTAATTTGGAAGTTGAGGGCAAGATTGAAGTTGGATTAACGATAGAGTTGATCAGTTTATAAGCAAAGCATTCGCCTGTCTTTCCTGGGTAGATCTGATCCCATGAAGCAATTGTTGTTATTATGCTCCAGTGTTTTGTGTGTATGTGTTTTTCCAGAATGATATCCTGCTTGGCTCCTTGCTGGGCTAGGCCCACATGCCACCTGCCTCTCTACTAAGCCTTCAGGCAGCATCATGTGGAATACTCTGGAGTACGCCAACACACCATAACCACCTGCAATCCTGCAAGGCCTGTTGGCTTAATATCCCTGTTCTTTTCCCCAGCCTAGCTCCCAGATACAGGAACTCTGGGAGATGGTTTTCCGGCCAGATTTTTGGCACTCTGGTACCCATACTGATGTGACAGTGGCATGGCTACATAATTCCCTTAAATGAAGTTCTCATTTTACTTGGCAGGCAAGCATAGCAAAATTAGGTTTAGTTACAAACACATTTAACCATTATGCCATATTGGTGGAAAATGTCGAAAGCAGCACTGTTTGGTTTCCAAGTGTCCATTGAACACAATGGATAGAAATACAGAATTGCAAATATAGCTAAGAAATTCAGCTTCAGAACACTCATTGTTAAATATGTCACCAAATGCCACACTAAGCCAGATGGATGGTCCATTCAGCCTCAAATTCTCTCTCTTCTAGCAGCACCAAGAGACATCTAGGCATGACTGTTCTCCTCCAAGGTTAGTATTGAATACTGAACCAGAAGCTTAATGATTGCTCCTAAAACTTTGTTGGGGATCAATGCCAAGCTGAAAGTCTCTGAGACCCCCCCCCCCCTCTCTCTCTCTCTCTCTCTCTCTCTCTCTCTCTCTCTCTCTCTCTCTCTCTCTCTCTCTCTCTCTCTCTCCCTCCCTCCCTCCCTCCCTCCCTCTCTCTCTCTCTCTCTCTCTCTCTCTCTCTCTCTCTCTCTCTCTCTCTCTCTCTCTCTCTCTCTCTTCTCCCCCCCCCTCTTTAGTACTCTGAAATTTTACTCACTCTGTTAGTTCTGAAAGGTTATGGTTGAAGAAAAGCTCCTATAGATTGTGTTTCACCTTGGAATTGGTATGGTCAACACTGAACTCAGTGTTTGGCTAGTAGGAGGTACATCATAAATGGTTACTGGATTGGTTAGGATTCCACATGCTAATTCCACAATCATGTATTCTAGTTATTTTGGTACTCTGTAAGTAGGTTCACTTAGGCCAAGAGACTGAACTTTTCAGAAGGGCTCACTGCTCTCTACCTTCAGTGATGATAAGCACTCATATTTATATGGAGACTCACCTTTCTAAAGCTCTTTACCATTATTGTTTCACTTCATCTTTAGGAGTAATCACGTGAAATATGTGGCACAAGTATTATAATTACTATTATATAGATGAGGAAACTGAGCCAAAGAGGATTTTAGTTTAGGTTTTATGACCATAAATCCAGTGCTTCTCTATATACTCTGTATAAACACTTTCACCTACATATTGTCTTCCCTTATGGAATATAAGTTCCTTGAGGACGAAAACGGCTTTATTTTTGTCATGGTATTCCAAGCACATAGCACAGCACCCTGCACATATATTAGACACTGAGTAAATGCCTGTTGGATTGGACTGGACCATACTAGATGATTCCTAAGGCCTCTCCTGGATGACTTCAAAATTCCACACTCTGAGTTTTAGGTTAACTTGCACTTGAATATTTACTTTTCAGGTCCATGCCTAAAATGACTATTCATCCACTGGCCTTCTTGTATGTGTCAAACATCTATGCCCAAACCCTCTGGCACAAGACATGCTTGACAGTACCATGGAAAGATCAAAGGAGAAAGCCCATGTCCCCCCTTCTCTCTTCTCAGTAGTAGCTAGAGGGATTCTTCAACAAGAATGTTCATGGGGATGAAAAGATGTGCCAGCCAGTTCTAGATGCTCCTGATGGTTACTGCCAGGAAGGGCAAGGAACACAGGAAGCACTCCCCTCTCCTTTCCTTCTGTTTCCCTTTGAAGGCCATCAGGGTACTGTGAGCAAGCAAGCACACACTGCTAGCAGGCTAAAGACAGTTTCCATCTTTGCAGATGTAGCCAGGAGTCTCAGAACCAAATGAGCAGAGGCGACAGGCAGAATCCTCCAGGCACATGATTTTGCCTGTGGATGAAAGGCCATGTTTCCTGACTTATTTTTCAATTCTCAGAAGCTTGGTATGGCTGCTACATCTGGTTTCCTCCCTGGCCTTAGAAATAGCTTTAGGGATCCCAACCATCCTAGGGTTCCAGATGAGGACTGGCCTCTTTTTGTTGCTGGATAACATTGATGAGCAAATAAAACCCCAAAGCAAAGACTAGGGTGGAAGACTTGTTCTTTCCTGTGGAGGCCATATACTGGTCTCTGCCTGCCTACTCCTTCTATAATCAGGGAATTAATTGTGATAATCATATTCTGCGGTATGGAAAGGACACTGCAGAACTAGGAGGATTTTTTCTACCATTTTACTGCTTCCTTCTAAGTCAACCTCAATATCATTAAGTGGGATGAAGTGCTGACATCTCCATCCCAGCTAATGAGAACTGGGGGAAGAGGGGCTGGAACAATGGGCCATAGAACAATCATGGAAATGAAAAGGGTCAACTCTGGAAACTCAGATGTGTGGCTTATGACAGAAAGCTCAAAGGATTGAGAAGCTTGGCAGGTCATTTCTACTTTCCCCTCTTGCTCACAATTGTAATGTTTCTGTCAATGGGTAGAAATCAAAGGGGGAGGCAATTCAAGAAGGTAGATGAAGAAAGGACTCCCTTCAGGTCCCACAGAAATCACCATGAAGAGGTTGCTTGACATAACTGAGAGAGTGCTGGACCTGACAATCCATAATGTCCTGGGCCAGTCACATAAACATACTTAGCTTCCTCAGCACCTTCATTTATAAAATGGGAATAATAATACTCATCACAATTAATATATAAATAATAAAAATACTGGTTGCAATTACCAAATAGGTTTGTTCTAAGGTTTTGATAATATATATTCTGCATTTGAGGCAGGATAGGACAATGTGAGAGCACTAGAATAGAGATAGAAAAATCTGAGTTCAAGTACTTCATCTCACTTAGCCAGCTGGATGATCATGGGCAAGTCACTTAACTCAAGGCAATTCTCTAAAACTGCTAGCTGCTTGGAGTTGTGAATTAATCCAACCATTCTGGAGAGCAATTTGGAACTATGCCCAAAGGGCAACAAAAGACTGTCTGCCCTTTGATCCAGCCATAGCACTGCTGGGTTTGTACCCCAAAGAGATAATGGACAAAAAGACTTGTACAAGAATATTCATAGCTGCGCTCTTTGTGGTGGTCAAAAATTGGAAAATGAGGGGATGCCCTTCAATTGGGGAATGGCTGAACACATTGTGGTATATGTTGGTGATGGAATACTATTGTGCTAAAAGGAATAATAAAGTGGAAGAATTCCATGGAGACTGGAACAACCTCCAGGAAGTGATGCAGAGCGAAAGGAGCAGAACCAGGAGAACATTGTACACAGAGACTGATACACTGTGGTACAATCGAATGTAATGGACTTCTCCATTGGTGGCAGTTCAGTGATCCAGAACAACTTGGAGGAATCTACAAGAAAGAACACGATCCACACCCAGAGGAAACACTGTGGGAGCAGAAACCCAGAAGAAAACAACTGTCTGATCACACAGGTTGAGGGGATATGGCTGGGGATGCAGACTCTAAATGAACATCCTAGTGCAAACATCAACAACATGGAAATAGGTTCTGATCAAGGACACATGTAATACCCAGTGGAATTGTCCGTCGGCTGCAGGAAGGGTGGGTGGAGGGGAGGGAGGGAAATAATGTGATTATTGTAACCAAGGAATAATGTTCTAAATTGACTAAATAAATTAATTCAAATAAAATAAAATAAAATAAAACTACCAGCTGCTGATCTACATTAGTCAAAGGAATTTATGCACCCATAGTTCCGAATTAGGAAGAAATCTTTCTCACCTTCACCACTCAAGTATTTATTGATACCTGCACACACAGAGGTGATGAAGGTTGTAGTCTCCACAGGAGAATGTAAGCACTTTGAGAACCGGCCCATGTAGTAACGGAGGGATAACTTTTTCTCTTTCCATCCTCAGACACGAGCACTGTTCCATTGGGGGCTCTATAAATACTTGCTGGCTTGCACTGGTACAGAGCCTTGTAAGCTTTGAAATGCTACCGAAATGTCATTTATTATGAATGTATGGAAGCAGACAAGGAGAGATTTACATGGAAAAACATAGGGAGAAGAGGGCAATGGAGACTTGTGGTGTAAGAAATATAAGATGGATGGAAGATGAAAAACAAAGAATTATTCCAGGAGGGAAAAAAAGAATAAGAAAAGGAAAACAAAATAAGATAAAACTGGGGTTTTACTGTCTGGGAATATGTGCTGAGGAAAGAATGGATGCTACTGGACTGAGGGGAGAGGAGGCTGAAGAGAGATAGTCACATAAATGAGTCACTGAGTGATTCTGAGGATCATAAATAATGAGAATGAAAATCTTTTAAAAAAATCACCTTTTCTAACCTTTGGAACGAGGCAGGGAGTGTGTTCCATAGGTTTTAAATCCAGGCCACTACTACTGGGGGGAAGCTAGATAGTAGAATATCAGGCCTGGAGTCAGGAAGACCTGATTTCAAATCTGGTCTCAGGTACTATCTGTGTGACCCTGGGCAAGTCACTTCAGCCTGTTTACTTCAGTTCCTCATCTGTGGAATGAGCTGGAAGGGACCCATTCCAGTATCTTTGCCAAGCTGACCTCAAATAGGGTCATGAAGGGTCAGTCAGATATAACTGAAAACAGCTAAACATCAATAACAACTACTTCTGGCCAATTTTGTTTTTTTAAAAACTTTACCTTCCATTTTAGTATGAATATTGCATATTAGTTCCAAGGCAAAAGAATGGTAAGGGCTAGACAGTGGGGGTTAAGTGACTGACCAAGGGTCACACATATCTGAGGTCACATTTGAACCCAGGACTTCCTGTCTCTAGGCTTGGTTCTCAATTCACTCAGTCACCTAGCTGTTCTCCTACTGAGAAATTCTTTACTGAAGGAGAGGAGGAGAAAACTCCTCTTCATTGTCTGAGCTGCTCAGTATTTAGCCTTAAATTTCCAACGCTGAAAGGCACAAGGTCCTTCTGCTTTCTCTTTAACCAGACTGGCCTAGATTGTCCTCATGCACAGCTCTGAGCAGAGATGATTGACTGAAAGCTTTCATTTGGAAATGCTGAGCTTCTCTAATCCCTTCTCGAGCAAGTGACATGTCCTATAGGCAAGATCAAATGAGAAAGGAGTCCTCCTGAAAATCTCTGTCTACCCCTTGTATCACCCCAATTTTTCCCAATATGAGCAGCAGGCTAATGTACATTTAGACATGAATACAAATTAAAAACCAGAGATATCTTTTGCTGTACCTCCCACATAATCTATGACCACCTTAAAATTCCTACTCAGTTTTTTTTAAACCCTCACCTTCCATCTTGGATTGATTCCAAGGCAGAAGAGTGGCAAGGGCTAGGCAATGGGGGTTAAGTGACTTGCCCAGGGTCACACAGCTGGGAAGTGTCTGAGGCCAGATTTGAACCTAGGACCTCCCATCTCTAGGCCTGACTCTCAATCCACTGAGCTACCCAGCTTTTCCATCCCACTCAGTTTTAACTAGATAGGGCATTCTGCTTTAGTATCACAGATGACTGTGAAAGGGCCAAGTTCACTGCCAAAGAGTGGTCAAGCTCTCCCTTCAGATGATAGAATGGGCCCTCATGCTCCTATCTCTGCTCATATATGATTACATAGGACAATGGATTTATACTTAGAAAATATCTCCAAGGTCAACTACTCCAACTCCTTCCTCTTTTTTAGAGGTAAAAAAAAAAACAGAGCCAGGATAATCAAATGACTTGTTCAGTGTTATCTAGGCAGTGAGTGTCCAAGGAATTATTCAACCAAGATCCTCCAATTCTAGGATCAATATTTTTATTGATTACAAAAAATATTGCCTAATTCTTCAAGTCACATAAGTCCTCCTTCCCTGCTGTCTTTCTTTTTTAAAGTTGATTTACTTAATTAATTTAGAATATTTTTCCATAGACACATGAATCATGTCCTTTCCCTCTCTTTCTCCCACCCCCTCTCATAGCCAATGAGCAATTCTACTGGGATTTACATGTGCCATTGATCAAAACCTATTTCCATATTATTGATATCTGCACCAGGATGATCATTTAGTCTACATCCCCAATCATATCCTCATCCAACCATGTGATCAAGCAGCTGTATTTCTTTTGTGTTTCTGCTCCCACAGTTCTTTCTCTGGGTATAGATAGCATCTTTTTCATAAGTTCCTCAGAATTGTCCAGGATCATTGCATTGCCACTAATGGAGAAGTCCATTACATTCGATTGTACCACAGTGTATCAGTCTCTGTGTACAATGTTCTCCTGGTTCTGCTCCTTTCACTCTGCTTCAATTCCTGGAGGTCATTCCAGTTCACATGAAATTCCTCTATTTCATTGTTCCTTTGAGCTCAATAGTATTCCATCACCAACATATACCACAATTTGTTCAACAGTTGAAGGGCATCCCCTCATTTTCCAATTTTTACCACCCCAAAGTGTGTGGCTATAAATATTTTCGTACAAGTCTTTTTCCTTATGATCTCTATGGGGTATAAACCCAGCAGTGCTATGGTTGGATCAAAGGGCAGACACTCTTTTAGCACCCTATGGGCATAGTTCCAAATTGCCTTCCAGAACAGTTGTTCCAATTCATAACTCCACCAACAATGCATTGATGTCCCCAATTTTGCTACATCCCTTCCAACATTTATTATTTTCCTTTACTGTCATATTGGCCAATTTACCAGGTGTGAGGTGGTACCTCAGAGTTGTTTTGATTTGTATTTCTCTGATTATAAGAGATTTAGAACACTTTTGTTCACGTGCTTATTGATAGTTTTGATTTCTTTATCTGAAAATTGACTATTCATATCCCTTGCCAATATATCAATTGGGGAATGACTTGATTTTTTGTACAACTGATTTAGCTCCTTATAAGTTTGAATAATTACACCTTTGTCAGAAGTTTTTGTTATAAAGATTTTTTCCACAATTTGTTGTTTCCCTTCTAATTTTGGTTGTATTAATTTTGTTTGTAAAATCCTTTTAAATTTAATGTAATCAAAATTATTTATTTTACATTTTGTAGTATTCTAAATCTCTTACTTGGTCTTAAAATCTTTCCTTTCCCATAGATCTAACAGGTAAATTATTCTATGTTCACCTAATTTACTTATAGTTTCCTTCTTTATGTTCAAGTCGTTCACCCATTCTGAGTTTATCTTATTGTAGGGTGTGAAATGTTGATCTAAACCTCATCTCTTCCATACTGTTTTCCAATTTTCCCAGCAGTTTTTGTCAAATAGTGGATTTTTATCCCAAAAGCTGTGATCTTTCGGTTTATCATACACTCTCTTGCTGAGGTCATTTACCCCAAGTCTATTCCACTAATCTTCCCTTCTATCTCTTAGCCAGTACCATATTGTTTTGATGACCACTGCTTTATAGCGCTGTTTAAGATCTGATACTGCTAGGCTCCCCTCCTTCACATTTTTTCATTATTTTTCTTGATATTCTTGACCTTTATTCTTCCAAATGAACTATATATATTTTTTAATTTAGTAAAGAACTTTCTTGGTAGTTTGTGCCAAATAAGTAAATTAATTTGGGTAGTTTTGTCATTTTTATTATGTTAGCTCATCCTACCCATGAACAGTTAATGTTTTTCCAATTGTTTATAGATATAGTTTTAATTGTGTGGAAAGTGTTTTGTAGTTGTGCTCATATAGTTCCTGTGTTTGTCTCGGTAGATAGATTCCTAAGCATTTTATATTGTCTAGGGTGATTTTAAATGGAATTTCTCTTTCTAATTCTTGCTGCTGAGATGGGTTGGAGATATATAGAAATGCTGATGACTTATGTGGGTTTATTTTGTATCCTGCAACTGTGTTAAAGTTGTTGATTATTCCCACTAGCTTTTTAGTTGATTCTCTAGGACTCTTTAAGTAGAGCATCATATTATCTGCAAAGAATGATAGCTTGGTCTCCTCATTGCCAATTTTAATAGCGTCAATTTCTTTTTCTTCTCTAATTGCTACAGCTAGTGTTTCTAGTACAATGTTAAATAATAGAGGTGATAATGGGCATCCTTGTTTCACTCCTGATCTTATTGGGTAGGTTTCTAATTCATCCCCATTGCAGATGATGCTTGCTGATGGTTTAAATATATACTTCCCTGCTGTCTTTCATTCCTTCCTTATTACCCCTTTCCCAGTTGTCACATATTTCAATGCTATCTCTAAATGTCTCTTGTGTCTATTACTCCTTTCCATTTTCCCTTGCTACCACCCTGGTTCATATTTTTATATCTCATCTGGATGACTGTGATGTCCAGTTTTATTTTGCTTTTAGTCTCTTGACACTCCATCCAGCCATCCCCCCTGCTAGTATAACTTTTCTGTTGCACAGTTTGAACCATGTCACTTCCTTTATCAACAACCTCATGTGGCTCCCCATTACCTGGAAAGTCAATTCTAAACTCCAAGACTTAAATAAAACCTGGCTTCAGTGTAGCTTTTAAATCTCAGTTGATACATTTTGTTTTACATAGTATTTAAACTGTATTTTAGTTTACCTGAACTACTCAGCTTTTTATTATTTCCTAAGCCTATGTTCCTTTGATGTTATTAATCCTTCATCCTTCCTATTCAAAGAGAACCAGTGACTTCATAGAGTGATGTCTTGACTTGCTCAAGAACTGGGTTTAAGTGAGGCAGAGTTGCTCAAAGATGTCAAACTTACTCTTCCGGAGTCATCAAAATCCAGTGGCAAGACAAAAATTATGATGACTGGCCATAGCTCAGGATACAGTAGATGATCTGAGTGTCTTCAATACCTGACCAAGTTCCAAACCCTTTACAACATCTGTTTCAGCTGTCTTCACTGCCATTGGAAAAAGTGCTCTTATTTTTCCACTCCACCAGGGGTGGGGAGAAGTCTTCGCATGCTTGAAGTAGACATCCCTCTAATTCACCAACCGATTTTACCCTCAGTTACCTTCAACCTGGTTTGGCCCATCAGCCCAAGTGTTTTTTCCCTGGGGTGTGCCCATTGTACATATGCTTTTTGGAGTCATATGTCCCATATGCAAGAATGTAGTTACCACCCTCCTTTCCCACCCCCAACAATTCCCATGTGCTCAAATTCTTTCCTTACCCCTAAATGCTGAGCTCACATAGTTGGCTGGGTATCTTGTCCTGCTACCTCTAACTGACAGAGATAGTAAATATTTGGGTTACCTTGCAAAAGATCAGGAAAGATGAAGAGATCTTTGGATGGAGAGGAGAAGCAGGCTTGATGGGGGCAAGTTGTTAACAGCTTATGGTCATCTGCAGGAACATTGGGCTACTTATTTCCAGATGGTAAACCATCACAATAGCTAGCAGGTCCAAATTCTTTTAAGTGAAATTTGAAAAGAATAACTACTGAACATAAACACACATACACACACCTGATCACAACAAAGTCAGCAGAGAAAGTCTCAATAAAGTTTCTAGATTGTGTCATGAATCCTCAATCCCTAACATAGGTCTGTCTCACAAGTCAGAACTTCTCAGATTTCCTGCTCAACAGCTCAATTCAATGAATATTATTTCTTTGGTGTCTACATGAGGTGACCCCCGGGCAAGTCACTTAACCCTGTTTGTCTCAGTTTCCTCATTTGTAAAATTAGCTGGAGAAAGATATGTCAAACTACTCTAGTATTTTTACCAAGAACATTCTAGGGGACAGCTGGGTAGTTGAGTGGATTGAGAGCCAGGCTTAGAGATGGGAGGTCCTGGGTTCAAATCAGACCTCAGACACTTCCCTGGGCAAGTCACTTGACCCCCATTGCCTAGCCCTTACTGCTCTTTTGCCTTGCAACCAATACACAGTATTGACTCCAAGATGGAAGGTAAGAGTTAAAAAAAAAAGAAAGAAAATTCTAAATGGGGTCATGAAGAGTTGGACACAGCTGAAATGACTGAACTACAAGGTATCTATATGTATATACATATAGGTGTGCATATGCATGCATGGACATATGTATATAAGATCATTACATGCTAAACCTATCTCCATATATCTATGTGTGTGTGTTTCTCTGAGGACAGACTGTTTCATTTTGTCTTTGTTTCTCCAGAACTCAGAATACAGAATCTTCATTTGCTAAAGATGTAAGCAGAATAGAAACATAGGTATGTATTGCATAGATGCATATATGTTTGTCTAGACTTTTAAAAATAATTTCCAATTATGAGTGGTTACAACCAAGAATTTAGAAATTCCCCACATACTGATCTTTCAAAAATGATTTTACATCTTTCAAAGGACTATTCTGACTCTGGTTTTTAATATCCTAGGTCTGTTTGTCAATCTCCCTTTCCCTCTCTCTTTCTCTCTCTCCCCCCCTCTCCCTCTCTCCCTCTTCTCTGTAACTCTCTCTGTCTCTCCCTCCCTCCCCCTCTCTCTTCCCTGTTTCTTTCTCTCTCTCTTCCCTACTTGATAGGTTTCCTACATTCCCCAAAGAATTTCATCTTGCAAATAAAGATCTTAATTATTTCTATAATGGAAAGATTAGAATTCCCATGAGCCAACTCTCTCTGTTTAAAAACCATTGTAGGTATAAGAAAAATGCAAGTACTTCACGACCATTGCAGCTGCTCCACAAATCACCTGAGTGAAAATGGAAAGGAAAAATAAATTTGTAGAAAGATATGTTTTTAAAGGAGAAAAATTGCAAATACTGGATGCTAACATTCAAACCATTCAGGTCAGGGCCAAGGAGAATAAATTAATGGGGTGAAGGCAAAGCATAATAGCGAATGGTCACACAATCTTTTCTGTCAATGCAGTTTATACTTTCCCAGTTTAAGGCAGATGCCAGTCTATCACATAACAGCTGCCCAGAGAATTATGCTTTTGCTACAGTTACAACACTTCAGTTTCCGTGTTGCATGCCCCTTTTACTAGCTCTCTAAGAACAGCTAAACTAATCTGTTTAGGGCTTTTTCCCATGCACCTCTTTTCTAAGATATCTTCTTATTCCTTCCCCCAACATCCTGTCCCACCTTTCCTTTCCCTTCCATGCTCCTGCCAATAAGCATCAGTTCTAAAGTTCTTTCATCTGATGCTTAATCAGAACCACAGATTTGTTTCTTTGGAATGACAGAATAAAGGTTTCCTTTTTTTAAGCCCTCACCTTCCATTTTGGAATCAATACTGTGTATTGGTTCCAAGGCAGAAGAGTGGTAAGGGCCAGGCAATGGGGGTCAAGTGACTTGTCCTGGGTCACACAGCTAGGAAGTGTCTGAGGTCAGATTTGAACCTAGAGGCCAGGCTCTCAATCCACTGAGCTACCCAGCTAGCTGCCCAGCTGCCCCCAGAATAAAGGTTTCTAAATGCAAAATCTTCCCCTTTGCACTTAACTCCCTCCCCCAATATGGCTCCTCCTAACTTTCTATTTTTAATTTGAATCACCTTGTTATACACAGACTCCCCTTCAATCCAACTGTCTTGCTAGCTGTTCCCAGAAGTATCTGGGTGCCACAGTTGATGGGACAGTGGGCCTAGAAATAGGAAGACTTGATTCAAATCTATCCTTGGATACATAGGAGCTATGTGATGTGGGTGGATCACTTCCTTCTGATTTGCTCAGTTTCCTTAGCTATAAAATGGGGATAATAAATATATCATCCTCCCAGAAGAGCAACAGAGATAACATTGGTAAAGTACTTGGCACAGTGGCTGGCACATACTAGGTGCTTCATAAATGCTTCCTCCCTTCCTTCTTCCTCTCCCTATATAATCCATCTCCATTTCCCCTTTTTAATCAAAGGTACATCCCTCTCCCTCTCCACCACCATGTCTGCTATATATTCCATCCTTCCATATCTCTGCCAGGTAGAATTCATAGCTTCCCAAAAAGTATTGTTAGGAAGCCTTTTTGGATTCCTCTACTCTTCCCTCCAGGGGCTAATGCTCTCTCTTGAAGATAGCATAGTTTGCCTGTATGTGTTTGTGCATGTGTGATTTTTATTTATGCAAGGTGTCTCCAAAACCTTTGAGTAGTGTTTAGCTTTAATAACTTAACACTTTAATCTTTAATATAATTAAGTTTTAATAGCTTAAAACTGCACTCATACTTTTAGAACATCCTATATTTACACGATGAATCTCACTAAAGTAGAAGTTTCTTAGGAATTGGACCGTTTCCTTTTGTTTGTTTTTTTGTCTTTGTATCAGTACCTCCCACTGTACTTGGGACACAATAAGTGTTTCATACATTTTAGCGACTACTGAATATTGGGAGATCTTCAAATATTCCATCCCTGTCTTTGCACCCAATAAATAGGATTCAGTTATTGACTTATATATTTCCTTTCAGTTTTAGGTGAACGGAACACGGAGTCTCTGAACTTAGGAGTTTCACAGGTCAAAATGGTGAGCCACAAGAATCTGAATTTATTGGATTTAAACTTGGTTTTGCAGCCAAATCAACACCAATGTCTTTTTTTGTTCTCTTATCTCTCATTCACATGGGGATGTAGAACAGATTTTTATTTATTTATTTATTTTTTGATTACAATAATCACTTTATTTCCCTCCCTCCCCTCCACCCAACCTTTCCCAAGCTGACACACAATTTCATTGGGTATTACTTGTGTCCTTGATCAGAACCTATTTCCATGTTGTTGGTGTTTGCACTAGGATGTTAATTTACAGTTTACATTCCCAAGCATATCCCTTCAGTTCATGTAATCAAGCAGTTGTTTTTCTTTGGTGTTTCTAATCCCACAGTGTTTCCTCTGAAGGTGGAGAGTGGTTTTTCTCAGATACCACCAAGTTGTTCAGGGTCACCACATTGCCATTAATGGAGAAGTCCATTACATTCGGTTGTACCACAGTGTATATGTCTCTGTGCACAATGTTTTCCTGGTTCTGCTCCTCTCACTCTGCATCAATTCCTGGAGGTTGTTCCAGTTCCCATGGAATTCCTCCACTTTATTATTCCTTTGAGCACAATAGTATTCCATCACCAACATATACCACAATCTGTTCAGCCCTTCCCCAATTGAAGAGCAGCCCCTCATTTTCCAATTTTTTTCCACCACAAAGAGCCCAGCTATGAATATTCTTGTACAAGTCTTTTTCCTTATTATCTCTTTGGGGTACAAACCCTGCAGTGTTATGGCAATCTTTTAGCACCCTTAGGGCATAGTTCCAAATTGCCCTCCAGAATGGTTGGATCAATTCACAACTCCACCAGCAATGCATCAATGTCCCAACTTTGCCCCATCCCCTCCAGCATTCATTACTTTCCTTTGCTGTTATGTTAGCCAATCTGCTAGGTGTGAGGTGATACCTCAGAGTTGTTTTGAGTTGCATTTCTCTGATTATAAGAGATTTAGAACACTTTTTCATGTGTTTATTAATAGTTTTTTTTAATTTCTTTGACTGAAAATTGTCTATTCATGTCCCTTGCCCATTTATCAATTGGAGAATGGCTTGATTTTTTGTACAATTGGGTTAGCTCTTTATAAATTTGAGTAATTAGACCTTTCTCAGAGGTTTTTGTAATGAAGATTGTTTCCCAATTTGTTGCTTCCCTTTTAATTTTGAATGCATTAGTATTTTTTGTAAAAACTTTTTAATTTGATGTAATAAAAATTATTGATTTTATATTTTGTGATGTTTTCTAGCTCTTGCTTGGTTTTAAAGTCTTTCCTTTTCCAAAGATCTGACAAGTATACTATTCTTTGTTTGCCTAATTTGCTTATAGTTTTCTTCTTTATATTCAGGTCATTCACCCATTCTGAGTTTATCTTGGTGTAGGGTGTGAGATGTTGATCCAATCTTAATCTGTCCCATACTGTCTTCCAATTTTTCTAGCAGTTTTAATCAAATAGTGTGTTTTGGTCCCCAAAACTGGGATCTTTGCGCTTATCATAGACTGTCTTGCTGAGGTCATTTACCCCAAGTCTATTCCACTGATCCTCCTTTCTGTCTCTTAGCCAGTACCAAATTGTTTTGATGACCACTTCTTTATAGTATAGTTTGAGAGCTGGGACTGCAAGTCCTCCTTCCTTTGCATTATTTTTCATGATTTCCCTGGATATCCCTGATCTTTTGTTCTTCCAAATGAACTTTGTTATGGTTTTTTTCTAACTCAGTAAAAACGTTTTTTGGTAGTTCGATGGGTATGGCACTAAATAAGTAAATTAATTTGGGCAGGATTGTCATTTTTATTATGTTAGCTTGTCATACCCATGAGCAATCAATGTTTTCCCACTTGTTTAGATTTAGTTTTAGTTGTGTGGAGAGTGTTTTGTAGTTGTGTTCATATAGTTCCTGTGTTTGTCTCAGTAGATAGATTCCTAAGCATTTTATATTGTCTAGGGTGATTTTAAATGGTATTTCTCTTTCTAATTCTTGCTGCTGAAGTGGGTTAGAGATATATAGAAATGCTGATGACTTATGCGGATTTATTTTGTATCCTGCAACTTTGCTAAAGTTGTTGATTATTTCAATTAGCTTTTTGGTTGATTCTCTAGGATTCTTTAGGCAGACCATCATATCATCCACAAAGAGTGATAGCTTGGTCTCCTCATTGCCTATTTTAATACCTTCAATTTCTTTTTCTTCTCTAATTGCTACTGCTGGTGTTTCTAGTACAATGTTACATAATAGAGATGATAATGGGCCATCCTTGTTTTACTCCTGATCTTACTGGGAAGGCTTCGAGATGCATTGCAGATGATGTTACCTGATGGTTTTAGATATATACTATTTGTTATTTTGAGGAAAGGCCCTGCTATTCCTATACTTTGTAGTGTTTTCAATAAGAATGGGTGTTATGTTTTGTCAAAGGCTTTTTCTGCATCTATTGAGATAATCATGTGATTTTTGTCCATTTGCTTGTTAATGTAGTTGATTATGAGGATGGTTTTCCCAATATTGAACTATCCTTGCATTCCTGGTATGAATCCTATCTGGTCATAGTAAATAACCCTTGTGATGACTTGATGTAGTCTTTTTGATAGTATCCTGTTTAAGATTATTGCATCTATATTCCTCAGGGAGATTGGTATATAGTTTTCTTTCTCTGTTTTTGACCTGCCTGGTTTTGGGATCAGTACCATATTTGTGTTGTAATATGAATTTGGTAGAACTCTTTCTTTGCTTATTCTGTCAAATAATTTGTATAATATTGGGAATAGTTGTTCTTTGAGTGTTTGATAGAATTCATTTGTGAATCCATCTGGATCTGGGGATTTTTTCTTAGGGAGTTCTTTGATGGCTTATTCAATTTCTTTTTCTGATATGGGGTTGTTTAGGTAATCTATTTCTTCCTCTGTTAGTCTAGGCAATTCATATTTTTGTAAGTATTCATCCATATCACCTAGATTGCTATATTAGTTACTATATAATTGGGCATAATAGTTTTTAATGATCTCCTTAATTTCCTCTTCATTAGAGATGAGGTCTCCCTTTTCATCTTGGGTACTGTCAATTTAGTTTTCTTCTTTCCTTTTTTAATTAGACTGACCAGTACTTTGTCTATTTTATGTGTTTTTTTCAAAGTACCAGCTTCTAGTCTTATTTATTAAATCAATAGTTCTTTGACTTTCAATTTTATTAATTTCTCCTTTGATTTTTTAGGATCTCTAATTTAGTCTTCATCTGAGGATTTTTAATTTGTTCACTTTCCAGTTTTTTTTAATTTGCATGCCCAATTCATTGACCTCTGCCCTCCCTAATTTGTTAATATATGAACTCAAGGATATAAATTTCCTCCTGAGTACTGCTTTGGCTGCATCCCAAAGGTTTTGAAAGGATGTCTCATCATTGACATTTTCTTCAATGAAATTATTTTTTTCTATGATTTGTTCTTTGATGAACTGGTTTTGGAGAATCATATTGATCAATTTCCAATTAATTTTTTATTTACCTCTCCATGTACCCTTGCTAATTATTATTTTCATTGCATTGTGATCTGAGAAGGTTGCATTTATTGTTTCTGCTCTTTTGCACTTGATTGCAATGTTTTTATGCCCTAATACATGGTCAATTTTTGTGAATGTACCATGTGCTGCTGAAAAGAAGGTATATTCCTTTTTGTCCTCATTTATTTTTCTCCACATGTCTACTAACTCTAAGTTTTCTAAGATTTCATTTACTTCTCTTACCTCTTTCTTATTTATTTTTTGTTTTGATTTATCTAGATTGGATAGAGGAAGGTTCAGATCTCCCACTAGTATAGTTTTTCTATCTATTTCATCTTTGAGCTCCACTAGTTTCTCCTTTTGAAATTTGGATGCTATGCCATTTGGTGTATACATGTTGAGTACTGATATTTCCTCATTGTCTATACTGCCTTTTATCAGGATGTAATTACCTTCTCTATCTCTTTTAACTAGATTTATTTTTACTTTGGCTTTGTCAGATATCATGATTAGACTCCTGCCTTCTTTTTATCAGTTGATCCCCAAGAGATATGGCTCCATCCTCTTACTTTCACCCTATGTGTATCTACCTTCCTCATGTGTGTTTCTTGTAGACATCATATGGTAGGATTTAGTATTCTAATCCACTCTGCTTTTCACTTGCATTTTATGGGTGACTTCATTCCATTCACATTCAGAGTTATGATTCCCAGCTGTGTATTTCCCAGCATTTTGATTTCTACTCCTAGTCCTGCTTTTTCTTCTTTCAATATTTCCTTCCTACACCAGTGTTTGTTTTCAATCAGTCCCCCTAGTTCCCACCTTTATTTTACTTCCCTTTATACCCCCTAACTTATTATTCCCCCCCTTATTTTCTTTGCAGTCTTTTTAAAACTACCCCCCAGCCTCTCCCTCCCTTATACTGCTTTCCTCCCTACCAGTCCATTTGTTACCCTTCTACTCTCCTATAGGGCGCGAATCTATTCTCTGCTCCAATGGATTAGATTTTTTCCCTCTTTGGGTCAATTTCAATGCACACAAGAGTTGAGTACTTCCTATCTCCAACCTCTTTACCCTTCCTGTGTATTGATGTTCTCCCCCCTCCTGCCATGGGCTTCTTTGTGACAAATGAATTTAGCCCCTTTTTTCTTTTCCCATTTCTTTTAGCATTAACCTCTTTTTTAGCTCTAGTTGCATATATATATATATATATACATATATATATATACACATGTATATGTATTTATGCATGCATATATCTATATACCTATTTATGTCTTGTCCTTTCATCCTATACAGTTTGTCACTGTTCCCTCTAAGTGTAATTCTTCTAGCTGCTCAGGTGATAATAACAGTTTTTAAGAATTATCAATGACATATTTTCTTATAGGGATATATATCATTTTAACCTATTGCATCTCTTTAAAAAAGTTTTTTTTTGTTTTGTTTTGTTTTTCTTTTTTCCCTCTTTTTTAATTACCTTTTGATGATTCTCTTGAGTTCTCTGTTTGGGCATCAAATTTTCTGTTCAGGTCTTGTCTTTTCTTTATAAATTCTTTGAATTCTTCTAGTTTGTTGAATGACCACACTTTCCTCTGTAACAATATAGTCAGTTTTGCTGGGTAGTTGATTCTTGGTTGTAGACCTAGTTCCCTTGCTTTCTAGAATATGATATTCCATGTCTTTCATTCCTTCAGTGTAGAAGCAGCCAGATCCTATGTTATCCTCACTATGGTTCCATGGTATCTGAATGACTTCTTCTTGGCAGCTTGTAATATTTTTTCTTTGGTCTGATAGTTCTTGAATTTTACTATAACATTCCTGTGTGCTCTCAGTTGGCAATTAAATATAGGAGGTGATCTGTGGATTCTTTCAATCTCCACTTTTCCCTCTTGTTCTAGAATATTGGGGCAGTTTTCTTGGATGATTTCTTGTAGTATTATGTCCAGGCTTTTTCTTTTGTCGTTGTCTTCTGGTAGACCAATGATTCTTAAATTGTCTCTCCCTGAATTATTTTCTAAATCTTCTGTTTTGTGAATGAGATGCTTCATATTTTCCTCAATTTTTTCATTCTTTTGGTTTTGTTTTATAGTGTCCTGCCGCCTTGTGAGGTCACTTAATTCTAGTTATTTCATTCCTGGCTTTTTGGTCATCCTTCTCCTTCTGGTCTGATTTTCTTTGGAGGTCATCTTTCATCCTCTTTACCTCATCTCTCATCTCCTTTGCCTCATCTTTCATCTTCTTTGCCTCATCTGTCATCTCTTTTGCCTCATTTTCAAGCTGGTTGATATTGGCTTTCAAGAGACTATTTTTTGTCTCCAGATGACTTATCTTGGTTTTTAAGTTCTTTCCCCAATTGTCTTCAGCCTCTCTTAATTGTGTTTTGAATTGCATTTTGAGTTCTTCCAAAGCCTGTATCCAATTCACTGGGATTGCTGATTTATCGTTTAATGATCCCTCCTCCTCTGTTCTGTTTGCTTTTTGTTCATTGCCTATATAGAAGCTGTCTATTGTAATTTCTTTCTTCTTTTTCTGTTGTTTTCTCATATTTACCCCTTCTTTACTCCCCATATTTGTCTGTGATCTTGCTCCTCTCATTTTTTTTGGTTTTGGGGTTTTCTGTCAAGTCTCCCCTCTTAGAGCTTTGACAGAAGATCTCTCCATGCAGTCTGTGGGGGAGGGGTCTTGGAGCTTGGGTTTCCCTGATCTCTGAAGACTTTTGATGGGATTAAGTTCAGCTGTATTGGGCTGGATGTGACTTGAGGCCAAAACCTCCTGGAAGGCTGGAGCAATATGGAGGGTCTCTGCCTCTGTGACCAGGCTGCCCGCTCTTCGCTCCCTCTCCAGATCTTTCCCCACCACCTGTGTTTGACGCTCTGAGCCTGGCACAGCCCTGTCCGCAAGGTACATGCTCTAGACCAGTGCCTTTTCCCACCCAGAGTTCCCATTGCTCTGGAGGCTTAGCGCTCCAGGTGTGGGGGGAAGGGTCTTGGGTCCTTCCCCTTAAACCCAAGTGTTCTTGAATTCCGCTTTTAAGGGGGCGTAACTTTTGGATTGAGTCCAGTATGAGGGTTCCTTGGCTCTATCATGTTGTTAGGTTTGATTTTTAGTGCCCTAGGAGCATTCAGTTTATAAATGGTAAGGAAGGGTTTTCAGAGGTCTGAACTTTTGCTTCTTTTAAGCCGCCATCCTGACTCTGCCTCTCCCAACACCAATGTCTTAAGGAGTAGGTGGTAATACAGGGGAATAACTTTCAGGCTAGCAGAAGATATGATAAGAAACCATCCAGAAGTACTGCAATGCCTAGCAGTACCAGATCTTAACTGTGGTATCAAGCAGTAATCATCAAAATAACTTGGTACTGGCTAAGAAATAGAATGGTGGATCACTGGAATAAATTAGGGATAAATCACCTCAGGGATCTAGTGTTTGATAAACCCAAAGATCCAAGCTTTTGGAATAAGAACTTACTTTTGACAAAAACCACTGGGAAAATTTGAAAATGGTATGGCAAAAATAGGTTTATATCAGTATCTCACACCCTTTACTAAGATAAGGTCAAAATGGGTATATGATTAAGCATAAAGAGTGATATTATAAATAATTAGGGGAACATAGAATAGCTTACCAGATCTATTGAGAAGGGATGAATTTATAGCCAAACAAGACACAGAGATGATTAGGAGGTATAAAATGAATAATTTTGATTATATTAAATTTAAAAGGGTTCATACAAACAAAACCAATGCAACCAAGATTAGAAGTGAAACAACGAATGAGGGAAAAAAAATTTGTAACAAATTTCTCTGATGAAGGTCCCATATATAAAGAACCCAATAACATTTATAAGATTCCAAGTTATTCTCCAATTGATAAATGGTCAAAAGATATGAATAGGCAGTTCTCAGATGAAGAAATCGAAGCTATCAATTATCATATGAAAAATGTTCTAAATCCCTCTTGATTAGATAAATGCAAATTAAAACAACTGAGGTGTCACCTCACACCTATCAGATTGGTCAATATGACAGTAAAGAAAAAGGATAAATATCGGAGGGGACTTGGCAAAATTGAGAAACTAATGCATTGCTGGTGGAGTTGTGAACTGATCTAACCATTCTGGAGAACAATTTGGAATTATGCCCAAAGGACTATAAGAGAATGCATACCTTTTCATCCAGAAATACCACTACTGGGTCTGTGTCCCAAAGAGATAAAAAGGGGAAAGGATCTGTTGGTACAAAAATATTCACAGCAGCTCTTTTTCTGGTGGCAAAGATTGGAAACCAAAAGGATGTCCCTCAATTGAGCAATGACTGAACAAATTGTGGTATAAGATGGTGAAGGAATACTATTGGGTTGTAAGGAATGATGAAGTGGATGATTTCAGAAAGAGCTGAAAATACTTACATGAAGTGATGCAGAGTGAAATACAAGAATCAGGAGAACACAGCAACTGCCATATTGTGGGATGATCAAATGTGATAAGACTTTGCTACTAACAGCAATACAATGATCCAGAACAATTCTGATGGACTTATGACAAGTAGAAATATGGATGAAAACATATTTATTACTTGTTTACTTGGGTATATGTTTGGGGGTTTTGGTTTTATAAGATTTCTCACAAAAATGAATAATATGGAAATAAGTTTTGCATGATTATGTATATATATATATATATATATATATATATATATATATATATATATCCCAGATTGATTGCTTGTCAGTTCTGGGAGGGGGAAGGGAAGAAAGGAGGGTGACAGTATGGATCATATAACTTCAGAAAACTTATGTGGACGTTTGTTATTAAAATTAAAAAAGCCTTAAAGTACTGCCACATCTGAATATAAATTTGGTGGAATTAGACCTATGGAATAGTAGAATATCTATGGTTGCAAAATTATAGGGAACCCCCAGGTTATGAAATTCCCCCTAAATACAGGTTGGCACTTTTATTTTACAATTTATAATCTTAGAGAATTTCTCAGAGCATTAAGAACTTAAGGGACTTGCTCAAGGTCACACAGTCAATATGTGTCAGACATAGGGACTGAATCTAGGTTTTCTCATCTTTGAAGTCAGCATTCTATGAACTGTTCCATGTCTTTTCTGATTCTATGGGTGGGATCAGGGAGAAGAATAGACACAGGATTTGAATAGAAGTCCTCTGACTCCAAAGTCAGCACTTTTTGGCAGTGTACCACATTGCCTAATGGAGGTTGGGGGTTGAAAGAAGCTGCCACTTTCCCCCTTTAAAAATACTTTTCTAACTGGGTGCTAACCTGTGTTTTTAGCTGCTGAAGGAATACAAATATTGTCAGCACTCTTTAGAATTTTTTTACCCTGAAACTAAGCAACTCCCACCTTGCCCTAGTTTTAATTTTGCTGGTAAATTTAATTAGTCCTTGTGCTTTTAGGTAGTTTGGATTGTTTACAAAGGAACAGTAACACTTAGGGAGCTTCTAGGGTAGAGCAATCTTGGTTTACTGAAGGAAGAAACTTTGCTTCTGTGGAAGCATCTTTACTGGCAGGGAGATAGCTAGGCTAAACTCTGTGTGTGTGTGTGTGTGTGTGTGTGTGTGTGTGTGTGTGTGTGTGTGTGTGTGTGTGTGTGTGTAGGAAGGGTTTGTTCCTATTTCTGTCCCCCTGATGTTCAGCATCCTATGGCAGAGATTGCTAATATACCCATGGGTAAGGAATGGGTCTGTGAGAGAAGACCTGCCAAAGAGAACATCTCCCACATTTCAGATCGGGCTGGCTTATACTGAGTCTCCACCACATCCCTCAAGGGGGTTGTGTTTTAATAGCCCAGATGCTCATATTCCGTGATTCTAGATCTCTGAGACTGTGAATCCCCAACTTTTAAAAAAATCTTTAATTATTTAAACTAGCAATACCCTATATTTAGGTCTCTACTTCTTATAATGAAATAATTACACCGAAATAACCTAGTGGCGGCTTCTTCCTCAGCATGCATCCATTAAAGTAGAGGGTACATTGATTTTCCTCCCAATGATAAGAGAAGGAAAGGTCATAGCTCCCCCAAAGTCTCATTTCACAATGGTTCATGCCTAGAATACTGCGTCCTCTGCTTAATGAGAATAAGCTATGTGGGCAGTAAAACAATTGTATCATTCCAGCCTTTGATTTCCCAATGGAAATAATATCAAATAATACAATAATTTAAAACGTGTTAAAAATCTTTTATTAAGACTTAAGCAGCACAGCATAATCCATTTGAAACCATAATGGATGGGAAGCAACATTTACTTTAAAGAAAGCCTTTAATTTTCTATTTCTACTTTGTAGCATCACTGAGTCCCGCAATGCTAGCCTGAGTAAGTCCAACCCAGGCCCAGGATCTCATCAGGATCAGAGCACCACAGGACAAACCATGGGTATGCACTGTGTTGAAGCCAGTAATTTCCCCAGTTACAACATGGTGGAAGTGAGAGTTCAATGGGGACACCAGAAGAAAGGAACAAAGGTGTCAAGAGTCAGGGAAATTTTGACCTAATGGCAGACGGAGCTAGTCGAAGAGCATTTGTGGAAGAGATGAACATTTTTAGAGTCAAAGCAAATCTTCTATCTCTCCATTCCTTCCAACAAAAACAATTTCTGTAGATTTCAGAAATTATTCTTGAGGCTGGTACAAAGTATCTTAAAGGCCAAGATATGTTTGATCCGGGTCTTTACTGGAGTCTGTGGGGTGGTTTGAAAATGATAATCTCCCTACTTAATCAAACATTTTCAAACAAGTGTTCGGGCAATGAAAAATTCTCAGAGGACTTAAGAATACACCTCCACAGGTTCATATTTTAACAACATGCTACTTGCCAGAGAAGGGGTCAGAGTTTCAAAGCTCTGCCTCAGAACAGTATCTAGGAATTTTTTGTGCCTCAGGCAAGATCATTGAGTGTTTTGTGGTCTAGGAGACAGGGCATAGCATGAGTGCCAAAGGTTCACTTGTACGAAGGAAGGAATGCTTCAAAGACAAAGCATTTATCAAATGTTTAGTGTGTGCCCAGTACTTTGGTAAATATTTGGTATACAAAGGTAGATAGTCCCTGCTCTCAAGGAGCTCACATTCTAACTGAGGAGGACAACTCACAAAAGAGAGTTAGTCTAGAGAAAAAACAGAAAGTCTCAGAAGTCCCAAGCATTGGAGAGGAGGCAACTATCATGCCACAGAATCTAGCTCAATCTACCAAGAGGGTTGGAAGAAGATTAGACCACCAGAAGAGAGGCACCACTGTGACAGAACCCTGCAGTGGTCACACCATGCAGTGGTATTGAAGATTGGAGGACTGCTAGGCAACATCAGGGGATAACTGCTGCTGGGGGAAAGAAACTGAGCTTCCCCCAATCTCTCTAGTTCTGGTACATATGGAAAAATGCCTGGAATTATTCTTCCAGTGATGACTTGGCTAAGCTTTAACAATAAAAATAATGGATGGATGACTATGAAAAGTATCTTAGGAAATGGGAAAGGAAACAAAAGGAATAAGAGAAAAAAGGAAATTAAACTTTGATCTTACAAATTAGGGTGAGACTGATGGGACAAGATGTTAACATATTCTACTTTTTTCCCCTAGGGGCAGTGAGGTGGCACAGTGGATAGAGCGCTAGGCTTAAAATGAGGAAGACTCATCTTCCTCAGTTCAGATACAGTTTCAGACACTTACTAGCTATGTGATCTTGGGCAAGTCACTTAACCCTGTTTGCCTCAGTTTCCTCATCTGAAAAATGAGCTGGAGAAGGAAATGGCAAAGCACTCCAGTATCTTTTCCAAGAAAACCCGATGGGGTCATCAAGAGTTGGACATGAATGAATAGCAAAATATATATATATATTTTTTTCCTTCTTTTCCACTTCTGATTTTACTCTATTCAAATAGTTTCCTGGAATAATAACATTAAGCAAAAGTAGAAAATAAAAGAAGAAGGCATTTGGAACACCTGCTGTATATTCAACAAGTACTAAATGACTGTCTTTCCCTGGATCTAATTCTGACTAATAAAGAGATTAACAATAATCTATGAAGTGCTTACTTTGTGCCAGGTCTGTGATAACCATTGCAAATACAAATGCCAACAAAAAGAAAGAAGGTCTTTTCCCTCAAGCATCTTTCAATCTAAAGGAAGAATATACACAATGGGATAAAAAGATATGAAACAGGGAAAATGGGGTATGGAAATGGCGGTGAGGTCTGGAGAGTCAGAAGCAGAGCTGAGAGAGGAATAAAGATGGTAGGCCTGGGCCTCTCCCCAAAACAGAGCCCACCAATGGGAGAAGAGGACCAAAAGGGTGCAGTGATACTCAAAGACTAAGTGGAAACAATGGGAACCCTAGAAGAAAGTGCCCATACCATCTTATACTTGATGATAGGCAAGGAGGGCGAGTCAGATTGTAGATGTTAAGTAAGCCATAGCCAGACATTGATACCTGAGTTATTCCTCTGTTCATCTTTTGGCATACTAACGGTGAAGCATTAAAAACTATTCTTGAAATCTAGTTATTCAACTAGTTCTATCAAGTATTGGCTATTCTCATTTCTCTACCTTTCCCACAAGAATAGTATGAACTCCTTCATGCTAAGCCACAGTTAAACTGTTTATCACATTTGTTTCATCCAAAGTTTAGTAACCTTGTCTGAAAGGGAAATTTATTTCATCTTAATGAAACCATAATGGCTCTTTTCAATTATGGCTGTCTTTTTTCTATATTCACTAGCCATCGCTTGAGTGAGCCCTTCTAAAATTTCCCTAGGAATCAAAGCAAAACTCACTAGCCTGTAGTGTGTAAACTCGATTATCTTCCCTTTTTGAAGAGCAGGAGATCCTTTGCCCTTTTCCAGTGTTGTGGCACTTCTTTCATTGTCTATGATCTTTCAAATGTTACTGACAACTTGGCCATCACATCTGCTGGTTTCAGTACCTGAAGCTGGAGTTCATAAGGGCCAGTAACTTGAATTCATCTAGGGCAGTCCACTGCTGCCTACTGACCCCTTTCTTATCTGGAGGATCATTTTTAGGTTAGTCATTTTTTCTCTCTCATTTCCTATGCAAGAGGAATATTCCTTTGCAGAGAATGAAAGTGAGGAAAAAATCAGAAAAATTGAGCACCTCTGCTTTCGTTCTCTTGTCAGCCCTTATTATCCTCTCCATCCAAGGCATAGATTGCATTTTTTTCTTAATTCTCCTTTTCCTCTCAATATGGTTAAAAAACAATTAAACCCCAAATATCCTTTTTGGTATCCTTAGCTTGCCTCACAAATCTCAGTTCATTTAGAACTTTGGCATTTCTGAAACTATATTTATATGACTATTGTGTAGCTCTGTTTCCAGCTTCTGTAATATATATATATATATATATATGTAAATGTATATAAAAATGTGTGGGGGGTGTATCATCTAGGATGTCTTTCAAATTATAACCAGATTTCATCTCTTCTATCACAAACTCCATGATGGAGTGGTCAATTATTTCCCATTATGGTTCCTACCAGTTCCACTCCAGCAATCAATTTCCTATTGTTAGTGAGAATCATATCCATAATATAATGTCCTCTTATTCATTCCTTTATCTTTTGAATGACAGACAGAGAATTCCAACAGATGCCTAGATAACCGAAATGGCCAACCATTATTATATAATGTCCTTGGTTACTTTTCTGAGAAATGTTTCCCTGATTCCTCATCTCTTTACTCTTTCTGACCAAATAATTTGTATTATATCCCAGGATTACAATCCCTTTTGTTTTTCCCTCCTCTGTCACCCAATACTCTGTGCCACGGTCGTCCCCTCTGATCGATTCCCGGATTTCTTTATATGAGTATACATTTGTAATATATAATGTTTACTTTGAGTAAAGTATGTCCATTCAGAGCTATGGTACAGTCATGGATTTTATCCCAACAAGTATCCATGATAATCATGAGGTCAAAATTGTCCCCTTCTTTCCTCTTGTTTGTTTTCTAAACATTTACATTTATGTGCAGACACGTGAGGCCATATGGTGTTTTATTCCCAGTCCTTTTCTTCTATGTTGCCTTATGTGAGTTTCTGGATACCTTAGGTGCTAGTCTACTTCATTTTTCTTTGGAGATACAAAATGTCTGGTCAGTTCTCTATATTTTAAGCTGTGATTCAGAAATCCAAATCTTATGATTTGTAGACACTACTATCCTAGCAAGCTGCTCATATCCCCAATTAATTTCTCTTAATTAATTAATTTCTCTTAATTAATTTTCTTCTCCAATGTTTGCCTTGAATAGGTAGCAATGAGGAAAACAGAACTGGAACCCCTAGGGTCTTCAGTTATCTGCCTAAAACTTCATAATCATTAATGATACTTCCCCTTTGTGTCTTTCTGGAAGTGTCATTTTCGTCTGTGTGAATCACCCAAAGGGGAAAGTTATCATCTGCTTTGCTAAATCTTGCAAGGTTGTCTGTTACAACACCTTAGGAAAGCATTGTTGTTATCAGGTTGACAAATATCTGTCTTAGTATCCCA
Source organism: Monodelphis domestica (assembly GCF_027887165.1). NCBI lineage: Eukaryota > Metazoa > Chordata > Mammalia > Didelphimorphia > Didelphidae > Monodelphis > Monodelphis domestica. The sequence goes on along the minus strand of NC_077235.1, from coordinate 11,907,634 downwards.
GAGGAGGGAATCACCAGTTCTCCCTTGCCCCCTTCCTATTCCTCCCATCTTCTTCTTTATGCCTCCTGGGATGATTTTCCCCTGATCACTCCTAGAATGCTACTATTTTATTCTTGGGAGGACAAGGAGTTTCTTTTTCTCATCAGAGTGTCTTCTTTAGGAAGAACCCTGAATTTCTTTTGAAACACTGATTGTTTAGGTGTCCTTTTCCTATCCTTTCACCTCTGAGAAGCACTCTTTCATATTCCATCACTGTCAAGAGTAAATCAAGTCTTCCATCTTTCTAGCTCTTCCCCCATTAAAGACTTGCTTCTTTTTCCCTTAGGAACCTTTCATTCTCCCTAAGAACTTGGAACATGGAGAATTATTCTTTTTGGTCCATTCCTTTTCTCTTCCAGGAGGAAGATGGGTTTCTGTCCAGAATACAGATAATACTTGTTGGGCTTTGGGGCAGCAAAAGAAATATTATGCACATGGCTCAAGACACTGCACAATTTCTCCTACTCTTCAAAATGGTTGAAATTTTCAGCTTTATTTCTTGGAACTACTTGTGGGTGTTTAAACCTCAGCACTAGTAACATATTAAAACTTTTTACAGGTGATTGCTACTTCTTAATAACCCCACAACTCCATTCAAATTTCCTTCCCTTGTCTCACTAACTCTGCAGTCATATTTGCCCCCTTGAGCTTTGTACCAATCTCCTTTTTCTATTTCTCCAATTTGCCCCACCTACCACCTGCTAATTGTTCTACTTAGCTCTTTATACTGTGAATTTCAAAACTACTCAACCCTATTCAAACCATTCTTTAGAGGATGGGATTTCGCTATTTCCTGATCAATAACAATAGAGATACTTGGAATGGCAGAATCAGGTCTTGGAAACTACAATCTCCACCCTATTCAAGGTAACAGGATTTAGAAAGGGCTGCAGCAAAAGCTCAAGATTTAATTATTTGAGAATATGGCCTTCAACAGACACGTGCAAAGGGGACAGACCTCTGGGTGGTCCTGGGTTAAGCTAGAGCCACCATTGGCACAGGTGAGATACAGGAAGTGAGGTAGAGGACAGCTGAGGAGAGCTTCCTTCTTCCTATGTGGAGGAGAGTGTGGTGGTTGGAACCTGGTGCTTGGAGTGGAGGCCCTCAGACTGTTTCTCCATTTTGGTCACGTGAGTGATAGGGACTGATCTCTTTTCTTTGCCTCGGCTATCCAAGGCCTTGGGACTTTGGCCCAGCCTAAGCAGAGTGGGTATTTAAGCCCTATTCCCTTCTCTCTCTCTCTCTCTCTCTCTCTCTCTCTCTCTCTCTCTCTCTCTCTCTCTCTCTCTCTCTCTCTCTCTCTCTCTCATGCCTTTCTTCCTATTGCTTGTATTTAAAAACTCCATAAAAGGTTGACTGCTGACTTGAATTTTCATTTAGGAATTACATAGCTGAATTCCTTGGCAACCTTAAATTAATATATATCAGTCTTTTAAAGTGATTTCCATATCACAATACTTACCTTGTCTTGACTGGCAACTACCATCTCCTTGTCTTTCTTAAGTCTAACTCTTCAGGTTTTACTTCATATTCTTTTTGGATTCTGATCAACTCTTTCATAGGCTCCTTGCCTTTGATCCTGTTTCTCTTACAATTCAGCAGTAGTACATTACCAATATGCAGGCCTGGATATTTCTCTTTACATTTTCCTCCATATTTTCTCCCAAATTCAGCCTCTGACCTACTTCCTTCATGAGTTCAAACCCTTTCAAGGAACCCGTTCTTTTTATTCACCTCAAGTACTTTTCTCTTCTCTTGCTCCCTCTCCCATTGTAAACTCAAAGTAGAAAATAAGATTGTAAGAGAATTGCAAATTTTAACAACTCTGAAGTTTCATTGCATGCCCTTTAGAATGGTAAAAATGACAGAAAGGGAAAATGACAATTGTTGAAGAGGCTATGGAAAGATGAGCACAACGGGGGACTGATTTTGGAGATGTGAAGTAGTTTAAACATCCTGGAAAGCTACTTGGAAGCCTATCCAGAAAGTCAGTAAACTGTAAATTCTTTGGCCCAATGATAACACTACTGTGATTATAATAGGAGGAGGATGACAAGGATGAGGACAAGGACAAGGATGAGGATGCAAATGACAAAAAGGTTTATACTGTTTTGTTGTAGCAATAAAGAAGGGGCCCAACATTTAGGAAATAACCAAACAAATAATGCTACAAATAGAATATGATCTTATTATATAAAGGGAAGGGAAATAGGATAGACTCAGTGAAATATATGAGGAATTATATGAAATGGTGCAGTGAAAGGAGCAGAAATAGCAGAACAATTCTACAAAGACTGCAATAATGTAAATGAAAACGACCATTGAAGACAAACTAATCAGAATGATTTATTACCTAAGATCAATGTGATGAACAGTAATGACCTCAGAAGAATGATGATGAATGAAATATTGCTTCCCACCTATTGGAATAGAGATGATAGACAAAAAGTTCATTATCAGAAGATGATCTTCACACACACAGCCTTGGATTTGTTTTGCAAGATTATCCTGTTGGGTCACATGAAAAGACTTTTTTTGTGGAAGTTGGAGGAGGAATTGAGGAGGAGTAGGAATAGCGACAGTGATAGAAAACAAAAGACAAGAAAGGAATGTGTGTCATTGAGTCATTTAAAAATACACACAAGAGATCAGAAGAAAGTTGAGAAGGGAACACAGAAACACAGAAAAATATGGAAATGTCCAAATTACAATACTAAACAGAAAAACCCCTCAATTTGTACATCTTGGAGAGAAAAAGGCCCAATAAGAAGTTGGTGATGCTGTACTGAATTTGGTGAGAAAGATTAGGGTTGGATTTATAGTTTGGGAATCATCTGCATAGAGATATTAATTGAATTCACTGTACTTGATCTCACCAAGTAATATAGCATAAAAAGAAAATAGAGAGTACAAAACAGAACTTTGGAGCCCATGCAGCGCTAGGAGGCAAGATGGATGATGATCAATGAAGAGTTGATCAAGATGATCAAAAGTAACTCATGCTGCAGTGAGATAAAGGATGAAGACTGAGAAAACGTCTTCACTTGGACTTTCTCCAGAGGTGGTAAGTTGTCCTTGCAGATCTTCAAGCAGAAGGTGGGTAACCACTTGTCAGGTATGTTAGACTGGGGATTCCTTTTGCACATAGGTTCAACTGATTGACAAAAATTTCTTGATGACTTGAAATCTCTTCCAACTTTTGAATGTTATGATTCAGAGACTTAACAATTATGAGATCACTGGAGGATTATTTTCTTGCTCCATCCATTTCAAATTTTCAATGCTCTGAAAATAAAATTAATTATATACCAGAAGTAATTTCAGGAAAGTTTATAGGCAAAATAAAAACAACACCAATGAAGTAGAATTCCAATGAATTAACACCAGAGAGCTCTATTTCTTAAAACTATCAATCAGTATCTTTCCAGCACTAATGTCTAAAGCGAAACATCAATGGCCAGCAGGTCTGGTTGTGCTATTTGTGAAGGAAATGTGACTGAAATTCAGATGAAGTTATGGCTGTCTCCCCAGAGAGGGCTTAGATCTAGGATCTAGTCTGATGGACAACATATTTACCCAATATAAATAATAATGTGATAGTCCTGAAGCTCAGCTTTCCTCATCCTTCCCCAAACCCTAAGAAGTAAATTAGTGTATTTTGAAGATAGAGTTATTAAGGAGAAATAGTCTCTAGGTTAAAAGGGGTCAAAAGGGAATAAAAGAAGGGTGGCCATCAATCTAGAGGAATGGAAGTAGATCTCACAACTAAGGGGAAGGGGTCCCATAAGGAGTACTGCCATGGCAGAAGAGGTATTTTCCTATGATGTGAGACTGTAACTTCAAGAGTTTTTACCTGGGAAGAGCTGGCAAATAGGGAGTTAACTTTCTCTGAGAGTGTGGTGACACTATGGTCAGAATCCTGCCACAGAAGAGACATGTGAGCTCACAAGAAGAGATGGTACTTAGAAGAGTCATGGTAAAGGTGAATGTGGATTCCGAGATGAGCTAGCCTAGCTTTGGGGAAGAACATTCCTGAAATTAAACAGAAATTTGCCCTGTTGAACCATAGGTAGGTCAAAGAACAAATCATGAAAACAATGAATAATTGTAGTTAAGTTAATGATAATTATAAGACTATTGTCTACTAAATAGCTACAGTAGTCCTTAATGAAATAATTATATGTTTGATCACATATATAACTAAAATGTAAAAGGATATAATCAGTTAACTAAAAGCGAGAAAAGCAAAAAGTGTAAAAAAATCACAAAAAGGAAATTTTTAATATAAGCAAAAATATGCTAGAAACCAAATAATACTACAAAAAGAGTAAGGAAAATTAAAAGATGGCTCTTTGTAAACACTAAAAAGATAGATAAACTTTAAAAATAATCTGATTAAAAATAAAATGGCTAATCATTAAATTAAAAAAATAAAATTATGAATATTGTAAAACCACATCAAAGGAGAAATAAAAAGAATTGATAGTCCCTATTAAACAGTTATATGCCAGAAAAAATTGAGAATAAAAATGAAAGAGAGTAGTATCTAAAAACATAAAATATCCAAACTAACATGGCACTAAGAGGAGCTCTTAATTAATCTAATTTCAAAAAATGAAATTGAATGAGATTGAAAAGAACTATCAAAGGAAAAAATTCTGGGTCCATATGGAAAGAAAAATTCTATCAAACTTAAAAAAATAATACATTTATTACTCAAGTTATCCTTAAAAACTGAGAAAGAAAACACTCTACTAAATTTCTTTTATGAGGTAAATAAAATGCTAATATCTTAACCAGGGAAGATAAAGCAAAAAATAAAAAGAGCTATAGAATAGTACCATTAAATTAATATCAATTCAAATTTGTTAAATAAATTCCTGGCATAAAGACAACAGCAACTTACTCAAAAAAAGTATTCACTACGATCAAATTGGATTTATATTAGGGATTCAAGGATGGTTCAAAATTGGGGAAATTAGCATAATTAATTCTATTAAAAAAGAATCACATTTATCCAACAGATGTAGAAAAAGACCTTCACAAACTATAATACACATTTATGTTTGAAGGAGAAAAAAAGACCTAGAATAACTAGGAATATAACGAAAAAAAAAGAAGCAGGTCCAGAGGGAGAATAACCTTTCCAGAGTTCAACCCACATACATTCTAACTAATGTGTACTAGTTATTAAAATAATCAGTGGAAAATATTAGACAAGGAAGAATTAAGAAATAACTAATCAAAAAATTTAATGTTTGGCAAAAAACCCAGAATATAAATGAATTAGGGTAAAATTCTCTATTTTACAAGAACTGTTGGAAAAACTGGAAAACATTATGGTGGGGATAAGATTTAGACCAGTATCTTATACATCTATTAGAATAAACTTGGGACATAGAAAAGCACATATAATGAAATAAATTACCTCATTCCCAGAAAATATTAAAATGAAAAAACTATAACTAAAATGTACCTACTGGGTAATGTTTATAAAGAACAAACAGAGAGACTTTTAAGAAACTTTGTTCTAAAAGTACATAGAAGGATGAAGATAAACATAAAATTTAAAGAAACCAGACAAATAATGGTGTAGGAGCAAGACTGAAACAGGACATACTCCTCTCCAATGCAGATGAATCAAAATTTTTTTGTGATAATAAATTGAAGAATGAGAAGGTACACAACATAGAAGATAAAAGAACCACATCATATGTGTTAAATAAGTACATTGGTCAAAAACAAAGAGAAGTTAACTCTTATATAGCCTCTCAGCACAAAGAGGTACTGCAGGAGAATGAAAGAGGTATTAAAAGATAGGAATCAATAGGAGGAAAGAACGAGGGAGATCTCAATGAGCTCAGAAAAAAACCCATCCTCTGAAAAAGTGTTAGGCCTCCATGGAAAATATCCTGCTTCAGAAAGAAAATCAAAATTATTGAGAGAAAGCACGATCTAGAAGGATGGAGGGGAATGAAACTAGAGGGGATATTGCACAGCAAATGAGAAAGATGATTATAGGGAGGACAAAGGGTAGAACTGGACTGAACAATTCAAGAAACAAGTATTTTTGCCATGGAGCAATGTTAGTACTCCCATTATTTCTCTCATGAACTGATACTTCTAGGAGTGAGGAACAACCCAAAAAAGAGATGAATGGACAAAGCTACTAAGGCAATAACACAGAAATTGTTAGAGGAGAGAACTAAAACTACAACTAAGAATAAAATATCCAGCAAAGTTTAGAATAACTATAAAAGGAAAAATGGATTAAAGGTGTTTCAAAAGTATTCCTGGGGAAAAACCCAGAACTCAGTAGAAAATTTGATCTATAAGAAATATTGAAAGGTAATGATGAAAGTCTAATCATAAGTGATCCCAAAGGTAAAATGGCTTGATTCTTGTATGGGAAAATGTCATCTCTGACCTCAGGGAACTGCATGATTACCTAGGTATTCTGAAGGGCCCTGGATAGATGGAAGACTCAAGGTCTAGGTGAATGCAATAGTATGAGTCTGAAATAATAGTGGAGTAGACCAGAAAGAGGTAGGGTAGGGTTATTTCATATGGAGTAGGAATGAGTGGAGGAACTGCCACATAGTAGGGGAGGAGGAAGGGGAATGATGATTGTATTAAAAACCCTATTCTCAACAGATCTGGGATAAAGAGTAAATAACATACACAACCACAGAGAAACATGAGGGAAGGGGGATGGAATAAAGGAGGGACTGGGCTAGGACAACGGAGCAATTAAGTTGCTTTAAGAGACTGAAGTACTAAGAGAAGGAAGAATAGATTAAAAGAAAAGAGGGCAAAAGGATAAGAAAAGAGAGGTATTTTTAGAATCCAATCCATATAAAGAAACAAAACATTAAAAGTCAGAAGCTTCACTGCCATTAGACTACAAAGAGGCTAGAGAAAGAATAAATAAGTAGACAAAAATGAATTCAATTAGGTAAATAAATTATTTGAAAAAATTGAAGAAAACAAAAAAAGTAACAAACAAAAGAAGTTTAAAGGAAGGGAGACAAGCAGGGGTATTTTGATTGCACCACCTTATCAGAAAGGAAAAAAGGAAGAATTAGAATGGGGAAAAATCAACAAGTAAATTTCTGTAATTAAGGAAAGATAAACAAACTAGAGCAGGTGATATTAATGGTGAAGGGAAGAGAGTCTGTGGGAGTAGGGTTGCCTTAAAGTAGATTAAGAAAAATTAAATTATATGGACAAAGTACTGACCAATGAACAAGGTGAGGAACCACAAAATACTAATTCAAGGGGGGAAAATATATAAGAGAAACAAAGAGAAGAACCTATAAACCTACCCCATCAATTTAAATGGACAGAACTAATCAACAGAATAAAAGAGAAGAAAATTAAAGTTCATCATCTGTTGCTTTAAAGAAAAATACTTTTAATGGAAGGATATAGAATGAAAATGAGGAACTGAACCAACATTATATATATCAATAAGAAAACAGGAGTTATAATTATGCTATAAGATAAAGCAAAAAACAAAATCTAAATAAGAACTGAGTTTTAAAAAGCCCTTACATACTGCTAAAAGTAATTGTAGACATCAACCTGGTACAATTATTAAAGTTATATTTCTGGATATGCTAAGAGATAAATTCTTAAAGAAAAAATGAAGTTAATTCCATGAAGACATAGATAGTATCATAATAATTATAATAATAGGAACATTAAGATTCCTCACTCAGAGTTGAAAAAATCTAATGGAATGATGGAAAATATAGAATTGAAAAATTTGCTGGAGAAATTAAAGGTGAATAATTTACAGCACATCCTGAAAGAGATGACTAAAAGGTACACATTTGTTCTTAGCACTACATAATGCCATTACAAAAATGGATCACATATTATGGCATATAGAAATTAAAAGTTAATATAAAAAGATAGAAATACTATACATACACTAAACTAAATATGTTATATGAAAGTAATTCAATTTTACTGTGGCATGAGAAATTACAAAATGAACAGTTTCAGAGGATAATAAGACCTTTATATACTGATAAAGAATGAATTAAGCAGAACTTGGAAGAATTTATACAATTAAAACAATATTAGAAAGGAAAACAATAAACTTTATGAATGTGATTAATGCAATGCTTAATTATGATTCCAGAGAATTAAAGAGGCAGAACATTATCCACTCAGTACCAGAAGGATAATAGAGTTAAAATGCAAAATGAGACATACATTTTTATATATGGTCAATGTAGGACTTTGTTTTTCTTTTTTAAACCTACTTGACATGAAGGTTCTATATTCATTTCATTATTGCTTGTGATTTAATTACAGGGAGGGGAAGAGGGAGTGGCAGATAATAAATGCATGCAAATAACTAACTGAATAAATAAGTTAAAGTACAACTATTATAAAAAGTTATAAATGCTGAAAATATCCTTTAAAGACCTTAACACAATAAAAAGAGTAAGCAGCTCATGGAGCATGAACAAATAAGAGAGACCTAAATAGTGACTTTAAAATAGAATTTAAAATAATGATTATATCAAAGGAAAATTATAGAGATGATGATATAAAAGATAATTATTATGAAGAAACAACATGTCCAAACTACTTGATGTAGTTAAACAAGTCATATGGTGAAAAATTATGGCCTTAGAGGCATACATTAGCAAAATAGAAAAGAAAAGGATTAATGAACTGATTACATATATTTTAAAAATATAAATTCAACAAGTGAACAAACTCCAAATCAGTACACAGAAGGGAATCTTGAAGATATTGGAGAAATAGATATATTGGAAACCAAATAAATATAGGAATGACAAATAAAACTGAAAGGTGGTTATTTGAATAGCACTAATAAAATTAGTCAATCTGATTTAAAAAATCAACAAAATTTTAAAAATGAAAAATAAAATATCAACCACATGAAATAAAAAAGAATTAGTAGAATATATTATGTAATTATACTCTAACAAATTGAAACTACACAAAAAATGAAATAGTAATCTAAAAGATATATATATAGTGTGTATATATATATATAATATATATATAATAACACCAAATGGTGATCTTAAATAATCCAAATAAGAAAAAGACTTCAATTAGTTATAATCACCAAAGGAGAGAAGGAAAAACAACTTCCTGAAAGATTTACAGGAGAAGTCAATCAAAAATTTTAAAGAATCAATAATACCAATGATATACACATTATTCTCAAAATGGAGAAAGGAAGCACACACCCTTTGTGAAGCAAATTCAGTCCCAATTTCTAAATACAGGAGGATAAAAACAAAGGAGAACTCTTGATCAATGTCGTTAATGAATTCTCAGAAAAATTAAATAAAATTCTGTCAAAAATAAGAGTATAAATGTGTATCCTAAAACATTCTTTATGACTAAATTGGATTTATACTACATCATCAAAAATCATGATTTAAAATATCAGAAAAAGTCTTAAAAAGTACAAAATTCATTTATGTCAAAAATCTGATTACAAAATATAGGCAGAGAGGAACCTTTTTATAGTATCATGAAAAGTAATGATGAAGAACTATATGCATGATTCATTTGCAGTGGGAATACACTAAAAGCTTTCCCAATTAATATAGAGGTAAAGCAAGGATGTCTACTATTCTCACAATTATTTGACAGTTCTGAAAATACAAGCAATAAGAAAAGAGAAAGTAATTAAAGGTGTAAAGATAGGCAAAGAGGAAATAAAGCTATATCTATTTTAGGGTGACTATCATGTCACAGAACATCAGCAAAGGTACTTAGACAATAACTACAATAATGTTGCTGGTTATAAAACAATACCCCCCAAAATAGCATTTCTGCACAATAATCAGAAAAACATAAAATATGAAATTCAGTCTATCAAAACACAAAATAATAGTATAGATCAAAGTAATTTTTTAATTTTTATATATATTTTATGTTTTTTGAGATGTAACTCAAAAAAATTTTAAGATTTGATTTTAATAAAAAAATTTAAAAGAAATAAAGAATAAAGTATCTGGAAGAATGCTCAATACTCATGGTTAGGTATTATCAAGATAACATAAATGACAATATTACTAAAGTTCATCTGAATTTTTATGCTATACCAATCAAACTGTCAGAGTTTAAAATACTTGATAAAATAATAAAATTCTTTTGAAGAAAAAAATAAAATATCAACGGAAGCAAGGAATGAGGAGGAATAGGACTTCCAGATATTAGACAACATTAAAATCAGCAGCTATTAAAAAAAAAACAACTACTTGGAATTTAGAGGCAGGTGACTCAGGTGGGCCTGGGGATGAGAGGTTGGGGATTCAACTCTAACCTCAGACACTTCTTAGTAACTTAGTGGCTAACACACTAAGAGACCGCAAAGCATTGAACATGATATTTAGAAAGGCAAGAGAGCTGGGTCTCCAACCAAGAATCAACTACCCAGCAAAACTGACTATATACTTCTAGGAGAAAGTATGGGCATTCAACAAAATAGAAGATTTCCAAGCATTTGCTAAGAAAAGACCAGAACTTAGTGGAAAATTTGATATCCAAGCACAGAAAGCAAGAGAAACATGAAAAGGTAAATATGAAAGAAAGGGAAAAGGAGATAAATCTTATCTTTTTCTTTAAGTCAAACTCTCTTCTATAAGGACTATATCGACATCAAATATGTGGGGAAAATGTTTTGTGTAACTCTCAAAAATTGTATGCATCATAAGAGTAGTTAGAAGAAACATGCATAGGGAAAGATTGGGGCATTAAGAAGATTTGGGGAAAGTGGGGGCAAAGAAAGGAAAAGGGAGGGGGGAACCATTGATAACACTAAGATTTACTTCAAGAAATAGGGGGGGACTTAATAGAATAATCTTTCCCATATAAAGATACACATGGGAAAGGGAGGGGAAGAACTCTCATATGAGAAGGAGAGGAAGAGAGTGTGAAGTGGAATTACTTAAATCTTACTCTCAGTGAAATCAAATCTGAGAGGGATGAACATCTAGATCCAGTGGGATCCTGAATTCTATCTTATCCAACAGGGCAAGCAAGAAAGAAAAATTAAGGGGGGGGGTATGGAGTACAAAAAGGGAGGGAAGGAGAGGGGGGAAGGGAAGGGAGCATAAAAAGGGAGGGGCTAGAAAGGGAAGCATTTCAAGGGAGGGGACCAGGGGGGCTGACCTAAAGTAAATCACTGGTTCAAAAGGAGATAGCTAAAGAAGAAAGGTCAGAACTAGGGGAAGATATCAAAATACCAGCGAATCCACAAATGACAATCATAGCTTTGAACGTGAATGGGATGAACTCACCCATAAAACGTAGACAAATAGCAGATTGGATTAGAACCCCAAACCCTAGCATTTGTTGTCTTCAAGAAACACATATGAGGCAGGTTGACACTCACAAGGTTAGAATTAAAGGTTGGAGTAAGACCTTTTGGGCCTCAGCTGATAGAAAGAAGGCAGGAGTTGCAATCATGATATCTGACAAAGCCAAAGCAAAAATAGACCTGATCAAAAGGGATAGGGAAGGTAAATATATTCTGTTAAAAGGGAGTATAGACAATGAAGAAATATCACTAATCAACATGTATGCCCCAAATGGTATAGCATCCAAATTTTTAATAGAGAAACTAGGAGAATTGAAGGAGGAAATAGACAGTAAAACCATATTAGTGGGAGACTTGAACCAACCACTATCAAATTTAGATAAATCAAACCAAAAAATAAACAAGAAAGAGGTAAAAGAGGTGAATGAAATCTTAGAAAAATTAGAGTTAATAGACATATGGAGAAAAATAAATAGGGACAAAAAGGAATATACCTTCTTTTCAGCACTACATGGCACATTCACAAAAATAGATCATACACTAGGTCACAGAAACATGGCACTCAAATGCAGAAAAGCAGAAATAATAAATACAGCCTTTTCAGATCACAAGGCAATAAAAATACTGATCGGTAAGGGTACATGGAGAGCCAAATAAAAAATTAATTGGAAATTAAATAATATGATACCCCAAATTGGATAGTTAGAGAAGAAATCATAGAAACAATTAATAATTTCGTTGAGGAAAATGACAACGGCAAGACATCCTTTCAAACCTTATGGGATGCAGCCAAGGCAGTACTTAGAGGAAAATTCATATCCCTGAGTGCATATATTAACAAATTAGGGAGGACAGAGATCAAGGAATTGGAAATGCAAATCAAAAAAACTTGAGAATGAACAAATTAAAAACTCCCAGAAAAAAACAAAACTAGAGATCCTAAAAATTAAGGGAGAAATTAATAAAATTGAAAGTGACAGAACTATTGAGCTAATAAATAAGACTAGAAGGTGGTACTTTGAAAAAAAACAGACAAAATAGACAAAGTACTGGTCAATCTAATAAAAAAAGGAAAGAAGAAAGGCAAATTAACAGCATCAAGGATGAAAAGGGGAATCTCACCTCCAATGAAGAGGAAATTAAGGCAATCATTAAAAACTACTTTGCCCAACTATATGGCAATAAATATACCAACCTAGGTGATATGGATGAATATTTACAAAAATATAAATTGCCTAGACTAACAGAAGAAGAAATAGAATTCTTAAATAATCCCATATCAGAAAAAGAAATCCAACAGGCTATCAAAGAACTTCCTAAAAAAATCCCCAGGGCCTGATGGATTCACAAGTGAATTCTATCAAACATTCAAAGAACAGCTAACTCCAATACTATACAAACTATTTGACATAATAAGCAAAGAGGGAGTTCTACCAAACACCTTTTATGACACAAACATAGTACTAATTGCAAAACCAGGCAGGCCAAAAAAAGAGAAAGAAAATTATAGACCAATCTCCCTAATGAATATAGATGCAAAGGTCTTAAATAGGACACCAGCAAAAAGACTCCAGCAAGTGATTAGAAGGGTCATCCACCATGATCAGGTAGGATTTATACCAGGGATGCAGGGCTGGTTCAATATTAGGAAAACTATCCACATAATTGACCACATCAACAAGCAAACCAACAAGAACCACATGATTATCTCAATAGATGCAGAAAAAGCCTTTGATAAAATACAACACCCATTCCTACTAAAAACACTAGAAAGCATAGGAATAGAAGGGTCATTCCTAAAAATAATAAACAGTATATATCTAAAACCATCAGGTAACATCATCTGCAATGGGGATAAACTAAATTCATTCCCATTAAGATCAGGAGTGAAACAAGGATGCCCATTATCACCTCTATTATTTGACATTGTATTAGAAATACTAGCAGTAACAATTAGAGAAGAAAAAGAAATTGAAGGCATAAAAATAGGCAAGGAGGAGACCAAATTATCGTTCTTTGCAGATGACATGATGGTCTACTTAAAGAATCCTAGAGATTCAACCAAAAAGCAAATCGAAATAATCAACAACTTTAGCAAAGTTGCAGGATACAAAATAAACCCACATAAGTCATCAGCATTTCTATATAATTCCAACACAGCTCAGCAGCAAGAACTAGAAAGAGAAATCCCATTCAAAATTACCTTAGACAAAATAAAATACTTAGGAATCTATCTCCCAAGACAAATGCAGGAACTATATGAACACAACTACAAAACACTTTCCACACAACTAAAACTAGACTTAAACAATTGGAAGAACATTAACTGTTCATGGGTAGGATGAGCCAATATAATAAAAATGACCATCCTACCCAAACTCATCTATCTATTTAGTGCCGTACCCATGGAACTTCCAAAAAAATTTTTTACTGATTTAGAAAAAACCATAACAAAGTTCATTTGGAAGAACAAAAGATCAAGGATATCCAGGGAAATGATGAAAAAAAATACAAAGGAGGGGGGCCTTGCAGTCCCAGATCTCAGACTATATTATAAAGCAGCGGTCATCAAAACAATTTGGTACTGGCTAAGAGACAGAAAGGAGGATCAGTTGAATAGACTGGGGGCAAGAGATCTCAGCAAGACAGTATATGACAAACCCAAAGATCCCAGCTTTTGGGACAAAAATCCACTATTTCATAAAAACTGCTGGGAAAATTGGAGGACAGTGTGGGAAAGATTAGGTTTAGATCAACGCCTCACACCCTACACCAAGATAAATTCAAAATGGGTGAATGACTTGAACATAAAGAAGGAAACTATAAGAACATTAGGTGAACACAGAATAGCATACATGTCAGACCTTTGGGAAGGGAAAGACTTCAAAACGAAGCAAGACTTAGAAAGAGTTACAAAATGCAAAATAAATAATCTGGAATACATCAAATTAAAAAGTTTCTGTACAAACAAAACCAATGTAACCAAAATCAGAAGGGTAGCAACAAATTGGGAAATAATCTTGATAAAAACCTCTGACAAAGGTTTAATTACTCAAATTTACAAAGAACTAAATAAACTGTACAAAAAATCAAGCCATTCTCCAATTGATAAATGGGCAAGGGACATGAACAGGCAGTTCGCAGCCAAAGAAATCAAAACTATTAATAAGCACGTGAAAAAGTGCTCTACATCTCTTATAATCAGAGAGATGCAAATCAAAACAACTCTGAGGTATCACCTCACACCTAGCAGATTGGCTAACATGACAGCTATGGAAAGTAATGAATGCTGGAGGGGATGTGGCAAAGTGGGGACACTAATTCATTGCTGGTAGAGTTGTGAATTGATCCAGCCATTCTGGAGGGCAATTTGGAACTATGCCCAAAGGGTGATAAAAGCCTGTCTGCCCTTTGATCCAGCTATAGCACTGCTGGGTTTGTACCCCAAAGAGATAATAAGGAAAAAGACTTGTACAAGAATATTCATAGCTGCACTGTTTGTGGTGGCCAAAAATTGGAAAACGAGGGGATGCCCATCAATTGGGGAGTGGCTGAACAAATTGTGGTATATGTTGGTGATGGAATACTATTGTGCTAAAAGGAATAATAAAGTGTAGGAATTTCATGGAGACTGGAACAACCTCCAGGAAGTGATGCAGAGCGAAAGGAGCAGAACCAGGAAAACATTGGACACAGAGACTGATACATTGTGGTACAATCGAAGGTGATGGACTTCTCGATTAGTGGCAATGCAATGTCCCTGAACAGTCTGCAGGGATCTAAAAAAAATACTATCCACAAGCAGAGGATAAACTGTGGGAGTGAAAACACCGATGAAAAGCAACTGCTTGACTACAGGAGTGGAGGGGATATGACTGAGGAGAGACTCTAAATGAACACTCTAATGCAAATACTAACAACAGGGAAATGGGTTTGAGTCAAGAACACATGTGATAACCAGTGGAATCGTGAGTCGGCTATGGGAGAGGGAAAGGTGATGGGGGGGGGGGGCGGGGAGGAGAAGAAAATGATCTTTGTTTCCAGTGAATAATGTTTGGAAATGACCAAATAAAATAATGTTTAAAATTAAAAAAAAAAAGAAATTATGTATTTATTTTTTCAGTTACATGTAGAAATAATTTTTGACAATTCTTTTTTGACATTTTAGGATTCAGATTTTCTCCTTACCTCCTTTCCACAACCCCCTCCTGAAGCGATATATAGTTTGATATAAGTTATTCCAGTGCTTTCATGGAAAACATCTCAATGTTGCTCATGTTGTGATAGAAGACACATTTTGTACATACCATAAATAAACTCATGAAGGAAATAAAGTGGAAGGTGGCATGCTTTGATCTGTACTCAGACTCCAATAGTTCCTTCTTTGGCTATGGATAGCATTTTCATCAAGAGTCCCTCTTGGACATTTTGGGAACTTACTTTGCTGATAATGGTTTAGTTCATCACAGTTGATCATCGCATAATATTTGTTATTGCGTACATTGTTCTCCTGGTTTTGCTAATTTTCCTTTGCATCATTTAATATAGATCTTTCCAGATTTTCCTGAACTCATCTTGTTTGTTATTTTTTATGGCTCAATAGTATTCCATGACAACTATATACCACAACTCGTTCATTTATTCCCCAAGCGATGGACAACCAATTTCCAATTCCTTGCCACTACAAAAAGAGCTGCTAAAAATATCTTAGTACAAGTAAGTCCTTTTCTCTTATCTCTGATCTAAGAGATATTTTTTAACCAAACAAGGTATGGGGGCAATTAGAAAAAACAAAATCAATAACTGTGATTATATGAAAATGTTCCACAGAAACAAAATTAATGAATCATTTACAGGAAAGAAAGACGTCAAACAAAAATAATCTTGATATCAAAATTCTAAGATAAAGGTTTGGTGTATGTATATGTGGGTATATATATTATATATATGTATATAGAGATGCAGATTTACACATACATACATAAATGCACATATATACCTTTATAAACACCAGGTATATTTGATGTGCATTTCTCTTATTTGTGATTTGGAGCATTATTTCATAAGATTGCTAATAGTTTGCAATTCTTTTGAGGATTTTGTTTGTATCACTTATGTAATAGGAATTGCTTTTGACTACACATGCACACAAATACACTTAGACACCCCCCAACACATATATATACATATATATATATATATATATGGATGTCATCTCCATATGTGTGTGCGTATATATATATACATACATACATGCAACACTTATATATGTATAAGTATATAAATATATATACTCTTACATCACATATATGTGGTATGTATCTGAAAGTCATTCTCAAAAGTAGTCAAAAGATATGAACAATCCTAAAAATATTTGCAAACTATTATCACTGTAATAAAAATGCTTTAGATCACTAGTAATAAGAGAAATGAATATGCAACAACCCTTATTTCACCTTGGAACAACTCTGAAGATTGACAAAATTAAAAATGAAAGGATTAGTCAATATTGGAAGGTTTTTTAAAAGATAGGGTCATCAGCACATTACTGGTGGAATTTTGAATTGGTACAACCATCCTGAAAATAATTTTGGAATTATAAAAACAAAATAACAAAAATGAGGAAGTCAGTGATAAGAAAATCCTCACAAAACCCAACCTATTTATAGTTGGACTTTGTTGGTAGCAAAAATAGAAACAAAATAGATACCTATCAACTAGGAAAGGTTTAAACAAACTGTGATACATGAATGTAATAGAATATCACTATATTCTAAGAACTGACAAGTATGATGAGAAACTTTGAAAGATTTATTTACATGATCTGATGTAGAGTGAAGTGATTAGAGTCAAGAAAACGATGCACACAATGACTATAATAATGTACATGATAAGAACAGCCTCATACACAAAATTCAAAGTAACATGAGAAGGCAAACCTACCCCACTACTTTGAAGGAATAGAAGATTGACAGGTATGGAATTTTGTAAGTATTTTCATACTTTTTCAAAGTATCGATTGGTATTTTTTCTCCACTCATTTTCTTTAAGAAATATTCTTTGTTATATGGAATGACTCTAGGCTCTTTTCAGTCATTATTCAATTACCATTGGTTCTTTGTGACCCCACTTGGGATTTTCTCAGCCAAGATATTAAAATGTTTTCCCATTTTCTACTCCAACTTATTTTACAGGTGAGGAAACTGAGGCAAATGCAGTTCATTGATATGCCCAGGGTCACGCAGCTAGTAAGCATCTATGGCCAGATTTGATCTCAGGAAGATTCATCTTCCTGACTGCAGACCCAGTACTTTATCCACTGCACCACATAGCTTTCCCAAGTTGGTCCTTAAGCAATGCCATGTTAGAATTCCACAAAAAGGGTGGAAAGAGTCAATATTACTCAATTCTTCTGCCCCCCAGAAAGATGATGGGCTGGTTTTTCTTATCTTTTACAGAATGTGTTAAAAAAACACAAGGGCAGGCTTCCCACTCTTGTAGTCTTACACGTTGCCTATTAAAAAAGGCCAGGAGGAATTGATCTTCCTTTGTTTAGGAGCAATCCCGCTTAACAAATCAGTGTCATTGAGTTACGCTCCTAAATTTCCAGAAGCCTCTTCAAATGAATCGTGAAATGTGAAGATTCACTCCAGAGACCCCAAAGCTAAAGTTCTTTACATGTCTCCAGCTGTGGAGCTGGTCTTAGCTGAGATGGTGATGACATCTCCCTTCAGTGGCACCCCCACTGCAGCCCCGCTGACTCAGGACAGCACCCCAAATCCCTGCAATCTCACCTAACAATTTCCCAGCATCAGTCCCCCAGCCTTCAGGTACTTGGTTTATAATAGATGATTGGAGAGATAGGATAATGGGATACACTAAGTCACTGCTAATGTCTGTTAAGCCTCCCAAGTAACAATGGCCAGTTTCACTTAGGAGGGACTCCAGCCTTGCATTAACATCAATTCTGCAGGCTAATTAAGGTGATTCAACCTTCCCAAGCAAAATGCCTTGTCGCCCAAAGCAAATGCGGCAGTGCCTTTTGGGGGAGATGGATGAGAACAGGAGGGGGTAGGTGAGAAGGAGGGATGTCTTGACAGCAGTTTCGATTGGTCAAAGAGCTCCAAGGAAATTAACAATGTTTACAAATGTCACTTTCTAGGCAGGAGGAAGAGGAAGAGTCTGTGATCTGATCAGGGGATGTAATCAGGGAGAAGCAGAGGAAAGCACAGGAAGAAGTGGGATAATTTGACAAGTAACAGAATTCAACTTTCACATCAACATCAATTAATATTTATTTAGCAATTCTGGGAACATTGCACTGTTCAGGGGTGCTTAAAATGATCTACGGTGTGTCCCTGTAAAACATCATTAGGAGAAACTATTTTTGGCTATTTGTTTAAATTCATTTTTGCAAGATGGGCTAGTAATTCTGACTTATTAATACAGCTGTTTCCTGGGGAAGCTGGTACCGAAGGATAGAAAGGAAGGCACATGGGAATGTTATTTTCTATTATTCGGATAATTACAAGACACACAGGTGGGAACAAACGCTTTACTTACAAGCTTGTGATTCCCCAAATCCAGCAATCTTTGCATTCCCAAGAGAAATAACTGTCTGTCAGAAAGGAAGGCTGGGATCTAGCAAACTGCTTGCTTTCTGCCTCACTGTACAAGGGACGGGATCAGTGAAAAGCCTGGGAAATTTGGGCCTTTTTTCTCATTGATAATCAATTTACCATCTTGTTAATATCTTGTGCTTCCATTCTGGACTTTCTGTGACTATATGCTACCCTCCATTCCATAAGAATATATGTATACGTGCATATTCATAGAGATACTCATATAGATATCTCTGGATATTTAAACATATTTCTATGTCTCTATACACGCCTACAGAAATCCCAGATAACCTTCTGAGTTTTAGAGTCAGACACAATTGTGGAAGAGACCCTTGTTATCTATAGCAGATGGCAGGAAGCAAGTGGGAGGGATTCTCCATTGGTCATGTCATCTGAGCTACTAAACCAATGGGAATCCAGTGGGAGTGTAAGGACATGAGAGAGAAAAAGGACTTCGAGCCATGTGATACCAACCTATGGAGAACATGTATTTATGGGAGAAGATACTCCAGGTTTAAGAGCTAATTGAGTCTACTGGGTGAGTGTTAATGGGAAGTCCACTAATGATGAGTGCCTTAACTAAGGAAATGGGCTTAGCCTACTGGTCAGTCCTGAGGCAAGCAGCAGCCCTCTATGGATGGCTCTCTGGAGTGGGAGTGAAAGCTAGGGAGGTAGCCCTAGGAAGGTGCTAGACTTAGACATGTTCTTGTTGTCCTAAGAGAATGGAAGCACCTCAAGAATAGGGATTATTCCCAGTGGAATTGTGCCTCAGATATGGGAAGGAGGTGGGAAGGGGCGGGGGAAGAACATGAGTCTTGGAAGATGGAAAACTATTCTAAATCTTCTAATTAAATAAAATTTAAAAAAAATAAAAAAGAATAGGGATAATTTCATTTCTTGTCTTTGACTCCCCAGGAACTATCAGAATCTCCGACAACATGTAAGAAGTGCTTAATAAATGCTTACTAAGTATGTGATTAGCTTTTAGCTAACATATTTACTACTGAGGAACCATAGCATAGTGATTAAAGGAGTTGTTCATAAATATAATAGCACAGGTCCAGATAAAGAAAGTGGAAAAAGTGAAGGAGTGCACGTGTGTGTGTATGTATGTGCATGTATATAATATGTGTGAATAGCATCAGATAGGTATGTATGGCTGTATACATATGCATATCTCTATCTAGATAGATAGAACATAGCACAGTGGATAGGGCACTGGGCCTAGAGTGAGAGAGATCTGAGTTCAAATCTAGCTGCAGTACCTCAGTCAGACATTTGCTAGCTATATAACTGTGGACAACAGTCTAATTATGGAAATAATAACAGCACCGACCTCACAAGGATATTAGTAATGCATTTAGTATAGTGACTGCTATGTGGTAAATATGCAATAAATATTTCCTTCTTTCCTTCCTTCCTTGCTTCCTTCTCTCATCATAAATTTAGAACTGAAAGTAGCATTTCAAGTGATCTCCTTCATCCCCTTCATTCTACAGATGAGGAACTGAGGCTTAGACAAATTAAACGACTTGAACAAGGTCAATTAGGCTATAAATGGCAGAGATAGGATTTGAAACCAGGATTTGAATTAACTACAAATTTTCCTAACGCTTTTCTCGAAGCAGTCATGCTCACCAGCATCAATTGCATCATTTCCCTGTCACTAGTAAGCCTAGTGAAAGAAGGGCTGGTGGGCATCAGTTATTCAAAGAATATGCTGGCTTGTGTTATCATGGAGACCTAGCTTACAGAGGTGACCC
Organism: Monodelphis domestica; assembly: GCF_027887165.1. Lineage (NCBI taxonomy): Eukaryota > Metazoa > Chordata > Mammalia > Didelphimorphia > Didelphidae > Monodelphis > Monodelphis domestica. The sequence goes on along the minus strand of NC_077235.1, from coordinate 11,886,887 downwards.
CCTCCACTCAGAGAAAGGAAGCCTGCCACCATGTATATACATGGTATGTGGTATTATTGAACATATACATATGAAAAATATACTGTGAAAATTTTAATAAGATGGATAATAAGGAAAAAGACCTGTACAAGAATATTCATAGCAACACTCTTTGTGGTGGCGAAAAATTGGAAAATGAGGGGATGCCTTTCGATTAGAGAATGGCTGAACAAATCGTGGTATATGTTGGTGATGGAATACTATTGTGCTTAAACGAATGATGAACTGCTTGATTTCTATATGAACTGGGAGAACCTCAGTGAACGGATGCAGAGTGTAAATAAGCAGAACCAGGAGGAAGTTGTGCACAGAAAGTAAAACATTGTGGAATCATCCATTGTAATGGACTTTGCTACTAGTAACAATGCAACAAGCCAGGACACTCCTGAGGGACTTATGGGAAAGAATGCTAACCACATTGAGAGAAAGAACTATGGGAGCAGAAATGCAAAAGAAAAACATATGGCATCATTTATTGCATGTATATATGGGTATATGATTTGGGGTTTTGGCTTTAAAAAGTTTGCTCTATTGCAAAAATGAATAACATGGAAATAGGTATCAAGTGATAACATTTGTACAACCCAGTGGAATGGCTTGTCAGCTCTGGGAGGGGGGAGGGAGAGAAAATGAATCATGGAAAAATCTTAAAAATAAATAAATATTTTTTTTAAAAAAAAGATGGAATGGAGGATCATTTGAAATAAATTGAATACTCTGTAGGAAATCCTTTTAGTTGTTTCCAGAGTGGTGGAGCTAGTTTCTCTCCTAGATTATCAAAATTAACACCAACCTGCCAGTGACTAGATCTGCTAAATTAGGCATAGGCAACCCAGTTGGGGGGTGGGGGGCTTCCTTCCTCTCAGTGGAGGGGGTCACCTCTGTAAGCTAGGTCTCCGTGATAGCACAAGCCAGCATATTCTTTGAATAGCTGATTCTCACCAGCCCTTCTTTCACTAGGCTTACTAGTGACAGGGAAATGATGCATTTGATGCTGGTGAGCATGACCGCTTCGAGGCCCAGTTCCAGGACTCTGGGTCATATTTCCAATTTTTATTAAAATGATGATTTGCCCTGGGCCTGTGGGAGTGTGCTTATCTTGCTGGTGTGATTTTATTCTCTCTGAAGGCATCCAAGGTTAGGAGTTTGCCATATATGAGGAAATAGCTTGGATGAATTTGCAAGGAAGTTGTTGAATTATATCTACTGTCCAGTCTCCATTTTTACCATACTTCTTACAGCAGCCAGCACAGTGTCACTGAACAGACTGTTAATATTTGGGGCCCAATCCTATTAGCTGAGGAAAGTTAGTCATAATAAGCAGTGCCTGACAGTTTTCTCTGCAGTACAGAAATCAAGAGTATCTAGTGCTGTCAGGACAGAATAAAAATGGGGGCCTAAAAGATGAAAGGGGAAGGGGAAGATGGGGAGACAAACTATAAGAGATCAGCCTGTACTCCCATCATATTTCCAAGCTGCAATGCTGATTTCTGCATCAACTGTTCAGCCTACTCCATTTCTGGAGTCATACTACCAATTTCTAGGCATTGTACCTGAGAATCAGCATTGAAAAAAATTAGGAAAAAGTTTCCAGTGTTTTGAAGAGGCTACAACAGCCTCCAAACGTGAACTACTGAATTCTGGTTCATTTATGAATAACTCTAGGATCTGACCTACCTCTAGAATCTAATACCATTCATGACTTAAGACATTTAGTTACATTCTTGAGTCATTGTTCTTTGCATAGATGCCCCTACCTTTTCCCATGAAGGCAGTCTATGATGGTGGAAGTATATCCTTTCTTTGTATTTACTGAGGGATAGTAGCAAGCACAGGGTTTGTTTCCCTACAATCCTGAAAGAAACCTTGGAGGAAACCTTAAAGCCCATATAGTCGGACCTGGCTGTAAGTAAAATCCCCTCAACAACATACCCAACATCTGATCATTCAGCCTAAGACTGAAGACTTATGCTAAGGGAAAAGCCAATAGCAATCTAATGAGACACCTCATGGTCCCCCAGCAGCCCCTCTCTTTTACTCTGAGATAGCTGTCCCTGTTATAACAAGCCTACTTCCAATCTTTGCTCCCAGCTCTTTGTTCAGAGCCCAAGTAGAACAAATTGAATCTATTCTCCCTAGGCAAGTCCTTCAAGTACTCGAAGAGCTTCATATTAAAGATTATTAATTCTGCAACTGGCCAACTTATGGCCTAGTATCCAATCCCCTCTGCATTCTTGTCATCCTCCTCTGAATGCATTTGTTTGTCAAAGTTCTTCCTTAGAGAAAATCCCCACTCCAGAGAAGGTCTGACTGGAGTAGAGCACAAGGTGACCATTGTCACTGTCTCCTTCTTTCTGTGCCTCACCTTCATTCAGACTAAAAAGATTTTTTTGGTTCTTGTGTCACAGTGTTGCCTGATATTGAGTTTATAGACTACTAAAACCCTCAGGTATTTGGATAAGACTTTTTATTTATTCTATTTGATGATCTCCAATCTAGCCATCCAACTTCTTGAGTACTTCTCATATTCTGACTGTCATCCAAAATAGAAGCTCTCGATTCCAGCTTTGTGTCATTTGCAAATAGGAGAATGGAGTCACCGCTACTTCAAAGGCACATGTTCTGGCTACTTAACAATATGCTATCATTTTCTCTTAATTTTTTTTAACTCCAGTCACATTCTAAATTTGTGTCTTGGACAAAACCACAACTCGCCCTAACTCTCATATCAGATTTATGCTTTCTTATTCTAAGTCTGAATACCTTGAGAAGCATATTTTCTAATCACTTTTCCTTGCAGTAAGTTTAATAAATACTACAGAAAATTTGAAATTTTGGGGAGGTACATTTCACTACCACATTATGTTGACCTCCTAACTGTAGTCTCTAACTTTTTTCTTATTTGTTTCTTGTCATTAGTTTTGCAAAGTTGGGAGGGTAAGACCAGGGCTTTACATAAGGCCTAACTTTCTTCTAGAAGATCTATTAAATACATACTATATTCATCCCATCTATAAAGAGATGGCAGTGGAAATGATGCTCTCAGTGGGCACAGGCTCTGCGTAAGTGAGAGAGAATGTGTGTGTGTGTGTCAATTTGTGGTAAAAGGTAAAGGTTCTGCATCAAAGAGAAAAGAGGTAAAGGTGGGGGGAACTGGGAGAAATGAGAGAAAAGGAAGGGGGGAGGGTGAAAAAAAGACCACTTAGCAGCCTATCTGAGCTTGATGAAGCCTGATATAATTAACAAACTTGTGATATCTCTAGCAATTGTAATTCCAATTATTTGTTAGCTGAAGGCAAGTTTCACTGCTCTAAGTTAGGAAATCATGTAAATAGCCTAATTAATATAATTTGCCTTATGCTCTACTAAGAAAACAAAAAACAAATATGTCATTTTTTAGAATAAATAGCATGGTATAGACTAAATATTATAAATATTCAGTCAGTTTGCAGAACAAATATCGCATATTATGGCTCCCTTTCTGCAATTCTCAGAAGTTCAGCATGATTTAATGAAATTATGATGGCTGTTTTAGTTTGACAATGAAGAGAAAGCCTCTCCTCCACTTGGCTTAGAGGAAGATCCTTGACAAAATGCTTTGGCCGAGCTTAGACTGCAGTGGGCCTAAGGAGACAAAGATGATTTCATTATTTTCCATTGCTGGTCCTCTAATCTCAAGAGAACCCCAAAGTACAAATTAATCTTTAAAAAATTCCATACACCAGTGGTGAAGAGACATAATAAATAATTATTTGGCTTTTCATCATGTAGAATTGAGAGATGAAGCTGTTTATAAAACCCTAAATGACTTACAAATCATTTCAACAGGGTGTCATATGTTAATGTCGGAGAAAATTTAATCACCCAATGTACAAAGCAGTCCAATAGGCTTGTTGGGGGTGGATTTCTCCAGGTCTCCCAGTTCCATTTCTCCTCTGTTTATGGCAAAGCTGGGCGCACCTCCTGCTACCGAATATCTCCCAAGAACAGACTTATGGTGATCTGGAGAGGAGAAGAGAAAAATAAAACAAAAAAGCAAGGGCGTTTCATTCCTCCATTCAGACTGGAGATGGGGCTTGATGTGAGCCTGGCAGACTAAGCAGAATTTGAGGAAGGCATAGGGAGGGCATTACAGATAACAGAGAAAACAAAAACCAAGACTGAGAAATGTGAATAAATAGGGAAGCTCGAGAGGACCTTGAGGGCACACAGAAGAACATGAGATCAAATGGACACATGTTTATTAAACTCTTTATATAGAATGCTGTGATGAATTTGGCCGGGCACAATCTCCTTTCTTCCCTGAAGGAGTTTATAATAATCAATGGAAGTGGGGTGGATAAGATATCACAAGTAATTACGATATACAACTGCAAAGAACTATGCTTTCATCAGCTAGGACTTCACTTAGTAGACAACGGGTATTAGGGGAAGAGAGGGAAAGAGGAAGAAAAGGGAAGGGAGAGAGGGAGAGCAACATGCCTGTGAGGTACCCGAGGAAGCGAAGGCCAGCTAAGAGTACTCATGTGGGATGCCTTCTAGCGAAGGAAGATAATGTCATCTGGTACAAGTATGGAGAGTGGCAGAAACATTGGGGTCCAATGGAGAGAGAAGGTCTGAAAAAGCAGCATGTGCTAGGCCCCATGAAGTGTTCCTAGGAGTAGAATAGAAGATTTGCTGAAGAGCTATAAAAATCTAGCTGAAGTTGTGTCTGTTCTTTCTAATTTAAACCCTTACTCCCGTCTAAGAATCAATGCTATGCATTCCAAGGCAGAAGAGCAGTAAGGGCTAGTCAATGGGGGTGAAGGGACTTGCCCAGGGTCACACAGCTGGGAAGTGTCTGAGGCCACATTTGAATCCAGGACCTCCCATTTCTGGGCCTGACTCTCAATCCACTGAGAAATCTAGCAGCCCCCTTAAGTTATTTCAATTCTAGGACAGAATCATTGCTCCTCTCTAATCCTTCCTATATATGTATGTCAAAATATCATCACTACTTTGCTCACAAAGTGTCCGTAGCTCCCTATTGCCTTGGGATAAAACACTAACTCCAGCACTTGGCATTTGAAGTCTTTCATAATCTCCCTTTCAAGACATTCATGTTTCACATTACTTCTTCTTATATTTTCTATATTCGAGCCAAATTGCTATTACTTAGATGTGGACTGGCATCTCCCATCTCCACACCTTTGTCTGTCCTTCATGTCCAGTTTGTTCTTCTTTTCCTGTCCTGGTTCCCAGGGATTCTCCCTCCTTCCAAGGCTCTGGGCAAGTATCACTACACACACACAAAGCACTTCCTGTATCTCTTGGGTGCTAGTGGTGTTTCATTTTTGTGGGGCGTGGTTTGTATTTATGTATCTGTATACTTGCTTTGTAACCCCTCAATCTCCCCACTAGAATGTAAATCCCTTAGCAAAGAGGCAAAAAAATAGTTCCTGCCCTCAAGGAGCTTATAAACTCCCTAGCAAGCTTAAATAACCCCTATTTGCCTCAGTTTCCTCAGTTATAAAAAGGGAACACCTTTGTTACGAAGATCAGATGAGATGATTTTTGTAAAGCACTTAGCACGATGTCTGGTACATAGTAGGCACCACATACTTATTCCCTTCTCTTCTCTTTCCTCCCCTGCCTCCCCACTTAATAGGGACCTAAAATATCTCCTCAGTAGAACTGAATGTATAAGAAACACTTTGTGTAAGAAATCCAACACCAAAGTAGATTGCAGCCTGTCTCTGGCTCAGTGATCATATCCTCCAGAATGACATGAAAAAGGACATGAAGTGACATTCCTAGGGCCAGGTGTCTCTTAACTGTCAGAGACTGAATTTGAACCCAGGTCTTCTTGGTTCTAAGTCTGGCACTATCTATCAATGTTAAAAAAAATAAAACAAAGCAAACCAACACTCTAAAAAGCAGTTTCCTCACAAACGCAAGTGAGGCATAGAGGGAGATAAGCAGTATTAGGAAAGTGATTAAAATTAATGAGCTGAACTGAGCAAAACCATTATGAAAAAATGGCTAATTTGCTTTTCAAGAGCAAATTTCATCCTCATGTTTTTGCTAGTATTCATTCCAAATATCTAACGGTAGAAGCTGATATCTGCCCATTTTGTAGATGAAAAGTAAAGAAAGTCATATTGGCTTTCAGCGATCTCACCCTTAAGGCAAGGGCAGAAGCAAAAACAAATTCCCCTATTTCTTCCTTTCCTCCTCTCCAGGTCCTTCTCCCCGTGATCCCCCGCCCTTTTTTTCTCTACCAAGCTCCAGCTGCCCTTTCAGCTTATGATGGACCGACCCAATCAGAGGCTCTTCCCTCTGATTGTTCAGTTACTCCAGGAAGCTCCATTATAAAGTAGGGCCTAGGTCAGGCCTGGACTCCTCTCCTGGGGCACTCACTTAAATCTTCCATGTTCCCAATCTTGAGAAAGAAGGCAGCCACTGGGCCCTGGTCAAGACTTTAAGGTTCCTGAGTGAGAATGAACTCTCTCCTATATACTCTATACTGCTCTATAGAAGTTTTACATGTACAAGAATATTCCTAGCTGCGCTCTTTGTGGTGGCAAAAAATTGGAAAACGAGGGGATGCCCTTCCATTGGGGAATGGCTGAATGCATTGTAGTATATGTTGGTGTGATGGAATACTATTGTGCTCAAAGGAATGATGAACTGGAGGAATTCCATGTGAACTGGAACGACCTCCAGGAAGTGATGCAGAGTGAGAGGAGCAGAACCAGGAGAATATTGTACACAGAGACGGATACACTGTGGTACAGTCGAACATAATGGACATCTCTACTAGTAGCAGTGCAATGATCCAGGACAATTCTGAGGGACTTATGAAAAAGGACACTATTCACACCCAGAGAAAGAACTGTGGGAGCAGAAACCCAGAAGAAAAACAACTGCTTGATCACATGGGTCGGTGGGGATATGATTGGGGATGTAGACTCTAAACGATCACCCTAATACAAATATCAATAATATGGAAATAGGGCTTGATCAATGACATCCCAGTGGAATTGCATGTTGGCTATGGGGGGGGGGAGAGTAAGGAAAGAACACGAACGATGTAACAATGGCAAAATATTTTAATTAATTAATTAAAAATTTCAATTCAAAAATATTTTATGTGATGACCTTATCTTGATTTTAGTCTCTGCTCAGCCTCCTTTATTGCCTTTTCTATTCAAGAATCTATACTGAGTTTTGGTTCCAAGGCAGAAGAGTAGTAAGGGCTAGGCAATGGGAGTTAAGCAACTTGGCCAGGGTCACTCAGCTGGAAGTGTCTCAGGCCAGATTTGAAGCCAAGACCTCTCGTCTCTAAGCCCAGCTCTCAATCCCCTGAGCCATCCAGCTTCCCCCTTTCTTTACCTTTTTGCTAAATTCCAAGTTACGTTGTTTATGGTGGTGTTACACTAACCAGGAAGGTAACATGAAAAATGATGTTCAGTACCATGTTTTCTGTGTTGTGGAGGTCCAATAAATACACAATGACAACAATGTAGGGAACCTGGCCACTGCCACCAGATCTTTACAAATTCTCAGCTATTGCTACATACTGTGTTATAAAATGCTTTTTTCCTAACATGTCTAGTATCTGGACTGATTTTGGGGGAGTGAATATGCATATTTCAGGGTTCTGTCTCTCTCTCTTTTATTTGCAATTGGGGGCAGGAAATAATAATGGGGTTATCGAAAAAGAAAGAGAAAAGAGGACCACTGAATCCTCTAAAGGAAAATGTTCCAAAGAAAACAGAAGGAAGTTCAGAAGGAACCACAGACAGCAGGAGAGCTTTCAAAGGCGCAGGGTGACATGGATGCCTTGAAGACCCAAAAGAAGCTGTAGATGATAACAATTCATGGATTCATATATAATCATCTTTTTCTGTTCCTCTGTTTATGCGGAAATGCTAATCTCATAGCAGTAGAGAACAAGAATAATTGTAAAAAAAAGAATGTTTCATTAGTGGTCACACACCACAGCTGCCGGTTGCTTTTGCTTAACTGTTTTATTTATGTTCCAAGGGAGAGTGCAAGGAGATTGGTTGGTGGTGATGGAATAAACCAGGAAAAAAAAAACTATGATATCCCAAAGCAAAAGGAATTACTAAAGCTTTGAACAACCCCTGACTAGAAAGGCTACCAGATTGTGAAGCTTTCCAAGCTTTCACAAGAACAATGAAAGTGTTTATTACAAATGTTTAGCTCTTCTAAGTTACAGCCTTAGCAGAGGCTCCTATACTGTGCCTGCTTCCTGCCTCCTACTTGTTCACAGCCTTATTTTCTATACTTGAAGCACCGATACACTGTGTAAGTCAAGTTTTTCCCTTCAGACCACCAGCAGGACAAGATGAAGGGGAGGCTGGCCTTCAGCTACACAGGTACACAATTCTCTATCAGCCTCTTTTTCTGGCTTCGGTGCTTTCCATCCCCTACTCCCCCCCCCATCCTACCCAGAAGATTTTAAATGCTCCCAATTTATTACAATGGCCTCTGAACTGCAGGACTCCCTGATGAAAGTCCAGGGCTCCCCAGGATGGGTCTGGTGTGCTGCTACAGTGCTGTCTGTTAGCCTGCAATAGGAAATCAAACAGTTCATTTCACAGATACCAAATACATGCCGAGCCACCTTGCCGGTTTATCTCTTTTGTCTTTTAGGATATAAAACCGAGTCTCCCTTTATGAAAACAGCGCTCTCTGTTATATAAGAATTTAATTTACATATCAAGGTTACACTTAGTAAAAATATATGGACCAAAATTGCAACAGAATTCCGACACCATAAAGTCGCTTGAGAGAATGTACTCCCAACCCCCAACCCCTTCTCTTGAAAGGCTTCATTGCCTTTAGGACAGGAGATATGACTTCAGAACTCAAGATTTAAGGCATTTTTTCTGCCCATAATAAAAGCAACAAAGCTTTTATTGTCTAAAAAAGGCACTAAATATTTTTAGTAATAGCTTCGACAACTTGGAAGTGTCTTGGCATCTATACTAAAAATTGAAGGGTCATTGGCATTTAGGTGTCATCAGGAATTCCCTCGAGGTACATCGGCATGACCTCTGCCTGTCTTCTCAAGGTTATGCTAGAAGACGTCTCGTCTCTAAAGAAGCAAGGAAGGGAGTGAATGGCTTAGCACAAATAACACTGAGAGGCCTGAAGCAAGATAGTTGGGTGACTACTCATGTCTGCATTCAGCTTCCTTTTATCACCTCAAAAAATAGCAAGAGATATAACAGATAAAGCAAAGTAACAACCAAAGTGGGTAGGAGGAAAAAAATCCTCAAAAGGAAAAACATTTCAGGAAAAAAATATGTATGACTAAAGAAATGAGAACACAAAGCCCAAACATCACCACGATGAAGTACCTCAGAATTTAAGAGTTCTAAGGAACCTTCTCAGCCTTTCCCAAAGGAAATTCCCATTATAACATATCTTTTAATCAAAGTCCTCCAGTGTGGAGGAACTCACCACCTCCTCCCAGATAAAGCCCATTCCACTTTGGCACAGTTCTCGCTGTTTGCTTTTCCTACCATCCAACAAGTATTGATTTAGAATCTTGAACCTTAGAGACTATGTTTCCCACAATTCCTCTTTCCCGTTCCTGCTTGTGCGTCTCCTTACCTAGATTCGATTTTGAGCTCTCTGGCTGGTAGGAGTGGTAAGGAGGGAGCATTCTGGGTGCTTGCTGGAGTTTTTTTTTTAATTCCTCTTTGCTCTAAGTTGATCTTAATACATAGTATTAAAATAATACTTGGAGTATTAAATATTAATTTTAATATTTATAACCCTAAACTGGCTTCTTTCAAATTCTACGCATTGGTCATTAATCCCCCTAGGCTTAAATCTACCACATTACAGTCCTTCGAGTACATGAAGATAGCTAGCATCTACTCTCTTCTAAACTTTTCTCTTCTCCAGACTGAACACCACTATTTCCTCCAATCTTTCTCCGTAGAATATTGAGTCAAGTCCCTGCCCTATCATGGCTGTTCTTCTCTGGGCACTTTCTAGCTTATTAATGTCCTTCTTAATCCATGGCACATAGAACTCTAAAGAAAACTATTTGGAAGAGTGCAGCAGGACTGGATAAGAAATGGACCGATGACTTCAGTATAGAGAACTCTAGAGTAAGTAAACTCCATCTACCAAAATAATTGAGCACATTCTCTGCATTATCACTTCCTAGTACCCCAGAGCACTAAGAGGTTAAATCATTTGCCTAGTATATCATAGTGCATAGAGATGAAAGGCTCAGGATGGCATAATATCTCTCCTGTTACTTCCTTATTTCTAGAAGCCTCTGTGGTATTTCTATGTGTCTTGATATAGTATTAGCTTTTCTTGTATGCTACATCATATTGCTGATGCATACTGTGCTTGAAGTCCACTGAAAACCTCGGGTCTTTTTCTAAACAAACTGATATTGTCCATCCCTCATTTGTGAAGTTCATTTTTTCTGAATGCAAAGAAAACATTTTCTATTTCCATTTATAAAATTTCACTTTATCAGATTCATTCTGATACATGTCAAGATTCTTTTGAATATACTGTTATCGACCATGTGAGCTACTCCCCTCATCTGGCTTATATCATCTGTATATGTGATGAACACATTATGTTTTTATCAGTCACTGTTTAAAATATTAACTAGCCTGGGGCAAAGCGCTAATCCCAATGTCATTCCACTGCAGATCTCTTCCTAAATTGTCATTGAACCTTAAAGGATTTTGCTCTTCTAATCAAGCATTAGCCAATTCCATCTACTGGCCTGTATTATTATCTCTTCTCCTTCTTCTTCATATACTCTTCATATGAGAATAGTATATTTTGTCAACTGTTCTATTAAGATCTATATAAAGGATATGTACAATATTTTTCTAATCTACCAGTTTAGTAACCATGTCACAAAAGAAAATAAAGTTAGCCTGCTATGACTTGCTATCTCTGCAATCATTGCCCCCTTTCTTACACGTTCATTAACTATATTTGTAATGATTTCTTGATCTATGATGGAATTTGACCAGGAATCAAAATCATATCTACTGGACTATAGCATGAAGACTCTATTCTCTTCCCTTTATGTCAATTGAGACATTTGTCCTCCATTTTTATACTGCCCCTACTGTTCATTTATTACCTGAAGATGTCCTTTATCAGACATCAAGGACAACTAGATGCCCTCTTACTCTAGCTTGACTTGTTTGGGGCATCATTAGCCATCTTTGTTATGTAATTTATAGCGTATAGGTTATTCTCTTTGCTTCAGAAAACAGAAGCAAAACAGGAAGTGAACAGATTAGCTTTCCTTCTATTGTCATTTATCACTATTACTGCCCATCGTGTGCTATACCTTCTCTGATGTCTTTTTCTTTCAATGTAGCTTTAAAAGTAAACTTCTTTTTCTTGTCCCTAGCTTTCTTCACCAGTTTGAACTCATTTTCCCTTTAAGAAATCACGCTAACTATTTTACAGGGCTGTTTCATGCTCTTTTATTCATTTTCAATCATCTGTTCTTGATTTGCTCTCTGCATTCTTTTTAAAAATCTAAATTGGCTTATGAGTACCTTGAGCATCTACATCAGTCTCTGCAGATAACTCCAAATTTGCTCCCTTATTGATGTCAGCTTATGCCCATCTTTCTTCTCCTTCTCTAGAAATACTGTTGAGTAAAAACAGTGAGGAAAATCTCTAGATTGAAGGAATACCAAAACTTCATCCCCAGTAATGCAATGGAACAAATGGTGAACAGAGTTGTTGAGAAACTTAAAAAAAAACAACTAAAAGGAAATATAATGAGGGAAACTAAAATCTGTTTAAGAAGATTTTTAAGACAATAAGAGAAATGATAGTGTAGTAAAGAGGTAGAAAAAGTTAACAAATTAGTGGATGCTCTAAAAAGAAAATTGGAAATACAAATACAAATACACAGATCTGATGGTACCATTCTCCAATTAAAATCTTCAGCAATTATAGCACTGCTGGGCTTGTACCCCAAAGAGATAATGGACAAAAAGACTTGTACAAGAATATTCATAGCTGCGCTCTTTGTGGTGTCCAAAAATTGGAAAATGAGGGGATGCCCATCAATTGGGGAATGGCTGAACAAACTGTGGTATATGTTGGTGATGGAATACTATTGTGCTCAAAGGAATAATAAAGTGGAGGAATTCCATGGAGACTGGAACAACCTCCAGGAAGTGATGCAGAGCGAAAGGAGCAGAACCAGGAAAACATTATACACAGAGACTGATACATTGTGGTACAATCGAAGGTGATAGACTTCTCCATTAGTATCAATGCAATTTCCCTGAACAATCTGCAGGGATCTAAAAAAAAATACTACCCACAAGCAGAGGATAAACAGTGGGAGTAAAAACACCGATGAAAAACAACTGCTTGACTACAGGGTTGGAGGAGATAAGACTGAGGAGAGACTCTAAATGAACACTATAATGCAAATTCCAACAACAGGGAAATGGGTTCGAGTCAAGAACACATGTGATAACCAGTGGAATCATGCGTCGGCTATGGGAGAGGGAAAGGCGGGGGGGGGGGGGGAGGAAAAGAAAACGATCTTTGTTTCCAGTGAACAATGTATGAAAACGACCAAATAAAATAATGTTTAAATTAAAATCTTCAGCAATTTCTCATTTTCTCTTCCCTCTGCAATCGAGCTCCCACTTGCCTCTACCATGAGTATTTCAAACTACTCTCCCTCATTCACTTCCCATTAGAGTCAACTTTACCTACTAGTTATTCTCCATATACACAACATTCCATCTTCCATATTCATATTTTGCATGATCCATACCTGAGATACATTCTTTTCTTATTTGGCCTCGCTCAATTATCAATTTCCTGTAAAATATATCTTAGCTCCTACTTCTTACCCAAAGTTTTGGCTGATTCCCTCAAGAGTTGGAGCTCTCTCCCTATTTAATTACTCTAGACATTCTTCATATTTAATTATCTGTCTGCTTATGACATTCTCCAGGTTTTTAAATACAACAAATCAAAACACAAATCAAAGCCAAATCAAAACACAAAAATTGGAATATTACCTAAGGCATTTCGATTCCAAAATAACTGACCCTTAAGATGTGTCTTAGTGACAAAATATGAAAATCATTGATATCTCAGAAAAATAAAATAAAATGAAACAGAGTCTGGTTATCACAGATATCATAAAATGAAAATATTCATAAATATTAGAAGAGAATAAAGTATTTATCAACACAATCAAGATAAATTTATAAGAAAGGAAAACTTAAGTTTAACTTACCAAAAAATGAAGCTTTCCAGTTTCCAATTCATGAAGGTCAAAGAAACAGTTTGCAAGCTGTCAGGAGATATTACATATCAAGGGATAGAACACTCCAAAATCCTCACCTAAATTGAGAAATAAAAGAAAAGGTTAAAACATAATATGCTAAAAAGTGAAGATAAATCGTTTGCAGACCAAGATAAAATGCTGGATGTTATGTATTCATACATGAAAAAGATGGAACTTTCAACACATTGAATTCTCTTTGGATAGCCAAAGGTGAACAGGTCCTTGAAAATGCAAACTCAGGGCACAAAAGAAATTTAATCAAGGTAAAAAAGTAGATTAAACAAGAATAGGACAGGTGAAGACTCAGTTTACATGATACCAGAAAAGAACACCCCTTAGACATACTACTTTGCATAAGTATCACTAGGGAAAGAGAAAGAAAGAACTATGGTCTAATTCCAGGAAGGGTTATCAGGGGAAAAATATAGTATGGAAGGAGAGAAAGGAGAGGGGGATGAAGTGATTTAATATTTATTGAAATTACTGAACCTTTTAAAATTAAGGTGCCACAGGTAAAGGTCATCCTCACAAAATGGTTGGGGGATGGTGGTGAAGCAGGCTCCTGAATCACATTTTTATCTGTACTGGGCAAGGAAAGTATGATATCTATTTATAGAGATAGAGAGAGATAGATAGATATGGATATAGATACAGATATATGTTAATATATCTATATCTATAAAAGGAGGAGCAAGAATTGTGTCTAGGTTGTAAAAGGGAATCTTTCCTTCCATTAATCATCAGCAAACTACAAAAGTGACAAGTGATAGTACTGTCAGATACAGAAACATTTTAAAGTGATTTTGCTTATTTTGGGGGAATATACTTTTTGGGGTGGGTATTTCAGGGAGAGGTATTTGTTTCAGTAGTTAGAGCCAGGAAAGGGGGACTGTTTTAATTAAAAGAAGTTTCAAGCCTTTAGAGCTATTTTAAAAGGGTACTAGGATGTGTGCTAATAATAGGATCATCTAGATCAGTGATGGTGAACCTTTTAGAGACAGAGTATCATCCCACCCCCCTCCCCAGACTGAGAACCATGCCTGTTTCCTCCCAGAGACCTTGGCCCCATTGTCCCACCTCAACCCCTACTCCCTTACTCCACACAGGGTAGGGAAGAAAGTGCTTCCTTTGGGTTGCAGGGTGAAGAGTGAATAAAGTGAGAAAATGTCCTCAGCACAGATGAAGTGGGGGAGGGAAGTGCCCCAAGAGTTCTGCTCCCCTCTAGCTCTGCTTCCAATGAGCCAGCCACCTTACCTGTGTATTCCCATTGGGCTGCTGGGCAGAGGGATGGGTAATGTGAAAAAATGTCTACAGACACAGTGGAGAGGGGAGCAGTTCTGCCCGAATCCCTCTGCCTTTCTTGTAAGGAACTGGGTTTGGGGAGAACAACTTATGTGCCCAAGCAAGTGCTCTGTGTGACATCTTTGACACCCATGCCATAGGTTCACCATCACTGATCTAGGTGTAGGAGACTAGGATAAGATTGTTTCAAGCATAACAAACAGCAGGTTTGATATGTTACCACCTAATGATGGTATCTTGTTTTTAAAGAGTTAATATATTCTTCATGAATTATTCTCTAGTGTGAGTGTTATCTGTCTTTTTTTGCAACATGACAAACAGAAATGTGTGTTACATGATAACGCATGTATAACCTATATCATATTATCTGTCAGATTGGGGAGAAGAGAGGGGGGAAGAATGGGAGAGAGGAAACATGAATCATGAAATGTTTAAAAATATAAAAATTGCATCAACATGTAATCTGGAAAAAATAAAGGAGCTATTAAAAAAGAAAAAAAACACAGCACAACATATTTGGAGGGAGATAAAAATGAACTTAATTTGAAATTTGAAAGCTAAAGAATGCTGCTATCTAACATCTATAGGGAAAAACGATAGATTTATAATTATAAAAGACATTACCCAATAGACCATTTATCAAGAGATTCTATATAGAATATATGTGGATGTATATGCACATATGTATATGTGTTTATTTCTTCATTCATCCCTTTATTTAATTATTAAGCATGTACTAAGTGACAAGCACTAAGGTATCAAAGGGTAATAAAAAAGTTTTAAAGAAAGAAATTCAAATTAATGACTATCAATTGATTTATAGTAATAATTACTGATATAAAATATTAAGCCATGTAAAGTGCTTTACATACATCATGTGTCCTTTGAGTTGTACAACAAACCTGAGAAAAAGATAATATTTATTTCATTTTACAGATGAGAAAATGGAAGTTCAGAAAATTAAATAAGTTGTCCATGGTTACAGAGCCATTAAGTGTCTGCTACAGAACACAGTTCTTTCTGATTCCAAATCCAGTTTCTCATTCACTATGCCATCTTATCTTTCACTAATTATCAGATAAATGCACATTCGAACAACTTAAAGATATAGTATGCAGTTTTACGTTTCTTTCCATTGGCATATTTTTCCTTCTTAAAAAAGTATTTAAGACTTTCAGTGAATTAGAGTCTCCTTTTTTCAGTGACTTAAAGATATGAGCTCACCTCTCCCCAGGTCAATAAACACAGATTCTGTTTTAATGGCACCTTTGAAAAGATGATTATTGGCATTTGCATGTGTTTAACACACATATGCATGTCTCAAATGATATCCAAGTCCACAGCGATAACAATAATAACTGAAATTTATGTAGTGCTAAATTTAAGGTTTGCAAAGGACTTTGTATATGATCTCATTGAGCCTTCCTACTGACCTATGAGGCTTCACAGTGTTATGAATATTATTATCCTCATTTCATAGATGAAAAATGTGAGGGCCAGAATGGGTAAATGACTTGCCCTTTGGCCACATAGCTAGTAAACATTGGAGATGATATTTTAGTCCAAATCTTCCTGATTTCAAGTTCAACTTTTCCCTCTCTTAACTCATTGACCCAAATGTGTCAATTCTATACATAGGAGGTAAAAAATGGAGTGGAGAATTGCTTCAGACTATGAAAACTGCATTTGAGATCAGAGGATATTAGTTTGAATTCTAGACTTGGTATTTACTAACTGATTGATCTTGACAAAGTCACTTAATCTCTCCAGACCTCGGTTTCTCTACTTGTAAAATGAAAACTTTGGATTAGATGGTCTCTAAGTTTACATCCAGCCCTAAGTCTCATGATCATATAGCAGCAGAGTGTAAAGGAAAGAAGAGACTTAGGCTCTACTCCTAGCACTATCACTGCTTTACTGTGTGGCTTTAGGCAAGTCATTTCTCTCACTACATCGGTTTCCCCATCTGTAAAAGGAGAGGTTTGAAGTAAATGGTCTCAACCTATACTTCCAGCTCTAATCATAAAAACCTACATTTCTTTAAGATTTAAAGAGCATTTTCCTCTAATCTATGAGCTAGATAGTAGAAGTATCTTCAAAAAGATCAAGTGAGTAAGCTAATTTCTTCTGGAGTCAGGAAGGGAACTCAGATTTCCAAATTCAGCACTATAAGACTTCGAGATCAGAACGGCCTAGTTATATGGTGGTACAGCAGCAATCAATGATAATTCTAGGTCTCTGTCAATCATGGCTCTGTGTGATGGGCTGCTACAAACTTTATGTCTGAAAGTTCTGGTGAGAAAGGTTCTACAACCAACAAGTCTGCTGCTGTATTATATATTTGCCCTTAGGTCATGTCTATCTGACATAGTAGAATTGGACATGACTGAAAGATTTGGTTGTCTCCATTCTTTTAGCTATTTATTAGTAGCCCTTGAATATAAATAGGTTAAAAGTGACATAAATGGGAATTTTCTCTGAGTTGGGATGATAAATTATGTTAATTAATTCATCAACTGAAGAACTTTTGCCCTGCTGGAATAAAATTCAGTAATGCCTCATTTATCCAGCATCATCAGGGACTAAGAAATTCTCCATTTGCCTTGCTGACAATTTCATCATTCAGGAGGTAGAAGAAGCAATAAAGAGAACTGCTTCTCTGGACTTAATTTTGATCAATAATGAAGAATTCATCCACTAATATCCCACTGTGACATGTCACTGTGGAGCAGGGGTGATTGTAGGGTCTTTAAAGATCTTAATGTAAACATTGGCATGGCTTATGCCAACTGGAAGTCTTTGAGTTTGGTCATGGCACTAGGCTGAGAGATTGAGGAGACCCGTTATCTGAGGGTTGGTCACTGGGTTATTAAATCTGAGACCAAAGCAACTCATTGAACTGGACTGTTAGAATGTTCACATTGGCAAATTTAGAAAAGTAAATGGAGCCTTATATGAAATGATCACATATTCTTAAATTTATAATAGGGAACCATAGACTTTAGGGAACTCAAATTTCAAAAAGGTAGGAGGAAAGATCAATATGATTCCACGGACAGAGACTCTAAAAAGGAGAGATGTGAAGTGAAGCTCTAAAAATGTAATTCTCACTACAAAGTCCTGAGTAATCCCAGTGAAGCAGAAAAAAGGAGCAGCTGCAAATAAAATCAATGTGGCTGAAAAGATAGGCGAGGAACATAACCAAAGCTCAATTAAAAAAAATGCATGCACCTACATATCAGAATAGTATCAGATCACAAAATCTGCATTAGTAATCACTGAGAAATCATAGAGAGAAGGTGAGATACCAGTAGAAAAGTACAGGCAAATGCCAGGATTTTCTGAGCAGAGGAGAAAAATTATTAGCAATTAGATTATTAAGCAAATAGCTTATGAAGGCTTAGGAAATGAAGAAGTGATCACTAGAACTTGATTTGGGTTTGTTAGCAACTCACATCAAATGGACCTTTTGTCTTTATTTGATATCGTCACTACTTCATTAGTTCATGAAAATGCTGTAGACATAGTCTATATGAAATATTCCAAGTCTCTGTGTTGTAAAGAATGAAAAGCATGATAAATGTAGAGAAATAGGGAAGACTTAGAGGAACCAATGAATGCAAGCGCAAGACACGTAACCACTATCTCACATAGCAGGAGTTTAATAAATGCTTGAGAAATGACTATCACTATGAACAATGCTGAGTTGAGAAGGTTATTCTTAGAGAACAATGCCCCTCTTCTCTTTGGCCAATATTCCCTTGAGAATGTTCAGAGATCCAGGACATCTTTCCAGAGAAACACTGGGTATCATCTTATGAAGTATAAAGATCATCTTTCTCTTGGTGAAAGTTGTCCCCATACTGACTGCAATCACAAGCCAACACTACCACCTTTTCTTCCATGGTTTCCAATGCCTTCTTCCACATTTGAGATTTGAGATTTTATTTCAAGATTTTGTGAGAGGAGGAGGAGAAGAAATAAAGACTCAAACTGAACAAAAAGAGAAGGAAATTAAGAAGGTGGTTAAGTGGATTTATATTTTTGAAGACCAGAGACTGTGTCTGTGGAAGATATATTGGGGAATATATAGAAAAGCTGAAAGAGATCAACTTGAGCTATAGGAAGACAAGAGCTCAAACTAAAGGAGGATGTAATCCCAAGGAAAAAAGGACTGAGTACTAATGAATTGAAGAGTAGGGTTGAAAAGGAAGGGGAAAGAAGCAGGTAATTTGGAAGACATAGGAAATTTAAAAAGGTAATTAAAACAAACTGATATGTGACATCATTAATGCAAATTGTTAAAAACAAATAAAAGGTAAATAACAGAAGGGAAAGGATGTTAGATATGACTAATAAAGTTAAATGTGATAAATTATGGACAGACAAAGAAGGTGAGGTAAAGTATATAAATGCTCACAAGAAATTATAAAAAGCAGGCCCAACTGACTGGTCAGATCATATCAACAAAGATGTCTCAAAAGAAGTACAAATCATTAATGACATTAAATGCTCCAAATCATGAATAACGAGAGAGATGTAAATTTTAAATGACACTCTAAGGTTTTACCTTTTATTTAGCAAATAGAAAAAAAAAGATCAAGAAATGAAAACAGTCATGGAAGGGTTGTGGAAAAGCAGCTGCATTAATGCATTGTTGGTAGAACTGTAAATTGGTCCATGCACTCTGCAAAATAATTTAAAATTCTTTTAAGAAAGTTACTAAATGGCCCAGAAATTGTACTGCTATGGATATACGTAAAGAAGCCAATAATAAAAAGAAAAGCTCTATAAATGCCAAAATATTTGCAACAGAATTTTTTTGAAGAAGCTAAGTATAAATAAATAAAGTAGATGCCCATTAATCAGGTAATGTAAACAGATTGTGGTACACCAATATGCTTATAATGTAAAAAATGATAAATACAAAGAAATGGTAAGAATATTTATATAACTGCTATAGATAGACTTCCGGTTAAGATGGCGGCTTAGAGAAAGCTGAAGTTCAGATCTCCGGAAAACCCTTCCCGACCGATCTCAAACTAGAAGCTCCTAAGGCGCCGAAATTCAAAACGATCAACAGCACAGACCCTGGGAACCCTCCTCCTGGACCTGGACCCGGTTCAAAAGGTACGGCTCCCCTTAAAAGCCAGAACCCGAGATCCCTCGGACCTCAGGGGTAGGAGCGCAGAGTCCAAGGCTCCCGGAAGCGGCAGCCGCGCCGGGCTCAGAGAGCAGGGTCTGAGGAACAACAACCCTCAGGGTCTTCTACCCAAGTCCCAGTCCGGGTGAAAGTTACTGCCTGGGGCTTCCGCTGCAGAGAGCCCCTTGGTCCGGGGGAAAGTTACTGCCTGGGGCCTCCGCTGCAGAGAGCTGGTCAAAACAACAGCAACCCTCAGGGCGGGCAAGACAGCCTCACGGGCTGGATCCTGCTATCCAAGTCTCAGTGAAAGTCTGTGCTCTCGGAGCTTGGGGAAGCGGCAGCCCATCCCCCCGCAGGCCGACGAAACAGCCTCACGGCCAGCGATTCTGAAGGCAACTTCCGGAAATCGAGCCAGGGGGAGAGTGTGGCCTCGTGGTCCGACCCTTCCATTCCAGTTCCAGTGAGGCATATTCAGTTTAACCCAGGGAAAGCTCATAGAACTATCTGCCCAGGACTAAAGCCCCTGAACACCAGAAAGAGACAAGAAAAACTAATCCTCCACATTCAGAAATGGCAAACTCCACAGAACCACAGAAGCCCCAAAATACCAAGAAAAATAAGAAGAAAGGGGCGACTTTGGACACATTCTATGGAGCCAAAATACAAAATACAGAGCAGACAGAAGATAATATAAAAGAAAATGCTCCAAAACCTTCCAAAGGAAATGGAAACTCTCCACAAACCTATGAAGAATTTGAATCAGAAATGACCAAAAAGATGGAAGCCTTCTGGGAGGAAAAGTTGGAAATAATGCAAAAGAAATTCACGCATCTACAAAACCAGTTTGACCAAACTGTAAAAGAAAACCAGGCTTTAAAGGCCAGAATCAGGCAGCTGGAAGACAATGATCGTGTAAAAGAGCAAGAATCAATAAAGCAAAGCCAAAATACCAAGAAATTAGAAGAGAACATAAAATATCTCACCGACAAGGTGATAGATCTGGAAAATAGGGGGAGAAGGGATAATTTAAGAATAATTGGACTCCCAGATAAGCCAGAAATAAACACCAAACTGGACATGGTGATACAAGATATAATCAAAGAAAATTGCCCAGAGATTCTAGAACAAGGGGGCAATACAGCCACTGACAGAGCTCACAGAACACCTTCTACACTAAACCCCCAAAAGACAACTCCCAGGAATGTAATTGCCAAATTCCAAAGCTATCAAACAAAAGAAAAAATCCTACAGGAAGCCAGAAAAAGACAATTTAGATATAAAGGAATGCCAATCAGGGTCACCCAAGACCTTGCAAGTTCTACTCTGAATGATCGTAAGGCATGGAACATGATCTTCAGAAAGGCCAGAGAGCTGGGTCTCCAACCAAGAATCAGCTACCCAGCAAAACTGACTATATACTTCCAAGGGAAAGTATGGGCATTCAACAAAATAGAAGACTTCCAACTTTTTGCAAAGAAAAGACCAGAGCTCTGTGGAAAGTTTGATACCGAAAATCAAAGAGCAAGGAATACCTGAAAAGGTAAATATTAAGGAAAGGGGAAAAATGTTATCTTCTTTTACTCAAACTCTCTTCTATAAGGACTACATTTATATCAACCTATGTATACTAATATGTGGGGAAAATGTAATGTATAAATAGGGGGTAAAGAAAGACCAAATAGAATAATGGTTCTCACACAAAGATTCACAGGGGAAGGGGAGGGGAAGAAAACTCCTATAAGAAGGAGAGGAAGGGGGGGGGGGTTTACTTAAACCTCAATCTCAGGGAAATCAACTCTGAGAGGGAAAAACATCCAGATCCATTGGGATCTTGAATTCTATCTTACCCAACAAGGGTAAGGAGAAGGGAAAACCAAGGGGGGGAGGGGGAGAGGGAGAACAAAAAGGGAGGGAAAGAGAGGGGGGAAGGGGAGGGAACAAAAAGGGAGGGACTAAAAAGGGAAACATCAAGGGAGGGGACAAGGGGGACTGATTCAAAGTAAATCACTGGACTAAAAGGTAGAGCCGAAGAAGAAAAGGTTAGAATTAGGGAAGGCAATCAAAATGCCAGGGAGTCCACAAATGACAATCATAACTTTGAACGTGAATGGGATGAACTCACCCATAAAACGTAGACGAATAGCAGAATGGATTAGAATCCAAAACCCTACCATATGTTGTCTTCAAGAAACACACATGAGGCGGGTTGATACCCACAAGGTCAGAATTAAAGGATGGAGTAAGACCTTCTGGGCCTCAACTGATAGAAAGAAGGCAGGAGTGGTAATCATGATATCTGATAAAGCCAATGCAAAAATAGACCTGATCAAAAGGGATAGGGAAGGTAATTATATTTTGTTAAAAGGGACTCTAGACAATGAGGAAATATCATTAATCAACATGTATGCACCAAATAATATAGCACCCAAATTTCTAATGGAGAAACTAGGAGAATTGAAGGAAGAAATAGACAATAAAACCATACTAGTGGGAGACTTAAACCAACCATTATCAAATTTAGATAAATCAAATCAAAAAATAAATAAGAAAGAGGTAAAAGAAGTGAATGAAATCTTAGAAAAATTAGAATTAATAGACATATGGAGAAAAATAAATAGGGATAAAAAGGAATACACCTTCTTCTCAGCACCACATGGCACATTCACAAAAATTGACCATACATTAGGTCACAGAAACATAGCACACAAATGCAAAAAAGCAGAAATAATGAATGCAGCCTTCTCAGATCACAAGGCAATAAAAATAATGATTAGTAATGGTACATGGAAAACCAAATCTAAAACCAATTGGAAATTAAACAATATGATACTCCAAAACCGTTTAGCTAAAGAAGAAATCATAGAAACAATTAATAATTTCATCAAGGAAAATGACAATGGAGAAACATCCTTTCAAACCTTTTGGGATGCAGCCAAAGCGGTAATCAGAGGCAAATTCATATCCCTGAAAGCTCATATTAACAAACAAGGGAGAGCAGAGATCAATCAATTGGAAATGCAATTGAAAAAACTCGAAAGCGATCAAATTAAAAACCCCCAGCAGAAAACCAAATTAGAAATCCTAAAAATTAAGGGAGAAATTAATAAAATCGAAAGTGATAGAACTATTGATTTAATAAATAAGACAAGAAGCTGGTACTTTGAAAAAACAAACAAAATAGACAAAGTACTGGTCAATCTAATTAAAAAAAGGAAGGAAGAAAAGCAAATTCACAGCATTAAAGATGAAAAGGGGGACAGCACCTCCAATGAGGAGGAAATTAAGGCAATCATTAGAAATTACTTTGCCCAATTATATGGCAATAAATACACCAATTTAGGAGAAATGGATGAATATATACAAAAATACAAACTGCCTAGACTAACAGAAGAGGAAATAGAATTCTTAAATAATCCCATATCAGAAATTGAAATCCATCAAGCCATCAAAGAACTTCCTAAGAAAAAATCCCCAGGGCCTGATGGATTCACCTGTGAATTCTATCAAACATTCAGAGAACAGTTGACCCCAATACTATACAAACTATTTGACATAATAAGCAAAGAGGGAGTTCTACCAAACTCCTTTTACGACACAAACATGGTACTGATTCCAAAACCAGGCAGGTCAAAAACAGAGAAAGAAAACTATAGACCAATCTCCCTAATGAATATAGATGCAAAAATTTTAAATAGGATACTAGCAAAAAGACTCCAGCAAGTGATCAGAAGGATCATTCACCATGATCAAGTAGGATTCATACCAGGGATGCAGGGCTGGTTCAACATTAGGAAAACCATCCACATAATTGACCACATCAACAAGCAAACTAGCAAGAACCACATGATTATCTCAATAGATGCAGAAAAAGCCTTTGATAAAATACAACACCCATTCCTATTAAAAACACTAGAAAGCATAGGAATAGAAGGGTCATTCCTAAAAATAATAAACAGTATATATCTAAAACCAACAGCTAATATCATCTGCAATGGGGATAAACTAGATGCATTCCCAATAAGATCAGGAGTGAAACAAGGATGCCCATTATCACCTCTACTATTTGACATTGTACTAGAAACACTAGCAGTAGCAATTAGAGAAGATAAAGAAATTGAAGGTATCAGAATAGGCAAGGAGGAGACCAAGTTATCACTCTTTGCGGATGACATGATGGTCTACTTAAAGAATCCTAGAGATTCAACCAAAAAGCTAATTGAAATAATCAACAACTTTAGCAAAGTTGCAGGATACAAAATAAACCCACATAAATCATCAGCTTTTCTATATATCTCCAACACAGCTCAGCAGCAAGAACTAGAAAGAGAAATCCCATTCAAAATCACCTTAGACAAAATAAAATACCTAGGAATCTATCTCCCAAGACAAACACAGGAACTATATGAACACAACTACAAAACACTCGCCACACAACTAAAACTAGACTTGAACAATTGGAAAAACATTAACTGCTCATGGATAGGACGAGCCAATATAATAAAAATGACCATCCTACCCAAACTTATTTATCTATTTAGTGCCATACCCATTGAACTACCAAAATACTTCTTCACTGATTTAGAAAAAACCATAACAAAGTTCATTTGGAAGAACAAAAGATCAAGGATATCCAGGGAATTAATGAAAAAAAACACATATGATGGGGGCCTTGCAGTCCCTGACCTAAAACTATATTACAAAGCAGCAGTCATCAAAACAATTTGGTACTGGCTAAGAAACAGAAAGGAAGATCAGTGGAATAGACTGGGGGAAAACGACCTCAGCAAGACAGTATACGATAAACCCAAAGATCCCAGCTTTTGGGACAAAAATCCACTATTCGATAAAAACTGCTGGGAAAATTGGAAGACAGTGTGGGAGAGACTAGGAATAGATCAACACCTCACACCCTACACCAAGATAAATTCAAAATGGGTGAGTGACTTAAACATAAAGAAGGAAACCATAAGTAAATTGGGTAAACACAGAATAGTATACATGTCAGACCTTTGGGAGGGGAAAGGCTTTAAAACCAAGCAAGATATAGAAAGAATCACAAAATGTAAAATAAATAATTTTGACTACATCAAACTAAAAAGCTTTTGTACAAACAAAACCAATATAACTAAAATCAGAAGGGAAACAACAAATTGGGAAAAAATCTTCATAGAAACCTCTGACAAAGGTTTAATTACTCATATTTATAATGAGCTAAATCAATTGTACAAAAAATCAAGCCATTCTCCAATTGATAAATGGGCAAGGGAAATGGATAGGCAGTTCTCAGATAAAGAAATCAAAACTATTAACAAGCACATGAAGAAGTGTTCTACATCTCTTATAATCAGAGAGATGCAAATCAAAACAACTCTGAGGTATCACCTCACACCTAGCAGATTGGCTAACATAACAGCAAAGGAAAGTAATGAATGCTGGAGGGGATGTGGCAAAGTAGGGACATTAATTCATTGCTGGTGGAGTTGTGAACTGATCCAACCATTTTGGAGGGCAATTTGGAACTATGCCCAAAGGGCGACAAAAGAATATCTACCCTTTGACCCAGCCATAGCACTGCTGGGTCTGTACCCCAAAGAGATAATGGACACAAAGACTTGTACAAAAATATTCATAGCTGCGCTCTTTGTGGTGGCCCAAAACTGGAAAACGAGGGGATGCCCATCAATTGGGGAATGGCTGAACAAACTGTGGTATATGTTGGTGATGGAATACTATTGTGCTCAAAGGAATAATAAAGTGGAGAAGTTCCATGGAGACTGGAACAACCTCCAGGAAGTGATGCAGAGCGAGAGGACCAGAACCAGGAGAACATTGTACACAGAGACTAATACACTGTGGTATAATCGAACGTAATGGACTTCTCCATTAGGGGCGGTGTAATGTCCCTGAACAACTTTCAGGGATCCAGGAGAAAAAAAACACCATTCATAAGCAAAGGATAAACTATGGGAGTGGAAACACCGAGAAAAAGCAACTGCCTGAATACAGAGGTTGAGGGGACATGACAGAGGATAGACTTTAAATGAACACTCTAATGCAAATACTATCAACAAAGCAATGGGTTCAAATCAAGAAAACATCTAATGCCCAGTGGACTTACGTGTCGGCTATGGGGGGTGGGGGGGGAGGAAAAGAAAATGATCTATGTCTTTAACGAATAATGCTTGGAAATGATCAAATAAAATATATTTAAAAAAAAATAACTGCTATAGATATATATTTTACTTCTGTTCTCTATGCCACAGAGAATGGATGTGGCACTGGAAATTAGGACTGAAATTGGTTAATAAAATAGGGAATGAAACAGAGAACACTAGCTGTATCAGATGAATTCAAGTTACCTGACCAAGATAAAATGACACCTGCAGGTACTGACAGAATCAGAGGTTATGACTGCTAAGGCACTGTCAGTGATGGTAGAAAGATGGTGGCAAAGAGAAGAGCTATCCTAAGATTTGAGATGGGGAAATGTCCTGAGCTTCAGAAAAGGGGAGAGAATAGATTCTGAAAACTAGGAGGCAATGAGCTTGGCATAAATTTCTGAGCAAATTCTACAATAGACTTTTTATTAAGTGACCATTGAAAAAAGAAATAATGGGGGCAGCTGGATGTCTCAGTGGACTGAGAGCCAAGCCCTAGAGATGGCAGGTCCTGGGTTCAAATCTGACCTCAGAGACTTTCTAGCTGTGTGACCCTGGGCAAGTCACTTCAACCCCATTGCCTAGCCCTTACTGCTCTTCTGCCTTGGAACCAATACACTCAGAAGGCAAGGTTTAAAAAAAAAAGAAAAAAGGAAATAATAATCACAAAGAAATATCATGGCTTCATTATAAATGGGTCATGTTAAACAATCAGTCTTATCAATGCAATCAATAATCAACCATGTTTCCAGAGGAAGGAAGGAGGGTTGATAGACCCAAAATGTAGAATTAAATAGACATATCAGAAACAGTCCAGTTTGGAATTTATTTTTTTAATTTTTGGAATTTCTTTTTGATGATTTGTGTACACATATATACACACATTTTATACATTATTGTATATATGCATGCATGCATACATATATAAGATATATAAAATGGGTTTTCTTTTCTTTGTAGATTTGGAAATGGAAAGGAAGAAAGTATAGGGATAGGATTGTCAAAACAAAAGGCAGAAAAATAAACACTGGAGCATTTCTTTAAAATGAACAGAAGTCAGAAGGAATCACAGAGAATAGCTCTTTCATTACATAGTGAATTTATTACACACTGACATGATTAATATATATGTATTAGTATATATTAGAAAACATTATAGAACATATACTACATGTTATTGTATTTAATAAGAAAAGGAAGGGTTATCTTCATAAACCTTTTTTTCTGTTTGATTCTATGTACAGAAAGGCTCGTTTTATTGTTATTAGGCTCAAAATTCAAAAGCAAAAGCAAAAACCCAAACCAGTCATGTCAGAATAAACTTATTTTCTCTTTTTGACAGTTACTATCCCGTATCTTTCATCCAGGGATATTCTAGTTATGTCTTGTCTCCATATAGTTGCCAAGAATTGACAAAGTTTCTTGTGTTAGCTATGCAGAAAAGATGGAGAGATGTGGCCTAGATGATAGCACAATTAGAGGGTTTGATGACTGTTCAACTGGATGGATCCAAAGAATAGCAATTAGAGATATGACCTCAACTTGGCAAGAGTTGGAGTTTTCCAGGTATCTGTACTTGGCTGAGTGCTGTGCACCCCTTTTATTAATGGCCTGGATAAAGGTATAGATGACACACTTATAATTTTCTGATACATAAAGCTAGGAGGGAGAGCCAGCACGACATAGACCCACCTACTGCTGAATAATTAAATGAATCAAGAAGATGCAATTTTATAGGGATAAATGTTAAGTATTACACCTGGGTTCAATCAACATCACCGGTACAAGATGGGTGAGGATGTAGTTATGGTAGATATGAACTATATGAGTCAGCATTGTGATGCAAAAGCCAAGAATGTGAGTACAAATTTGGGCTGCATTAAGATAAGTAGAGTTTCTAAGGCAGCACTGGCAAACCTTTAAGAGTTAGAGTGCCCAGAGGACACATTCAAGCTGTCTGGGAGCCCCCACATTACCAGAGAGAGCTGAGGGAGGAAGTGCTTGCACTGGGCAGCTGGACAGAGGGATGGGGCATGCAAAAAATGTTCCCATGCACTGGGAAGAGTGGGAACCAAATAGCTCCCTGAGTGCCGGCTAGACATGTGTGCCATGTCTTCACAAACGAGTTTCTGAGAGTTAGTAGGGAATAAACTAGTTACATAGTGGCCTGCTTAGATCATGTCAAGAGTATGATATTTAGTTCTGGACACCACAATTTGGAGAACACACAGATAAACTAGACAGGGTTCAAAGAAGAGCAACTAAGATGGTAAAGGGCCTCGTACCCAAGAGGTTAATTTCAAGAGTGGAGACCAAGGAGACCAAACTCTGTTTTAGAATCTCCCTGCATTTAATAGCAAATGTTCTCTAAATGAATAGATAGATACTAATAGTAATTCCACACTATAGAAAGATGAAAGCAAAACCCAACACACGGCCCATGTATATTCTTGTGAGATTTACAGAAGAGTATGAGTTGGTTGACAGGTGAATTACAGCTGACTGGATCTTGAATGGAAAGTAAATACTTGGAATGTGAATGCTGCTTTAGCATTTGCGGGACATTCCCAGATGAAGGGCACACTTGTCTAGGACTATGGAGTTTCCTGTGGTCTTGGGCTACTTTATCTGTGCCAGCGCAAGTACCCCAATCCATATGAATGTCATGGGATCTTTGGAAACAATGAGATTTAATTTCTGCCTATATGGTAAAGCAGCTCTGTTTCTAATATAGTTTTTACACTGAGGCTCCTGACTATTCAAGTGTCCTAGAAAATTTACGTGCACTAATTGTCCATGTGGTGTATGCTTAAACTAATAGACAATCTTTTTTCTGAGAACTAATTGGCCAGAGCAGAAAAGCCTAGCTTGTTGCGAGTCCTTTCTATATTCGTGATTAGTCTCTGACACTGTGTGGCCTCAGACATACCGAGGGAAACCTATGATGGACTGGTTCATATAATTAACCTAAGGATGATATATGGTCGGTGACATTGGGAGGTAGTGGTTATCTCAGGATGGCCAGTCTCTTCAGCTTGTATAGTAATAAATATCCTAACAATGAACTTGACAGGAGCTAGTCTTATCTTTTTTTGCGGTGGGAGGTGGGTGGGTGAGAGTACAAAGCCTTTGGCAGAAGTCAGGAGAAAAACAAAACCTGTCGCACTTTTGACAAGCAAATTTATGAGGCTAAAAGTGGCTTCACTTCAATGAAAACAACGGATTCTTAATATGCAAGCAAAAAGACTACAATAAGCCACATGTAATACAAGTTTCTTCTACTTAAGAGCTAAGGCTCCCCAAATGGAGACTGCATTTGCATTTTCAGTAGACAAAAAGTAATAACAATACTGGCAGCAAGGACAACAATAATACTAATACAATAATATAGGTTTGATGCATCTCGTAGCCCCATTTTTACAGTAGAAATTCATACATCAGTAGCACAAACCATGAAGTGTCACAGCAGTTAAAACTAGGAAATGGATCATTTAAGAAATCTATCTGGGACCCACAGTACAGGAGGATAGGGTAAGGAACAAAAATATATTAAGAGATTCTGAAAACTGGAATGGGTAGCATTAGGGAAGGCATGATCTTTCCATCCTGGAGGTCTTCAGGCAAAGGTTTAGATGGCCACTTGTCAATATGTTGTAAGATTTTTTTAAAGAAGTGGCTATAGGGGGCAGCTGGGTAGCTCAGTGGATTGAGAGCCAGGCCTATAGAAACGAGGTCCTTGGTTCAAATCTGGCCACAGACATTTCCCAGCTGGGTGATCCTGGGCAAGTCACTTCACCCCATTGCCTAGCCCTTTCCACTCTCCTGCCTTAGAACCAACACCCAGTATTTATATTAAGACGGAAGGTAAGGGTTAAAAGAAGAAGTGGCTAGGCTAGATGGTTGCTATAGCCCCCTGCAACTAAAAATCTTTGAAATAGGTACATAAGTCTGTGCTTAAGGTGATCATTTTAAAGGCAACCAAGAATCAGTTTTCGTGATATTCCTACAAGAAGACTGATTCCAAAAGAATGATAAAAATCACAGATGGCTTTATTTATGTAAAAAGGTATCCAAGAAGACATAAGTGAATAACACTCCATGTTCCTACTTTCTCATTTCTATAAAATCTTTGAAAGACTAGTTAATCATGTATCAAAGATAACTTTGATGAAAGTATGAGGAAGGTTTTGCAGGTAATTCTTGGAAGCAGAGTCTTTATCACATCTTTACAAATCATATCATGGACTAAGAGGTATAAGGAATCTAAGAACCCATTGTATATGTTCATTGATGGCTATTCAGGGGAATAAAAATTGTGCCTTAAAGATTACCTTAGAGCCATCCCCCAACTGTTAAATGGGCAAAAGATGAACAGTCAATTATTGAATGAAGAAAGCAAATCCACATATAGCTATATGAAAAAATGCTCTAAATAAGTACTGATTAGGAAATACAAAGCAGAACAATTCTGAGATATCATTTCACACCCATAAGATTGTCTAAAATGACAAAATGGAAAAACAACAAGTGTTGGAAGGGACGTGGAAAGATGGGGACACTAATACACTGTTGGTGGAGCTGTGAATTGAACCAACCATTTTGGAGAGCAATTTGGAACTATACCCAGAGAGTTATAAAACTGCATATATCCTTAAATCCATCAATACCATTACTAGGTCTGTTTCCCAAGAAGATTAGTGAAAAAGGAAAAGATCCTATATATGTTCAAAAATATTTATGGCAGCTCTCTTTGTGGTAGCAAAGAACTGGAAAATGAGAGTATTTATAATCAGTTGGAGAATGGCCAAACAAATTGAGATATATGATAAATGAATACTACCAAGTCATAAGTAAGGGTGAGAAGACTAATTCAAAAAAACTTGGAAAGGACTACATGGGATAATGAATAGTGAAGTAAATAGAATCAAGAGAACATTATACACAGCTACAAATTTAATACTTGAAAAATAACTAATGACTGTTACCTCCAGAGAATTAATTGAAAAATGGAAACATGAAAGACACACTTGTATCTATCTACCTGTGTGTATGTCTGTCTGTCTATCTATCTTCTATGATGTGGGGAAAAGAAAGAGGGACTGAAACAAAAAGAAAAAGGGGTTTCCAAATTCCATACAATAAAATAACATTTAGACCAAAAAAAGATTGCTTCAAAGTTTTCCCCATCTTTAGGTTAAAATCATGACATGACTGATTCCACTTGATCAGCAGATATAGTTAACATCCAATAAGGCATAAAATGGGAGGTAGATGCTTACCAAAGGAAAGTGGGTAAGTGACACAGTGGGTATCCCCAAGACAATCCAAATGACAGGAAGGTTCTAGAGATACTACTTATAGATGAAATTGTAGATGATTGCAGTGAGCCCTAGAACATTAAAGCGTATGGTTCCATATTGCACAGATTGCAATGAGAGTTAGTACTGAGTTAGTATTGTGGTATGTACGATCATACCTGTGAAAAAGGATAATAAGCTGTACACAACACAATAAAAACTTCTAAAATCAGAAAAGGAAGTGAGCCATTCTCATGTAAAGAGAATGAAGACTAGCAGTTAGATAACCTGCATGCTATACTGGTTATCCATAATATAATACAAGGTACCTAAGGAGGCCTTCAAAATACTGGATAGATCTTCTAAGGAAGACTTATGCAATCACTGATTCAACACTTTAAAAAACATGCAAAATTCAACACTTTTTTTCCATAAGAATTTCAAAGGTAATTTATAAGATTAATGAGAGAGAGAGAGAGAGAGAGAGAGAGAGAGAGAGAGAGAGAGAGAGAGAGAGAGAGAGAGAGAGAGAGAGAGAGAGAGAGAAGCTGAACTGTGATTAGCATCAAAGAAAGGCAAGACTAGCTATACTGGTGACATCATGAACGGATTGAAATTTTCAAATAATGAAAATTGAAGGTGACTGAAGCTGCTTTCTTTTGCTTGGTTTGGTTTTAGGAGAAATATCTTCAGAGAGATGTAACTAGCTTATAAAATAGAAATAGAGAATTTGAGAGATCATTTATACTGGCAAATCTGACAACATCACCAGATTGAGAGAAGGTGGAAATCACCCATGCCCCTCATATTTCTGTAGCTGGAAACATTCTGTCAATACTGTAAAAGAAATTCAAGATGGGAAAGACCTTCCAGGTCACATCATCCATCCTGTCACCGTAGGATTATTCCCAATAGTATGTGCTAAAGTATTTTGTCTACTTTAATTAGGAATGACTCAAATTCAAAACCCTTTCCTTGGGGGTAATAGTCAATAGCTTAAATTTTTTGGTCTGGAAATCTTCTGTGATATTCAGTTTAGTTAGCCTTTTACCACTTTCATCCATATCTTTATAAAACATATAAGAATGAGAATTTCAAAACACTTTGAAAAGTTTTGTACATGTCATGAATTGATATTTTATGTTATTTATGTAAATAAGTCTTCTTGATTCTTTGGGATCTCATTATCATCTATCACTTCTCTCTCCTCAAGGTCACTACTCCTGCCTCATCATCTGTCACAGAGTTTCTGGCAGCAGCCTTCTACCTAGTCTTCCTTTCTCTATCGTCTTTTTCTCCTATCTTTTTATTCAGTCACCAATTATTTGTCAGACATTTATTATATAAGAAGAGTTGTCTAAATGCTGGGGATACAAGGAGAAAATGAAACATTCTGCTCTCAAGCAGACATTCTATTGAAGAGAAACAACACACACACACACTGATAAATAAATACAAAATATAAACAAAGTCTTTTCCAATAGGCAAAGAACTCCAAGTGGGTGCTGGTGGTGGTGGTGGGATGAGGACAGATCCCATAGAGCAGCCTGAAAGAGAGGTAATGGACTTAAAATATAGAACATAACATATGCTTGGGAATGATTATGCATATTTGTTACAAGGGCTTTGTTTATTTTTCTTTTCAACTGAGAGAGAGGGGTGATAGAAAATAAATGTTTGTTATTAAAAACAAAATATATTTAAAAGAAGCAATGTCATAAAGCAATAAAAATGAATGTTATGAAAGTATCAAAAATAAGTTTGGTCCCATAGAAGAGGCAGAGGAATAATATCCCTCGCCCAATTCTATTGGAGCAGTAGGTGGGTCTATGAACAGATACAGATGAGTTGTCATCTGCATAACTGGCTGAGATGTGAAGAATGATGAAATCACAGATACATTGAAGAAAACGGGTCAAACAAACTAGCATATGTGCAAATGCTTTATAAACTATAATGTGCTGTGTAAATGCAAGCTATTAATATCATCATCATCATCATCTATTATCTGAACATTGATCTAAATCACTCAATTCAATTTATAGTTTTTAGTCTATCATACTTCTTGGAGGAATAGCATCATGGAATTTTAGATTTGTGAAGAGTCATTTACTATTTGAGATGAGAAGACTAAAGACTCAGAGCAGAGAATAGATATGCATGTCCACGAGTGCCTAGAGAGTAAGTAGATGAAAGAATCTTGGAAGAATAAATATGTGTCCTGTTTTCCTGGTCTAATAATCTTTCTAATGTCTTCCAGCCCTCTTAAAACCTTAACTTTTTCCCTACCAGGCCCATTAGTTACTGTCCTAAATCTTTCTTCTCCTTTTCAGTCCACGCCCTAGTAGGTGCTTCTACTTCCTCTTGTCTCCTCTCACTCACTCACTTATTTTTTGAAATTGGGTCTCTAATTCAGGTTGGAATTCATTGGCATTCCTGCATGATGTAGAAGATGTGACCTGCTTTGCTTGCAACCTGGAATGATTCACCCCTTCTTAGATAACCTGGTCCCCACCTCACTCCACACCATCCCTTTTTTAAGAAGCTCTCTATATTGCTGCCATACTCAGAGCAAATATTAGATTCATATTAGTCCTACTGAATACTGGAGAGTCATAAATCTGTACTTCCCCCAGTAGCAGGAATTAGAGGGGCTAGCATTACTGAGAGGTGGGACCTGCCTCTCAGTTAAAAACACTTGACAAGTCTTCCAAGTTCATCATTCAATTCAATTGAAAGTTCTCTCTTCAAAGTTAGCATTGACCACGTAATTGTACATCTTAATAACCTTTTCTCAATCCAACTCTTTCTTGATCTCTGCAGCTTTTGATGGTGATTGAATTATCTTTTTGGAGACTCCTTCCTCTCTAAGTTTACCTGACACTCTCTTCTTCTGGTTTTCCTCTTATCCATTTGACCATTCTTTCTCAGTCTCTTTTACTGTATTTTCATCCAGATCACGCCCATTATCCATGGTACTATCCTTCTCCTTTCCTTCTCCTTTGGTTAACTCTGTGTGCGTGTGTGCGTGTGTGCATGTGTGTGTGTGTGTGTGTGTGTGTGTGTGTGTGTGTGTGTGTATGGGATGTTGGACTATTTTGGCAGTTTTGGAAGGCTTTGTACCATTACTTCTCAGAATAATGTTTTTAAATACATAAAGCAAAATAAAGCAAATAGAACTCATTTTCTGTCTCCCAAATTCTCCCCTCACTCCCAGCTTCCTTAGGGGACAAACACCCAGACTCAAAACCTCAGTTCCCATCCTTGCGTTCTCACTCTCACCATCCATCTAATATGTTGTCAAGCCTGGTTGTTTTTGATTTTTGTGAAATCTCTTACATATGTTCTCTTCTTTTTCACTCATCCAGCCACCCCTCTAGTACAGGTTCCCATTACCTCACCACTGGACTCACCTGCCAGTTGGTCTTCTGACCTCAAGTCTCTCCCCACTCTGGTCCATTTTCCAGGACATCTTTCTAAAGCCCAGGTCTGATCATGTTATTCTCATCCTTCTCCGAGAACTTTAGGAGCTGCCTATTAACTCTAGTATCAAAAATAAAATTTTCCTTTTGGCTTTTAAAGGCCTTCATAAACTGGTTCCTCCTTGTGTTACCAGTTCTCATACTTCCTTCACCTTTAAATGCTCTGTGATCCAGCAACACTGGCTTTAAAAAATTAAATTAATATATTTTTTAATAATAAATACACCTTTTTTTTAGAGCCGGTTTCTAGCATTTTGTGATCCATGTTTTCTCCCTTCCTCCCCCTCCCTAAGAAAGCAAGTAATATGATTTTTAGTACATGTGTTATAATACAATACATATTTCCATGTTTGTTTTGTTGTGAAAGAAGATATATATATATAACTTATAATAGAGAAAAAAATTCATGGAGGAAATTAAGTGATGAATGGTATGCTTAAATCTGCAGTCAGACTCGGTTAGTTCCTTCAAAGGCAATGGTTATCCTATTTTGTTATGTCTTTTTGTTGTCTTCAAACATATGATTCTCCATCTCTAGACTCTGCCTTTGCACTGGCTGTGCCCCATGCCTAGAATGCCATCCCTACTCACCTATACTTCTTGGATTCCCTGGCTTCCTTTAAGTCTCAGCTCAAATTTTACCTTCTTCCACAGGCCTTCCCTGGTCCTCTCTACTGCTAGGGCCTTCACCTGGAGATTACCTCCCATTTCCAGGCCTTATATGTTGTTTATACTTACTTGGTTGCATTTTACTCTCATGTTAGACCATGAGCTCCTAGAGTTCAAGGATGTTTTTGTGCCTTTCTTCATAGCATCAGCATTTAGCACAGCATTCAGCAAATAAGAAGTGCCTAATAAATGCTTGCTCCTTGTGGAATTAAAAAGGCAAGTGGTATGAAATAGAAACAACCGTTTCATAGAGAAGCTATTTTGTGTCATTCTGTGTATATGGAAATACATTTTTGTTTAATTTCTGAATAAAAAATACATCTTAAAAAGGAAGCTATTCCAAGCATACAAATATGTAGGTCTGAAATCTCAGGGTGATTGAATCATTTCACTCTGAATCTGGCCGCATCGGGTAGGAAGAAGAGAAAATCAGAGCTAAAGAGTAGGGGTTTCTTGCCCTTCTAAGATATTATTGCCTTGAAAAACAAACAGTGTGGAGAAGCAAGAATTATTGGAAACAATAATACACGTTGTATGAAAAGATAAAAAGCCCCAAGCAAATGAAAATGACAGCAATCTGGCTTACAAAATGCATAGCAGATTTAATAATTGCATATACGATTAACTGCATGCTTTTTCCAGGGATTGGTAACGTGAGGACAAACGGGGTTGAAAATTGATAGTTGGCCTTTACGAGGATTTTCCCTGTACATTCTTTTCTCATATTTCAGTGTCACAGGGGTAGAAATTACAGAATATAGGCAGTTTTCTACTTACCACCTATGTGTTAGACATATATTTTTTATTATGTGCTCCTCTAGTATTTTTGTACAGGGTAGAACAGAATGTCTTTAATGATATAGAAAGAGTTCTTTTAAACATAAAGCAATAACCCTTGATTATTTTTCTATGTTCAAGTGAATATTAGAAGCTAGTTAATCCTCCTCACTCCCCCTCATGTTGCTAAAGCAATGATTTGAATGTTTTTCTTTGAGCTAACCCTTCCTTAATGTTCCCAGGTATAGTTTATTATTCTAGAAGAAAAGCACTATATTTCGTGTCCTAAAGATGTATATGCAGTATTATGTTTCAAATGTGTTTGGGAAACGTCATGTTTGGTAAATATTTTCCCTTCTACAATATAAAATGGCACAGACAGCTTAGAAAGAGTTTGGATTCTCTAAATGAAAAATCCTTGTTATAATGTCAAATTAGAGAGAGCACGTTCTAATGTTGTTAATAAAAATAATAACATTTAGCACTGAAATACAGCTTTAAGGTGAGCCTATTGCTTCCTACCTTATCTCAGTAGATCTCCGAGTCTATACTGAGATTTGAAAATGAAATTCTCATATAAAAGAACCGAATGAGATCATTTAGAAGCTTCACATTCTGAGAGGGAAAGGCCCTTTAAATTTAGAATCAAAACTACAAAAGGGGAAAAAATATCCCTGCCTTTGAAAAGAGAGATATAGATTTCAGCCTGGAGAATTTAGCCTT
This sequence comes from Monodelphis domestica, assembly GCF_027887165.1. Lineage (NCBI taxonomy): Eukaryota > Metazoa > Chordata > Mammalia > Didelphimorphia > Didelphidae > Monodelphis > Monodelphis domestica. The sequence goes on along the minus strand of NC_077235.1, from coordinate 11,849,958 downwards.
TTCAAACAATAGAAGCCTGTAAAATTTTAAGACATTGTCGAAATATGTTATTAATATTTTTGTTTCTATTACCTAAGAGTGTCTTTCATTAATTAGAATCTATATTTTTAAGACATGGTCAATAGAGAATCATCAGGGACCCTGTGTAGCCAAACCATAGGCTTTTCCCTTTATTGTTTAATAGACCTTGAGCTAAATAGACAATATCTATGAGAATATTTCCAAAACAATTTCTGTTGGAAAAGAAAAAAGCTGTTAGCTGAAAATCAAGTGAGAATAGAAATCCTTTATGCTTAGCAGAAATTCTTGATTCTCACAAGACATGACAACTAGAAAATTGTTTTTAGATTTTAAAATCTCAAAATTAAAAAGACCTTTAGCTTTTGTTCGGAGAATTTCCTTCTATATGAGGAAGCTAACTATTGGCCATCTGGAACACAACATTTAAAACAGGATGACTTGAGGCTGAATCCTGTTGTAGAAACTAGATATCTAATGAACCTCTGGCTAGTTATTTCAGCTTTCTTAGCCTCAGTTTCCTTATCTGTAAAGTAGCATCTCTCTGGGTTATTGTGAAGATCAAATGAAATATCTTGTATAAAGCCCTTTGTAAACCCACAGGACTAAAAAGAAATATTATTACTCTTATTATGATAATATATTCATGAAGACATTGCTTAGAATGTCCATGTACATATAATTAACTTAGTTATTTTTCTTCTATAAATCTGACTCCTATTGCTATAGCCTATTCAAATAACTGTGCATTTAATATTGTTGTTGCTCTTCTCTGGATATGAGTTCTTTTGCTTTTCCCACCTATTCCTTCCATTTTCCTTGACCATCTCTTGGGCTTAACAAACAAGAGCCATGGCAGACCAAAATTTCAGGACATAAGACAGGGGCTCTTAACTTTTGTGTCTCATGGACCCCTTTGGCAATCTAGTAAAGCCTATAGATCCCTTCTCAGAAGAATATTCAAAATGCATAAAGCACAAAGGATTACAGCATAAACCAATTACAATGAAATGTAGTTATCGAAATATTTTTAAAATAAATTCACAGACCCCAGAATAAGAACCGCTGATTTAAGATAAAATCCCACAAATTCCTGGATTTTATCTATTTCCTTTTTCTTTTTCATTAGATTAGCATAAAATTATCATTGATTAGCATTCCTCTAGATTATAAAAATCTGAACTCAAAATCTGATATTGCAACGTGGAAATAACTGCAGATAAAAATTGCCCTGCATGATTAAGCACAAGGGAAAAGCAAAGGAAAAGGGCTTCCCATGGATATAAGGCACTTACTGAAACCTACAATAGTAAGTTCTGATTGCTTTTAAAATGTTACGGACTTATTAGCCTGCCTTGACCTCTTGGAATTTGATTAATATCTATACCGTAATTATTAAAGATAAAGTCAGAGGGAATGGAAGAAGTATGATGCATGTTGAGATTTAAAATAATGTCACAATCTCCTCCTTAGCCCTTATTATATTTATAAAATCAGACATCTCTCTAGAGAAATGAGGTAATTATCTGGTCACCCAACTAATCACCTATCTGCTGACATGTGTGATGGAATTACACGCAACCAAGGCAAAGATTTCTGGCCATTTATATGGTTATTATTGTAACTGATGGTTAGTTACTAAACATTGGCTATATACTAAATATCTGCTAATGGCTATTGATTTGGGATTATTGGTTATTACTATTATTATTATGGCTTTAGTTATTCACTCAATTATTAGATTCTGATTGATCATTGTTCAGTGTTGGTTATCAAGAGTGGATTATTTGCCATTTATTATTAATGATCAAATTATAGGTTATCTGCTTTGCATAGTACTTATTTTATTTTTGTGACTACTGGTTTGGGTTATTAAGTCACTGGATAATGGCTAGATAATCTTAGGATGCTTATTTTGCCTCATAAAATTATTTCTTCATGCTTTGTCACTCACTGGTGAACTTCAAAATCTATTACTCAACTCTACTGCTTGTAATAGAATCTTGAACAATAAATTTGAAAAATAATTAATGGTCGTTCACTCCGATAGCTTTAGGTAGGTCAAATTTTCAAGTTTCTGCCTATGCCTGTTATTGTGTAATGGTTTTCATCCCCAGAGACTAGAATCTCCATTCCATGTGGAAAGTTCTTGAAATGATACTCACATGTGCTCTAATCACTAACAGTACTATTGACAAGCCCTTCCATCAGGGATCCAGGACCTCACTCCAATATTCGTGCCCAAAGGTTGGCAAAGAAGCAGACGCAGAGTGAACGTGCTGGTAATCTCTCTCCTCTCTGGGGAAAAGGACAATGAATTGGCAAAACAATTCCTACAGCTTCAGATACATTAAGCCATATTAGGCAATGCTATTACGTAGCAATGATGTCCTAAGTAAGCCCCTACCATGACTCTCTAGAAATCCCATGAATTCACTGTACTGTGTAAAATCTCATATCGACGTTTTTATTTGTGGAATGATAATTTCTATAATTGATGTTTGCCTTCAAAATAATTTCACATCAATGTAGGGATGTGCTAGTAGCACCAAAAAAGAGGAATTGAAAGTGTTTAAAACCTAATATGAACCCAGTGTGCACAAATGATATTTTCACTATCGTATACTGTGTTACGGTTGTGAAACAACCGTAAAGTCATATCATTAATGTTAACAAAGTAACAACTATACTGAGTTCTAAAATGTAAACAGCAAAACTTCCTATAGGTGGTGAAACCTCTTGAGATTACAATTTTGATTTGATCGCTGTTGGAATGCAGGTCCCAGTGTTTATGCTATGGAGTCAATAACACACCAAGCTAGGAAAAATGTCAACAGCTGTCCAAAAGGACTGATGACTGGTACCTCCAGCTGTCACAGCGAGTTCCAGGTATCTGTAGTTTGTAGGAAAAATGGAGAGGATGATTTTATGAAAGTAATGACAGCAACCTCTCAAGTCACTTCTCCTGTTGTGTTGTTCCCTTTTGAATGGGGAAGTTTCCCACCTGTGATGCCACAGACCTTGTTCTTATGCTCCTTGGGTAATGTGGAGTTATGAGTTATAAATTGGCCATTCCCAATTATTTCTGGGTCTTTCACTAGTGTAAAAAAGAACTGGAAAAACATCTGTTTCAATTTGCTTCATGAGAGATCACTTTGCAATTGTTAAAAGTTCCATCCAGGAATACTATTGTGCTAAAAGGAATAATAAAGTGGAGGAGTTCCATGGAGACTGGAACAACCTCCAGGAAGTGATGCAGAGCGAGAGGAGCAGAACCAGGAGAACATTGTACACAGAGACTAATACACTGTGGTATAATCGAACGTAATGGACTTCTCCATTAGTGGCGGTGTAATGTCCCTGAACAATCTGCAGGGATCTAGGAGAAAAAACACTATTCATAAGCAGAGGATAAACTATGGGAGTGGAAACACCGAGGAAAAGCAACTGCCTGAATACAGCGGTTGAGGGGACATGACAGAGGAGAGACTCTAAATGAACACTCTAATGCAAATATTATCAACAATGCAATGGGTTCAAATCAAGAAAACATGTAATGCCCAGTGGATTTACGCATCGGCTATGGGGGGGGGGTGGGGGGGAGGAAAAGAAAATGATCTATGTCTTTAACGAATAATGCTTGGAAATGATCAAATAAAATATATTTTTTAAAAAAAAGAAGTTCCATCCAATCAATTAATGCATTATGGCATGGTCAGTTTCAATAGGCCCAATGATGGAAACACAAAAGTGAAATAATTTTGCTTTAAGAATCATCTGTTTTCCCTTTTGTTGTAAGTACCAGCATTTAAATGATCACTGATGTACAAACATATTGATGCAGGGTTTAGAGATCATTAAGAAATAGAGTGGATCAGAGAACTCATATACCTTCTAGTGAAGGCAAGACACCTTTATACCATGCCACTGTCAAAATAATATTTTATCCATGAGCAAAAAGAGGTTGGAGGAGGAGAATGGGCATTATTTTCATTGAAACAATTAGGAGACTGTTGTTTTAAAACCTCCTTTTTAACCTCAATGTCCATTTTGAATTGTTCTATTTGTCAGGGATATTTCACTGCAAAAGTGAAAGAGGAAGCTATTTATTCCCCACAATGTGTAGACCTTTAAAAACACACAGATTGCTTTATCTAATTCCATTTTCTATTCCTCTGAACATGTATTTGTAATGTTTGCTAATAATTAGAATGGATGGCAATTTTCCTTGTAAAAAAGAAGACATTGTTAAAGTTACTACAAGAGTTTGAAAGAATTTAGTCCCACGTCTGATGGGCTCCACTGTCTACCAGTAGTGACAGAAGCATCCAGTTTAGAGTACAAATTATAAAAGAAAGTGCAAGACTGCACAGATCCAATAGCATTCTCTGCCAGGAAGGACAGTTACACTGATGATCTTTGTATCCCCAGCACTGACCTAGCACATCGCTGGACATTGCCTGAATGTCAAAGTGCTCAATAAATGCCTGATGATGGACAAAACGATTACGTGATTCTCACTGTTCCATGTCACCCAGAGTCCACAAGGGCAGCAGAATGATCAACAGTCATTCTTTCTAAAATCACATACCTGAGATTTGAAATGACCCTGGAATGAAAGAGTGTTGCTGCACCTATCACTGAAAAGTATGGTCAGACATTATGAGATGCTTTTGTTAGAGAAGTTTTATCATCAAAAAAATATGAACATTTCCATATACACAACTGTACACAAAGCGCCAATTACATATCAAACCATGTCACCATTTTATACCAATTCCTATTCTTAAAATAGGGTTTAGTGATATCTTATGTTTTTGTAGTGCCTAAATTTGCTTCAGAAGCATTCGCTTAACTCCTATCAGAGAGCCACCTTATATGCCAAATATTTTTTTTAAAAATCTGATCATACCAAAAAAATCAACCAACACATTAAAAAGCCCAGCATAGGAAATGTTCCTATCCTAATCCTATCCTAATCGAAGGAATTCTCACCTTGGCAAAGGAGTTGGGGGACATGTCTTCTCATTTCTCTTCATGTATTATAATTTGTTCATCTTTTCTCTTGTCTTCTATCCATCCATCTATCCATCCATCCATCCATCCATCCATCTATCATCTATCTTTTTTGTCTTGTTATCACAATATCACAAATATCACAAAAATGCATCTACAAAACTTTTTGGTGAATAAGGGATATAACTTTTTTATCAATGACATCTTTGCTGTGTATGACTCTAGTGGGATCTCTGAGTCAAAGTGGACAGTAAGTAACCTTATTTCCTCAATTCAAAATTGCTTTCCCAAATGGTTACGCTGATTCCACCAATAATATACTATAGACTTAAATATAATGGGAAGAATAAATCCATTAGCATACAACTGGATTATCAAAACCTGAATGCAAAAATCTGTCTTTCTACACAACCTTTCCAACATTGACCGCTGCCATCTCTGAGCATCTCATCCAATTTCTAAGGTGTGAGTAGAATCCTCAGGATTTAGTTTGCACTTCTCTGTATTTAGCCAGAATCTATTGTTTTGATAATCACTGCTTTATAGTATAATTTGAGATCTGGGACTGCAAGGCCTCCTTCCTTTTCCTTTGCATTTTTTTCATTATTTCCCTGGATATCCTTGATCTTTTTTTCTTCCAATTGAACTTTGCTATGATTTTTTCTAATCCAGTAAAAAGTTTTTTGGTAGTTTAATGGTGTGTTGGAGGACAAAGGACAACACGGCCATCCAATGCAGCTGAGGAAGTCTCCAGGTATAACGACTTTTCGTGCCACTGGACCCAGGCTTCCAACGCCGAGAGAGTGGGACTGTTTCTGTGCATCTGCTTTTCCACTTAAATCTTCATGCACAAGTGTCTTTGTGCACAAAAACGTCATCCTCGGTTACCGAGAGACTACTACCACTAATATTATTCTTAGAACTGTTTGTTCATATGAAAAACACTTGTTGAATAAATTTGAGATACAAAATTTTACCCCCATGCAACTTCTTCCCTTTTTATCTTAGATGCCACAAATTTGTTTGTGAAAAAGTTAAATTTGTATACTCTACAGCAATTTCATAAAAATTTATTATAAAGTAAAACTGTAAGTCTCCATTTCATACTATTTACTTAAAATATAATAAATTAAAAAACTATTATCTTCTGGGCTTTCTTCTGGTCTTCCTTCTGTTTTCTTATGTACATTTTAAACAAGATTCAATGACTTTTCCCACTTATTACTAACTCATTAATATATTTCCTCATTCAAAATGGAGGGGAATAAAACTCTTATAAAAACAATCAAACAAAATTAATTCCACTATTGCCATGATGAAAAATAATATTCCATTCATGTCATAGTTCTTGTTGAGACATTGACCAGTAGATAGACACTCTCTTAGATTTTAGATCTTTGTCTTGCTTCCCTACTTTTCCCCTTTTTAATGTCTACTTCAAGATTCACTGTATTTCTTTGATACTTAAAGTCCTTGTAGGACTTTTTCCCTTACTAAGGGAGCTCTGTCTTTTATCAATGACATCCCAGAGAATTTTTTGTTGTTGTTATTTTTCCAGAGATGACTTGAGGATTCTTTCTTAACTTTGTCTGAGGGTTCTAATGCATCTGGGGGGTTTTCCCTTATGATTCCTGAAATACAGTATCAATATTTTTATCCTAGTTTTTAGAATTACAACAATTACTTTTTAAAACAACTAACTCTCCTTGAACTGTTATTTAAGCCTGTTGTTTATATCTTACATATGTTTCTATTTTTAGTATTTCAATATTCTGATTTTGTCTAATATTTCTTGCTGCCTCATGGAATTATTGATTTCTAAATAATCTATTCTAACTTTCAGGGAGTCTATTACTTTGGAAAGGCTAATTACTTTTTGTTCTTAGCTATTTATTCTCCTTCCAATTCTTTCCTCCAGAGTGTTGATTTCTTTTTTAATTTTTTGCTTTATTTTTCTAATAATTCATGTAGTCATTATAGAAAATCCATTCTTTCTTTGGAACACCTGACACTTCCCGTCACAATTTCTATCCAGCAGATCAATCCTACTAGTGAGAAAAATTCCCTTCAACTTCATGGAAGGGATCCAAACCTTTATCCTGCTGTCTATCAACATTGCTTTTCACTATTACAGTAACAGACATGAACCTACAATATCACATTGAGAAAGTATCTGCCTTGGAATGCTTCCATTTTCCTCCTGACTGTTCTATATACAGTCCATACATTCACTTTAGGAAGTGAACACCTGTGTTTCTTGTTGCACTGTAATATTTCAATAAGATCAAGGAAGAAAAAAAAACTCCCAGGATACCAACTACTTGAAGTTTATATTGATATTCCTTTCTACTTAGTTGGATTTTGTTTTATAACTCTCCATCTACAGTTTCCAAAGAATACTTTAGAGTGATTCTTGTCTTATTTGTCTCTTCAGCCCTACTTCCTGCATTGAGGCACTATGGACAGGTTCTGTTCTTTTTTGTGCTTGGAGGTGGTGTGTTTGTCTCAATCCAGGTCACTTGAGATCCTGAACTGATCCCTTTCTTCCTGGATCATCCCACCCTCCAATTTGTGGGATTCAGTGTACCAAATCTATAGATTCCTCTATAGCATCTCAAAAAAGTTTGCTAGAAACTTTCAGAGTCCTGAGGCATCTGACTCTGTGTGCTTTCATGCCTGTATTTGTCCCTGCCTATCACTCCTGGAGGTTTTCTATGGATTTCTGACTAATGTGAGGTTCCTCTTATTGCAGCCAGCTATAAAGCCCTGCAGACTACATGTGTTTCTGACTTGTATCTGGCTATGGCTATCTGGAGTATCATCCCAGGGCAGGATTCAGCAGTGGTTTCACTCCCTATTGGCCTTGGGCTTCTGGTTGACTTTTTGCACATTTGCACACATAAGAAATTACTTTGTTATCTTACTCGATTTCTTGTTCATTACCTTGGTTTATATGATGTTCAGGCTTTGCTAGAGAAGATGTGAGGGAGCTGACCTCTTTACCTCCATTTAGATAGCTATCTTGGATGGAAGTAAGCACATGAAATTTTATAAGACCTCATAACAACAGGTATCTAATTAAAAGACAAGACTAAGCATACCAAGTACAAATACTAATGAAACATATTAAACATTTTCACCAAAATGAATAAGAAGCTATTTCTTGACCACCTAGATTCTTATTACAACTTCAACAAGAAAACTGAGTTCATTCTTGATAAAAAAAAAAAACAAAACATCCCTTAATTCCACAGGAGGAGTCTATATTATCATGTCCTATTACCAATTAACATTGCTCGCCACCATCAGAGTCCCAGGCAAGGACCCAAAACATCAATCATGGGAACAAACCTCTACCATGGGATGCCTGCCATCCCTTATCCTCTATCCTGCATAATGTGCACACATTCCCCCTAGGAATTGGGCACTTCTGCCTTCTGTTCTGAAAATACCCATACTCTAATGGATATTTTACTTAAAATGAATCTCAGGATGGACACTTCAGCCTTACTCTAGACCAGCCATGGTGAAGTATTGGCATGCTTGCAGAGCTGGCACTAGAGTTGTTGTTCCATTCTCCTTCTTCCTAGTGCCCAAGGGCATTTTTGCCTGTTCCACCCCTCTGTCCAGCCTCCCAAAGTAAGCATTTCCTCCCCCTGCTCTCTCAGGTAATGGGGTTTGGGGTTGGGGTAGGCTCACAGACTGCTTGAATTTGCCCTCTGGGCATGTGAACTCAAAAACCTGCACCAGCACTGCTCTAGACCATATATATCCTTTATCCCTATACTGTCTAGAAACTAGAAACTGGATCCAGACCTTGTTCCCCAGATCCCTTGACCTAAGAATCTCATCCTGGATGCCCCCTTTATCCCTCAAACTTAGACTTCTGGAGCTTTGTCCTTTTATTTTACTACAATCAGAACCCTCTGTCATCCCAAGACTGGTAATATCACCTGACTACTACTCTAAGCATTCCCACTATTCATTTTGTATACATGAATCTATTACGAAGGGAAACAATTGAATTAATCTAAAAATACTGCACAACAGGGAACTATGGCGGCAGAGAGAAACAGGCACTATATTTTTCCTTTTTTCTGACAAGAGTAATGCCATTTTAGATTGAGTCTCCACTTTGGTATTTAACAAGCAGTCATATCCAACCCTTATGGTTTATCTCCCTTTACTCCAATTCTGAATGCAAGACCAGTCCAAAAAAGAACCATCCTTTCGTAGATCTCCGAGGCCAATGGCAGATTGGAAGAACAGAAAGGTGTTGGATCCTCTTTCCTCCCCCTGTGAAACACAACAAACTATCCGCAAGGCCACAATGACCATGTATTTTTCAGCATACTATAAGCACCTACAGGAAACAGCTTATATTCAGAAGCTTACTTGCTTCAGAGACACACTTTTTTACACACCAACCCCTTATTTCTACCTGCTGATGATTGTGACAAATGTATGTAATGAAATACTTTTAATGATCTTTCCATGTTGTTTTTCATTGCTATCTTATCATTGTATTCTATCTCTCACGTCATTCTACACTGATTCATACAGCTTCCTAGTTTCCTTTGAAACTGTCCATTTTGTCATTCCTTATGGTACAATAATATTATATGATATTCACAAACCATAACTGGTCTCATCATTCTGCCATACATAGAACTTTTGTTTTTAGTTATTTGATGACCAATAATGGCATCACTGAGCGAAAGAGAAAAAATCCATTGATGCCTCAATAAGATCCTGAAAAGTGAGTTTATACACACACACACACACACACACACACACACACACACACACACACACTGACTTCAATGTAAATTGGGCCTAGTCAATGACATTATGTTGGAAATATGATTCAGGGCCAAGAAGCATAAGGGTCTGAAAGTTAATACGATACTCAGAAGTTCCAGAAGTCTGTATCACAAACATTTTCAAGAAATGACTCAGAGTGTTCTCAATTACGGTAAGTATTAGACACTATCACAAAAAATAAAATTGACAATGTTCAATAAATTCAATCAATATTTAAGTGTGAATTATATGTCAGACACTATGCACATAGCACATTGGGGATACAAATAAAAAAGAACCTCTGCCTTTCAAGGAGCTTACAATCTATTAACTGTAATTATCTGAATGGCATGAAAATTGTTGGTTACTGATTTGGTAGTCATTTCAGAAGAATCTGTATCTATTCAGATCAGACCTTGAATTAATTAGAGTAAAACTCAAAATTATGGCCAAATCAGAAAAAGGCTTAATGATAAGGACTCTAGATACAATTACAGTAACACACTGACCTATTCAAATTAGTTATTGACTGAAACTGAAAAAGCAAAAGCAAGAAATTTTTTATCACCATTTCCTAAAGAAGTTTAACTAATGTATAACATTGGCTACAGTGAGGAAGCCAGATGGACCTAGAAACCTCCTCAACCAGCAAACCCTTGCTTACAAAATGGAAAGATATGACAACTAAGGTCTACACTGCTCAAAACTCATTTGTAAAATGTCAGAAAGGATGATGGTAGGAGACTGTAAGCAATATTGTCTTACTAAGAGTAAAAGGGAAAATGACTAGACAGAAATCTTGGTGTGAGACCTAACAAAGTCAGAACATCCCAAGAGCATTTATAAAGGGAATTGGAAGTAGGACAATGAACAAATGAAAAATGGAACAGATATGCCAATAATTCTATAGCAATCTGTTTTCATCATTTGGACTCTAATATCTCAGTCCCTAAAGTACAATATCAAAACGTAGAAATGGAGCTAAAGAAAATAAAGATGGGAAGAACACCTGAACCAGACAAAGGGCACACAGGAGGAGACACAATTTTGAGGACAGTGAAGGATCAATTTTCAAGATCTCTTAAAGGGGAAGATAAAAAATAATTGGGGAAAATGGTGTTCTCTCCAAAAAAAGGCTACTGGGAGAATTTTAGTTAACTATCTTGACCCATATTGCCTACTTTCTCAATCAATTCCGAACATCATGAAAACAATTACCTAGTCACATTTTGAGGAAAGATCTCCTTGCTAAAAATGTGAGAAAGGAAATAGGCAGGCTTGTATAATTTTTCTTCCATGCAGACAACATCTTTACAGTCAAATAACTAAAAGTTATAGGGAATATAAAACTCAGTTTTGGTTGATTGTTAAAGAGACAAACACAAAACAAAATTAAAAAAAAGACAAACACATCTAACTCCTTTAAACAAAAATGTTCCCTATGTTTAAAGCCCCTCCTTCATTTAGTTGTCTCTTATCCATATAATGTATGGAGAATATCTAAGGTATCTTGTTAAATGCAACCATAGAGATATAACACTGTTTCATAATCCTGTTATTATCACTATCATGCAAAATATAAACAATGATGAGCTCACCAAATAGTTCAAATGCTCATCAAAGGAGTTTGCCACATTCAATGAGACTATCCTCAAAGAGGAATAGCTCAACTGGGATGATAAACTTGAGATGTTTCCCTCTGCGGACCACACTGATGACTTATTTCATTGAGCTACAGAATACCATGAAGCTTGTTCAATGAGACCCATAAACACGTTCCAAAATGACCAGCCATATAACTCATATGGGAAAATGTAAATAGATGAAGAGTGACTCTTGTCTAAATGATGACATGTAGTTGGGTGAGGAGGGCAGACCACTGAGGTAGTACTTCAGAGCATATATGGTGGATAGGCTCTGCAGGTAGATGGTAACAGAGCCCTCACGTTCCAAGTTTGAAGGAACTCAAGAGGGCTTCCAGCCCAACTTAGACCTAAACAAGAAAGTCCTTCCTTTTAGACAAATAGGCATCCAGGCTATTAGTGAAGATCTCCAGTTAGAGTGAAACCCACTATCTCCTGAAGCAAGTGATTCCACTTTCATGAATCTCTCATTATTAGGAATGGTTTTTCCCACTTATATAAAGCTGAAATTTCCCTCTTAGCAACTCCTACCGAATATTCCTTCTACCCCTGAAGACACGTGACAGCTCTTCAAATACATGAAGACAGCTATCAGCTTCTTTCTATGTAATCGATTCTTCCAGCTAAACATCAGTTTCTTCAACTGAGGTTCACATGGCACTACCAAAAGGGCTTTTACCTTGCTAGATTCCCCCTCTTCAGTTTAGCAATGTCTTTCCTACAGTGTGGTACTCAGATGTGATCTGAACCAAAACAGAGCACTCTTAGAGATTATGACTTCATGTTACAAATATATGTTTAATGTACATGTATGCATATGATATCTCTCTCAGATCTGCCCCTTTGGCACTACTTATACATCCACACCCTTAGTTCTGGGCATCATCATCTCTATAAGAATTATTACATTATCTGCTAATTTCTCCCCCTCTAGTCTGTCCTCCACACAGCTGCTGAGGTGGTTTTTCTTCAATCTAAAGCTGACAACATGACTTCCTTGCTCAAGAAACTTCAATGGCTCCCTCTAATGTTATCCAGAATAAAATATCAAGTCCTCTGTTTGCCTTTTAAAACCCTTCACAATCTGGCTCCATTCTCCCTTTCCAGACTGATGACACATTCCTCTCCTCTATATACTCTATAATCCAGCCATGTTCAGGTCATATGATTCTGTGTTCCATTTACATGTTTTGTCACAGGCCATCTCCCACATTGGCAATTTACTTCCTTCTCAATTAAGAATTGGTATGCTCCATGTTCTAGCTTCTTGGTCCGTTCTTTCTCAATCTAGTTTCTATTTATCATGGATATACTTAAAGAGAGGCAGAACTGGAGCAGTTGGTGGAGAGTTGGCCTCTAAGCCAGGAAGATCTAGGTTCTAGGTACATCATTTATGCACACGTACTCTGGATTCTAGGTCAGAGGTGTCCACAACATTGCTAAGCCAGATAAAATGCCACTGGGCAACATTTAACAAAATAAATAGAAGTACAATAGAACAAAGATAATGATAATAATGATAATACGTGGTATCCTCGGTCAATATGGGCCCAGGTCTTTGTACTGATGAAACTCACAATCCAGTATGTCCCTGCTGTCTCTCCTAAAAGAATGTAAGTTTACTGAGGGCAGGGGTTGTTCCATGTTCGTCTTTGTGTGTAAGCATCTAGCACAGCATCTGGAACTTAGTAGTTGCTTAGTAAGTATTTGTTGATTAAAATATTTCTGAACATCAAAGATCACAAATTTATGACAGGAAAAGGGAATTTTTTCCCTTAGAGTTTATCTAGTTCAAATGCTTCCATTTTACAAATGAGGAAATTGAGGCCCAGAAAGGATGTCAATAACTTGCACAAATTACACATATAATTCTGGTGTGAGGATGTGGAGTCACCCATTGGGAAGCAGAAGGGACGTTGGAGGCCATCTACTCTCAAGGGATTGATGTGAAAATTGAGGCCAAGAAAGGAGAAGATAATTGCTCCAAGTCACAGTGATAGTAAATGGCAAAGCTACCACTCCCCCCTACCCATTCTCTGTCTTAAGATTTAAACATTCTTGTGTGTCATAAAGGTCTGGGCAAGGGTTCTGAGAGCATAAAATTACTTAAGTAGTTAAACCAAGATTCTCTGTTTTTAAAGAATTTGATTAACCAGCTATAACACACACACACACACACACACACACACACACACACACACACACACATTTTTTTTTTGGCTCCCTACCTAAAGGATTGTTATGTGTCATAGTGGACAGAGTACTGTGCCTGGAATCAAGAAGACCTGAGTTCAAATATGACTTCAGACATTTATTAGCTATGTGATCTGAGACAAATCACTTAACCTCTGTCTGTCTCGGTTTCTTCAACTGTAAAAAGAGAATAATCAGAGAATCTCCCTTGCAGGGCTGATATAAGCCTCAAATAAGAAAATATTTGCAAAATACTTAGCACAGTGCCTGGCACATAGTAGGTATTATTTAAAAACATTCCATTCCCCTTCTGTTTCCTACCGCTCCACTCCAACTTCCAAAAAACTGAGCAACATGTGTCTACATAGAAATCTTAGGGACATGTACATAGAATCTCTTTCCTCAACCCCTAATACTATATTTCCAAGTAATAGGACATAAACCATGGGAGAAGCTTTTGTCTGAGAAGAGGGACCTAATGGTGTAATAATTACAGATTTAGAGGAACCTGGTGAGAATATAAAGCCATTAAGACTTGGAGTGAGATGCATTTGGGGACAGATTTCAGTAAACCTGGTATTGGAATATTATACATTATAGGCCACCAGCCAAAATGGGACAATGACTTGAGCACATAAAAAAAGGCTTGTAAAGAAGCCAGAGGAACTTTTAACTTCCCCAGCCTAGACTGGCTGCCTTTGTTCCAGGAGCCTAGACTTGGAGATGCTTGTATCTCTGGAACACAAATGCATATTGGATCTATGGGCTTGTCAGCACCTAAGATGAGAGACTCCCTCCACTCAGCTCTGTCCTGTACCACCACATACCTGCAATGGAATACATGCATCTGTGCCTTGACACTGTTTTAAGGCTGAATGCTGAAAGGGCTGAACTCTGCTTCAGAAAGAAAAAAGCCTGCTGCATTTTCTAATGGGTGATGGAGCCCAAGAGGGTCCAAACACGGGGTGTGTTGGTGGCCAGATGCAGAATGAAAGCTTTACCAGTTTGTAAAAATCTAAATGATGCTAAAGATAACAAAGCAAAATCTCACTGGTTCTGGATGGAAACATAGTTTATTTGACATTTGAGATCTGGGGAAATGCAAATGAGGGGGAATGTTGGGAGCTGAAATTGTGGTATAAAATAATGAAGAAAGGCCAAGTAGCAACTCTTCAAAAAGAGAAAATGGTGGAACAGAGGCTCATCTGATATCACTTAAAGCATCCTAACATTTTATGCCATGGACCCCTTTAGCCATCAGTCTAGGGACGCCCAGGGATCCCTTCTCAGAATGGGATTTTTATGTGCTTAAAATAAGATAGGCACAATTACAAAGGAATTCAGTTATTTGGAACTATAGTTATCCAAATCTTCTTAAGAACATAGACCCTAGGATGAGAACTCCTGTTTCAAAGAGACAGAATCTATAGGGTAAGGAAGTCAAACAAGGATGGAATTGGAGAGGAAGGAGTACTACAGGCTTACATGTCTGTCAGGGAAAATATACTATCAACTAAATCAGCAGAGGGAGTCACGATGGACACACAAGACCCTCAGGTCTTGGTCAAATGTTCCATGAACTTCTATAGCAATGTGACAAGGGACTTCATTCAATGTCATTTTTGACTTCACTTAGTGAACCCTAGAGTCATTAAAAAAATGAAACAATAACTTCAACAAAGTTTCAGTATATAAAACGAATTAGAAAACCATCAGCATCTCTTTATATAACCAATAAAACCCAGCAGGAAGATATCAAAATAAAAATTCCATTTAAAATAACTAAAGGATATACAAAATATTTCATAGTCTATCTACCAAGACACACACATAAGCTACATAATTACAAATACAAAATATTCTGCACAAAAATAAAGAGATACTTAAATAATTAAAGGAATATGATGCTCAGAGGTAGAGTGGGAACCAAAAAGCCACCTTTATTTAAAAAAAAACCCTTATCTTCTGTCTTAGAATCAATACTGTACATTGGTTTCAAGGCAGAAGAGTGGTAAGGGCTAGGCAATGGGGGTGAAGTGACTTGCCTAGGGTCACACAGCTAGGAAGTGTCTGAGGTCAGATTTGAACCCAGGACCTCCCATCTCTGGACCTGGCTCTCAATCCACTGAGTCACCCAGCTGCCCTCCAAAAAGCCACCTTTAAAATGATACCAGCTAAATGAATGTATATATTCAATGCCATACCAAACTACTAAAAGATTTATTTTTCAAACTAGATAAAAAAAGAAATTCATCTAGTAGAACAAATAATCAGGAATTTCAAGGGATATAATAAAACAAAGTTAAAAGCAACCTAGCCATGCCAGATCTCAGGCTACACTACAAAGCTTTAATCATGTAAACCATTTAGTACCGGTTAACATTTAGAGAGGTTGATCAGTAGAAATGATAATGTTCACAACATGCGGAAGCAAACCAAGCTAGCAACATAGAATTTAATAAACTCAAAGACCCCTGATACTGGGGGAAAGACTCCATATTTGAAAAAAAGTTTCAGGAAAACAGGAATACATTCTCATAACAATTGATTTTAGACTGACATTTCATAACATATACTAAGATAAACTATAAATGAACACGTAGATATTGAAAAAATACATCATTAAAATACATCATTAACTAATTAGATTAGAAAACTAATTTTATATAAACAGAAGCAAAGCAGCAAAGAATAAGAGGGAAATAGTTAACATGGGAGAAAAAAGAACAAGTCTATTTGATAAAAGTCTCATTTCCAAGATATATAATAAATTGATTCAAATTTCTAAGAATAAGGGCCATGCTCCATCTGATAAGTGGTCAAAGGCTTAAAAGACAATTTTCAAATAAAGGAATCTAAGGTATCAAAAGGCATAAGGAAAATGCTTCAAATCACTAATGATTAAAGAAGCAAATTTAAGCAAGTCTGAGAAGTCAACTCATGTCTGAAAATATGGAAAAGTGACCCAAAAAGGAATATGACAAATATAGGAGATATTGGGGGGAAATAAGCGACATTAGTATACTGGTGGTGGGTAATGAATTAGTTCAGCCATTCTGGAAAACAGTTTGAAGATACGTTCCATAAGGTACTAAGTTTTGTACACCTGGAGATATTACTACCAGCCCTATATTCCAAACAGATAATGAAAAGAGGGAAATTACCTCTTTATTCAAAAATGTTTTATAGCAGCTTCGTTTATGGAAGCAAAATCCTGGAAACCAGGAAGCTGCGAATCACTAGGGAATGGCTAAACAAATTATGACATATTAATGGAATGGAATGCTACTGTACCATAGGGAGTGATTAAATGTAGGGTTTTTGACATTTTTTCTGTATGTCATAGATCCATTAGATGGTCTGGTGAAGTCTATGGAATCTTTCATAAAAGGTTTTAAATGCAGAAAATAAAATATATAGGATAATGAGAGAAACCAATTCCACTGAAATATAATTATCAACCTATTATTTTTTTAACCCCCACCTTCTGTCTTGGAATCAATACTGTGTATTGGCTCCAAGGCAGAAGAGTGGTAAGGGCTAGGCAATGGGGGTTAAGTGACTTGCCCAGGGTCACACAGATGCGAAGTGTCTGAGGCCAGATTTGAACCTAGGACCTCCCATCTCTAGACCTGGCTCTCAATCCCCTGAGCTACCCAACTGCCCCCACAACCTATTATTTAAAAAAAAACAAGTTCATAGTTTCCAAGGTAAAATCCCTTGTGCTAAAGGGGTGGTTTCAGAGAAATGTGGAAAGACTTGAATAAACTGATACCCAAGGAAGTTAATGGAACCAGGAGAACAGTATCTTCAATAACAACAACATTGTTAAGACAAATCACAAAAGAATGAAGGATTCTGATCAATAAAGTGCCAAACTATAATCTCAGAAAACAGTTGATAAAGGATATTATCCATCTGCTAACAGCAGTAATGAACTTCAGATGCAGAACAAGAGAGAATAAAATTTTCTCACATGACCAACATGGGAATTTGCTTTTCTTGATTGCCCATTTGTTAGAAGTTTCTTTTCCTTTTCCTTTTTCCCAATAGAGGGTGGGAAGCAGGAGGGATAAAATTATTCCTATTAATTGGAAAAAATTAAATACAGCAAAAATGAATCACTGAGATCCATAAAAATAGAATAGCATAAGACAGATCAATATAAAGAAGACCTGGAAGCTATATTTTAAGAAATAATGAATGAAAACTAACTTAAGTCTATTAGAACCAAATGGAAAAGTAAATAAAGTAAGAATCCTCTGACCACCTCCTCAAATGAATCCCCAAAGAAAATGTCCAAGGAATAAAATAGCCAAAATCTGGAACTCCAGCTTCATAGGAATAGAAATCCTATAAGCATCAAGATAATGTTCAGTTAGTAAGGAAGCAATTGGGACCACATAATAGCTGTAGCTTCTACTCTAAATAAGAGGAGATTTATAATATTATATATTTATAATATATATATTATACTTATAATATATATTATATATAATATATATATTAAAATAATATAATCCCAAAGGTAAAATATACAACCCTATAATCAAGAACAACCTTCCACATGAAGCTGAATATAGTCTTACAAGGGGAAAAAAGTCAACAAATTTTAACAGAACCGAGAATTTGTAGCATTTTTCATTGAAAGACTACAGCTGAGTAGGAACTCTGAAATTAAAACAAAAGAATCAGGAGAAACCTAGAACCAAGAATTTATTGCAGCAATTTGAAGGAGCTGTTTGATGGTAGAGGGCTGAAATTCCAGT
Organism: Monodelphis domestica; assembly: GCF_027887165.1. Classification (NCBI taxonomy): domain Eukaryota; kingdom Metazoa; phylum Chordata; class Mammalia; order Didelphimorphia; family Didelphidae; genus Monodelphis; species Monodelphis domestica. The sequence continues at coordinate 11,831,516 of NC_077235.1, read as the reverse complement.
CGAGGGAGAAGGAACAAGCATCTCTGCAGAACTTTAATGCCCTCAAAGTGTACTTGGGAGATACATAAGCAATAGCAGAGGGTCTTTGGGGTGGGGCTGGGTGGGACTGAATTGGTTCTGTTCAGAAGGTTTAAGAGATGAAAGAAGAAGGAGGACAAAAAGGAATATATTAGTGTATGTAGAAAAGATGAAGAAGTGGATGGAACTTGCTCTCTCATAACTAGATTGCATTAGAAGAGCACAAATATCTGAGATATCAAAATTGTTCCTCTCCCCATGACGAGGTGAAAACAGCCATTATGCCACTCTTAATGAGAACACAAATCCATTCTTGACTCCCATGATACTACTGTGCTCAAGAAACCAAACATATTCCCTATCTTTTAGTACCCTGATGCTTTCAATAAGGAACCTATGAGAAATATAGAATCCTTGAAGATAAACTAAAGCTCATTTAATGAAGAAAATATAGCATAAATATAGCCTTTGATAAACTAGTGTTTGATTAACAAGTAGGACAGAGGAACATAATTAAGGAAGTTAAAATTGCACTGTTACATGACCTCATTAGCACTGACTAATTTCATAATCTGAAGCTGTGAAGGTCCTACAGGTGATGAAAAGGGAGGACGTCCACAAAGGACTAAGGATACACCATGGAAAATTCCCTGTGACATAAGAGAACAGATGAGACAAGTGAGGGATTCCACTTCTAGGACTTTGTGAATTGTTGGCTATCAATATCATCCAAAATCTCTAAGTTTCTGAAATCAGAGGGTTGACTGGTTTGACTCAGTACTTAGGGAGGGGAAGCTGTCTTTCCTGATGTTATGGCTACAACATAAAGCAATGCATTAATCCAGAGCCTTTGTATTTCTGACTTAAAGAATACTATAAGAAAAAAGAAAATTTACGGAATCCAAAATAAAGGGAATATGACTTCAAAAAACTATAATTATGTGGAAAACGGGGCAAACAATTCAGACTCCCATGGCAATCCATTTATGCCTTGAAGTATGAGCTTTGATTATCCTCATTTTACTGTAGATAATGACAAATGCCTTCAGTTTCTATAAATCTGTCACAGATAATAAAAGGAAGAAAGAAAAACAAATCAGTAAGTTAAATAAAACTCCAAAATTGGGAAAAGGGCTGACAAATGGGAGGGGAGATAACCCTGGCTTGCCCTGTCTCAGATTCATTACTATGGAAATCTGATAGTTCAACTATCTGCTTAGTGGCCAAGAAGAAGAGTTCTCTGGGTTACCACAGCTTGACTCAATTCTGGAGCAGATTTCTGATAATAAGCTAAAAGAGTGACCAAAGAAGGAGCTGGAGGAACTGGAGATCCAAAGGGAAGAGCCCCTTCCAGGATTTTTTCCTGATTTTTCTCCATATAAGTTGAGCAAAGGCCCAGTGTCTGTCACTAAGTTATGAAAAGATGTCATAAATTCTGAGGCATAGGGAAGAGAGGGACAGGGGAAAATGTAAAACAAAGGAGAGTACAAATCAAATATGGCGGAATGGTAGCCAGGAGAAGCAAAGTGGTACCTGACAGTTTGTGGATGGGGCATGAAACACCAACCCAAGGTAGCTGTGTCTCTCTCTGCTACTCCATTCCTTCAATGGTGAAGCTATTTCTCTGTTTTCTAGCCAACTGCTCACCTCTTCCTTCCCCTCTTCTAATTTAAAGGAGGATGGATGGAGAGAAGAGGCAATTTTGTCCCCACATCTTTGGGTGTGATTCTCTGAGTGCTCACTTTCTGTTTCTGGGCTACTTAAACCATTCTTTTCGAAACTTAGTGGATAAGAAGCAAACAAGCAGTTTGCTCATTGAATGGATGGAGTGGTGGTGAGAAGAGAACTGACGTGCTTCAAAGGACAAGAGACATTTTTTCCTTGGCACAGACTAAGGATGGAGGCTCGAGCTAAAAAGGGAGAAAGAGCATAGATAACTTCTTAGGGACACATTAAAGGTTGTTTAAACCCTGGACTTCTATTCCTTGTGAACTCTGGGTGAGGGGAAAAGAAAAGGGTGAGTTGAGCAAAGCCTCCACACTGTGAGGAGAAAACAGCTGGTTTTAGCCTAAGGGTACCTCCAGGCTGGCAGCTCTGCTGCGTGAAGCTACCCAGCAAAAAGCTTGGCCTGGGGGGCAGTGGAGGGATTGGTGCCCAAGAGGCTGCAGCTAGCTAACTGTCATTACATGGAACTCAAGGGCTCCAAGGCTCACATACACTCCTCCTAGTAGTTCCTCATGATATGTGGGTAATATCTGTCCATGCACTGAAGAGAGGACCTAAGGAAGCTGTTGGAAGGACAGAACAAAAAACTAGTGGGCAGAGATTTAAAAAAAAACCCAAACTAGTTGAGTTTGACCAGGAATAGCAGTCAAGTGCTTCCTTCAGGGGCCACCAGGCTGAAAATCTCCTTTTTCCTACTGTCTTCTCAAAGATATTTTGGAGTGACACAGAGTCTCAGAGTTGGAAGAGAGCTCAGGCTATCTCGTCTGTCCTGCACCCTAGCCAGGCTGCCAGTGGGATAGCCCATTCCTACTGTGATATGTTTACATGCATTTTCCAAAGGAAATTTCAACTCTGTGGCACAATGTGAGAAGTATTTATGGGGCTAACACAAAGCACCTCCAAGAAAAGTATTACTCTCAATGAAATGTTAATATGTCACAGAAGATAATCAATCCAGGGCCCTTCTTTTCAGCCACAATACTACCTGAATCCAGAAACAAAGAGCTTTAGAGGGAGGACCACAGATTTAGAACTACATGGTATGTTAGCACTTATCTAATCCAACATTCCATTTTGCAGACGAGGAAATTGAGGTCTGGAAAGGTGAAGTGACTAGTACAAGGTAACTTGGACTCTAAATCCAACACTCTCTCCACTATATTACACTGACTCCCAAGAGATGCCAACTGGGTACAAAACTAGAGAGTGCACATGGTTGATGTGAACTCTACTTCTTTAAATCATTGTCCTCTAAATGGTACATTTGGAACAATGGTGTCCAATCAATCAGCAAGTATTTCTTAGGTGCTAACTCTGTGTTAGGCTCTGCACTAAACACTAGATCAAATGGGGAATAGAGAGAGTACGGGGAAGGCAAACACACAGAGGAGTCAGTAAAGGGCAGAGTTCCCTGGCCACCGCTCAAATATATAATGACTCCAAATTGGCTCACAAGAAATTCAGGGCTAGATAGCTTTGGCTACCCTTACAAATCCAGACGGGAATTATTTATCTTCTTTAATACTAAACTGGAACAAAAGTCACGAAAACCCTGGAGCAGGGCAAACAAGGAAAATGTCCTTGTGAAGTATCAGAAGAGAAGCCAGGCCCCCAAGTGGGATACGTCTACCCAAAGAATGAGTGGTCAGAGAGGAAGGTGGAATGTACAGAGCCAGAACCGAGAATTTTTACCCAAGGAGCAAATATGGTTGGGTGTAGAGGTATGGTATAGAAGCGATGTTCTGCCCCAGTTGGGTTGAGTGGCACACAGAGAGAGGATAGCCCATGCCCAGAGGCATGTCAGAGGTGGCAAATGGGAATAGTGCTGTAGGAGATAAAGGTGGACCCCAAGAGGCAAGAGAGGCCCTAGTAGCTAGAATCACAATATTAAACTGAGAATCCAACGTGACAACATGTCACTATACACAATACACAATTTTGCGTCTCAGAAATGTGAGTAACATCTGCATGAGAGATGAGAAGTAGTCTTTTATACATTGAGACAATCTTTTCTTTTACAGGCTTTTCTGCAAATACTCATTTGGGATGACAGATATGGAAATACATTCCATATATGGACGGTTGCTTTGTGAAAAAAAAAGATGGCACCTCTAATTTTGCCCTGCTCTCAGGCTGGTTTCACTCAGAGGCATCAGTCCTGGTGACAGTACGGACCATGAGCCAGCCTGGGCCTGTAGCAACTGCCTGATGCGAAAGGTTCACCTGTCAAAATCTGAGCAACGTAGGAGACTTCTGGCCACGGTCAGACACTGTGCTTTGTGAATCTATATACAGCAGAGTGAAAAATACCGATCCTGTCAGAACTGCTGACCTGACTAAGGCAACATGGCAGGAACACGCAAGTGGGAGACCAGCTTCTAGCTGGGGGTCTGGCTAACAAGTCTCTGCAACAGAGAGAATGAAGGCGCTGAAAACATGAGCCTTGTCAGAAATGCTGAATGTCTGGGAAACACTTGAACCAGGAAGGTGACATTTAGGCCCTTGCCCCACCCACCAGAGAGTTCACCAGTTGACTAGATTGTCAAAATGTCTCCTACCTATTTATAGACTGGAAATAAAGCACCTTATCTTCCATTTTTCAGGTTCTGGGAACTTTTAGAATTTTTCTACTTCTCAAATGCCAGCCTGCAATTCTAGTATGGTTCTTGGGCTTTCATGAGAGAAGTTTCATGACGGAGGAAATTTAGTTAGATGACATTTTAAAAATCATCTATTCCAATGCCTTCCTTTTACACATGGGGGAAACTGAGACCTAGAGGGAAAACATTAAATAGGGAATAACTAGGACAGCTGAGATTTATACTGGTAATACATCCAGTGTGCTATTTTCATGACTTCATTAAGTTTGATAGAAAGCTAACAAATCAGACCCACTTGGAAACCTAGGTAGGATTTTTACAGACCAAGAGGCAGCCCATAATTCTGGCTACAGACACATTCTAGCTGTGTGACTCTGGACAAGTCACTTAACCTCCACTGCCTAGCCCGTACTTAGTGTTGATTCTAAAACAGAAGGTAAGGGTTTAAAAACAAGTCAATACAATGAATCTTCAATGTTTGCTCCAGCCTATTCCACAAAATCAGAACTAGTACAGTCCTGACAAACCCCCAAGAATAACCAAAGGATCTTAGATTAGTCCTGGGCTTTTTAGTGGGGAATTAACTTGGGAAATGACAGGTTCAGCATGTGCCCAAGGGCTATGTAGGCTAGACTGTAAGATGCCCCTATAGTTCAGAAATTTCTGGGATATATCAGGATTTCCACCAGCATATCTACTGTGTGATCTTGGGGAGGTCATTGAACTTCTATCTATGGAACTGAGCTTCCTTTTTATATAAAATGAGATGGCTGAATTAAATGATCTCAGCGATCCCTTCCAGCACTAAATTCTTAAGAGCCTCTCCTCTCCCCATCCTTCTTCTCTTTTCCCTCTCTTCATCTGCCTCTTCTAAGCACAGGAATCTTTTGATACTTTGATACATGGATACTTTTCTAGGGGAAGTTTCAAACAACTTGCCCAGGGACTCAGTTTTAATATCTATAAGTAAAGATGACAAAATCCTTGGTCAGTCTGAGGTTCTAAATATATCTGGAATAATATAGCATAGCACTTCCTCAAAGTCTTTATTATATAGCAATCAATGAATATAGATACATATAATATATATTATACACACACACACACACACACATATATATATATATGAAGTGCCTACTATGTGCCAGGCAAAGGAGATACAAAGAGAAAACCAGACAAAGTCTGCCTCCAAGAGCTTACATTCTATCAGATGAGATAACTTGGAAATAATCATGTACCATATCAATATGAGATGACTAGAGGCAGTAGCAATTGGAGATAGAGAACAGAAAGACTAATATGGAAGAGTTTTTGAGGGAAGTGAGGGATTTAAATAGGCTGTGGCTGGGTAGGAGGGCATCCGAAGCCAAGAGGAACAGCCAGGACAATGGCACAGAGGTGAGAGATGGACTGGAAAATATGGCTCACCTAGAGAGCAATCTGCAAAGCTTGAAAGAGTGGATTGAGGTCAGGGAACAAAAAGCTTTAAGGAAACATTTATATTCTACCTTAAAGGCAATGGAGCTTATATCAGCCTGTATCAGGGGCAGATCTGCATTTTAGGAAAATCAGAGGCTGAGCAAGGAGAGATCAATGAGGAGGCTATTGAAATAGTTCAGGTGGGAACACCACCACATCCTATAGTCTAATGAAGGCAGGGGACAGACATATCCACAGAGAATGAGAATATAAGCAAGAGCAGAGCCAACAGGGAGGATGAGTAGCTGTCTTATAGGAACTAATTCTATTTACTACCTGGAGGACAGGCATATACTCAAGCATGGGGTCTGGCTTTAGTTTCTTCTTATTAACCATTCATTTCTCTTTGCTCTAAGATGAGATGAGTCATGACTTTCCTCTTGCAGACTTCTATTGGCTTCCTTCCTTCCTTCCTTTCTTTCTTTCTTTCTTTCTTTCTTTCTTTCTTTCTTTCTTTCTTTCTTTCTTTCTTTCTTTTTCTTTCTTTCTTTCTTTCTCTTCATCTTCTTCTCTTCCTTCTCCTCTTTCTCTTCCTCCTCCTTCTTCTTCTTCCTCTTCTGTTTCTGGTTGCTTTGCACAAAATAGCTTCTGAGGAAGTCAGAAGGATGCCACCAGGATTTTTCCATTCAGCCCTACTTTGGACTAGTGTAAAGCAAGCCCCTTCTGCCCATGAGGACTCAAGTCACTCACTGCAGCAGGTACTGGTCCCCACAGCTGCCTATAAATTTCCATTTGTTTTCAGAGGGAGCTTACCATGTCCCTAGTAATCAGAAATCTAGGGTCCAGAGTGACATGTAGATGATTAGGCTGTCAATTCTGGGGCTGTTGTTTCATGGCACTGGCACAAGGGACTGCTGAATGATACCTACTCTTGTGTCTCTTTCTTATAAACCTAACTATAAATATCTCATAGAGTCACTTCCTGTAGCTCTTAATTCAAACCTGAGTACTGATTAGCTTGTCAGTTGGGCTAAAATAGTGTTGGAGGAGTTCGGAGGAAAGAGAGATCACTTCTGGATAAGGAGGGTAGGGGTGGAGGGTAATGCCATCTCCTCTAATTATAGATTCTTCCTCCTCTGTTTCCATGGAGTCTTGATAATTAATAATCATAGGAAGCTCAGCTCACAGACCTGGAGCCAGAAGGAATCTTGGAGGCTTCTTTCATTTTACAGATGGGGAAACCAATGGCTGAGGGACAGGACGAGACGTGATCTCTCTCAGATCACTCCAGGTGTAAGTAGGGCTTCTCAAAGCAGGTTTTCAGGCTCCAGATCCATTTGCACCATGCTGCATAATAATTTCAAATGAACTGGATTCATTTTGTCAGCCTTATAAATCGGTAAATATGTTGTTGTTTTCTTTTCTCACACAGGCTTACAAGAGGATGGTTCATCTTTACTTGATTACCTAAAATAGGAACATAAATCGGGTCTCTGAATCTTTGGTGTTTACCCCTTTTTTTCCATTTTAAGCTCACAACATTTTTCCTGGCAATAAGGTGATAAGTGAGAGTGGAATGATAATAGTGAAGAAATGACAAGATCATGTCAGTTTTCAGCTCACTGTTCCCTTGTTCACCATTAATCTACACAAAGCTGTGCCCGAGAATTTTGGTACCTGAAGAAAATTTGAGGTAAGAATATGGGTGATATGGAGACCATGAGTCACTCTGAGGGAGGGAGGCATGTGCCACCATTTTTGCCAATGCCAGGGCCAAGTAGAACATGTACAGTTTGCCTCAGTCAAGGAGTATGCTTCTTCCCCACAATGGCCACTCGTGGTCCTCCTCTAGCTCCATACTGTCTGGGGTAGCAGGACCCCCCCCCCCAAATGTCAGCATACCTCTCTGGTGCCTTGTCTCCAGATTTCAGCTTCTTGAGGGCAATCTCCAATTGCTAGCTATGACTGGCCAACATCATCCAAGGCCCCATTCCTGTGGTCTAACTCAGACTTCCTAATTCCTCTCTCTAAGGCCAGTTTCCTTTAGATTACATAATGAACCCTCTATCAAAGCACATTTTTGCTGCTTTCAATTTGTGATACCTCTTCAACTGTAAGAATCTGTGGAATGTCTGTTTCAAAATACATGTTTATATGTGGAATAAATTCATTTATTTTACACATGGCATCCCCCCTCCCCTATTGGCAAAGTGACTTATATGACTCTGCTCTACTTTCTTTGCATGCACAGTACAGAGATATTGCTTATAGAAAATATGATCCGTAAAAATTTTCATTTATAAAACAGGTAAATTAAGGAGGGATTATCTACTTTACAAAACAATTCATTGGATCATAGATCATAGGATCACAGTCAAAGGTTACTTTAAATACCAGGCCCCCATGATGCATTTAAACTGGATTCAATTGCCAAAAAATTAATTTGCACACATTTTTCAGGAGCACATCTGTTCCACAAAGCCAGATAACTGTAGATAACTTTTAGAACCTCTGGGGACTACAAGAAATGTTTTCAATGATCCACAATGCCTGAGTTGAAAGAAATGCATTTTCACATTTTCCTTTTTTTTAATAGATTTCTTCTACTTTATAAGGGTAAAGGCAGCTTTGGTTCCATCAGGTAGACATCTCTTGGCTGTTAATACCTCTGGAAAAACAGGAACTATGACAGAATGGCTCTAATATCCAGTGTGAAAATGCATGCAGTCTCACCCTATGTACCCTAAAAAGAGGGGATCTCCATACTTATTTGTCTGAGGTGGTACTGTGGCATGGAGAACCCTTTCCTTTGGCAACATCAGATGATCCATGGCCCACCCAACCTGGGCTTCTGGGAAATCTTGTTAGTGATTGTGTGAGTTTGTATGTGCATTCAGTTGGAGAAAATGTGGTTTCTGGCACTTTCACCATCTAATTCCCCTATTATATTTCAAGAAATCATAACGTTACGTATATTCTTTTTGGTGGAAGAGAAAATTGAATCTGCCTTGGAGTAAATGAAGAAATAGAATTTACCAAAAAGTAAGTACTTGGTGGAGAGAATTTACTGTTCCTTTTAGAAAAGATCCAGGGGCTACACAAACAGACATAGGAGTACTGCTTGCTATCTCCACAGTTATTTTTCCCTTCTTATTACATACAAAGTAAAGTCACATTTTCAAAGCTCCTTCTACCCCACCTCCAAAGGCCTCTATGTAGTTTACACACATTCTAGAAATAGACTTGAACGGCTCACTACCTCACTTGTGAATATAAACAAATCCCACACTTGCTAGTCAGTTGGAAAAACCTCCCTCTATCCTCCTGCGATTCATCTCTAGGTGGTAGCTTGTGCGAAATCCAAATGCAGAATGCGTGCATGCCTTGTCACATCTGGTCTAATATATTCTTGCTCAGGAGCAAATACTAAAGGCACATGTTTGGGAAAACTGGCTCTCTTAAATAGTGAGACATTGGAGGTGGAGTTAATATGGCATCTAAGAGACAGCAACAGTGCAGACCTCCATAAAACCTCCCTTACCAATCAAAAACACAATGCTCCTAAGGGACTGAAAACCAAACCTAACAACAGGACAGGGATAGAGAACCCTCTCCTGGACCCAACTTAAAAGGTAATTCCCCCCCAAAAAACCTAAACTCTAGAACACATGGGTTTAAGGAGAAGGAAGAAGGAAGGTCCCAGGAATCTTCCCCTACCTACAGTGCTGAACCTCCAGCAGTGCCTGGAATCTCTGGGAGGCAAGGGTGCTAGTCTGGAAGGAGTACCTTTCCTGAAAAGCTGTGCCAGGGTAAGGGGGTAGAACACAGGTGGCATAGAGGCAGCTAAAAAAGAAGTGCAGAACAAGCAGCCTGGTCACAGCCAAGAAACTACATCTCACCCTCCCCCCTTCTAAAGCTTTTGGCCTCAGGGAAGTGGTAGCTTTGCAAATCAACTCCTCCTCCTTGACTCAATCTCATCAATAGGGCAGATAATAAGCCTTCAGAGGGCAGGAAAGCTCAAGCTCCAACACCGCTCCCCCACAGACTGATCTGAGAGCCTTGCTGACTAAGCCCCAAGGGCAAAAGCTGCAAAAAAAACTACAGACAACAACCCTGAAAACAGGGCAAGAAGCCGAGCTCCTTTACAATTTCTGCTGTCAGCCAGGGAAGATCTGACTATCTTGACCAAACAGCAGAACAGAGGAGAAGCCCCTTCAGGACAGAATAGCCCAAACACACAGATCCAGCACATGATGAGAGGAGCGAGACCTCAGGCAACTACAGTGGGGAAAGAAGGGGGAAATATGAGTAAACAACAGAAAAAGAAAAAAGAAATTGCAATCACCAGCTTCTATCCAGGCAATGAACAAAGAACAAATGGAACAGAAGAGGGTCAAGGAACACCAAGAAAAAAACACAGAAACTCCAGAAAATTGGACACAGGCTTTGGAAAAACTCAAAATACAATTCAAAAACAATTAAGATAGTCTTAAGACAATTGGTAAAATAACTTAAAAAGCAAAATTAAAAAAAATACTGTGTATTGGTTCCAAGGCAGAGGAGTGGTAAGGGCTAGTCAATGGGGGTCAGGTGACTTGCCCAGGGTCACACAGCTGGGAAGTGCCTGAAGTCAGAATTGAACCCTTTGTCTCTAAGCTGGCTCTCACCTTATGCCCAGTATTACCATTGGGCTTCTTAATGGCTCCCACAAGACAAATATTTTTATTCTAATTCTAGACAGGGATAGAAAGGTGACAAAGTCATGAAGACTTCTCTTCCTAAGTTCAAATCCAGCTTCAGACACTTCCTACCTGTCTGACCCTAGAATAGTCATTCAACCCTTTTTGCCAAGTGAGGTAGATTTATATGGCATAAAGAAGTGCATGGCAGGAGTGAGGGAGAATACCAATACATTGGAATGGTAAAGAGGTTGGAGACATGCAATTCTTGAGTCTTATATACATTGAAATTGACTCAAAGAGAGAAGAATAATCATATCCATTGGGGCAGAGAATTGATTTGTGCCTGGTAGAGAAGCAGAATGGCAACAAATGAACTGGTGGGGAGAGAAACAATACTAGGGGGGGAGAGGTTGGGTGAGGTAGTTTAAAAAGAAGGTAAAGAAAATAAGAGGGGAATAAGAAGAGAGGGGAAGTAGAAAGGGAAGTAAAATAAGATTTGGAATTAGGGGGACAGATTAAAAACAAAACACTGGTGTTGAAGGAAATAGTGAAAAAAGAAAGGGCAGGACTAGGAGTGGAAATCAAACTGTTGGGAAACTCTGAATGTGAATGGAATGAACTCACCCATAAAATGTAAGTAAATAGCAGAGTAGATTAGAAACCAAAATCCTACCATATATTGTCTACAAGAAACACACGTGAGGAAGGTAGACACACATAGGGTAAAGGTAAGCAGATGGAGTCAAATTTATTGGACATCAACTGAGTAAAAGAAGTCAGGAGTCGCAATCATGATATCTGACAAAGCCAAAGTAAAAATAGATCTACTTAAGAGAGCTAGGGAAGATAATTACATCCTGATAAAAGGCAGTCTAGACAATGAGGAAATATCAGTACTCAACATGTATGCAACAAATGGCAGAGTTCTTCAGAGTCGTCTTCTTGTTCTCAGTGCCTTAAATAAAGAGACATATAGTATGCTTATTCAATTTGAAAAAGATAAAAAAGTAGAAAAAATTAAAAATATGCCAAATATCAGTTGAGAAATTCAAAGTTCTCAATAGGATGTAACAAGGAACCATTATCAATAATATAAGATTTAGGAGGAAAAAATAAAAAGTCCTGTGCTTGAGTTTTAAAAAATTAACACATATAAAAAATCAAGCCATTCTCCAGTTGATAAATGGGTAAGGGACATGAATAGGCATTTTTCAGATAAAGAAATCGAAACTATTAATAAGCACATGAACAAGTGTTCTAAATCTCTTAAAATCAGAGAGACGCAAATCAAAACAACTCTGAGGTATCACCTCACACCTAGCAGATTGGCTAACATGACAGCAAAGGAAAGCAATGAATGCTGGAGGGGTTGTGGCAAAGTTGTGACATTAATGCATTGCTAGTGGAGTTGTGAACTGATTCAACCATTCTGGATGGCAATTTGGAAGTATGCCCCAAGGGCACTAAAAGACTGTCTGCCCTTTGATCCAGCCATAACACTGATCAGTTTGGAACCTGTAAAGATGAAAATTAATATACAATAACTAAATATTATATTTCATAATATTATTTTAATAATAACTAAAGCAAAAGAACTGCCTGAAGTCAGCCACTTCATGGACCGAAAGAGGATGTAGGAGGAGTTACAGCAAACTTAAATACAATCACATAATCATGTAAATGTGGAGATGCAGAAGAGTTTAAAGGGAATTTTGGGAAAGGTAGTTTTTTAAGGGTTCAAGAATTTCTAAGTATACAACCACAAAGAGATCATAAGGGAAAAGACATGTACAAGAATATTCATAACTGTGCTCTTTGTGGTGGCAAAAAAATGGAAAATGAGGGGATGCCCTTTGATTAGGGAATGGCTGAACAAATTGTGGTATATGCTGGTGATGGAATACTATTGTGCTCAAAGGAATAATGAACTGGAGGGATTCCATGTGAACTGGAAGGACCTCCAGAAATTGATGCAGAGTGAGAGGAGCAGAACCAGGAGAACTTTATACACAGAGACTGATACACTGTGGTACAGACGAATGTAATGGACTTCTCCATTAGTGGCAATGCAGTGATCCTGAAAAACTCGGAGGGATTTACAAGAAGAACACTATCCACATCCAGAGGAAATATTGTGGCAGTAGAAATGCATAAGAAAAGCAACTGCCTGATTACATGGGTTGAGGGGGATATCATTGGGGATGTAGACCCTAAATGATCATCCTAGTGCAAACATCAACAACATGGAAATAGGTTCTGATCAAAGGCACATGTAAAACCTAGTGGAATTGTGCATCGGGTGTGGAAAGGGGTTGGGGAAGGGAAGAGAAATAATATGATTCTTGTGACCAAGGAAAAATATTCTAGATTGACTAATTAAATAAAATTTTCAAAAAAATAGTGAGACATTGAGGGGCTCTCTATACCCTATCCTGTTTGATACTGCAAATACCAAAAACCAAATAGAACCTGGAAATACAACTCCTTTTGTGGCTTTGTTTAAAAGAGGTTTTGCCTGGAGACATCCATGTTAAATAAAACACACTACAATCATCCCTTATTCATGTCTGTAACTCTGGCTATACAAGCTAAAAGACCATATTTCCTCATGCCCATATTTGACTCTGGATGGGGAACACTAAATGATCACCATGTGTTACACTGGATCAAACACACATAGAATTGAGAGATGATCTAATCCATTCACGTTAGTTTCAAATTCTCATTCCTTCCCCCAAAGTGTCATTTTAGTCCTATTTATGGGTTGTTTATATCCAAGGGTAAAGTTTAAAATATTTGGCAAGCATCCTAAACAAGGGCTTTCTCTCCTTTAGTTGGAATTCAATGGAGAAACGGTCTTGGTTGGTCTCAGATGCTGGCCAATGTAAAGTAACCTTGAACATAGTCACATGATCAAGTATGTACTCTCTAAGAATTCTGGACACATTCCTCATCTAATTATTCGATTATTCGATGTTACAACTAATCACAATGCTGCATATATTCTTTTGAGTAGGAGAGAAAATTGAATATGTCTTGTTAGAGTAAATAAAGGGGAAAAAACAGCAACCAGCCCATTAGGAAAAAAATTTGTCAAAGTGTGAACAATTTGTTGGCTCCTTTCTGCTACAAAACATACAACAATCATTTTTAATGTATTTCTCCTAAATAAATATTGCCTTGTGGCATTTGAGAAACTTAAATTTTCCCACGTTGCTACAAATTATCTGAATATATTTTAATTTCCAAGTTGGCTTCAGGAGGGCACTGCTCAAGGAGGCAAAGGAGGAAAGGCACACACACAAAAATAGGATGTTTTAATGGGTGACAAATAGCCAATGAGATAGCTGGCTCCAGGACAAAACATTTTCTAATACATTTCCAAATTGTTATAGTTTATTTAACTATCTCTAATCTTAACAAAAGTTACTAAATGTTTTAAAAAGTGAGAAATGGGAAACTTTCTTCCCCTAATCTACCTCCAAGTAAAGGACAAGCTAAAGAATTAAGAGTGGCGGTGAAATTTCAGATCCAGCACCTTCTTCTTCCTCTAAAAAGGTAATGATCTAAATGGGTGCATATGGCCTGATGTCAAGTATTGATATGGAATAGATTTTGATAGCTGACATTTTCAATTTGGTGAATAGTAACTCTCTATTGTATGCCAGTCATCATGCCAGGCCTTTTACTCTCCACATGCTTATAGGAAAGTCAAAGGATGAGAGTGAACCAGGGAAACAATGCTAAAGCTTACCATTTCAGTGCTCAAATACTTAGAATTTTAGGAACTGAAGAAAGGGGAAGAGATGTCTTGTTTGGGGTGGAGGAAAGATGAATTAATTTTTTAATTTACCATCTTTTCAGTGATTGGCATACTGTCTGCCTTTCCACTGCAGGAAGATTTACAACCACTCTGTTGTTGTTTATTTTCCTGACATGATTAACTACCGGATTGGTGGCAAGATGATGAACCACCCAGCCTTGATCTAGATCCGGCCATCTAGATATCAAAGGATCCCAGACTAAGAGCAGAATTCTCTGCTCTGGAAACATGAAGGACTAACACAAGGATGAGACTACAAAGGTCATTTTGAATGTATAGAACAAGCTTTCAAAAGTGGCCCTACACAATGTGTCTTTACAGCATAGACACAGTAGAAATTATCTGAATGAACGAATGTAAAACAAACATCTTTGATAGAACCGACAAGTGACAGGTGTGCAATAAGTGCTAGTTCAGTGACTGAATCTATAAAACAAAGAGCTTACACTAGATAATCTCTAAGGTACCTTCCAGCTCAAAAAATATTCATGATTCTATTTGAACATTTCCTCAGTAATAGAAGCAAGGTCCTGGAATATAATGTATTCTAGAGTTTCTTTAGTGGAAAAGATCAAGTATCTGCTGCCCCCATGCAAATTAGGTTAATTTTTTTCTCTTAAAAGGCATTGAAAACATCCTTGAGATCTGATTAGCTCAGAGAACTAAAAACTGGTTGTTGTCAGTTGCTTAGGTGGAAATTAGCCAAGAGGAACACCAAGCACTCTCTAATTTTTTTGATTGGTAAAAAATGATGGGCAATTCAGGGATGGGGGCTTCAGCAAATGAATCAACTCAAGGTGTTCTCAATGAATATTCTCAGTGAATGCCCTTATCCCACTATGACTAAGAAAACTTCCCTTTGTTAACTGTCGAACAAGGTATAAGTTTCTTGTTTCGTTCCAATATCATAACTAAACCTCAGAGGAACTGGCAAAGGACTGAAAAGAGGAGAACCAGGAGAGCGCAGTGTCATAAAAACCTGTGGAGGAGAAAGAGGTGGGTGACAAGATCAAAGGATGGTGACAAATTAGGAAGAATGGGGATTGAAAAGAGGCCACTGTTCTGACAATTAAGATTGTCACTGGTAACCTTGGAGAGAACAGTTTATGTTGAATGATCCTATCAGTAGCTAGATTGCAAGAGGTTGGGATGTGAGCATGAAGGGAGAAAAAAAGGAAAAGCTGGAGACATTTCTTCCAAAATTTGGCTCTAAAAAGTTCACTTTTCTATTCAGTTCTTCCAAATAAAACTCCAAAGCAGATCAAACACAAAGAGAAATGGGGAGGGGACAGGGACCAGAGCTCTGTGGACTATGGATTGACTAAAAAACCATATATTAATATCATCTATGTTTTATTACAGTTTTTCTTTATTTTGTTCAATATTTCTCAATGAACATTTTCATCTGGTTTTGGTTGCACTAGACAGTAATGTTGTCTGTGGGCACTGTAAGTAAAAACTCAGATAAAATGGACAGACTGCTTGATTTCAGAACCTGATTTCAAATCTCAGGATTGTCACTTATTATTGCTGGGACAAATCAAACCTCTTTCTGGGTTTAAATTTCTCCATCTATAAATTGAGTTTGGTGAACTGGATCAGAGGTCCTCAAACTTTTTTTGACTGCACCCAGAATTGTATATAAAAATACATAGAAATATATACACATATTTATGTATACAATATATGTACCTATACATGAAGGCATGTTATACACATGCATCCATGTATTGCACATATATTTCCCAAAAGAATCTTGGCGAGTTTTAAGCTGTATATAGTTTCAAAATTTAATGTAGCTCAAAACTACACTAAGACTTTTTGAACAATTCATACATGTATGTTATGATATGTGTACATATATGCACACATGAATATTGGGTGTGTTTACATGCATGTGTATTTGCACACACTATTCCAAATGTATAAGTTAACACCATCCACATGTTTCAGAATTAATTTTATTTCAATATTTGCTTATAATGCTTGCCATAGCTGAAAAGGACACCACAAATGGAGGTAGTACGCCATCGGCAGCTCTTACTACACATCATGATCTTGTTTTCTAATCTCCTCCAACAATTTTGCTTTCATTTGAATTCAGCTATTCTGTTTCTACCTTCCCTGCTGTCAATCAGTCACTTTTACAAACTAATCTGAGGGCGTTGCATTTTTATATGTTTGACAAATGGGTTCTAAATCTTATGAAATATTTTCTGGGTAAGATTGTTAAACAGGTAAGATAATTTTGTTTCCAGTTTTTTTAAGGATATAGACATGAGAGTTTTTATAGGAAACACAATGACATCATGTTTGGCAACTAAATCGCATCAAGATGAAAATAATTCCTAACACATTTTTACAACTCTTCCTCCACAGGATGAGTTTCTTTCAAAAAGCAGTTGCTTTCCCATTAGTTGTTATAATGTGACCTTTTGCTGATATAGAAGATATAGAAGGAACAAAGACAAATATGAGATTGGGATCAGGGCCGGCCGGCCCAGTGATTTGTAGGGAAAACCTAGATGAGGAAACATCTTCTCCCAAAGTGGGTTCTCTTCATCTTATAGTCTACAAAAGCTGCTTAGAGCACTGAGAGGTCAGATGATTTATTGAGAGTTGCACAGCCAATATGTGTGAAAGGCCTAACCTAAACTCAGATCTCCCTAACATCAAGTTCAAGTCTCTATATACCGAGTCACTTGGCCTCTTGACCCAAACTCATAATGCCAATGGCCAGTTCCCAACAGAAAAGGGATCAAAGGATATGAAGAAACTTATTTCAAAAGAAGAAATGCGTGCTCTTCAGAACCATATGAGAAGTAGTTCCAAATCAGGAATAAGGGAAGTGAGGTAACGCAAAACTATTCTGAGAGTTGACTTCAAGCCCAGCAAACGGGAAAAGGGAAGAAAAGATTGGAATAGTCCTTCCTCCAGGGACTGTGGAAATGAAGTGAATGTATTCACTGTAGAAAGCATTTTGAGCAAGTGTTAAGCAAGTGGCTAAAATGGCCAAGCCCTTTAATCAACCGATCTCCCTGCTAACCTCAAAGAGACTCATGAAAAAAAAAAAAGAATTTCCAAATATAACCCCATTTACTTGTTCTACTGTCAAAGTACTGTAAAAAAGGGAAGGAGACAGGTTCATCTATTTGGCAATTGACAAACAGATTGTGCAATATTAATGGGAAAGAATATTATTGTGTGGAAGAAATGAATAAGAAGAATATAGGGAGATGCAGGAAGCCACAGGAAATAATATAAAGTCAAGTCAGCTTCCTTCAAATACTCCATTGTGCAGAGGGCCATTTTCCCCCCTGAAGTTACTTTCCGGTTGCCCTGAATATAACTTATATGAATAGGGGATTTTACATATTGTATCCCTTGTTAGAATGCGAACTCCTTGTGGGGAAGGACTGTGTTTTTTCCATTTTCTTTGACTCTCCAGAGCTTTTTAGCACAGGGCCTGGCTCATGGTAAGCACTGAATAAAACTAGGCAGAATGAGGGAAATGATATACATAATCACTACAACAGTGTAAATGTAAACAACAACAACCCCATGGAAATTGGACACTGTAACAGTAATGACTGGTTCTGGCCCTGAAAAAGGCCACTGTTTCCCTTCATTGCAGAGGTGGAAGATTATGATTGTGGAATGCTACAAACAAGGCTCAACTAGTTTGGTTTGATGGGTCCTTTAGTTATTTTTTTCTCAAATGCTCATTTATTCCTTCTTTCTTTTGTATGTTGTGTAATGAGGAAAGCAGAGGCAGTCTGGTGTAGTGAATATGAAGCCAACTGAAAATCCAAGAAGACCTGGGTTCATGTCCTACCTCAGACATGTATTAACTGTGTGATCCTGGTTAAATCGTTTAACCTCTAAGTGCCCTAGACAACTTTCTAAAAGTTAAAATTGTTGAAAAGGTGCTCACCAGCATTGGCTGAGAGAGCAACCTAACCTGACTGCTCCCTTTGCCATTTAAATCAAAACTCCAATCCCTAACCAACAAAAGTAGACTCTCTGCATGAGAGATAAAAAAAGATTTAGCTCTAAATGAAGGTGTTGCAAAGACACAAGATATCCATCTAATATGTATACTGTGGACTTCTTCTCACACCTCAGAGAAGGGGTCCCCAAACTGTGGCCCCCTGAGGCCATGTATCCGGCCCCACCACACTTCCAGAAGGGCCACCTCTTTCATTGGTGGTCAGTGAGAGGAGCACTGTATGTGGCAGGGCTGCAAAGCGTGGCATCACTCACGTACAGTACTACTTCCGGTGACATAATCCTTTGCGTGGAGCCTTGTTCTGAGAATGAGGTACCGTGCAAAGGATTATGTGGCTGCACAATGGAAGACATCAGTGTGGTGAGCAGCGATCTGGGGGAGGGGATTCCGCACTGTGTATACTGCACGGATTTACGGTTAGGGTTAGGTTTGGCTCTCCAACAGTCTGAAGTACAGTGAACTGGCCCCCTTTGAGGACCCCTGCCTTAGAGTCTCAAGTCTTACACTCCAGGCTCAGCACCATGATTCATTAGCAGTTGACACAAGGAAAATCTCTGAACCTTTATGAAGACCATTTTCAATTTCCAGTCTCTCCCTAAAATGTTACATTTTTAGTCATCTTCCAGATTATATTGATGGTAAAGATCTCCTTGCTGAGAATGAACAGGCTACAAAGAACACTGACCTAGTTGGTACCATGGTTCCGGTTTTCAGGCAAGACTGGTAATAAATGATGTAGATGAGTAGCTTCAGGCAAGATCTTCGATGATTTGGACTTTGAGGAGAGGTGATCACATCCTCACTTTTTTTCATGATGAAAACGCATATTGACATATATAAACTTTGAAAAGATTCTTCACACAGTAAAAAGTGTGTTCTAGATTGTTCATGATCTCAGTCATTCATGTATTAGTGGCTAAATAAAAGCAATGTTGCTGACTAGAAGCTTAGGGGAAAGGAGAAACTCACGCCTTCATTTTTTGAAGATAGAAAGGATTAAAACTGTATTACATAAGCCAAAGCAAATGGAGAGAGCCTAGCATCACAGTATACATGGCAGGGCACACATTAGCTCTAATGAGCTCAGAAGGCAACACTGCACAGTGATGGCCTTTTTCTGATTGGGAAAACATGGCAAGTTTGAAGCTTTGAGAGACAAAATTAAAACATGCTGCCCAGCAAGAAGTAAAATGAGGCCATTGAGTCCAATGACAAGAGACTACAAGTTTGTTTTCCCAAACTGTTTTAATCATAACTTCTGGGAAATTTTCTTAGCCACCTGACTCCGCTCCTTATAGCACAACTTTGGATAATCTTATCAAATAATCAAGAATTTATTAAGCACCTATCACATTTCAGGCATCAATAGAGATAAGAAGACAAAAGAGAAACAGACCTCGCCTTCCAGGAACTTCCATTCAATGCCTAGGAGGAATCAATGTCTAATAAATAGATGCAAGGAAACCATGTTTCAAAAGACACTAGAATCTAGGAATCCATAAAAGGCCTCATGGGGAAGACAGTGCTTGACCTGAGTTAGGAAGCAAGCCACGGATTCCAAGAGGCAGACATAAAGAGGCACAACATTCTAGGTCTGGGGGGCTTCTGCTGTAAAGGCATGGACAATTTCATGGCAGAAGAACAAATAGGCCAGTATAATAAGGCCATAGAATGTAGGCAGGGACAATGATACCCTTGACCATTATGGAGCTTATAAAAGAAGGGTGAGGAAAGATATTGAGCTCTTCTAAAAATGTCTGATAACCAATTTATAATGCAAGACTAGAGCTCAGGAGAAAGACTAGGAACTGACATATAGATCTGAAAGTTTTCTGTGTGGAGATAATAATTCAGTCCATAGAGGTACATATGGAACAAAATGGGATCAAAGGTATACAGAAAAGAGTAGAAAATAGCAAGAAGTAGAGTCACTATTTTATTTGAGGCTGAAGTAAAAGAGGAAATAAACCCATGTCCTTCAACTTGCTGAACTTTAGTTTTGCCATCTGCAAAATGTAGAGAGAAGTTTGAATACAGGCTATTTAGTTCTATTCTACCTATGATATTTTGCATTCTTACGTCCAAAATAGTAGGATTATGGGTAGAAGGACAACATATGGGTAGAAGGCAGCTAGTGGATTAAGTGCAGAACTTAGAATCAGGAAGGCTTAAGTTCAATTTGTCCCAGATATTTAGTTCATATGATTGAGCAAATCACTTTAATCTCTCTGTTTTTGTATCTGTAAAATAAAGATGATAACTGCACATGAGATTGTTGTGAGGATTAAAAGAGACAAAATGTGAAAAGCTTTCTGCAAACCATAAAGTTCTATGTAAATGTGATTATTATTATTAGGAACAGAATTGACACAGCATACAGAAGCCATCTTCCAGTAAGTTGTCCAAGGACATGAACATTTTTCAGAGGAAACACAAATAATTACGTGAAAAAGTGCTCTGAATCACTAACCAAAGAAATACAAATGAAAATAACTCTTACGTTCCATCTCACATGCTGAAATTTGGCAAAGATCATTAACATTGAAATAATCAATTCTGCATTGACAGACAGGCATAATAATACACTGTTGGTGGACTTGCAAATTGGTCAAATCATTCTGGAGTATTCCAGACTATAATGTGAAATTATGGCAGAAATGTGACCATCTGTTCATATCCCTTGACCCAGTGTTACTACTGCTGGGCATTTATCTCAAGGAGGTCAACAATAAAGGAACTAGTCCTAGAAAACAAAATTTTTGAAGCAGCCTTTTTTTGTATTAGCAGGGAATCCTAAGCAAAGAGGATGCTTACAAATTATATGGCGGTTAAACAAACTCTGGTACATGGCCTAATGAAAGATATAAAGAATTCAGAACCGTTGATTCAGAACAAAGTAAGCAGAACCAAGAGAATGGTTTATATAATGACCACAATTATGTAAATAAACATAGCAATACAGACTATCAGAAGTCAGATCAATGAAATGGCCAATCCTTACTCCAGAGGACTGATAATGAAACACATTAGAGGACTCTTCCCATGGTGGTCTGTGTTACACAGAGTTTGCTGAGGAAATAAATTAACCTCAACAGGGAATCAGGTGAAGAAAGGTGGGCCATATTAAGGAGTTTAGATTTAGGGAGTGAGTCATTATAAACAAAACAAGCTCCTTATCTTGAGAGTGGAGTAAGAAAAAATGGAAAGGAAGTAGAAAAACTTTCCAATAGGTATTGGGTGGAGAGATAAGAAGATTAGGGGGCTTGTTTAGCACAGAAAAGAGAAGACTCAGAATAGTGCTCAGATAGAAGTGCTGAAGACTTTAAGACTTCATCTGAAA
Organism: Monodelphis domestica; assembly: GCF_027887165.1. Taxonomy (NCBI): domain Eukaryota; kingdom Metazoa; phylum Chordata; class Mammalia; order Didelphimorphia; family Didelphidae; genus Monodelphis; species Monodelphis domestica. The sequence goes on along the minus strand of NC_077235.1, from coordinate 11,809,900 downwards.
GCTTACTTGACTCTTTTTTGGCTCCAGAGGTCAGACCCAGGAAATAGGGTGGGTAGCAATCTTGCAAAGAGGACAATTTAGCCTGAATGTTAGGGAAAACTTCCCAACAACTGGCACTGTCCAAAAATGGAAGGGGCTTCCTAAAAAGATGGTCAGGGGGACAACTGGGTAGCTCAGTGGATTGAGAGCCAGGCCTGGAGATAGGAGGTCCTGGGTTCCAAACTGGCCTCAGACACTTCCCAGCTGGGTGAACCTGGGCAAGTCCCCTAACCTCCATTGCCTAGCCCTCACCACTCTTCTGCCTTGGAGTCAATACACAGGATTGATTCCAAGAGGGAAGGTGAGAGTTTAAAAAAAGATGGTCAGTTCCCCTCTTTGTGTTCAACCAGAAGTTGTGTGACCTCATTTCAAATATGTTAGAGTGGGGAATCCATTCATTTTATGATGACAGAAGTTCCTTCCAACTCTCAAATCCTCAGATTCTAGGATACATAATTTTCTGTATTTCATCCTGTGCAACAGATGTTGGAACATCAGGGTTATCTATTTTTATAGCGTTTAGCAGTCCCTTTGCTTATATCATCATGCATACTGCAAGCTGAAATAACCAAGTATCCCAAGAAGTGGTGTGTCTATTGACTAATGAACCTGAATATGAGGACGCCATTTTTTTGACTGTAAATAGGGCTCTGTAATCCATCTTCCCATTTAGCTACAATGTTGAGTCTTCTGGTTTAATTTGTACTGATATAGGCCAAATTCAATGAGGCTCTTTCTTCCAGTGTATAAACTCACTGACCACTGGGCAAACAGCACTCATTTAAGGCTCTGACAGAGCACCATGAAAGTGAATTTTATTCAAATGTTCTAAAAATAAATACTATGAGATTCTGAGGACCCTTTGGCATCTTCCCCACTAATGTGCCATGTCACAGCAAAAATGGAAAGGAACCACATGGGTCTAAGATCCATATTACATAAATGTGTCTTGGGTCACCATGGCCAAAGAAAACCACTGCCTATTAGTAGCTACCTTGACAATGGTAAGTCTGGCGAATTAGCTAGGAGGCAGACACAGCATAATACAAAGACAATATTCAAATTCTTTCCTTCATAGCCAAGGCTTGTGTTTTGCTGGCACAACGTGTGAGAAGCCAGGGTCACCTCTATGCTCTGAGGAGGCATCTGAGAGGACATTTAAAGACATTTTACACAGAATAGGACCATTTTGGATGGAAGAATCTATTTGAAACTGAGATCTCAAGTGATCAAGAGTTTAATCAGAAAAATTGTAAAATTTTATTCGGTATGTTTTGGGGAAAATCAGGGCTAGATTTTGTGCTGCCTGTGATTAACAAAATAATCAGCTGTCTTTGTCTGCCTGCAGAAAATTTAGTGATTTCCCACATTCACCTTAGCACTGGACTAAAGGAAGACTGGTGAGAAGTACTGAAAACTGTTTCATAATAGAATTCAATTGCTTATGCCAAATTTTTCATAAACAGGACTTGTGAAGCTGGCTCTTCCCCAACTACATTTTGATAAACAGAATCTTCTCCAATGCCTAACCCATCTCTTTCTACTCAATTCTATAGTGAAATAATGTTCAGAAACTGGGACATTGAAAGAAACAAAATCTGATGACGTAAATGGAGGGCTATTTTGACCTTTTCCCAAAGCACAGAAGAAAGAGAGTAGCACTGAGGAGATACAAAGACTCAATAACAGAAAAAATGAATAAAGAAAATTGATGGCTAATTAATAGTTTTATCTTTAAATATTCTCTCTCTAGTTTTGCCTCATGTAAAAATTCCCCATTAAAATTTTACCAAAATGTTACTACCTCCTACTGTGAAAATCTGTTTTAAACTGTCCTTAATGATTTGGATAGGAGAGATTTCATTCCATCTTTGAAGCAAGTCAATACTAGGACATCTGCAAAGGGTAAATTTAATTTTCTTTGAAATTGTACTCATATTGATTCAGCCATTTTAACTAACATTTGACTGTGGAAAAAAAAAAACAGAAGAAATCCGTAATTATCCATAGAAAAGCAATTCAATTTCCCATCCCCATGAATGATCCTTTACAAAAGGTAAAGCTATAGAAAGAATTAGTGAATTTTTGTTTTTCAGTGACAAAAATAAAGACACTAGCACTACTTTGTAAACAGAATAGCTACACTATATATTCTCACCCCTGGATCGGGGATCTCATCCATTTGGTTAGCCCTCCAATGAGGCAATTCACAGCCCATGCGTTCTGGCTCATCCTATGCAACTTTTGTACATGTCCCCCGATTCATTCACCTCAGAAGGTCCACCCAATACAGGGAGGGTCTCCTACACATGTTCATGATATCTGGGGTGATAACAAAGGAGCAAGCATTAGAATTCTCTCTTCATTCTCCTTCAATCTGGCCACAGAACTAGTCTGTATTCTTTTTCAATGGTTGTATGATGATATTCTATATGTTGTGTACTTTGCCTTCAAAATTCCTTGTTTGTGAGGTACTAATGCCTCCCAATGCTCACTGTGCTCTTATTAGCTTTTGGGTTATATTTACATGGTAAAGGTTTGTGTTACTACATTAAATAATACTCTCTGGATATAATTAACAATTTCCATCATAAATTCATGTACTAGCTCCCTAGTACATATGCTATGCTTGAGAAAGCTATATTCGTCTATTTTTTAGTGGTGACATGTGGTCAGAAATTACACAATATGGGGGTGCTGGATCGTTTTTATTGTGCCAAAATAAGAGTCATGTTTGGTGACATATCAATGCACTCAGTGTAATGGACCTACTGTGTGGGACTCTGAGCATCCTGATTCCTCTCTTTCCTCTAAGTTCCAGGCTAAAAGCCAGCAAAGGCCATGTTAACTATCTTCTCTGCTAAAAAATAGCCTAATGGTGAGAAAAAAATAATTGCACCCCATTTACTTTAATAACATCATTACAATAAGAGTTTAATTTGCCATAATTTGATATTTTGCTCTCACAGTGCCTAAATGAATGCTGTTCACTTTGACACTGCAGTGATAGCAGCTATCCTAATGAATAGCTCTATGATTGATTAGCTGGATGGCATCAGCACAATTGGAGGACTGTAAGAGCCAGCCTGTTTGACTGTTGGCAGGATGGGGGGAGTAAAGCGGGTGGGGACACATGCCAAAGCATGGAGCAGAATATAGATGTCTTGGGAACACAAGCACTGAGCTGATAGAAAGAAGAACCCCTTCTTTTAGGAAACGTGCATGTGAACCTTTTTACAAGCATTGCTGACAGTGTCTGAAAGAACAATTTTCTCTTTTGTAACAACAACAACTTGAACAATGACAACAGAATCCATTGCCCCGGCATCACACCCTCCGAGCTGATGTTGTCAAGGGAAGTTTTCCTTAACAAGATCTTCAATTCTATAAACACACCAGTTTTTCTGACAGGGCAAATTAAAAATCAATGAATTGAGAATTGCTGTCTTCTCAAAAGAAGCCTTTCTACCACCACCATCTATCCCTCTTCCCCAACCGCCCTCCCAAGTTCTTTTGGCCTAATTGAAATAAATCAAAATTGAACAAACAAATGAATTATGTTGTTAGATTTTCATTTAATAGTAATTTAGAATATTGACTTGAGGTAACTTTCAGGCAATTCTTTTCTTTCTTCCTCCCCTCCCCTGCTCCTCTCATGCACACACATGCACATACAGCGCACACAACCCCTACAAAGCAGGGCAAAGCAACTCGATTGGGGGAACTTGAAGCTTTCTGAAACTTGACAAAATACATTCCACTGACCTTATTCTCATCCAACATGAGAAACACAATGGATTCTAGGCATGGAGGGGCAGCACTACTGAGAAAGCCAGGTAATCCTTACCATGATTTCAGTTCTTAATAGGTTTCTATTGTTCAGATATACATGTCCCCCAATGACAGGCATTGCATGCCAATAACAAATTGGGCGATGTACAACAAATACTTCGCCCAATATAAAAAGAGGAATCCTGTTTATTTGGGCTTTTGAATGGGAGTCACTCTTTGAAAGCCTGACTATGACTAATTTTATACCTTACAGATATTAAATCATTAAATGAAAGATCAGTAAAAGCACAATGAAGCAATTTCATGTTTGTTGTCTGTTTAACTCTCTCAGGAGCTAGTTCTATTTACCCCTAATTGGTGATACTCAAAATAATCCACTGGGGACTGAGCACAAGCAAACTAGGAGTGCAATGCAATTTGAATCAATCTTCTGCTTAACCTCACCCTAGGCATATTGTACTGAATAATGAATCTGAGGCTGAGAGGTCTGCCTCTTGTTCTGTTCCAATGGCTGCAAAGCAAATTCACTTCTCCATACCTCTGAATGACCATTTTCAAGGCTGACATACCTCGCATGATAAAATAGTATAATATTACCAGATTGGCCATACAAGAAACCATTTAATTGTCTTGGATCTGAAAGAGACCAGGTGAATAACCTAAAAGAGATGCACTAAAAACATGGGGTTGCTTCAACAAACAACTCAGTTCAACACATCTTTATTCCATGATTATGACATGCAGGCAACCTGGCATGTAAGACCTATGAACCAAAGGAAACTGGAATAGCATGAAATCTGACATCTTGTAATGCTCTTTATTTCTAACTTGGCCTTAAATTTCTTCCTTTCCCCAAGATCTGACAGGTATACTATTCGATGTTCACCTAATTTACTTATAGTTTCCTTCTTTATGTTCAAGTCATTCACCCATTCTGAGTTTATCTTAGTGTAGGGTGTGAGGTGTTGATCCAAACCTAATCTCTCCCATACTGTCTTCCAATTTCCCCAGCAGTTTTATCAAATACTGAATTTTTGTCCCAAAAGCTGGGGTCTTTGGGCTTATCATAGACTGTCTTGCTGAGGTCACTTACCCCAAGCCTATTCCACTGATCCTCCTTTCTGTCTCTTAGCCAGTACCATATTTTTTTGATGACCACTGATTTATAGTATAATTTGAGATCTGGGACTGCAAGGCCACCTTCCTTCACATCAATTAAAACAGCAACAAAAATTATATGATTATCTTGAAAAAAAACACTGAAGCTTTCGACAAAATACAACCCTCATTCCTACTAAAAACACTAGAAAGCATAGGAATAAATAGAGCTTTCATTAAAATGATAAGTAGTATTTATCTAAAACCATCAGCAAGCATTATATGCAATGGGGATTAGGTGGAAAACATCCCAGTAAAATCAAAAGCGAAGTAAGGATGCCCATTATCACCATTATTATTTAATATTAATTCCAGCTATATCACTTATAGAAAAAATAGAAGGAATTAGAATAGGCAATGAGGAAATAAAATGATTACTCTTTGCATACATTGATAGTATACTTGGAAAAACCTAGAGAACCAACTAAAAAACTAAGTGAAATAATAATTTCATTAGAGTTACAGGATATAAAATAAACCTAAATAAATCACCAATATTACTATATATTATTTCTATTATAAATTATTACATTTTACTATATATATATATAACATAGTCTAGCAGGAAGAGACAAAAATAGAAATTTTATTCAAAATAATTGCAGACAATATAAAATACTTGGGAGTCTGTCTCCCTGCCATGCCAAACACAGGAATTATATGAACACAATTACAAATCACTTTTTTCACAAAGTCAAATCTTAATAGAAAAATATTATTTGCCCATGGGGAGGCTAAGCCAATTTGATAAAAATGATAATTCTATATAAATGAATTTACAATTCAATGTCATACTAAACTACCAAAATTTTATTTTATAGAGCTAGAAAAATAACAATAAAATTCATCTGGAAGAACTAAAGGTCAAGAAATCAAAGGAATCAATGAGAAAACATATAAAGGAAAGTAAGCTAGTAGTCTAAGATTTCAAACTATATTACAAAGTTGTTTGGTCATCTTTTGGTCATGTTCAACTCTGTCACCACATTTGGATTTTTCTTGGCAAAGATACTGGAGTGGTTGGCTGTTTTCTTCTCCAGCTCATTTTACAAATGAGGAACTGAGGCTAACAAAGTTAAGTGGTTGCCCAAAGGTCACACAGCCAGTAAATATCTGAGAAATGATTTGAATTCATGAAGATGGGTCTCCCTAATGACAAGCCTAGTATTTGATCTACTGTGCCACCTACCTGCCCAAGCAGCACTATTACAAAATAGACATTATTGAAACAAACTGGCTAAGCAATACAGTAGTAGTACAATACACAGTAGTAAATGATCATAGTAATCTAGTATTTGACAAACCCAAAGTTCGTAGCTTTTGGAGTAAGAACTCATCATTTGAAAAAAATTGCTGGAAAAATTGGAAAACAATTTGACAGAAACTAGGACAGCTAAATGGCACAGTAGACAGAGAGCCAGAGCTAGAGTCAGAAAATAAGGAAGACCTGAACTCAAATCCAAACTCAGACACTGACTAGCTTGTGACCTTGATCAAGGGACTTAACCCTATTTACCTCAGTTTCCTCATCTGTAAAAGCGACCTGGAGGAGGAAAAGGGAAACCATTCCAGTATCTTTGCCAAGAAAACTCTAAATGAGTTCACTGAGAATCAAGTGACATGTCAAAAATGACTGAACAACAACAACAAAGTATATAGACCAGTATCTCATACTCTATGCCAAGAAAAGGTCAAAATGGGTACACGATTTAGACATAAAGGATAAAATCATAAGCAAAAAAGAACATAGAAAATTTTACTTGTCAGATATATTGAGAATGAAGAATTAATAACCAGAAGAGGGATAGAGAACATTTTGGGATGTACAATCCATAATTTTGATTATATTAAATTTAAAAGATTTGGCACAAACCAATGCAGTCAAGATTAGAAGAAAAGCAGGAAACTGGATGAAAAATTACAGCAAATTTCCTTGATGAAGGCTAGTTAGGGAACTGAGTCAAATTTATAATAAAAGTCATTGCCAATTGATAAATGGTCAAAGGATATCAATAGTAGATTTTAGAAGAATAAAGCAGAACTAACACACATGAAAAAATGTTCTAAATTACTATTGATTAGAGAAATGTAAATTGCAACAACTATGAGGCATCACCTCACACCTATCAGATTGGCTAATATGATAGACAAGGAAAATGACAAATATTGGATGGGATGTGGAAAAATTATGACACTAATGCATTATTGGTGGAATTGGGACTAATCCTGTCATTCTGGGAGCAATTTGGAATTATGCCCATAGGGCTACAAAACTGTGCAGTCCTGTTGATCTACTAGGTCTATATCCCAAAGAGATAAAAAATGGGGAAAGGACATATTTGTATAAATATTTATAGCGGCTTTTTGTGATGGCAAAGAATTAGAAACTGAGAAAATGCCGATCAATTGGGAAAAGGCTAAAAAAGTTGTAGTTTATGATTGTGATGAAATATTATTATGCTTCAAGAAATGATGAGCAGGATGTTTTCAGAAAAAAAAAACTGGGAGACCAGGAAAACATTTTATATACTAACAGCAATATTGTATGATGATCAACTATGAATGATTTAGCCATTTTCAGCAATAAAATGATCCAAGATAATTCAAAAGGACTTATAATGATGAAAAATGCTTCTAACTCCAGAGAAAGAACTAATGGAGTTTAACTAAAGATTGAAACATACTTTTTTTAACTTTCATTATTTTTCTTGGGTTTTCTATGGTCTGTTTTTATTTGAAACATTATTAATATGGAAATATATTTTTGCAAGACTCCATATGTATAATCCATATCAATTTGCTTGCCTTATCATAGTGGGGGGATTAGGAGGAAGGAGGGAAAGTATTTGAAACTCAAATTATTTTAAATGATTGTTAATAATTTTTAAGAGTAAGAAAAAATGAGACAAATTTATGATAAAAACGCATCCTATAAATGCTCGGTATGATTCTTGTTACCATTAGTTTTCTTAGATGGCTTAGATGTTTCAATGCCCCTTTTTCCTTTCTTTTTTTCCATAAAAATACCAGCAGCCAAAGCCAAAGCCCCTCCCCCCAGATCATTATTTATATGTAACCTCTATTCCAAAGCCCATTGGTTTGGGATCCTCTCCTGATTGGTGGAGATGAATGCCTTGTACTGCATTAAGGGCAGTTCAGAGTTGGTGAAAGGCAAAAGCTTCAGTTCTTAGTCAGTCCCTTAGAGACATTTCAAGTTTTCTTCAGGACTCTTTAGTTGTTTCAAGCACTTCTGGCTTCTACCTTAGAAAGGGAAGATGGAAGAGGGAAGAGAGGGAAGCTGCACTTCAGGTTGCTGAAGGAAAAGATTCTGGGAGGATATGAGAGGTGAAAGTCTCTAGCATATTCCCATCCCCAGCTTGCTACACTACAGACTCAGGGGTGCTTCCCCTTGGATGAATCAGGAACAATGTCTCTTAGTTCAACTGAGTTTTCTTAATCCCAATAGGAGATCTCCTGCCCTCTGTATTGTCTGGTACTTATTCTCCTATATATGCTTTTTCTGATTTCTGTTTTGCTATGATTTGGATAAATGGGTTTTCTTTGCTGAAAAAAATCTCTCAGTGTGTCCTGAGAGCTAAATCAAAAAGAGAAGAAGATAAAGCATTAAGACAGATCTCAAAACTAAAACCTAGTTTTCCTTGAAGTCCTATTATCACTGTGAAGGTCAAGGCCATATGTACTGACGGAGATGATCTGGCTCGGAAAAAAAACATTCTAATATTCAGGACAGGAAGCTGTTGTGCCTAGTGGGTCTTTTACTCCTACCAGTTGCTGGGAAATGGTGGATTGAAGGACTTTCAGAGTGGTTCATAAGTTTGAAAAATCAATTATCAGTTAATAAGGCCTTCAGGACACCCTAGTTTTCAGGGATGGCATTTGGCCACAAAAACACTCAAAAACTTTCTGTAGCTACAGTTACATTGTGGAGTTGTTCAAATAGACAAAAATCCATTCCATTTCTAACTGCTCCCGTTAATCAATGCTGGGACAAAGCCTAAGGTTTTGTTCACATAATGGCAGATGCATTTGATAAAGAAATACCTCGCTATAAACTCTGCATATGAAGCCCACTTCTGATTCTGACCCAGGCTTCCACTGGATCTAGATGGCAGCCAACCAAGTGCCCTTTTATCCTGGGGCGGGGCGCCTAATAGGTCATTGTGTAGGGAAGAGAGCTAATTGATGTCATGTATGTGGCAGTAGGAGAGGGGAGGGAAAAAAGATGACGAGAGGCAAGTTTTATGGGTAATAAACAAGATCACAGAGTGGTGGGTGTAGCGTCTTCATGTCCAAACTATAGTTGCCAAGGAAATATTTCCTCAGAGTATTTACCTTGAATAGATTTTATCCAGCAATACTGATCTCATTATTTCTCATCGAAACACATCTCTGCTGTTAGAGACAGCCCAACTTGCTGTTTGAACTATTATGTCAACAAATACTTAAAAGATCTAACTACAGAGTCAAGTCATCACTGCCAGTGCAGATCATCATCACAGCTGGCTGGCAATGTGGGAAAATCAGCCTCTCTTACCTCAAGCCCCTTCCCAGGATCCCGAGTGTCTTTTCCCTCACTGGTCCCAGGTACTAGGGTTAAGACCCTTGGAAATGGATTTTGACAGAAGGCTGAAGGAAACCTGACATATTCCATAGACTCTGAAAGGCAGAGGGGAACTTAGGGGCCATCTACTCCAACCTTAACATGACAGGAACCTGACTCAAACAGTCCACATAACATTTCATCTAACCATGAACAAACAGCACTCTCTAGTTTCATGCTTGGGGTCCCTTCAGAACATTACAATGTTCCCCAGAGTCACTTATCCCTTATAGGATTCATTTCCTATTTAGGTCATAGAGAATTATACGGTCTTGGAATCGGAAGAGGTTTCAGTGGTTATCCTGGTTAACCATGGATGTTAGCAATAATATGCTTAACAAGGGATTGTTTGGTCACTGCTTGAATCCTTTTCAGTGACCCAAGGACTCAGGAGGTACCAAAGTAGCCTATTGGGGTTTTTTAGATTGTTATCACTTTGTGAGGAATAGATGAATGAATGAATGAATGAATGAATGAATGAATAGATATTTATTAAGGTAGCATCTTAAATGAGGAATGTGATACTGACTCTATTCTGTCCTTATCATACAGCTTCTGCAATATCATGTCCACTATTAGGAATAATATTTATAAGCTACAGATTTCACCAATTGTAAAATGATAAGAGGACTGGCTACACTACGTACCAAGCAATACGCCTATGTGATGGAGGTGCAAATGGAAAAAAAATAATGCTGTTAAAGAGCTAACACTTATTTAATTAGAGTAGACAACACATGTAAAAAAGTTGTGTCTGGGTGCATGGTGAGACCCAGAAATCATAAGGGTTCAGCGATAGGATGCACAGTAAGGTTTAGGAATCTGGAGTGCAAAGCACCAAAGAAGAGGCTGAGACCTAGGGGATCATGGAAGACAGTGGCAATGCAGAGAGTAAGACCTAGTGATCCTACATCTTACAGATGGGTAATAACTGCTGACTCTCAGCTCTCCCAAGTGCTGTGAGCAGTCACACCACTTTCCCTGCTGGATACTTTGGCATATACTCCTTGAGTTTTGTTGAGCCCAAAATATGCCTCCCTATGACTTTTACCCATTCAGTCCAAAATCTGCTTTCTGGAGTATAGTAGAATATGTATTTTATGTGGATATACTTCAAAGATAAAAATGTTACTCCTGAATCATCTCTTTTCCTGGCTAAGCTACCACATCTCCTTCAGCTAATTCTTACACGGTATAATTTCCAGTTCTCTTATTTTACAATGGGTGAAATGTAGCTTATAAATGTCATTCCTATTAGCGGACATGATATTCCAGAAGATGTATGATAGGGAGAGAATAGTGTATCAAATTCTTCATTTGGGATGCTACATTTTATAAATGTAGGCCAAAATTATAATAGTTTTTACCATACTCTTGATGAATACTGAGTTTGGAGTTGACTAAAGCCCCTGGGTCTTTTTAATATGAACTGATTTCTGGCCATAATTCTCTTTTTACTAACTTACATTTATATGTGATAATTTGGTTATTTTAGAAAATTTTATTTAGTCACTTTAGAACATTATTCCTTGGTTACAAGAATCATATTCTATCCTTCCCTCCCCTCTCTCCACCCATAGCCAACGCGCAATTCCACTGGGTTTTACTTGTGTCCTTGATCAGAATCTATTTCCATGTTGTTGATGTTTGCTCTAGGGTGGTCATTTAAAGTCTACATCCCCAATCATATCTCCTAGACCCTTGTGATAAAGCAGTTGATTTTTCTTCAGTGTTTCTACTCCCACAGTTTTTCCACTGAATGTGGATAGTATTCTTTCTCATAGATCCCTCCAAGTTGTTTGGGATCACTGCATGGCCACTAATGGAGAAGTCCATTACTTTTGATTGTACCACAATGTATCTGTCTCTGTGTACAATGTTCTCCTGGTTCTGCTCCTTTCAATCTGCATCAATTCCTGAAGGTTGTTCCAGTCCCCATGAAATTCCTCACTTTATTATTCCTTTGAGCACAATAGTATTCCAGCACCAGCATATAACATAATTTGTTCAGCCATTCTCCAATTGAAGGGCATCCCCTCATTTTCCAATTTTTTGCCACCACAAAGAGCACAACTATGAATATTTTGGGGTACAAACCCAGCAGTGGTATGGCTGGGTCAAAGGGCAGTCTTTTAGTGCCCTTTGGGCATAGTTCCAAATTGCCCTCCAGAATGTTTGGATCAATTCACACTTCCAACAGCAATGCATTAATGTCCCTATTTTGCCACATCGCCTCCACCATCCATTACTTTCCATTGCTGTCATGTTAGCTTAGCCAATCTGCTAGGTGTGAGGTGGTACCTCAGAGTTGTTTTGATTTGCATCTCTCTGATTATAAGAGATTTAGAACACTTCTTCATGTGCTTATTAATAGTTTCAATTTCTTTATCTGAAAAATGCCTATTCATGTCCCTTGCCCATTTATCAATTGGAGAATGGCTTGATTTTTTTATATGTGTTACTTTTTTAAAACTCAAGCACAGGACTTTTTATTTCTTCCTATTAAATTTTATATTATTGATAATGGGTCCTTGTTACATCCTATTGAGAACTTTGAAATTCTCAACTGATATTTAGTATATTTTTTTATTTTTTATGCTTTTGTGTCCTCTTCAAATTGAATAAGCATTCTATATGTCTCTTTATTCTAGGCATCGAGAACAAGAAGACAGCTCTGAAAAACTCTGCAGCAGCCTTCCCTCCAGTTGGACATCAACTCATTCTTTGGATGTCATCTCTCGATCACTTTTGAACTCACCTAATTTACTTTCTTTCAGAGCATATCTTGCCAAATTGTTCACAAAGATAAAGTGAGAGACTTTATTAAATGCCATGCTGAAATGCATTTACTGAATTTCTCTGATCTACCAGTGTAGTAAGCCTGTCCAAAAAGGAAACAAGATAAATCTGGAATGATTCATTCTAGGCTGCTGTCTGGTTGGTAGTCATATCATTTTAACAGTAACAACAACAACAACAATAATAATAATAGATAACATTTATATAGTGTTTATCGTGTGCCAGGCAATGTGGTAAGTAAGTGGAAAGATGAATTCTGGGCATTGCTGTTAGAAATCATATTCCATTTGTGTGACTTTGAGGAAGCCAATTAGCTTTGCTGAGCCTCAGTTTCCTACAAAGCAAAGTGGAAGGATTGAACTATGTAATTTCTAGCTCTAAATCTCTGATTTTATCATCTAAAGTTCCCTAAATTTTAGAAGGATAGATCATAAAGTAAAAAAAAAAACAAAAGGTGCCACATCCTAAGACTAAAAGGAAAGTTACTTCAAAAAGGATGGAAGGCTATGAAGAACAAAATGCAAATGCTTAGTCGACAATCATTTATGAAACGCTATGTTTCTAGTCACATACTGCTAAAAGGATGAAGGGAGGTGGAAGGTTCAAAAGAAACCAACATGCCTCTCTCATTATCTCAGATTGAGCATGTTCAAAAAAATGTAAGTAAGAGAAGGTAAATCAGGAAAAATAAGAGAGTGGCATAGTCCCATACTATCTGGAAGTTAAAAGCCCATCATTAACTTTAGCAATCACTTATTTAAAGCCCACCATCTCTAGGATAATCAATGATTAGTCACCAGGGAAAAGCATTTTTACAAGATAGCATAACTGTCCTTCAGGGACTTTACAGTGGAGTAGGGGGACATGAAACACCCAGGGATAATAAGAAGCCATGAGAAATGCACAAAGGAGGTACAAGCAAAGCACTATGTGAGGTCTGGGAAGGGTGAGCAACAACAGTTAATTACCAATTAAGGGAAGACTTCCAAGAGAAGATGGCATTTCTGAGATGGGTAGAAATTCAACAGATAGAAAAGTGGGTTACAGCAACAGTATAAAGAATGGTTTGGAAACCCTTAACTGTGGGGACATTCAGGTAGCCAGTGTAGTCTGTGTTGATCCAAAAGCAAAATATACAGAGTGCCAATAGTATATGATAAGGCTAGAAAGGAAAGGCAGCCCTAGATTTTGAAGGACCCTGAATACTGAGGTCCTCCTTCAGCTCTCTGGGAGGTGATACTATGCTTGTCAAAGGTCAAATCTGGGCATTTTCTCAGGTTTTTATGCATGTTCTTCAGTTCAGCTACATCTCTTTCCTTTACCAAAGTTGTCCTTGGGAGACATGAACCCAAAATGCTAGCAATGAATTATTGAGTCATGTTTACATATTTATCCTTTCCATACATATTCATCTATTTTATTTAATATTTAGTGGTTCAATTATTAAGCTGTCTGAAAGTTGTTTATGACAGAAAAGGCTCTGGCAGCTGGCAATGCAGGTTTGAACAAGTTGAGGCAGCTACCCGAGCATCATCACAGCCAGACATTTCTTCAGCTCCTGACTCCCTGATCATGTTTTTGTAGTCATTGCCCTTCTTACAATCATATAAGATAGAGACTGGGAAACTTCAATGAGACAGAGAGACAAAATGCTTTGCCTTGTTGGAAATATCATCTTGTTAGTCTTTCCCTGAAAAGATTGCTAATTGATTATATAACAGAAAGTCCTTCACTTTGGAACTAGAAGAAACAAAAGAAAAAAATTCCCTAGACTTTGGAGAAGGGCAAGATACAGTCAATTTGGGAGCCATTTCCCAACAATCTCATAAGCTTGTTGTGATCCCCTTGTACAAGACTAAGCGGCTAGACATGGCTTCACAGTGGAGTTATTTGGAAAACTTAGGCAGAGGATGAACTCAAATGGCTATCTCCCATAAAAGTGAATACACTGTTTGCTCTAAGACTCACTGAAACTCACTAGTGGTATATATAAGTCCCTCGAGTTCAGAACCCTGAGGAAAGGAAGATTATCAGCAAAGGAAAAGCTAGGATGCTAAGGTCAGAGACAAGGGAATATAAGGAAGAATTACAGTTAAAAGTGACAATCTATTAAAGAAACAGGATATGTTGACTAGAGGAATATTCCCCTATCCTTTATTCATGGTAAAAGGGCTCATTTCAGAGGTGTTCAGGAAGAGACATTGGGGCTCAAGACTCCTGAAGAGTCTTTATATCTTATTGATTTTCTTCTAAAGCTGCATAAGCTTTATAATTACTTTATGCTTAGAGAGCATTAAGAATCCCTCTTCTTTATCTTAGACTAGATAAATAAGAGGGGAAAAGCCCTCATGGCATCTTTACTGTGGGGAAAGGAAGACTGCCTCCCCACCTGTAGCAGCTCTCCCTGTTTGGAGAGGTGGTTGGTCTTTTTCCCATTTGTAGTCATGGAAGAAGCAGAGAAATGTTTTGCAGGGCTGGGGTGGGTGGGTGGAGAGAATCACGAGAAATATTACATGTGGAATTTGCTAGGCTTTTCGATTGTTAAACTATTCGAAATGGGCATTTTCTGTCAAACAGATCCCTTTTTCTTCAGTTAAAATAATTTGCTTAGCAATAATTAAAAGGAAGAAAAATATTCAGGGAGCTATTAGAGATTAAAAGTAAGAATTCAGATTCAACAAACCTATTTTTGCAAGGAAGCCCTGCCTGCAATTAGGCAGAAAATAGATTCAAGTAAGTGTCTTACATCAATCACTACAAAAAGCTTCAAATAGATGTAAAAGGTTAAATTATTTTTAAAAAGCTAAATTAAAGAAGAAACCTTTCACATTTATGGTTGGGGTAAAACTTCATAACAAAACAGAATACAGAAGAAACCATAAAAGACAAAATTTAAAAACTGATAATATAAATATTTTAAAAGATTACATGAACAAAATTAATACTGCCACAATTAGAAAACAAGTCATTCATTTAGGAACAGGAAAAGCAAACAATAATATTATGTGGAAATATATTTATTTTTTATATTATATATATTTACTTATAAATATATACTTATAAATTGGACATCTGAAATATGTAGGGAATTGATACGAATATATAAAACTAAGAACCATTCCCCAAGAGACAGGTGGACAAATATAATTGATTGCATAAACATTTTTGTTTACTACTTGTATTCCATGAAATTATGTTAGGCACAGAGGACACCAAGATCAAATCCTGACCTATAGCAACTTATATTCTACTCAGAAAAAGCAATATTTCAAAGGATATGAAGTAACAGTTTTTAAGAGCTGAAAACAATTAATAACCATGCATAGTATTCAAAATCACTAAAAATAAGATAATTTCACATTAAAATAACTCTGAAATTTGACCAGGCAAACTGGAAGATATGAAAAGGGATGAAAACAGTCAATACTATAGGATCTGTGGGAAGATAGAAACAATGAAAAAACCATCCCAAACTATTATTGGAACTTTGAATTGGAGATTTGATATGAGGTGACTCTGATGTTTAATTTAAGTGTTAGGATCCTCCTAATATAGTGATCAATCAACCAAAACACAAACATTTACAAAGTGCCTAATATGTGCTAAAATCTGGCATAAAATTTGAATTGGTCCCTGTTGTCTAAGAGCTTATATAGCATGTTCCAAAAGTCTTACTGCAATTTTAAGCTCTTAGGGCTATTTAAGGTCTAAAGGAAAGAATTTGGAGACATCCTGTTTCCTATCAGGGTAAACAACTTGCACCCCATATAATTCTTCCCAGAATAAATATCTGTAGAAGAAATATAAAATAAATCTAAGATAGTTAAAAACAAAGGAGTTAATGAGGGGGACATCATCAGATAAGGTGATCAGGAAAAGCAATATCTAGAAGGTTGTACTTGAACTGCATCCTGAAAGAAATGAGACATCCTATAATGCAAAGAGGAGACCTCAGGAGTGAGGGACCATCAGGTTACCTAAGGATGAGTGAATCAGTCAAGAACGGAAAAAGTCAAAGCTTCTGTGATCACAGCAGGACCTTTCCTGTGAGTACTGTGCACTTCTAGCCTGAATGAGATAGTGAGACCTACTCTTTCAAAAAAAGGAGGAAGGATAATACTGAGGACAGAATAATTATAAGCAAAGCAAACTTCCTGATCCTATAATGGAGAATTAGAAGGGGAAAAAACTAGAATTGAAGGGAGTGCCCAGTAAGTGATAGCGAAAAAGATTTTAGCGTATGAATGAATAGAATATTGCATTATAAGAAATGACAAAGGACACAATTTACCCAAGAATCTTGGGTAGCAGGAATTGATTCAAAGTGAAGTGTAAAGAACCAGGGAACAATTTCTACAAGGACAACATCTTAAAGAAAAAAAATTTGGAACTTCTCTCTGATCAATGCAATGATGAATGTTATTTTCATAGGACTGAGGATAAAACATGTTACCAACCTTCTTCTGACACACAAATGATAAACTCATGACGGAGAGAAATACGTTGTTGGACATAAGCATTGTGTGGATGTGTTTTGTTTGACTATGCCCATTTCTTATAAAGTTCAGTCTCTCTTTTTTCTCTCTCCTCCTATTTCCCTTCCCTCTACTTTTTCAAATTAGAAGGAAAGCACTGGAGGGAATGTTACCTTCCATCTTAGAACCAATACTGTGAATTGGTTCCAAGGCAGAACAGCAGTAAGGGCTAGGCAATGGGGGTTAAGGGACTTGCCCAGGGTCACACAGCTGGGAAGTGTCTGAGACCAAATTTGAACCCAGTACATTCCATCTCTAGACTTGGTTCTTAATCCACTGAACCATCTAGATTCCCTCTAAACATTTTAAATGCACAGAAAAGAACAAGAGGAAGCACAGAAGGAAGAAAGGACATGGTAGTTCTGAAAATAATATGGCCTTTATTATATACTTAAATGATATTAAATGGAGATTAATGCTTTCATGTACCATCTTCTTATGTGGGAATGCTTTTATTTGGTATTTAAGTTCAAAATGTTAGGCAGTAATGGTCAAAGTAATAGCATGGTTTGTTCTAGGGTGGAACCATTTTGTGTCTGACTGAGGTGTAATGTAGAATTTGGTTTTCATAAGTTTCAGGACTTGTAGCATTAGGGTTTGAGTGAGCATCAACATGAAGGTTGAAGTTCCCTAGAACAAGGAGAGAAGTTGGGAAATTAAGGAAGATATTGAGTCTGGAGAGGCTCAACTCCTGGAGAGAAGTTGTAAATCCTGTTCTCCAGTGCCATCTCCAGACTCTCCCTTTGCCACATCACTCAGTAACCTCTCTTCAAGTTCACTCCGATAAATTGTTCACCATCTACAAATTCTTGTCTATAAGCCCCTAGTGACTCTCTATTTTTCTCTCAAGGAGTTCAGTATCGCATAGAAATATGAGGAAAGGTCCAGTTGCTAGAGAGAATGACCAGGGATTGCATTCTACCTGGGGCAAGTTTATTCCCTATAATTACAAAACAAAGGAAGGAATATGAGAAGAATGAGTCTAAAAGGAAGGGAACCTTATTCAATCTAGAACAGAAATTGGAGAGTCCACAATGGAAGGGATGAACAGAGTTGGAGGGGATCATGGAATCTGGGCCAGATAAGATTGAAAAAGATAAGGATATGAGAACTGGAGAGGGGGATCGGGGGTAATTTATTTCTAGGTAGCCAGTGTTAACATAGGGATAAAGGGAAGTAATGGGTGGTAGAAGGTTGACAGCCATAGGATTGGTAGGGAAGATGAATTAAAATACTCACAGACTTCAATGACCTCAGTAGATATGAATAATAGTAGCATTACAGGCAAAGCCAGGGGTGATAGGGCTCTGGTCTGAGAAGGCACTGAACCATGATACCTTTGGGGAGCAGAACAAGGGATGGTAGACTAAAGCAAGGGGCAGTGTGAGTGCCAATGTGATGGGGCACTGTTCCTTGCCAAATTGCTTGTTCAAGTTGAGGGCAGAGCATGTAGGATTGCCAGTTGAGTAAAAATGAGGACAGTGTAAGTACTGGTCTGGTAGGAGGCTAGGCCTTTGCTTATTCTAAACCAATTTCATGCCTTAATACCCACTTTCTGATTACCTAGATATTACCACAAAAAAACAATTTGCCATTGGTTATTAACAGGAAAATGTCAAAGATATCTTATAGTGGAGAGACTTTTGCTAAAGATAAGGACCAGAAGAGGAGCATGGCATAAGGGAAAGAAAAGTAGAACTTTAGCCAGGAAGGCACTGGTATCAAATCCTGTTCCCATCCCTCTTGTGAACCTGAGCAAATGTTTCCTTGAGTCTCAGTCTCTTCATTTGTAAAGTAAGGATAATAGTGGCTGCCTCACAGGGCTGTTAGGAGGCTCAAATTAGGTAATGTGTTTAGTAAAACTAAAAGCTCTATATGAACGTCAGCTATTACTCTACCTCACAGGCTTAAGTAATCTATTCACAATCAAATAAAGCAAAGGGAAGAATAAAAGCATTTACTTCCCTTGTACTTTCTCCCCTCAACAAGACTTCCCTTGCATTATCTGTAAACATTTTGTATGCGATCAAAACCCATAATAAATTGCCAAACTTGACAGCTGCACATTTATTGGCAAACACTGCTTCAAAAGGATGAGTCCCTGGAGATCAGTCTGACAGTGTTTTTAAGCAACAGTCATTGTAGCACGGGCACAGACATCAGTCTATGTGAACAAAGCCTCATGTATGGCTTACATAGTCTTGGAGGCTCAGAATTTCTACCTCCCCCATGCTCCATCACTTGTCAGTTCATCCTAATAAGAGTCAACCTCCCCAGTATGGGAGGTGCTGCCGATGTCCTGCTGGGCAGAGAATCCCACAGCTTCTGAATCTGAGAGGACCAAAATATCCATAGAGTTCAACTCCCCATGTGAACCTCTTGGTAGCACATCAGACAGGTGGTCATCTACCATCTGCAGAACAACCTTCCAATGATGAAGATCCCACTGCTTCTCTAATTGCTGGCAAGTCTCAGACAAGACAGCCTCTGGTGCAACAGCAAGCTATTTTGTCATTGTTTTTCAAAGCACCAAACTCCAAATCTTTATACTTAGAGAAAACAACACAACCAAGTTAGTTAGTTCTCTTGATATCACGTACTCCAACCCCACCAAAAAGGTAAACTAGAGGAAAGGTTATTGGGGGTGAGAGGGAGACTTCTGGAGCCTTTACAGGAGAAAAAGGAAGGGCCAGAGCCAATATGAGATATGGTATCAGAATAGAAAGTCTGGCCTTCAGGGAGTTACTAAAAGGCAAATTTGGGTTTGACATAGATAAGATTTACTAAGGACAGAATGTCATAGAGAATGTAGTGGGCTCCCTCTCACTGGAGATTGTCAAGCCAAGGCTATATGACCACTTGTGTGGTATGTGGAAAAAGAGAATCTGCTCAGGTTCAAAATGGCTTAGAAGGATAATGAGATCCATCCAGCTCCAAGACTCTGTGTGGATTCTACGTTCTTTACTATACAAGATTACTGCTTAAAAGTTGACTATAGAGATGACCTTTAGAAACACTCCCTTTCCTTTTGCATCATCATGCTTTAATAGTGGATATAAGGAATCTCCTGCATATGTTAAGGCTGGTTTAACTTTTTTTTTTTATATATATATTTTATTTGATCATTTCCAAGCATTATTCGTTAAAGACATAGATCATTTTCTTTTCCTCCCCCCCACCCCCCATAGCCGACGCGTAAGTCCACTGGGCATTAGATGTTTTCTTGATTTGAACCCATTGCTTTGTTGATAGTATTTGCATTAGAGTGTTCATTTAAAGTCTATCCTCTGTCATGTCCCCTCAACCTCTGTATTCAGGCAGTTGCTTTTTCTCGGTGTTTCCACTCCCATAGTTTATCCTTTGCTTATGAATGGTGTTTTTTTCTCCTGGATCCCTGCAAGTTGTTCAGGGACATTACACCGCCACTAACAGAGAAGTCCATTACGTTCGATTATACCACAGTGTATTAGTCTCTGTGTACAATGTTCTCCTGGTTCTGCTCCTCTCACTCTGCATCACTTCCTGGAGGTTGTTCCAGTCTCCATGGAACTTCTCCACTTTATTATTCCTTTGAGCACAATAGTATTCCATCACCAACATATACCACAGTTTGTTCAGCCATTCCCCAATTGATGGGCATCCCCTCGTTTTCCAGTTTTGGGCCACCACAAAGAGCGCAGCTATGAATATTTTTGTACAAGTCTTTGTGTCCATTATCTCTTTGGGGTACAGACCCAGCAGTGCTATGGCTGGGTCAAAGGGTAGATATTCTTTTGTCGCCCTTTGGGCATAGTTCCAAATTGCCCTCCAGAATGGTTGGATCAGTTCACAACTCCACCAGCAATGAATTAATGTCCCTACTTTGCCACATCCCCTCCAGCATTCATTACTTTCCTTTGCTGTTATGTTAGCCAATCTGCTAGGTGTGAGGTGATACCTCAGAGTTGTTTTGATTTGCATCTCTCTGATTATAAGAGATGTAGAACACTTCTTCATGTGCTTGTTAATAGTTTTGATTTCTTTATCTGAGAACTGCCTATCCATGTCCCTTGCCCATTTATCAATTGGAGAATGGCTTGATTTTTTGTACAATTGATTTAGCTCATTATAAATATGAGTAATTAAACCTTTGTCAGAGGTTTCTATGAAGATTTTTTCCCAATTTGTTGTTTCCCTTCTGATTTTAGTTATATTGGTTTTGTTTGTACAAAAGCTTTTTAGTTTGATGTAGTCAAAATTATTTATTTTACATTTTGTGATTCTTTCTATATCTTGCTTGGTTTTAAAGCCTAGGTTTAACTTTTAATAACATCGTGTTGTTTATGTTTCCACTTCTTTCTACCTTTGTCAATAAAGAACTGTCCATGATGCTAAAAAGTTTAGTTGGCGAGTCAAGAGTGTCACAATGGTCAAAGGGATGCAGATGGAGTACCTCGTTTTATCCCTTGGATAGTTTTCTCAAATATAAAATGGAAAACTACATTATTTATTGGAGGAAAGGTGTTTTCTATAATAAGACCAATGCCTTTGCTTTTGTATATAACTGTAACAGTATATTAAAAAACAACCAAAATTAGTTCTATCTAGCACCAAGTAATCTTTAAGATCAACAGGTGACAATATATTCAGTCTATAGGATGTAGATCTTATCAGCTATCTTCATGTTAGACAATAAATTGCCAAATTTATTGACTTAGCACTACTTTTCTTAGTGAATGCATAAATGATTTAAGAAATATTGTTAAAAGTCAATTCATCTTGATAGCCAGGAAATATTGTGGTGAAATTAACTATTTTAAGGTAAATGGAAAGGCTAATTTTACTTTAAAATTTTGATTTTTTCCCCTCCCTTATCATTTAGCTATCACTTTCTGCTAGCACTGATGAGGTTTGATATTCCAGTTGCACACATTTATGTGCACTGAGAGCATTATAAAACACTGTTCTCTATTATCCACAGAACTTTGAAAGCAACAAAACAACACACAACCTTACTCTCAAGTTATTATAGTTCTGTTTGATAATGATCCCCATGAAATATCTTATGATGATCAATACCACTACATTCTCCCTTATATGTATGAAATTAGGATGTCAGAAATAGTGTTGGCAAAGTCAGGTACAAATACATCTTCGAGCAATCTATAATTGGCTTCTTTATTTCCATGACTTAAAATTGTTTCTATATGATCTCAAATACCCAGATATCCCAAAACTGAAATGGATCTGGGATTTCATGGATATCATCATTCCTGAGAATGATGAAGACCCAAACCACCCAGGCCTGTCCATCCTGTGCAATTCTTGCCAGTGTTTGCCCTTGAGTTTGCCATAAGGGTTCACCAAATGTGCTGGAGGCCTTTCTAAATTATGAGGATGTCACTGGAAGAGCTATCCACTGATGATCCAAACTCCATCACCATATACTGAGCTCATCTTGTTTTTCAGTTATAATTTTTCCAACTGACAGACATAACTATTATTCCTCTTTTATTGTTTCTTTATTTCTTCTATATCTGAGGCTTCTCATTCCCACCATGCAGCTTCCTTCCCATTTCTCTCTCACATCATGATATTCACTTTTAATTCTTGGGAAACCATGTGCAATGTCTCATAGCTATGCAATATTGCCAGTAGAACAATGATACTAAAAATGTAGGTGTTTGTTTCTGGAATAAGTTTTGGGGTCATTAAAAGAGCCTTTCAATGTCCTGCTCTAATTTGATCTCTTCTTGTTTAATTCTAAGCCTACTAGTGATTCATAAATACAAATACACACAATCTATTTATAATAGAAAGATAGATAACTTCTATACATTTTCTATTTGACTTTGTGTCATATTCTAGGCAACAGACATTCTTCAGCCATTTGGTCTTTCCCTTGGTTCTACTTCCAATATGTGCTCTACTCAGCTGTCAAATTGATCTTCTTAAAACACAGGTCTTAAAAAACACTATCCACAACCAGAGGACAAACTGTGGGAGCAAAAAAACACTGAGGAAAAGCAACTGCTTGACTACAGGGGTTGAGGGGACATGACAGAGGAGAGACTCTAAATGAACACTCTAATGCAAATACCAACAACATGGAAATGGGTTCGAATCAAGAACACTTGTGATACCCAGTGGAATCGCGCGTCGGCTATGGGATAGGGGGAGGGAGGGAGAGAATGATTTTTGTCTCCAATGAATAGTGCTCAGAAATGACCAAATAAAATAATGTAAAAAAACCCACAGGTCTTTTATCTTCTTAAAACATCCTATTAATCTATAAACTCTAAGGAATACTTATTACTTCTAGGATCAAATACAGCATCCTCTGTTTGGTTTTAAAAGTTCTTAGTAATGAGGGTTCCTTCCTACCTTTCTAGTTCCCTATGATGCAATGACACAAGCTACTTTGCTGATCTTCTCATTTAATATAATAGTCTCTCTTGATACTGTTCTCTTTTTATATACATATAATATCTATATCTATATATTTATATATATATGTGTGTGTGTGTATGTATAGTGTATATTATTTTTTGGCTCTGTTGGCTTAACTTTGCATCATGTTATAACTAAAATCTCTGGAGACTGCATATTAATTTATAATTACTCATTAAATGGTGAAAAGCAGGTCTGAGGAAAAAAAAGGCACAAAGTCACATAGCTGGTCACCTAGCTGCTTTAAGAGGCAGGGGAGGAATGGGTTATTTTTAAAAGGGTTGGACTTGACTATTTAAGAATGGTCACCAGGAATTTAATTAATTCCAAAGAGATTTATTTACAATTTATTTACAAAATGTAGGAAGAGTGAAGATAGGGTAAGATATCTAGCTTAAGCCCTAAGTAATTTACTTCCTGCCCCAGCCCAACCCAGGCAGGGAGAGTTGGTTCTTAGCTAGCCTCGGCAAAACTGAGGACATGGGGAATGCTCTTCAGAAAAATTCAGCAGTTAAGAATCAGATTTTTCACTCACCACGTGTCAGTTCAAAGGACGAGATTTTAGAACAGCCTCATCAGGAAACAGGATCTTGGGTTCAGTCAGCAGATTCTCTTCAGCCTCCACTCCAAGTAGAACTCCAAATAGAGTTCCTTCAGGAAGTTGCCATTCCCTTTTAAAGACACTTTCTCTTATGTCACTTCCTGTGTCTTCCCCTAATTCTATGTCATAGATATCATAGTAGAAGTCCTGCTTTAGGACTGCCCAGGAGGCAGTCAGTCAATTCATCACCCACTTTCAGATGTGTGGGTCACAGACCTCCCACTTAATGATTAATTGTGATGTTTGCACTTTTGGTGATTAGATCTAAAAATAGGCAGATCTCCATACTCAACTTTTAAGTAGGGTGTTTACACTTTTCGTGATTAAAATCTAAAAATAGGCAGGGATTACAATTTAATCTTCACAATCAGGGGAGAGTTCATTTTAATCTTCACACTGCTCACCTTGCATCTCTGTTCACTCCCACTGCTTGTTCAGATCCCACCGTGAGTTTCTTTCATTCATAATTTATACTCCATACCCCATGACATCACTTTTTTGGGGTTGCCCAATTTGGTCAGACTTGACCTCATTCTGGGTCAGAGACTGTTCTTCAGACTACCAACAAGAGGCAAGCATCTTCTAGGGAGTTCCCCCCCCCCCACCATGTCATGCAATTTTATATTCCCCTTATGCAGAAAAGACTTGGGCCTTGCTCTTAATCCAGTCAAACAGTGGGAGAGAGATTGAAATGGATTTTCAAATTCAAAATGAAACTTTCCTTTTAAAAGGAAAGAGGGGTAGAGATTTATGTGAAATTCTCACAAATTCATATGATTCTTTCCAAGCTTCTCTATATTCATTACGCATCATTTCTTATGGCACAGTAACATTTGCATGCCACAATCTAAAACACACTTTATCTCTTCCTAGTTCTGTAAAGGGTTGGACCTAATAGGCAGAAGTCCTTAAAGCACGAAGATGAAATTGCATAATTGGTACAAACCTGGGGAATGGGAACTATGGTCATTATTCTAAAATAAAAATCTTCATGCCTCAAAAGAGATATGGCATGGAGGCCTACTCATTTGGCATTTTACATGTGCTTCATATGCACTTTTCAAGTCATTTTGAAATGAAAAAATTGTGACTGCTTTTTTGTGCCTAATAACAAGAGTGTTTGACACTGTTTCCCCCTAGAGTATGATTGGTACTGCTCACTATTTCTTAAGTAGCCAACTTAATTGGATTTTATTCCTGTAGTAAAGGTCTCTCCAGTCCAGGAAAGAGAAGGAAGACGTGTCCCGATGTCACACAAACTGAATCCATATCAGAAGAGGATCATGACACCAAATTCTTACGTTTGAAAAAATCAGAACAAGAGTTTCCTCCTTTTCCCTTTTGCCTAACGAGTATTCGGGGCACAAGTACAAATGCAACAAATCAATTAAGCAGGTCACACACTGATGATCCCTAAGATTTATTGGCTAGAAGTGAAATGCAGGAACATTTCGTTGTCAAATGAAGTTGGATCCATAGTTTAAAGGAAGATAAATTAGGCCTAAAAGGTAATAATTTGCAGAAAAAGTCATTTTAAAGAGACACTGTACATGTTGGATTAGATAACTTCAAGAGAACAAGAATTATCATAGTGTTGAAGAGTGAAGTTAAGAATTTAAAGACCAAGAGAATTTAATAGAGCAGATCCAGATTAAGACACTGGAAGGATAGGAAGAAATACATATTCTTTCTTTCTGTGATAGTATAAGAAATAATTATTCAAAGCTATGACCTTAAAAATCTGCTTCACATCCATGAATGCAAACATTCTAGAGATGAAATCAAATTAAATTTCCAGACATTATTGGCTTTTTGGATTTCTTCCTTGACTCTGGGGGGGGGGCAATCCAGTTTAGGGGGAGAAGAGTTTGGCAGAGGAGACAGCAGCACAAAATTCCCTTGTTGTTATCACTAACTTCTCATCTAATTACTTCAAGCAGGAACTCTGAGGACCAGATAAACATAACTGCACAGATTGCTTTTGGGAAGTGTGTGTGTGTGTGTGTGTGTGTTGTGTGTTGTGTGTGTGTGTGTTTGTGTGTGTGTGTGTGTAGAAAGGTGCCTATTTCTAAGGCCCACTAAAAAACAACATACCAAAAGAACAAATAAAAAACTTGCCAATGGTCATCCTTTTCCTTTATTTTGATCATACATAAAAGTCATAGGGATGAAAAATTCCATCCTTCAACATCAGGCCCTACACACATTGTATGATGGAATCTATAAATATTGAACAGATCTGGTAGGTGACATACAAGCATCAATCTAGTGCTGCATGGGAACTTAAAGAGCACTTCCTTCAACTTCCTCATTTTAGATAAGCTGAAGCTAAAAACACCTGAAGTGGCAGAGCTTGGGCTTAAAATTGTAGAATTGGAAAGTATCATGGCCACCACCAGTTTAGTCCAACCCAAACATGAAAAGAATCCTCACTGAAAGGGAGTTAACCAGGATTCCAGTCAGAAGCCGACTGCAACTTACTCAAACAGGCTCTGGAGAACCAATTGTTAAATTGTCAGTGTGAGGTTTTATTTACACCTCAGAAATCTGCACAAATCAGACCTTGATGCATTGTTTTGTTGATTGTTTAGACTTAGTGTTAATAATGCAGATTATACTTCAAAATGTGTTGTGGATACATTTTCCCACCACAAATGGAACACACTCCAGAAATGGTTTTTGTTTCCTTTGCTTTTTGTGAGGGGCAACTTATAATCACGAGCAGTCATGGAAAAAAACCCCAAGTAATCTGTTTACAGCATCTAGTTACTCCAGAATTCTGAATTGAGGAGGCCTGTGCTCACTCATGTCAGTGCCCTGGGGCACAGCTCCATTTGCCCCACAGAGTGGATGGGGTTCTATCCCTCTGACCTCTTTTCATTGCATTTCATACGAGGGAGATATGTCGGAAATAGAGTATAAGATTTTACATGTAGTAACTGCTGATTAACATTAATTGAATTTATTCAATTTGTTTCCACATAGGAGAAGTTAAAGAAATTAGGTTTTGAATGAAATCTCCAACCAAATCTGAGATGTATTATATGAATGAATAGAAACTATTTATTAAGAGTTCAGTGTGTCAAATACTGTGCTAAGGAGGACACAATAAAAATGAGACAGTCAAAGAAGTTCTCTTCTAATAAGGTAGATCAGGAGGAGCAAGGAAACCTTACCTAACACCTGCTGAGGGAAAATGAATTGATCCAGAGGAAAATCAATTGAATTAAGGGGTAGAACCAAAGAACAAAAAGGAACTGCTGTGGTTGGGGATGAGATTGCAGCACGGTTTGGTTGGCTAAAATTGTGCTATTGGTAACTAAAAAAATTTTTTACCAACCCCAGATGAGGAAGGCCAAAGTGCTATTATTATTCCCATTTTATGGTGAAAAAATGATTCCAAGAGCACGTAGATTAGTGACTGAGACCAGATTTAAACTCCAGTCCTCTGATTCCAGGACCAGTGTCTGCCCAACTCTCTGCCTTCAAGCTCCGAGACCAGTGATGACAGATGTATGTGTATGGGTGCCAATGATGGCATACAGAGTACTCTCTGTGTGCATGCTTGCTGAACCCTCCCCCGCCCCCCAATTCCTTACTAGAAAGGCAGAAGGACTTGGGCAGATCTGCTCCCCTCCCCCTCTCCACCAATGTTTGATGACATTTTTTTCAGAACCCCTCCCTGCCCCTCTGCCCAGCAGCCCAATGGGAACACACAGTTGGGGGTAAGGTGGGTGGATCACAGGTGGCAGAGCTGGAGGGGAACAGAGTGCTTAGAGGACTGCCCTCCCCTTCTTCACCTGTCATGAGGATATTTTTTTCACTTCACTTGCCCCTCTGCTCAGCAGCCATTCAATGGGAAGTGCTTCTTCCCTCCCCTGTGTGGGGTTAGGGGGGAGGCAATGCACAACCTGCACTCAGTGTGGGGTGGGGTGGGGTGGGCAGGGCACAGCACACAAATCAGTCTCTGAAAGGTATATCACTGTCCTAGAACAACTGCTCCAGGGATTTGGATTGCGTTGGCAAGTCCACTGGGGAGAATGGGTAGTAACTAGTGAACATTTTGAAGAAATACCACATCAGCAGGGCAGATAGAATGCATATGGATGTATGAATACATGCATACTCTACAGTCAAAGGAAAAAATAAAAATTCTTGCTCTCAAGAATTTTATCTTCTATTATGTCAATAAAAGCTGCGATTCTCAGTGGCTCCCTGACAGCCAAAATTTGAAATACTATACACATTTATTAGGCTCCAATTGAATGCAGTTACCATCAAGATAGGACAGGAAAGGCACATTCCCATTTGTAAAATGTAGAGGACCATCATCACTTACACAAAGCTTAGTGACCAAAACAGGAGCAGACTACAAGTCTTCCTAATTCCAGAGTCAGCACTCTGCCACTGTCTGCTTTCCTTCAGAAAATAAGCAGGAGATCTTTTCAGTCTTTTATTGGTATGACTTTCAAATGATCACTTTCCCCAAGGGTTGATCTTTGAACATCTTCCCATGACACATTTATGTAAATAAGATAGGCCATCAGTTAGGTGAAAATGTCCGTTTTAAAAATGTTAAAATGGAAGCATATATTATAATTCAATGACTTATCCACAATGGCCAAAACTAGAGAGCTGTTTCCTGGTTTCAAGATGTCCATAGGCAGAAAAATTTTTTATCTCTAAAGTATCTAAGAGGAAATTGTAAATTGATGTTTAAATACATCCCAGCCTCAATTACAGCTCTTGTTCAATTGATTCTATCTGGAAACCCAAAGACCTACATTATAATAGCTTAAGAGTTATATGAGAACTTCACTAACTCATTATCTGATCACATCTCTTTGGTGGAAATAACAATTTTTACATTATATTATATTATATGAATGTGTTATATTATGTTAACAGAGAAGCATGTGTCTGCCCGAGGCCAAAGCAAGTTTAGTAAGAACCTATCATAATGAGAGTAATCTAAGCTACTCAACAGTTACATAAGAGATTTGAAAAGGAGGGAAAAGCAATATAAGTAAGATACATGAAGAAGATGTGACATTCAGATAAAGTTACCTGGGGTTACTTAACCAAATAAGGGCAAACTAATCTATAGGGCAGTTGGGAAGATGGCAGCTTAGAGACAGCAATAGCTCAGACCTCCTCAAACCCTTCTTCACCAATCAGAAACACAATGCTTTGAGGTGACTGAAAACCAAATTTAACAACAAGACGGATCTAGGGAACCCTCCTCCTGGTCCCAACTTAAAAGTATGCCCCCCCCAAAAGCCTGAACTCTAGAACACGCAGGTTTAAGGGGAAGGAAGAAGGAAGGTCCCAGGACGCCTCCCCCACCTACAGAGCCTCCAGCAATGACTGGAATCTCTGGGCAGGCAAGGGTGCTAGTCCGAAGGGAGTACCTTGCTGGCAAAGCTGAGCCAGGATCAGGGCTTAGAACACAGGCTGCATAGAGGCAGCCAGAGGAGAAGCTCCAGGTGGCCCCAGTCACAGACAAGACTATCCCCACCTTCTAGAGAGTTTGGCCTCAGGGCACATCCAGCTTTGCAGATCAACTCCTCATCTGCCCTGGCTCAGTCTCATCAATGGGGCAGATAAGAAGCTTTCAGAGGGCAAGGGAAGCTCAAGCTCCAACACCCCACCCCCACAGACTGATATGAGAGCCTTGCTGACTAAGCTCCCAGGGGCAAAGGCAACAGCAAACTACAGACAACAACCTTGAAAAAGGGTCAGGAAGCCCAGCTACCTTTTAGCTTCTGCTGACATAGGGCAGTTGGAATGGTCTTTTCAGAATCACTGGTTTGGAGCATTGGACTCATACAACTATAGAAAGTTTCATGAGGAAATGCTCCAAATCACTATTGGTTAGAGAAATGCAAATTCAAACAACTCTGAGATGCCATGTCACATTGATGAGGAAGGTTAATATGATCAAAAAGAAAAATGATAAATGTTGAAGTGGATATGGGAAAAATGAGGACACTAATAATATACTATTACCTGTGAACTGATCCAAATGATTCTGGAAAGCAATTTAGAACATTGCCCAAAGGGCCATGAAGCTATGGTATGCCATTTGACTGAGCAAGACCACTATTAGAGTAAGTTTGTACCCCAAAGGGATCAGAGACAAGAAAAAAGGACCTACTGGTAGAAAAATATTTTAGCAGCTATTTGTGTAATGGTAAAGAATTAGAAACTAAGGTGGGTGTCCATCAATTGGGGAATGGCTGAACAAGCTACGGAATATGTTTGCAATGGAAAACTACTGCATCATAAGAAATGAAGAGCAAGATGAGTTTAGATAAACCTGAAAAGATCTATATAAAGTGATGTACCATCGAGTGAGAAAAACCAGGAGAATAATATATACAAGTAAAAGAAATATTGTATGATGACTAAGTGTGAAGGATTAAAACTATTATGAGTAAAACAATGTTCCAAGATGACTGCAAGGGACTCATGACAAAAAATACTATCCTCAGCAAAAGAACGAACTGCCGGAATCTAATTGCAGATCAAAGCGCTAAGCCATCCTTCACTTTATTTCCTTCATGACTTTTTTTATTGTATATGATGTGTCTGACATGAGGATTATGGAAATATATATTACATGAAAATATTGGTTTAACTAACTTGAAGTTTCTGGGAGGTGAGGAAGGCGGGTAGGGAAAGAAGAGAATCTGAATACCAAAATGTCAGAAAACAAATATCAAAAACTGTTCCTGCATGTAATTATGGAATGTAATTGTAAAACAAACAAACAAATAAAAATATCATAATGAGCAGTGGGTTTAATTATTGTTGTTGTCAAGGAGAAGATTCTCCACCAAAAAAGGATGTAGATTAGGTTAGGGGTAGGAGAAATGGTAAAGGTATGATAAAAAAAGGCTTCAAGGGTTAAAAATATATATATATATATTTACATATATATTATATATATATTTACATATATATTATATATATATATAAGCTAATTAAATTTGCACCATGCAATATGACTCAGACCTTGGTAGGACTTGAATTCAAGTCTTCCTCATTCCAAGTTGGCCATTGGTATCCCACTCTGCCTGCCTCTCAAAGACACAGATAACATTTATTGTCAATGAGAGTTGAGAGAGCTATTAAAAATTCACAATGAGGATTTACAAATGAAGTTGGAATAAATTGTCTATGCTTGCCACGACCTGAGATATATTAGGAACTTAATATATTCCACCTCACACCTCTCAAGTTGGCAAAAATGACAAAAAAGGAAAATAATAGTTGTTGTTGGAGAAGCTATGGGAAAGAAAGCATCACCCATTGTCGTAGAAAGCCAGGGGCTAATACAAATGAGAAAATGCTTTGCTTTTTCCCCAACTCCTTAGATACCATCAGTGACACTTCACAGGATAAGACCAAAGAACAGAAAAAAAATTAAAATTGTGTCAGATACCACCTGACTGCCATTTTTCCTGCTTTTCTACAAGCAGTTGGATTATTCCAGACCATAGTTTTAAAATGTGCATGTGGCTCTAGACTTCTAACAATGTTACTGAATGTAATTAATTAGTACCAATTAATTAACTACAAAGTTTTCTGGAATAATAGAAAAGAGGAGTAAATTTGGTCAAGTATATTTGTTTGGTTGTCTAACATTTCAGATTGAGGTCAATAAAAAACAAAAAGAGAAATCAATGATTTGGTCTAAAACCCAAATAAACACCAAACACCACAATAACCAAATCTCTGCAATTCAAAGAAGAAAGTATGACACAAATAAAGATAAAATTTGTACCCCCAAAGATATTATATATAGAGAGAGACACACACACACATATATATCTCAATGTGCTAAATGATAATAGTTGTAATAAAGCTAATAAAATAACTTTATGCTTAGCTCATCTAAATAAAGAGGAAAAATCAAATTATTTGTGTAAAAAAGAATTTTAAAAAAGTAAAGATGAGCAAAGGAGACTTTCAGAAAATACTCTGCCCAATTATGCAAAAAAACCCAACCTAACAACTTTGATTAAACGGATTTATACATACAGAAAGGCATTAAAATCCAGATGTAAGAAATGTGGTTTTGTTTGTTTAGGCATTTTTCACTCATGTCTGCTTTTTCAGTTATGTAGATCCAGAAATGTACAAATACTGACACCAACTAGGATTATCTCTAGGATCAAAGAAGGACCATAAGACCCATAAACATATTAATAATAATTTTTTCTGTAAGAATTACATGAGAAAAAATAGAAATTTATAAACACTGGAAACAAAGGTGCTCAAAAATTGGAGAATGAGATCATAACACTGATTGCATTGCAAGAATAGAGAAAATATGTTTCAGAGAAGCCTGGCAAAACTTAAAGGAAAAAAATTCAGAACAAAAAGAACACCAAGGGGAACAAAATATATACAAAAAACACCAATTATTATGAACAGCAAAAATCTTACAGCTCCTAAGGTCCAACTCAATTTCAAAGGACAGAAAAACCAATTGGGAAATTTGTATTTTCACTATCATGGATGGTTAGACAACAAAGGTTTTGTTTTTATGTGATGGGGAAAGTAACTGATATGACAAGCCACTGAAGCACTTTTTAAAAGCAATGGAGGAGAAGAGAATCAGAAGGTCAAAGAAGATCTACTAAGAAGAAGGACAGTTTATGAAGTTACATTATTTGATTTTGTTAAACAAAAAGCACCCTGACTTTTACATAAGAGATTCAATTTCCTATAGAGACAATTTTCCAATAGACAAGAAAGACTGTCTTGTAGCCATAAAAATGTTTATATAATGGAAGAATAAAAAAAGCCAATTGGTGATTTCTTCAAAGCTATTACAATAGGAACTTAACTTGATTTTTTTTCTGGAAAAATTGTATTTAATTAGTCAATTTAGAACATTATCCCTTGGTTACAAGAATCATGTTCTCCATATTCCCCCCCCCCCACAACCCCCAGCCCTTCCCATAATCTACACACAATTCCAATGGATTTTACACGTGTCCTTGGTCAAAACCTATGATCTTAGAGTCTATATGCCCAATCATATCCCCGTCGACCCATATAAACAAAGCAATAATGAACTGGAGGAATTCCATGGAGACTGGAACAACCTGCAGGAATTGATGCAGAGTGAGAGGAGCAGAACCAGGAGAACATTGTGTACACAGAGACGGATACACCACTGGTAAAGTAATCAAAGTTTTATCACAGTTTTTCCTCTGAATGTGGATAGTGTTTTTTCTCATTAATACCTCCCGGTTGCACTGCATTGCCACTAATGGAAAAGAGAAGTGTATCCATCTCTGTATATATACAATGTTCTCCTGGTTCTGCTCCTCTCACTCTGCATCAATTCCTGCAGGTTGTTCCAGTCTCCATGGAATTCCTCCAGTTTATTATTCATTTGAACACAATAGAATTCCATCACCAACATATACTACAATTTGTTTAGCCATTCCCCAACTGAAGGGCATCCCCTCATTTTCCATTTTTTGCTACCACAAAGAGCGCAGCTATGAATATTGGCTGGGTCAAAGGGTAATCTTTTAGCACCCTTTGGGCATAGTTCCAAATTGCCCTCCAGAATGGTTGGATCAATTCACAACTCCACCAGCAATGCATTAATGCCCCTATTTTGCCACATCCCCTCCAGCATTCTAATGTTACTTTCCATAGCTGTCATGTTAGCTTAGCCAATCTGCTAGGTGTGAGGTGGTACCTCAGAGTTGTTTTGATTTGCATCTCTCTGATTATAAGAGATTTAGAACACTTGTTCATGTGCTTATTAATAGTTTTGATTTCTTTATCTGAAAATTGCCTATTCATGTCCCTTGCTCGAATTTATCAATCGGGGAACGGCTTGATTTTTTTGGACAATTGTTTTAGTTCTTTATAAATTTGAGTAATTAGACCTTTGTCAGAGGTTTAGTTATGAAAAAATTTCCCAAATTTGTTGCTTCCCTGCTAGTTTTGGTTGCATTGGTTTGGTTTGTACAAAAACTTTTTAATTTAATGTAATCAAAATTATTTATTTTATTTTCATCTTGTGATTTTTTCTAACTCTTGCTTGGTTAAATCTTGCCTTTCCCAAAGATCTGACAAGTATATACTATTCTGTGTTAACCTAATTTACATAATATTTTCCTTCTTTATGTATTCAAGTCAATCACCCATTGTGAGTTTATCTTGGTGTAGAATTGTAAGATGTTGATCCAAATCCAATCTCTCCCATACCATCTTCAAATTTTCCCAGCAGTTTTTTTTTTATCAAATATTGTCTCCAAAGCTGGGAATCTTTGCGCTTATAGACTCTTGCTGAGGTAATTTACCCCAAGTGTATTCTACGGATACTCTTTTCCGTCTCTTAGCCAATAACATATTGGTTTGATTTTATCATATATTGAGATCTGGTACTGTGAGGCCACCTTCTTTCACATTTTTTTTCATTATTTCCCTGGATATCTTTGATCTTTTGTTCTTCCAAATGAACTTTACTATGATTTTTTTCTAAAGCAGTAAAAATGTTTTTGGGTAATTCTATGGGTATGGATGGCACTAAATAAGTAAATACATTTGGGTACAATTGTCATTTTTATTATGTTAGCTCATCCTACCCATGAGCAATTGATGTTTTTCAAATTGTTTAGAACTAGTTTTAATTGTGTGGAAAGTGTTTTGTAGTTGTGTTCATATAGTTCCTGTGTTTGTCTCGGCAGATAGATTCCTAAGTATTTTATATTGTCTAGAGTGATTTTAAATGGAATTTCTCTTTCTAATTCTTGCTGCTGAGATGTGTTGGTAAATACACAGAAATGCTGATTATTTATGTATTTTGTATGGGGTGCTCAGGGAGGGGTAGTATCTCTGGTATGGAGGTTGTCGTGCCTTCCTAGGGCAGCTCTCCAGCCTCTGACCCCCACCTGACACCCAGCACTCACTTGTGGCTCCTAGTAGCTGCTAGCAGGCAACAGCTTCGACAGGCTGGCTAAAGCTTGTGAGGGTAGCCATTGGGTCGTAGACCCCTGGTGAAGCAGGGCCTTGCTCACCCAGCATGTGAAGACTGCTTTGGCTGAACAGACAGAAGAAACCAATAAAGAAGGTTCAATGGCTGAGAGGGCCATGCAGTAAAGCACTGTGGAATGCTTAGGGCGTGTTGGAGCACAGAAGACAACATGGCCATCCAATGCAGCTGAGGAAGTCTCCAGGTGTAATGACATTTCGTGCCACTGGACCCAGGCTTCCAACGCCGAGAGAGTGGGAATGTCTCTGTGCACCGACTTTTCCACTTAAATCTCCTTCATGCACAAGTGTCTTTGTGCACACTCATCTATCATAGATGAAAACGCACAAAGACAATCATTATCCTTGGTTACCGAGAGACTACTACTATTACTACTATCCTGCACAACTTTGCTAAAGTTGTTGATTATTTTGACTAGCTTTGTAGTTGATTCTCTAGAATTCTTTAAGTAGACCATCTATCATCTGCAAAGGGTCATAACCTGGTCTCCTCATTGCCTATTTAATACCTTCAATTTCTTTTTCTTCTCTAATTGCTACTGCTAGTGTTTCTAGTACAATGTCAAATAGTAGAGGTGATAATGGGCATCCTTGTTTCACTCCTGATCTTATTGGGAAGGCTTCGAGTTTATCCCCATTGCAGATGATGTTTGCTGATGGTTTTAGATAGATACTGTTTATTATTTTTAGGAATGACCCTTCTATTCCTATGCTTTCTAGTGTTTTCAATAGGAACGGGTGTTGTATTTTATCAAAGGCCTTTCTGCATCTATTGAGATAATCATGTGATTTCTGTCAGTTTGTTTTTAATATGGTAAATTATGTGGATGGTTTTTCTGATATTGAACCATCTTTGCATTCCTGGTATGAATCCTACCTGTTTATAGTGAATAACCCTTGTGATCACTTGCTGGAGTTTTTTTTTTTGCTAGTACTCTCTTTAAGATTTTTGCATCTGTGAATTAAGAAGATTGGTCTGTAATTTTATTTCGCTGATTTTGACCTGCCTTGCTTTGGAATAAGTACCATATTTGTGTCATGAAATGAATTTGGTAGAACTCCTTCTTTGCTTATTCTATCAAATAGTTTGTATATTGGGATAAGTTGTTCTTTGAATGTTTGATAGAATTCATTTATGAATCCATCTGGTCCTGGGGATTTTTCTTAGGGAATTCCTTGATGGCTCAATTTCTTTTTCTGATATGGGGTTGTTTAGGTAATCTATTTCTTCCTCTTTTAGGCTAGGCAATATATATTTTTGTAATATTCATCCATATCACCTAGATTGCCATATTTATTGCCATAAATTGGGTATAATAGTTTTTAATGATTGCCTTAATTTTCTCTTCATTAGAGGTGAGGTCTCCCCTTTTCATTTTGGATGCTGTCAATTTGATTTTCTTCTTTCCTTTTTTAAATTAAATTGACTAGTAATTGTCTATTTGTTTTTTTCAAAGTAACCGCTTCTAAGTCTTATTTATTAAATCAAGTTCTTTGACTTTTGATTTTATTAATTTTTCCTTTAATTTTTGGATCTATAATTTAGTTTTCATCTGAGGATTTTTAATTTGTTCAATTTTTGTTTTTTTTAATTTGCATGTCCAATCATGGACACCCTAATTTGTTAATATTCAAGGATATAAATTTCCCCCCAAGTACTTGGCTGCATCCCATAGATTTTGAAAGGATGTCTCATTACTGTCATTTTCTTCAATGAAATTATTAACTGTTTCTATGATTTGATCTTTAACCAAGATTTTGGAGAAGTGTATTATTTACTTTCCAATTAATTTTTTATTTACCTCTATGTACCCACTAATTATTATTTTCATTACATTGTGATCTGAGAAGGTTGCATTTATTATTTTTGCTCTTTTGCACTTGTTTGCCATGTTTCTATGCCCTAGTACATGGTCAGTCTTTGTGAATGTACCATGTGCTGCTGAAAATAAGGTATATTCCTTTTTGTCCCTATTTATTTTTCTCCACATACATATCAACTCTAATTTTTCTAAGATTTCATTCACTTCTTCTTACCTATTTCTTATTTTATTTTTTTGGTTTGATTTATCAAGTTCTGAAAAGGGAAGTTCAGGTCTCCCACTAGTATAGTTTTTCTATTTCATCCTTGAGCTCCACTAGTTTCTCTTTTATAAATTTGGATGCTATGCCACCTATATGTTGTCTATACTGTGACTGTCCCTCTCTTTTAACTAGATCTATTTTTACTTTTTACTTTGGCTTTGTCAGATATTATGACTGTGACTCCTGCCTTCTTTTTCTCAGTTGATGCCCTGATTCTGCTCCATCCTCTTACTTTTACCCTATGTGTGTCTCCTCGTGTGTGTAGACAACTTATGGTAGGATTTTGGTTTCTAATTCACTCTGCTATTCACTTGTGTTTTATGGGTGAGTTCATTCCATTCACATTCAGAGTTATGATTATCAGCTGTGTATTAATTCCCAACATTTTGATATCCTCTCCTAGCCCTGCCATTTCTTCTTTCACTATTTCCGTCTACACAGTGTTTTGTTTTTAGTCAAAATTTCTACCCCACCCTCCATTCCCTACTTATTTCCCTCTAATTTACTCTCCCTTGTATTGCTTTCCTCCCCACCAGTCTGTTTGTTACCCTTCTACTTCTCTATAGGGCACAAATTGATTCTCTACCCCCAATGAATTTGATTGTCCTTCCCTCTTTGAATCTATTTCAATGCAGTAAGAATTAAGTATTTCCTATCTCCAACCTCTTTACCCCTTTTCAGTGTATTGGTGTTCTCCACTCCCACCATGCACTTCTTCTTTAAGACATATAAATTTACCCCATTTTGTTTCTTTTCCGATTTCTCTTAGTTATAACCTCTTTTTTACCTTTAGTTATATATATATATATATATATATATATATATATATATATATATATATATATATATATATATAGCTATCTTGCATTTCATCTTAAACAGTTTTTTGTCACTTCCCTCTAAGTATAATTCTTCTAACTACCCAGCTAATAATAACATTTTTTAAGAGTTACCAATATCCTCTTTTCTTGTAGGGAACATATCATTTTAACTTATTGGAATCCCTTTAAAAAAGTGGTTTTGTTTTTGTTTGTTTTTTTTTTCCTTTCTTAATTACCTTTTGATAATTCTCTTGAGTTCTGTGCTTGGGCATCAAATTTTCTGTTCCGGCCTGGTCTTTTCTTTACAAATTCTTGGAATTCTTCTATTTTGTTGAATGACCATACTTTCCCCTATAAGAATATAGTCAGTTTTGGGGGGCAGAGTCAAGATGGCAGCTTAGCAAGCAGCAAAAGTTCAGACCTCGAGGAAGACCCTTCCTTACAGATACAGAATGAATGCTCCTAGGGCACCGAAATTCAATCTGAACAACAGGACAGAAGCGGGGAACCCTCCTTCTGGACTCAAATCAAAAGGTATGCCCCCCCCAAAAGCCGGAACCCGAGAATAATAAGGGCTAAGGGGAAGGCAGAGGGAAGGTCCCAGGACCCCTTCCCCACAACCCAGAGGGATGAGCCCCCAGCAGCAGCGGGAACCTCTGAGTGGGCAAAGGTGCTGATTTGCAGGGTCTACCTTGGGAGCAGCGGGGTGCCGGGGTCAGAGCATCCAGCTTGGACAGCGGGGAGGAAGCCAGGGAGACAGGCACATGAAAAAGTATTTTTAAAATCTCTTATAATCATATATATATATATATATACATATATATATATATATATAATCTTATAATCAGAGAGATGCAAATCAAAACAACTCTGAGGTATCACCTCACACCTAGCAGATTGGCTAACATAACAGCAAAGGAAAGTAATGAATGCTGGAGGGGATGTGGCAAAGTGGGGACATTAATTCATTGCTGGTGGAGTTGTGAATTAATCCAACCATTCTGGAGGGCAATTTGGAACTATGCCCAAAGGGCAATAAAAGACTGTCTGCCCTTTGATCCAGCCATAGCACTGCTGGGCTTGTACCCCAAAGAGATAATAAGGAAAAAGACTTGTACAAGAATATTCCTAGCTGCACTCTTTGTGGTGGCCAAAAATTGGAAAATGAGGGGATGCCCTTCAATTGGGGAATGGCTGAACAAATTGTGGTATATGTTGGTGAAGGAATACTATTGTGCTAAAAGGAATAATAAAGTGGAGGAATTCCATGGAGACTGGAACAACCTCCAGGAAGTGATGCAGAGCGAAAGGAGCAGAACCAGGAAAACATTGTACACAGAGACTGATACACTGTGGTACAATTGAAGGTGATGGACTTCTCCATTAGTGGCAATGCAATGTCCCTGAACAATCTGCAGGGATCTAAAAAACACTATCCACAAGCAGAAGATAAACTGTGGGAGTAAAAATACCGATGAAAAGCAACTGCTTGACTACAGGGGTGGAGGGGATATGACTGAGGAGAGACTCTAAATGAACACTCTAATATACCAACAATATTGGTATAATATATATAAAATTCCAACAACATGGAAATGGGTTTGAATCAAGAACACATGTGATACCCAGTGGAATTGCGCGTGGGCTATGGGAGAGGGGTGGGAGGGAGGGGAGGGAAGAAAATGATCTTTGTTTCCAATGAATAATGTTTGGAAATGACCAAATAAAAATTAAAAAAAAGAATATAGTCAATTTTGCTGGGTAGTTGATTCTTGGTTGTAGACCTAGTTCCCTAGCTTTCCGGAATATCATATTCCATGCCTTTCGGTCCTTCAGTGTAGATGCAGCCAGATCCTATGTTATCCTCACTGTGGTTCTATGGTATCTGAATGACTTCTTCTTGGCAGCCTGTAATATTTTTCTTTGGTCTGATAGTTCTTGAATTTGGCTATAATATTCTTGGGTGTTGTCAGTTGGGGATTAAGTACAGGAGGCAATCTGTGGATTCTTTCAATCTCTAGATTCTTTCAATCTCTACTTTACCCTCTTGCTCTAAAATGTAGGGGTAGTTTTCTTGGATAATTTCCTATAAAGTGATATCTAGGCTTTTTCTTTTGTTAGTCTTCTTGGTAGACCAAGATGCTTACATTGTCTGTCCTGGACGAACATGTTTTCTAAATCTTCCATTTTGTGGATGAGGGGTTTCAATATTTTCCTCAATTCTTTCATTGTTTTGATTTTGCTTAATAGTTTGCTGCTGCCTTGTGAAGTTGTGCTTCTAGTTGTTGGATTCTAGTTTTTAAAGACTGAATTTCATCCCTGGGCTTGGTCACCCTTTTCTTCCTTCTGCTCTGATTTTGTTTGGAAGGTCATCTTCCATCTACTTTGCCTCATCTTTTATCTCCTTTGTCTCATTTTCAAGCTGATTAAATTTTGGCTTTCAAAACACAATTTTCTGTTTCCAGATGATTGATTTTGCTTTTTAAGTTCTTTTTCCAGTTGTCTTCAGTCTTTCTTAATTGTTTTTTGAATCGTATTTTGAGTTCTTTCAAAGCCTGTGTCATTCACTAGAGTTTCTGTGTTTTTGCTTGGTGTTCTTTCCTTGGTTCTCCTCCATTTCTTGCCTGAATAGCTGCTGATTGTAATTTATTGTAATTTCTTTTTTTTTCTGTTGTTGCTCATATTTGCCCCTTCTTTTCCCCCTGTATTGCCTGTAGGTCTTGATTCTCTCATTTTGGGCTGGATATGTGCGTTTGGGCTGTGCTCTCCTGAAGGGTCCTTCTTCTCTGTTCTCTTGTTTGGTCAGGTGACTTATCTACCCCAGCTGACAAGCCAGTGAGGTTTCTGGGATTCCTGTCCTGTGGTTAATGTTCTTGCCTGTAGTTTATTGCTGCCTTTGTCCCTTGGAGCTCAAGTCAGCAAGGCTCTCAGATCAGTCTGTGGGGAGGAGTGTTGGAGTTTGAGCTTCTCTGCCCTCTGAGGGCTTCTTATCTGCCCTTATTGATGAGATACAGCCAGAGAGAGGAGAAGTTGATCTGCAAAGATGGCTGTGCTCCTGGGGACAAAAACCTCCAAGGGGGGTGGGGGGTATTGAGCATTTCAGCTGAGACTGGGTTGCCTTGCTCTGTGCTTCTCCTCCAGCTGCCACGATGCCACCTGTGATTTTCTAAGCCCTATTAGGCCTGGCACAGCTTTGCCAGTAAGGTTCTTCCTCCAGATTAGACTACCTTGCCCACCTAGATTCCAGCCACTTCTGGAGGCTCAGTGATCTATGGGGGATATCCTGGGACCTTCCTTCTTCCTTTCTCTTAAACCCACATGTTCTAGGTTCAGGCTTTTTTTGGGGTGTAACTTTTAAGTTGGGTCCAGGAGGAGGGGTTTCTATTCTGTTGTTAGATTTGGTTTTCAGTCCCCTGGAAGTGCTGTGCTTTTGATCCATGAGGAAGGTTTACAGAGGTTTGAATTTTTGTTACTTTTAAACCACCATTCTTGACCAGAAGCCTTAACTGGATTTTGTTATATCCAGTGAATCTTATGGGGAAAGACTTCTTAGAGGACAATATGGAGTCCAGGACAATATGAAAAATCTGATTTAAAAAACTACAAATTAATATATTATATGTTTTGCAAAACATTTCCCAAATATACTTGAAATCAGTTTTGGTGGTATAAAATTTTCAGTTAGTCTGACATTTCTGCCTGTGTAAACATTCTTCCTGATTCAGAATAAGGAATACTAATGAATTACATTGTTGAGAGCCCACCCATATTACCTGCTTGATTTCCCGACGATCTATGTCTTGTTATGAAGGTAATTAATTGCACTAACTTTAAGTGAGCTGTCAGAATGTTGCTGTCTTTGGAGGTGAATCCTCCAGGGCCTTCCTTTCAAATAAAAACATATTGTACCACCAATTCACAACAACATTACCCCTTTACTAGCAAGAGGGAGATCAATCACCTCTATGGCATAAGACATTTCTGTCACTGAGAAAGGAAATCACCATATTAGCTCCTGATTTAAGAGGAGAAATTAAACTGATCACTGGGCTATAAAAACAAAATAGGTGACTTTTCTCACTCATCATTGTGGATGCTACCCTCAAGTGAATTTAAGGAGAAAGGTCTTTAAAACATCAACCCCTGGATCTTTGCCATTATTTGTTCTTATTTCCTACAAGAGGCAGAGGCTTCACTGACACAATCAAGACACAACCAATAATTTGATCCTTAATTGCTTTATTTTATGGCCTAAATAAAGACCACATCTTCTATCTATATAGCAAGTGTAGTAACAACATGACTTGAACTAGAAGCTCTTCCATTTCCTGCTTTTCTGAAATTTGGTATTTAGGGGCTTTCCATTGGTCCCAAATAACTAGCACTAGACTCTTCACCCCATGCTGCTTGGAGGAAATTCAAGCAGCAAAACCTACTCAGGTCCATTGTGTCCAATTTATGGAGACCGAGAAAGGTATCCTTGGCCATCTTACAATACGGTATTGCGATTCCGTCGCCATCTGGCATTCTTCCAGATCTGGCGTAGGCTCTGGGTGGCCTTTAAAAGAAAAAATAAAAATGAAAGTTAAATAAAGAGTCTTTGGGAAAGGATGTTCCATAGGGTCACTTTAAAGTAAAGGGACTCAAACAAATTGTGGTATGTGGTAGTGAAGGAATACTACTGTGCTATAAGGAATGATAAACAATTAATTTCAGAAAGAGCTGGGAAGACCTACATGAACTAATGCAGAGTGTAATAGAGCAGAACCAGGAGAATTTTTTACACATTAATTGCAATACTGTAGAACAACCAAATATGATTGACTTTGTTACTAACAGCAATAAAATGATCCAGGACAATTCTGAGGAACTTATGAAAAAGCATGCTATCCTCTAACTATTGGGGTAGAAAATGAACTTACAAAAATAAATAATATAGAAATATGTTTTGTGTGATAATATATGTATAACCCAGAAAAAATAAAAACATAAAGGGGCTAACCTTGAAGAAAAAACTAGGCCACGCAATGGGTCCACTCATCCCCCCAACCCCACCCCTGCTGAGGCCTCAGGGGGAGCTGCCTCAGCAAGTGGGGTTTTTCTCTTGACCCACGCTCTGGTCTCCTATGGGCCCTGGTCCTCAATTTATACCCTCTAGGACAAGTGACCTAACAATGTGCCTGCTGCCTCATCATGCTGTGACATCACCAAAGGCCCTCAAGTAGGAGACAGTATTACCAAAAATGGTAATGAGGGGCTTTTTTTGCCCAAAAAAGGCATGCCCTGGGCAATGCTCGAGTGTGATGTTTTCAGGGCTATCTGTGTGATCTTGAGTAAGTCATGTATGTGAAGGGGGCTTGGATTAGATGATCTTGAATGTCCTTTATAGCTCAGAATCCAGTAAAGTGTTGCTCTTAACAAACCGATCTAAGCAACATAAAATTTCAAATGAGACTCAAATATTTTTAGTAAGGTTTAGCTGCTTCTAGAAAACTGGAGTTGGAGTTATGGTTTATCTGAACAAGTTGAATTCTTTAAAAATTTTTTTAAGTTTATTTATTCAATTAATTAATTTAGAATATTTTTCCACAGTTCCATGATTCATGTTCTTTCCCTCCCCTCCACCTATCCCCCTCCAATGGCCAATTAGCAATTCCCCTGGGTTTTACATTTGTCATTGATCAAGATCTTATTTCCATATTATTAATATTTGTACTAGAGTGATCATTTAAAGTCAAAATCCCCAAATCATATATATACCCATTGAACCACATTACTGCTCATGTTATTCTTCTGCATCTCTGTTTCCACAGTTCTTGATGTGGATAGTGTTCTTTCTCCAAAGTCCCTCAGAATTATTCTGGATCATTGCATTTCTTCTAGTAGAGAAGTCCATTACATTCGATAGTGCCACAGTGTATCTGTCTCTGAACAAGTTGAATTCTAAGGGGAATCATTCAATCAAACAATTATCAAGGCAGAGAGAAATTATTTTGATGATATGCAGGTGACCCAACAATGTGCCTGCTGCCTCATCCTGCCATGACATCATCAAAGGCCCTCAAGTAGGAGGCAGTATTA
This sequence comes from Monodelphis domestica, assembly GCF_027887165.1. NCBI lineage: Eukaryota > Metazoa > Chordata > Mammalia > Didelphimorphia > Didelphidae > Monodelphis > Monodelphis domestica. The sequence goes on along the minus strand of NC_077235.1, from coordinate 11,765,911 downwards.
CCAAAAATGGTAGCAAGAGGCTTTTTTTTGTCCATAAAAGGCATGTCAGGGGATAGCTGGGTGGCTCAGTGGATTGAGAGTCAGGCCTAGAGATGAGAGGTCCTAGGTTCAAATCTGGCCTCAGACACTTCCCAGCTGTGTGACCCTGGGCAAGTCATTTAACATCCATTGCCTAGCCCTTACCACTCTTATGCCTTGGAGCCAATATTGACTCCAAGATGGGAGGTAAGGGTTTTTATTTTAAAAAAAGGCATGTCCTTGGCAATGCTCATGTGTGACATTGTCAGGGCTACTTGTGCACATAATAACAACAATGCATCTCCCAAAGTTGTTGTGAAATTCAAGTGAGATAATTTAAGTAAAATGAATAACAGTGCCTGGAATAAAGTAGGAGCTTAATAAGTTTATTTTTCTTTCCTACTTTATCTGTCTGGATGCACATTGGATAAGATGAAAAACAAATAGAGTGACAAACATTCAGGGAACTAAGGAAGGTTCTAGAGAGTAATGGAGAAGGAGAAGGAAAAGAACCAGAATTTGTCAAGACCTACTATGTTTTTGGAACTCTGCTAAATGTTTTATGAATAATATCTCATTTGATTTTCACAATAACTTTTCCAGCTAGGTACTGTTATTATTCCCATTCTACAGTTGAGGAAATAGAAGCAAACAAAAGTTAAGTGATTTGCCTAGGGTCACACAGCTAGTAAGGCATCTGAGGTCAGATTTGGACTTGGGTCTTTCCAGGTGCAGGCCCAGTGCCCTGTCCATAGTGCTACCAGCTACTTCCTTATAAGGTGAAATGATGGGGTTAGTTTCAATATACTCTGAGTCACATATCTTACAACTAAGGCAGTTTGTGACAGTAAATAACCATAAATGGTATGAAAGAAAGCACTGTAAGGAATTAAATTTAGGGGTTTAACTAAATATGTGAGAATTCTGAATTAATATTGTGGTTGCCAATTTAAAATATTATAGCTCAAGTCAAAATGACTTTTAGTTGCCTTATTTACAAAGAGGTGGAAAGAGTGAAAGTAGAGAAAGGTAAGAAGAGGGTGGAGAAGATGTCTAGCCTATCACACTAAATATTGCTCTGGTGCCTGGCTCAGCCCTGCATGGTGAGGACCCAGTGTTCTTGTGTGGTGTCCTGTAAGAGGGGAAAGCCCCTCTGGAACTAATCTCCCCAGAAGCCAGGAAACAAAGGCCAGCTACTCACTCACCAAAGATGGATTCCAAAGGAGAAGATCCAGGAGCAGTCCTTCCAGAAGTAGTGCAAGAGCCAAAGTCCCAGTCCAAACTGGCTCACAGGGAGAAGATCCAAGCCAAAAATCAAAGGAGCAGTCCCAAAAGCCAAGATGACCTCCAAGAGGCAAGTCAGCAGTCAAAACTTCAAGCTGAAGATGTTCAGGACTTTTTATAGTCTCCTCCTATCCCTTCCCCTCTTCACAGGGGCCAATCACAGCTTCCAAATTGCCTAGTACTGCCTAGGGGGCAGTGTCTGTGGGATCCATCTCTCATCCTCTGAAGGTGTCAACTCTTATCATAGGATTCACAAGTTTCTGATGGATTGGGATAACAGAGTGGAGCTCTCCAAGTAAGTGACTGTGAACTCCCTTAATTAGTATTAAGTAGGGGTTAAGTAGGGGTGTTTTCAGTTTTTGGTTGATTAAATTAAAAGTTGCAGATTTATAGACAAAAAAGTTTGATTCACACTTCACAATACCCTCCTATAACTTGAATTCAAGAGCACATGTGGCAGGCAAAGAATGTTTTCCTATAACTACATGTGTGTTTTGTTTGGTTTCTTTTGGTGTAGATGTACATAAGAATAGTTTCTTGGCTTAGAGAAATAGAAAGAATTGCAATGACATTTCTGCTCTTTAGGTTATAAGGAGACATTAAGTGTTTATATGAAAAACAAATGAGAGTGACCTATGGTCAGAGTATGAAGGAAGTCCTTTTACCTGTAAATAAAACTAGAAGCTGTGACAAGGAAATCACTTTAAAAGACTGATATATATATATATATTAATTTAAGGTCGCCACGGAATTCAGCTATGTAATTCCTAAATGAAAACTCAAATCAGCCGTCAGCCTTTTATAGAGTTTAATTACAAACAGGAGGAAGAAAGGAATTAGAGATAGATAGAGAGAGAGAGAGAGAGAGAGAGAGAGAGAGAGAGAGAGAGAGAGAGAGAGAGAGAGAGAGAGAAAGGGGAGAGAAGGGAATAGGGCTTAAATACCCCCTCTGTTTAGGCTGGGCCAAAAGGCCCAAGCCCTTAGATAGCTGGGGCAAAGAAAAGAGATCAGTCCCTGTTACTCACGTGACCAAAATGGAGAAACAGTCTCAGAGCCCCCACCTTCAGCTTCCTTCAGAGCAAGCTTCTCAGAGCACACTCCAACCACTCAGACAAACTCCTCAACCACCACCCTGAGTCTTCAGACCCCTCTATCTTTAAGGAAACCATCCAAGTTCCCTCCCCTCAGTTCTCACATCTACCAATCACTGTCCATCAATTTCCCTGTGCCAATGGAGGCTCTAGCTTAACTCAGGACCGCCCTGGGGTCTCTGGCTTTGCACATGTCTGTTGAAGGTCATATTTTCAAATAATTAAATCTTTGATCCTTTGCTACAGCCCTTCCTAAATCCTGTTAATCTGAGTAGGGTAGAGATTGGAATAATTAAATTTTGATCTATGCTGCAGCCCTTCCTCAATCCTGTTAGGACTGAGTAGGGTGGAGATTGATTCCAAGTATCTCCATTGTATCAATTCTAAAATCAATCATGACTCAAAGAAATCCTGTTCTATGCTTAAGCATAGGTCAAAGTCCTTTCCATTGTTCAGCAAAAGGTTTCTGTCCTAAAGTAATCTTAAGAAAGGAGGAGGAGGAACCTCCCATGCCAATGGGGTTCACATTCCAATAGACTATCAGTAAGAAATTTTCCAAGTATGAAATTTCCCAATGATGAAATTTCCAACATTTGTAAGTCTAAGGAATTTTAAGGTTTACAAAGCTGTGTCCTCCTGGGACACAGTTATGAGAACTGGAATGACTGAGGACATTTACAACACTGACTATACATGTAGGACTAAAATTGTACATACCATTGAAGACAATCTTTTCTGAACATACTACTTGGTGGGTGAGTAGGAGACTCACATTTTAAGGAGTACATATATGCCAAATATAACATGTACTGTAATTTATATGTAACGTGTGCTATATGTATAGGCTTATATTGCAAATTATTTGTGCAAAGTTTGCATATCATCATAATAATTTCTCTCTGTCTTTCTGATTGTTTGATTGGATTGAGTGATTGTCCTCAGAATTCAACTTGTTCAGATAAGCCATAACTCTAACTCCAGTTTTCTAGGATCAGCTAAACCTTACTAAAAATATTTGAGTCTCATTTGAAATTTTATGTTGCTTAGATCTGTTTAAGAGCACCATGTTCCTGGACTCTAAGCTATAAAGGACATTCAAGATCATCTAATCCAAGGCCCCTTAGCATACATGGCTGACTCAAGATCACACAGGTAGCCCTGACAACATCACACTCCGGCATTGCCCAGGGCATGCCTTTTATGGGCAAAAAAAAGCCCCTCATTGCCATTTTTGGTAATACTGTCTCCTACTTGAGGGCCTTTGGTGATGTCACGGCATGATGAGGCAGCAGGCACATTGTTAGGTCACTTGTCCTAGAGGGTATAAATTGAGGACCAGGGCCCATAGGAGACCAAAGCCTGGGCCAAGAGAGAAACCCCACTTGCTGAGGCAAACTCCCCCTGAGGCCTCAGCAGGGGTGGGGTTGGGGGGATCAGTAGACTCATCCTGTGGCCTAAGGTTTCCTTCAAGGTGAGTCCTTTTACTTTAAAGTGATCCTATGTAACATCATTTCCCAAGGCTCTATTTAACTTCCATTTTTATGTTTTCTTTCAAAGGCCACTTGGAGTCTATGCCAGCATCTGGAAGAATGCCAGATGGCGACGGAAGCCCAGTACCGTATTGTAAAGTGGCCAGGAATGGCTTCCCTCAGACTCAAAAAGTTGGACACAATGGACCTGAATAGGTGCTGCTGTATGAATTTCTTCCCAGTAGCATGGGATGAAGATTATAGTGCTAGCAATTTTGGGCCAATGGAAAGCTCCTAAATACTAAATTTCAGAAAAGCAGGAAATGGAAGAGCTTCTAGTTCAAGTCAAGTTGTTACTATACCTGCTATCTAGCTAGAAATGTGGTCTTATTTGTCTAGGCCATAAAATAAAGCAATTAAGGGTCAAATGACTGGTTGTGTCTTTTTTTTAATCCTTACCTTCTGTCTTGGAATCAACACTATATTTTGAAGGGGGGGGGGGTGTTAAGTGACTTGCCCATGACAGCTAGGAAGTATCTGAAGTGTAAGATTTGACTTCCATCACTAGACATGGATCTCAATCCACTGAGCCATCTAGCTGCCCAGACTGGTTGTCTTGATTGTGTCAGTGAAGCCTCTTGTAGAAAACAAGAACAAATAATGACAAAAACAATGTTCATGGGATGAAGTTTTAAAGAACTCTCTCCTTAAATTCATTTTCACTCTCACCTCTCTTCTTGTTCCAAGAGACAGGGTGTTATTAGTAATATATTTTTTCTTAATGCTATTCTTTACTCTAGCTAAGATTTTTGGGATAGCCCCACATGTGTTATCTACAGAGAAAGGCCTTGGAAGGTGATTGCCTCCAAAGCCATCACTGTGGCACCTCATTTATAAAGCTCCTACCAATATCTTTTATAAAACAAAGACTTCAGTTAACCATTGAGAAATCAAGTATGTAAAAGTAAAAAGTGAAATTCTCAATAAGAGCTGGTTAATTTTCTGATGGAAGAATATTTAGATTATAGACAGAGATACTCATTGAAAACTCTGATTCATATATGGTGAAATGTCTAAAACACACACAAGAAAATATAATGTTTAATTTATAGTTTTCTAAATCAATTTTCCTGGACAGCAGGAGTTATTTCTATTTGATCTTGTCCTTTATCGTCTATCCTTTGAGAACTCTTCTCCTGCTATATGATTCTCTCATGCAAAATTAAACATTAACATCTAGTTAATTTCCTATTGTAGCTTTGGAGAACCTACCAAACTACTAGAGAAAGTTTAAACCAAAATTCTTAAAATTCTGGATCAGTAAGAAGATTCACTTACTTTGGGCTTCAAATTCCCACTAATCAAGCCACTATAGTAAACATGTGACAATATATATTTACATGTCCTACATTTTAGTTATGTGCTTGTCAGTCAGAATCTTCTCAAACAGGAAGTGGACACTCTTGTATGTTTCACTACTACCAATGAATATAATCCAAGGTACAGACTGGGTGCTGTGCTGCCAGTCATTCCCTGGGGGAGCTAATAATATCATAGGCAGGAATTTTCCAATGAAGGCTGAGACTTCAGACAGAGTTAGAGATCCACACTAGAGCCACACTTTTCCTACTGCCCCTACTGACTATAACTTTTCAAGGATGTAGAGCCATTGTCAATGGTTCTTTAATTGGAATAATTGCCATTTGATGCATCATTTTTATCTCTAAGCATGAGCTTAAGCAATTTATGCCTTTGAATTAGTGTAGTAAGTAGCAAATATATATTTATACTCTGTTGGATCAATTGAAGCTGAATTTTCTAAAACTTTAAAGCTCTGTCACCATTTCCTTCCTCAATCATTTTCACTCTGCCTAGGGAACTGCCCATAAGCATACATACATACATACATACATACATATATTATATATGTATATAAATATATATTAGCAACAAGAAAAGGAACACAGGGATACAATTATGTGAGCCCCGACAGTACTGACATAGGTACTTATGAAATTATAGCTGAAATTGCTGAAATTATTATTTCTCAAGCAACAGACACACTAAGAAACGTGCCTTGACACTCTACTTCCTTGACTAGCTTTTCAGGAAGTCTGTTCAATTAGATTAAATGGGGCAGGAAGCAACTAGACATATTTGGGTACTCCTAGTCCTCCTTTGGAATAAAAAGAACAGAGGAGACCCTAAAGTAGACTCAAGAGGTGAAAACCAAACCAATCTCTCAAGTACTGGTATTTAGACAAGAGGAAAATATAATAAAGCCTTTGAAGTAACAATGACAAACTTTTACATAATAATAAAATGTACTAAAGTCCTAAAAGTGAGCATTTATTATTATTAATGTCAAATTATTATTTATAATTACATATAAATTTTAAATTACACATTATTATGTATTATGTAATTGTTTTAAAATATGTTACATAACATTACTAATAATTATGATAATTACAAATTAGATAATACATAATTAAAATTAGCATTTGCATAGAGCTTTTAAAGCTTTGCAAATGTGATCTCATTTTAAAAGAATGTGAGCAATACCCCACAAAATTGGCAAAGGTGACAAAGGGATAGAAATCATTAATGCTCTTGGTGGAATTGTGACTGTTCCAACCATTTGGGGGAAAAACTTTGAATGGAATTAAGTAAAAGAAAATGCCCAAATTGTCTGGGATACTTTGACTCGGAATTCCTGCTGCTTTAGGACTCCTCTAGGAAATGAAAGAAAAGAACAGGCACACAAAAATATTCATAATAGCTTCTTTTTGTGATAGCAAGTAAATGGAAGTAAGGTTCCCACTGGCCGTGGGAATGAATGGCTTAACATATTATGCATAGTATAAAAATGCAATGGAATATATTATTTCTACATTGTAAGAAATAAACAGAAAGAATTCAGAGAAGTATGAGGAAAAGTTTATGCAACAATCAGATCAAGCAGGACCAAAACAAGTTTACAAAAATAATTTTTTAAAACCCAGCAAAATCGAGCTATAATTATGAGATAAGGAAAAATTGAAACATTACCTAGTCTCCAGAGGATCAAGAGCTTTACCCCTAATAGGGGAAAAGCCACAATGTGGGCAACAAACACACAGTGTTATTTACAAAGCAATTTAACAAGGCAATACTGGGGGAGTCCCCCTAGTCAACTGGAGGGCTTGCTGAGTCTTGAGATAAGCAAGTTTATTCAAAGAGACAGAGGTGAGTACAAAGTACAAAGACATAAATGGAATACCATGTGGGAGGAATAGCAAGTCCAGTTTTTATTTGTGAGATGGATAAAACGGAATAATGCTACTTTCGAAGGGTAAACTGTTGCATCAATAACTAATTAACATTTATTACATGCTAGTAATATATGCCAAGGTACTATGTCAGTAAGTAATGGGGTACAAAGAGAGGGGGGGAAGAATTTATTGCCCTTAAGGAGCTCATAATCTAATGGTGGAGACAACACTAAGCTAAGGAAGCAAAAATATGAACACACAAAAGATTATACAGGAGAAAAAGAAAATAATGAACAAGAGTAAAGGTCCTAGAATGAAAGGGGTTAGAGAAGGTTTCTAGTGAAAGATATAAGATTTTATGTGAAGGAAGGTGGCCTTGCAGTAGCAGATCTCAAACTATACTATAAAGCAGTGGTCATCAAAACAATATGGTACTAAGAGACAGAAAGGAGGATCAGTGGGATCAGTGGAATAGATTTGGGGTAAGTGACCTCAGCAAGACAGTCTATGATAAGTCCAAAGATCCCAGATTTGGGGACCAAAACCCACTTTTGGATAAAAACTGCTGGGAAAATTGGAAGACGGTATAGGAGAGATTAGGGTTGGATTAAAATCTCACACCCTACACCAAGATAAACTCAGAATGGGTGAATGACTTGAATATAAAGAAGGAAACTATAAATTAGGTGAACACATTATAGTATACATGTCAGATCTTTGGGAAAGGAAAGATTTTAAAACCAAGCAAGAGTTAGAAAAAAATCACAAAATGTAAAATAAATAATTTTGATTAAATCAAAATAAAAAGTTTTTGTACAAACAAAACCAATGCAATCAAAATTAGAAGGGAAGTAACAAATTGGGAAACAATCTTCATAACAAAAACCTCTGACAAAGGTCTAATTACTCATATTTATAAAGAGCTAAAGCAATTGTACAAAAATCAAGCCATTCTCTAATTGATAAATGGGCAAGGGACATGAATAGGCAATTTTCAGTCAAAGAAATCAAAACTATTAATAAGCACATGAAAGTGTTCTAAATCTCTCTATAATCAGAGAAATGCAAATCAAAGCAACTCTGAGGTACCACCTCACACCTAGCAGATTGGCTAACATGACATCAAAGGAAAGTAATGAATGTTGGAGGGGATGTGGCAAAATTGGGACATTAATGCATTGCTGGTGGAGTTGTGAATTGATCCAACCATTCTGGATGGCAATTTGGAACTATGCCCAAAGGGCACTAAAAGACTATCTGCCCTTTGATCATGCCATAGCACTGCTGGGTTTGTACCCCAAAGAGATAAGGAAAAAGATATGTACAAGAATATTCATAGCTGCTCTCTTTGTGATGGCACAAAATTGGAAAATGAGGGGATGCCCTCTGATTAGGAAACGGCTGAACAAATTGTGGTATCTGATGGTGATGGAATACTATTGTGCCCAAAGGAATAATGAACTGCAGGATTCCATGAAAACTGGAACCACCTCCAGGAAGTGATGCAGAGTGAGAGGAGGAGGAGAACCAGGAGAACATTGTACACAGAGACTAATACACTGTGGTACAATCAAATGTAATGAACTTCTGTATTAGTAGCAATTCAATGATCCAGAATAATTCAGATGGATTTATTTGAAAGAACATTGTCCACATTCAGAGGAAAAATTGAGGGAACAGAAACACAGAAGAAAAACAACTGCTTGACCACATGGGTCAATGAGGAAATGATTGGGGATGTAGACTTCAAATAATCACCCTAGTGCAAATGTCAATAATATGGAAATAGTTTTTGATCAAGGATACATGTAAACCCCAGTGGAATTATATGCCAGTTACGAGAGGGTGTAGGGGGAGGTGAGGGAAAGAATATGGAATATGTTCATGTAACTAGGGGAAAATATTCTAAATTGACTAATTAAATAAAATTTAAAAATAAATAAAAAAATAAATAAATTGTGTAAGAAATTGGAATGAGTAGAAAGATCTTCCAACCCAGTGGAATTACTTGTTGGCTAGGTAGGTGTGTGGGAGAAGGTGAGGGAAAGAACATGAATCATATAACCATGGAAAAATATTCTAAATCAATTAATTAAATAAAAGTTTTCAGTTCTTAAAAATGGAAGATCTTCCAAGTTTCTGACTTTCAGAAGTGAGGAATCCATAAGCCTAATTAATTCATCAGTTACTATAACACAAACTCTTACCTTCGATGCTGTCAATAATCCAAGCCAATAATTTGAAACTCAAGATATTTTAATATATTAGTGTATATGTACAGATACAGCTTTATATATTTGTGAATTATATGCCTTTCATGCTCTGTATTCCCAGCATTTAGTATATCTTATACATAGCAGGTGCTTAATAATGTTAACTCTTCATGTTAATTGACTGGCTGAACTTTCCTAATTATGCATATTGCAAATTATTTGGAGAAACTAATTTTGCTTCAAATAAAATAAAAACCTTCAAACAAAGATAAAGAGAAGAGGAAACATCAAATCAAAATTACAGTGGAAAAAACGATTGAATAAAGAGATAAAGAGAAATATCTGTTTACATGGAGGGAAGAAATACCACCTGTACAGCAGGGGTTCTTGACCTTTTGTATCATTGACTCCTTTGGAAGTTTGCCTATGAGCCTTTAATCTATCTAAGTAGTTTCATGCAGATACATGACATGCATATATTATGGACATGGGATCAAGTAAACCCCTTTTATCACCAAAGCAAAAGAGAGGTCACATGTCTGGGCACAGATAGGTGGTACCAGCAAAAGGAGCTGGAGAACACATTTAAATTCCTCTTGTGGGGTTCCACATCCTGTCACAAACTTATACTAATGGGAGAAATGAAAATCATAATATGACAAAATTTAGGTTGCTAAGGTAGTCCTTAATGACAATTTGTTTAAGATAGAATGGAGGAAGTATAGAGTTTTCATTCCAATTTTATAGGTGATATGCAAAAAATCCCAACACAAAAAGAGAAATTGATTGGAATTGGTGTTCACATTTCCCAAAGACCTGTAGTAAAGCAAACTTTTACAAGAGGCCAAAGACATCAACAAAAAATTTCCTATGGTTTATATAGAAAGTATAATTAATTTGTTTCTAGCTACAGTTGTGACTAGCTTAGCTTGACTTTCTCCCAAAGCAAAGTCTCCTCTGCTTGATCCCCTAGAACAAAGCAGCACAGGCTGACATTTCAGCCTGATTAACAATCTGTGAGGTTGTAAATGGGCCAGTAGAACTCCATTGTTTTGATGCAGAACCTATAATTTGCATCTTTAATGGAGTGTGACCTCAAAGGTTTATGGCTTTTGTTTGGGGCTGTTTCCTACAAGAACTTGAATATGAACTAGAAATATCTTTTTTTGGCAAGCAATGGTTGATATATGATTCTTAAATGAAAAAAATATATTTGAAAAGGGCTATTGTCATTGACAGTGTTGAAAAAGCTGAATTTCTGCCTTTGATGAGGCAAATAACACTTGCCAATTTCTTAAAGGGAGAGTTCTTCATTCAAAAGAGCTAAGTCCCAAGAACAGAAATTTAGAAATTTGTATTATCCTGAGTTTTTTACTTAAGAGAATGTGGCCTCCTTTCATGGAACTGAGTGATTATTCACTGGACAAAAAAATAAAATTAGAAATGAACCAGGTATGTGCTTTTCTTTTAAAGAATTCAAGTTCATTGTGGTTACCTACCCTAAACTGATATACTTCCTATCTATATATAATTTGAACTGAGGGCATCCTTGATAAATACAAATGGAAATCACATCTTTCTGATTGTGAAATTGGTTTAAAGATTTAGGCTTTCAAAATGGCATAAGTAAATTTGACTTTAAGATTAACCATTTGATTTTGGAAAGCAAATCTCTGCCTTTAAAACTTCCCTTCCAACAAGGGTATTCCAGTATATATCATATGTCAAAATTATTCAGGGGTTCCTTAAAAGATGCAACAGAGATAAAAGCATCAATCCTTTGATTAAACAATACCAATTAAGGAGAAAATTTTTTATAACATGCTTTACTTTCTTAGGCCAAAGTTAAGTTTCCTAAGGAAAATGGTAATGGTTTCCAGATACATGTCTGTTTGTAAATGCTATTAAGCTTCTGAACTGCAAGAAATAATATTTCTGATCCTCTGAAGCTTGTGATCCATAACTTCTCAAATAACATCTATAGTCATCTCTCAAAAGTGCAACAGCAGTAACAAAGGTTTGGCTTAACTAATCTACCCAGTCTAATCTGTGAGACAAGCATTGAGTCCAGAAATCAATAGAAGAGAGAGAGTTGGATTGCCTCAGAAAGGACATACAAAATGCTTCAAAGACATGTCCAAGTTTTTTTTTCCTTTTTAAACCAAGCAGCCAACTTTTAAATAATCTTCTCAAAATATTTTATGGGATAGATCATGCCATTTCTAAAGAAAGGAAGTTGAAGATTACTCAAAGGATAAGGGCAAAAATAAGAAGTAGGCTGCAATATTTCTAAGGTGATATAAAGACAGAAAAGAAAATAATGAGGGGTGAAAAGTAAGTTGGTCAAGGAATGAACATGCTATGCTAGTGACCATGCAATGTGTAGAGGATGCCAGGAAGGCCTCAGTAATTAGGACTCCAGTGGAGAAGTTATAGGAGGATACAAATGAAATCCTTCTATTTTTTACTATGCCCTGTGATTCTAAGTGATCTAGGCAGTTTTCTCTCATGATTTCCTAAAATGTAATATCCAGTGATTCTTAAATCATCTCTCCTTGATCTGTTTCCCTCTCAGTTGTACTTGCTATATAACACTTTACCTTTTCTTTTTTCAATCTTTTGCCTTTGCTTTAATATTTCTTGTTTTGTGGAGTCATTAACTTCTTTTTGGTTCATTTTGATTTTCAAGGAGTATGTTTTTGGTTAAGGCTTAGAAACTTCTCTGCTAAGTTCTTAAATCTCTTTCGAAGTCTTTCTTCCATAGTTCTGATTTCTTTTCACTGGAACTCTTATTTAATTCACATAAATTTAAAACTCCATTTAAAAATTCTTGCTTCTTTTTTTTCTAGGAATTTTGCTTTCACTTGTGTCCAAGATGTATTTTTCTTTGACTTTACCTGTGACTTCTTTACTTGTGACATTCTCTTCTTTTGGATTGTGTCTTAAGTATCCACATCACTATAAAAGCTTTCTAGGATGGTTGGATTCTTTTTTTTAAAACTCATCATTGTAGCTTTACTTCATTTTGAATTTTGATTTAGGGTGGTATTTATGGTGAAACTTTTAGAGATGGAGTGCCAGGTCCTGCCTAGACTGCCCCAGACCAATTGCCATGCCTTCTGCCAGCAGAGATCTAATGTCACACCCCACACCTCCAAAGACTGAGCGCTCTCTTTCTGTTAGTGTATGCTGATTTGGGATGAAGAAAATTACTTGCTGTGATTTTTTCTTGCATTTCTCAATTAAGATCTACTTTGATACATTTCAAGGATTTTGTGGAATATCTGGTGTAGAGGAAAGGGGCCTAAGCTATACTTTATCCTCCTACTCTGTCATCTAGGCTGGTCTCCTCAAAATATATTTTTCTTTTATTTTTGTTTCTTATATATTATTTCTCCTCAAATTACATGTAAGAACAAACGTTGTTTTGCTTTGCAGAGTTGTTTTTACCTAAGTTTATCTCCTAGTCTTATTCTTTTCATTCTTTGTTGGTTCTTACAATATTTCCTGGCTTCTTTTAAAACTACCCATCTTGTCATTTTCTTCTAATTTATTTAGCTATCCCCCAATAGGAATCTATGAGGTCTTTGAAATAAAGTATTATCTTCTACCTTTCTTTTTATCACACACTTAGTAGAGTAACTGGCACATTGTAGACACATATTAAATGCTTACTGACTTTTCACAAAAAATTAAAAAAATGTGAAAAAATAAATATATGTGTGGGTTTGTGAAAATAAAATATACAAAATCTCTTTAGAACATATACCCCTTAGTGGTGTTATGAAGTCAATGTGTATACACAATTCAGAGAGTTTGGAGGCAGAACAGCTCCATCAACACCATACTGGTGTCTGGTTCTGCCACAACCATACAAATTTGTTTTCTTTTGTCATCTTTGCCTATTTTGTGGTGTGAGGGTGAGAGACAACCGTTGAGCTGCTTTTAATTGCTTTTCTCTAGGGCCATGATGGAGAACCTATGGCATATGTGCCAGAGGGAGCACTTGGAGTCCTCTCTGTGGGCACATGAGCTGTTGTCCCAGCAAAGAGTTCACCAGAGTTCATTACTAGAAAGTCAGAGGGATACAGGGTCCAGGCTGCTCCCCTACCCATCTCCATGTGCACCTGAGGATAGTTCTTACATCACCTGCCCCTCAAAAAGGTTCACCATCACTCTTCTAGGGTATCTGTTTAAATATGTCTTCCATAACTTCTAGGTAAACATGGTGGAATCTAGACGCGGATTGTGTCCTCTCCCCGTACCAAATGAAATAGAGTACCTCAAAAGAGCATAAAAATCATCTTTGGAAGATCGGAGGGATTCTCCAGCAGCCCACAGCAATGAAGGTATGTGCGGTTTGAACACTGCCACAATATAAGAGGGAGAGAAAGCTCACTGCCAAGCGTGAGCTGAGCTGAGCTGCCCTTCCCCACACCAGTGCACTCACCAGAGAGAGCGAGTGAGTGAGGAACGTCTCTGCAGTTAGTGGGGGCACTCCAGGGTCCTTGGGATCTAATGAGGACTCCCAGGGAACTACCCCTCAGCAGTTTCACTGGAGAGCACACAGACCATGGGGGCTCCTGCAAACTGCAAATGCTTTGGAGGCTCTATAAACGGCCTGAGGTAAAATCTCCTTCGCTACTCGCTGTAGTGGGTAGGGGGGCACGCCAGGGTCCTTGGGAATGGTCAAGGACTACCAGGGAACTACCCCACGGAGTGGTTTTACAGGGGAAGCCTGCATGCATGGGAGAGAAGAGACCACAGACCATGTGGGTGGGCACGCTAACAAACTTTGGAGGTTGGGAAGAATCATCCTGAGGCAAAAACATCAAAATCATCCCCTTTCACTCAGATTTCTGACTGAAAAGGAAAGGGAAAACCACCAAAGGGATGGCTCAGAGTGCCCAAGTTCAATCCTCCAAGAAGAAAGGGGGAAAAGTGACTATTGAAAACATTTATGAAGGGAAAAAGCAGACTACAGACGAAAAAGAGGATGAAATGCAAACAAAATCAAAACACGCTCCCCCAAAATTGAAATTATCCACAAGCTCTGGAAGAACTCAAAATGGAGATTATCCAAAAGATGGAAACTTTCTGGCTAGAAAAATGGGAACAAAATGAGAAAGAGGTCTTCAGCCTGACAGACAAAATCTCACAATTGGAGAAACTGCTGGAAGCCTCTAACAGAAGGGCAGACCAAACTGAAAAGCAAATGTAGTCCTTAAACACCAGAATTAAGCAACTGGAAGACAGTGATCTTTCAAAACAGCAATAACTAATAAAGCAAAGTCAAAAAATTGATGAACTAGAAGAAAACATAAAATATCTCACTGACAAAGTGACAGACCAGGAAAACAGAGGAAGGAGAAACAATTTGAAAATCATTGGTCTACCTGAAAAACCAGAGATTAACAAAAATCTTGATGCCATACTATAAGAAATCATTGAAGAGAACTGCCCTGATGTTCTCAAAAAGGGGGCAAAAAAGAAGTCGAAAGAGTTCATAAGAACACCCTATATACTAAATCCCTAAGAGACAACTTCCAGGAATGTAATAGCCAAATTCAAGAGCTTCCAAGCTAAGGAGAAAATATTACAAGAAGGTAGGAAGAGAAACTTCAGATACAGAGGCGCATCAAAAAGGATCACACATGACCTAGCAGCAAACATGCTAAGAAACCATAAAGTCAGAAACATGATATTCAGAAAGGCAAGAGAACTGGGTCTTCAACTAAGAATCAGCTACCCATCAAAACTGACTATATACTTTCAGGGAAAAGTATGGGCATTCGACAAAATAGAAGATTTCCAAATATTCATAAAGAAAAGACCAGAACTCAGTGGAAAGTTTGACATCCAACTACAAAGAGCAAGAGAAACATGAAAAGGTAAATATGAAAGAAAGGGGAAAGGACAAAAGTGCTTTTTTTCCCTCTTTTATTCAAACTCTCTTGTATAAGGGCCACAATTAGATCAAATTATATATACTAACATATGGGGGAAATGTTATGTGCTAATTTCAAAAATTGTATGCATTAATAGAGTAATCAGAAGAATCACTCATAGGGAAAGATTGGGGCATTAACATGATTTGGAGGGGAGGGAGAAAAAAAGAAAGAAAAAGGAAGGGGGAATCAATGATGGTACTAAGATATACTTGAATAAATAGAATAAATTAAATAGAACAATCTTGGTCACACAAAGATACACATGGGAAGGGGAGGGGAAGAATTCTCTTATAAGAAGGAGAGGAAGAGAGTGCTAATTGGTACTACTTAAACCTTACTCTCAGTGAAAACAACTCTGAGAGGGAAGAGCATCTAGATCCATTGGGATCTTGAATTTTATCTTATCCAACGGGGTATGGGAGATGGGAAAACCAAGGGGGGTAAGAGAGGAGGGAACACAAAAAGTGAGGGAAGGAGAAGGGGGAGGGGGAGGGAACAAAAAGGGAAGGGATAGAAAGGGAAGCATAACAAGGGAGGGGACTAGGGGGACTGATTTAAAATAAACCATGGATTTAAAAGGTAATAGCAAAAGAAGAAAGGTCCGAATTAGGGGAGGATATAAAAATGCTGGGGAACTCACAAATGACAATCATAACATTGAACGTGAATGGGATGTACTCACCCATAAAACATAGACAAATAGCAGAATGGATTAGAATCCAAAAGCCTACCATATGTTGTCTTCAGGAAACATGTGGTGGGTAGAAACTCACAAGGTCAGAATTAAAGTTTGGAGTAAGACCTATTGGGCCTCAACTGACAGAAAGAAGGCAGGAGTAGCAATCATGATATCTGACAAAGCCAAAGCAAAAATAGACCTGATTAAAAGGGATAGGGAAGGTAATTACATTCTGTTAAAAGGGAGTATAGACAACGAGGAAATATCACTAATCAACATGTATGCACCAAATGGTATAGCACCCAAATTTCTAATGGAGAAACTAGGAGAATTGAAGGAGGAAACAGATAATAAAACTATACTAGTGGGAGATCTGAACCAACCACTATCAAATTTAGATAAATCAAATCAAAAAATAAATAAAAAAGGGGTAAAAGAGGTGAATAAAATCTTAGAAAAATTAGAGTTGATAGATATATGGAGAAAAATAAATAGGGAGAAAAGGGAAAACACCTTCTTTTCAGCAGCACATGGCACATTCACAAAGATTGACCATGTACTAGGGCATAGAAACATGGCAAACAAGTTCAAAAGAGCAAAAATAATTAATGCAACCTTTTCAGATCATAAGGCAATAAAAATAATGATCATTAAGGGTATGTAGAGAACAAAATCAAAAATTAATTGGAAATTAAATAATATGATGCTCCAAAAATGGTTAGTTAGATAACAAATCATAGAAACAATAATTTCATTGAAGAAAATGACAATGGTGAGACATCATTTCAAACCTTATGGGATGCAGCCAAAGCAGTACTCAGAGGAAAATTCATATCCCTGAGCGCATATATTAACAAAATTAGGGAGGGCAGTGTTCAATGAATTGGACATGCAAATCAAAAAACTTGAAACCGAACAAATTAACACCCCCCAGAAGAAAACCAAATTAGAAATCCTAAGAATTAAGGAAGAAATTAATAAAATTGAATGTGATAGAACTATCGAACTAATAAATAAGATAAGAAGCTGAACAACTTGCAGGGATCCAGGAGAAAAAAAACACCATTCATAAGCAAAGGATAAACTATGGGAGTGGAAACACCGAGAAAAAGCAACTGCCTGAATACAGAGGTTGTGGGGACATGACAGAGGATAGACTCTAAATGAACACTCTAATGCAAATACTATCAACAAAGCAATGGGTTCAAATCAAGAAAACATCTAATGCCCAGTGGACTTACGGGTCGGCTATGGGGGGTGGGGGGGAGGAAAAGAAAATGATCTATGTCTTTAACGAATAATGCTTGGAAATGATCAAATAAAATATATTTAAAAAAATATAATTCAAAACAAGAACTTTCAAAAAAAAAAAGAAGAAGCTGGTACTTTGAAAAAACAAACAAAATAGACAAAGTACTGGTTATTCTAATTAAAAAAAGGAAAGAAGAAAGGCAAATTAACAGCATCAAGGATGAAGAGGGGGACCTTAACTCCAATGAAGAGAAAATTAAGGCAATCACTAAAAACTTCTTTGCCCAATTATATGGCAATAAATATGCCAATCTAGGCAATATGGATGAATATTTACAAAAATATAAATTGCCTAGACTAACAGAAGAAGAAATAGAATTCTTAAATAATCCCATATCAGAAAAAGAAATCCAACAGGCCATCAAAGAATTCCCTAAGAAAAAATTCCCAGGGCCTGATAATTTCACTAGAGAATTCTATCAAACATTCAAAGAACAGCTAATCCCAATACTATAGAAACTATTTGACATAGTTAGCAAAGAGGGAGTGCTACCAAACTCCTTTTATGACACAAATATGATACTGATTCCAAAGCCAGGTAAATCAAAAACGGAGAAAGAAAACTATAGACCAATCTCCCTAATCAACATAGATGCAAAAATCTTAAACAGGATACTAGCAAAAAGACTTCAGCAAGTGATCAGGAGGGTCATTCACTATGATCAAGTAGGATTCATACCAGGAATGCAAGGATGGTTCAATATTAGGAAAACCATCCACATAATTGACCATATCAACAAACAAACCAACAAAAACCACATGATTATTTCAATAGACACAGAAAAAGCCTTTGATGAAATACAACACCCATTCTTATTAAAAACACTGGAAAGTATAGGAATAGAAGGGTCTTTCCTAAAAATAATAAACAGTATCTATCTAAAACCATCAGCTGAACTTCCAAAAAAATTTTACTGAATTAGAAAAAAACATAACAAAGTTAATTTGGAAGAACAAAGGATCAAGGATATCCAGGGAAATAATGAAAAAAAAATACAAAGAAAGGTGGCCTTGCAGTCCCAGATCTCAAACTATACTATAAAGCAGTAGTCATCAAAACAATTTGGTACTGGCTAAGAGACAGAAAGGAGGATCAGTGGAATAGACTTGGGGTAAGTGACCTCAGCAAGACAGTCTATGAAAAACCCAAAGATCCCAGTTTTGGGGACAAAAATCCACTATTTGACAAAAACTGCTGGGAAAACTCGAAGACAGTGTGGGAGAGATTAGGTCTGGATCAACACCTCAGACCCTACACCAAGATAAACTCAGAATGGATGAATGACCTGAACATAAAGAAGGAAACTACAAGTAAATTAGGTGAACACAGAATAATATACATGTCAGACCTTTGGGAAGTGAAAGACTTTAAAACCAAGCAAGACTTAGAAAGAGGCACAAAATGCAAAATAAATAATTTTGACTACTTCAAATTAAAAAGTTTTTGTACAAACAAAACCAATGTAACTAAAATCAGAAGGAAAACAACAAATTGGGAAACAATCTTCATAAAATCCTCTGACAAAGGTTTAATTACTCAAATTTATAAAGAGCTAAATCAATTGTACAAAAAATCTAGCCATTCTCCAATTGATAAATGGGCAAGGGACATGAATGGGCAGTTTTCAGCCAAAGAAATGAAAACTATTATTAAGCACATGAAAAAGCTTTCTAAATCTCTGATAGAGAGATGCAAATCAAAACAACTTTGAGATATCACCTCACACCTAGCAGATTGGCTAACATGACAGTGAAAGAAAGTAATGAATGTTGGAGGGGATGTGGCAAAGTGGGGATATTAATTCATTGCTGGTGGAGTTGTGAATTGATCCAACCATTCTGGAGGACAATTTGGAACTATGCCCAAAGGGAGATAAAAGAATGTCTGCCCTTTGATCCAGCCATAGCACTGCTGGGCTTGTACCCCAAAGAGACAATGAGACAATAAGTAAAAAGACTTGTACAAAAATATTCATAGCTGTGCTCTTTGTGGTGGCAAAAAAAAACTGGAAAATGAGGGGATGCCCTTCAATTGGGGAATGACTGAACAAATTATGGTATATGTTGGTGATGGAGTACTATTGTGCTCAAATGAATAATGAACTGGAGGGATTCCATGTGAACTGGAAGGACGTCCAGGAATTGATGCAGAGTGAGAGGAGCAGAGTCAGGAGAACATTGTACATAGAGACTGATACACTGTGGTACAATCGAAAGTAATGGACTTCTCAATCTGTCTCAATGCAACGTCCCTGAACAACCTGCAGGGATCAAGGAGAAAAAAAAAACACTACCCACAAGCAGAGGACAAAGGGTGGGAGTAAAAACACTGAGCAAGGACAACAGCTTGACTACAGGGGTGGAGGGGATATGATGGAGGAGAGACTCTGAATGAACACCCTACTAGGGAAACCAATAGCATGTCAATGGCCTCGGGTTGAAGACGCATGTGATACCCAGAGGAATCACGCATTGCCAATGGGAGGGGTGGGGTGTTGGTGGGGGGAAGGTGATCTTTGTTCCTAATGAATAAAGTTTGAAAATGACCAAATAAAATAATGTTTAAAAAAAAAAAGATACAAAGCAATTGACATTATGGCATGCCGTGAGGAGTTGGGGAAGTGTGAAAATAAACATGATAAAAGTAAAATTAATTAATTAATTAATATGTCTTCCAAAATATTTCAAAAATAATTTTATTGAGAAAAAAAGGGTTGTATTTTGCTTAGGTAACCTGAGCTGGGAAACGCTGATATAAATAAAATCATTTGAAAGTATTATTTCATCTTTATCTGAGCCTTAATTTCTATTTTTATGATTTATAATGTATATCAAAGCATACATACATTGAACAAGTTGTAGTATATTTTTTATTGATAGGGTACATGATCCAAAATATTTAGACATCAGTAGTGTATATAATAAAGTACACAATCAAAAAGTGGTAATGCTTAGACATCTGAGGTGCCATCTTAGAGACCTAACTCAACAGACATAAGTTGGAGAAGAAGACAAAATTATGGGTGTGATCTCTTCTTCTGACAGTTGTGTAAGTAGCTTTCTAATGGATCTTCCAGTCACTAGTCTGCACTACAATTTATGTTCCATGTTGCAGCCAAAGTGATTTTCCTCAAGTATAGGTCTGACCATAATATCCTTTCTAATAAATTAACTCCAGCAATTTCTCATTTCTTTCAGGATTAAGCATAACTTATTTTGTCTGGCTTTTAAATGTCTTTGCAACTTGGCCCCTTCCTATTTTACCAGTCTTAAACTTACTCTCTTGTAGTTATGATACAATTCAGCAATACTGGCCAACTGGTTGTCCCTCCACATGAGAGTACATCTTCTATCTCCATTCCTTTGCAGGAGCAGTCCCCTATGCCTGGAATACCCTTTCTCTTTACTTCTTCCCCTTAGAATCTTCTTTTTCCTTCATTACTCTTCCCACCCCAACCTGTTAGAGCCTTGTCCTCTAAAACAGAGGTATGACACCAGAGAGAATCCAAATTAAAATGCAATCTATGTTTTACAAAAATTAAACAAAAATTTTAAAGCAATAGATAATGCTAATTTGTGGTTTTCCAAGACAATATGTATTTGGCAGGGAACTTTTTTATTTGAGTTTGACACCACTCCTTTAAAATAACAAGTTCTACCTACTCTCTATGTATCTTCCATGCAACTAGTTACAAATATCGTCCTTAACTTCTTGATAGGGCTAACGACTTTTGCATTTTTTTTGTAATCCCAGCACTTTGTGCCATGCCTGGCACATAGAATTAAATGAATGCTTGTTGACTGATTAACTGAGTGTTTCATTTGTGTTTGTTTTTAGAGTTATTTTCTAGCAGGAAAAACTTTATAGTGTGGGAAAACTCATTCTATCTCTTTGAGTTCCTATTGTTCAATCTTTAGGCACATTTAAGATATGAAAAACAAATACTGGTAATCTTTATCAAAGAGAGAGTCTTCCAGAGCACATTAAACTGGTTCAGTTAATTCAAGGCACCTCACCATAAGAATTGAGAAAGAAGATGAACTACAGACGACCAAGAACTTCAGAAGGCTAAAAACTCAACTTTGATCAGGGAAAACGCCAGGAGGGAGGCTTCTTTAAAATGGTACCTAGGGTACCAATCATCTTGTTGATGAATGAGGATTTGTTCAAAATAATATTTCACAAAGTCCTCTTTTTTTAAAAAGGTAGTATTGAGTGGTTAAGTTTTTTTAAGGAACATCTTACCATTAAAAGACCAATTTTTCGTAGCCTCACTTTCATTGTAACAAAGGCACTTCCTAAAAATGTAAAGAAGTAGCATATTCAGTTAATCAAACAGTACAATTGATTCTTCATTATGTTGTGTTCAATGCTGAGAAACACTTGGGCTTCTTACCCTCAAGCATCGGCTTTGGGGTTTTGCAAGCTTAGGGTGAGTTTAATTAAAGTCGAGGGAGAAAACCAATTAAGCAGTGAGAAGTGCTGGCATCCCTCACGTATTCTAAAGACAAAAATGCCATTGAGGATACGATGATTCTATAATCTCAGTATAAATACCATTGTCGACTTCAGCAGTTCTCGTGGGGGCAGGTGTTCTGAACACTTAGAAAATCAGTGAGTTTGGGATGTTCTAATTCAAACAAAGTGTTTCATTTTCTCCAGTTTGACATCTCTTTAGATAGGAAGAGGTTAGACAGAAGAAAGCCATCAATATAAAATGTGACTATTTTAAAACCTTAGAAACATCTATATAAAAATGTCATCCTTCAACAAGCCATTTGCTTATAGATTCCAAGCATCTTAGGGGAGAAAAGCTAACATTTCCCTTGGTTACCATGTGCAAAAGTTATCTAGGCACCAATCAATGAAGTTCAAGCCAGATCACTGCGGTAGAGACTTTCAATGCAACGTTAATACTGTTCCATAGGACTACTATACAGTAACGAACACTGGGGAAGATACACCAATGTACAGCTTCATGGCTTGTTAGTCAATCAGGCAATCACAGAAAGCCAACAACTGCTAGCATTTAATGCAGACCTAGGGTAGGTGATGGTGCTGAAGGGGCAATGGAAACAACATAATATTGAGATTCAATAAAATGTGACTTAATTGGATTCATAAGTGTGTCTCCAGGTTTGTTACAGATATTAACTGTACTGTCATGCCAGAAATACTTTAGAAAAATCTAAGCTATTGCTCTAATTGGTGACAAGCATATCAATTCTCTGGGCAATCTAATACAACTGCCCAGAATACTTGGCACTCAGGAATGACCCTGGATGGAGTCCTTAAGCTACTGAGGTCAGTAGATTTCACCCATGAAAGTTCTTGTGGATATTCTTCTGAAATAAAGCAGATCATTTATGTAGCATGCACAGAAAAACATAAATGACTTCTATCCTCAAACACCATTATTTAGAAGAAGAGCAGTTATGACTCGGGTTAATAGTGGATAAATTTCAGTCTTCTAGAACTTTTTTCATATTTGCAGTTAAGAACAAGTAGGAGTTGTCCATTGTTAGAAGTTGGCAAATCCTCTCCATTATTCTTCAAATCTTATAATAAAGCTTTGAGCCTGAACAGGCAAGGGGATGAATACAGCTCTATCCATGTAGGATGCCTGAATGTATGCCTTAATGTCTTTAGTCTGCTCTAGCAGTTAGGGGCCTTGGACATTTTAATAAATGATTTGGAAAAGACAATCATCCATAAAGTAATATGTCCTTATGATGATAAGCTTTAACTCAAATAGAGGAAGGCCCAAGAAATAAAATGAGGAACTCATGAGTTGGAGAATGGGGGAAAGGACAAAAGAGAAGTCACAGAAACATTGAGCATGATGGCTTCTAGGCTTTGGCAGGAGGAGGGTGAGGAGGGTCAGCAGCATCTACTAGAGAAGGTATCTCTAGTAGTGTCCTACAACTGCCCAACTTAAATCTTGTTGTTGTTGGTCATTGGTCCTCTTTGAAAATGAAGAATGAACAACAATAATAAAAGAGCTTCACCAGTTCTCTATAACTCCTTTCTGGGCAGGATGGCTAGGGTGCCAAAACAACAAGGTAAATTTCTATGACATTTGAGAGCCCTTGGTTTTGTAAGGAAGAGGAAGTTTCTTCCTCAGGTTTCCCATGATTAATAATGTCAAATGTCTGGGAAGGCCAGATTTTGGATAGGAGAGACAGGCAAGACCTGGAAACAAATCAGGAATGCAAACATTGGGGGAATGAAATTTCCCAGGCAAAAAAAGGAGTGGCAAGTTCAAAGTGGGGACAACTTGCAACAACAAAGCCTTATGTATATCTAAGAAGATACCCCCAAACAAATGTTTTTATGGAATATCTGCACTGATAAAACACATGAATTGGTTTGTCAGAAAAATTAATTAGATTATTAGTTGCTAGCATGAAGTCAGGTTCCCGAGTTATTAAAATAGATGTAGGAGGCATCTTAAGGTCATGTGTCACTGGAAAAGGAGGTAGGATCACATGGCCAGCATCCGTCAATCCTCAGAAAATGAACCATGTGGCAGATTCACAGAAGCCGAAGTAGAAGCCAAAGATGCACACAACTCAATCCACACATTATGTTCAGGGAAAACAAGCAAACTTAACGGGCTTGTGGTTCTACAACTACTCTCAGAATGATTCCTCTTCCCCTGTAATAAACCAGGAAGCAATAGAAATGAATTTGAAGGAAGACACCAGTGTCTCCCAAACCCTTAGAAGGGAGCTTGGATTTCCTGACTAAACCTCACATTTCTGTGAGTGTTTCATGACTGGCCAGCTCTGTTCTGATTTATGTGACTTATCCTTGGGACCAACCACCTATATCTCTTAGAATACATTGGACTCTTTTTATCTTTCTTGAGAGCTCTTAAGGGGTCCACAGAAGCACATTGTGGATAGATTTCAGAGAGTTTAGGAACTTGTATGGAGAAGACTCCAAATCATCTTTATTTTTACTAACTGGACTGGTTATCAAAAAATGTTTTTCTGAGCAGGGGCCTTCACCAGAATACCATAGAAGTTCAAAATATATGAAGAAGTTAAGGAGCCCTGGTCTAGATCATGTCCAGGCCTTTGGCTTTGAACTGATCCGAACAGGAACTTGATCTAAACTCCAGCTTGTGCCCTAACTGGTCTTCTTTGGCTTCTCAATGGTGACAACTCACTCCTTGCATCTCAGCAACCTGCTCCTAACTCTTAGCATCAGAATATGAGTTGAAAACAACTTTGAGGAGCAGGTAGGAAGCATAGTGGATAGAGCTCTAGGTATGGAGTCAGGAGGTGTGGGGTTCAAATATGGCCTCAGACACTTCCAAGCTGTGTGACCTGTGTGAATGGCCTAGCCCAGATTGGCTAGCCTTTTGTCCTTCCAACTTAAAGTTGTTACTAAGGCAGAAAGTAAGGGTTCAAAAAAGAGAGAAATGACTTTGGGGACTCTCTGGTTTAACTGATTCTTGGGAAAGAACCCCAATACCTACAATGACCTCAATAAGGGATAATTCAACCTCTGCTTGAAACTCTCCAGAGAAATAGCTCCTGCTCTCTCCTGGGCCTCTGCGCTGGGGCAATGCATCCTTAACTATCCCACAGTGGTGGCCTGCTATTACCGCCATCACCTCAGTTAATCCCCTCTTTATGGGAATAGCGGAAGGGACTGACAATTCAAGGAGATCATTACCCTTTGCTTGTGAAAGTAATGCATATTGATTGTTACCTCAGTGACTCCAGACAGCCTCTGGTTTCCTAGGAGGGAACATGAACCACAGACTGGGCCATGCATATGATCTCTCAGGGCCCTGACTTCTTTTTCCACCGAAACTCCTCCCAGATTCCAAGCAGAGCAAAGTGCCAAATTACCACCAAGGGAATTCTTAGGTCAATGAATGTGCTTGCTGTAGGCTTATAGTCCCCAAATCGAATAATCTCAGCACTGGGTTAGAGGGGAGAGATTCATTAGTGCCAACTGCTGTACTAGCAAAGAGAAGCAACCTCAATAAATGAACATTGCACCAGAATTAGTGCATTTACCAGCCAAGTCCCAACCCAGCTAAAATACTTTAGAAGGAACTGTGCCAATAACCTAATGCCTTTATATGGCTGATTTTCATATGAAAGCACTTCCAAATAAAATTAGAATGCCAATTTACCCCAATATACCTCTCTCAGACAATGCTGTTAATTCATACTAGGTCACAAATCAATGAAATTCAGAGTTAACTATGACACAAAGTACATTCCCTGGAAAGCTGTGCTGAGCTTTAATAAGGGTTTGTAGGAAATTTCTCTATAGGAAAGAGAGCAAACAAAAAAGGGTACATAACAGCCAGGAGGCAGGATACCAGCTTCAAAGTGGAGGGCAAGACATTTCATTCAATTCAATGAATATTTGAGGCCTGTGGAGTGCCTCTTGAGAGCCTTGGGAATAAAAATTCTCATTTGGTTCTTGGATAAACCATAGGTTTTCTACCAGGCCCTTAGTGAAATTCTTAAGCTTTTCAGGGCCTAGGTTTATCTATCTTTCAGTTAGTCACTGGGCAAAAAACACTATATACATGAATAAGCATATACTAAGGATCTAATGTGCCAGTGCAGAGAAGGCCCACTGAAAACTCCTTTCACCAAAACAACCTATAACTCAACCTATAACTCAAAAATAAGTCCTGGGAAGTTGCCTATGACAGAGTCAATAGGACCCAGATTTAGAGCTGGAAGAAATTTTATAAGCCACTGGGTCTAAACCCCTCATTTAAAGGTGAAGAAACCGAAACCCTGAGAGGTTAAATGATATATCTAGGGCCACACAGTTAATGAAGGAAGACATTTCTTACTCAAGAGATCAAAATAACATTCACTAACACTAGCCATTTGTGTTTTTCATTTTTTTTACTGCTCTGTTTTATTCAATTGTAATTCTAGTGGTTGAGGAAGGGGGAAGGATTGGACCCCATTAAGAACTGTCTTGCAACTTTTGGAGGGTCATATGAAAAAGAACACTATCCATATCCAGAGGAAGAACTGTGGGAGCAGAAACGCAGAAGGAAAACAACTGCTTGATCACATGGTTCAATGGGGATATGACTGGGGATGTAGAATCTAAATGGTCACCCTAGTGCAAACATCAATAATATGGAAATGGGTCTTGATCAATGACATCTCTTAAAACCAGTGGAATTGCTCATTGGCTATGGGAGGGGGATGGTGGAAGGGGGGAAAGAACATGAGTCTTGTAACCATGGGAAAATATTCTAAATGATCTAATTAAATAAAATTTAAAAAAAAGAACTGTCTTGTAAAAATTCTAGTTGATGTCATTATCCTGGGAATTTCTGTCTACTGATGGGTAATCCTTAATATTTGCTGTAAAGGAGGAATTTTTGAAGAGGGATAGACAGATGGTTGGATAGATCAAAGCATTTAAGCACTTACTGTGTGCAGGGAAGTTTCCTAAACCTTCATGAGCCCAGTTCCAGACATCCCCTCCCCTGAGGGACTTTATATTCTAATGGAAACAGACAATATAAAAAGGAATCTAAAAAGTGGGGAGGGGGGGAAGAAGAGGGTAAGGCAAAACAGAAAACTTTAGAGAGTCAGGAACATGAAGCCAGGCAGCTCAGAAGGCTGGGCTTTTCATCAGATAGTCGTCCTATACAGGAACTCCGCAAAGAGAAGAGGGGCCAGAGTAAGAAAGGCTGCTGGAATGACAGGTCAGAAGTAAGAAGTTAAGGGGTATTCCTGAAGTCTGGTAGCAAAAGCCTGAGGAGTTATAAGGACAAATCATGATCTCAGAGAACTGATAAGGAAAGCTATCTGATTCCTCTCTACCTGAAGCCTGGGGGAAATGGAGAAAAACCCAACTACATTGTCAGACTCATTGTGTCGATCTGATTTCTTTAAATGTTTTTGTTACAAGGAGGAGATCAAGGTTGAATTGTAAGAAGATGGTAGAATCTTTTTAGAACCCAGAGGAGCCCAGAGATCCACAAATACCCAGGTAAAGCCCTAAAAGCACACAAGACTTATGAACCAAAGATAAACCCAAGCTGCTCCAGCCTTTTTCTCCTATTCTCCTCTTTTCCTCAAGACAATTGCCAACCTAGCCCTCTGGCTTATAACTCTTTGTCCTCTGCCTAGGCTCTAATTCCTGTTCTGTTAAAATCTTATCTATTTGTCTGGTACCAGCTCAAACTGCACCCCTGCCATCAAGCCTTGCTGTCTCTCAAAAGGAAGACAATTTACATAAGGGGTAAGTTTAACTAATGCCTTCTGTTTCTACTCACAATCATTTCTTGGTAGATCCATCAACCCAGTGACCACTGCCTTAAAAAGAAAACAGTTAAGCAAAACCAATATAGGAAGTATAGCTGATGCCATAGGCAACATTTTGTATTCATAGTCTCCAATGAAAGAAGGGAGTTGGAGAAAATATTTAATTAATTGATTGATTTTACCATGGTCAAGTCACTTGTATCTCTTTGAAACTAGTGTACTCATCAGAGGTGGTTAAGTGGTGCCATGGAGAGTACTGGGCTTGGAATCAGGGAGTCCTGAGTTCAAATGTGGCCTCAGGCATTTACTAGTTGAGTGATCCTGGGAAAGTAACTCAAATAGAATAAGTGGAAGTGCTTAGCCCAGCACCTGTAATATAGCAGGTGCTTAATAAATGCTTATTCCCTTCCCTTGTTCATTTGTCAAATGGTTTTAAATTAGCTATAGTACTTTACTTTCACCAGAGTAGGAGCTTAAAATTTTTTTCAATTCATCCATTAATCATCACAGAACTGTTTTGAGGCACAAACAAAATAATGTGGAGAAAGAGCTTTGAAAATGTTAATGCATTAAAAGGCGTGCTCTATTCTTAATAGCAATGTGTCTTTTACATATGTTACATTCCATTTTTTTCAGTATTAATTTGTGTCTGGGTTGAAATCTTCTAATGAAAAGGTAAGCACCAGGAGGTCAGGTGTTGTCTCTGCTTTCATTTTTATATTTCTCCAGGAAGCCAGCAGAGATCTTTGTCCATGGTTCCAAAAAAGGTGCTTTTGAAACTCAAAACATCTGTTACCCTCAAATAATATTCTCAAAAGGGGAATGGGTGTGCTTGGAGAGGGAGTTTTGTCAACATCCATTAAAGCTAAACATCTTTATATGAATTTCATGAAGTAGAATCAACATAAACCAAATTCCACAAGCCTACTAACTCCCTCATTTATCCAAGGGAGTGGATTGTAACTGCCCAAATCAATGACTATTCACAACAGTCTAGCTCATGTTTGCTGATAAGCTTTTGCTTTGGGGAGGCCCAAACCTGTAATTTCCTTGGTGTAGGGAATGCCTAGGGAGGGAATTCCCATTAATAACAGAGGGCTGCAAACTTGGATTTTCAGAGTTTCCCCTGAGGCAGGAAAAGCCAAAGTGACTAGCCCAAATGCTAAATCAGAATTAGTCAGGGACAAGAATTAACTCCCAGTTTTCCTGACTCCAAAATTATTCCTCTGTCCACTAGCTCAGAAACATCATTCTTGGGTAAGTATGCTTTGGAACATTCTTCATAAAGATCCAAACCCTCAGGAGACTTGGCTGAATAAGGGACCTTTGGTTTTCCTTGCATTTATTCAATTCAACAAACACTAAGTACCAATGATGTTTCAGTAACTATGCTCAGAGCTGGGACTATGAATATGAAAGAGTCCCTGCCATTAGGGAGTTTCTATTCTATTGGGGAGGGTGTAATAATATAAACAACAATATACATATTTATACATTTAAGAGATTTATGTAAGAAATGCCAAATTGTTTCTTGGTGGGCATGAAGCAAGGGAATACTGAGATTGGCATTCCAGTCTGGTGTTTCCCTTGAAAGAGTTCTTTCTGTTCTATACACATTTCTATAGCACTTACCATTAACCAATCATTTCCATACAATAAACCTAGAAAGTTAGTAATACAGATACTTTTACACCCATGTTATAGACCAGGGAACTGAGGGTGAGAAGTAACATGGGTGCTTGGACTTACTTAACTGTGAGGATTCTCACCCAAGACTTATTATTCCAAGCTCAGCACCAGCATGAAGTAGAAATCAATTTTATTTGGACCTTTGCAAGTTGAATGGATTGACAATTGACACCTAAATACAATTGATGTTAGCAGTGGCATGATGAGTTTATATATGCATACATGTTTATATATGTATACTTCATGTGATTATATATATTCACAAAAATCCACATATACACATACATGTACTTTTACATCTGTTCACCTATACACACATATAAATACACACACAAACCCTTAATTGGCTGATAGGTTTGCATAGTATCTAATATAATGATATACCTACTGACAGTGATGGCGAAAACAATTTCATAATGGCAGATGAAATTCTCTTGTTGCCCCCTAACTTTGCAGCTTATAATTAAGAAAGGAATCTGGTCAGGTGATGCTTCCATTTGAATTTCTACATCATAAACGTTAGGTGTGGAGAAGCACCTTTAATGAAGATAATGTAGGAAGACACCCATTTGGCAGTGGCAATATTGTCATTTAATACAGCTAACGTGAATGATGATAAATGATGCCAATGTGGTCAAACCAAGGAATTCAGGACTGCTTAACTCAGGCTTGATTTTTAAAAAGCTTTGGCTATTGGAGGTTGGTAAGGAATAAGAAGTTTAAAACTTTCCTCACTCAGGCAATATATTAGCTGCCCAAGCCTTCTCCTCATCAGTCAAGCTTGTTGGCCTTTGACTTTGACCAATCTTGGTGACACTGTTATCAATGATACTTCAGCAACATCTGCTCCAGAGCTGTTGCTTATTGCCATGGCAGACAGCAAATCTAATGGCACCAACAAGGAGTGACAGAAGCCCCATTAAAGTGTAGCAATGCTAAGAAATACAATCTGAGCTCTATGTACTCTCCATTTGAGTCAAACTAGCCTGCTAGCCTTTCCTTATACACAGGGTACAGTCTCTTCTCTCCATGTCTTTGCATATATTGTCCCCCAGATTGAAAATCTCTTCTTCTTTATCTCCATCTTATAAGATCTCTAGCTTTTCTCAAGGCACAAATTGGTTACAATTTCCCATGTGATAGCATTCCTACTCCTGACTGCTTTGTATGCATGTGTATATTTGTATGTATATTTATATATTATGTAATTATTGTGCATATGTACTTTGTACCAATAGAGTAGAAACTCCCTGACAGTAAAGGTGGTTTGGTTTCTGTATCACCAGAGCCAAACATGGTTCCTGGAACATATTAGGTACTTAATACATGTTTGCTGAATTCAAATTTTTGAATTACTATGACTGAGACAACACTGCCAGTCACGTGGCACTGACTTAGTATAGTTCAATTAATGAACTGCTGGGTGTTCTTATGATTTCCCTACTGAAATAAAATTAATCTAATGAAAAACTCTTAGGCATTACAATACGGTGATTTCTGATAATTTATGATCTAAAGAAAGATTGAGGGATCATGTCCCTTTATGGGAGAGGTTGGGGGCTATTCCTATCTGTCTTGGGTTAATTGATCAATATTTATTAAGTTCCTGTTATGTGGAAGATGCAGCAAAAATCAAGAAAAAATGAAATCATTCTCATTCTTAAGGAGCACACATCCTAACAGGGGAGACAACATAAACACATATAAGTATTGTGATGATTAAATTAACTCTCCCTGTCCATTTTTAGATTTGATCATTAAAAGTATAAACACCCCACTCACAACTGAGTGGGGGAGGTCTGTGACCCATGTGTGCAATAGTGGGTGACAAATCAGAATTGACTGACTGCCCCCTGGGTAGTCCTAAGCAAAGCTTTGGCTATAATTGGTAGAAATAAAAGTGGAGGAAGGCACAGGAAGTGACACAAAAGAAGTGTCTTTAAAAAAGAGTTACAACTTCCTGTGAGGACTTCTTTGGGAGTTCTTCATGCTTGGGACTTCTGAGTGCTCTCATTCTTTGGAGTTCTGAGTTCAAGTTGGAGGCTGATGAGGAATCTGATGACTGGACCTGAGACCTTAAACTTGGTGAGACTGACCTTGAATCTCTCCCTTTAGACTGACACGTGGTGAATGAAGAGCTAACTCCTTTCCTGGATTTTCTGAAGAGACTAGCATCAGGAGAGACCTATCCTCTTGAGAGAGGCTCCCCCAAAATCCCAGGTCCTCAGCTACAAGGGCCAAGGCCCCTCTGGCTAAGGACTAACTAGCCCTGTCTGTTTTTGAGCCAGGGATCAGTGTAAATTACTTAGTGCTTAGGCTAGATATCTTACCCTATCCTCTCTCTGATTTTCTTACTTCACTCTTTCTATATTTTATAAATAAATGTCTTTGGAATTTCATAAAATTCTGAGCCACCCTATTCTTAAATAATCCAGTCCAACCTTTTATAATAACCTATCACATTTTTCTCCCTTACAATATAAACAGAATTGATACAAAATCAGTACAAGGTAGTAAGGACACTAGTGGAGGAATCAGGAAAGGCTTCATGCAGAAGGTGGCATTTGAATTGAGTCTTGGAGGCAGGGAAGGACTTTAATAGTCTAATAGAGGAGGTTATATTTTATCCTAGATTCATTAAGGAGTCACTGGGGTTTATCAAGTAGAAGGATGACATGGTGACACACTGAAAAAATAACTTCGTCATTTGTATGGAGGATGGATTGCATTGATGATAGACTTGAAGCTGGGAGACCAATTAGGAGGGCCATCAAAGTAGTCCAGGCAATGATGTCAAATAACCAAAGATGGTGACAGCAAGAGTAAACCAATAGATAGAAAGGCTCAGGCTGAAAATGAGTATCCATGGCGGTGGCAGGAGGAGGGGGAGTGGTGATTAACAAGGGAACTCTTTTGGTGAAAAAGATGTTCAAAACAAAACCTCAAAAGAACAGAGAAAATACAAAATATCCATAAGCAAAGGCTCCCAGAAAAATAGCACAGGCACAAATAAAATGAGCTCAAAGAAAAATTGGAAAAGAAAAGAGAGCTATGGAGAAAAGAAATTGGAAAGGGAATTAATACCTTGGCAAAACGGGAACAATAGCTTACCCAAGCAACAAACTAAAAATTAGAATGAATGGGTCAAATAGAAACTGATGACTCCATGAGACAAAAATATTAAATAAATCAAAAGACTGAAAAACAAAAGAAAACTGAAGGTATCTCATATCAAAAAGAACTGGCTTGAGCAAAAACCCAGGAAGAATCTTTGGAAGAATGAAACGCATGTCCACATACTACAAGAAATTATAAAAGAAAATTGCCCAGATCTTTTAGAACTAGAGAGCAGCGAGTAGAAAGAGAAAGAATCTTCTGGTCACCTTTTGAAAGCAAGGCCAACATGAAAATTCTCAATAACATTATAGCTCCCAAATCTGAGAGATCAGGTCAAAGAAAAAGTACAAGCATTCGGAAAGAAAGAATTCAAGTACCAAGAAGCTACAGTGGGAATCAGACATAATTTAGCAACCACCAGTACAAAAGAGTGGTAAGTTTGAAATATGATATTCTACAAGGCTAAGGATTAGGCTTAGGACCAAAAAGAAATCACCCAGCAAAACAGTATAGTCCTATTGAGTAAAAATGGATCTTTAATGAAAGCAGACCTTCCAAGCATTCATAATGAAAAGATCAGAGCTTCACAGAAATTTTGAAGTGTAAAACATAGTATTCAAGAGGAAAACATGAGTGAATAATTATTAACAACTAAACAAGGTTATATTTTTGACATTCTCATGTGGGAAAATGATTCATGTGTCCCCTCTGAAAAAGAATACAGTAGTGGGGAGAGAGAGAAAGGATGCAGAAAATTCTCTCCCATAACTGAGGTACACAAGTAGAAGTGTATATAAACAAGGGGGAAGGGGTGGGAGGAGAAGGTGACATGACCCATAATGTCATTTGAACTGACCGAAAGAAGGAAGAATATTCCTTCTTCCAACAGAAGTTGGGAGAAAGAACAGCATATTTAGGAAATGGCTTTTCTGAAAATAACTCAACAAGGAGGACCAAGCTTTTTTTTTTTCCAACTGTCACCTATTTAATTTAAAACTCTACCACCAAGTTTAATAGTCAAATTTCCCCTGATCAAATTCCCTGAAAATGGGACTTTATTTCAGAAATCTTCTGCTTGTCTTCAATGTCTCCAAAAATTCATTTTTACGTGTGTGTGCAGTATCAAATCTTTCTAGGAAACTAAAGAGCCAAGAGATTAGCTTTTTAAAAATCAGAAACATTTGGATAAGGAAGCAAGTAGAGTATGTTACCATATCTGTTAATAGAAGACAACTGAGAGGGGAAGCTGAAGAAAGAGTACATCTTTTCTGGGAAATTCTCTCAGTTCTTAAAGCAGTGGGTACAAGTAAGTGATGGCTTTAGCCTAAGTCTATTGTCATGTTCATACAGCTTATGGTCTATCTCTCTCTTCTTTGCCCTGGCTCAGTCCTCCATTCACCAATTGCTTCCATGCTACTGATTCTTTTTAGTTTGGTTCTGAAGAGCTGAAAAAAAAAAGCTATCGACTCTGGTCTTTCAAAAACTTTGTTTTCAAGGAAAAACCAGTTTCCCTAGCCTGAAATTGGCCAACACCCTTCCCCTTGAATCTTGTCAGATTCAAAGGGCCCCTTCTTGGCGTGGGATGGACCAATCCTGTGCCTGGTAGTAAGGGGCGTGGCCCCTCCCTAGTATGGGATTGATCCAATTAAAGAGCAATGGGGGGGGGGGGCGGGCGGATCCCTGGGGCATGCTGGGGGATACAGTTCCCCTGGCCACAATATTATAAAACTCACAGTTCTTAAGATTCCCGCTCCTCCTTCTCTGCTGCCAGACACTCTAATCACTGGGTTCTGAATGGGATTCCTATTTTATACAAAATTCCACAGCATATACCCAATGTCCTCACACTTCCTGTGCAGAGTCATTTTACATCATTCCGCAATTTCCAACTTTGGAGTTCATCAAGGACTTTTCAGATCTAGTTAAAATGCGTTTTGTTGATGAACCCATTGGAGATGTTCAGGCCTTGTTCATATCTAGTTTACCTCTCACTGATTCCCCTAAGCAGTGTGGTCTCTCTAATTATTGATGTAAAATTAGGGGACACTTCGAATTCACAGATGAGGAAAGAGAGCCTTCAAGACCATAGAGAGAGGTAATAACATTAATCAGAGGCAGATGTGAGAACTGGAGCCAGGGTCCTCGGTGTTGAATGCAAAAGTCTTTCCTTACTGTTCCCTGAGATGGATGAAGCACTGAACTCATCTCATCTTTTACTATCTGCTCTGCAAGTCCTCTCTGCTACTGGCTTCTTGTAATGCCACTATTTAGAAATGGAGAACTCACATGGAGTTTCCTGATCTGAGCAAATGCGTCTCCCTCATTTTACCTCATTTGAACTGCAAATAGCTTTTTGAAGCCTGGAGGATGCTGCATCAGCAATCAAAGCACTGGTAGTGTTAGAAAGCACACCATGTAAAGTACAGCCCCAAGTAAAAGTGAGTACTCAGCAAGCCCATCCCTGCTATTGTGTGTCCCACTTGGGCCCCACAGACACAAATATGATTCCTGAGCTTGTGCTTGCAGCCTTTTCCCTGGCATTCGACAATATGGCGCATTACCTCTTTGGGGGCTCTGAAAGGACTAGCACATCTGCATCTGCAAATAAATAGAAAAGCACTAGGTTTGAGTCACTATCTTGGGAAATGTCTTCCCTACTCACCCTCAACCTTTGTCTCTATTGGATGACTGACTGTGCTGCTCTAAATGTTGGCTTCCGAAATCCACAGCCACCTAAATGGGCTGCATTAAACTGCCACCTCCCCACACACTTTTTAATAGAATGAGAAGGTACCCACGATTTGACTGTGAGCTTTATGGGAATTTGTGGTCATATCAGCATTTTCATTTAAACAAGTGGTTCAGGAAAAGAAAGAAAGAAAGAAATGGGGAAGGCCCGTTCTAAGCAAGTCAGCAGTAGGTAAGGAGATAGGAGGGGGAGAAAGCCCCCTTGACTGGCTCAGCTCTTTCATTTTCGAGCCCAGTAATCTTGAAGCCATTTTCTTCTTCTCTCTATGACTTATCAGTTTAAGAATTGTATACGTTTTTTACAAGAGTCTGATTCCAGGGCCATGTCGAAGATTTGGGACTGACCAGAAAGCTGCTAGAGCAGATACATGTGGCATCCCCTGATAGGGCTTGCCAGTCAAAATAAATATTTTATGGCTTTAGTGATAATAAGTCCCCAGCACGCCATTTGTCTACTTCAGGTCATTTAATTAAAAAGGAAGCCCATTTCAAAGTGGAGCACTGTCAAAACTGATCAGGGGGCTGTTTGAGAGCAATGCTTTCTGATGAGGTCACATCTTCACACTGTGCCATTGATGTTACCCCAAGGCTTATACTTTGGCAAATCCCACCTTTGCAGCATTAAGTACAATGTTCTGTGCAGTGGATGCAGAGAGAAAGTCAGTGGGATGCTGTCCCAGTGAAAAAATTTTTAAAAACGTATAACAAAAATCCCAAGTTGAATGGATTGAACAGTATCTGAAAAACTGGCTTGTGTGTTCGATGATGCCCAAGTTTCCTGCCTGAAACTAAAACCCAATTTTGACAAATAGCAATATTCTTTCAGTGGGGTTACATGGCTTTAAATAACAAAGCATCACAAAGTATGAAAGATCAAAATTGGGGACCAGTCAAAACTCCATGGAGAAATGCTGGGCACAAAGAGATGGCAGCAGTGATACCAAAGGCTTTCGTTGGGGGTTTCTGGCACATGAACATATTGGATTAGGCTGCCTTCCTCATATAAAAGGCAAAGATATGAAATTTGAGAAGATTTCTGAAATGAGAACAAAGTTCATTTATTAAGGTTTTATAATCAAAGCAAAACCTCTTAAATAGCCTTGGGAACAGAAGTTCCCAGAGAAGCACAATTCATCAACTGCTGATTGTCTTTCCTTTCTCTAAGAATTGGTTTATTACAGCAATAATTCACATATAGAATGCTTTTAGAGTTTGTAAAACACAAACCTGAAGTCATTCTCATGAAGTAGTGAGTGTAGGTATTATTATGCCCATTTTACTGATAATGAAGCTGAGGATGAGAAAGGTTAAATGCAATATGCTGTAGTTGGTAAACGGAAATTTGGGGATTCCAGCTACTCTTATGGGTGACTCTGCTGTTCTTTCTGCTATATTAAAATTTCATTTCATTGTCTTTAGCAAAAACATATACAAAGTCCTTGTGAAGAGTCCTATATAATTGAAAAAATTCTAACCTGTGCTGGATGAATTTCCCCACCTGGATCATCCCTATACTAGCAAAACCACAGCTTTAGTCCTTATCCCTCTCCCCCACAATCTCTGCATGCCTGTATATTGGATGGCTATGGTTCAATACATCAAGGAGTATACATCAAGGAATCTATACTTTTTCAGTATAAATTCTCTCAGGAATTGAGACCATGATCCTTCTTTGACTTGGTAGATGGTCCTTCAATATTCCTGCAACAAAAATAAACCAGAACCCAAACAAATAAATTCTGTGGTCAGCCTAGATATGAGCCTTGCTGAACTTAGCTAAGTTACTCCTTGGATAATGAGCGTCTGTGTTTCTACACATACTATTTTTTTCTGAGTTCAAAATACAGGGTAAACTTCCCTCATTGTTCCCCATGAGAAATATAGGTGTTTCCCATTTTAGAGGTGGAGAAATGGATGCATCAGAAAATGCATTTGCCTTGACTAACAGAATAAGTCAGTGAAGAATCCAAAACAAGATCTGAGTTCTCCAGAAACTGGGCCTAGTGTTTTGTGCAGCAAATATACCTACTCCATTATCTCTCTTTGTGAGAATTAGAACAATCAGTGATAGCTTATCAAAAAGGATGATTGAATGAACAGAATAGCTCAGAGCATATGGTCAGGGAGGCATGCCTATTACCTCATGGAACAGTAAAAGCAGTATTTTGCAACTTGACTATACCATTAAATGCTTAGGAATATGGGGATTTCATTTCAAATGTGATTTGAAAAAAAAGCACGGGTTTCATTATGCAAAAGAAAATCTTAAATTCTGTCCAGTTATAAAGAGATTTAAAGTAATTAATAAGTAATTTTCACCCCAAACTCAAATCCCTGAGTAACATCAACTGTATATATGTATATATGTAAAATATACTATTTTATAGAATTATAACTAGAATGGGGCAGCAAGAACTTTGCCCTAGGGTGCTAAACTTGAAAGTTGCTAAAAGAATTTGTCATTCTTTAGCATCACAGAAACAAGAGAGCTTAGAATTAAAATAAGATGCTACTATAAAAAAGGCTGGGTTAAATGTTTTCCTACCTCACCCTATTTCCCTTGCTTCAACTAAGAACATATTTCATACAACTTGAACCAGACAGTTTATGGGACTGTTCCAGGTTGAAAAATCTAAATTATGAATTTTCCGCATATTATTATGATTATGATCATAATTATTACATATATCAAAAAACCTGACATAGTTGAATACCCAACAGGAAAATTTATAAGACCTCTAACTATATAGTATTCCCACACAATGAAGTGATCAGAAAAAATCTTTTGCTTCTTTTCTCTTTAGAGAACAATCCAGATGCTCCAAAGCTAATAAGCAGGGTAGGAACCAAAGGAAAATCTATGGTCTGTGGATGATGTACACATACTCATCTCTTTGAAATTTAATGTCTTTACTAAACCAAAAAGTATTAGCTACAATTGGCTTCAAATTACAATGTGATTAAGCAAGAAAACAAAGTTGATGATGGGGGAGAGGCAAGAGAATGGGGAGGGAATCCAGAATTAATTTTTAAAAAATCATGGATCATAGAACCAGGGCTTTTGTTCCCTACTCATGGCTCTAAAGAGGCAGGTCCATCAGAATTCAGGTATCTCTGTCAATAATTTTGCTTTAGAAGCAAGATGACTGATTCAGATACAGTATCAAAATATCAAGCCCAACACAATCATTTCCAACATTACCTTTGTATTACCTCTAACTCAATATGCAGAGAACACTTACCCTCTGACATTTCCTAGTAATAAATCAGTACCATCTGTCCCTAGGCTCTCCCTCTTCTCTCCTCCTTCTACTCTGTTCAAGGGCATCCATCATGTTCCTTCCATTAGTGACCGCCATAAAGCTGTGTTGTTCTGACACCTGCATATCAGCCAAAGTTATATTCCCGGGGTGCCAAAATAACTTATCATATTGTCATGATCACCAGCCCCTTCTTTCCAGTGAAAAGCTCTTTGGATCTCTGGAGAAAAATGGTCCAACATAAATTTAAGTTTTCATTATTGGTCACATTTTTCCTTAAGAAGAAACCAGTGTCAGCTTCTGTTCTAGTGTGATTGGACAGTAATTTCCAGCCAAGGCTGCTGAGTATGACACAGCAGAGGAAGAAGAGATTCCCTTCACATTTTAGAATTGATTCCACATCACCTGTATACAGACTGTGTCCAGGATAGGTTATTATTATAACATTCGACTTGATTTTTCCTGGGTCCTTCCTTGCATTAGGACTGTTTACTTCTCAGCTTTGATCCACAAGAACTGTCTTACAAAGAGCGATAAGAGAAAGCCTCCTGTGAAATCCAATTTGCTTAGCTCTGAAAGGTCCTCCCCACTCCAAATTGGTACCCTTTGAACTTGCCTGAAATTCTAGCATTAATCACTACTTTGGGGCAAGGAATTGAAGGCCCATACTGATTGAGATACCTGTTACCTAGAAAGGGTGACACATCAACCAACTATGGGTCAAAAATATCTAACCTCAAATTAGTATAGCACCTTCATTTGCCAGCATTCTAAACGAGAATTGAGATAATGGAGTAAAGAACTAGTCACTTATGAAGGGGAAAGTTGGCGTATGAGGAATATTGAAGAAATAGGACATTGCCAGAGAAGTGATCTGGGTGGGGGCAGTGCAATACGGTACATCCAACAGCAAAGGGGTCTTGTTACCTGATGGGTAAAGAAAGGAACCACATAAAGTTAGAATGGGGTACTACAACTACTTTGAAAATACTTTGCCCTTTACTAATAAGATAAAGAGGCTTCTCTATACATTGTCACTGCTCTTAGTCAAGTGTGTGTGTTGGGGTGGGGTGGTTTTAATGAATACATGTTTGAGTAAAAATGATATCAAGTATTCACTGTTTGGGGTTTTTATTGCCTAAAAGAAAATTTATGTTGAAGGAAATGAACACTGCAAGAAGGTAGATTTCTCTGAAATGTTAATTCCTAAAAGTTACCAAAATCTTACAGAGGCATACGTACGATTTTGGCACTGGCTAAGCTGTAGATGGCCTACCTTCTTACCTCTCCCTAATTCCCTCTATTCTTGGTTGCTGGGCTTCCCACAGGAACAGTCTCATCTATCCACAGGTTCTGGGACCAATTCTGACGCTTTGGAAATTGCTCCCTGGATCATCATTGAGAGAATCTTGGTGTTGACCTTGCTTTAATTTCAGGACCTTATCGCCAAATCAAAGACCTTCATGCCTAAAAGGCAAAAGGGCTTCTCGTGCAACTCATACTTGGGAAAGAACTTACTCTCCACAATTCTATCCACTTCAACTTTTGCTTGAATCCCTCTGGTGAGGGAGAAATATATTACTTTTCAAGGTAGCTACTTCTCTTTTATGGAAACCTCTATCTCAAGGGCTTTAAGAGATCCAGAGGGAACCCTTAAAAAGTGAGTTTATAGAACTGTCTGAGCATGAGATTTCTTACTAATATAGAATATTTAGTACCCAATCCTTGGACACAAGGAGAAGGCAGCATGACCTAATTCCCAGTAACCAGGAGACCTGTGTCTTGTTGCCTAGATGCCAGTGACTGGACTCTAGCTTTGTTCCATATTTTCTGCCTCTCTGAGATCCTACCTTGTCCATTTTTAATATGAACAGGTTCTTGCCTCAGCCCCTAATCCTCTCAATGATTAGACTTCCTGTGTGGTACCCTCAGTGTCTAAATGTCCTTCCTACCCTAACCAGTTTTATCACTCAATATTAATTTAAAATAAATTCAGCAAATGACAGTTCTCAAATCCCCTCATAGCCTGACTCACCAGCTAATAGAACTCACATCTTGCCCCTCATTTATCTCCTGTGAGCTATGCAGCTAACCCTATGGTAAAAAATCCAGACTACAAAAGGCTAGAAATATGAAGAGAGTTCAGGGATGACACTTGGATACTCATTTCCTCCTTCATCTATGTGATCATTCAAGAGTTTCTAGAATCCTATTCCTGGTCTTTCCAAGTCTAGTTACCACCCTACCAGCCCCAAACCTTCCAAAGAACTTTATTTTTATCACCAATGCTCAAACTAATGGAAAATGAACACATGAATCTAAATATTCACGGGGAGATAGAAAAGGAACAAAATCCCCTTTAACTGTTGAGTTAAAATCCTCCCTTTCCCTTCCTCTTTATTTCTTAGTCAGTCATAATTAGGACAAATTCAATTTCAATTGCCAGTATAGTCATAGCCAGTACAGTCCTCGTTCCATAATTTAAAGAGATGTGGAGATTATCCCTTTTGATTCTATCATTTTATAAGTGAGGAATCTGAATTTAAGAGATTTTAATGAACTCACCTAAGGTTACACACAGGGTAGTGAATGACAGATCAGGGATTTGAACTCAGGTCCACTAACTCAAAACCTTATATTTCTTCTATGATATGCAGAATTTATAATATATCTGGACTATAAACATGGACCTTTATTTTTTATTTTTGGAAATTTTTATTTAGTAAATTTATAATATTCCTTGGTTACAAGAATCATGTTCTTTCCCTCCCTCCCCTCTGTCCCCCCAACCCTTCCCATAGCCAACACACAATTCCACTGGGTTTTACATGTATCCTTGATCAGAACCTATTTCCATGTTGCTGATGTTTGCATTAGGGTGATCATTTAGAGTCTCCATCCCCAATCATATACCCTCGACCCATATAATCAAGCAGTTGTTTTTCTTCAATGTTTCTACTCCCACAGTCATGCAGAATTTATAATTTTTCTGGACTATAAACATGGACCTTTAAAGCATAAAAATAATTCTACTTATTTCTGAGCTGGAAAAGCCCTTAAAATCATATTTATATTATTCCTCCTGTACTCTTCATTCCAGACTATTCTTAACT
The DNA here is from genome assembly GCF_027887165.1 of Monodelphis domestica. Taxonomy (NCBI): domain Eukaryota; kingdom Metazoa; phylum Chordata; class Mammalia; order Didelphimorphia; family Didelphidae; genus Monodelphis; species Monodelphis domestica. Next base: position 11,724,439 of record NC_077235.1, on the reverse strand, counting down.
GCTCTCTTTTCAAAGAGGTCCATCTCTCACATTTTTCACATGTGGCCCCCATTGTCTAGAGTACACTACGTCTCCTCAACTCAACATGCCCCAAATTAAATTCACCATCTTTCCCTCTAAATTCTTCCTTCCTCCAAACTTCCTTATTTCTGTTAAAAGCACCATTCTCCTTTCAGTGACTCCTGTTCATAAGCATTATGGAATTATGGAATTTCTTATACCCAACATTGTCATAGACCAGTAATGGTGAACCTTTTAGAGACCATGTACTGCACCCAACTCCCTGTTCCCCAGAGACCATGTGTACTGCCCTGTCCCCCACCACGAGTGCTGGGCATGCCCCTCCTCTCCCCCCTTACCCACACAGGAGAGAGAAAAACTGATTTCATTGGGTTACTGGGAAAAGGGGTGGGTGAAGTGAGGATTCCCTCAATGAGTGTAGATGGGGGAAGGGAGTATCCAGAACACTCTGCTCCCCTCTAGCTCTGCTGTCTGTGAGCTGCTAACCTTACCCACTGTGTGCTCCCATTGGCTGCTACACAGAGGGGCAGGGGGTATGAAAAAATGTCCCCAGGCATGGTAGAGAGGGAGAGAGGAGCATCTCTGCCCTGGTCCCTCTGCCTTTCTAGTAAGGAATGGGGGGTGGTAACTGTGTACTCACAGAGAGAGCTCTGTGTGTCATAGGTTCACCATCACTGGTTTAGACACTTCACAAATGCAATCAATTGCTAAATCTTACTATTTCTATATCCACACGATCTCTTGCATTCACCTCATTCTCTATATTCACATAACTAAATAGGTACATTTAGTTCAGGTCCTTTTTCTTTAGGTTATTAGAATTGCTTTCTAAGGTAGGTGACCCTTTCTCAAGCCTCTTCCCTTTCCACTCCTTTCAAGTGAATGCTGCCAAAGTGATTTTCTTTAAATGGAGATCTGACCATGGGACTTTCCTACTCAACTAACTCCAGTGGTTTCCTATTGCTTGTAGGATAAAATATACATTCCTCTCTTCCACCTGCAATTTCGTCACCACTTAGATCTAAGATATCTTAACAGCCTCTGTGACCAAGTCAAATTGGCCTCTTCTCTGTTCCTCACATATGATGCTCAATGTCCAGCACTCCTGTGGGGCCTTTCCACTAGTTGTCCCACATGATTGGAATTCCTCCCCTCTTTCCCTTAACCTCAAAGAGTGCCTCTCTTTTTAAAAATATAGCTCAATGCCACCTTCTGCAGGAAGCCTTTCTTCCCATCAACTGTCTTGTATTCAGTGACTGTATTTATTCACTTGGTACTAGTGCTTATCTCCCCCATTAGAATGTAAGGACAGTGCAAATAAGAATTATTTTATTCTTTGCCCTTATATCCTTGAAGCACAATTTCTGACATATAGCAGGCACTACAATAATTTCTTGCTTGCTTGGCTTCTACTTTTGGGAATCCCTAGCCTCCTTCAAAGTTCTGCTAAGGCAATCTTTTCCTTACTCAGTCCACATGTCCCAAACTGCTTGTTAGCCCTTTCTCCTTGCAGAAATGATTTAATGGTATTCATGTTGTATCTCCCTCTCTTACCTAGTCCACTGTAAGCTCCCTGAGGGAAGGCACCATAGCATATTATCTCTCTTTCCATTGCCTAGCAACTATATCCTTTATAATTGCTTAAGAAATACTTGGTGAGTTCTTGCCTCTTTCCTCCCTTTCCATTGCAGAAAACTCTACCTCCAGAGAGAGAAATGATGAATTCTGAATGCAGAGCAAAGTCAAATTTTCTCATTTTCTTTTATTCCTTTGGCTTTTTTGAGATATGGCTAATATGGAAATCTGTTTTGCATGATTGCACATGTATAATTGATATCATATTGCTTGCCTTCTCAGTGGGTGGGGGAGGGTTGGGAGAGAGGGGGAGAATTCAGAATTCAAAATTTATAAAGAAAAGAATGTTAATAAATAAATAAGAAAGAAAGAAAGAAAGAAAGAAAGAAAGAAAGAAAGAAAGATGCTTGATGAATTGAATTGAACTGAGTCCAGCATGTTCATTTTACAATTGATCCTCACAAACAGGATGGAATTCCACTCAAATTGATACAGGCAGCAATGAGGGTGGGCTCAGGTCATAATACAGAACCTAATATGCTTTTTTAAAAAAACCCTTATCTTCTCTCTTAGAATCAATACTATCTGTTGGTAACAAGGCAGAAGAGTGGTATAGACTATGCAATAGGGGTTAAATGACTTGCTCAAGGTTACACAGCTAGGAAGTATCTGAGGCCAGATTAGCTCAAGATCTGGCCTTCAATCCACTTAGCCACCTAGCTGTCCCCGCTATGTGTTTTCATGTAACAAGGTTACATGAAAACTCTCATATGCTAAAACCTAAGAGGCATGGGCCAAACTCTGCAGTTTGGAACAACTGGTGGCTATCACGATAGGGTATCCCCTTCCCTTTGGCAAATGCATTTGGGCCTTAGAAAAATAATTTTCCCATTGAATTACAACAAATTATAATATTTTCTTAAATAAATAGTGAGCAGGACATCCATTACAGAGGAGAAATGATAGGCTGTGATATCCAAATAGAAAAGTGTATTAAAAGAGATTGATATAGATGGCAGATATTTCATTTGGAATTTAACATTCTAGTTTTGTCTAGCTTCTCAGAACAGTTCTATGTAGTTCTGGTGAGTCAAGTGGGTATAAGTGACCAATGTGTGAAACAAAGAGCTCAGGAGATATGGATTGGATTTAACTCTTACCTCTGATACTTCCTAGCTGAGAAGCCTTGGGGAAACCATTTGAACTCTCTGGGCTTCAGGCAACTCTCTAAGACTATAAGTGAAAGATGAGTTATCTAAATATTCACTAATGTCATACATGTGACAAAAAAAGATTCCTGGAAGACAACAGACTATATGTACTATACAGAGATATTTTCAAAATCTCTTAACAGCTTTAAGACCCATGTAAGATCCTCATATTTGAAATACTCTCTGTGGTCATGATTATATTCTCTCAGAGAAGATATGATAAAAATTTTTATGAGGTTTGTGAGCAAAATTACAAAATAGAAATGCTTTAAATTATACATGTCTTTTCTTCTTCTTTGGGGGTTTACATGACCATTTTGTCTCATTATGCCTTATTGGTATAAACCCCTGTAGAAAATGCACATTTATTATTAAACATTGCTACCAGAAAGCCCTGGAAGACAAACATCTTATTTGCAATTTCTGCATCACCTTTATTTAACTAACTGTGACAATAGCCTTTATCTTTTCCAAGTCTAGAGAAATGCAATTGCTGTTATCAACATTTTTAAAAATTTTTAATTGTTTTTTTAAAAGACACTATTCTTGTCTGCAATATCTAATTTATTCTGCATTATTAGTCAAGAGAAGTACTTTTTTTGTCATGGAGTACTTATATTTATATCTATATCTATATGTGCAGGTATATAGATATTATATAAAGATGCAGAAAAACAATAGATTCTGTGACATAAGAACTTTTTTCTCTTAAGGGATTGTGGGTTTTTATTTTAGTCCAGAAATATAATTTCATTTGCATAGTGAGCTCCTATGGTAGAAACTCTCTGTTTCAACCTATCTCTAACTCAGAGTCTCAGAGAGCTATCTTGGGACAAAGAAAGGCTAAATGCTTTTCCCATGGTCACTCAACTCTTCCTCCATCCATGCTGACCAGATTTCCCCTCAGGCTATAAAAATAACAACCAAGAAAGAAACCTTTTTGGGTCTATGTGTTGGCAATACTAAATATTCTGAAACTATGATCCAAAAGAGAAAATAAACTAGTCATCTGGTGAGAATAAGGGCCAACCTTGTGGCAGCTTGTGTCCTCCACAAGTATCCTTTTGATGTCTACTGAAAATGAGTAAGGGCCTTAGCACGTAAGGTGAATCTGTGACAAACTTCTGGGAGTACAAGTTTATAAATCATGCAAGACGGCCAGGCATGGATGGACTATGATTTGCCATGGTGGATGGAAGATTCACATAATGAGATCATAAATCCAAAGGCATACTGAACTATGATATTCAGTCAATAATTAGTCACCCTACAAGTGGAAAGCCCTCCACAATATTATGTTATACCTAGGCAAATGATATGAAATGGGCTAGTTTTGTGAAATGAGACTCAAGAAGCAGAATAGTTAAAAGTTTCACCAAGCTTTTCTAGAATAAAATAAAATGAGGTGTGTTTGTTTTTAAACGTTCTCAGCTTATCAATGCTATTGTCAAAAAATAGGCATATTTTCAGGCAGTCTACAGGTGTTGTTGACATTTATGGTTTCCATTTTCTCTAAATAGGCTTCTTTTGAATCCAGATTGCATTGAAAGGCTGTCTTTCAAAACAGATTTATTTCCCTTTGAAGGGAGAATTTCCATTCCCCCTGCTTGAATTTGCCTGGTTTGTACTCCAGAAAGGGAAGATGCTGCTTGGGATCAGTGACGTGGTACTTGCTATCTTGTAAATGAGGCATGCCTATAGTAGTCTGTAATTAACATACTTTCCAGCTTGGCTCCCAATACTATTTAGAGTGGCATCCTGATAAACAACTCTTTTGAAAAATTCACAGTCCAACATAACAGCCAAATAACTCTTTGGATCTTGTGAGCAGATTTTGAGAGAAGGTATAACACCTTTATAAAATGGCTTTTCTGAAAATAACTCAACAAAGAGGAGCAAAGCTTTTTTTTTTTTTCAGCTGACACCCATTCACTTCACAGGTCTGCCACCAGGTTCAATAGTCCAATTTTTCCTGGTAAAATTCCCTGAAAATGGGACTTTATTTCAAATATCTTTGGTTAATCTTCAATAAATCTTGAAAAATCCACTTTTACATATCTTCCCTCCTCTCTCTCTCTCTCTCTCTCTCTCTGTGTGTGTGTGTGTGTGTGTGTAGTATCAAGGGACAGCTACATATCTAGAAAACTGAAGAGCAGGGATTGACTTATTCTTTTATAATAATTTCTTACACAGAATTTCAAAAAGATCCTATAATTGTATCATTGCTTTTACACTTGATGTACTTTTCCTTCATCTTGCCCTTTTAGGACTTAAAAGCAAAGAGTGCCTAAATCCAATTGTCTGTCACCTGTGAGACTCTGGACAAGGCCCTTCATCTCACAAAGCCTTCCTTTCCCCATCAATAAAATGAGGAGAATGGATTAGATGGCCTCTGGAGTTCCTTCCAGTCTACACCCTATGTTCCTAGGACACTCCCAAATATATGCAAAACAGAGCAAGCATTTTAAGATGTCTGGATTGGATTAAAAGGACCTGCATAGCAAGGAGGACTGCAAACAATAGAGGAAAGATCTGTGTCTGGTAAACACAGCAAAGGTCTCATTGAAATTGAGCCCCCAGAAGCCATGACTGAACATTAGAAATCATCATGTGAACTAATGGATATATTATACAGTGGGATGATAATGTTCCAAGTGCCCCCACCCCCATCTCACAGGGCTGTGATGATGCCCAAATGCGATCACATCCATGAAACATTAAGCAAAACTGAAAAGGCTCTATAGATGTCAGTGCTGGTGAAGGTGTGGGAAAATTCCCTCTGTTGTGGCCAACTTGTTTCTTACCTATAATACAGTTTTAGAATAGAGGTTTATAAACCAGGGTCTAAAGACTCTGCAAAGGATTATGGGTAGATTTGGGGGGGTATATAAACTGAGATGAGGAGAAAAAACCTTTCCATCTTTATATTCACTAAACTATAAATGAAACTTAGCATGTGCTTCAATTATTTAAATAAACAGGATTATGAAAAGGGGTCCACAGGTTTCAGCAGACCACCTGCCAAACAGGACCATAAGTTATAAAAAAGTTTGTGAACCTCTATCTTCAAGAAATGCTTGGTGCACAGAGGAGTTAAGTGCCAATCCTGGGGTAACAAAACATTTGTATTCTAGAGGTAAGACTTGAACACAGGATTTCATAACTCCGAGGCTATACTTCTGGCCACTACGCCATTGGGCCTTTTGTTGTATCCTTGACCCCTTTGGCCATCTGGTGAAGCTTATGTCCACCTTCTCAGAAGCACGATTTTAAATAGTTGAAGGAAACACACAATTTCTCTTAGAGATGAGTGGAAAAGAAAGATGTAAATTTTTTTCAAATCAAATTCACAGTCCTGTTGAGATCAGCCAGTCTGTAGATCACTGGCTAAGAACACTTTCTCTATAACTGATCACCTCTCATTGAATTATTGCTACTTCTACTTCTGTGATTACTACTACAACCATCAAATATAACAATTAGCAGAGCTATTACCAATAGTTCTAGCATATGAGGCAAGTAACACCAACGATGTTAAAGAGGCAAATTTATTAGGGGAGTGTGCAAGGACAAGTCTGAGGGTACAAAACCCTAGGACATAAGTTGATATTGCAGAAGACCATGAACATCATGAGGCCAACACTGGTGAAGCCATCCAAGGGAATAAAACAAGGAGTGGTTATATCAAGACTGGGTTTACTTGGCGTATAATCCGAGAAGTGATGGAAGAAAGAGAAACAGAAGTGCTCCATATGGTACCTTCCTATTTTGTTAATTATTTTGCCTAACTAGGTACTTAGCAGAATTATTTCAACCTGTCAAAGGAATTCAAATGGAATTGGGACCACTTAAATTTCAGTGTCCTAGGGCAAAGTCCAGACTACTCTGCTGTACTAACTCCTTATGGTACTAATAATGAGGATCCTCTGATTTTATATTTTAATATTTCAAAAGATCTATGACTATCTCTATGTGATTCCTCCCTCCATTAATATAGAGTCCAACCTTTCCAAGCCTTAGAAAATTGTATTCACATGTTGTTGTCCACCCCACCCCCTCCAATTTGTCACTTTTTGGTATTTCTAAACTTAGCTAAGCTGGTCTTCAGAAGAGAAACCCTCATTCTGTTAGAGGACTTCAAAAGAAACCTTGTCAGGACTAGGTCGTGCTTCCATGCCTTTAAGAACCCTAGGGAACAATTCTAAAACTGCACAAACTGATTTTAAAAAAAAGGTAAAGAAGGAGTCCTACCAAATTCACTCTATGACACAAATATGATTTTGATATATAAACCAGGGAGAGCAAACAGAGCAGGAAAATTATAGACCAATCTTTCTAACGAATCCCGAGGCAAAAAATTTTAAATGAAACACTAGTAAGGAGAATACGACAACACATCACAAATATTATGTATAATAACCAAGTGGGGCTTATACTAAGAATGCAGAACAGATTCAGACTTAGAAACGTTGAAAGACATTGATAATATTAACAATAAAAATAACAAAAATTATATGATTATATCAATAATTGCAGAAAAACTTTTGACAAAACATAACTCATCCCTATTAAAAATTTTAGAAAACATTAAAGAATGGAGCTCATTCTATGGAGGAAGAGAGAGGAAATCTGAATTCAAATTCTACCTAGGTATTTACTAGCTTATCATCTTTTTGCCCTCTCTGTAGCTTAGTTTCCTAATACACAAAAATCAGACTCAATCAAGCAGGTTTTCTCAAGACAGAGAAGCTTGCATATGGCTAGTTTCTTCGTTAGCATTTGCAGAATGAGCTTCAATAGACTCATATATCCAGTGTCTGTAAGAGGATTTTGCTCCCCCAACAACAGTAACTCTCAGAGACCATTAACTGAAGTTTAAGGGGGCTATGATGAATCTCCATAGATAAAGGGAATATCTACACTGACAAAATTGCAGAGCCTTGTAGCAATGATGTATCAAAATCCATCAAGCCATCAGATTGTATGTAGGGTTCCTGAGTTCATCTCCTACCTGTTGGATGTTTTCATTAACTCCTACTCCAGGTCAGACGTATGAGTCAGATACACTCCGCCCCGTCTGTTATATCTATTCAGAATGCTTTCTTTCCCCTCAGGTTTGAATTCATCTCGTCTCTTGGGAGAAGAGACAAGTGATTATCCATGGACAGTCCACAGGCACCCTTGGTATCCACATCAAGTCAAGAGATGCAGAAGGCCCCTTACATGTTGAGGGAGACTTTGGGGGAGGACAAAGGCAGCGATTACCCAGGAGAAGCAGGCATTATCAAGGTGTATTCTGGGCTTTTTTAGGAGAATGTTTACCTGGAGGAGATCACAGATCCATGGTAATGCATTGGAAAACAGTTAAGTCAAGATGAGAAAGATGCTTTGAAACTGTGCACAGTACCCTCTGAGCTGCAGAGTTCTCTGTCCTCTTCTCAAAACCAAAGTTTACTCCCAACTCACTTTAATTCAACACCACAAACATTTCTAAAGCACCTATTATGTGAAAGGCACTGCTGGCCAAAGACAAAAATAAAAACAAAGAAGTCCTCACCCTTGGGGAGCTTGGAGAGCTGAAATGATACAACTTCTATTCCGAAAGTTAAACACAAAGTTATACAAAGACATTTTAAAAAGGAAGGTAGAACTAATGACTAGAGGGAATGGGAGAGGCCTGATGGACAAGATGGCACCTAAACTGTACACTGAGGGAGTTAAAGGATTTTATAAAGTGGAACTAGGAATAGAGACTCACTAATGTGCCTCCCAAGTTTGCTTCTTCTTTTACCTCCTGTCAAGAGCCAAAGAAAGTCCAGTGTTTGCTGTTTCATTAAAAGAACACGGGGGACACATAAGGGCTGTTGGTTTCTTTTGCAGAAATCTCCCTCTGCATCCTCATACTTGGTTTATAGCAAGGAATACACTTTAATGCTATGCTCATCCTGAAGCCAACTAGCTGCAAGTCAAGTTGGCTCAAGTCTTAGTTTTCTTTTAATATTTTCTTCTCAGTCATAAGTATGACCCAGTGTAAACCAGGAATAGTTTACTCACTTCTTCCTTGTCTGACCTGGCACTCTGTGTTTATTCTCCCAGTTAATGTTGCAATTAAATTCAGAAAAGATATAATTTGACAAATACTACAATCCCTTTCTCCTTTTCATTAAACTAGTGCCATTTCTTCAGGTGAGAGCAAAAGTATATACGTTTGTGCCTTTATTTTCAATTCAAAGGAGAGCTCATCAATAATTCATGATCTCTTCTCTCTTTATTGGTGGCTTACCAAGCAAAGATGTGCTTTGGCCTAGGACTACAGCCCAACAGTTAAGTGAAGTGAAGACAGGAAACAATAGCCATGCTTTATAGCTGAACAGGTAACAGCAGGGGCAAGCACACTAGGTTAACTTACATAATCTAACCTATACTCCCAGCCCCCAACCTTGAAACATCCTTAGTTGGCATTCTAATTAAGCTGAGGAAGCTTTGGGAGAACTCTTGCCCCCCCCCCATATACACAATTCAGGGCAAGTGCAGACTTCCCTTGACTAATCTTAACGACCTTGAAGACTTACAGTTCCTTCTGAGTGCTGACAAAACATCTTTTAGTTGGCTGTTGAGCCAAAATTCCATGAACATACTTTAGCCAGATTTTCAAGATGATCTCAAAGTATTAGTATGACTTTCTGAGCTCCATGGAGGGGTCGAGTGGGTGTAGGGGACTTCCTGATCACTTGGATATAGACTGAGAGTTCACAGCCTTCTAGAGAGAGGAGTATGTGCCTGCAGCCACCTCTCATTTCTGTCTTTTTTTAGTTTGCCATATGGGACTTCTTCCTCTTACCTAGCACTTAAACAGAAGGGTAGATGCTATCAGGGCAAGTATGATAACAGTAGCAGACCAGCCAAAGAGAAAGAGTCCACTTGGCATTGAGCAGGCTCTGCCAGAAAATGGAAAATGTTTGTGGCTGGTTAGCAGACTTCACAAAGAAATTGTATAAATGTTTGAAAAAGATTTAAATATTGGCCCTTCAATTGTTTGTAAGCATGAAGAATGACTGCTTTCTGTCTAACTGTTCTATGCTCCTTTTTGCTTAGCATTCTCTTTTCTGGGTGGCAATACAACTACCTGTTCCATTCGGGATGCACATTTGTTTTCTGGGTATCTCTTTTTCTTTCTCCCCTTTCAGATACAAACCCTGAAATCAGAGCCAACAAGCCATTTGTTTCGTTACTATATGAGGTTGAGGTTGAAATGAAGCCCTAAAGCACCTAATTTCCTCTACTGGGAAGATGGGCAACCACAGAGCAATGACCTCACGGGTAAACCTTATGGGCAGGTCGGGGTCATGGATTGGTAAAAGCTACCAGCCCCTGTGGCAACTGCCTAGTGATGCCTGGCTAGGCATTACACTAGACTTCTATTATTCTAATACAATGATAAATGATTTTTAAAAGCCATATCACTAATCTTATTAAATTTCATGATTTCCAGATACTGAACTGTTTTCTTTCTTTTAAGGATGTCCATTGTTATGCTTCCATTATAATTTGATTTGATTTGAGGGAGGAGGGGTTGTTGTTAAAAATACTTTATTACTCAGTTTATTATACTACTTAATGTAGCTTTCTAGAAGACCACATTGGCCCTTGGTAGTCTGAGAAGTCACAGAGATATTTGATCTTCTCAATTGCTCAGCACTTAAGAAACCATTTTAAAGGCAGCATCTGTTTGTCTCAAGGTCTGCCTAAACTCGTGTCATTTCTCATTTGGCATCCTTTCCCCAAGCCACCATTCTCATTCAAGTAAGTCATATTTTTAATAAAAACAAAACCAGAAATACTGATTAAATTAGACAAAGATTGCAGTTGTGGTTTTCCTATTCTCAGTAAAGACATGTTACTTTGGGAAAGATTTTGATGTGAAAATACTTTAAGCTTACATATCCCTCAATGGTCCCAATTCTATTACTATGGCCAAATCAAAGATTGTAATTTACTTTTAAAAAGGATTCTGTATGCTGAAGAAATAACTGATATATAATTTGTTGTACACCAATCTAAGCAATTTTTTTCATTTCCAAAATTCACTTCCTTTGATTAAGTCTGACAGATCTTCAATTTCCTCAATATAGGGAATTCCCAGTATGGTGCTACCTCTACCAATACAGATTGCAACCTAACTTAATAGGATAAATCTTGGGGAGATGTCTGCAGAACAGAGAGGAGAAGTGATTTGTCTAGGGTCACACAGGGATAACGTGTCAGAGGCTCTTTCTGCCTAGAAGCCTAGCACTCTATCCTCTACACAACGCTCCTTTGATAAAGTCCTTTTTGAGCCAGAGTGACAAGAAACTTGTCCAGTATTTCCTCCTCTCTCCCCTAGGGCTCCACACCTACAGGCAAACATCAAAGAAATGCCTGGGGCCAAAGAGGGCCTCCGGAAATACCATGCTATTAGAAGGGACAAAAAGTCCTGCTTCTGCATGTGCCAACCTCTTCTCCCCATCCATGGCACATGACATGCTGCAACGCTTTGATGAACAACAACTGAAGAAAGAGCTGACTGAGAGAATAACAAGAAGCAGGAAACTGACATTTCTGTGCCCTGGTGAGATGTGGGAGCAGCTCTGGGGATTGACAACAGAATTTCTTTTCATATCAAAAGAATCATGTGTGGCCAAAGCCACAAGAAAGAAACCCAAGTCACCTGAAACAAAATCTAATCTTTCCCCCTAAAATGTATGTGTCTAGAGGTCTCCAGGTCCTCATCTCTTTTCTCTCTATACTCTCACTTAGGGACCTCACCAGCTCTCAAGAGTTCAGTTACCCTCTTTATGCAGATGATTCCCAGATCTCTATGCCCACTTCTAGTTTCTCTCCCGAGCTTCACATCACCACTTGCCTATTGAACCCCTTGTATTGGATGTCCTATAAGTGTCTCTAACTGGCCATGTTCAAAATAAAACTTCTCTTTTCTCCAAAACCCATCCCTTCTTCTAAACCTGCCTTTTATTACTGCAGGCACCCACCAAGTTTTCAGGTGACGCTCAGAATCATAAAAGGAAAGACACATGAGGGGCTTTCGGTGCATGATTCATGGAGAAGCTTTTAAGTACTATTTAAGGAGAACTTAAAACTTGGGAGTCTGATGCCCAAGAAATGAGGGGGTGTCATGCAAAGAAATTCTATGGGCAGTGTATGTAAGATAAAAAATTAAGTGTTCATGTAGTTGGGTAGGCCTGTTAAATGGAGGAACCTCAATGATTAACTGAATTCCACTATTCATCCACAATATAATAATGACCAGGTAATGAAGACACTGACATGTCATATGCTCTTTATAGTAATGTTTAGATTTCATTCAGTCTTGGATTGATAGGGCAGTTAGCCATTGGATGTACAAAGGATCTTCTATGTCCTCTCTGGTCTTTAAAAAGTGATCTACTCCAAAAACACCCAACTGAAGCAGTTCTTAGGACAGGGGATCTTGGGCCCTTTTGACAGGCACTCTGGACCTCTTCTCAGAATCATGTTTTTAAAAGCATAAAATAAAATACAAAGGATTACAAAGGAATACAATTATATTCAGATAGAGTTAAAGTATTAAAAAAAACAGATCACAGAGCTCATCTTGATGACTACTGTCTTAAGAGCACTTAAAGGAATATTTGACACATGGAATGGATGAAGTTTCTTTCTCTCATCTCTTATACCATTCCAGCACCATTTAGTGGAACAGCATCCAGCTATGAGTTAAGAAAAAAGGAGAAAGGAATTGGAAGAGAGACAGAGTTAGCAGACCCAGAATCACGTGAGCTTAGAGCAATCAGTGGACTAAACCTGTGAGACCAACATAGAGGGATTGCTCCATTCATGTGACACCAAGCTACTATACTAGATGACAGAATTTGTTCTCGTCTATGGGTGGGACTAAATGATCCCTGAGGCCTCTTCCAACTTTCACATTCTTGAACCAAGAGTGGAAATACCAATTACTGACTAAGGCAGAGCAGAGAAACTCAAGGGGATTGTCCTAAAACAGAGGAGAGCTGACTTGAAGGGATTTGAGAGACCCAGATATTTGGAGACAGAAGAACTCTGTTCTAGTCCTGGCCCTTCCAACTATATATGACCTTGGACAACACAATTCAATCTTTAGTTTTCTCACCTGTTAGTTCAGACCACTACATAATATTTAAGTTCCTTTTGAGATTTAATAATCTTTTTAAATAAGACCCAGAAACTCAGCATTAACATTGAGAAACATTGAGAACAGTGTCCACCTAGACCAGTGCTGGCAAAGGTTTTCAAATGTATGTGTCTACGCTGCAACTTTAAGTTTCCTGTGAGCTCCCTGCATTAATACAGAGAGCAGAGGAAGGAATATAATTTTGGGTGGCTGGAGAGAAAGGCAGGGCATGCAAAAAATATCCTTGGGTACTAGGAAGAAGGGGAGCAGCACCCTCTGTGCTAGCTGGGCATACATGCCAATATTGCACCAATGCTGACCTAGGCTAATTTATGCCTTAAAAGATATCCATTTACTAACATCTCTGACGTTAAAATGGCCATCCATGTTACCAGTGAAGAACCTCAAGGAGGAGAGTCCACTTTCCTACTTCTGTGACCTATGCTAATATAGAGTAATGCTCATTAGTATTAAATTTGTCCTGGTATGAAGTCAGAAAACCTCTCTCTCCTCAGCTTCTATCCATTCCCACCAGTTCTGTCTTCTATGGCCCAGTAGTATCAACTTCTTTTGCTACAAAATGGTTTACAATTAAATCCACCAAGGCTCCTCCTCTCCAAACTAAATATCTTTAATGAGGTAACTAGACGGCACCATGGATAGATCACTGAACCTGATGTCTGGAAGACCTGAATGTGAATCTAGCTTTAGATATTTACTAGATGTTTGAGTCTGAATAAGTTATTTAATTGTTTTTCTTCATCTGTAAAATGTATATAATAATAACATGTACCTCCCAAAGTTCTTATGAGGATCAAATGAATTAATATACAGAAAGATTTTAGCCAAGGGCTGGACACACAGTAGTAGGTGCTATATGAATGCTTATTCCCTTCCCTAATCCATTCATTTTCCCCCTACTCATTTAACTTTAAAGTCATGGTTACTATGCCCTCCCATCCCCACACATATGTTAACCCAGCCCCCATATATCTCTCCATTAACAATATCCATTCTAAAATGTGACACTCAGAGTAACAACTCTGGAAGATTAGGCCAAGATGGGAAAGCGAAAAAAAAAAACTCAAAGCCCACCAACCACCCTTCAAATGACCACAGAATAACAAAAATACCTCAAAAAATTCTAGAGTGGCAGAACCAATGGAAGAAGTGGTAAAGCAATACTTCAGCCTAGAACAATATGGAGAGACAGCAAGGAAAACTCATCTCACTGGGGTATGAGTAGAGAATGCTGAACAAACTTCAGTGGGACTCAGATGTGATATAGCCAAAGTAGTAGGGGAAAGAGCATGGTCAGCTCACTTTAACCTCAGAAGGGTAAGAGTGGAAATGAATTCAACATAGAACAAACGGCAGTGGGAGGAAAGTAGTCCTGCATGTTCGAGATGAAACAGAGGCTGAGTGCAACCCAGTGCAGGCAGAAATTACAAGAACTCAGTCCAGCAAAGCTCAGTTTTAGTAAAATCCAGCAGAACCCAACTCAAACCAGTTGAAATGCACACCTGCAGACTTCCACACAGTAGGCAAAACTGCTTCTGCAGGGTCCTCAATCTAAGACTGAGAAAACTGAACCAATCATAGGGACAAAACAAGCATGGAACAATATTCCCACCAATCCAGGAATAGAGCTAAACATCAACATATAGACAAAATCAAGAGAAAAATATAACTCCTAAATAAGCAAAAGACAAAAAAAACCTCATCCTAGAAAAATATTTCAGCAAAAGAGATAACCACAAAATAAGCTCAGAAGAGGATCATAATATGAAAATGAAAATGTGTGAAGCTTCCAAGAAAAACATGAAAGGATGTGAAGCCCAAAGTGAACAAGTGGAAGAGGTTCAAAAAAAGAGAAAAAACAAATAACAAGAAACATAGAAGAAAATTAGAAAAGAAAATGATAGAAAAAATAAACAGCTTAGAACAGAAAATTACAAAAGTAAACAGTGCCCTTAAAAAGGAAATATAATGCCTAAAACTGGAAAACAACTCCCTAAGACAGAAAGTGCAAAACCTCAAAGAAGAAAATGACTCCCTAACAATTAGAATTTGACAAATGGAAGCCAAAGACTTCATCAGACAGCAAATTACAATTAAAAAATTCAAAAGACTGAAAACATGGAAGAAAATTTGAAATCTCTCTTTGGAAAAACAACTAACTTGGAAAATAGATGCAGGAGAAAGAATCTAAGATTCATTGAATCACCTGAAAGTCATGATCACTAAAAGAACATGACCCTGTATTGCAAAGAATTATCAGGGAAAACTGCCTTGATGTTCTTAAACAAGAAGGGAAAACAGAAATTTAAAAAATATACCTATCATTACCTGAAAGAAATCTGAAATTCAATAATCCAAGGACTATTATAACCAAATTCCAGACCAAGGAGAAAATGCTACAAGGAGCCAGGAAAAAAACAGAATGTAAATATTATGGAACCACAGTCAGGATTACACAGGACCTAGCAGCTTCTACATTAAAGGACTGGAGGCATGGAATATGATATTTTACAGTGCAAAGGATATAGGCCTACAACCAAAAAATCCAGTGAAATAGAGCATGATGCTCCAAGGAAAGAAATGGATATTTAATGAAAGAGAATTCCAGGCATTCCTGGCAAAATGACCAGAGTGAAAAAGAAAATTTGATGATCAAATCTGACAACCAAAAGGAACATAAAATAACTTAAAGTAATCAAGGGAAACAACAGAGTTAAATTGATTATATTCCTTCTGTGAGAAAGTAATAGCAAGAATACTTGAAATTCTTATGGTACAAGAGACATTTAAGATACTTTGAGGTAATCAAGGAAAACAATGGGGTTAACTGTTTGCATTACTAGTTAGATTATGATAACTAAAATGCTTAAGAGGTCACTTAAAATAACTAAGATACCTAAAATACTTATGATATCTAAGGTACTGAAGATATTTAAGAACTTTATCTCTATTAGGGCAATGAATAGAGAGAGAGAGCCAGGAGCAAGCTGAATAGGATGGGATGATATTTTAAAAAATCAAGAATAAGAAAGAGTAATATACTAGGAAAAGAGAAAAGGAGAAAAGGTTAGATATGAATCAATACAGTGGAAGGGAAGATGTGGTGGCAGGCAATGCTTACATTTTATTCTCATCAGAATTGGCAAAAAGTTGGAATAACATCCACTTTCAGGCAGAGAAATCTATGTTATCCTAAAGAGAAAATGGAGAGGGGAAACTCAAGTTGCTGAGTAAACAAAAGCTAAAACATTTGTGAATATGGAAAGTTTAAAAGAAAAGAAAGAGAAGGATAATTAGGGGGGAAATAGGATGGAGAGAAACACATAGTAATCAAAACTATCAATGTGAATGGGATGGATTCAACCATAAAATAGAAGAGAATAGCAGAGTAAATTAATAGTCAGAATCCCACAAGAAATTGAGAAAAATAGTGAAAAGGTAAAGAGCTGGAGCAAAATCTACTATACTTCAGCTAAAGTTATAAAACAGGGGTAGAAATTAGGAGCTCAGATAAAGCAAAAATAAAAATTTATCTAATTAAAAGATGAAGAAGGAAATTACATGTTGATAAAGGAAGTATAGACAATGATGCAATATTAATGTTAAATATATATGCAACAAAATAACATCCAAATTCCAAGAAAAGAAACTATACGAGTTAAAAGAAAGAATAGACAATAAAGCCATATTAACAGAGGATTTAGCCTTTTTTGCTCTAAATTCAATATATTAAAAAAATAAACAATTAATAAATTAAGGAAGTGAAAAGATTTTTAGAAAAGTTCAACTTGATGGACATCTGGAGAAAAATATATGAGAATAGAAAGGAATATACCTTTTTCTCAGCAGTCCATGGCACTTCCATAAAAACTGATCATATAGTAGGATATAAACCCTCACAATCAAATACAGAAAAGCAGGAATATTAAATGCATCCCTTTCAGGTCATATTGGTATAAAAATCACACTGAACAAAGGGCTAGACAAAAAAAGACTAAATGTTAATTGGAAACTAAATAACTATACATGAAAGAAAGAAACTAAATAACCATACATCAAAGGACAAATCATAGAAATAAACAGCAACTTCATTAAAGAGAAAGACAATAATGAGATAACATACAAAAATTTTTGGGATGCAGCCAAAGCAGTACTTAGGGGACAATTTATCTCTGTAAAATGTTTACATTGATAGACCTGAGAAAGAGTAGATCAATTAATTGAATCAATGAAATAAAAACTAGAAAAAGAACAATTTAAAAGTTCCCAATAAAACACCAAATTAGGTGTCTTGAGAATAAAATGGGAGATTAATAAAACGTAAAGTAAGAAAACCATTTAACTAATAATAAGACAAGGAATTGTTTTATGGGGAAAAATCACTAACATATATGTAATTAACCAATTTGATCAAAAAAAGAAGAAAATCAAATTACCAGTATTTGCAAACAATGAAGAATTCAAAGCAATTACAGGAGTTATTTTGTCCAATTATATGCCAATAAATCTGATAATGTAAACAAAATATGTAAGTATTTAAAGAAATATAAATTGCACATATTAGCAGAAGAGGAAATTGAATACTAAAACCAATTCATCTCAGAAAAAGAAATTGAACAAGCCATCAATGAACTCCCAAAGAAGAAAAATTTCACAGCCAGATAGTTTCACCAATTAATTCTACCAAACATTTAAAGAACAATTAATTCCAACACTACATAAACTATTCAGAAAAATGGCTGAAGAAGGAAAGCTACTAAATTCCTATTGAGACACAAATATGGTGTTGATAGCAAAACCAGGAATAAAAACAGAGAAAGAAAACTATGGACAAAAATTCCCAATGAATATTGATGCTAAAAAATTTCAACAAAATATTAGCAAACATATTATAGCAATACATCCCAAAGATCATAAACAATAACTAGACAGGTTTTATATTAGGAAATGCAGGGATGGCTCAAAATTGGGAAAATTTCAACATAACTGACCATATCAATAACAAAACTAACAGAAACTATATAATTATTTCAATAGATGCAGAAAAAGCTTTTGACAAAATGTAATACTAATTTCTGTTAAAAACTCTAGGAAACAGTGCAAACATTGACAACATGGAAACTGGTTCTGATCAAGGACACATGTAAAACCCAGTGGAATTGCCCATCAGCTATGGGAAGGGGGGGAGGGGAGGGAGGCAAAGAATATGATTTTTGTGACCAAGGAATAATGTTCTAAATTGACTAAATAAAATTTTCTATTAAAAAAAACACTAAGAAAGACTGGCATAAGTGGAATATTTCTCAAAATGATAAATAGCATATATCTAAAACCATTAGCAAATATCTGTAATGGGATTAAGATAGAAGTCTTCCCAATAATATCAAGTGTGAAACAAGGAAACCCCATTATCACCACTACTTTTCAATATTGTACTCAAATTGATAGGTACAGTAATAAGAGGAGAAGAATAAATTGAAGTAATTAGAATAAACAATGAAGAAATAAAGCTATCATTCTTTGCAAATGATATCATGGTAGATCTAGAAAATCAACCAAAAGACTAATCAAAACAATCAACAACTTTAGCAAAGTTGGAGGATATAAAATAAACACACAAAATGATTAGCATTTCTCTGTACTACCAATAAAGCCCAACAGTAAGAGAAAGAGAAATATTGTGTAAAATATTTGAAGACAATATAAAATATCTGGGAATGTAACTGTCAAGACAACCCCAAGAACTATATAATCACAACTACAAAATACTTTTCACACAAGTAGAGTCAGATTGAAATAATGGGGAAAAATAATTGTTCTTGGGTAAGTCAAGCAAATACAGTAAAAATGACAATTCTTTCTAAATTAATTTGCTTATTTAGTACTACACCAAACTACCCATAAATTATCTCATGGAGCTAGAAAAAAATAATAACAAAATTCAAGTGGAAGAGCAAAAGACCCAGAATATCAATGGAGTTACAAAAATAAGAAGGAAGGTAGTTTGGCTGTACCAGATCTCAAACTAAAAAAAATGCAATGGTAAATAACCAGAGTAACCTAGTGTTTGACAAACTCAAAGTCCAAAGATTTTGGAAGAAGATATCCTTATTTGCCAAAAACTGCTTTGGAAATTGGAAAACAGTCTGACAGAAATTAGGCATAGATCAATACATCATGCCTTATACCAAGGTAAAATAAGAATGGATGCATGATTTAGAAATAAATGGTGATACCATGAACAAATTAGGGGAGTACAAAATAGTTTACTTGTCAGACCTATGGATAATGGAAGAATTTAGATCAAAACAAGACAAAGAAAATAGATAACTTTAACTACATTAAATTAAAAAGTTCCTGCACAAAAAAGAAATGCAATCAAGATTAAAAGGCAAACAACAAACTGGGGAAAAAATCTTTATAACTCTTTAAAATCCTCTATGACAAAGACTTCATTTAGAGAAATTAGTCACATTTATAAAAATACAAACCAATTCCCAACTGACAAATAGTCAAAGGATATGAACAGCCGATTCTTAGATAAAGAAAGTAAAATTATCTTTAGTCATATGAAAAAGTGTTCTGTTAATTTTAGAAAAATTAAAATTAAAACAACTCTGATGTACCACCTCATATCTATTATTATTATATTGGCTAACATGACAAAAAGGGAAAATGATAAATGTTGGAGGGGATATGGCTAAATTGGGACACTAATACACTGTTGGTGGAGCTGTGAACTGATACATTTGTTATGGAGAACAATCTGGAATCATGCCTAAAGGGCCAAAGAGCTGTGCATATAGCCTTTGATCCAGCAATAGCACTACTGGGTCTCTATTCCAAAGAGATTAAAGATAGGGGGAAAGAACCTACTTTTATAAAAAATATCTATAGCAGCTCTTTTTGTGATGTCAAAGAATAGGAAACCGAAGGGATGTCCATCATTTGGTGAATGGCTGAACAAGTAAGTTGTGGAATATATTTGTAATGGAATACTATTGCACCACACACAAAAAAAAAAAAACAAGATGAAAAGTGCAGTGAGAAGAACAAGGAGAATATTGTACAAAGTAACCACAATAAAGTATGCTGAACATCATCTGTGAATGACAACTATTATCAATAAGGGAAAGAATGAGGACAACTCTAAAGGACTCATGATAAAAAAAGGATATCCACAACCATATGAGATACAAATGGATTTCAAATGCAGTTTGAAATATACGATTCTTTATTTTCTTCATGAATTTTCTTCTATTGAAAGTAATATATGTCATCTTTCACATGATGAAGATGGAAATATGTATTATATGATAATATATGTTTAACCTATATATTACCTGCCTTTCTGGGAAGGAGGAAAGGGAGGAAGAGAACATGGATCACAAAATATCAAAAAATGAATACTGAAAAATTGTATTGATATAATCTGAAAAAAGTTATTATAATAAAAAAAGAAAGTGAAGAGGAAAAAAATGTGATACTCAGAACTGAATTCCACACTTTAGATGCAGTCTAGACAAGGTACAATGCCGTATTCTCCTCCTTCTGCTACTGATTGTCAATCACTTTTTTTTGGAGTGGTAGGAGGCTGCCACCAGATTTATATTGAACTTTCAGTCCACTAAAATCCCTATTCACATGAACTAATGTCTAAAGATATATTATTTATCTTGAACTCCTGAGGATGCTTTTTTAAATCAAACTAAAGATTCACATTCACCTCCATTAAATTTCATTTTATTAGTTTTAATACAGTATTCTAAAAATCTCCATTGAGATTTTTGGGGATCATATATGGTCATCTACAAATCATAGGAGCATGACCTGCTACTTAGTATATGCCTTGATATCAATCACTGATAAGTATTTTAACCACCACAAGGCTGAGGATATATCTATGGGACACTCCACAGAAACTTCTTTCCAAGGTGATAGTGATCCATTAATAACTACTCTCTGGGTGGGGTCATGTCATGATGACCGGTTCTACCTTTACCTCAAAGAACTAACTGCTTAGGCTGCCCCCTTTCTAACTTGTTTACAAGAATTATATGAGACACTTGGGCAGATGTCTTATAAAATCCCAGGAATACTTATGTTTAAAACTTGGTGCTGAGTCTCCCATAAGCCATTTCGAAATAATTTATATTATTTTAGGTAGGTAGATAAAAAGAAAGGTATGTGTGTAGGTAGATGTATAGATAGATAAGAGGAGAGAGAGACAGAATGACAGAGAGTCAGACAGGAGAGAGAGGGGGGGGGGGAGGGAGAGAGAGAGAAGGAAAGAGAGAGAGGAAGGGAGGGAGGGAGGGAGGGAGGGACACACACAGAGACAGACAGACAGACAGACAGACAGACAGACAGAGACACACACAGAGATAGAGAGACAGAGAGAGAGTTTCAGTCCAACAACAAAGTAAACCAAGGGTCTCAGGCTGGGTGGAAAACCTGCAGTGAAAGACACACTGCACTATCTAATTTCGGGGCGATGGAGATGCTGAAGTTGCTTCTTTTCTGGATGTGACTTCATTTTTTTCTTGCTGCCATAGGCTCTTCATCACTTCCACACAGCAGCCCTCAAGGTATGCATACTGAGATGGTAAGGATCAGGCACTTTTCACCCTCTCCCAAACTACAGTTTACTAGAATGATGAAGGCATGAATGCTGAGAGACATTTAATAAAATGGTACTTTATATTACATTTTTCTTGTTATTTGTGATTTATGACAAGGAATAGACTATGCAGGAAATCACTTTGATTCGCCTTTTTGCCTTTGTGTTTCCAAATGCTTTACTGAAAATCCCTTGGCATGACTGGCCTCCCCATTTCCCTGTAGGGAAGGCTTTTGAACTCAGACATAAATCTTAAACAGTGTGGCAAGGAGGGGGAAATGGCACTCTGTCACACTGGCAAAGACAGTCACCTCTATGTAAATGTGCATAGCTTTGTACTCTTCCAAAGTCCCATGAGTGCTGCTTTTCAATGGCATTTTCCAATGTCAAAGAGCATGTCCATACTGAAGAAAAGAATGAAAAATGTGCTGTCTAGCCAGGAGGCTGGGACTGCTAGGTGTATGTGTTCCCCCATTGGGTTTAGCCATTTCAAAAGATAACTGTCTCAGACCTAGGCATTAAAAAAGTGTTGCTTCTAAAATTCAAAAATAAGATGTAAAGGAGACAATTTGTGCTATAGTAGAAGGGAATGAGTGAGAGTGTGTGAGTGTATATTTAGGGGCTATATTATTTCTACATGTTACACAGAAAATCTATAAGGAAATTTGTGTTTCAAATTTCAGTCAGAAAACATAAAAAAATAATTAAGTCATACTTACTTTTTTCTCTACCTGTGGCATATAAACTGATCTTAACACTGCAGGAAGAGAGGAATCTACCTGAGCAGGTAACTGGTATTTTTCCAAAAATGTCCTTACTTCTTTAATATTTTTTAAAATATCACCTTCATTCCCAAATATAGCTCTCTCTCTCTCCTTCATTCCCTCCCCCAAACAGCCATTTATTATAACAAAAAAAAAGGAAAAAGAGAGAAAAAAGCGATTCAACAAAGAAAGGTCTAATGTGGATCAAAATATTTACAGTAGCACAGAGCTACAAACAAAGTAGATGCCCATTGTTTGGGGAATGGATAAACAAATTGTGGAGCTAAATATAATGGTATATTACTTCACTATAAGAAACACTAAGGGGAGTCAGACTTTTAGGAATACAAGATGAAGAAGTAAGAAGCAAACATATGGAGGACAAAGCAGTTTGTTGATATGAGGGTACATCAATAGATAATAATGCACAAAGACAATAGTCATTCTCGGTCACCGAGAGACTACCACTATACTATGATAAAGAATAGGATTCCAAGGAACACAATGGAAGGGGACAGCATTGTAGGAACTAAGGAGAGTAAGGGCTAAAGAGAATAGGGAATAGAAAACTGAGAGTAAAGCAAGTAAGGAAGACTTTACTCTAAGTAACCAGTGACTGGATCAAAGTGATTAATAGGGGAAGAGGTAGGAGTCTGGATAAGCAAGCGCTCTTCACATGGAAGACACCATCAGCACCAAGGAAGATGGGAGACCAAAAGACTTCCAAAAATCAGGCTCAGAAAAGAGCATATGTTGCTGAGCTACATGAACCAGGACTTGACATCATTATTTACAATGCAATATATACCTTTAAGAATGATGAGTTCTGGGGGCAGCTGGGTAGCTCAGTGGACTCAGAGATAGCCCTAGAGACGGGAGGTCCTAGGTTCAAATCTGGCCTCAGACACTTCCCAGCTGTGTGACCCTGGGCAAGTCACTTGACCCCCATTGCCTAGCCCTTACCACTCTTCTGCCTTGGAGCCAATACACAGTATTGACTCCAAGACGGAAGGTAAGGGTTTAAAAAAAAAAGAATGATGAGTTCCATCCATGAATTCCATGACATTACCAATATGGAAAGATGTTTTGCATGAACACACATTTATTACCTACATCAAATCGTTTACCAACTCAGGGAGGGAAGGAAGGATGGAGGGAGGGAGGGAGGGAGAATCTATAACTCAATATTTTGGAAAAGGAATGTTAAAATTGTTATTACATGTAATTGGGAAAAATAAAATATAATTTTAAGAGAAAAAATGATTCATCGAGAACTGACAAGTCCCTAATTATCACTTTACATCAGTGTGCTTCATGTTGCTTTCATTCTTCTTATCACTGTGAGGTATGTCAGAGATAGTTATTTTTCGCATTTTAATAGATGAAAAAAGTAAAGGCACCGAGAGGTTAACAGAGCCCAAGCAGCTCAGTAAGCTGGTATGGATGGCAGCTGAAATCAATTTAATGCAGTTCCAGGTCCAGATTCTTATCTCTAAGGACTAAAGCTAAGCTCATTTGCCAGTGTCAGCCACACCCCTTTGAATCACCTTTTAAATCACTTACCTTGCTCTTGGAAGTAGTCTCGAAGACTCATTAGTATCCATACCATCTGGACAGGGCAGATCAATTTAGAGGGAATCAATTTGGTTCCTCCTCCCTAGAGTGCCACACAATGGGTTTCAACTCTTGTGCCTCTATCCAGGAGGGGTACAAAGGCAAACCCATTTTTGCCTAGAACTGAAACATGCTCCTGCTAATTAGCCTGTCCACATACATCCCCAACTACTATCACCAAGGAGTTTCAGTTTGTGCTCATCACTTCCTCAAGGTATGGACAACAGGGAAGGGACTAGAGCACTGAGTTCATCATAGTTACTGATTCTCCACCGCATCTTGAAGGGTATCCAAAGGAGAAGGGCACTGACAGGCAGCTGGGGCTTTACTGGGAGTAATTTATATGGAGGAAGAGTAGGTCCCCAACATGGCATCTGGTTGCATAGGACCTTTCTCATTTTAGTCCCTGTTGAACCTGTTTGCTTGCCTCTTTGTTCTTAACCCCTTCAGCTCAGGTACTATGGCAGAATCCCCTTGCCCTGTCTCTGAAAAGCAGAAGGAGTCCTCATACAGGATTAAGTGCTAAAGTTTAAGTCAGCAAGATCTGGTTTCAAATCTCACTTCTGATGCATATTACCTTTGTGATCTTGAGAGCAAGTCACTTAATCTTACTGATCTTCAGTTTTGTCATCTGTGAACAGAGAATAGAACCCACTTCACAAAGTTGTCTGAGGATGAAATGAGAAATCTATGTACAATACTTTAAAAACTTTAAAGCACTTTAACTTATGAGTTATATAGTTGTTGTTGCTGAAAAATAAATCAGTAAAATGGAAATGTAAGACTCTTGCAGTGTGGGTCTACCAGGCAATGACGAGAGTGGACATACTGTAGTGCAAGTTGGTATTCTGCCATTCCCTTTGCAGTATATTATACAAATGAATTGCATTGATTTTCTGGCAAAAATCATCATAATAGCTGCCATTTCTATAGAGTCTAGGCAGAGCATTTTAGAAAGGATAGGGATAGAGATTTACCTGTGATTCCACTGATAAATGGAACTCCTAGATGAGGAAACTACCTGTACCAAAGCAGGTTGGCTCTTTCTCTACAACTTCTAGTATTGAAAACAGTATCCTGAAGTAGAGATGCCAAATATTGTACTTGCAGGCTATACTGGAGCCAGCAACACACTCAAGTACCAGGGGGAACCAGATTAAAACAGAATTGGGAAATACTGAACAAAATAAAGAAAAATACATAATGTAAATATGTAGTTATCTAAGATAATGAGCAACTTGCAGTGATCAGTAAAGTGGCCCCTGTTTTCATCTGAGCCTAGATTGAGACAAGTTATAGAGACTTTTCCACGATAACAGTCAGTCCAGGCCACCTGGGAGAGCTTGAACCCAAGTCTTAGTGACCCTAAGGCCAGGTTCCTAGACACTAATTCCCAGTGAGATTTACTGACATGCCTCCTTGAGCCTGACAAAAATCTATGACAAAGGAACTGAAGGCATTATTGTCTCTCATTTTTATGAGCAAGTCAATCAAGGCTAACAGAGGATGTGACTTGCCCCTGAGAAGTACCCTTATCTTTCTGAACCTCAGGATGCTCATCCATAAAAGGAGTATAATAAACCCAGGGTTACCTATAAAAAACTAGGAACTATCCTGACCAAGGACAGAAACTTGGGTCCTTCCTGCTCTAAATTCTAGGTGACTCTATGCCTTAAATAATTGAAAACGGCAAGAATCTCCCTTAATGAAGATGAACCAAAGGTTTTAGAAAGCTCCCTGAAATCCATATAGCTACCTTGTAAAAAGGCAGGGACTTACCCACTCTGACCCAAGACTGAAGACCCAGACTTCTTTGATCAAATCAATTATCCCTGCCTCAATTAATGTAATTAACAAGATAGTTGGTCCATGCCCAGCCACATTTATCAAGTGAGAATGACTCTTTAAGCTGCAGTCAATCAAAGGCATAAAATAGGTGTAAACAATTCCTAGACACTTCTAGTGAATCAGTCAAAAACATAAACTAGGTGTAGAAAAGACTTTGCTCAGGACAGGATGTGAAGGAGTGAAATACTTTGAGCTCTTGGATGAAATGATGCTACATTGGAAGTATACTATGATTACTTAAAGAGAATCAACATGCCTTGTGGGGCTTGGATACAACAACCAAAAAGTTCTGAATGTGCTATTCCAGTGAGCCTGATTGTGAGGCAAAGCAAACCCTTGAGAAGGAATCAGGGGAGGGATAGAGTTGCTGGCTTCCTCCTCCTTGACCAGAAGAAAACCCTGTGACCTTCAACAGGTTAAAAGATTTAGACATCTCTTCAGTGACATAAATACTGTTCCAGGCACAGTACTGAACCAAAGATAGGCTGGAGACATTGAATAAAGGCAGCTTTGGGCTTCTCAAAGGGACCCAACCCATAGGGCTGAGCAGACAGCTGGACATCACAAAAATTCTAGGTGAAAGGACATCCTGGGACTCCTTGGAAGTGAGAAAAGCTTTCCATCCAACCAACAGTCACATGTGTTTTTGAAGCTTGAACCCATTTTCCCTTGGACTTTGTAGGTATTTGTAGAAGAGTGTCCAGACTTGTTTTCTGAGGGCCTGTGACGGTGTCATACTTCAGCTCTCACTATTCATTCTCAGTAAATATCCTTTAGCAAAAGATAATTGATGATAATTGTTTAGTTGATATCAGGGAGATTTTAACTGGTTAAATGATATTGGGAAGGACATTCATAGAGGCTTGCAACAACATTGGAGAAAAGTCATTTAGGGTTGCCCTTTGAATCCTGAAAGTAGGAACAATCAGCCTCTTTCTGGGGACCCAATCTGCCAATATAGGTAGGGAGATAGGAGAGTGATTCAGGAGCCATCACTTTAAGTGCTGCTCCTCAGTATTTTCCTATTTTGAGCTTTGCTAGTTCTAATAAAAAATAACAATATTTAAAATGATGATGGTAATGGCATAGAGCTAGCCTTCATATAATGTTTTCAAGCTTTTTTGTTAGTCAAATTCATTTTTATTTTAAAATTTTTCCCATGTTTACATGATTCATATTCTTTCCTTCCTCTCTTCTCTCCCCACTCCTGGAGCCAACAAGCAGTCCCACTGGGTTGTACAAATGTTATCACTTGCTACCTATTTCCATATTATTAATTTTTACTATAGGGCAATTTTTAAAGCCAAAACCCCAACGCACATACCCATATATATGTGTGATAAGTGACAACTCGTATGTTCTTCTTTTGCATTTCTGCTCCCATAGTTCTTTCTCTCAATGTGGTTAGCATTCTTTCCCATAAGTCCTTCAGGAGTGTCCTGGCTTGTTGCATTGCTACTAGTAGCAAAGTCTATTACATTGGATTGTTCCACAATGTTTCACTTTCTGTGTACAAAGTTCTCCTGGTTCTGCTCATTTCATTCTGTATCAGTTCACTGAGGTTCTCTGTTTTCAAGCTTTTAAAGTGCTTTACATATGCCATCTCATTTGCTTCTCACAACAACCTGGTGAGGAAGGTTCCATTATTATTCTCATTTTACAGATGAGAAAAAACTGAGGTTGAGAGAGGTTAAGTGACTTGCTGAGAGACTTGTGTCCACGTCAGAATTTGCACTCAGGTCTTCCTGACTTCAAGCCCAGGACTCTGAGCACTATGGTGTCACCTAGTGACCAAGCACCACACTTATTTTTTTGAAGTGTATATCCCTTTTTATGTTACTTTGAAATGTATATTATTATTTGAAATGTATTTTTTGAAATGTATATTAGATGATCATATGTTGCTCAACTATGAATTTTTATCAAATACAAAGAAAACTGAGTCTACACTGTCAAGAGGGAGGATCACTACTTGTATTATCCCACATCCCCGATAAACATGATTAAAAAATAGTATTCTCATTTACCCAAGGAAGAAAAGTATGGAAGGTCAGTATGGAATAAGGAATATGTAGAAAGTGAGAAGTGATTAGGACTATTTGAATGAAAGTCATTTAGACAAAACTAATATAATAAGTAGAACACTTGGGGTTAGTTCAAATCCTGCTTCAGATACTTCCAATCTAGGGGACCCTGGGCAAGTCACTTCAGCTCACTGAATCTTGGGTTCATTGTTTATAAAATTAGAGGACTGCATTAGACAGACTCTGAAGCACCTTCTGGCACCAAATCTATGAAGAAATGATCGTAGAAGAAGGAGACACCCTCCATATCCCAATAAAGAAGAGGCAGCTCAAAGTATAGTCATGTCATTTAAACATTTTTACAGTAATCAAGGTGTACCTTCAAGTTAAATTATTCTCTCTCTCTCTCTCTCTCCCCTAACACCTACACCAAATAAAGTTAAGAAAAAGACAAAGATGACAGGCCTTACTTTGCTCACTCTAACCATCTATATAACAGTGTAGATTGAGGTGAGCTGGTTGACAGGTCCATAAGAGAAGGGGGTAGAAGGAAAACATTTCAGATTTTACAAAAAAAAAAGAAAAATCTAGACATTTTAAATCATTAGTTCCAGAAGCAACATGAGTCAATGGATATGCATGCCTATTTTGAGTGTTCAAATTCATTTTCAAGGGTTTAACTAATTATGAGATGTTTCTGAAAATATATGGGTATCAGTGTTAGCTGGTACTTTCCAAATCTAGGAAATAATATATTATTATGTGGAATCTAGAACATGAATATCTTTGGCTGAATAAAAACCTTTATTAATTGACTACTGTTTGATAGGTACTGAAAGAGCAAGGTGCTAAGGCTACAAAGATGAGAATGAAATAGTCATTGTTATTAAGGAGCTCATGTTACTCTGGAAGACGTAGTTTGGAAGATATAATATACATGCAATCAGTAAATACAAAAAACATATTGGGGATAGCTAGGTGGCTCAGGGTATTGAGAGCCAGGCCTAGAGAAAGGAGGTCCTGGGTTCAAATCTGGCCTCAGACACTTCCCAGCTGTGTGACCCTGGGCAAGTCACTTCATCCCCACTGCCTATCCCTTACCACTCTTCTGCCTTGGAACCAATACACAGGATTGATTCTAAGATGGAAGGTAAGGGTTTTAAAAAAAGAACACATAAAATGACCTGAGATCTGGTGTCAGAGGTGGCCCCTTAGCTGTGCTTTGAAGGCAATTAGGGATTCTGCAAAAGGTAGAGGTGAAAAAGGATCATTCCCAACATGAGGAAAAGTCTATGTAAAAGAAGGAGGTGGGAGATAGGAAGTTGTGTTTGGGAAGCAGTTAGCAGGTCAGTTGGATTGGAATGAAGGCAGTCCAAAGGGAGGTTACAGGAAATAAACTAAGAGTATGGCAGTGTTGTAATTCCAGGCTTTGAATATGGCTGCACTGAATCCATCATACTCATTTAAATATAATGACCTATGACAAGAAATGTTTCCCATCATATGATGAGAGTTGTCTAACTTCACAGAAAATAATGCATACAATGGTTAGGCTAAAATTTGATAGTTGCCCCTTGTGGTGGCCACAGGGTTATGGATCATGAGTTTACTACCTGAGGATGCAAACTCCGAGGCAATAACCCACAGGCTAGTAACTTGGACTGTGATAGAACTGGGTCCTGAGATGCTTTTGTTGGGAGGAAAATGATAAAAGTAAGTAGATATCAGCCCGAAATTTAAATTCCTTCACAATTTGGATCCCAGCTAAATTCCAAGGTTTACTTCACATTACTTCTCTTAATTCATTCACCATTCCATACAAATTGATCTTTCAGCTATTCCCTACACATATAACTATAACTAGGAACTCTGATACCTACAGTAATCTGTACAGGCATACACCAAGAGAAATAATCCAATCATGTATGAAGGCACATAAGGAGAAAAAGCAATTTGTTTCCTTCCTTCTCCTTCCATGATCTCTGCTTTGCCCATTCCTGGTCCCAACCTGCCTCCCCTTCCTCCAGTCCCATACCCTAATTCCTGTGAAACCACAAGCCATGATGAGGAATGAAAAGTGTGGTCTTTGCTGTGGGAATGAAGCATTTTCCCTTATCAGCACTTTGGACAGCATCCCACTCAGTTATATTTTTGCAGATATTTGGTGGGACCATTGTATCTCCAGCCTGTTTCTCTTTGCACAGCTGGTCCCTCATGTATGGTACACAACCCCAATGACACCTCTCCCTCCTAAAACTTCTGTCTTGCTTCAAAGTCCAGTTCACCTACAGGTCTCCACACTAGAGGCTGATTGATTCCCTCAATTTGTAGTGCTCTTTCCCACTTGAAATTACTTGCCATATACTTAAATATTCGTGTATTTAAATAGATAAGTAATATTCATTTATTTATCTGCATGCCTGCTGAAGGCACTTAATAAAATGAAATCTCCTTGAGGGCAGAGGAACTGTTTCATTTTTATCCCTGTAATTAATGGTTGGCATAATGCCTGACAAATAGTAGGCACTTAATAAAAGGCTGATGCTAAACTGAATTCCCTTCTTTTCATTTTATATTGATCTTTAGGACTAAATACTACTTCTAAACCCTTTGATCTAGGTTCCAGTTGGTTTTCTTGTGCTAATGTTTCTCCTTAGTTAATTGATTTCTCAGAGGGGTGGTCAGAGAAGCCTTCAGGTGGAGTTATTTCAGGTGGACCTAGAAGGCTGGTAAGATTTCAAGATATGTCATGGGACATTCTAAAGGAAGGAATGACATGAACTTGGATGTAAAGTAATAACAGGGACTTAGTAGGATAGGAAAAGTCAAGGTATCTTAGCAAAGAGTGAAGAGTTACTTTCATTTGAGTTTAGAGTTTATTTAAGGAAGGTAGGTACACATTTGGGAAATATTTCATATTATTCTTTTGCTACTACTTAGAATATACTCTTTCTGGTGGGATCACATGCATTGGTGCTGCCCATTTTTCTTCTTTTAGACTTGACATAATTACATGTTGATCTTAGCAATGGCAAAAATAAATCCCCAATATGTTTAAGGCAAGAAGTCCTTAAGTTCAGCAACAAGAAAGTTGAATAGGGAAAAGAAGCAACATCAACAGCAATACGCATTAAGGTTTACAAGGCACTTTATACATCATCTCTTTGGATACTTACAACAACCCTGGGAGATCCACATCATTATTAGCCTCATTTTATAGGTGAGGAAACTGAAACTGAAAAGGTTTAAATTACTTTCCTCAGGATACAAAGCAAGGAAGTGTTTGGGGCCAATATCCAGAACTAATTCAAATTTTGAGTAACAGAAGACAGAAAAATTACCTATTGATCCTTTCAAGCTTGTTGTGTCATGGTTGACTCTATCTACTTCTTATATCTCCCCAGAGTAAATCAATTGTTAAAATAAAGGAAGAAATAGTAGCTTGGAGTATTGCTTACTGATTGTATTTTGTCATTATAGGTAATAGTGCTTCATTCCACATTAAGGAAAAACCACTGACCCTTGAGGTCATTCACAGAAAGTTTTATAAAATTTGATTGATTTAAAATTTTTTTCATCAACTTTATTTTTGAGTATATCCTTCACTTTCCTCTACCCACTGAACAATCTTTTATAACAAAGAATAAAAAAGAAAGCAGTATCATACAATTAACCAGTACATTGAGTCCAATTGCATAAGCAATTTTCTTCATCCATAGACCTCTGACTGCAGACAATGGAGGAAGGTTCATTTTCTCATTGCTTTTTCAGAATGAAGCTGAGTCATTATAATTACACAGGGTTCAAGTCAAATAAAATTATTTTTCTCTATGCTAAACAATTATTCAAAAATATATTTTTACATTTGTTGGAGAAAAGAAGGGAAAGTGACAAGTATAAAGTTCCAACATGTGTACTAAGTGCTTTACAAATAGAATTTCATTTGATTCTCATACCAACCCTGGGAGTTAGTTGCTATTATGACCATTTACATTTGGGGAACCCAAGGCAGACAGAAGTTAAATGATTTGCCCAGGGTCACATGGCTAGTAAGTGTTTTAGGCCAAATTCGAACTCAAGTTTTCCTGATTCTGTGCCTAGTACTCCATCTACTGTGCCATCTACAAAAGTAATAAGGACAGAAAGCTATCTATATCATTAAGTACAGGCTACGGACTTTGTAGATAGGTGCCCTATGACATTCATTCTAGAGAACTGAATTATGACAGTCAACAAGCCTTTATTATGAATCTTCTGTGTGCCAATCACTGTGAAGTGAGGAGTCAAGGACTGATGAAATTGTGAAAGTGGGTGTTTAGGAAGAGAGTGGGAAGAAAAATGAGTTTTATTTTGGACATGTCGGGTTTGAGATATTGATGGGCTGAGAGCTCAAGAAACAGAATGAGACTAGATATATAGATCTGGAAACCATCTGCACAGAGATGATAATTGAAGCTATGGTAACTCATGATAACACTCAAAATCAGAGTGTAAATAGAGGAAGAAAAGGGTCTAAGAGAGAACCTTGGGGAATACCCACATATAAGGAACATGATATGGATGATAAGTTTTCAAAAGAGACCAAAAATGATGGGAGAGATAGAGGGAGGAAGAAAAAGAGAAAGGAAGAGTAGGAGAGAGGGGGAAAATAAGGAGGGCGGAAAAGAGAGAGGGAAAGCAATATCATGAAAAAGCTAGGAAAGAGAGTATCCAGGAAGACAGGGTGATCAACAGAGTCAAATATTGCAGAGGTGAAGAAGGATGAGCATTGTGAAAAGAGTAACAAAAAGCCTTGATGTGTTTCTATTTGGAATGTGACAACATTACTAAAATAGCTGTACATAATTGGCGAGCCTTGTTATAGTAGAAATCCAAAAAAACAATTAGTTGCTTACCAGCTTTATGAAAAGAGGGTAGTCAGGTTCATGGTTATGATTTACAAACTGAAAAGGGAAAGAATGCCTTTAATCTAAGATGGCATGAGGAAAATGGAAATGTAGAGTGTTGAATCTAGTTGGAAGAGACTTGATTTGGGATACAGGAACTCCAATGAGTATACAGATACTTTGTGCCCATGGGATGAACTTCAAAAGGACAATGCAATGGAAGTAGCCCTTCATAGTAGGAGACTTTAGGTACAATCAGATTTAGGGTTTCAATTAGGATGAACAAAATGAAGTCATTTCACACATGGTTACTTTAGTTGGGCACAGGTTTGAGGCAGTTGGGGGACATTTCTCAGGACAAGGGACAGGAGTCCCATCTGTTGATAAACTTGTCAATATCTCTCCACTTCATTAACCACTATTGACAGGTGCTGACACAATCTGGCAGCTGTCAGCACCAACCAGCCAAGGAGTGAAGAGAATGGACCACTATCATCTGACAAACAAAAGCAGATTATCCTGATTAAATAAACTGGTAAATCTCTTATATTAGGGGTGAAAGTGAAACACTGGCACTTAGAGAAAGCAAAAAACAACACATCTCCTTTCCTTTATTACTCTTCTGAAGTCTCTATCAACAAGGAAGGGTCTTTTGAAAGAGAAAACAAGAATAGATGTGGCTCTAAAAATTATTCCATTGATACGGTTTCTGGTGTGAGTGACTCTTTTCCCTCCTTAGAGAAGGGCTTAACCTGGTAATAATACTTGGGAGAGTTCCACTCAGGCAAGCTTATTTCATTCATGAAATGGAGGCACACTTCCTTTGATATTAAAAGTAGTATTTCATATACTGAAATGTGTGGAGCTTTGCTTGTAGGCTTTTATTGGTTGTAGAAGAACACTGGCTACCTAGTCAGATTTTAAACTTCCACATGCCAACTTTTAATGGAAGAGTCTGTGTATCCATTGGAGTCATTTATTACTTCTACTGGAGAAAAAGACATGTTTTCTCCTTTACAAGTTAAGGGGGATGGACTTTAATGATTTTTAAAGTACCTTCAAACTCCAGCTTATAGAATGCAGAATCTATTTCATGATTACTTCTTATTATTTTTTCAAAGAATGTACACACATATTTACATAGCTATATAGCATGTATATATATACACACATGTATATACACATACCCTTTAAAAGTGTACACACACACACACATATACATGTATTTCACTGCAAAATGAATGTCCCAGAAACATCTCAGATTCATCATGTCCAAAATGAACTGGAGATCTTTCCCCCCCAAATTCCCATTTTTCTATCAAGATAATCACCATCTCTCTGGTCTTTCAGGTTAATAAATGTGACTATTATCCTCCACCAATCCCTTTCCAGGAGCCTGCAGACACAGTTACCAAATTTTACCATTTTTACTTTGATAACATTTGTCCTATTTGAAACCCTCCTTTTATTCACCTAGCTAGCAAGTTAGTCCTTACCCTTATTGATACTTGCCTAGATTACCACACTAGCCTCTTAATTGGTCTCCTTGCTTCAAGTCTTCTAGTTCCAAAACATCTTCACCACTGCCAAAGTCATCTCCCCTCAGTGCAGTTCTAACCATGAGCCTACTCAGCCAACTCTAGTGGCTTCCTATTACCTCTAGATTAAAAGTTATTCTTCCATTTCACTTTTAAAATCCTACATATTCTGACTCCCAATGTTTTCAGCCTCACTAGACATTATTAACCTGAAATATTCTATGATTCAGGTAAACAGGCCTTCTACAATGTCTTTTAGAAATGGAAGGTCCTGGGTTCAAATCTGTTTGCAAACACCAACTATATGACCCTTGGGCAAGTCACTTAACCTCCACTGCCAACTCTTAGTGCTCTTCTGCCTTGGAACCCATATACAGTGTTGATTCTAAGATGGATGGTAAGAGTTTAAAAGGAAAAAAGAAAGAAAAAAGCCAGGAGAAAGTTTTTAATATAAAAAGGAAATAAAATTCCAAAAATATAAAATTTTTTGTAACTCCAAGAAATTGCAGAAGGGAAAAGAAGAACATATTCTCAAAAACAGAGTATCAAGCTCAAATCCAAAATGATATGCCTGGAAAACTTGAGTAAGTTGCTGTTGTTCAGTCAATTCAGTTTTGTCTGCTGCTTCTTGATCCCATTTGGAGTTTTCTTGGCAAAGATAATAGAGTGATTTTCTGATTCCTTCTCCAGGTCATTTTAGAGATGAAGAAAGTGAGGCAAATTGGGTGAAATGACTTGCCCAGGGTCGTATAACTAATAAGTATCTGAGGCCAGGTTTAAGCTTAAGAAAGATGAGTCTTCCTCCAGGCCCAGCACTTTATCTACTGGGCTACCAGCTGCTCTACTGAGTAAGAGGATAATATAATTGGACCTGACCTTTAGGAAAATCATTTTAGTGGCTGAATGGAGGATGGATTGAAGTGGGGAAAATCTTGAGGCAGGCAGACCCATTCACAGGCTGTTGCAATCGTCTAGGTGTGAGATGGTAAGGACTTGCACTAGAGTGAGAAAGTGTCAGAGGGGAGAAGGGAATATGTTTGATAAATGCTGATAAAGGGAAATCTATGGGCCTTAGCAACAGAATGGATAGTGTAGGGAGAGGTATAGTGAGGATTCTCTGCATTTTTAAGTTTTATTTTATTTCCCCCCAATTACATGTTATAAAAATTTCCAATATTTTCCAAAGAATATTGAATATTGAATTCTCTCCCTCCTTTCTTCCCCAGTGCCCCACCCATGTTGAGATGGCAAGCAATCTTACATAGATATTACAAATGCAATCATGTAAAAGATTTTCCCATAATAATCCTTTTGTGGAAGGAAACACAAATAAATTTTAAAAATTAAGAAAGAGAGTAAAGAACATTTGCTTTGGCCTGGATTTAGACTTTATCAGTTCTTTTTCTCTGGACATAGATGGCATTTTTATCATGAGTCCTTTGGGATAGTTTTAGATCACTGTATTACTGAGAATAGCTATTGTTCATTATATGTATTCCTGTGTCTATATTCAATGTTCTCTTGATTCTGCTTATTTCTCTCTTCTTCAGTTCATGTAACACTTTCCAGTTTTTTTCTTAGCTACTCCTGATTGTCATTTCTTATAATGATATAGTATTCCATTATAATCTTATTCTATAACTAGTCTGCACAAAGTGCAGCCAAGGCACCCGGTAAAGACGGGATCCCAACCGAGGTGTACAAGGCCTTAAATGGAAAGGCGCTCCAGGCATTCCACATAGTGCTGACCAGCATATAGGAAGAGGAAGACATGCCCCCAGAACTCAGAGATGCCTCCATCATAGCCCTATACAAGAACAAAGGCTCACGAGTAGCCTGTGACAACTACAGAGGCATCTCACTACTCTCCACTGCTGGAAAGATCCTCGCCCGTGTTATACTCAACAGACTCCTGTCGTCTGTTTCAGAGCAGAACCTGCCTGAATCACAATGTGGCTTCCGACCAGATCGCAGCACCATCGACAAGGTCTTCACGGTGAGGCAAATGCAGGAAAAATGCCTTGAGCAGAACCTGAGTCTCTACATTGTCTTCATAGACCTGACAAAGGCGTTCAACACAGTGAACAGGGACGCATTGTGGGTGATCCTTAGCAAGCTTGGCTGCCCAGCAAAATTCATCAAACTGATCCAGCTCTTTCATGTCGACATGACAGGGAAAGTCCTATCTGGTGGAGAGACATCTGACTGCTTCAACATCTCCAATGGCGTGAAACAAGGCTGCGTCCTTGCTCCGGTGCTATTCAACCTATACTTCACCCAAATATTACGACATGCTGTGATGGATCTAGACCTGGGCGTCTACATCAAATACCGACTGGATGGCTCACTATTCGACCTTCGCCGCCTGACTGCAAAAACAAAGACAACAGAGAGACTCATCCTGGAAGCTCTCTTTGCAGATGACTGTGCTCTCATGGCCCACCAAGAAAATCATCTTCAAACCATTGTGGACAGGTTCTCCACCGCAACAAAACTGTTTGGCCTGACTATCAGCCTCAGCAAAACAGAGGTGCTGTTCCAACCTGCACCAGGGAGGCCAACTAACCAGTCATGCATTACAATCGACAGCACGCAGCTTTCTAAGGTCAACACTTTCAAGTACCTGGGCAGCACCATCGCCAAAGACGGGTTCCTAGACCACGAGATTAATGCCAGCATCCAAAAGGCCAGCCAGGCACTCGGGCGGCTGCGCTCCAAAGTCCTCCAACACAGCGGTGTAAGCACTGCGACGAAGCTCAAAGTGTACAACGCAGTGGTCCTCAGCTCGCTCCTGTACGGTTGTGAGACATGGAAGCACATGAAGCAGTTGGAGCAATTCCACCAATGCTCTCTCCAACACCAGGCCACAACCGCACCTCCCGTAACAATTGGCGTCCCATGCCCCATGTGCCACAAACTCTGCGCCTCAGTCTATGGACTTCAAAGCCACATGAGGGTACATCAATAGATGATAATGCACAAAGACAATTGTCATTCTCGGTCACCAAGAGACTACCACTATAACTCAACAAAGAAAGTTATTTTGGTGACAAAGAAGAACAAAACTCAGAAGACAACAAAAGCAATTCTGCTGCATCCAAAGCCTTCAAGAAAAATAAGAATTGTTCTCAAATCCAAAAAGAATTAATGGTGGAACACAAAAAGGACTTTATTTTACTTTTTAAACCATTACCTTGTCTTAGAATCAATCCTGTGCATTGGTTCCAAGGCAGAAGAGTGGTATATATACCACTATAACTCAGCCATTCCCCAGTTAATAGGTATCCCCTCACTTTTACAATTCTTTGCCCCAAAGAGCTGTTTTAAATCTTTTTGTACATATATGTCCTTCCCCTTTTTGTTTTTCATTTCTTTGGGATACAAATCTAGTACTTGTTTCACTGGGTCAAAGGGTATGTACTTTGGGTGTAGGTTCAAATTGATATCCAGAACAGTTCAATCAGTTCATGACACCTACAACAGTGTCTCAGTTTTCCCATAGCCCCTTCAAGTTTTGTCATTTTCCTTTTTTTGTCATAATAGCTAATTTGATAAGTGTGGGGTGGTACCTCAGTGGTTTTAATTTGCATTTTTCTAATCAAGAGAGATTTAGAGCATTTTGCATGACTGTTGAGAGCTTTAATTTCTTTGTCAGAGAATTTCTTATTCATACCTTCTGTCCATTTATCAATTGAGGGATGACTTGCATTCTGATATATTCAACTCATTTCTCTATGTACATGAGAAATGAGGCCTTTATTATATATAGACTTGAAAAAAATTTGGCACCATTACAATTACTGTGTATTATACTCCATTTTATTTACCCCCTTTCTAACCTCAACCTCTCCCAATTTGACCTCTTTCCTATCAGACCAACCCCCTTTCTCTTATCCCTATCCCCTCCTACTTTCCTGTAGGACAAGATAGCTTTCTTTGTAACCAATAGATTGTGTATCTTCTTCCTTCATTAAACCAATTCTGATGAGAGTAAATTTCACTCATCCTCACCTCTTCCATCTTCCCCTCTACTGTAAAGCTCTTTTGTGACTTTTATGTACAAGAATTTAGCCCATTTTACTTTTCTCTTCCCCTCCTTACAATGCATTCCTCTTTGTCATGCCTTAATTTTATTTTATTTATTAATTTCTTCAGGATTTTTTTGTGTCTCCTTCACCAAGATGTTGACTCTCTTTTTCATGATTTCCTTGTATCACTCATTTCTTTTCCCAATTTTGATTTTAACTCTTCAATTTGATTTTTAAAATCCTTTTTTGTGGGGGCAGCTAGGTGGCTCAGTAGATTGAGAGTAAGGCCCAGAGATGGTAGGTTCTGGGTTCAAATTTGGCCTCAAGTACTTCCTAGCTGTGTGACCCTGGTCAAGTCACTTAACCCCATTGTCTAGCTCTTACCACTCTTCTGCCTTGGAACCAATGCACAGGATTGATTCTAAGACAGAAGGTAATGGTTTAAAAAGTAAAATAAAGTCCTTATTGTGCTCCACCATTAATTCTTTTTGGATTTGAGAACAATTCTTATTTTTCTTGAGGGCTTTGGATGCAACAGAATTGCTTTTGTTGTCTTCTGAGTTTTGTTCTTCTTTGTCACCAAAATAACTTTCTTTGTTGAGTTTCTTTTTTGTTGTTTACTTACTCATTTTCTAGCCTTTTTATTTTTCTTTTCTTTTAAACCCTTATCTTCCATCTTAAAATCAATACTGTGTATTGGCTCTAAGGCAGAAGAATGGCAAGGGCTAGGCAATGGGGGTTAAGTGACTTGCCCAGGTTCACACAGCTGGCTGTGGAGATCTATTTGCTTTCACTTCTTCCAAGGTAGTGTGATATAGAAGAGCTGTGCTGAATACTTTCATTACCTGTGCTCTGATCTGTTAGTAACCCCAAGCATTCTTTTCACCCTTGGAACTGTGACCATGGTCCACTGCTCCCCTGTGGTCACAAGCACAGGTGTCTGCTAATGTTCCTCTTCACTCTGAGATTGTGTCCCCAGATTGTGATTTGGTTCTGCATATGGGCAATGTGATAAGAGTCTTGCACACAGAAACAGCAAAGGGATCCTTGTAATCCTCTTCTGAGCAGCTATCTGACACCACCCTTAACATGTGAGGCTGAGAGCTCCAGAAGACTTTGCTTCTGCTTTAGCTGAGACCATGGCATATTGCTATTGTGGGGCCTGCTGCTCTAGAGTGCCATGATCCACCTCCACTCAGTGCTCAAGATCTATCTTGTGGGCTTTCTAAGTTGTTTTGCACTGGAAAAATTACCTCATCTTGTCTTTTTGTGAGTTATGCTGCTCCAAATTTCATTCTAAGACATTATTTCATAGTATTTTGGAGGGCAATTTGGTAGTGATCTGATGAGGATCTGTACAGTCTCTGCCATCTTGGCTCCACTCCTGCAGTGGGGATTCTAGGATAAATAATATTAGGTTATAAACCCTGGGGGACTGGGAGAAAATTATTAATCTCTATAGTAATAGGGAAGGTGGGTGGGTTTTAGAATAGAAGATAATGAGTTCTGTTTTGGACATATTTAAGGACATCCAGTTTGAAATTTCTGAAAGGCAGTTGAAGATGCAAGAGGTTAGCAGGGATAATGGGGCAGGATAGGTCTATTTGAGAATCATCAGCATAGAGATTGTAATTAAATCCATGAGAGCTTCATCAAGTGAAGTGGAGGGAGAAGAGGTTCTAAGACAAAACCCCCGAGGGACACCTACATTTAGAGGGCACGACTTGAAGAGAATTCAGCAAAGGAGAGAGACAAAGAATTGTATAACTAGAAGAGAGTGGTGTCCTGAGAATCTAGAGAAAGGTTAATATCAGGAAGAGAGGGATAAATAATTAAATTATCCTATGTTAGAGGTTATTATGGAAATCAATAACTAAGCCAAATTAATAAAATGATTACTTAAAATATCAAAATTTCTAAGGCTCATGCAAAGCAATCATCAGAGGAGCAATTATATCTGTGAGGAAATATATTAAAAATAGAAAAGACAAATTGATGAACTAGAAGTGCAGTTAAAATGCTTGAAAAACACAAATAAACAAACCCTATAAATAAATATGAGCAGAATCTTGAAAATCTGAAGAGTAATCGATATATTTGAAGAAAAATACACATATTAGAAAGCAAAAAACTATAGAATGAGTAGACAAAAGGAAAAGCTAGCTTTCTTGGCCAGGTCTGACTTGGACCATTACTATGATATGAGCTTATAAATGGACAAAATGAGATAATTGTAGCACATCTAAAATTTAACAAAAGAAGGGCTACTGTACAATACCATAAAAAAGGATATCTAACAGGGATACAACATTAGTTAGGGTATATGTAGTTTTCCTATGACCAAATTTGCTATTATGGTCTACTCCACAAATATGATATATTAAGACTCCTTGTGGGCTGAGCTTTTATTCTTGGATGACAAGGGAGCTAAATCAACTCCATGCCTCACTCCTCTGGATCAAGTAGGTTTTAAAGATCATTTCATTGCCTTTTAGGGGAAAACAGCCTACTCTGAGTAAGGAAGATATTATTCCTATTACATATTATTCTCTAAGAAGTCTAGCAATATTGAGAAACATTTAGTTAACCTGATTGAAAAGAGTTAAAAATTTCTTTAATGATATGAATGAAATTTTAAAAATAAGGTGAAATCACAACAGAGAAGAAAAAATATGTATTTTAATAGACCACTGCATACCATTATAACCAAGCATTCAAAGGAAACTGATTGTTATCTATGAAAAAGTTTTAAAAATTCAAATGAACAGAAGAGCATATAGAAATAATAAATAGTACAATTTCAGAAAAGGAAATTGAACTATCTCTAAAAGAAGTACCAAAGAGGCAAGGGAGGAAGGAAAGCTAGTCCAGATATTTTTGGTTTTTTTCCAGTGAATTTTAGAAAATATTTAAAGACTATTTAATACCAATTTACACAAATTCTTCACAAAAAATGAGTAAAAAAGCACCCTAGCAACCTCCTTTGATGAAAACAATGTAATCTTTTTTCTTGTTTACACCTGGTTTATTCTTTGATTTAATTAATTAGCTTAGTGCAGAGTCCAGGTAAGTTTTAAAAAAATACATAAATGAGGAAACTGAGTCCAGGAAAAAGAAGGCTTTCTTTTTACCCCCTTGGGACAAGTCTAGAGTTTAAGTTTTTGGGCTCTCATTCAGTACTATGCCCAGTAAGCTATTAGGTTAGGCCACCCAGCAAAAATCTTTCCTAGGCCAGGAAAAGATGGATAGCTAGATGTTGATGTTGATGACATTGATGATATTGTTGATGGTGATGATGTTGCTACAGCTGCTGATGTTGTTGTAAATGATGATGTCGATGATAATGTTGATGATGGTGCTGATGATGTTGATTTTGTTGTTGATAATGACACTGATGGTAATGATTGAATTTGGAGCTGGAGGCTTTCCTTCCATTTGAACCTTTCTGATCCTTCCCACTGTAATGATTAAAATTTTCTTGGAGACTGTCACCAACCTCTTTCACCCTTTCATTGTATTGGTCTTCTCCCTTCCCACATGTGCTTCTTATTAAATATTAAATTACCCCCATTTTATTTCTTTTCCCATTTCTTTTAGTATTATCCTTTTTATCCCTAACGCTTATAAATATACATATATATGTGTATATATATATATATATTTGACATTTCATCCTATACAGTTCGTTACTTTTCCCTCTAAGTATACTACTTCTAGCTACCCTGATGATAATAACAATTTTTAAGAGTTACCAATATCATCTTTTCTTATAGGAATACAAATAATTTGAATTTATTGGACCCATTAAAAAAGTTTTTTGTTTTTTTTTTCACTTCCTTAATTACCTTTTGGATGATGCTCTTGAGTTCTGTGTTTGGGCATCAAATTTTCTGTTTATGTCAGATCTTTTCTTTAGGAATGCTTGGAAGTTTTCCAGTTTATTAAGTGACCATACTTTCCTCTGCAAGAATATAGTTAATTTTGCTGGGTAGTTGATTCTTGGTTGTAGACCCAGTTCCCTTGCTTTCTGGAATATCACATTCCATGCTTTCTGGTCCTTCAGTGTGGATGCAACCATGTCCTGTGTTATCCTGACTGTGGTTCCATGATATCTGAGTGGTTTTTTCTTAGCAGCTTGTAATATCTTTTCCTTGGTCTGGTAGTTCTTGAATTTTGGGGGGGGGTATTGTCAATTGGGGATTAAATGTGGGAGGTGATCTGTGGACTCTTTCAATCTCCA
This sequence comes from Monodelphis domestica, assembly GCF_027887165.1. Taxonomy (NCBI): domain Eukaryota; kingdom Metazoa; phylum Chordata; class Mammalia; order Didelphimorphia; family Didelphidae; genus Monodelphis; species Monodelphis domestica. The sequence continues at coordinate 11,681,860 of NC_077235.1, read as the reverse complement.
CTTTTTCTTTTTGTTCAAGAATGCCAGGGCAGTTTTCTCAAATAATTTCCTGTAGAATTATGTCCAGGCTTTTTCTTTTGTCATGATTAAATATAATAATATGAAGAACCATATGAAAAAATGGTTAAAATCACAACCATTAATAAGAGAAACATAAAACAAAATAATTATGAGGTTAAGCATCATACTTAGAAAATTGACAAAAATGAAAAATATCCAAATGTCCAAAGTTGGAGGGGTTGTAGAAAGAAAAGCAAATGCATAGATTATATTGCTAGGGCTTAAAATTGGTAAAACCATTCCAAAATGCAACTTAGAAGAAAACTAATAAAATTACTAAAATTTCCATATGCTTAAAGAAATCCTACTACTAGGCACAGAATCCAAAGTGGTGAAAGAGAAAGTCTCTATGAACAGTAAAGTAGTTATTGCAGCACTTTTGCAGGTAGCAATGATCCAAAAATAAAATGCCTATTCTTTGGGGAAATTCTAAATATAATTTACTCCCAGAAAAAGAGACAAAACACAAAAAACTGCACCATTTCACAAGAACTCATCACCTATAACTCTTCCAATGCTCACATCCACAAGAGAACTTAAGGTCTTTTTTTAGAGTTAAAGGGCCATATTTACTTTATATCTTCTAGTGCAGGTAGAAAAGGCTCATAGTCTTTAACTCTTAATTCCTCACCCCAATCCCACCTCACCCAAGGCAACAAACTCAGATGCTATTTGTTTTAAAGTTTGTGTTTTTCTGGACTATTTAATAAATATAAAATTGTCCTATTCTTTTTAGTTGGGTCCTTAGCTTTTTCTAATGTGTCACTGACAGTTTTTCAGAGTTGTGTCTCTATTCTCATTTTTCCTGAGTCCTTTGATTTTTACCACACAATTTTGCATGGCACAATGATTTTTTTGGAATGCATGTGTCAAGTTTTAGCAGGACTGATTGGACTAGGAAAGGCAGGTGAATTGTAAAGGTTAAATTTAATGGTTGGATTCAGTTCATTTTCTAAAATAGATGGGAAATAATAAAGTAGAGAAATGTGAAAGAGGTTAGAGAAAATACCTATACTAGTCCTCAGCCAGGAGGGCTGGTAGTGAGTAATCATGTGGCCTTCTCCAAGATGGAAGCTAGTCTCTTAGGAAACTAGGAAGGGAGCCAACCTTTTCACTTGGAGATAGAAGACTATCTCCAAGAGACACTCTCCAAGAGACTCAACTTCACCAGCCTCCAAGTGGAAGGATTTTGTGGCTTTTATGGTGACTTCCTATCCCCTCCCCTCTTCATAGGAGCCAATCACAGTTTCCAAAATTCCACACCTCTCAACTTCTGAAGGTGGCAACTCTCATCAAAGGCCTCTGAAAGTCAATTTCTCATCAAAAAAGTTTATAGTTTCTGAGGGTGTGAATTCTTAAAAGAATTCACAAATTTCTAACTGTTTGAATTAGGAAAAGGGGTGGAGCTCTTCCAAGTATCTTGATGGCTTCTCACCTCTAAAGATGTTAACTCTCCTCCTAGGAGTTAGAGTTTGTGGACTTCCCTTACTTTAGGATTAAGTATGGGTGTTTTGCTTTTGTTGATTAATTCAAAAATAGAAAAAAAGGACTTAATACTGTCTTCAGTCTATTGAGGTACTAAGAGAAGGTACTTAAGTTATTGTTATTCCAAAGTGTTAACTCCAACTAGGCATAGAGAACAAAGGATTCCCTTTTCACAAGTGCAAACTCAGGATAGACAAAGAGAACCAAGAATTTCCTTTCACAATATAAAATATAAGATGTCAAAAAGATTTCTTAAAAAGCACATAGAAGAAAACAGAATGGTATAGAAGGGAATACAAAACAGAAAGAGGATAGTTTTTTTACTAATGTGATAATTTTAACATATTTACTAAAAACTCAAGTGAGATAATCAAAATAGTCATAAAAATTTGTTTTTTCTTTGTATGCTGAAATGTTCATTTTTCTTTAATAAATGTGTTCATAACATAAAAAAATTTAAAAATCTATATCATCAGTAAAACATTAAAAATACCCAAATGAAATCAAGAAGCTGAGAAGGGGACTCAAAAGAACATGGACAATTTTATTACTACCTTATACTTAATCATATTCCAAAAAGAACTTATACCGAATGAGCTCATTGACAATCCCTTTTTTCTTCATGCACTGAGATGTTTGTGTTTTTGATGGTTAAGTTTGCAATTAAATAAAAAGAAAAACAACCAACTAATTTAGTATATATGAACAGATAAGAGAAGGGAAGTGAAGATGAGTTAAATGTTTATCACTTAAATACATGTAATTCCCTTCCAATTATCAACGAAATGATATATTTCCATTTCAGAAAAAAAGGCCTTCAAATCTTAATCTATTCCTCAAGACAGCTATCTTTTTGAATCTCACATGGTTGTCACTGATGATCTCTTTATTTTCCAGAGTTATATTTGATCATTCCTACACAAGAGAGTCAAGTAAATTCTTGAGTCTTCTAACTCCACCATGTGAATATGAAGAGTTTATTTTTAGTAAAGCATGTGATCCAGTAACTGATAATAAAAGAACTGCATATTCTGATCAAAATAAAATCTGTGAGAAACTTAATATGGAAGAGAGGTTAATGGATTTTAAGTGAGAAACAACTCTGGTGTTTTGTCATCCAGTAATAGCAAAGTTTGATGTCTTTTATCACATTGACTGATTGCAGGGACATACCCCTTTTTATCATTATCATTTATACAAAAAGGAAACATAAGAGACATTTCCCATTAGTTGGGAAATGAGATGTTGACCGCTGATTTGCAAAAGCTTGACCTCTTCCATCTACAACTTATTTCAAAATTGAATTGTGGAAAAAGAAAAGAGAGTTATCTGCTCTGAAGAGGTCAGTTTGATTGGGAATTGACTTGTCTAATCGTGGCAAATAGCATAGGTGCCTAAGACTTTTCAAGCTTACTTAGGTCTGACAAAATGCTCCTCTTACCTCATACGTAACTAAGAAAAACCATGGGAAGCAAAGCTTTATTCAGTATGTACACTCATAAGAGTCTGAACTGACATAAATGTATAAGACCAAAAGTTATATTATATTAAATAAATAAAGGAAAAGAACACAATTTTCAATAGAAGAAATGCAAACTATCAATAACCATATGAAAGATTACTCTGACTTACCAATAATAAGATAAATGCAAATTTTAAAATTCTGAGGCTCTGCCAACCACTCATAAGTTGGCAAATGTCACAGAAAATAGAAGCTTTCCTACTCTTTGATCCAGTCATCTCACTATCACTATAAGACAAGTATTCAAAAAGGTCAAAGACAGAAAATCTCTATGTACTTGATGTCTCAAAAGTCAAAAACTTAAAATTGTATTAAAACTTTTGGGAAACTGAATAACAAAACATTTATTTTTATACTTACAAAAAATCCCCCCAAAATGGAAAGTTATCCCAGAGTTCATTTCTCACCAAAAATCCACTAATGTCTTTTCTAGCTCTACATCCTGAAATCCTGTTATTTTGTCTTCATTTCCTACACTCTCCTTCTTTCAGTGAGAGTACTCTTTCATGGTAGTTGCTTTACCTCTGATTATCCCTTTGCTTTTGTTTCATATTCATCCCATCCATTCAATGTGGCTGCCCATATCCTGAGTTCTTGTTTTTCCTCACTTTTCACTATTTTCATTGATGATCTCTCATCTGCTCCCATGGTCTCAAAGATTATCTTTTTGAAGATGACTTATAAATCTACATTTTTGTTGCTATTTACTCCTTGCTAGAAAACATTTAAATCCTATATTCTCATACTCCTCCAGCAAATACTATGCCCAAATATCTCAAAGTGTTCATCTGGAAACAATGGGATGAGGTATCATTTTGCTCCTCACCAATCTCAATTCTGGAACTCACAAGGAGAGAACATCTTTAGCACACATCAGAGATGTGTCTTTTCCTAAACAAAATGGAAAGCCAGAAAGTCACCTTTGGAACTGCCATAATATTGGCCCAATTTGGATACCCATTTGAAGGTCCAGACATCCCACTCTCATCTCCAGGTATAAAGAATATATAGCCTTGGTAATCCACAAATGTATAAAGCATGTCTAGTTCTTTATTACAAAACTTTACATAACTATTAAAAACTGAGGTAAAAAACCAAAGTCAGAAGAGCACATATTTAGATTTAGAAAGGATCTCAGAAGTCATGTAGTTCATCTCTCTCATTTTCTAGATGAAGTGATCAAGGCTCAGTCAGAAGAAAAGTGACTTATCCAATGTGACACAGGAAGTGGCAACCAGGATTCTAACTCAGGTTCTCAAATTCCCAATTGAATAATCTTTCTACTAAAGTATTCAGGATCCTTTGGCAATTTTATGATGCACTCAGTACAGTGGTTCCTTGACACAAGAGTTTGATTCATTCCATGGTCAAGCTTATAACTCAATTTGCTTGTGTGTCAAATCAAATTTCCCCATTTAAATTAATGGAAATGCAATTAATCTCTTCCAAACCCCCAAAAAACAAATGAATTTTTATATGCTTTTAAATATAAAAATGTACTTTATAAATAACAAATAAATATATTTATAGATATTAAGAAAGAATGTAAAGAAATAAGCTTATTTATCTTCAAGGTCAAGTGGAGATGGTTTTCATCTCATGCATACATGTAACGCTATATTTAAATGCAAAATTGACCTTACACATTATTTATAATACTTAACTTTATTGCTAAACATAATTGCTATTTTTTACTTAATTATCATTATTTTCTTCATTGAATTTTGGCTGTCTTGTCATACTTTCCTTGATTTCACTTAGAGACCATTTCAACAAAAACCTTTCCATGGAAATTTGTTTCTTCCTCTGTTTCAGAATGTTTTGAAAATGTGTGAAACAAGTGTTGTCACACAGCTCCAAAGCATTACTTGTGGCAACTTTTTCTGGGTTTGCCTTTTCAATAAACTTTAATTTTCCCCCAAATCCTCAACATTTCCTTAATCTCCCTTGTACTGATTACCTAATCCACCTTGGGCTCCTCCCACAGATTGAAGCTTGTGATTCAAATATCCACTCATTCATTATTTAAAGCAAAAATTCCAATCCCAACTGCTCATATCTCAGATTGCTTGGGACTTAAGGTGATTGTGTATGAAGGCACCAATGTATTCGAATATAAACTTTTGCTTCTTGGACCTTTCCAAAAATGCTTTCTATGGAGACTATGGGTTATCAAAATGTAAATGTAACTAATATTTAAATGCAAAATCTTTTTCAATAGTGGAAAACGCCTCCCATATTTCTAATTTTGTAAAAGAGAACTCAAACAAAAATGAAGAAATAAAGTGAAATAGAGTATGTCTCAGTTGCCATTCTGATTCCAGCAGTTCTTTCTTTGGAGGGGGATGGCTTTTTTCATCATGAATTTTTGAGAATAATATTAGATCACTGAATTGCTAAGAATAGCTGTCATTCATAAATGTTCATGACATGCTATTACATGTGCAATGTTCCCCTGGTTCTGTTCACCTCACTTTGCAACAGTTTATGTAGGTCTTTCCAGTTTTTCTTAAATCATCCTTTTTCATCATTCTTTATAGCACAGTAGTATACCATTACAATCATACAGGACAACTTGTTCAGACATTCTCTAATTGATAGACATGTGGTCAGTTTACAATTCCTTGCCATCACAAAAAGAGCTGCTATAAGTATTTTTGCACAAACAGGTCCTCCCCCCCTTTTCTTAATCTCTTTGAGATACAGACCTTTATTATCTATCTGTGTTATCTCTGGATCAAAGGGTATACACAGGTTTAAGGTCCTTTGGACATAGTTCCTCACTCGCCACAAATATTAGATCAGTTCCCAAATCCACCACGCAGTACATTAGTATCACAATTTTCCCACATCCCCTCCAGCTTAAATGCAAAATCTTTAAAAGTTTTTTGACAATTTTTGTTTCCACTAAATGTAGGTACCCCGAGGAAAAGCCCCATTAAATAACCTTGTTTTGGAAATTCTGGATAACTCACACTAAGGCAGAGAGAAAGGCTATTTAGTTTCCTTTTCTTGATAGAGTGACTGTGAAGATAGGATTAATTCTTCCCTTGTCTATTTTTAACTAAACAAATCAAGAACTTAACTTCCCCTACTTAGTACCTTACCAGTCACTAAGTATGAGAGTTTACAAGTCACTTGCTAGAGTGGATGACAAACACAGAGGCCACTGCCTTGCCCTTGGGCAGTGCTAGGCAAATTGAAAGACTCAACTGGTTCCTGTAAAGTGGAAAAAGACAGGAAGTAATGTGGGAAAAGGATTATAAAAACTCCTGAACTTCCAGTCCAAGGGACTTCTCCTTTGGAGTTCATCTTTGGACACTCTGCATCAGTGAGCTGGACTGAAGGAGGAGACTCTTTCCCTGGATCCTACATTGGCTTGCTGGGTGACTATTTGGCCTTCCTTTCTTGGCTTCTGGAGAGATTAGTTCCAGAAAGGTCTTCCTTTCTTGATGGAAGCTGTGTTAGTGGAACCCTTGCTGAAGATATCACTTAGACTCCTGGCTTAAGACAGGATTACATGTGGAGATCAGGACCTGAGAGCCCTTGTTGGGTGGTGAGTTGGACTTCTTTGGACAGAAATTTTACGGTAACTAGTTAGGCAATATTTTCTACTTCCTACATTTCTCTCTTTTATTATATCTCTATTAAACTAAATTGTTAAGAGCAGCTAACAGACTCGTGACTTAAGAGTTAATTTTTTTAAATTGGCAACCATAATATTACTTTAGAACTTTCATATTTAACATAAAAACTTAAATTTAAATTCTCTTACAGTGATTCTGTCTTTAAACTAGTTTCCCTTTTATTGTGGGGTGTTCCCATTCATGTACCTAATTTTATTTTTGTTTTTCCTTCTTTTCTTTTTCCCTCTATTTCAAAAGGACTATAGATGTAACTATAAAAAAATCTGAATTGACCCATTTGCCCCCTAAGGCCAATAACAGATTTGATTATCAGCAACCTTCCTCATGAGTTCAAATCTGGATTCATATATATATACTAATTGTGTGATCCTGGGCAAGTCACTTAATTCTGTTTGCCTCCATTTCCTCATCTGTAAAATAAGCTGGAAAAGGAAATGGAAAATAATTCCAGTGTCTAGGCCAAGAAAACCCCAAATGGGATTAAGTCTGAAATGACTTAAATGACTGAGAAACAACAATAACAACAAAACCCTTTGTTCCCTTTCCTAAAATATGACAAGCTTGTTGTCCTACTTCCAAGGCAGACTGCCTATAGCTTGTGATCTAGTAGAAAGCAACCTTGTTTTCCTTCTACTTAATCTTATTTTATTTCTACTGATAGAAAATGGCTTTCAGTCAGTGCTCACTTAACTAATCTGAGTAAAGCTTTTTATTGACTTGTACCCTACTGTAAGCTGTGAATCTTTTCTTCTATGACATGCACAAGGTGAGCTGCCCTGATTACCTTTTTTTCCCTTTACTCACTTGCACAATGAATATCCATTCAGTCATATTGTTCCCATTTTGGAAAATTATTTTGAATGCTTCTCAAAATAAATGCTTGCATTTGGTTTATATACACAAGCACATGTACACATTTAATGGCATCTCAAAGAGGGATGAGCTTAACCTTTCATTCCTCCTAAAATACATGCTTTTTATAAGACATATGAAAGGACTAGATTAATAGGGATTATTTTTCAGGCAAAAAATCCTCACAACATTTTAGAACACTGTCATCAGCCTCCAACAATGCTATGAAGAGAGTTGTTGATACTAATAAGCAATAACAATGGCATTTACATGTCTTCCTTCATCAACAGTTTGAAAATATACTATAAAAGATTCCATTCATTTCCCATGTGTAACTATCTCAAGGGAAAAATGGAAACCATTTAACAGTTGGCCAGCAGTTTGAGACAGGAAGTAAAGAATGTATTTCCCAACTGAAACTGCAGGATACCAAATGTAATGATCTCATTTAGAATTCATTTAGGACACTGGATCTACTTAGTGCCGCAAGGCTTGAAAAGTGGCATGGGGTCTGTACTGATCACTAAATGATCTGAACCTCCATTTTCAATCTATACTGCAACCAGAAGTTGCCCAAGGCAGTGCCATCATGTGATGTTTAAGCACTGAATCACTGTGGAATTTAACCTGATGGTCCACATGCACAGAGAAATGACAAAATAACCTATAAATGCACTGAGTGAATCTCTGATGATAGTGATGATATGTCCTAACACCCAAGCACCAAATGAATTCCACCATGCATGCATATTCCCAACTTAGTGTAGTACGCATGGCAAATTCACTGGCTCAGAAAATAGGGGCAAATTTAAATATACAGTTCTTGAAGCATTGCATGAACAGAACTCAGCTAACAAGTGAACTGCCTCCAGAATCACATACAAAACTTGTTTTCTGATTGTTTGCATTTGCCATAGCTGCAGCAGAAAAGGACCAGCTGCTATTCTTAACTACTATCACTTCAGCTTGGGTCAGCCATCAAACCCATGATAGAGCAGCAGGCAATAAGAAGCTACCTCCAGGAGCCAAGCATCCAAAGCAGAGGTAAGACACCAGAATGGCAGATCTCTACCCTACTCAAGGCCCGACAAGCTATAACTCTAAGCAGGTGTCAGGTGTTGTGAGTAACAGAGATAAACAATCTTATTTTTATGCTAAATTCAGCTGGAGTCATGGACAGCAATAGATGCATGAACATTACTCCCAAAGTTATAGAAAAATTGATGGAAAAATATAAAATAAAATTTGTTCTATTAAAAATGTTACAGATAAATTTATAGTGATGTAATTGCATCTAAGAAAAGTTCCTGCAGATGCCATGTAGTCATATCCGTTTTGGCACATGCAAAAATAGTTGATAAAGATTTTCTCTATGCTTAAAGGCAGGCTCTTGCCTTCAAGAAGCTTTCATTTCACTGGCGGGATATGGCATATGCAGGGACAAGTATAGACAATATCATGTGAGGAGGGATTAAAATCTGTATTATAAGAAGCATAACGATATCAGTGATTAATGATTCAAGGTAAATAAAACACTTCCTCTTCCCTTGGTACTATATGTAAAGAAAATGGCAAGTTTTGAGAACAAATTAGAGGAAGGAAAGAAAAGTTAAGATGCGGAGTAATTTGGAGATTGTCTTTCCCTATCTCTACAGTACATATTGAATAACCAAAAAGTAGTGTTGTCCAGATGACAACTCAAAGGTAGCTAATAGGATAGGGAAAGACAAGAGAAAGATGAGAACCCAGGGATATGTTGGAGCCAGTTCAAACAGGTTGATGAAAGCCACTGTTAAAATTTCAGTGTGAGCATTTATGCCTCAGAAATCAGATAACCTCCAAATTATAGCTTGTTAATTGTCTACTCCCATTTTAGCAAACCTTTGGCACATGTACCAGAAGGGGAGCACGAGCACAGAGTTTACCAGAGTTCATTACTAGAAAGCCAGAGGAATGTGGGGTGGGGCTGTTCCCCTCCCCCTCTCCACACAGTTTGCAGTTCGGGCACTTAGTCTCTAAAATGTTTGCCATCACTGGTCTAGACCATAAGCATCAAATATGTGAGCTGTTGGAAGAAGTCTACACCTGATCAGAATGTAATTAGGAAATATTTAACAAAACAAAGTACAATAAAACACATATAATGCTAATATGTGACTTTTTAAGTCAATACGTGTTCCACAAGCATCCTTATATATAGGGTTTGGTGTCATTCATTTCTATTTGTGTTTAAACCACTGATCCAACTTATAGAAGTGAAGTAGACAATGTTAATATTTTGTTTTAACCCTAAAAGTGTGTTGCATGCATTTTTTTCAGGGATGGATATTTGCCAGGATACCTCCATGAGAACCAAAACTTTCTAAATGATGTCTACAGAGGACTCTCTCTTAGAAACTGGAGATGTAATGCCAGATAGAAAACATTTTCTATGTGACTGACTATAAGGCTCCATTCCATGTTGCTTTTCTTTTTTTTGATTTATATTCTAAAAATCCACACTGTGATTTTTTCCAAAAAGCTGTCTTTGTATATCTTCTGCATGATGCACTGAGTTACAGTGTTCATGGAAGATAAAATTAATCTGAGGACACAAGAAGACAAGACATCATCAAGAAATGGGGGCATTCTTGGCAATAAGCTTTCATATTTCCCTGAAAAAATAGAAAAAAGGATGATGTTGGTGTGGGGTTGAATTAAGTTCATTCAGAAAGCTATCCCCTGCAGAAGCTGTAATCCATTAGAAAGCAGAAGGAGACAAACGCTTGAGGAGAAGCCATCTGAGAAAGTTTTTTACAAAGTAAAAGAGCTTCAAAAGTGGTAATATAGCTTGAGTCTGAGCCATGGGACTCAATCAATTAAGACGCATTTATCAGATACTATGTGCTAGGATGTGGAAATATAAAGACAAAAGGGGAAAAATCCCATTCCCTTTCCTATAGAAGACATAGCATGTATACATATAAATAGAGAAGATACAAAATGAATGCAAAGTCATTTCATAAGGGGAAGCATTAGCAACTAGGGTAGAGGGACTGGGAATGATCTCATGTAGGAGGAAATGGCACCTGAGAGTTTATCTCCAAAAACTTCAGGCAATTCCAAGAGGTGGAGATGAGGCAATAGGTCATTCACAGATGAGGGACGGTTTGTACAAAGGCCTGGAGGTGGGACAGGGGATATTGAATGGAAAGAAAGGCAAGGAAACTAGTTTGATCAGCCTTCAGATCATGTGAATGGATGTAATATACAATATTTCACAAAAAATGGAGGCTGGAGACCCTGCAAAAGTCTCAGAATTTATCGTTTGGTCTTGGGGTAACAAAGAGCCCCCGGAACTTTTCAATCATGAGGGGCATGGTCAAACCTGTGCTTCAAGAATGTCAGTTTCACAGCTGGGTAGAAGATGGATTGGAGAGGGGAGAACCTATAGGCAGACAAGCCAGTTAGGCAGGTACTCTTCAGGCAATATGGCCTTTAAAAAGCTGTGGTTGTGTGAATGGAGAGAAAAGACCACTCATGAGAGATGCTGGGGACTTCATGAGCTCCCATGGATATACTTTCTATTAACAATTAGTCAGTAGATTTAGTAAGTTCTTAAAAACAACACTGACTTAAATAGCACAAGAGCTACAGTTTGGATCCTCCAAACCCAGAGTGCATTCTATGATGAATATACAAAGAATCCAGGGGGAAAATAGGTGCAACTGTGAAGAACAGTGGGAGTGAGGGACACAGGCATGGAATGTGGCCATGGGAATTTATTACTCTGGAACTATAGGGATTCCTTGGCTTTCTCTTCTAAACCATTACAAAATCTACTTCTTAATGAGGAGTCAGCATCAGTGATGAGTTATTGAAGCAGTCTATGCTCTGAAGGCAAATTCATTATTTCTTCTAGCCTTTTCATAAATGACTGACATCTTCAAAACCTTATACTGGTCCAAGGTGGGTAATTCTTCACCTGAAAGGAATCAGGCCTACCTTTCAATGTCTCTGTCTTTATTCTTCTGACTTTATATAATACAGAAGTACACAGGGCACACACACTTACAAGTGCAATTGGTAACAAGTTATCCCTAGTGAACATAAACATAAACATTATAATCATAAGCAAAGCTATTCTTATCTCAGGTTCTATTAAATTTAAATAAGTATAGACATTTGATTTGAAGTGGAAGTGATCAGACAATCATGGGAGCATCTATGTATGGTGGATGTCTTAAAAATACCACTCTGATGGACCCATGAGTTCATCAATGGGGACATTCCCTCCAACTGTGCCAATAAAACTCACTCATGCTTGCCCATCCTGTGCAGCTCTTACCCCAGGCCTCCCCTAAATCAGCCATGGGGCTATTCTCAACAAGTGAGGGACTTTCTTCAAGTTGTCTTGAGGTTATGTGGATCCTGATTCACCATAAAAATAAACAAGGACAACCTCCAGGAAATAATGTTATTAAAGTATACTGTTAACCAGGAACCAGCAGAGGCTTCTTACAGTGTATATGATCAGTTAAAGGGGCTGTCCATTTCATATGCCTTTAGCTTTCTTTTCAATATTTCAGAAATATAAATGAATGGTCTCTATTTCCTAAGTCCATTTGGAGCAGTGAAGTTCCTATGACATGCAAGGAACAGGCTTTTTGAGGTAGCTCCCACAACTGAAGAAGGGCGTTCCAATCCTCTTCCATTCTCTAAATAACAGCCCTACCAAGCTAATGTAACAACTGGAAACCTCACTTTGACTCAACTCTTAATGCAGTTTCAAAGAGTAGACATATGGAAGAAATGACTATGTGTTTAGTTAATTAATACCAAGTAAAGAGGAAGGTTCAATAATAGTGGATATCTCAGGTGTTTCATTTACTAAAATGGTTTTTAAAATGTCTAGAGATAGAAAAATTTTGATCATTATACTCTCTAACCAGCTTTGGGTCACACAGGACCACTCGAGCTCATGTCTTAGGGGATTTGCCCATTTTTCAATGGAAAATCCTTATGAAGCACATAAAAAGGAAAGCTCCAAGCTACAAATGAAACTAACAGAAAGCATTTGGGAAGCAAGAAGAGGAAAACAAAGATGATTCTTGGCCTAAGGTCTAGTTTCCTCTGATGGTTAAATGAGATGCATGGTTCTTGTAGGACTTTGTGTTAGTTGTGTACATCTCAACACTTCCACCATAAAAAGATGTTGTAATAATTCAAATTAGAAAACCCATATCTATATCCCATGTCAGTGGATGAGCACATAGTACTAATTTGAGCTCTAAGAAACATATAGGAATTTTATTTTGTCATCCAAAAGATACTACCTGAGCAAAAATATTAGCAATTTCTCCATAGGCAATACACAAGATCTGACCTAGAAGAGCTCCATTTTATTCTTTTCAGTTCCTGCTTTTTTGGTCTCATAATTAGGGGCTACAAATTGGTGCTACCTTTGAAACTGGATTCTGACATTGAGACAATGTTCCAAAATGAACTGCCCATATTATGCCCAAGACCGAAGGGACCAATTTTGGCAACTTCTCTTGTGGGGGTAACTAGGATTATTAGACAAATGTCTGAAAAGGGATTTACTACAGCTGGAATGGGAATAGGCACTCTTGGATGCCGTGAAACACAGTACTTCACTGTAAAAGATTCTTAGCTATATAATGAAAATTACAAAGTAGTAGAACATCTGATTTAATCATAACCATTTCAGCTAACATAGACATGGAGACAAGAAACAACACAAGGGGAAAAAACCCAAACTGTGAGTAGATCCAGGATCCTAATTTACATCCAAATCGACTCCTTTGGTTTGGATTGGTCCAATACTTATACCTAGATGAGGTCTGTTTCTAGAGGCCCAGAACTGGGTCCTCAGTGCCCATTACACCACAGGAGATTTCTTCTTTATATCTACTACAATGTTTCTGGGAGGAAAGGATGACCATTGACTTAAGAATGAACCCAAGCCCTATCTGAGCCCTATTTGATCGATATTACTAAAGTCACTAGGACTGTAGTAGCCTGAATTTCCAACCAAAATGTGGCACTTGTGGCAAGATGGAAATCTTGGGAAGGAAATTAAATTATCTCCTCTGACAGAAATATCAAGACAAATGACTAGATAAGTGAAGTCTGGCAGGTAAATAGCAAAGTGTGGAGGGCCAATCTCTCCTATGAAAGAAAATGTCTGGGTTTTTGATAAAGGATGCTTGTGCTGAAGAGACCAGATGGTCCACTCTCTTATATCAGAGGTAATATATGGCAGCCCACTAAAATCAACCTCCCACCTACCCTTCCAAACTACTTCATGATATCTCCTTTCATATATTCTCCATTCAAGTTAAACTGACCTGCTAACTATTCCTTTTGTACTATATTCCATCTTCCACTTACCACCCTTGTGACTCTCTAGGTGCCACACAGAGAATGCACTCCTTCTTCACTTCTGCCTAGTAGAATCTTGAGATTTCTTCAAAGCATGTATCAGATTTTTTTCTTGATTGGTCTGGTCATCACTCAATGCTAGCCCTATTTCCTCATTGAAGTTCCTTTGTCTTTTTCATCTCTATTACGACGTTTGCCACAGAAGTGATCAGGTGACCACTGATCAAATAAATGAGTGAAGATGCAAGCATAATAATCAGTCCAGATCAACTCTCTCACAGAAGGCCTGGGCCGTAGGGAACAATGAGGGTGGGATGGCAGTAAAAATGCCAACACCCTCCCAAAATGTAGAATTGTAGTGAGGCACCTGAAATATCATAATGCTCTCTGAACACTAAATTAGGTGAAGAGAGACAAAGATCCTCGAAAGAAATGTTACTTCCTGGTGAAAGGAGCTTTGGAATATCAGTGAAAAAGCCCTCACACTAGAAAGCCAGGGAGAGTTCTGCAAATGTCTTCCCATCCTATGGGCCAATCCAACTTGTCAAAAAACATCAAAATCAAATGCTAGAGCTTTCTGCTGCCGGGTTGAGCAAACTGTTTTCTCTGAATAATTGGAAACGCTTCAGAAAGGTAAAGAAGGTGGCCAGCACAACAGAAAATGACCACAAAAGAACAGCTGGAAAGAGGTCAGGGAGCAGAATGAAAGTGAAAGCAAACAAATGGAAATCAAATCCACTGAGCCATGTGCATAACACATAGACTGACTTTTGGTTTTCTGCATAAGAGAGATTGGATCCTATGAAGCACACATAGGGATCAACATGCAGGGACTATCCCTGCAAACATATGCTGCAATTACAAGCAACTTCCTAGGCTGAAGCAGAGGAGGCTATATGAGGAAGAACTGCCCAATGAGCTAGGTAGGGTCCACTGAAGGGACCTTAAAATGGAAAGTCTGTCTTTTTCTCTGCCTCTGATTATCCAAGTGGCATCATATGATACTGGGACTTCCCATAAGAGGTCCAAGAAGAGTGACCTTCTCCACTAGACACTTGAAGTGGAGATTAAGATTAGCAAGCTTGAGCCTGGATATCTGGCTTCTTTGCTTTATGTTTCTTTAACTGATCACAGGTAACTGAGCAGCCATCCTAAAACGGATGTGATCAGCCGAGAAGAGAGTTCTATGAGTTTGAGAGATCAGGAGATCCTGGGTCCTCAGTGGCAGCTACGCTGCAGAAGATTTCCTCTTTATATCCCCTATAGTGTCTCTGGAAGATGAATATTGGCATGGGAATGAGCCCAAGCCCTATTCTAGTTTGTTAGAAGATATGTCCATGTAGGGAATTGCTTGGACAGCACAAAGTCAGATGAAATGCAAAATGCCTGCTCAGTAATCTCACAGATTATCTACTGAGAGATATAACCATTATTATGTTTCCCCTGCTACTTACATATTTGTTAATGTTTAATAGAGTTTATTTTGTGTTTAATATTTCTTTTTTGTGGAGGAAATAAATAGCTGTCCTATATATGAGTGACACTGTACATTGAATACCTTTCTACTTTCCCTCTTAGGAAAACATTATACAAGAGCCAAGACCTAAATTTCAACAGTGAGGCATGATGGTCTGGCTCGTTTAGAATCAAATACAGTCTGCATATGTGTATCCAAAGCTGAGAGAGGCCCATTAGTAGAGAGAGGAAAAGTCTAGCCACCCCCCATCCCACTCCTTCAGTCTGGGGCTCAGAAGTTAGTGTTATACCCATTTTAGTGTTCAAAATGTATCATTTAAGTGAGGTAGCTTGTGTACAGAGTAGGACAGGACTAGGTTTGGAGTCAGGAAGACCTGTTTTCAAATATAACCTTTTATATTTACTAGCTGTGTGCCTTCAGGCAAGTCACTGAGATTTTTTGTAAGTCAGACAACTCCCCAGGATTTATCTACTCATTTATAGAGGGCTCTGATCTGCATCGTTGGTGGAGAAGCCCTATGCCAGGGGAGGGCATTTTTTGATGAAATCACCCATCCTCTGCATATTCACGTATGACCCATATATCATATAAATCTTTGGTCTCACAAGGGACCCTAAAAGAAACCCAAATCAAAGGACAGATGCTCAACTCTGACCGTCCTTTCCATTCCATGGTAAATATGGTCAGCATTTGATAAGTCTTAATAAATGTTACATATAAGGAAGGGTTGGCGCCAAGGCCCAGCCTCTCCTCTTTTGAAATGTATCAGTCTCCTAAAATAAGATTATGTTTGTGTTCAATCAAATTCAGATGGTATCCCTCATAAGTCTGCCATATCCTTGAACTAATGTCAAACACTAGAGGGTGAGAGGAAAACAGCACATACTCTTCAGAGAATTTACTCCCACTAAAAATAATGCCCAATTATGCTGATTTTGTGCTGCTTTGTCAGAGTTACTGACCCACTCCTTGGTTTTGCTCAAAGAAAGCTCTTGCAAAAGGAAAAACTGGTATTCCTGCAAAAGCGGTTTGGTCTCCTCACATTTAAAGGTTGATCACACTGCTATCAAGACTTGCACCTCTGTGTTTCCTTTGCTAAATCCAAACCAATTCTCCCCCACTTTTGATCTAACTCTTGATTTACTGCTTTAATGAGGAGCAACCTTTCCCATTTTATGATGTTTTCTAATGATTCATTAGATGAGTTGCAGGCCCCACCTTGGGAATCAATAGCCTTTGCTTCACATATGAATCTGATCCCCACGTCAGTCAAGAGAATGATTGATCATAGATTAAGAGTTGGAATCAATCAATCAACAAAAGCATTTATCAAGTATTTACTATAGGCCAGGTATTATCCTAGACTCTGTAGATACAAGTATAAGTCCCAAGTCCCATAACTCTAAAACTGGCTCTACTGCCACCACATTGCAGAGATGCTATTTTAATGATTAAGCTCCAGGTATGCCAGGTACAAAAAAGGAAGGAAGGAAAAAAAACATTTACTATGTGGGAGGCACTGTGCTAAGTGCTTTACAAATGTTATCTCATTTGATCCAGACAACAACTTGGTGAAGTAAGTACTATTTATTAGTAGCTCCATTTTACTGTTGAGGAAACTGAGGCAGAGGTTAAGTGATTTGTCCAGGATCAAATAGCACATAAATGACAAAATACTATTACTGTACTCTAAGACATGATGGGCAAATGATTTAAGAAAAACACAGAATAATGCAAAGTGAAATGAACAGAATCAAGAGAACTGTGTAAACAGTAACAATAATATTGATCACTGAGTAACTGTGAAAGACTAAGCTATTGTGAGTAATATGAACATTCAAATAAACTACAAAAGTCTTATGAAGGGAGATGCTATCCACTTCCAGAGAAAGAACTGACAAGTAGAAGAATATATTATATGGTTACACATACACACACACACACACACAAATGCTGCTCTTCTCTAATGTGGGGCTAGGAGGGAGAGAGATAAAAAGAAAGAAAAGAAAAAAATAGCTAGTATCTGGGGCTGGATTTGATTTAAGCTCTTCCTGACTATGCCCAGGGTTATATTTACCATATCATCCAGTTTCATTTCATATTATTCTCCTTCACAAACTCTTCATTCCATTCAAATCAGCTATTAGCTGCTTCCTGTATTGACAATTTCATCTTTCTCTTCTATGACTTTGAACAGTTTTTCTCTTAGGCCTAGAACCCATTCCTTCCTCACTTCTTTTTAAAAGGACATTTTGTGAAGAGAGACAAAAGAATGATGAAAAGGATATAGATGCTCATGGGACAAAATTTTAAAAAATTAGGAATCAAAAGGAAATAGAAAATTCAGACCTATTAAGTAATTATTATCTTTTAAAAATAAGTAATTGGAAGAAGTCAAATAAGGACGAAACAAAATCTTAGAATATGCATAACTTGAGAAAGAATTTCCTTTTTTTAAAGTTTATTTAATTGATTTAGAATATTTTCCCATAGTTACATGAATCATGTTCTTTCTCTCCCTTCCTCCGACCTCCCTATCATAGACAATGAGTAATTCCACTGGGTTTTCCATGTGCCACTGATCAAGACCTATTTCCATATTATTAGTATTTGCATTAGACTGATCTCTTAGAGTCTCCATTCCCAATCATATCCTCATCAAACCACATGATCAAGCAGCTGTTATTCTTTTGTTTTTCTTCTGTGTTTCTGCTCTCACAGTTCTTTCTCTGGATGTGAATAGTGTTTTCTCAAAAGGCCCTCAGAACTGTCCTGGATCATTGCATTGCTGCTAGTAGAGAAGTCCATTACATCCGATTGTGCCACAGTGTATCAGTCTCTGTGTACAATGTTCTCCTGGTTCTCTCCCACTCTGCATCAATTCCTGAAGGTCATTGCAGTTTACATAGAATTCCTCCAGTTTATTATTCCCTTGAGCACAATAGTATTCCATCACCATCAGATACCACAATTTATTCAGCCATTCCCCAATTGAAGGGCATCTCCTCATTTTCCATTTTTTTGCCACCACAAAGTATGTGGCTATAAATATTTTTGTACAAGTCTTTTCCCTTGTGCCCTTTGGGAATAGTTCCAAATTGCCCTCCAGAATGGTTGGATCAAAGAATTTCCTTTTTGATAGGGACCGATTGGACAACTATAAAGGAGTTTGGAGCAAATTAAGTTTGAATCAAAATCTTACCCTATATACCATAGTATTCTCAAAATGAATACTAGGCATGAATAGTGAAGGTCATTATCATTCAAAAAATTAGAAGAAAACCATTCACAGGTATGTCTATAGGAAGAATTGTTGGCCAAACAAGGCATAGAAGTGATCACAAAAGATAAAACCAATGATTTTAATTCAGTGAAAATGAAAAAAAAACCTTTTGGACTAAAAAAAAATCAGTAATTAGGATAAGAAGGAAACCTTTCCATTGGGAAATCTATCTATACTATACTTTATTACATATACATATATAATTTCTCTGATAAGAGTATGATATCTAAGATATAAAAGGAATAAACACAAATTTGGAGATCAGTCTACATTCCACAATGCACAAATGGTCAATGGACATAAGTAAACAGTTCATAAAAGAACTTTGAAGTATTCATAATTATATTAAATATTTATATATGGGGTTTCGTGGGATTAAGCATTAGTGAACTAAGACTTTTGGGACATCTGGCATTATAACAAAATATAGCAGAGAATCATTTAGAGCATAGCCCAGGGAAAGCAAAAAATACACCCTAGTTAGTACCAGGAAAACATATAAAACCGAAGGATCCTGATCTTCCTTCAGCTCTTTCTACTTTCTTTCTTTCCTTTCTTCCTACCACTCTTTTTCTCCCTCTTGCTTTTTCTCACACATATATCAGAATGAAAGGCATCATGGCACAATGAAAAGAATGCATTCAGAGGGCCCAAGTTTAGATCTCACCTCTGATACTTATTACCTGTGTGACCTTTGAAAAATCACTTAACTCCCCACTCCAATTTTTATTTTGCCACTTTACCCAGGCAGACAGAAATGATGACTGAGGAGTGAATGAAAGGTAAAGCACACATATTTGTTTGGCTGAAATGAGAAAATGGGCTCTTACTGTTTTTATGCTTTGTGTCCTCAGCATAGCAGATAGAAATAGGAACTCTGCCCTAGGTGGATATGTTGAACACTCTATCATCTCTATCCACTAACCACTGGCAATCTATTCACACTGGATCCAATAGCAACTTTGATCAAGGTGGATACATGGAGCCTTAAAGTCACCTTTATGAGTCTGAGAGGTTCAGAAGTTCTAGATCCCTCAGTCAGAGGTGACTAGAAGCAGAATGAAAGCTCTCCTTTCTTGGGGAAAGTGACAAAGAATAGCAAGAGGAGCCCTAAGCTCTGGCCAGGCTCGACAGAAGATGTTCACTTTGAAGAAGACAATACAGAGCTGAGAAAAAAAAGGAAAATTGCCTATTTAGCAGTCATGCATCCTGCTTCATGCTTTGACGGTGTAATGCCTCAGACTCCCAGGAGAGAATATCAGTAGTTACAAGTTCCCATATCATGTTCTGAACTTTTATCCATGTAAGTACTTGTGTGCTTTTGGTGTTTAGCATTTCTTTTATGTGGGAGAAATAAACAGCTATCCTAAATCTGATTCATCTTGTACACTGAATACCTTTCTGCTCCCCACTTTGTGGAAGGACCAAGAAATGAACCAAATCTAAGCTTTAAACAATTTTTGCCCTGGGCACTGGCATGGGGTATAAAGATCCAAGGAGTTTGAGAAAAAGCCTAACCCCTTTCAGTAAAGGCCTGTCTCCCCCAAGACCAAAGGCAATCTATTTGCATATGCCAACAAAGCACAATAGATACAAACCTATTAGTGGAGCAAGAAAGTACTTCAGTATCCTGGGTTGGGCAGTTACTACCACAAATAAAAATCAAGTTTTCTTTTTTATTGTAATGATGAATGTGAATTTAAAATTGAAAAAGAAAGTGACTAGAAGGATGGTAGTGTCATCAAGAGAAGCAGGCAGAATTAGAGGAAAGGTGAGTTTAAGGGAGTAGATAAGCATTCCTTGGAAAAGGCTCACTGATCAAAAGGTCATTTGATTTCAAATAGCAGAGATCAGTTTTAACAAGTCATCCATAGTCTCTGGCCCAGCATCTCTGCTGACCATATTTTGGCAAGATGGTAGAGTCTGTGGCCATGGAAGAGTGTGCTGTTAAATAGCCTAAATGGCACCTTGGCTCCTTAATGCCTTATTTGGACCAACAAAGCTAACCCATTACAAAGACCTGGGTTTCGGTTCCAGAAAGACCTAGGATTTTGCCCAGAATGTTTGTCAATCACTGCCTCACTTAAGACAGTAGCAGACCCCTTTAAAGGATTTCCTTCAACCAGGTGGTCACCATTCATATGCTAAAATCATACAAGACTCTCTGAAAGATGTAATGAAAGAGATGACTTTGTTCAATGACCCAATGGTTATTAGTATTTGGGGGAATAAAGCATGTAGAGTGAGATTTACAAGATGCATTTAACACCATCATGGAGGATGTACAGCCTAGAGTCAAAATCAAAGGGAAATTCCTTAAAATGATGAGGTCCTCTAGGTGTATGAAAATGATATTATTGTGGCCTGAATAAACTCCAGAACACTGGAGAGACTCAAGTGAGATTTATAATCACTCAAAGTTTTGCCTACTCTTGTCACAGAAAGAACCAAGAAGGTAAAGAACTCCTATCGAACAGACTTTGATATGCAGTTAGACAAACAATCTAAAGATCTTATATATCAGTATATGTGAAATGGGGGTCTGGTATGTGTCCACAGTGAGTGTCTTAGATGCCAGCTCCATTTGGAAGTCACCAGGGAGAGGAAGGAGTCTCCCAACATAGAGAATGTTAGGGAGTTGCTTTGGAGAGAACTGTGATGACATGAGTAATAAAGGAGAGAAAGACTTCTGACCATGCAAAGACATTCCACAACTAGTTTTGGTTAGCTAAATCCATGTTAACAAAGAGACCCTTGGGCTCCAGAGGCATTTTAAAGGCCTTTCAACTTCAGCTGCTATAACTTTGCCTTGATACTCTTGGAGTTCCGTGTTCAGTGAAGGGGACTGAGCCAATAATCTTTTGAGTTCAAATGGTTCAGAGGGCTCCTAGGCATCTTGGCAATTTAGTGTGCAGGTATGAAGACATCACAGCATCAATGCCTTGAGGAATAAAGAGTGACCTTCTGGTCCCCAGCCCAGGAGCAGATGAGACAAGGATTCATCTAGCAGTGATCCTGCCTCTGGATGTGAACTTGGGAGGTCAATACTAATTTGAATTGATCTAAGTTGAGTCTGCTCTCCCTTGAGATTAAAAGGCTATAGGAGAGCCATGCCTCCGAAGTAGTGAGGGCTGGGGAGAGTGTTCATAGTTCTTGCAATAGCCACAAAGTAAATACCCTTTTGTGAAAACTATCCGATGTTAAGAGGTTAATTGGAACAGAAACACTAGTTCCAAGACTCCATGAAAATGGCGGGGACATAGTTGTTGGGAGCTTAATCCAATGGCAATAGAATGATACCCTACAAATCCTTCAGGGTGACCAAATGCCCTAAGAAAGAAATGTATCCTGTATGACTCTGGAAGAGTGAGCAAGAGCTAATTTGCTACATGTAAGGGTTCATCTGGGATAAAGCTGAGCCATTTCCTTTTGTGGAAGTGACTGAAGAGATCCTCTACACAGCACTTTAAAATTTGAATTGCCTAGTTTGTGGGATCTTAGAGAAATTGTTAAAAAATGTCAAAACAACAACAAAACCCCTCAATTAGGTTATAGAGGTACAATTCATTTTTTTTTGGGCATTTGCTCCTTCACAAGTTAGTTTTTTTGAGATGATTTTGCAGGCTGTTGAATTGATTTGCTGAACATTGAAGTACTGTTACTTCTATTACTAAATCCTGTTTAAGTACTGATATTGAATCTACTACGACAAATAAGGAATTATATCACTAGAATGCTACTTCCTCATGGAGACATCCTTATAAATTTTTTTTCACATTTCAAACTGCTTATAATTGTGAGATCTGTATATATACTGCAGCAGGGTAGAATTTACCTGTATACCAAGTAAGCAACCTGTAATGCTTCATTCCTTTTTGGGGGAGCCTTGCCCATTTCTGACCTTGCTTGACCTTGTTTTGAGCCTACTTGGCCTGTGGAACACATACACAATTCCAATTCATTTTCCCTGGCATTGGCAGAGATAGCTAAAGAGATTTTTTGATACCTTTCTGAATAAGGACCCAGAATAAATCCAACAAGGTGGATGTGTTCACCCTTAGAGCTAACTTTGTGAATTTAGGGAATTCTGAAGTTCCTGTTCCCTTGGTCAGAGTTAACTTGAAGTAGAAAGAAGTTTCTCCTTTCTTGGAAAAGGGGACCCAAATCATAGCCTGGATTGTCACGGGACATCCACTTTGAAGAAGACAATGCAGAGCTGATTAATGTAACAACGTTCAGTCATGGATCCTATGATATGCTTTGATAATGTGATGCCTCATTACATTATAACAGTAATGTATATATAACAGTATAACAGTAATTACAAGTCTGAGCTCTTTTCAGCATAGAGCTTTTGGTGTTTAGCATTTCTTTTATATGGGAGAAATAAACAGCAGTCCTAAATTTGATTCATATTGTCCACTCAGGGGACACCTTAGACATTCGCAAACATGGCAGAGGATACCTGGGGAGAGTCAAATATCTTCTAGGTCATCTACAGGGGGAGAGGTTCTATCCTAGATCTGAGATTGGAGCCAGAGCATAGACTCAACACATGCATCTTGGCTTTTTACTATAGACAAAGATCTGGACAGAGGATTGAGCAGGAGGAAGGGAAGGGCTTGTGTTTTGTTTAGAAAACTGTCATTGTTAATGACTCCAAGCTTCTCCCTGAAACAAAGACCCGTATTTTCTTGTAATACTACATGGCTGTGAGACACAGAATCCAAGGCTTTCAAGAATTAAAGTTGGGAGTCACCCAAAGGAAAAAGTGAAGGTGTACAGTGAAGATGAGTAAATGACAACATGATAACAACCTTGCATTGAGAATGGGGAGTGGCGTAAAGGCTACCATCAGTTAGCTAGTCAACTAGCTTTTTTGAGTCACTTACTATATGTCAGATACTGTGTGAAGTACTGGAAATACAAAGAAAAGCAAAAATATAGGCCATGCCCTCAAGGAACTCAGATAAATGTATAATAAGAAAAGACAATGGACCAATGGACAACTCAGAGACTCTATCCATGTGAGCAGAATATCAAGAGAACAAGATGAAGGTCCTTAGCCTATTGTAGAGATTCCTCTTCCCCATAGGATGTTAAGGCCAAGCAAAAGGCATGTATCAGTGGAGGGTGTCCCCACCTCAAAGAGATCACATATCCATCAAGTAATGAGGTTGTTGACAATAAATCCAAGGTCCTCATCTGTTTTCAGGCATAGCATGAGTTCGATCACTGCTGAACAAGTGACTGGCAAAGTCTCTTTGGAGAACAATTTCCTCCAGGCTTTAGCAATCCCTCAGAACACAGTAAAAGCCTATATAAACTTAATGTGATAAGGAGAAGGGGTTAAGAGCCATGCCCAGGGTCACAGAGTAACATGTGTCAAATCTGGGGTTCAGATTCATGTTTGTTGACTGGCAAGCAACAAGCACTGAAAGTATCTCCAAAAGCTAATCCAGAAGTCCAGGGCATTAAAAGAAGTGGACCACAAAGGTTTAGGATCTGCATTCACACCAATAACAAACTTTTTTCCTTTTATTCCTCTTGACTTGCCTGGGATGGTTTTCCTTATTCCGAGGGAGCTCACAGAACTCATTCATGATAAACAATAAGCATCATGGGTATTGCCACCTTGGTACTTGCCAAAAGGAAAATGAATAATCCAGAGTTTGTTTAGCCACAGGGATAGGCATTTTTGCCATTAGCAGAGAGAAGAACTTTGGCTGGGTGAATGAGGCCTGCCAAACTCCATTCCATGAAGCCCAAGTGGGAATCTCCCTCACTGTGTGCACTCCAAGTAAATATCTGCATTTGTGCAAATATGTTTTAATATTCAGGAGGAAAGGGTATTATGTGGGATACTTGCCATTTTCCAGTAATTATGAAATAAACAAGCTCTGCAGGGTACTGTATAATTAAAACCTTTGTTTAAAAAAACATGATTAATCTACATTGAATTTAGAAGTTAAACTCCATTGTTTCTTGAATCAGCTCTATGAAATTCACAAGTAGAGAAACCTTTAGAACAGTGATACCACCCTAGAACTGGGGGCGGTAGGGGCAAAGGGGACACCATATTTAAACTCAGTCTTGGGCAAAAAGAAACAGATTATTAAGTAAAAGTGCTTGGCTTCCAGTCTTTGGACATTTGTGCTTGGGTGGACAACACAGAACAAATATCTTTAGTAAACAGAACCCTATACTCTCTAAACAAGTTTGCCATCTCCTATAGACAGCTCACTTACTCCTTTGAACATGTTCTTCTCTCCATTTGGGAAGACCCATCCATCCTTCCTTCTTTCCTTTCAATAAATGGATCCATCTTGTTTCCTTCAAGTCTTGGCTTAAAATTTAGCCCCTCCGTGAAGCTGGCTCTGACTCATCAAACAATCTTACTCTATTCAGTCTCATGGCCACAGTTCATGATATCAACTTGAAATAAACAAGCTCTGCAGGGTACTGTATAATTAAAATCTTTGTTTAAAAAACCATGATTAATCTACATTGAAGTTCAAAGTTAAATTCCATCATTTCTTCTACAAAATTCACAAGCAGAGAAATGTGTTCCAACCTTTAGAACAGTGATGCAGCCCCAGACTGGGGGTGGTGGGGGTGAGGGGACACAATACCTAAACCTGTCACTGGATTTTTGATGGTGCTTACATTTCTTCCACTTTCTACACTGAAATCACTTGGCCCAGCAGTGGTTAACTGGAACAAGGATGGGAGCCAGAATCTAGTCACAGCATTCATTCATGGTTGCAGGATATGGTGGAAGGAATTCTCAATCTGAAAGGACAGGACTTCCCTGGGCTTTAGTTTTCTCATTTGTAAAATGAGTAGGCTGGGCTGTGAATGATTTCAAGGAACCCTTCTAGCTCCAGATCCTTTAAGACACTATTATTACCACAGAGGGAGGAGCATGGGAGTTTCTACTTTCTAATGTTTAATATGTCATCTTAAAAATAGTTTTCTCTGACGTTGATTAGGACTCTTCACGTGTCTCTATATCACTTTGGTATTTTCCATGTAATGGAATACAAGCTCTTAATAACTCAAGTTAAGGACCATCCAAAGGGCAATGGAAAGGTTCATGGTGGGCATGATCAGGCTTCAGTACATTATAAGTAAGAGGGAAAGGCCACTGGTTCAATGAAGTTAAGTGACTTTTCTAAGGTCACACAGTTAGTGTCTGAAGCAGAATTTAAAGCCAAATTTTCCTGACTCTAAGCCCAGCACCCTCTACAATACCATGCTGCCTCTACGTCTTTTTCATTTTACCCAAGAGAACATTTTTAAAGGCCTGATCTCTAAGAGCAGAAAATGAATCAAATAATGCAACCTACACAATTGTATTTAAATTCAACAAGCAGAGAATGATGCATACTGTTAAATGATTATTTTAAAACAGTCTAAATATGTGTGTGTGTGTGTGTGTGTGTGTGTGCGTGCGCGTGTGGTCTTACTGCTGTTTACAGAAGGGGGGATGTGAACAGTAATCTTAAGTAGGAACCCAGCTAAAGAGTCATATGGCAATTTCAAAATATTCTTGTGGAGCTTCCGGGATGAGTTGTTTCAATGTTACTTCAACATTCTTTTCTAGATAATACAACTGGGAAGGAGAAAGGCTAGTTTCTGAGATACCCCACTACCAACACCCAAGAGCCATGTTGCTTTTAAAAAGGAGGCTTTATGCATCAGCAACCAATAGTTCATTTTATGGAATTTTTAAAATTACTTCTCATTTTATGAGATTAAAAAAAAGAAACAAGCAAACCCTGCAAGTGGATTCCTGACCAAAGGAGGCAGCTGGTTCATTCATTAATCTGTCACATTCTATGTCTCTAGTGATTGTCCATAATAGTTAACATCCTCTATAAAACAAACACTTTGCAATATTGCAAACAATCAACAACTCAGCCTCATCAGAATTCACCTGCAATGGGCACAGGTGTCCTTCAGTCCTTCTTCTATGCCAGGTTAGGCCACACTGCTATTTGGCAGGGAGCTGACTTCAATTAGATGTGAGATGAGCTAGGCGCAAAAACCATTCAACATTTCCATTTGTCTTTGAGGGAGAATCATGCGAAATAGGGGAGAAAAGGCAAACAAAGTGAAAAGGGAAACTGAACTCCCAAAAATATTGCCCGGTCCTCCCAGTCTTGGCAAGGAATTCACAACAGCAATGTAATGGACCATTTCCTATTGTTATCTTAAATAGGGGCAGAGCCTAAACACAAAAGGCTGTCACTGGGCATCCTGCCACCTGTCTAGGGCTAGCTTAGTGAAGCTGCTCAACATTCCCTGGTGGCTAATGGGTCCTGGGAAAGCTTGCTCACCATCTTATGGGTTAACCAGCCATCTGTGTCTCCTGCCAATACTAATCTGAATATTCTCAGAAGCTTTTGTCCTTGGGCATCTGGGCAGGAGGGCTTGGTTGGAGAGAATGCCCCTCATAGTTTAACTACACTTGTTTCATATTACCTAGCAGAAGTTATGCTGGTTCATCAGAAATTTCGGAGCCTCTCTTTTACATGCCCCCTTTGACATTGTGACAGTTTCCCAGCCCCTTATGCCTTCCAAAGGCCCAATATTTGGTTCCTATCTAATCATTAAAATCATTGCTAAGGGTCAGGCTCTCTTAAAGGCTCCATCTGTTACTGCCTTCCAATTTCATGGGCTTCCACCCCAGAGAGTTCCATCCACCCTGTAACTGATGAAGCTCCAGGGACAGAACTGTTGGCTCTGAATCGAGAAGCAGGACTGAGCCCTTAAGCCAGGAATTGGGAGTGATCATGAGGGAAGGAAAGAAAAAGCATGACCTAGGACCACAAGGTCAGGAAGAAGACATTGAGCTAAATTTATGCAAATAGAAATGGTACTTTAAATCAAAGTTCTCCTAGATAAGACAAGCATACAAAAGTGGTACACACAGAATGAATGCCTTCTGTGAACAAGGCAGGATGATAGAGTAGTTGCGTTCCAGAAATCCTTCCCACTCAAAAATTCTAGAAAAAGCAATTAGGTAAAGTGATTGGCAAGATGGTGGAATAGTTTTGCACAAACTCTGAAAATCTCCAAGCCCCAGAACAAAGAATTATGCACCAGATACAGAGAAAATAAAAGTGAATTTAAAGGAAGAGAAGCACTGGATAAGGCAAATGCTTTATGAAATATTATAGGGAACATGAGAACTTAGAGGGGCCACTGAGTAATCCTCTGCCCTGACTCATTCAGTGTGCCAGGTGCAGACCAGAGATATATGACCTCATATATTCTCACTAGAAATGACTCAATTTGCCCTGGGTCATAGTCACCTCCTGCCCAGTTACATTTCACCTCCTGCTCTTGCCTTTATCATGAGACCTTTCTCTCTCTGCCTCCCCTCCATGTGCAGAGCATGTACAATTATTCTTTGCCTGATTCTATTGGACATGGAAGCTAAAGGAAGCTTCTGACCACGTACGATTTATTGGTCAGGTTGGTTTCTCAGCCAGAAGAGCTAATGATATCAGGGTGCCAAACCTACTTTAAAAAGGTAGCTTCTGGCTGGCAGCCTTCTTGGATGCAACTCTCCAAATAACAATCTGTGGTTACAGCAAGGGACAGAAGATAATGGCCTTTCCCTACATGGAGCATGGCTCATCATGAGCCTACACCACAACCCCTACCTTCCTTAGAGTCCTTTGATTGTTTTTGTCTTTGGCATTGACCTTGTAAGCATTAAAAGGTTTAGAGAGAGAGCAGAGACTGCATCATGAATGGTCTGGCATGAAAGGGAGGGGTGGCATCAGAGAAAGACCACAAAAAAGATCAAGCATGGTTGTTTGTACAGTGACAACTGGGATAATATGTAACATGATGTAAGACTATTTATTGATCATAAGTAGTCTTGCAAAGCCTGTTTCATGTACCAACAAGTCTTGAGTATTAGTTTCCCATTTGAATGTATAAGAAGTGATAAATTAATAATCTTTCTGTGATTCTCTTATGTCTATAACTGCTTTCTCTGGTAGAATAAATGACTGGTCTAAGGACATATTCATATTGTACTTGGGTATGTATCTCAAAGCAAAAGGATTTTCCTAGAGTAGCCAGAGTAGGTGTGACAAGTCAATTGGGAGGTTATTATTGAGAAGTCAAGATCCTCTAAAAAAAAGAACCTTGGGCAAATAACACTGGTGAGTAGAGGGAAAAAAGGTTAGAGGAAGTTGCCAGGGCTGTGGTCTCAGATGGGAGCAGTGAAACTTAATTGCTGCACTAGATGCTTTCCCCATTAGGAATGATGACTTAGGCATCTCTCCTCACCCTTAGGTAAGAAATCAAACTGTTCTAGGGGAGAATTCTTCTATGATTCTCTTTAACATACAGGGAACTCCCACTGGGGATCATGTACGAAACATCTCCAGGTGTTCCTTTCTATACAGAGTGCACAAAAATATCTCCAGCATTCTTTTTCAAAAGATCAAAAGATGACTATTCCCTTGAATGTACAGACAAGAAATTTCTCTGGTTCTTTTCATCATGGACCAGCTGAAATGATCTCAAAAGGATTCCTACCAACATCCAGGGAAATTCCTATACAGTTTCTAACTCACCCTTTACTAGGATAAGTAGGATACTTAAAGGAGGAACACGAACTTCAAAGAATCCCAAAGAGATAAAGAATCTCACAGATAGATCTCAAAATTACAAGGGATCTCTAGGCCAGCAGGCTCACTTTATCCTATGGACCAGAAGTTCATAATGATCTCAGACAAGCTGTCTCAGCTCATAGCAAAATAATGTAAATAATCTCTATCTGCTTAAAGCTCCTCCTTAAAAATGGGGAAAACTGAACACTTCTGAGGGATCATATAATGTAGTCTAGGGAAAATGCTGCCCACCAACTGCAGGGATATAAAACCTTAAACTAATTGCATTAGCTACAGTACTAATAATGAAAGGAATTGGTCTGATTTATAAGGAAACATGTTGAAAAACAGATTGTCCAATTAGAACTGCAAACAAAAGAGGGAAAAACCCCAATCGTTTTAATCCAACAGATCCAAACAAAGTAGGAGAGCCCCAAAATGGTATTAATGAATGGAAAAATCTCTCCAAAGAGTCCTTGAAAATGTTGAAGATACTCAAATTCTCTGGGATGATCCCACCCAGTGTAGCACATTCCCCTAGAGTGCTCTCCAATGAGCACTCACACTGGCAGCTTGGTTTCCTTACTACTATTTTTAGGGTTCTATGGACAGCTGCAATGAGAACAGTTTCTAGAACCATCATTCTCAGAATCCCAGCTAGGTGCTTCCCACTAACAATGTAAAGAGATATAAAGCATGAGTTTCTAGCCCATCTATTGATAGGAAAAGTAACCTCTGGTCATGAAGAAAGAAAAGAGTGCTCTGTGGGGGAGAAAGGGCCTCCTTACAGGAGTCATGAGGTGAGCTTCCAAATATCAAGGAGTTGAGAGTTATACTTTTCTCACTTCAATTATGCTCCCAGTAACAATAAGGTAGAGAAATAAGTGAAAAGCATGAACATTGGCAATGAGACAAAACAATCTCCATCTATCGATAACATGATATTTTGCCCTAAAAAACTAGAAACAAATTAGGTACCTGGTGATTAGGGAATACAAACTATGATGCATAAATGTAACAAAATATGCTGGCAAATAAAATTTGATCAAAGCAAAGAATTCAGAGAAACAAGAAAATACATACATGAACCAATGTGGAGTGAATTAAGATTAACAAGGAAAACAATGCACACAATCCAATGTAAGAGAAAATAAATTTACGTGAATGATACATAATTATAAAAAAGAAGTTTGGATCTGAAGAAGAGATGAGAAAAATGCATCTCCCTTCCTTCATTCCAGAGTCTGAGAAGGGATAATATACTTATATCTGTTATCAGATTACTCAGTCAGTGTGCTATTGGTTTTGCTGAATTTTTTTCTTTTTAATCCTTATTACATGTGAATGTTTGCTGATAAAATGGAAGAGGTGGGAGAAGTTTGAAAAATGAATGTTATTAAAAACAAAGATGTTTATAATATCACTACATACATATGCTTACCAGAAAACTTTGGGGTATACCGAATGGAGTTGGCATCTCTTCTGGACTCCTAGAATGAATAAAGAAAAGAGTATTAGGCAAGCAGAATAAAGAAGTTAGAGTTAAATAACAAAAACAAATTTGGAATAATATAGTTTTTATTATCATCTCAAAACCTCAGGTATGAGAGTGGGATAGGAAACTAATCAATCAAAAAGACCACTTTAGAGGCATGTTGGGAGTCTGCCATGTCCTAACAATTGAGAAGGGCAACATATTGTGAAATCAACCTGAGATTTGTAAGAACATTTAAATGGGGAAATCGAGGCAACCACATTAAATATCTTGAGGGCAGGGACAGTTTCATTTTTGTCATTGTATTTGGAGAACCAAAGACAGTGCTTGTACTTAGTCATAACTGAATACTGAATTGAAGGCTCTTTCTTCAGCTCTACCCACAGGATGCCTACAAGATTACCAAATTACTCAAAAGGTTATACAATCCTGGCCACAACCCTTCTCCTTTGTTAACAATCTTTAGCTATAATTATCTGAAGTCCCTTTCCCAGAATTAAATAATACTCCTTTAAATACAAGAATCAATGCCTTTGGCCAGAACTCCCCCACCTCCAACTGCTAAAGTAATCTGACTGTGTTTTCTTTACAGAAAAAAGAGACATACGCATGCACACACAGAGAGGCTCAAATGGGGTTGAAGTTTTCTTCCTGGAAAAAAAGATTATTTTGATTATAGTGATTCAGCCTTTCATTAGTTCTATTCAGTTTTGCCACTGTTTCTCAGACAGAGATTCAGAAAATAATTAAGCAGGCTTAATTACTACCTGTCACACACCTAAAATACATGTCAGGCAGTCAATTAATTGTCTCCCCAGTTCTTCGCCCCACTGTTTTCTATCTCTACATTTCTCTAGTGCTTCTCACAAACATCTCTGTAATCCTGACAGTAGGAGAGCCTATACAAAACAGCAAATATTAGCACATGTAGAGTTTTAATAAATATAAGCAGAAGGATTTAAATATTAGCAGAATAAGGATGAACATGGAATGTATCCCAAGACCTATAAAATCATTAAGGGAAAAAGGGAAAAAAGGAAAATAGCTCACGTGTGCATCACTGAAACCTCAGACTTAATATTGGTTTCAATCTAAAGTCTAATTAAATTTCCCATTTTTATTTCCCCTGCTTTCTGCTACACACGCACGCACACACTCACACACACATTTTTTCCTTGCTTCTTTTTGACATAGGGACCATAAAAGTTGAAGAATGGGGGTGGGGTGGGGGGCGGCATTTATCTTATTCTCTCTCCCTTTGGAAATTTCCACTAGAAATTTCCTCTGAGTAATTTTTAAGCATGAGTTCAATAGCAGTGTCTCCAGTTAGAACAGGTTAATTTTGACATATTAACTTCTCCTGATCACAGATACAAATTTAGAGCTGAAGGGAGCCTTAGAATCACCCAATCCAACCTCCTCATTTTACAGATGTCATATCTGTTCCACAGACTGGGGGGACCTACATAGAATATTAAGATTTTTAGTTTTCATTCTTGGAGCAAGGAAACACCACATCACGTGATTTATTGATATAGAAGGAACTGAAAAAGGTCACAAAATAGTAAAAACAGGGAGAAGGAGAGAGAGGGGGGAAGAATGCTCACCCAGGGATAGCAGCTGAAGCAGAGCTTAAGAGAAGCTGCTGAGAGACAGTTTAATGGTAATCTCCTAGGTGGTAGCAGTAGCAGCACCAAGGATAGCGACTGAGATGCACATATTTCCCTCTCAGGGAGAAGCAGCAAGCAGTCAAGGGGACAAACAGTGTATAGATACAGCATAAAAGTATAAAGATTGCTGTTTATTATGGTTACCCATAGCAGAATTTAAGTGCTTATAAAAGGCCATATGTTCCAGACAATGTGTGTGTGTGGGGGGGGAGGGGGAGGCCTTTAAGGTCCTTCCTTATCCCACTCCCTTTGCCTTATATCATCCACTGGGTGTTACTGGCTCCCAGGTTTGAGCTCCTTTCAAAATTTCTAGGCTTCACTGATTCAACATCTCTCATTAACATCTGTGGTTAATCCAGATGTACAGTCCACACAGTCTCTTTGTGTCACTGGGTGGGAGGATGCAGCTCTGCAAATTTCATTCTTACTGAAGGATACACATGGTCTGGCAAGCCTCTCTTTATGCCTCCTGGCTGGAAAGCCCAATACCTAGACCATTACTAGAGATTATTTCTGTAGCTGGAGAGATATATAATGAATGAACCATTTATCTGGTTGTTTCAATAATGACAGGTTCCCCAAACTCAGAATTTAAAAATGAGATGGAGACCATCCGACTCATTCCCAGCATACTAAGCCAAATGTTCATTGCTGCAATAAGAGTGTTTGGCTCACAGGCAGGCCCCTGATATAGCTCTGGGAAGGAGGTGGGTCATATGAGAAAAGGATGTTCTTTCATGTATTCATTGGGACAAGATAGTAGAAGAGAGAAGGTGCTCTCTGAATTTTTTAACTCTTCAGTCTGACTTAAACACTCAGAATTGAGATTTTAAAGGAAATCCTATGACTTCCCACTGCTTTGCACTTCAACAAATTCTCAGTATTCAATATAATTCTCTACAAAACCCAAGTTATTTGCTTCAGATTGGTGAACTTGCCTATGAGGGACCATTCCAGACTGAAAAGATAATCAAGGTTCTTTTCTAGTAGGAAAGACACTAGGTCTGGATCCATAAGAAGTAGTTTTAAATGCTGGCTCTACCTCTCCATAGTCATGTGATCTGGGCAAGGCACTCTTCTGAGAGCCAGTTTCCTCACCTGTCAAGTGGCAATAATACCTGCCCGTAGGGTAACTGGGGATCAAAAGAGATAATGGATGTGAATCACTCTAACTATAAAAAGCTACTATCATCAAATATATGAAGGATCTTAGCTTTTGGCAGCATAGAAACTCTCTCCACCAACCTGAGTCTATGACTTAGTAGAGAAGTCCTGGTGAGTTCCTTAAAATACTCAAAGGTGAACAGATTTTCCCAGAGTATTAAATGAAAAAATATTATGGACTCAAAAAGGAGGCTTCAGGCTCTAAGTCAAGTGCCCTTTTAGACCAATACCATTTTGCCTCTAGCTGATCCATCTTTGTATAATCACATACATCAGTATGTATGCATGTATACATGTGTCTATGTATATGCATATATTCAAATGGGTTACCCCTCCAATCACTTGTCCTAGTATGATTAATATGCCTTATTCATGGTAGATTGTCCTTCTTTGAGTGGTCCTAGACCTTGATGTGGGTTCATTGTATACCCAAACTTGATGCCAGAAGCTTGATGCAAAAGCAGAACACCTAAAGTACTTCATCATCCATCAAAATGAGATAACATATATCAATTTGAAAATGATGTGTGTTGCATTTATCGTTGTTGATGTTATTGCTTTGAAGATTTTTTCCATTTGGACATTAAACAGTCTATTCCTCATGGAAATGTCTAGCATGCATGATAAACACAAGTATCTTTTCCATTTTTTATATGCAGATGGAATCATTGGACAAAATGATTTCTACGATTGCAATGATGTGAATACCGTACGGTCTTGGATACATGATAAAACATGGTTACCTGCTTCCTGAAAGAATATTGATGGGCTCTGAGTGCAGAATGAATTTTTTTAAAGATATGAATGATGTATGACTTTGTTTTGTTTGATTGTACATGTTTTTAACAGGAGTTGTTTTCCTTGCTTCCTCAGTGGGGAATATGGAGGTGGGCAGGAAAGAAAACAGACTTTTCTTGATTGAAAAAAGAAATTCTACTTTAAAACCTTTTAAAAATATGTTCATGATCTTCTCATGCACATGGTAGACACCATGCTGCAATAAAACTTTTAAGAATTCCTTTTGTTTTACTGAGGCAAGTACTTTTTCAGTGTAGTGTCTCAGGGCCACATCTCACCCCAATTCAAAATCACAAATAAGGTGCACTGGAAGAGAATTATACCAGGTACACAGACTGTACATGGTGCTGTTTTTATGATGTGGGAAATGTAATGTCTCCCAAATGGCAAGGCTCCCAGTGTTCTTCTTGGATATCCTCACAATGCTCATTAAGGGGAAGACATTTTAACTGGACATGTTACACTTTGGGGTTCAGTGGGTTACCTGGCTGGGTTCACTAAGCCTGCTTTCATTGGGCAGGTTGGTCCACTAGCTTCTTTGTAAAGAACTAATGTATTATCTGAATGTGTTTGCCTTTTGTTTCTACTCCGCCAACTTCCCTTCTGCTTTAGTCTTCTTGTGTTCTTGAATCTGTTAACCTCTTCCAACTCTTTACAGAGATTCTCTAACCTGGATTCCATTTTCCCCAGCCTGCTAATTGTTTTGAAATTCTGTTTTAAGCTCTCTGAATTCTGTATCAAGAACTCTTCTTACTGAACAAAATTCATTCCTAATTTTTTTCTTCTATGAGTTATATTTATCCGAGCCATTCTGAGTTTTCTTGTTTTATTTGGGGGAAAAAAGTTACCTTGGCATGATCTCAGGAGAGGTGTTAGTTAGCATCAATATGATTCTGTCATTTACTCAGACACCACTGGCTCACTTTGTGTGATAACAGACAAGTTCTTTAAGCTCTCTCAACCTCAGTTTCATCATTTCCAAAATGAGCATAATAATAGCAGCTCCCACATTGGGTTCTTATGAGAATCAAAAGAATAAAGCACTTTGCAAATTCCATATAAAATTGTAACATAAAAGTAGTGTAAACATTTTAGCTATCATCTAGTATTCCATTATTTTCAAATATTTTCTTACTGCATTTTGGTTTGTTTTGTTCAGTTTTGCCCATTATCCTTCTGAATTTTTAGGATTCTTCTTTTGGTTTGTCAGGCTACTGGGCCAGACTATGGCTGAGGCATTTTCTCTTGGTTTGCTGCTTCAGTTTTTCCTTGTATTCCCCTATCACTCATTTCTTAGTCCCACACTCTTAACTGGTGCAGCGGCCCTCCAAGGCTGGGCAATAGGGCTGTCTTTGCTTCTTTGAATTTGATATATGGGGTTTCCCAGCCTCAGTCTCTGCCCTGAGTAACCTTCAGGGTAATGGATTAGTCCTCATTGGGTTTCCAGTCACCTTTATCTCAAACACAAAACAGCCATCTCTGCAGGCTTGTTTTTAACCCATCTAATTTCTCCTTCTACTGTCTTCCTTCCCTTCATGTGTATGAACAGCATTTGCTGTTTATGAGTAAGAGGTTTAGGTAAACTGGGGCACTGACAGAGTGGGTAATCCTCATCCTAGAGCTAGCCAACCCCCACCACCCATAGACTTTGTTGGCCGTTAGAGGTGAGTGGTGGGGGCACCAAGAAGGATTCTAAGTTCCAAAGTTCGAATCTTACCTTGTGTGCTTCTGTCTTCTTACCTTAAGGATTTAGATCTAATTACTTGACATCTGGCATATAATTTCTTTATTTTTGAAGCAGGAGGGTTGAGGAGGTTTGTAGAGAAGAGCTAATATGCCAGCTTGTGTTCGGACGCTCCTCCTTCTGTGCTTTCAATTACTCCTCTCTGGCTCTCACTAGTATCTAAGACACCCCAGGTGTATGGCATTCAGTAAATTATTTACTCTCTAAGACTCAATTTTTCCTAAGTAAAATGGGAATAACACCACCTGCTCTGTCTACCTTACAGTGTTATTGTCCACAGCAAGTAACATAATGGATATGGAAATGTTTTGAATCATTATGGCAAATTAAAATCACACCATAAAACAGAGGACAGTGGAAGGTTATATTTTAAACTGTTTGGGGTAGAGGAAGAATTTATAGTCAGACATGGAACTGAAGGTACTATAAAGGACAAAATGGAAAATTATAATTATTTATTTTTAAAAAGAGTTTTCGTGAGCAAATGCAAATACAGCTAGACAAATATATGGACTTAGGAGATATCTTTGTATTAGACATCTTTGATCAAAAGTCTGTCATTAAGATTCTATAAGGAAATGATACAAATCTGTAAAACAATAAGGCATTCCCCAATAGACAAATGATCAAAGGATATAAACATTTTCCAAAGAAGAAATGCAAACAATCTGCATGTATAAAAGTTCCAGACTGCTAATAATAAGAGAAATGGACATTAGACATCTCAGAGGTTTCACCTTACACTCATCAGTGTGGCAAAGACGTCAAAAGATGGGGAAAGTTATTGTTGTAGGGGCCATGGGAATAAGGACAGTCATTCATTGCCTCTAAAACTGGGAATTTGTTTATCTATTCTGGAAAAGAAGTGGTAAATATGAAAGAAAAGTTCCCATACTATTCCTACCTTTTGATCCTTACCAGCAAGGTACTGTATGTGCCAAAGCCTATTTGCAAAAGGGAGAAGTTGCAAATAAGCCATGTGTCCAATGATTGGGTTGACCAAATAGTAGCATAGAAGTATACAGAAATCTTATTGTGCAAAAATAAATAAGTATGAGGAATTCCCGAAAAGTGTGGGAAGAGTTGTCTGAACCACAGAGAGAAGAACGAAAAGGTTTCCTACAATATCATAAAGAAAAGTAACACTAAAAGGAATCAGGATTCAGTTCAAATACAATAGGCAACATATGTATCAAATGACTAAAACTAAAGCACACAGCTTTCCTTCCTGTTAACAAGTTGTAAACAAGAGTTGAAAGCAACATGCACTATGAGCCACAATCTCTGAATTAAATGATTCATCTTTCTTTATTTTTAGATGGGAAGGTACTGTGAGGGGAGGGTTGTTTATTTTGGGAAGTGACTATTGTGTCAAAACAAAATGTAAAATGAAAAGACACTCAAAAGCGCAGTACAAATGTTTTGTAATAATTGAGTAGCCTAGTCACACCATTAGGGTAAACAGTGCTTAAGTGCTGTTAGATTAATTACCGTCCAGGCCCTCCCAGATGAGCAGAGCTCATAGACAGAATTGTTGTAATTACTCATAGAGCCAGATGTGAGATGTGTGATAGGTCCAACTTTCACAGCCATATGGGGAAAAAGACAAAGTTGCTATTTCTTAGACCTCTCCTCCCTGGTTAGTCTGGAACTCAAGGCCACTTGGCACCAAACTTCCCTAGTCCTTCTCAAAGGATATTTTCATTGTCTGGCCTTGGGATATGATCTTAGGATAGAAAAAACCTCTGGGTAGTGTTCTGATATACAATAGCAGCAAGTAATAAGGGTAGATGAGGAGCACTAAACAGTGCAAATGAATGATATTACTGTTAGGTGAATTTGAAACTAGTTGAATGATCAGACCCCATAGTGGTCCTAATGTGCTGATGTCAACATGTTAGTGAGTCTTCACTAGAGTCCTCCTACACATATGTGCTGGGTCTTGTACTGCTTAATGCTTTTATTATTGACTTGAATGAAAGCATAGGTAGCATACTTATCACATTTTCAGATAATGCAGATGTAGAAGGCTGAACATTTTTGATAACAGAAACCAGACCAAAAAGTTTTACAGGATAAATTGTGGAAATAAGGTAAAACTGAATTGGGAATGAGGCAAAGGGATGTGATGAGACGAAAGGGAAGGGAAAAAAGCATTTACACAGCACTTACTGTATACCACCAACTAGGCTATTATTATCATCCCCATTTGGTAGTTGAGAAAATGAGGCAAACAGAAGCTAAGTGAGTTTTCTGGGTCACACAGCTAGTAAGTGCCTGAGATCTGATCTCTACTCAGATTTTGTTGTCTCCAGGCCCGGAGCTCTAGCCACAAAGCAACCGAGCAACCTCTCATGGATAAAGCACTGAACTTGGAGTCAGGCCCAACTTAGAAATTCACTACACTGTGACTAGCAATTTACTTAACCTCTCTGAGCACCAATTTCCTCAGTTGTAAAATGGTAATAGTAATAATAATAGTAATAATAATAGCAACTATCATCTCAGAGTTGTTGGGAAAGTCTAATGCAAAAATCTATAAAGTGTTTTGTAAACATCAACGTGCTATACAAACATTAGCAATTATTGTTCATTATCTCATACTTGGATTAAAAAGCAATTCCAAAGTACAAGTTTAAGAAGGTATCTGATCTGAAACAGATCTAGGGTTTTTAATGAAGTGCAAGCTCAAGAGGATGGCTACCAAGGCAGCAAATTTACAATTTTGGGTTGAATAATAAGGGAGGAAAAGATTCAAGAACTAGGGAGATGGCAAGACCTACTGTAGTCTGCCCTAGCTATGTAACATCTAAAACATTACCTGAATATGGAGGATTTTGGAAAGGACTAAAAATAACAAACGAAGGCAACTAAGAGAGTGCATTTCCTTAAACCATACCATAGGAGGATTAGTTAAATGAATTAAGGATATTTAGTCTAGAGAAAACTTAGAACAAGGAACATGTTAACTGGCTTCAAGTATATGAAGAGCCATCATGTGGAAAAGTGATTTGAATTGTTCTACTTGGCCACAAAGGATACATCTAGGAGTATTGCGTAGAAGTTGCAAAAAGAAAATTAGATTCTGTGTAAAAGGAGAAAAATACCAGAAGTACATAGTGAATAGAGTGTTGGACTTCATATTTTCTGGGAAGATTTAGATTCTAGTCCCAGCCCGCCCACGTATTCTAACCCTAAACCATGCAATCATGAGTGAATTACTTAATATCTCTAGACTTCATATGTTAAAATAGGGAGTTGGACTGTGTCCTCTAAAGTCCCATCTAGCTCAAAATCTATAGAGTTATACCAAAGTGGAATGGAGTCCCTTAAGGTGGT
Source organism: Monodelphis domestica (assembly GCF_027887165.1). Taxonomy (NCBI): domain Eukaryota; kingdom Metazoa; phylum Chordata; class Mammalia; order Didelphimorphia; family Didelphidae; genus Monodelphis; species Monodelphis domestica. The sequence continues at coordinate 11,642,303 of NC_077235.1, read as the reverse complement.
AGTTGATTCTTGGAAGGTGAGGTGGTCTTCAATCAAATCCAAGATGATGCTTTTTAGAGCATATTATAAAACAATTCTAGGCCAGGTAAAAGTTGGCCCAGATGGCCTCTGAGGTCCTTTGAAGTTTGTGACTCTGTGACTCTCAAGTATAGAAAAACTATAAAATAAACAAATTAATGATTAATCTCAAACAGTCATTACCTAGAATTTTACTACTTTGCCATGCAACTAGAGAAAGATTCTGAAGCTTTCCAATGGTTTCCAACTGAATATATCCTCAATTGACAATAGATAAAACTGGTTACAATGCTATTGAGCAGATAGGTTGGTCTTGTTGAATTTTCAAATAGCCTTGATTTATATATACCATTTTCCCCCATCTTACAAGAATCCTCTTGTGCAGGATAAAATCATTTTCAAACTCTGCCCCTTTATTATTGAAAACTTCCAGGTTGTTGCTGTTCTTGTTTTATACCACTGATATCCCTAAACATCTATATTTAAAGGTGTTTACTTGAAGCTAGGTTCTTGTTGTCTGACATGCCAGAAAATATGATCCTTTGTTTCCTGTATCTTTTAAATCCCTTTCTGGCCTTGTAAAAAATTGTCATATCAATCACATTAGATTATTATAAGAAATCCAGTTGCATATTTGAGAACTTCTCCTTGGCTTCCTTTGCCAGCCTATTTAGTGACTATTGTTCTTGATTGGTGGGACTGGACCTGATGTCACCCTTGTACACAACTTTCAGGGCAGAAACTCCCTCGACCAAGGCATGCTGGCCCTGAATTTCATCAGCATTTAACATCATATGTAATACTGATAACAAGTGATTATCTAAGCCTCCATACCACCTACACCTTCAGCTTCTACTGCAAGCTGGGGAAGATCTGACCTTAGGGCTCATTAATTCAATGTAAAAGTTTAAAATTAAATCTCAATAATAAAAATGTTATATTTTAAGAGATTTATTAATGATCATTAGAAATCAAGAAATAAAGAAGATACAAAATAAAGGCCACATGCCTATGACTGATCAGTCAGTTCAAACACCCACTCTATCACCATCAAAGTTGGGACAGGAAGTAAAGAGAGAAAGAGGAAAGAAATTTTCAGGGAAATTGAGGGTAGTCTTCACAACCTTCGTGGATTAGCCAGAACTGTTAGGGATAAAACTTATGGTTGGACTGAATATATTTTTAGGTGGGATTTAAATTCTAATTCCCAATGAAATACTCAAGTCAGAATGGAATTTTATGGTGATTTATTTGCAATAGAGTGAAGATATTAAGAATGAGAGAGAGAGAGGAAAAAGGGAAGGATAGCTGCCTTGGCTTGGTCTGAACCCAGCAAGAGTTCAGAGGCCTCAGTCAAGAGGCCTTTCCAGAGGCTGTTGCCTCCATAAAAGCCAAGGAAAGAGGTGTATGCACTCACCATGTGAAGTGTAAGGGAAGCAGTCTACAGTCTCACACTCCAGCTCCTCCACAGTCAAGTTCCACCGCCAAATTCCTCTCACAGGAAGTGATGTGAAATATAAAGGCAGTCCTTTATCTCACTTCCTGTGTCTCATATGTACCAATGGTGGCTTAAACTTGGCTTTCGACCACCTAGGGGATCAGTCAGTTGTCTCTGATTTGTCACTTGCTAGCACACGTGGGTCATAGGCCTTCTTCTCCCACACTTAATCCTTAAGTGGAGGTGTATACATTCCTGGTTTCTAAAATTCTAAAGTCTAAGCAGGGTGGAGTAAATCTAAAATTCACAACACCATCAGCCTAATCTAGTCAATTAGCAGAGAAAAGGAGAAGTCCCTTCAGGACAGAATAGTCCAAATCCAGAGATCCAGCAAATAATCAGAGGAGCAAGAATACAGCCAATGACTGGGGGCAAAGAAGGTAAAAATATGAGTAAACAAAAGAAAAAAGAAATTACAATGAACAGCTTCTATCCAGGTAATGAACAAAGAGAAAATGGAACAGAGGAGGACCAGGGAATACCAAGTAAAAATGCAGAAATTCCAGTGAATTGGACTCAAGCATTGGAAGAACTCAAAACACAATTAAGAGAGGCTGAAGATAATTGGGAAAAGAACAATGCAGAATAAGTCATCTGGAAACAGAGGCACATGAACTAAAATAAGAAAATAGTGTCTTGAAAGCTAGAATTGGCTAGCTTGAAAACAAGGCAAAGAAAATGAAAGATGACCTATAAACAAAAACAGACTAGAAAGAGAATGATCAAAAAGCCAGGGATGAAATTCAGTCTTTAAAAATTAGAATCCAACAATTAGAAGGAAATGACTATACAAGGCAGCAAGAGTCTAAAAAACAAAATCAAAAGAATGAGAAACTTGAGGAAAATAGGAAATACCTCACTGACAAAACTACAGACCTAGAAATAGATCCAGAAGAGATAATTTAAAAATTATTGGACTAATGGAAAATTATGACAAAAGAAAAAGTCTGGACATCATTCTACATGAAATTATCTGAGAAAACTGTCCTGATGTTCTTGAACAAGAGGGAAAAGTGGACATTGAAAGAGTCCACAGATCACCTCCTGCATTTAATCCACAATTGACAATGCCCAGGAATGTTATAGCCAAATTCGAGAACTACCAGACCATGGAAAAGATACTACAAGCTGCTAGGAATAAACCATTCAGAGATCATGGAACCACAGTTAGGACAACAAAGGACGTTGTTGCATCCATACTGAAGGCCCAGAAGGCAAGGAATATGATATTCCAGAAAGCAAGGGAACTGGGTCTACAACCAAGAAAACCCAGCAAAATTAACTATATTCTTGCAGGTGAAAGTATGGCCATTTAATAAACTAGAAGACTTCCAAGCATTCCTAAAGAAAAGGTCTGACTTAAATAGAAAATTTGATGCCCACACACAGAACTGAAGAGAATCACCAAAAGGTAATAAGGGGAAAAAACAAATAAAAAAAATTTAATGGACCAATAAGTTCAAATGATTTGTATTCCTATAAGAAAAGATGATATTGTTAACTCTCAAAAATTGTTATCATCATCAGGTAGCTAGAATAAGTATAGTTAGAGGGAACTATGACAAACTATAAGAAATGTCAAAATATATACAAATAGCTAGGGGTAAAAAAGAGTATAATACTAAGAGAAATTGGAAAAGAAACAAAATGGGATAATTTTATATTTCATAATGAAGCACATGTGGGAAGGGAGAATACCAATACAATGGAAAAATGAAAGAGGGTGGAGACAGTCTCCAAGAAAATCTTAATCATTACAATGAGAAAGGTCAGAAAGGTTCAAAGGGAAGGGAAACCAACTCCAAATTCAATCACCATCAGCAACATCACTATCATCACTATCATCAATAACTACCTCATCAACCTCATCAACATCAACAACAATATCATCAACTATATCAACATCATCAACTATATCATCAACATCACCAACATAATCAGTAACAACATCACCATCATCATCATTGACATCATCAGAATCATCACCATCATCAACTACATCATCACCATCATTAACAACATCATCACCATCACCGACATTATCCACATCATCATCATCCACATCATCATCCATGACAACATCCTCACCAACAATTTTATCATCACCAACATTATCACCATTGACATCATCATCATCATCTACATCATCATCAACTGCATCAACACCATAATTAACAACATCATCACCATCACCAACATTATCCACATCATCATCATCCACATCATCATCCTCACCAACATCATCATCAATATTATCACCATTGACATCATCATCATCATTCACATCATCATCAACTACAACAAAATCATTAACTATATCATCAACATCACCAACATCACCAATAACATCATTACTATCATCAACATCATCACCATTGACATCATCAACACATCATCCACTACATCATTACCAGCATTAAAAACATCATCACCATTACTATCACCAACATTATCCACATCATCATCATCCACATCATCATCCTCACCAACATCATCATCAACATTATCACCATTGACATCATCATCATCATTCACATCATCATCACCTACAACAAAATCATTAACTATATCATCAACATCACCAACATCACCAATAGCATCATTACTATCATCAACATCATCACCATTGACATCATCAACACATCATCCACTACATCATCACCATCATTAAAAACATCATCACCATTACCATCACCAACATTATTCATATCATCATCCACATCATCAACCTCACCAACATTATCATCAACAACATTATCACCATTGACATCATCATCATCATTCACATCATCATCAACTACAACAACATCATTAACTATATCAACATCACCATCACCAATAACATCATCACCATCATCATCACCATTGACATCATCAACACATTAACTACATCATCACCATCATCAACTACATCATCACCATCACTAACAACATCATCACCATCACCAACATTATCCACATCATCATCCACATCATTATCCTCACGAACAATTTTATCATCACCAACATTATCACCATTGACATCATCAGCATCATCACCATCATCAATTACATCATCACCATCATTAACAACAACATCACCATCACCAACATTATCCACATCATCATCATCCACATCATCATCCTCACCAGCAACATTATCATCAACAACATTATCACCATTGACATCATCATCATCCACATCATCAACTACATTAACTACATCAACATCATTAACTATATCATCAACATCAACAACATCACCAATAACATCATCAACATCATACCATTGACATCATCAACACATCATCAACTACATCATCACCATCATTAAAAACATCATCACCATCACCATCACCAACGTTATCCACATCATTAACTATATCATCATCCTCACCAACATCATCATCAACATTATCACCATTGACATCATCATCATCATCATCATCATCCAAGACAACATCCTCACCAACAATTTTATCATCACCAACATTATCACCATTGACATCATCAGCATCATCATCATCATCATCAACTACATCATCACCATCACCATCATTATCGACATCATCATCATCCAAATCATCATCCTCACCAGCATCAGCATCATCAACAACATTATCACCATTGACATCATCATCAACTACATCATCAACTGCATCAACATCATTAACTATATCATCATCACCAACATCACCAATAACATCATCACCATTGACATCATCAACACATCATCCACTATATCATCACCATCATTAAAAACATCATCACCATCACCATCACCATCACCAACATTATCCACATCATCATCCACCTCATCATCCTCACCAACATCATCAACATTGACATCATCATCATACACTTAACCTCACCAACAATATTATGATCATCAACATCATCATCAACATCCACATCATCATCCTCACCAACATCATCATCAACATCAACATTATCATCAATAACATCAATAACATCATCACCACCAACATCATCACCATCAACATAATCATCACCATCAATGACATCATCATCCACATCATCAATGACATCATCATCATCATCATAATCACCAACAACATCATCATCAACATGTAGCTATCCATCTTAAGATTTTTCTGAGTGGCCTAAGCTAATAGCATACTATGTAGAGTTCTGAATGCGAGCCAAAAGACCTAAACTCTAAGCTTGAGTGCCACTAGGTGTCCTTTAGCGGATAAAAAGAAAGTCTTCTTTTTCCTGTACTCAGTTTCCTCATATATGTATTAGTGAAGCTTACCTGAACTCTGCACTAAATTAATCAATTAAATCAAATAAGAAACCAGGTGTAAATAAGAAAAAAGAAGTGACTATCTATAAATGATTGCTGATGAGGTATTGGGGGATTTACTGTATGGCTGAATTGTAATAGAGAGAAGAGGACTGCTATGGGCAAGTTACAAACCATTAACAACTGTGAATTGTACAAGAGAAGTGGTATAATGAGACAATCAGAGAGATGCAACACTGGAAAAGAAGGTTGACTACTTGTGTGGAGAGAGGGAAAAAGAACCAGTGGAAAGCCTGCATGTTCCACTGGCATCTGTGCAATGCAAGAGAACCAGATAGAATTCCAGTGCAGTGGGTGAATGTCTGGGGGAGATTTACTGAATACTTACAAAGGATGACCCAGCAGGTATTGTGATTTTTGTCGCTGAATTGATGACTTGGATCAATGAGATCACAGATCCATCAGAGGATTCAAATATTTCTACTCCTTTTGTTCATTCTGTTTCATTTATTACTATTATACAACAGTCACTGACAATTGCCTGTATTTGCCTAAGATAACTTGGAGATGATACAGGTACAAAACTAGTTATTAAATGTTGTCTTTTCCATTATTGTGCAGACTTCTTAAGGACATACATAGACTATTCTCATCTTTCTTTGTATTCTCAGTATTTAGTATTTTGCCAACCACATAGTAATAACTTAATAAATACTTGTTCATTAACCTTGAACCTGAGAATATAACAAATGAGTTAGATTTGGAAGGGTAGCCTAGGGTGAGTACAAAAAAATAACCCAATAAAGTAAAATCACAACAAATGGAAATAAAAAGAAAAATAAGAACTTTTAGAAATAGTATGGCATAATGGATAGAAGTTTGTCCTCAAAACCTGAGAGCTCTGGGTTCAAGTATCACTTCTGTCACATCCTAACTGTATGATCCTGGACAAGTCATTTAATCTCTTATGGCTCTTACCAATTCTCCTTTGTAAGAGAGGTATGTGGCCTAGTGAATAGAGAGTTGAACTTGGAATCAGAAAGACTTGAGTTTAAATCCTGCTTAGTAAACATGATCTTGAGTAAATCAGTCCCCTGACTTCTCTGTCTTAGATTCCTCATCTGTAAAGTGAGGGAGTTGGATATAAGCTACATAAGGTCTGAAGATCGTTAATCCAGCTCTGTCTTCCAAAGAAATTGGATGAGCAGAGCTTAGTTGGTCACATTTCCCCTTCAGGATTTCAGGGATAACTGAGGGGTCAGGAATAATTCTCTTATGTAATTATCTCCAGCTCCCATTCATGTTTTTCACTCTAAGATTATCTTTTGAGAATTTTATCATCTACCTTAAGAAACCTTTGGAAAAAGGGTATTTACTAAGGTGGCACATTAAAATCAGTGATATAAAATGTCTCTTTCCACCCCAAAAGACTGTGACATATTTTTCTATAAGTACATACGAAGTCTAGAGGAGTATGGGTTCAAGCTTGGAAAGCATATCTTGAATAACTCACAGCTCCTGGTTTCTGGAAGCTCTTTTTTCCCATTCATGGGATACCCCCAAATATTTTCACTTAGACATAGTATTGTCTTTTTCTGGGGTTCAATCTGTCTTTGATTCCTAATAATGCAATCACTACTGCTAGATAATCTGAGGTTACAGTTTGGGACACCAATGGGAAGATATGAAGTCCAATATTCTCCAAGCCCTACAAAGCTGAAACTGACTATTCCTCCAGTCAGTGGATGTAGGGGAGTAGAAGGGAAGGAGACCTGTTTAGGTTGAATTCAAGGCAGAGGAAGAAGCAGAGGTAGACTCCTTTCTCATGTCCCTCTCTCCTCCCCCAAGGTGGTTCCTTCACAAGGGTATACTAGAAAATCATACCCTCCATTTTCTAGAACAGCTTTAAAGATATCCTTGGCTACACGCCAGGTTCACAGCCTAATGGTACAGATTTCAAGTATCAGAGCTAAAAGGAGGTTCCAACACCACCCTTAAACATAGTAATAGAGAAAATGAAAATTAAAAATGGGGATTACTTATCCCCAAACCACCAAATACCCAAATTAACAGAGCACAAAATAGAGCTCTTACGTAACATAATATTAGAAAAAGAAATGGAATCTTCTATAAAGGAACTTCCAAAGAAAAAGAAACCTTGGTCCAGATGGACTTACAGGAGAATTTTGTCAAACTTTTAAAGAATAATTAACGCCTACACCAAATTATTTTCAGAAATTGAGAAAGCATTCTACTGAACCACTGTTATGAGACCAATCTCTAAACTAGGTAAAGCAAAATCACAGGGAAAAAACTATAGGTAAATATAATTAATGAATATCAATTCAAAAATTTTAAATAACATCTTTGCAAAAAGACTACAAAAAGAGAGCCAAAAAATTATCCACTTTTATCAGGTTGGCTTTATACCAGAGATGCAAGGATGGTTTATCATTAGGAAAATAATTAACATAATTAATCATATTAAAAACAAAACAGCCCAAACCACATGATTACATCAGTGATGCAGAAAAATAGCTCTGATAGAACACAACACTATTTTTTGCCAAAAACCCTAAAAAGAATTTACATGATTAGAAAGTTTCTAACAAAAACTCAAAACTAGCATTACATGGAATGAGGAAACACTAGACTTTCTCCAAAAAAAATACAAGAGGAAAATTCTGTTGATTTTTTTACATAATTCTAGCAATTGATATGAGACAAAAGAAAGAAATTAAAGGCATGAAGTAGGCAAAGAGGAGACAGAACTGTCACTATTGACTGATCACATTGTGGTTTGCTTAGAAAATAAAAAAGAATTAGTAAAGGAAATGAATGAGAAAAGGAATTGTTTCAGTGAAGGAATGTGATACAAAACCAGTCTACAAAAGTCAACAGTGTCCTCATATTGTCCTAACAAAATCTATGACTGGATAGCAGAAAGGGAAATCACCATGAAAAATAACTACAAAACTCATATAACACCTTATAATTAGGCCTACTTGAGGTCTGTATAGTTCCAATTACAAACCATGACCGAAAGAATTAAATAAACCTTATAAAACTAGAGGTCTCTTTGTGCTCTTGGTTGTCTCATTCCATAATAACAAAAATGATGAGTCTATCTAAATTGCTCTACATTAAGAGTTATGTCAAACTTCAAGGGGATATTTTATAGAACTACTGTATACAAAATAATTGCAAAGTTCACTTAGAATACCAAGTTGAGGACTGTTGGAAGATGGTGGAATAAGGCAGGAACTATTCCCTGGTCCTCTCAAATTCCCCCACAAATAACTTAAAATAATGCCTTGAAGTTACTTTTAAAAAGAAAGAAAGCAAAATGTCTAGCCTAAGACAAATTGGCTGGACATTAGGAAAGCTTTGATCTCTGGGGAGGTGGGGTTGGCCTCTGGAAAGTGACTCCGTCAGAGACTACCATATAAATAAACATCAAAGCCCAAGACCTGGGAGGCAGCAGTGGCTTTTGGAAGTTTCGCTTCACAGATGGTCCAGGGGTTGAGTGGCTGATTGAGAGAAGATGGGGGTAGGGGTAGCCTCCACTAGTGCTGGATATGTGCTGCAGATGAGGTGACCAGACTTGGTTCCAGCCTATAGCTAGGGGTGAGGAGGGATGAACACACTCTTGTGAGTGCTTAGGGCCCTACTGGCTCTGGTCATTCCAAAAAGAGCTGAAGTCTCTGATTTTGGTTCCAGGATAGAGGGCTGAGCTGAAGCTTGCCACCACCTGAGGGACCAGATGGAATGAGAGCATTTTTCTTTTTTTTTTAAACCTTTACCTTCCATCTTCTGCCTCAGAATCAATCCTGTGTATTGGTTCCAAGGCAGAAAAGTGGTAAGGGCTAAGTAATGGGGGTGAAGTGACTTATCCAGGGTCACACTGCTGGGAAGTGTTTGAGGCCAGATTGGAATCCAGGACCTCCCATTTCTGGGCCTGGCTCTCAATCCACTGAGCCACCCAGCTGCCCCCATTAGAGCATTTTTCAATGACAGCAGTCCCCAGATCCTTGGGCCATGACTCAGAGGCCAAGGGAAGCATCTAAGGGCCCTAACAGACTCGCGCAGAGCCTGGCTCTAATGTATAGTTCAGGCAAAAAATAGGCCATAATAAAAGAGTAAGAAAACGATATAAAAACACAATGACAGATAGATATTAAGGTGATAGGGAAACTTAGGGTGCAAACTTAGAAGAAGAAGCTGAAGCTAAAACAGCTACTACCAAAGTACACTTTAAAAGTTACAAGTCTAAGAAGAGTTCTAGGAAAAGCTTAGAAAGGATGTTTAAAACCAGAGGTTGAGGAAAAAATTAGGAGAAAATAGGCCTAATGCCCCTTTAATTTGCCACAAATAATGTGGAATCGCAAATTTTACAGCTATAAGGAATCTATCCCATCACACACCTTTGTATCGTCCCTTTTCCCACTGAACGTTTCTCAAATCTCAAGCAAAAACTTTGTATGGAACTGGAGGAACCACCGTTGCAGGCCCTCATCTCACAGAAGGCTCATTTCATTAGAGTTGGCCATCTATCCCTCACAGAAGAGGACAACAAATTCGCAGAAGCTCCTGGGGGCCAAACCATGAGATGTGAGATCTAATGACATTCTCCTATGACCTCAGCAGTCTCCTGAAGTTCACATTCATAAATCTGCTTCTTCTATCCCACAGACTGGGAAAAGATATCCATCCATCAGTTTTTAAACTGCTCTTTTATGGGTGCACAAGCCTTTGCCTTTTCCTTTTTCTCTTGGATCCTACTTCTCTGTCACCATGGTTACCAGAATGGTACTGGTCTCCTTTAATGCTGACTCACTCTCTCTAGCACTACATGGAAGGGCTAGCTTTTTAGACAGGCTAATTTAGAAGTAGCCATAATTGTAGGTCTTCTACAAGACACCTGGGTTATGCTATGTGTGCATGGTAATGGCCAAAGGGAATAGCTACAGAGTTCACCACTTTCAACTCAGGGCTATCCTGGAGCATTGCTGCTGCATTGGGTCCTGGAAGGGGCAGAAGAATTACAAATTACAATGAATCTCCATAGGGCTGGAAAAATTCGAGGCAGCATTGTATAGAGGAGAAAGGATTTGGCTTCAGAGTCAGGAAGACCTGGGTTCAAGTGCCACCTTTGACACAAACTGGCTCTGTAATGCCAGAGGCCAAGGCGAGCTCAGACAACTTGAGAAGACAGGATAAGAGCTGAAGAGGTGCTGATCAGCACTAGTGGAGGGAGTGACCTTGCTGTTGAAATGAAGTGACAAGTTTGTCTGTTTCCCCCAGAAAACAAAACAGAACCTTAAAAGTTATAGAGCTGGAATCAAAAGTTCCTTCAGTGTTTGTCTGGTTCCGAGTCATCCTTTTCCAAATAAGAAGAGGTCTGGGAATGTTAAGTGACTGATCCAAAGTCACACAATTATTTCTGTCTCATGTTTAATTCAACAAAATGAACAATAGTGACATCTTTCCTTTTCCCAGCCATAGTAGGAGCACAGAGAAATAAGTGTTAGTAATGCCCCCATCCTCAAATATCTCTAGTTTGTTCCCCACATAATGCTGAACAATCATTTGAACTCAACACCAGCTATAAGTATATTAATAGGGTTAGATGACAGAAGTGATAGGGATGTTGGAGACATAGGCGCCCTGGTCACCATCCTTTTTCAGATGAAGAAACTAAGGCCCAGAAAAGTAAAGTGACTTATCCAAAGTCACACAGGTATTAAGTGGAAGTGGCAGGCCCATTCTGAACACCAATCTGATGCATACTGTGCACACACAGACCACAAACAACTGCTGGATTCATTTCTCACATCGATTAAGTGAAAAAAGAAAGCAGGAATCAGTCACCCCAATTTCATTTTATGTCAGCAGAATCCAGCTGACCCTTTTGAAAATTTAAAGACAAAAACCCTTTTGATAGATTCTCACAGAATCAGAGAGACAAACAACAGCCTTTGGATGGAATCACCTTTGCTCTGAGAACACACAGCAATCATATTATATATTCTGTCACAACAAAATATTTGGTCTTATCACTTGCTGCCTCCCAAATTAATTGTTCCTCTAGTAGATTGCCAATCATGGCTTTGGGCAGTTTACTTAAGAATAGGGAACTACATAAGTTTTGTGCATGTTGACAATTTGGGCTTATATTTCTATATCTATCCATTGATTTATACCTATATGCATCTCTCTCTCTCTCTCTCTCTCTCTCTCTCTCTCTCTCTCTCTCTCTCTCTCTCTCCTCCCTCCCCCCCTCTCTCTCTCCTCCTCCTCCTTACTGATAAATTAATTAAGGCACAGAAAAACCTTGGTCCAAACCCTGCTTCTGACAATGAATCTCCAGGATCCTCTCATACTGATGGAATCACAGGTCCTTAACATAGCAATGTAGCATGCAAATAGGTGGAGATAGCAGGGACCTCTGAGCTGGAGCTCAATATTGTTTTACAATAGCATTCTTTCTCCAAGCAGTCAGTTTTGAAATATGGTAACCTTGGCCTGAAAAATAGGCCCAATGGAGAAGCAGAACACACACTCACACCATTTTTAACTTGACAGCACAGTACAAAGGAAAGAACACTGGATTAATTGATGAGCATTAATGAAATACCTACTCTGAGCCATTTGCTATGCTAAGTATTGCTGCTATAAAAACAATGAAGGAACTGATCTACTTATCTCCAGTTAGATTTGGAGTCAGCAGGTCTGCTTTCTAATCCCAGATCACTTAGCCCCTGTGTGAAGAGACTCAGTTTCCTGGTTTACAAAATCAGGGGACTTGTCCCTTCTGACTCTGAATACATGATCTTATGATTCTAAAGAGAAGAAGCAACCTGCAATGGATAACAAGGTAGACTTGGAGCTAGGAAGGTCTGGGTTCAAATCCCACCTCTGACTCATCCTGGCTATGTGATCACTTCATTTGTCAGTGCACCTGGAGACCCTATGATACTATAAATCACAGAGGAAGCACCACCCTGCCTTAGTATAGGGATCTGCTTCCCGTGGGAGTTTCCCAGACCTGGTCTACTTCCTATTCTATGTTGTTTAAATAAGAAATTCCACCTATTTTTTCCCAAACATGAAAATCAGGCTTACAGATATGAAAGCTGTAGAATCATCATTTACTGCTTCCAGAACTTTTTTGCCCATTTTAGACCCATCAGAGCATGAGGCTTTCACATCCCTTACAAGATCTGTCCAATCATATCTAATGTTTGACAAATTATTTACTAATGATACAGTAACAGCTCAAATATCCTAAATGGAGGTCATTGGTTTAGGAATAGAAGGGGACCCTAGAGATGATTTAGTCCAATCCTTTACAAATGAGGAAATGGAAGCCAAAAAAGATTAAGTGATCTGTTTGAGGCCCACAGAGATAATAAGTGTCACAGGTGGGATTTGAACCTCTGTCCTTTGACTTCACAGTCAGCAGTAATTAATTCACAGTGACACTGAACAGTTATTGATGACTCTCCTTTCAAGTATACTTGACAAGTTTTGAGAGGAGAAAACAAATAACCCTTTGATCTTTATTATGGATGTCAATCATCCTGCAACACAGTCCACTGGATAATCTCATACTCTCTAGATCCCTAATGAGACTCAAACTATGATTACCTCACAATGCTGCCACAAACAGAAATGGACAATAATTCATGCAGAATTCACTTAGCCAGGACTCATAAAGCTGTCCATTTGGTCAAACCGATGGAAAATGTCAAATCCAATCCCTAACACTGGCTTTGTCCAAGAGTTAGGCTCACAGATGTGCCGTCTTTATTTTAACAACAATAAAACCTCAACAAACACAAACACATACATTTAGCCAGTCTGTGGTGACATGATAAAATGCTAAAGTATAGGGTCATAGGGTCCTTCCAGATGAGGAGTCCCAAGTCCAGACAACTGCCCATAATCACATTGTTGGTCAACAACTCCTTTTTTCACCTTAGTTATCCTTCTCCCTCCTCTGAATTCTTATACCAAGTGTGGCTGGCAATGAATTACATTCATAGATGCAGGTTTGGCCAAGGTACTTCCAACCCTGAAGAGAATCATTAGTGTAGCAAATTGGAGCCCCCACCCCACTAGCTTCTTGGTCTTTCATCCTCTAGACCCAAACCTGAAAAAAAGAAATGGTCCATGGGAGTGACACTTTTCATGAGCATATGCAGAACATATAAAGCATTTGAGAGCTGAAAGGAATCTTAGAAGTAAATCAATCATTTAGCAAATCACTTCCTCTTTCCTCCTTCACTCCCTTCCACAAACATATTGCCACACAAGCGCTGACAAGAGTAAATACTTCAAATAGACCCAGATCCATTAAAAAAATCCCTCCAACTCTTTGCTGTCTTTATTCCTCCTATTCCACAGTATTTTCTTTTTATTATTATAATTTTTCCAGATTAAATATCACTATAATCATTCATTTTCTGATATTCTGCAATCCACATTCTCTTTCTTGCTCTCACACCTCCAACCTCCCCATGAAGGCAGGTAATATGATATATGTTATAAACATATTACGATATAATACATATTTCCATGTTTGTCATGTTGTAAATGAAGACACATATTGTTTACACTAAAAGAAAAATTCATGAAAGAAATAAAGAATGGTATGTTTCAATTTGTATTCAGACTCTGTGTATTCCTTCTATGGCAATAGATATCCTTTTTTGGGTCATGAATCTCTTGAAGATGTCCTGGATTCTTGCCTTCACAGTTGATCATCATACATTATTGCTATGACTGAATATATTTTCCCTCATTCTTAGCTAACATGGTAGCACAATAGGTAGAGTGCTGTGCTTGAAATCAGGAAGATATGGGTGCAAATCCAGCTTCTGATGCCTAGTTTTATGACTTAAGAGAAGTCATTTAACCTCTTTGAATCTCAGGAAATTCCATAGAACTTAGCTACTAAGTCATAGATCACTAGTAAAAGGATTTTAACAAACTGAAGAAATCCCAGGTCCTTTGCCTATCTTCATTCTGGCATTCAAAGTCCTTTCATAACCTGACTCCTACTTAACAGCCTAGTCTCATTCCATATATCTTCCTTTCTCACACTTTTGCTTCCAATCTAATTGGTATTAATAGATCCTAACTCTTTTCATCTTCTGTCTCCATGGCTCCTGTGTCTAGAACATACACCCTGCTAACATCTGCCTCTTAATACTCCTAATGTCCTTCCACACCCAGGTCACTTACCATCTATCTACCTGAGGCCTTCTTGACCCCACAGTTGTTTTTTTGTTACTGAAATTTCTTTGTAATGTGTTGCATATAGCAGCCTCTGTGGGCTCATTCTTCCAACTCCCACATGCATTGACAGGATGGATTCCAGAGAGAGGTTGACTGTTTTTCTTTCAGTATTCTAGGGCAGTGATGGCAAGCATTTAGAGGCTGAATGCCCAAACTTTGACCCTCACATGCATGTGATCTTCCCCCTTACCCCACATAGGGAAGGGCGGAAGGTCTCCCATTGGGCTGCTGGGCAGAGGGGCAGGTGATGTGAGAAATATCCTCAGGAGCAGTGGAGACAGGGGAGGAATACAGCCTCCTCTAGCACACATTTCCATAGGTTCACCAACATAGTTCTAGGGGATAACTCTGAAGAGGTGGGGATTCTAGTTGTGTTCATATGTCTCCACACAGTATGATTCTCAATATTGACCAACCAATTGACATCAATTGGCTTTTATAAGGTATATTTATTGCGAAGGAATAACAAGGACAGAAGTCACAGAAACATAATCCATACAAGGTAAAAACGTAAAACTTGAAAGTAAGGGAAAATCCACCTGTGGCTGCCACTTTTCATGAACATAAGCAGAATGTACAAAGAATTTAAGAGCTTGAAGTGACTTTAGATGTATATTTTCCCTCTGTATATACTTAATACCCAAGGAAAGAAGGTTTAAATTTTGAACACAAAGTGACTGGGATACATATAGAGAGAACACATAAGGCTGAGGACCTTGCAATTCCTGACCCTGGGAGTCCTTTTCTCTTTTTGAGACCCACCAAGTTCACCAGGGCATTTCATCAGCAACTGATCTCACTCCCTTGCTCAACTCTACTCTGTTGCTACCGTCTGATGAACAGTAAGAATTCTTTGATATCTCTGAGAGATCTGGTATTACTGGTAGCCTGGGTTCTCACCTCTCAGAATAGTCATTTAACTAAGCTCAAGATAAAAAGGAAAGAAAAGAAACAGAGGAATCATGACCCTGAGGATATAAGATAATGATAAGAATGGAGCAGCCATTGCCCCTCTCCTAATTGGGGGGCTCACAGCTGGTTTTGCCTCAATCACATCCAATAAAGTATAATAGTCAAAGGAGGGTCATATTGTGACTGTTGTATACACATGCATTTCTGCTTTCATGCAGTAATCTGTCCTTATGACTCCTCAGCTAGCCAAAAAACTCCTCATTATATAGTAGTAGCCCCTTAGTCCCTTGGCGATATGTTGGGTCACTAATCTCCATATGTTGGATTGGCAAAAGGAACCGAATATTACACATGCTCCATATAACTCTCCAAGTAGGGAAAATATGAGCATATACTGAGGACGGGACCCTTACTTGCCAGTCCCCCATGATGTTTGTGTGTATATACATGCATGCATACATACATGTGTATATCCATGATACATACATATGCATTACATACACACATGCACTTTTAATGTGCTTATTTTTATATATCATAATGCCAAGTTGACTCAAAACTCTGAAGGCAGCTTTTTTAAAAATAGTCTGCACTACTTACTTTTGTGCCTTATTTATAAAAGGTGCTTCATAACTTTTTTAGCATTCATTGATTTTACAATATAATTTTGTCTTTATGTGCTTGTTGCCTTAGTTACTGAGGCTATGGACATTGACTCCTCACCAAGGTCCCACCCTCTATATCAACCTCATGACTGTCATCTTCTTAATTGACGAATTTGAAAATGCATCCATCATTTTGGGGTTGGACCCCACAGCTCATTTGGTGCCCCATATGTAAAACAGTTCTTTCTTCTTCATTTCTCTTATGGAAATCAATGAGAATCAACAACTTGAGAGGCTCACCTACTACTGACCATTTCCTTTCAACAGAAACACAACTATTTAAAAGTTTGTCCCAAGGTCCATTAAAACCCATTTCCATTCACAGACTTGCCATGGCTGTTCTTATAAAGCCAATATCTATTCTCCACCAAGGGGCTCACATCAACTCGCATATATACAGCAGAATTTTATACTTGGTTTCCTGCATTCACAGATGCTAAATCCTGTAGCCGCTGCCAGCCAGAACGCCAGAATTCCAGATGCACGATTTGCATAGAACAATTTCTATTGGGGGAAAAAGTTATTTTTCTAGATAAGGTTTCCCTAATAGGGAGGTCTGATATAATATGTGTATGTGTTGGGCAGGGGTATTGTGACATATGCTTCTATGAAAAAATCTACTTCCTCAGTCTTTTTTCATTTGCTGCAGAGTGAGGGGGGAAAAGGTCTGATTGTGATGCTTTGTCCTTCATTCTGGATCTCCATTTTAAAGATCCTACAAAAATACTAACAGTCCTTGGCAGCTTAAGCAGGTCACAGCTCAAATGAGCTCTGAGCACAGCTCCCATGGGAATGGAACTGTGTCACGCTTCCCCATTTTCAACACATGGAAATTCAAATATTCTGAAAGCGAGTGTTGTTCATTGGAAATGGTACTGACAATAACACAGACTGAAAAAATAGTTTATTATTATTAGGTGCCTTTAGATGGGGGTTTAATTTATTCGGGTCAGGTATTTCTGTCTAAGAGCAGGTAGGAGACAGAGCTGATTCCCCCCCACCCACAAGGGACCATGAACTGATTTTGTTAAGGAAAGGAGGAGGTAGGGGCTTCTTTCCACAAGCTCCCAATGTCATATCCTTCCCGTTTCCAATAAGGGAAACTCTTACAAGGGCTCCTTAATTCATATGCAATAGCAGAGATGACTGGATTGGGCCGGCTTTGCAACCCAATGACCCACTTCAGTTTTAGAAGAGTGTCTAAGTTCTATGCCATTTAACATATACTATATTTCAAAGCAGATTATAAGGGCAGTACATAGTACCAGCTATATTTATCTGGTTAGTATTTGGGAAGCAGAAACATAAATTGCAAGAGCTATTGTACATGTTCTTGAAGATCAAGAAAAGACTGGCAGTATATATATATATATATATATATGTGTGTGTGTGTGTGTGTGTGTGTGTGTGTGTGTGTGTAATTTATGTAAATTCTATCAAAAGAGGGCAGATAAATATGAATCAAACAGCCCTTAAGGATCCTCCCTCCACCCCCCAAGGATACACACAAATGCACATATACACATGCACTTTAGAACAGGCACAGATATCCTCTGATTAAGTCCTGCCTGTTAGCAAGGAAGACTTCTTCAATAGGATGCTGAAGTGGAGATCCGAGGATAGACGAAAAAGTCTCTTCTTCCTATTTTGTCCCCCCCATTACATGTAAAAGCAATTTTTAATATACATTTTACAAAATGTTGAGTTGCAAATTCTCTCACCCACTTCCCCCCTTTCCTCCTCAAAAGTGCTTTGCCCTCCTTCTCTTATTCCCTTCTCCTCCAACATCACTGTAGGCTGTCAGATTTCTATACTCAACTGAGTGTGTGTTATTCCCTTTAAGCCAATTCTAATGAGAGTAAGGTTCAAGCATAATCCTCATTTGCTCCTCCACTGTAAAAGCTCTTTGCACCTCTTATATAAGATCATTTACCCCATTCTATGTTTCTCTTCTCCCTTCTCTCCGTGCATTCTTCTTATATACCCCTTCATTTTGTTTTTTTTTTGGGGGGGGGATATAGTCAACTCATACTCATATCCTCTTTCTACATATACTGCTTCTAACTGCCCTCTCCAGCTCAACCACAGGATTTGGAAGGCGAGAAAGAGCACCTCCACACTGGAGTTTAGAAGCATTCACAAAAACAATCTAGCTGACTCTGGTGATTTATTTTTCAGGAGGAAATTCTAAACAAGCAGGTAGAGTCAGGGAGAAAAAGGGTTAGGGCATGATAGACCTCTAATATACAATCACACCCTAACTCGTCACTTGGCCCTCTCTTCCTAAAGTGGAGACTAGAAGAAGCAGTCAGAAGATGCTCATTGCATGACAATCCCAATGGTGGCTCTCTCGCTTTGGGTCACTGTGACACTGGCAGCATGGCTGACTTGATTGAGAGCTAGATTTTAGCTTCCAGATGACTTGGGTTCAAACCCTGTCTCTTACCCCTAATAGCTGTGTGATCAGGGTCAAACTGCTTTAACTTTCTGAGCTTTAATTTCTTCAGAAGTAAAATGGACATAATACCTGACTATGTCATGACACTGCTGTGAAGTTCAAACAAGCTAAAAGATAGGAAATGCTTTGGTTATTATGCTGGTCTAGATAGTGTGAACTGCGTGTGAATATGTATGAGTGTTTGTGTGTGTGACTGTATGCGTATGTGTGTGTAAAAGTATCTTAGAGTGTGGGTATGATCATGTGTATGTGATATTTGTATCTGCAAGTATGTGTATGTGTATGTTTAGATGTCTGTGTTTAGATGTGTGAGTGTTTGTATGTGCCTGTCAGCGTGTGTATTGTGTGTGAGCATATGAGTGCATCTGAGAGCATGTATGAATCAGAGTGTGAGCATGTATGACAGGGTGAGAGTATATGTGTATATGTGTATCGTGTGAATGCATACATGCATGTTTTGTGAATATATGTAGTAGTGTATAAGTATTTATGTATCTGTGTGTGATTGCATCAGTACAGAAGATATTGTGTGACTGTGTATTTGTATGTTTGTGTGTGCATCAGTGTGTACTGTGTGTAAGTTTCTGTTTATGTGTTACTGAGTGTATCTGTGAGTGGAAGAGTGTATCTGAGAATGTGTTAAGTATGCATGCTCATACAAGAGTGCATGAGGATATGCAAGTGTGTGTGTGTAAGAGTGTGGGTGAGACTGTATGCAAGCATGTGCATGCAAACATGCATAAGTGAGTGAACATGCAAGAGTGGGTGAATGTGTGAGTATATATGATTGTGTGCTAGGGTATAAGACTGAACATGAATATGTATGATCATGTGAGTGAACAAAGGTTTCCATGAGCAATGTCTGAGACTGTGCACGAGCATGAGTGATTTGGAATGAGCATATGTGTCACTTTGTGCAAGTATACATGAGCATGTGTGAGTGTGTGAGAGAGTGCATGAGTGAGCTTGTTCTAGTGTGCATGAGCATGTGAGATCATGTGTGTGTAGGAGAATGTACATCTGCATGAGTGTGTGAGTTCATGGGTGTGTATGTGTGAGTGTGATTGTGTAAGACTCTGTGTGAACAGGGTGTGAAATTTTGCCTGAGCATGAGAGCATGTAAAAGTGTGCATGAATTCTTGAAAGTGTATGTGTGCAGGAGTATGTGTGAGCATGCATGAGTGTGTACAAACTTGCATGAGTATGTGAGCATGTGCAAATATTTGAGTTTGTGCAAGTGTGTATGTGCAACAGTGTGAGCATGTGACTATACAAAGGTCTGCATGAGCAATGTGCGATACTGTGTATGAGTGTGTGTGAATACATGAGCATATGTGAATGTATTAAAGTGTATGTGAGCATGTCAGAGTGTGTGAGAGAGTACATGATTGTGTGTGAGTATACAAGAGTGTGTGCACATGTTTGAGTGTAAGAGAGTATGCAAAGCTATCCATGAGCAATGTGATACTGTGCAAGCATGTGAGAGTGTATGAGTGCGCAAGTGTTAGGGTGCATGAGTATAAGACCATGTGAGAGTGAGAGCATGTGTGTACAAATATGTGATTGTGAGTGATCATGCAAACATGTGTGAGTGATTTGTGAAGATCTGCATTAGCAATGTGTGAGACTGTGTATGAGCATGTGAGTATGTGTGAGCATGCAAGTGTCTGAGTGCATTAATGTGCGGATGCTAAAGTTTGCATAAGCCTTGAGAGTATGTGTGCATAAGTGTGTGAGTGCATAAGTATGCAAGTGTGAGAAGGTGTGCACACAAGTGTGTGTGCATGACCATGCAGGTGTGACTGCAAAGTCTGTATGAGCAATGTGAGTCTTTGCCTGAGCATGTATGACTATGTATAAGCATATGTATTTATGTGTAAGTTCATGAGCGTGTGGATGTGTGTGAGTATATCAGAATGTGCATGAGTATGTGGGATTGTGTGAGAGAGTATGCAAAGCTCTGCATGAGCAATATGTAAGACTGTGCACAAACATGTGAGAATGTACAAGAGTATGCATGAATGTGAGTGTCTGTGTGAGCAGCATGAATGTCTGGGAGCATACATGAGTGTGCATAAGTTGGTAAGAGTGTGCAAGAACGTGTGCAAGTATGCATATGTGCATGTGTGAGCACATAAGAGAGTGCAAACACTGCAAACAGCTGTGTGTGCACTCTGCTGCCTTCTAGGCACAGCTGTTCCCCTTTTGCCAAGATTGCAAGTGTCTGAGTGTGAATGTGTATGAATGTGTGAGCATGTAAGAGTGTGCATCCATGTGAGCATGTAGGAGTATGTATAAGCATGTAAGGTAGTATGCAAGTGTGTGTGTGTGTGTGATTGTGCAAAGATCTGCATGTGAAATCTGTGAGACTGTCTATGAGTGTGTGAAAGTGCATGGGTGTACAAGAATGTATGTCCAATTGCATAGGTACGCTTGAGTGTGCGTGACTATGTGAGAAGTGAGGGCCAAGAGGGGCAAGATGAGGATATAATGCAGATGTAACTCCTCTGGACTTGGGTCTTGATGTAGTTGGACTGAGAATTCAGTCTGTGGCCATAGCATCATCCTCCCAGCCATTTCCAGGGCCCTACCCCTTCCTCCTTAGTCATTCTTTGCTCTTGGACCAGCTTGCTTCAGAACACTTTTGCCACACTTTGAGCAGCTAGCTTCCATTTCCATGTCACTTGTATCATGGGTATAGCCTGATGCATTTTAAATAAGGTCAGGGCATAAGTTGCAGCTGCAAACAGCTGTGTGTGCACTCTGCTGCCTTCTAGGCACAGCTGTTCCCCTTTTGCCAAGATGCCTGGACTCAACCAGAATTCATTTTCCAAACAATAGGCAGTCCTAGCTAATAAATGCAAAATGAAAGTAAGTTTACTTCCTCCAAAGAATGGAAAACTTTTCCAGGTCTCTCAGAGAGAGCCAACCCCGCCCACCCCACCCCCCAAAACCAACCGGTTTCCATCTTTCTAAATTACAAACTCAAAACCTTTCTGACATGTTTCTAAAAACTGAAGAGCATCTCCCGGAAGATCATGTAACCTCTGCACACATGCCATGTTCATTTCTACCTCCACAGTTCTGCTCATGGAAATGCCTTCTGTATGGAGTGCTTTTTCTCTACCACACCAAACCAGGCACTTTCTTTCTACTCCTACTTGTTTCTAGCCTTGCCTTTCTGGTGAGATCTAGACCTCTGCTTTCATTTGGGGTTGAGTGTTTCTTTAATGTGTTTTTGCAGCATTTTCACATCTGAATAGCTATCTCTCTCCTACCCTGTGAGCTATTCCTTATAGTAAAGAATAAAAAGAAAGGGAGAAAAAGGAATTTCAGTAAAACTAATCCATATATTAATCAAATCTGGCAGAATGTGCAATGCTTCCCATCTCTGCAAAGAAGGAAGGGAGCTACATTTTGTCACAGCCCTTTCATTTTGGCAGCCTGGGGCAAATTCCTAGTTGTCCCAGATAAATTTGGCCAGAGGGGAAAGCCCTTTGGGTCTCAGCTGGTGTTCAGTGGTCAGAAAAGCTATCCCGGAATGCCAGGGCTGTGCCTCCCTGCCTTCCAGTATGACTAGGACATCTCCTTTTCTTTTCCCAGGGCTCAGAGTTCTGCTGCGTAAAACGAGGGGGCTGGACCAGCTAGTCTCTAAGGTCTCACCTGGCCCCAAAGTCTGTAATTCTCTGTGGAAATCTTTCCTCCCTCAAGGGACTAATCCTGGCACCCAGAGAAGCTCATGATGCTTCTAAGTAGCACACTCTCCTGTTTTCCAAGTGCACATTCTTCCAATGCATCAGTACATGCAGTTTTAATCAAAGTGGGAAACAACACTCAGATGTAGATCTACAGTGGCCTGGCTTCTAGTATTTTCCTTTACCTCTTTATTATGTTTATTGAATGACTTTTCCCTTTGTAGACCCGACTGAGAACAACACATTGGGGGTATTATACTTTACCCACATGAAAATGTCAAGACAAGTGAGAAAGCAATAAAACCCAGCAGAGAAATCCCGAGAGATTTCCGATAGAATGTTGGTGGGGTCTTATTTTGCTCATTCTTAGCATGACCAGTCCTCGCTTAATAAAAAAAAAGGCACACAAAGATTTCTTTTAAATGTATGCCTCAGAATATGCCTGATCACATGAACTGCTGCCAGCCCTGTTGTCAAAATTCTTAAAGTGGAAAGCCATCTCTTCATTATGCTACTCCTTCCTGAGACATTATGGAATCTGCGAGAGGCTAGTCATGTTCTAGTCAAAGGATCGACTGGAGACTCAGTCAAACAGAAGATGGCCCCGAGTTCTAGGAACTGTGAGTTGAAAAGAGAACCAATAATCAAAGGAGGATCCATGAACCAGGCAGAGGGCAGCCACAGGAGTGGAGTCAAGTCAGTCAAGGCTGGAAATAGGAGGAACTTTGTGAACCTATGAAGAGTTAGTCATGGACTTCATGAGTTGTGAAAAGGAGTAGGACAAGGGATGCCAGCTGAGTGCACTACCTTGGAGGTGTCTGGAGCACTGGAAGTGGGAAGATGCCTACCTCATCTGATTTCCCCAAGGGTGTCCCTTTCTAACTCTATGTAATCATGCTCATTGCATCCTCTTAATGACTATGAAAGCTAAAAGGACCCTTGGAACCTCATGAGCTAATCTTCTTTTGAACGAAGTTCAATCAATAAATATTTATTAAGTACCTACTATAGGCTAGGCACTGTACAAGTGCAAAGCAATATACAACAAAAGGCAAAAGACACTCCCTGCTCTCAAGAAGCTTACAATCTAATTGGGAAGAAAACATGCAAAGGAATGCAGACAAAGCAAGCTAAACACAGGATAAATAGGAAACACCTTAAGGAGACAAGGGACTGGAATTAGGACAGATTGGGGGAGGCTTCCTGTAGAAACCAGAGTTTTAGTTGGAATCACAGAGAATCTTCAACCTGAGTGTAGTTGCCCCTCCCTTGGAGATCTGACTTGCAAGTGGGAAGAGAGCTCAAAATGGAGAGGGAGTGGAGGAAACAACATAAATTTTGTAATATAAAAAGCACTCTGAGTCACTACTTAGGTACCTTTGAAACATAAAAATGGAAACCAAAAATTAATTTGAGTGATAATTGTCACTCTACTTTCTCCTTATGCACAAAGATAAATAAAATGAACTCAAGGGAAGTCATTTAACTAGTTTTTGTGTACCGAAACATGCATGAAATACAAACATTTTGTCCAGTCCTTTCCATCTCTTTGTGATCCCTTTAGGAATTTTCTTGGCAAAGATACTGGAATATTTCATGCTTTCCTTCTCCAGTTCATTTTACATATGAACCAAATAGGGGGAAGGGACTTGTCCAAGGTGACAAAGCTATTAAGTGTGTGAGGCTAGATTTGAACTCAGGAACATGAATCTTCCTGACTAGAGGCCTGGTGTTCTATTCACTGAGCCACCTAGCTATGCTATTCAGATACAAGCTAGTTTATGATACATCTCACATGCAAATAAAGACATTACCCTCATGATGTCACTGGTCCTTTTCCAAAAAATAAAGGATTAACATTAACAGTTTATAAGAATAAGAGCAGACATTCCTACTGAGGGGTGAGAGAGATGATAAACATTTAAGAATCCCCATGAAGACAGAAATGGCCATAAGACACCCTTCAAAGTTGTATCTGTATAATGACACTCTCTTAAGTCTCAACAATCAATAACAATAAAGCTTGTTTGTCCATTTCTGCAGAGGCATAAATGCTTGCCCAGACAATTTAATACTCTATGGCTCTAGCATACCTCTGCCTGTATAACACTTTACAGTTTTCAAAGCACTTCTCTCTGTCATCTCATTAGGACCTCAGAACAATCTATGAGGTAGATAATGAAGAGTTATCCTCCATTTATAAATGAGGAAGCTCAGGCTTAAAGCAGCTGCCTAACGTCTCATAGCTAATAAGTATCTAAGGTATAGTTTGAACTCGGGTCTTCCTGACAGAAAGACTAACCCTTTATTCACTACATCACTTTATATAAACAAACACTGGACACATAGAGTATATGAATTACAAATATTGAAACGTGGCTGGCTTTTACCCATACTATTCACCAATCTATCAAGTATACTTATAATTCTAGTCTAATTTCCATCTATTAAAAAACACCCACACACTTAGAAACAGCATGGCATTGTGGATAGTGTTGGCTTTAGGGTCAAGAAGACCTTGATTCAAATTTGGCAGCTGTGAGACCCTGGGCAAGTCTTCTGACCTCCGTGAGCCCAGGCACATTATTATGAGTTCACTATTAAGTCACAGGTTGTATGCTAAACTAGTTAAGAAGATTCCCATTCCAGAGTTGCCTAAACTGAAATAGAAAATTCTCTTTCTATTTGTGGGGAAAACACATCCCATTTTTTTTCCTTCTCTAAAAATCAGAAAGGGGATCCCAGTGAATTCACAAGGATACTGTTTAAACAATGTCAGTTAAGGGGAAATAATGAAAAGGTTAATAATCAAAAAGAAGCAATAAACCTAATGGAGACGATTTTCACATGTCTTGGGATGGATGAGTGCATGCGTGTGTGTCTCCGTGTCTATGTGAGTGTGTGTGTGTGTAACTTCTTTAAACACTGAACTTTAAAATTCAAGGCACAAACTACAGAGGCCTAGAAGGAGTTTACCATTCTAGCAACTTTAAAAAGAATTAGTAATCAGAGTCCGGAGCCAGAAAACTACCAAAAGTCCTGAGGCTGTAAGGTCAAAGACAATGAAACAATTCCTGTGGGTGCATTCCTCCCTTCTCTGGATGGTGAACCTCTGTGAGTCTACAGGGATCTAATTAACATACCATTGAAAGAAACAATACATGCTCATAGCAGCTGGGCAAATGACATTTAAAGTATAGAACTGTTTTGATTTACAAACCTAACTAGTGAGATGTTCAATCCCCTTGTTTTGTGCCCACGCACATGCACTCAGACCCCCAACCCCCACTTTTTCTATTCCTCTTTCTCATATCCCATAAAATAGATTGAAATACTGCATATTTCTATGGTGTTTCTACATTCCAAGGCACTTTTGAAGGGAGCAGATCTGAGTGAACAATTTATATAAGGAGAAAAAACTTTGAAAGACTTAAATAAGAACCCTGATTGATGCCATGACCACTCAAGATGCCAAAGGGACAATGATGAAGCCTGCTCATCACTGGTCTGACTCAAGCTTGACATCACCTCCTGACTCAACACACAGAGCAAAATCGACATTTTTGAATATGGACAATTAGGAAACTTGTTTTACTTCATTATGTATGTTTGTTAAAAGAGTTTTGTTTTTCTTAATTTTTTTCTACTAGGAGGGAGGGGAGTGAGCAAGGCAGAAAAGATACTCATTACATGGAGAAAAAAGTAGAAACGGACATAAAAAAACAACAAAGTAGATTCTTGCAATAACTTTGTTGGGTAGGATAGGATAAATACTATCATTCCCATTTTCGTGACCATCATCTAAAGTGGTGCAAACATGACTTAATCTAAGGGAATTGACATCTAGTGGGGGGCAGGAGAGGTAGTATGTACTGTAATACTTACTACCCTCATACGTTCCAGGCCTTGATCATGGAGTCCCTGGGAGGAAAGTCTTTCCCTCTCCCAATACAACTACATTCATAGTCAATCTGTATAGTGTCTCTCATTGCCTTACACTATTTGACACTTTTTGCCCTGGATAAAAACATTTCCAGTTATGAGTCTACTCACCGTAACAGCTGAAGAAAATAAAGCTCAGAGATGTTAACAAACAACACAAAGACTGACAGAGCCAGCAACTAAACCCAAGTGTATTAACTCCAAATCTAGTTCATATTCCCCAATACTATGCTGCTTCTAGATGGTTTCTTTGGCCTAACTTCTCAGTTAGAACCTGTGTCCATATGCAGAATCAATATTTACAGTCACTGGTGTTGGAAGGATGCCATGATGAAAGCCAGTAAGGGGACCATCATAAAGTGATATGAAAGGACTTTTTGGTATGTTCAATCTACTTAACTATCTTCATTCTGAAAAGGAATGAATGAAATTGAAGGAATCAAAATGGACAAGGAAGTAATAAAACTATCTATTTTTGCAGATGTTATGATGATATATGTGGAAGATACTAAAGATTTAACTAAAAAGTCAATGAAAATATCAATAAATTTAACAAATAGTAAAAAATAAAATAAAATGAACCCACATAAATCATCAGCATTTTTATATATTACTAACAAAATCCTACAAGTAGAGAAAGAGATCCTCCATTTAAAATAACCAAACATAGAATAAAATATCTGCGAGTATAACTGTCAAAGCAAAACCAGGAAAACATAATTATAAAACACATTTTACACAAATAAAGTCAGATATAAATAATTGGGAAAAAGAAATTGTTTATGGATGGACAGAGTCAATATGAATAAAATGATAATTCTACCTAAATCTACTTATTTGATGCTCTCTCAATCACATTATCAAAAAATGAGCTTACTGAACTAGGAAAAAACAATAACTGAATTCATTTGGAAGAAAGAAAACTCAAGAATATCAAAAGAATTAAAAACATAGATGTAAAGGAAGGAAGTTTAGAAGTACTGAACTTTAAACTGTACTATAAAGCAGTAATTATCAAAGCTATCTAGTAATGACTAAGAAATGGTAAGGTAGACTATTGGAACAGAACAAATAACAAATAGTAACAAAAGATTATACTAACTTTGTATTTGACAAAAGTATAGATCGAGGTTATTGGGATAAGAAATCATTATTTAGTGAAAATTGCTGAAACAACTAGAAAGCAGTTTGGCAGACACTAGGTATAAACCAATATCTTATACCCTTTACCAAGATAAGATCAAAATGGATGGACATAAAAGGAGATCTCATAAGAAAATTAGAACAGGGAACATATTACCTACCAGATTTATGGATGAGAGGAATTTTTGAATCAATAAGAGGTGAAGAAAATTGTGAGATGTAAAATGGACAAATTTTTGTACAATAAATTAAAATGTTTTGTGCAAATAAAACAAATGTGGACAAGATGATAAATAAAGCAGAAATTTGGGAGAAATTTCTCAGACTATCTCTTCAATAGAGGTGTCATATCTAAAATATACAGAGAATCTTGTCAAATTTATGGGAATGAGAGCCATCCCCCAAGAAGTGGGCAAAAGATATAAACAAAGAATTTGAGGATGAAGAAATCCAAGATATATATATATATATATATATATATATATAAAGACTCTAAATTCAATACTGATTAAGAAAATGCAATCTAAAATAATTCCAAGGTATCATATCATACCAAATAATTTGGCTAAAATGACAAAAGGGCAAAATGACAAATGCTGGAGGGGATATGGAAAACTAGGCACACTAATACACTGTTGGTGAAATTTAACTGATCCAACCATTTTGAAGAGCAATTTGGAATTACATCCAGAGAGCTATAAAACTGTATATACCCAAGGAGATTATGGAAAACAGAAAATATATTTATAAAACAATTTATAGCAGTCTTCTTTATGGTGGCAAAGAACTGGAAATCCAGGGCATGTCCATCAAATGGGGAATAGCTAAACAAATTATGGTATATGATTGTGAAAGACTACTACTACGCCACAAGAAACAATGAACAGATTAATTTAAAAAAACTTGGAAAGAACTACATGAGATCATGAAGAATGAAATGAATAGAATCAAGAGAGCACTGTATACAACTACAGATTTAATACTTGAAGAATAACTGATGAATTTTCACCTCCAGAGAATTAACTAAGAAATGTAAATACAAAAGACATAATCTATAAATGCATATCTATGTGCTTGCTGGATGATGCCTTGTATGGGGTGGGTAGGATAGGGAGGGTCTAAGATACCTGGAAATAAAGGCTATTAATAAAAAGTGAATAAAAATGAGTTCATTAACAAGCTTTTTCAAGGTGCCAAACACAGTGCTAAACTAAAGATACAAAAATAGAATTAAAACAGTCCCTGTCTTTGAGGGACCTCCATTCTAATGGAAGAGACAACATGGACATAAAGGATCCTTGCTCCTGTTTAACAGGAAATGCCTAAACTAGTCATTTCATAAAGGGAAAGCAACCAATCCAAAATTTCTAATTAAATTTGGTTCCTTTCCTCAAAAGACCTATTATAATCCTTTAAATCCTTGGAGATCTTATGAATAACCATATTGTATAGTCCTGCATTGCCACTCTCCCCCACCCCAATCATGTTTTGATCTATGATTGTTTTCCTGTTTAGTTATGAATGTCTCATTTGGAGATAAGAAGAAAGCAATCACTTTTGAAAGGTCTGTGCTTTCCCCCAAAGATTTGTTTCCAAATCTACTTTTGCCAACTTCTAGCTGTTATTGGGTCATCTCCAGATTAATGACCTCTAAGCAATTTTCAATCAGATTTTCAACTTTGTCAGAGCAGAGAAACTGCTCTTTCCAGGATCAGCCATGACTGATGTATGCATGCTGATGAAAGCAATCTGTGCATCTTGCTTGATTTTTCTAGGGGCTTCAGATCTGAGATACCTCAGGTTGAGAGGTTAATCTGATGATTCCCCCCCCCCGACTTAAGAACAGCTTGACAGAATATACTTTGGTAATCTGGGTTCTGGTCAATTATGAGTCCAGTGCAGAAGTAATAAAGTGGAAATAGAAAAGGATTTGGAGTCAGAGGACAATACAATATAACAACATTCAATAACATTTTAAGAGCTGTTGTGTTCTAAACACCAACCTATGCACTGTAGATACAAGTATGAAAAGAAAGATGATTCTTGCCCTCAAGTAGCTTCCAACCTCATGGGAAAGATGACACACAAAAATATCCTGAACATGGGGATGGTGGTGAGGATTCCTCATGAAAGGGTATGATGATGGTAGAGCTAAATCTAAGCCTTACAGCTGGCAGGAAATGAAGAGCTGGTTATGTTCTCATCCTGTCTCTGCTACTAAATACCCATGTGATGTGAGCCAAATTACTTCTTCATTGTGGGCCTTAGTTTTCTCTTCTGTAAAAGGAAGATGGTTGGGCTAGATGACATATCTTTCAGATGCCTTTCCTCTTGGAATTTTTGGCTATATTCACATGGAGACTTTGTTTCCCATAAACTGAAAGTTCCACAGAGACTCTGGCACATTTTAGTGACCTGCTGTCTACATTTAGTAACACAATGAAAATCAATGAAATGTCATTATTAAATAAAAAAAGCAATATGATTTCATTGGTGTTACAACTGTCTTAGCAAATGCAGACCATCACCAGTCCTGGGTTTATAGTCTTACAGAGTAGCCTGAAGTTCCCAGAGTTGAAATAACTAACCCAGAGTGCCAGAGGGAAGGAGTAAGTATATGAGTGTCTTGCTGGCTTCAGGTCAGTCATCCCAATGTGTTATCCTCCATATTTTGCTGCTTCTCCTAAGCCTTTAAGCATCGTATAAATGGAAAAAAGAGGATGAGGAGGGTGTGGAGAGCATAATGGCAACATGATATGAGCAAACATCCCTAGATTAGTCAGTACAAAAGCAGGGTTTTTGTAGTAGCCTGGTCATTCACTAGTTATGTTACTTTGGGCAAACCACTGAACTTCTTCAATTCCCTTTTCCTGGGAATCTCTTGGGTTTTTTTGAGGATGAAATGAGCTAATAAATGTGAAATGAAAGTAATCAGGAGAACCTCTATGATCTGGTTGGTGTCAACTTCATAGAACACGTATAAGGCCTGTAGTCCAGGCCACTTACAATGACATGTAAGCTCTGGGCATATATGAACAATCATGTGATTGTATTCTTGGGAAGGAGGGAAGGATTAAGCATTTAAATAGTTCCTACTATATACCAGATACTGTGCTGAGCACTTTTTTATAAATATTTCATTTTATCCTCATAACAGCCTTGAAAGGTAGGATTTTTATAGCTAAAGAAACTAAGGCCCAGAGAGGTTAACTATCTTACTTAGGGTCACATAGCTAGTAAGTGTCTGTGGATGCAGTTGAACTCAGATCTTCCTGACCCCAGGCCCAGTGCTCATGCCATATGGTATCACCTAGTTGCTACTTGGTTCCCATGGAACTCTTGGGGGGAAATTATATGCCAAAAAAAGAACTGATATCTAAGCCAAGAACTTCCCACTGATTATGCTCAAAAGGACTCTCTCTCTACTACTTTCTCTTCCCCTTTTTAACATGTGGCTTGGAATTCTGACACCTTTCCCCAAGACTTCCCTATGGAGATTTGGAGAAGCAGCAGAGCTATTTTTCTGCCTTTTCCCACCTTAACAGTAGCTAGAATAACTACACATACACAGAGAGAAGAACATATGCATGCCTAAGGGAAGCTGAGACTGAATTTCAAATCCCTAACCATATCTTCTGCTTTGTTTTCCATTCTCTGAGGACAGGTAATTGAATAACAATCCTGAGATGCATTCAGTTGCCTCATGACCTTTAGAGGGCCACAGTCTTTGCACTAGGTACTCCTGATGCAGAGAAGTAAAAGATCATTACTAGGAAGATGGATGTAAGCGTACTGGACTGTTCAGAAGATAAAGAGAATGAAGTTAAAGGGGAATCTGCTCATCTGTCCCTTTTAATGAAAAAAATATATCATTCATTATTTATTTATTTATTTATTTATTTAATATCTTTACCTTCTGTCTTAGAATTAATACTGTGTATTGGTTCCAAGGCAGAACAGTAGTAAGGGTTAGGCAATTGGGGTTAAGTGACTTGCTCAGGGTCACACAGCTAGGAAGCATCTGAAGCCATATTTGAGCCGTGGACCTCCCATCTTTAGGCCTGGCTCTCAATCCACTAAGCCACCCAGCTGCTCCTTATTTATTTATTTTTAACATTCATTTAAAAATATTGTATGAGGACTTCCGGTTAAGATGGCAGCTTAGAGAAAGCTAAAGCTCAGATCTCCGGAAAACCCTTCCCCACCGATCTCAAACTATAAGCTCCTAAGGCGCCGAAATTCAAAACGATCAACAGCACAGACCCTGGGAACCCTCCTCCTGGACCTGGACCCGGTTCAAAAGGTACGGCTCCCCTCAAAAGCCAGAACCCGAGATCACTCGGACCTCAGGGGTAGGAGCGCAGAGTCCAAGGCTCCTGGAAGCCGCAGCCGGGCTCAGAGAGCAGGGTCCTCGGAACAACAACCCTCAGGGCCTTCTACCCGAGTCCCGGTGAAAGTTACTGCCTGGGGCTTCCGCTGCAGAGAGCTGGTCGAAACAACAGCAACCCTCAGGGCGGGCAAAACAGCCTCACGGGCTGGATCCTGCTATCCAAGTCTCAGTGAAAGTCCTTGCCCTTGGAGCTTGGGGAAGCTGCAGCCCATCCCCCGCAGGCCGACGAAACAGCCTCACGGCCAGCGATTCTGAAGGCAACTTCCGGAAAGCCAGCCGGGGGGAGAATGTGGCCTCGTGGTCCGACCCTTCCATTCCAGTTCCAGTGAGGCATATTCAGTTTAACCCAGGGAAAGCTCATAGATAATCTGCCCAGGACTAAAGCCTCTGAACAACAGACAGAGATAAGAAAAGCTAATCCTCCACATTCAGAGATGGCAAATTCCACAGAAGCACAGAAGCCCCAAAATACCAAGAAAAATAAGAAGAAAGGGGCGACTTTGGACACATTCTATGGAGCCAAAATACAAAATACAGAGCAGATAGAAGAAGATATACAAGAAAATTCTCCAAAATTTTCCAAAGGAAATAGAAACTCTCCACAAACCCATGAAGAATTTGAATCAGAAATGACCAAAAAGATGGAAGCCCTCTGGGAGGAAAAGTGGGAAATAATGCAAAAGAAATTCACGCATCTACAAAACCAGTTTGACCAAACTGTAAAAGAAAACCAGGCTTTAAAGCAAGAACTAATAAAGCAAAGCCAAAACACCAAGAAATTAGAAGAGAACATAAAATATCTCACCAACAAGGTGATAGATCTGGAAAATAGAGGGAGAAGAGAAAATTTAAGAATAATTGGACTCCCAGAAAAGCCAGAAATAAACACCAAACTGGACATGGTGATACAAGATATAATTAAAGAAAATTGCCCAGAGATTCTAGAACAAGGGGGCAATACAGCCACTGACAGAGCTCACAGAACACCTTCTACACTAAACCCCCAAAAGACAACTCCCAGGAATGTAATTGCCAAATTCCAAAGCTATCAAACAAAAGAAAAAATCCTACAGGAAGCCAGAAAAAGACAATTTAGATATAAAGGAATGCCAATCAGGGTCACACAAGACCTTGCAAGTTCTACTCTGAATGATCGTAAGGCATGGAACATGATCTTCAGAAAGGCAAGAGAGCTGGGTCTCCAACCAAGAATCAGCTACCCAGCAAAACTGACTATATACTTCCAAGGGAAAGTATGGGCATTCAACAAAATAGAAGACTTCCAACTTTTTGCAAAGAAAAGACCAGAGCTCTGTGGAAAGTTTGATACCGAAAATCAAAGAGCAAGGAATACCTGAAAAGGTAAATATTAAGGAAAGGGGAAAAATGTTATCTTCTTCTTTTACTCAAACTCTCTTCTATAAGGACTACATTTATATCAATCCATGTATACTAACATGTGGGGAAAATGTAATGTATAAATAGGGGGTAAAGAAAGACCAAATAGAATAATGGTTCTCACACAAAGATTCACAGGGGAAGGGGAGGGGAAGAAAACTCCTATAAGAAGGAGAGGAAGAGAGGGGGGGGGTTTACTTAAACCTCAATCTCA
This sequence comes from Monodelphis domestica, assembly GCF_027887165.1. Taxonomy (NCBI): domain Eukaryota; kingdom Metazoa; phylum Chordata; class Mammalia; order Didelphimorphia; family Didelphidae; genus Monodelphis; species Monodelphis domestica. Next base: position 11,608,421 of record NC_077235.1, on the reverse strand, counting down.
GGGAAATCAACTCTGAGAGGGAAAAACATCCAGATCCATTGGGATCTTGAATTCTATCTTACCCAACAAGGGTAAGGAGAAGGGAAAACCAAGGGGGGGAGGGGGAGAGGGAAAACAAAAAGGGAGGGAAAGAGAGGGGGGAGGGGGAGGGAAGAAAAAGGGAGGGACTAAAAAGGGAAACATCAAGGGAGGGGACAAGGGGACTGATTCAAAGTAAATCACTGGACTAAAAGGTAGAGCCGAAGAAGAAAAGGTTAGAATTAGGGAAGGCAATCAAAATGCCAGGGAGTCCACAAATGACAATCATAACTTTGAACGTGAATGGGATGAACTCACCCATAAAACGTAGACGAATAGCAGAATGGATTAGAATCCAAAACCCTACCATATGTTGTCTTCAAGAAACACACATGAGGCGGGTTGACACCCACAAGGTCAGAATTAAAGGATGGAGTAAGACCTTCTGGGCCTCAACTGATAGAAAGAAGGCAGGAGTGGTAATCATGATATCTGATAAAGCCAATGCAAAAATAGACCTGATCAAAAGGGATAGGGAAGGTAATTATATTTTGTTAAAAGGGACTCTAGACAACGAGGAAATATCATTAATCAACATGTATGCACCAAATAATATAGCACCCAAATTTCTAATGGAGAAACTAGGAGAATTGAAGGAAGAAATAGACAATAAAACCATACTAGTGGGAGACTTAAACCAACCATTATCAAATTTAGATAAATCAAATCAAAAAATAAATAAGAAAGAGGTAAAAGAAGTGAATGAAATCTTAGAAAAATTAGAATTAATAGACATATGGAGAAAAATAAATAGGGATAAAAAGGAATACACCTTCTTCTCAGCACCACATGGCACATTCACAAAAATTGACCATACATTAGGTCACAGAAACATAGCACACAAATACAAAAAAGCAGAAATAATGAATGCAGCCTTCTCAGATCACAAGGCAATAAAAATAATGATTAGTAATGGTACATGGAAAACCAAATCTAAAACCAATTGGAAATTAAACAATATGATACTCCAAAACCGTTTAGTTAAAGAAGAAATCATAGAAACAATTAATAATTTCATCAAGGAAAATGACAATGGCGAAACATCCTTTCAAACCTTTTGGGATGCAGCCAAAGCGGTAATCAGAGGCAAATTCATATCCCTGAAAGCTTATATTAACAAACAAGGGAGAGCAGAGATCAATCAATTGGAAATGCAATTGAAAAAACTCGAAAGCGATCAAATTAAAAACCCCCAGCAGAAAACCAAATTAGAAATCCTAAAAATTAAGGGAGAAATTAATAAAATCGAAAGTGATAGAACTATTGATTTAATAAATGAGACAAGAAGCTGGTACTTTGAAAAAACAAACAAAATAGACAAAGTACTGGTCAATCTAATTAAAAAAAGGAAGGAAGAAAAGCAAATTCACAGCATTAAAGATGAAAAGGGGGACAGCACCTCCAATGAGGAGGAAATTAAGGCAATCATTAGAAATTATTTTGCCCAATTATATGGCAATAAATACACCAATTTAGGAGAAATGGATGAATATATACAAAAATACAAACTGCCTAGACTAACAGAAGAGGAAATATAATTCTTAAATAATCCCATATCAGAAATTGAAATCCATCAAGCCATCAAAGAACTTCCTAAGAAAAAATCCCCAAGGCCTGATGGATTCACCTGTGAATTCTATCAAACATTCAGAGAACAGTTAATCCCAATACTATACAAACTATTTGACATAATAAGCAAAGAGGGAGTTCTACCAAACTCCTTTTACGACACAAACATGGTACTGATTCCAAAACCAGGCAGGTCAAAAACAGAGAAAGAAAACTATAGGCCAATCTCCCTAATGAATATAGATGCAAAAATCTTAAATAGGATACTAGCAAAAAGACTCCAGCAAGTGATCAGAAGGATCATTCACCATGATCAAGTAGGATTTATACCAGGGATGCAGGGCTGGTTCAACATTAGGAAAACCATCCACATAATTGACCACATCAACAAGCAAACTAGCAAGAACCACATGATTATCTCAATAGATGCAGAAAAAGCCTTTGATAAAATACAACACCCATTCCTATTAAAAACACTAGAAAGCATAGGAATAGAAGGGTCATTCCTAAAAATAATAAACAGTATATATCTAAAACCAACAGCTAATATCATCTGCAATGGGGATAAACTAGATGCATTCCCAATAAGATCAGGAGTGAAACAAGGATGCCCATTATCACCTCTACTATTTGACATCGTACTAGAAACACTAGCAGTAGCAATTAGAGAAGATAAAGGAATTGAAGGCATCAAAATAGGCAAGGAGGAGACCAAGTTATCACTCTTTGCGGATGACATGATGGTCTACTTAAAGAATCCTAGAGATTCAACCAAAAAGCTAATTGAAATAATCAACAACTTTAGCAAAGTTGCAGGATACAAAATAAACCCACATAAATCATCAGCTTTTCTATATATCTCCAACACAGCTCAGAAGCAAGAACTAGAAAGAGAAATCCTATTCAAAATCACCTTAGACAAAATAAAATACCTAGGAATCTATCTCCCAAGACAAACACAGGAACTATATGAACACAACTACAAAACACTCGCCACACAACTAAAACTAGACTTGAACAAATGGAAAAACATTAACTGCTCATGGATAGGACGAGCCAATATAATAAAAATCACCATCCTACCCAAACTTATTTATCTATTTAGTGCCATACCCATTGAACTACCAAAATACTTCTTCACTGATTTAGAAAAAACCATACCAAAGTTCATTTGGAAGAACAAAAGATCAAGGATATCCAGGCAAATAATGAAAAAAAAACACATATGATGGGGGCCTTGCAGTCCCTGACCTAAAACTATATTACAAAGCAGCAGTCATCAAAACAATTTGGTACTGGCTAAGAAACAGAAAGGAAGATCAGTGGAATAGACTGGGGGAAAGCGACCTCAGCAAGACAGTATACGATAAACCCAAAGATCCCAGCTTTTGGGACAAAAATCCACTATTCTATAAAAACTGCTGGGAAAATTGGAAGACAGTGTGGGAGAGACTAGGAATAGATCAACACCTCACACCCTACACCAAGATAAATTCAAAATGGGTGAGTGACTTAAACATAAAGAAGGAAACCATAAGTAAATTGGGTAAAGACAGAATAGTATACATGTCAGACCTTTGGGAGGGGAAAGGCTTTAAAACCAAGCAAGATATAGAAAGAATCACAAAATGTAAAATAAATAATTTTGACTACATCAAACTAAAAAGCTTTTGTACAAACAAAACCAATATAACTAAAATCAGAAGGGAAACAACAAATTGGGAAAAAATCTTCATAGAAACCTCTGACAAAGGTTTAATTACTCATATTTATAATGAGCTAAATCAATTGTACAAAAAATCAAGCAATTCTCCAATTGATAAATGGGCAAGGGAAATGGATAGGCAGTTCTCAGATAAAGAAATCAAAACTATCAACAAGCACATGAAGAAGTGTTCTACATCTCTTATAATCAGAGAGATGCAAATCAAAACAACTCTGAGGTATCACCTCACACCTAGCAGATTGGCTAACATAACAGCAAAGGAAAGTAATGAATGCTGGAGGGGATGTGGCAAAGTAGGGACATTAATTCATTGCTGGTGGAGTTGTGAATTGATCCAACCATTCTGGAGGGCAATTTGGAACTATGCCCAAAGGGCGACAAAAGAATATCTACCCTTAAATGGATAGGCAGTTCTCAGATAAAGAAATCAAAACTATTAACAAGCACATGAAGAAGTGTTCTACATCTCTTATAATCAGAGAGATGCAAATCAAAACAACTCTGAGGTATCACCTCACACCTAGCAGATTGGCTAACATAACAGCAAAGGAAGGTAATGAATGCTGGAGGGGATGTGGCAAAGTAGGGACATTAATTCATTGCTGGTGGAGTTGTGAACTGATCCAACCATTCTGGAGGGCAGTTTGGAACTATGCCCAAAGGGCGACAAAAGAATATCTACCCTTTGACCCAGCCATAGCACTGCTGGGTCTGTACCCCAAAGAGATAATGGACACAAAGACTTGTACAAAAATATTCATAGCTGCGCTCTTTGTGGTGGCCCAAAACTGGAAAATGAGGGGATGCCCATCAATTGGGGAATGGCTGAACAAACTGTGGTATATGTTGGTGATGGAATACTATTGTGCTCAAAGGAATAATAAAGTGGAGAAGTTCCATGGAGACTGGAACAACCTCCAGGAAGTGATGCAGAGCGAGAGGAGCAGAACCAGGAGAACATTGTACACAGAGACTAATACACTGTGGTATAATCGAACGTAATGGACTTCTCCATTAGGGGCGGTGTAATGTCCCTGAACAACTTTCAGGGATCCAGGAGAAAAAAAACACCATTCATAAGCAAAGGATAAACTATGGGAGTGGAAACACCGAGAAAAAGCAACTGCCTGAATACAGAGGTTGAGGGGACATGACAGAGGATAGACTTTAAATGAACACTCTAATGCAAATACTATCAACAAAGCAATGGGTTCAAATCAAGAAAACATCTAATGCCCAGTGGACTTACGCGTCGGCTATGGGGGGTGGGGGGGAGGAAAAGAAAATGATCTATGTCTTTAACGAATAATGCTTGGAAATGATCAAATAAAATATATTAAAAAAAAAAAAGAATATCTACCCTTTGACCCAGCCATAGCACTGCTGGGTCTGTACCCCAAAGAGATAATGGACACAAAGACTTGTACAAAAATATTCATAGCTGCGCTCTTTGTGGTGGCCAAAAACTGGAAAACGAGGGGATGCCCATCAATTGGGGAATGGCTGAACAAACTGTGGTATATGTTGGTGATGGAGTACTATTGTGCTAAAAGGAATAATAAAGTGGAGAAGTTCCATGGAGACTGGAACAACCTCCAGGAAGTGATGCAGAGCGAGAGGAGCAGAACCAGGAGAACATTGTACAGAGACTAATACACTGTGGTATAATCGAACGTAATGGACTTCTCCATTAGTGGCGGTGTAATGTCCCTGAACAACTTGCAGGGATCCAGGAGAAAAAAACACCATTCATAAGCAAAGGATAAACTATGGGAGTGGAAACACCGAGAAAAAGCAACTGCCTGAATACAGAGGTTGAGGGGACATGACAGAGGATAGACTCTAAATGAACACTCTAATGCAAATACTATCAACAAAGCAATGGGTTCAAATCAAGAAAACATCTAATGCCCAGTGGACTTACGCGTCGGCTATGGGGGGTGGGGGGGAGGAAAAGAAAATGATCTATGTCTTTAACGAATAATGCTTGGAAATGATCAAATAAAATATATTAAAATAAAAAAAAATATTGTATGAGTTCTCAACTCTTTCCCTCTCTCCTGACTCTCCTCCATCACTAGAGAGGATAAGAAATTTTATATCAACTATACATGTGAAATTATGTAAAATATACTTCCATATTATCAATGTCATAAAAAAGAAAGAAAAAGTGTAAAAATTATGCTATGGTATGCGCTCAGATTCCATAAGTCCTGTCTCTGAAGGTAGTTAGCATTTTTCATAATAATTTCTTCAGAAGTGTCTTAGATCATTGTTTTGATCAAAATAGCAGATATTCATAGCTAACTATCATGCAATATTTCTATTACTAGATATAATATTTTCTTGCTTCTGTTCATTTCATTTTGCATCAGTTCATATAAGTCTTCCTAGATTTTCCTGAAAGCATCCTGCTCTTCATTTCTTATAGGGCAATCCATCACAATCATATACCACAACATGTTCAGCAATGCCTCAATTGATGGGCATCAATTTCCAACTCTCTGCCATCACAGTAAAGAGCTACTATAAAAATCTTTGTATGTATGAGTCCTCTTCCTTTTTCTCTGGTCTTTTTGGGATATATACCTAGTACTGGCATGGGATGGATCAAAGGGTATGCACAGTTTGATAGCCTTTGAGCACAGTCTACATTGTTCTCCAGATTGGTTGGATCAGTTGACAACTCCATCGACAATGCATTAATACCCTAATTTTCCCAAATCTCCTCCAACATTTGTCATTTTCATTTTCTGTCATATTAGCCAAATTGAAAGGTGTGTGGTAGTACCTCAGAATGGTGTTAATTTGCATTTTTCTAATCAATAGTGACTTAGCATGGAAACAGCCAGGGTGGCAGGGTATAGGCATGAAAAATTCAAACCATTCTGAGAATCCTCTCCAATCAACCTTAAAATAATGTTTCAAAAAATACTAGTCTGACAAAAGCAACAAGAAGACTGAGGGAAGCAATTTTCCTCCAAAAAATAACTTTAAAGGTAAGTAGAAGTTCACTGGGGTTAGAGAAGAGCATATAACAAAGAATAGAAGGGAAATAATAAACTGGGAAAAAATTTGTATAGCAAAACTCTCTGATACAATTTCTCAATTTATAGAGAACTAAATCAAATTTATGAGAACACAAACCATTCTCCAATTGACAAATGGTCAAAGCATAAGAATTAGCTGTCTTCAGATGAAGAAATCAAAGCTATCAATAGCCATGAAAAAAGTTTTTAAATTCCTCTTGATTAGAGAAATGAAAATTAAAACAACTCTGAGGTACTACCTCACAATATGATAGTAAAAGAAAGTAATACATGTTGGAGGGCCTGTGGCAAAATCGGGACACAAATGCGTTCTTGGTGGAGCTGTGAAATGATCCAGCCATTCTGGAGGGCAAATTGGAGCTATGGCCAAAGAGCTATAAAACTGAGTATACCCTTTGATCTTATAATACCACTGCTAGGTCTATATCCCAAAGAGGAAAGGGCCTACTTCTCTAAAATATTTATAGCAGCTGTTTTTGTGGTGGCAGAAAATTGTAAATTGAGGGAAGACTGAACAAATTGTGGTATATAAAGGTGATAGAACACTATTGTGCTATAAGAAATAATGAGCTTGATGATTTCAGAAAAAGCTGGAAAAATCTACACAAACTGATGCAAAGCCAAACCAGGAGAACATAGTACACAGAAACACCAATATTGTGGGTTGATCAAGACTGAGCTACTCTCAGCAATACGATGATCTAGGACATTTTTGAGGGACTTATTATAAAGGATGCTATCCATCTCCAGAGAAAGAACTGTTGGAGTAAGAATGCAGATCAAAGCACACTATTTTTCTCATTGGTATATTTATGTTTTGATTTTGAGTATGCTCTAACAAAAATGACCAGTATAGAAGTATGTTTTGCAAGATCATACACGTATAATGCTGATCAAATTGCTTGCTATCTCCAGAAAGTAGAAGGGAAGGAGTCAAATTGGATCTTATTTGTTGAAAATTGCTATTTCATGCAATTGGGAAAATAAAATATCTTTAAATAAAAATGTGATTTAGTTGTACCATTAGAAATGATAAATAGAATAAATTTTTAAAAAGCCCCAAAAATACTTATATGAATTGTTGCAAAGTGAAGTGAGGAGAACCAGGAAAATAATGTTTACAATAACAGAAACATTATATGTTGATCAACAGTGAAGGACTAAATCATTATGAACAAAACAAAAATATAGGCTGCAGCCCATTCCTGGCATTCAAGTCCCTCCTAGAAGTCCTATAATTTTCTTGCTACTGTATGGCTATCCATCCTTTGCTATTGCCATGTGATTGACTCATCTCCTTATCTGGTCTTCTCTCTCTGCTGGTGTCCTTTGGACTCTCCAATTCTTTACTGAATTCTTTATTGGAAATGTGCTGAAGCCTTTTCTTTCCCGATCCCTCTCTCATGCTATTTTGATGATTCTCAACTTTATTTCTTCAGAAACCACAATGCTCCATTCCTCTATTTCTAAAATCCATACAGCAGGACCAGAATATGAATGCTTAAAAGACAGGCTTCTGTTGACCTGGGAAGCTTAAGGGCATTAAAAGAGCTGCACCATTTCCCAAAGGTGAGCTGGCCTTTTCTCCTACCCTTATTTCATTCCCAGCTCATCTGACTGTACATGTGCAATGTCTATTTCTTTGTTTCAATCCATGAAACAAAGAAGGGCTAGAACTGTCAGAAAAGCCTGGTGACCCAATAGCCTAATCACAGATCTTTCGAAGCCATCCTCTTTGAAAACTTTCCTAATTTAGTGCTGACACTGGGTTTTTGTGACAGGAGAAAGTATTTCATCTTTATGATATCAATAGAATAAGATTAGTAAAATCGACTTCACAGAAATAGAATCTGAGAGTCAGAGAGGAGATGAGAGGACATCCAGGCCCAATATCCTTCAAAACGCAAAATCAGATTCAACAAATACTTATTAAGTATCTACTGAGCACGAGGCATTGTACTAGGTTCTAAGAGGTACACAAAGGTGAACAAGCCAACACAATCCATGCTCTTAAAGTGTTTCTATCTCATAGTGGTTGGTGGGAAGTGGGGGGAAGATTAGGGATATGTTGAGTTTAAAACAAGGTATAGTGAAATGAAGCAAAGGAAAGCTCCAGGTAAAGCACTCTGGTAAAATGTGAGAAGGGAGTAAACACTCACAGCTTAGCTGGGTATGAGGCAAGGATAGGGGTCCAAGAAGGCTTCACTGAAGAGAGGACATGCGAGTTGAGCCTAGAAATGATACTGAGATTTGAAGGCAGAGATGAAGAAAGGCATTCTAAGCATGAAAAAAGGACTGGGAAAGCAGTGGTGAGACTGGCAGCTAGTGGTCTGCTTTGGCCAGCATGGAAACTGTATTCAGGGCACCAAAGGGAAACAATGCTAGAAAGGGGGACTAGAGGCCGATTCCAAAGCTACAGTCTCTTCCTTGACATCCCATCTCAGGCATATGGTCATTCATTCTTGGATGTCCAAAAATGGCACTGCTCTAGTCCAAAGAAGTTCCTCATCTTGTTGCACATATTCAAATGATGTCTCTGCCTTGCACTTTGGAAGTAGTATTCTTTGAAATAGTTTCCTTTTCTACTAGCAGGTTTGGGCTGTCATTGAACCATTTACTCTGGCCCCCATCTAATCAATGGTAAGCATTTGTAAGATGGGTGGCCTGGTGTCCAGCGGTCTCTGGCTAGAAAATAATAATAGGTAACATTTATATAGCACTTATTATGTGCCAGATACTATGTATATTAAACACTTTACCAATATTATCCTCACAACAACCCTGAGAGGTAGGTGCTCTTAATTTTGCAGATGAGGAAACTAAAGCTGACTGAGGTTAAGTAACTTGCTCAGGGTCACAAAGAAAGTGAGTGAGATCATATTTAAACTCAGGTTGTCCTGACTCTATGGCTGGCACTCTATTCACCATGTCACCTAGCTGCCGACAGAATAGAAGAGTTTTTCTTAGTATGAGATTGACTTAAGCAGATTTTAATTTATGCTTCTGACCTCATTAGCATCAAGTACTAACCAAGTGATCTAATGAGTCCAACCCTTAGCCAAAATTACCTATTTATAGGCTTTTCCTTTTCCACCTTTTTCCCTGAAGCATGCAAGAAGGGTTAATAGTCTATTTCATTTTTTGTTGTCAATGTTCTAAACCCCTGAGATAAAAGAGAAACCACTGAGCACCACATTCCCCTGTATTGTGTACCTAATAAGGAAACCAGAATAGTGTGAATCTTAAAATTTCCCAGACTCTACTTTGGAACATTTGTTAAGGCTATTCCCCATTTTAAACAATTAAGGTAGTTGGTCAGGAATGTATTGGGAACTCTAACATTACTCCATCCATACTTGGGCATACTTTAGGGAAGATAAAGTTGTAAACTCCTGATAGAACAATGAGAAAAAGTCCCCAACCCATACTTATAGTAAGGCAAAAGCCCTTAAGCTAGGTCTATTTTTAGATCTAATACAAAAGGGTGCTAAGTACCTATGAAGGTCAAATTAATCACTAAAAGGTCAAGCAACTTACTAAGGGCAAGCTTAGCAAAGAGGTGTGAAGTACTCAGAAGATATAATCTACCCAGAGAAGGTGAGTACTAAAGAATGGTGAAAACTAAGAATGGGCAGTCCTAGGAAAAGCATCTACTGTGATTGGTAGATGTGAAAATTTAGGGGAGATGACACAAGAGAAAATTTTCTTTAAAAAGGAGGAGCTTGAGGCCTCTGGAAGCTAAATAGGAGCTGGTCTCTCTGAACACTAGAGCTTGCTTGGAATGATCTTGTGGTGAGTGATTAAGGACTGACTAGTCTCTCTTAAAGCTCAGGCCTAGGCTGGGCCCTTTCCTACTATTTCCTGCCTCTCTCTTTCTCCCTTTCTTTAATTGCTTCATTCGTATTAATTAAAATCTCCACAAAACCCAGATGACTTATTTCATATTTGGGAATTTTCCCCATGGCGACCACTTATTTTTGATATAAAATCAAGACACTAAAATTATTTTTACAGTTTTGGCAATTCGAAGTCTTGAAAACCACATTTTTGCGGTCACAATAGAAAGGCCTTAGATCAGGGTTCCCCAAACTGTGCCCCCCCCAGGCCATTTATCCAGCCCCCACCATACTTCTGGAAGGGGCACCTCTTTCATTGGTGGTCAGTGAGAGGAGCACTGTATGTGGCAGTGCTGTCAAAGTGTGGCGTTGCTCATGTACAGTACTACTTCCTGTGACATAATCCTTTGCATGGCGCCTTGTTCTGAGAGTAACTGAATGAGAACAAGGTGCCATGCAAAGGATTATGTGGCTGAACAATGGAATACACCAGCATGATGAGCAGCTATCTGGGGGAGGGGATTCCGCACTGTGTATACTGCTGCCCGGTATAGTGGTGGCAGTGATGGGCCTATGCAAGGTGTGGCAGGTCCATCACAGCCAGTGCTGCAGCCTCCATTATCCCAGACAGCGCTATACGGTTTTGTTCATAGTTTTTTTTTTTATAGTATGGTCCTCCAGTGGTCTGAGGGACAGTCAACTCACCCCCTGTGTAAAAAGTTTGGGGACCCCTGCTTTAGATTCTTGGCCATCTTGGTTATCGAATGGATTCAGAAAAATGATTTTCTTTCCATGTCAATTTCATCAGCTAAAAAGCAAGAGTTACTTAACAGAAATACTATTCTTAACAGCCAGTACCTGATAAATATGTCTTAATGATTCAAGGGACTGGATTTCAGAAATATGTCTAACTTGTCAGGAAAGTTTCCATGTAATGCAGGAAATAATACTGAAGAGTACCTGCCTATTTCCATTTGTTCTTTTCTTTAGCCATATGAAAATACATTGTTTGGAGCTTAGCTACTCAATATGAACTGGGAAGAAAGCAGGGGAGATGTCTGTAATATAGACACTCACATATGGTTAATGGAGAGTTTTCTCAATGTTTGTGAGCTCCCACTCCTTTTTTTTTCTCTTGGGGCAAGGATAAAATAGATCTTTACATAACAGTACTTTGATTAGTAGCATAACTTCTCTGGGAAAAACTCCATGCTAGATTAGTTACTGGGTCCTACAATTCAAAAAGGAGGGAGCACTGACTAGAATGCCAAAAAATCAAATCAAGATATTGATCTACTAACATATTGGCCACATGTGCATAAAAGTGTCACAGATAATGATCACTGACTAACTGAGCAATTTTTAATACTGATCCATCTACACTTGGACTTTTGAAGAATGCTTGAGATGATTTGGGAAATACTTGCTGTTCTGCAGCGTCTTCATTTTCTCCATCACATTTGGAATGGTAGTTTGAACTCACTTCAATATTTAAAAATCACAAAATCACAGATTTTGAGAGTTGGAACAACTTCAGTGTCTATCTATTCCAGTTTATTTATGAAAAAATTCCCACAATAATATATGCACAAAACAGTTTTCCAGTCTCTGCCTGGAGATCTCCCAAGGATGGAAAAACAGCTACCTCTGAAGACAACCCTTTCCACTTTGTGGTAGCGTGAACTGAAAAAGGGTTTCTTCTCCTCTCATTAAGCCTAAACTGGCCTCATTGCAACTGTCTCCCTGATTCTTCTCTTCTTAAGGATAAACATGCCTGGTTTCTTCAACCAAATATCACATATTATAATTGTCTCAAAGTCCTTTGACATCAGGGTTACCCTTTTCTGGATGATGTCCAGATTGTCAAATACCTTTTTAAATGGTGGCACCCAGAAGTAAACATAATACCCAGATGTGGTTGGAAAACAGTCAAATACACTGGGTCTATTGCCTTTCTTTTCTTGGAAGGTATGTTCCTCTTAAAGACAGCCCAGAATTGATGTTCTGACAAGGAAGGTATAATCTCTAGTAGGACTTTCATGAGTTCCTGCCCAGTAAAAGCTGAGAAGAGGGATCATCTGGACAATGCTATTCATGGTTTTGATAGGACCAATGCCATGTCAGAACTGAGTCAGATTTTGAGTCTAACTTTTAGAAACCAAGCCAGTAGACTATGGTAGACAAGATGAGAGATTATGCTTTAGAAATACTGAGGGAAATGTTGGCCCATTTGCCCATGACACATCTTTGAAGTAAAAATCTCTTTGTAAAAACTACCTAAGTTGCATGTGTATAGAGTAGTGTTCAACCCAGCCTGCTATCTGTCATCTCTTTTAACTAACCGTTCTTACTAATTAGGAGCTAAACTCTATTATTTCTAACAACGGGGGAACACAGATGGTGGGGACTCAAGCAGATGGCAGAAGAAAGAAGAAAAGATCCAATCCCTCAGAGTATTCTAGAATGCTCTGGGGGAGAAGTAGTCAGTCTCTTCATTCCCCACCAGAGTATATTACTTTGGGATTTCTCTCTCAGACCCTTGGAAGTTTATCAGTGGGAAAACTTCATCATCGTACAAGACCTTTGTACTCAGAGCTCATCATTACCCTCTTGCCAGAGTCAAGAACTCCAAAGCCTCCATTTAAGGAGCAAGCTCATTTCAGAACATCTTGTTTCCTACCTGGCTGTACTACTTTGTGAATTCTGTGACTTTTCCAACATGTTCCTGGGAGTACCTTCCATTGTCCTTCCCTTCTCCCTGATTTTCAGCTTCTTTTGGGATGTTTTCTTCTACTACTAGATTGTAGGCTCCTTGAGGGTAGGGTTTATCCTTCTTTTTGCATATTTGATTCCCTAGAGTTTAGCACCTTGCCTGGAAGATAGCAGTTACATAATAAATGTTTATTGATCATTGTCCCAGCTCTGAAGGAGAGTGCCACAACACAAACATTACCTATGTTTCCTTTCTTTTGAAGAAGCCAGGCATATCCATCCACATCATTAAGCTAACAATATTCTCTGGGCCTCTAGAATCAGGTCCACATTTCTAGGGATGTAGAAGGTAAAACAGTTATTTGGAGAACTTAAAACCCTTATAATGGGTCCCTCCTCACCATTCAAGACCAAATAGATTTGAAAATGGATAGGATAGACCACATCTCAAACAATTCTATGTCATCAGTGGTATTGAAATGGAGCCTGGTAATTGGGGACATAGCACTAGGGATTTGTGTTTTGGGGAAAGGTTTAGCCAGAAACCTAATGAGGTCTCTTTCAGTTCTGACATTCTAGGAGTCCATGATTCACCTTATGTGAAACAATAACAATGACAGAAACAATTTATAACGCTGCTGGGGTTTTAAAACAAAGTAAATAGCACAATTTAAAGATCCATGATTTCCTCAACACAGTTCTTTCCTACATTCTAGAACACTGGATGCACCTCCAAATGTCACTCCCTCAGGGGATTGTCTATTCATCTGGCACAGTCCTTGTGGCACATAATACAAATGACTACAATAAAGAGGAATATTTTTGTTTAAAAACCCAGTTCCATTTGGTAAAATACCCCAAATCAGTTTGTCCTTTAAGAACTAATCAGAATCCACTCTCAATTTAAACAAATTGAAAAGTAAAAAGAAGTATGCCATCTAGAAGGAACATAAGGATCTTGTCGCATTGCCAACAAGGAAAAAAAGGAGAAGTCTCATAAACACAACAAACAGCTGGGATCAAACTATCCCATCATGTAATGTTGGCAAAGAACATCTTGGCTTACATGGTTTTTGTAAACGAAATCTAAATTAAGCTAAAGAAAACACAATTCTCTGGGTACTCACTGATGCTTCATGTCTTGTATTTCAATAAATATTCTCACCCACACTAGATACATTCTTTTTGATGGCCCCATAAATGCCCTTTACCTCTTTGCCCTGTATACCTTTACCTTTGAATGTGAAATATGTTGTAGGAAATTAGAAGAATTCTTGAGGTAATTCTTTACACTGAGACATTGTAAAGGCAGGTATGTTTGAGCAATCTGGCATTACTAGAGGTCCTGTGGCCATAATCTCAGAGAGATCTTGACCAATGACAAAATGATATCTGAAATAAGGTAGAAGTCTCTATTCCTACATAGGGGATCAATAGTCAGTGAACAAGAAGGTTGCCTTATTAAGACCAACAGTCATAACAGAAAAATTGTGTATGTGAAGCAAATAGCACAAAGCCAATGTATGGGTGTGTGATGAGCATCCTAAACCTATTTCAACTAACCGCTCTTGCTAAGTAAGTGCTAAGCTCTGTTGTTTCAACTCTGCTGAAAGCCTCCAATTCCCATCGACTGCTTTTCAATTCAGTATATGGAGGTGGTAATACCCTACTCATCTCACCCTAGTTATGGTTCTGGCCTCCACATATGGAACAAACCATAGAGTCATAGGTTTCAGGCAGGTACTTAAAAAAGTCAATCAACATGTAGCCTCTTAGCGTATATCTCACATCATTCCATCTCTTTTTCTATAGTGTTTGTAGGCAAATGAGATTTTATTCAATATTGCATCGCAAATGCCAACTCATGACTTACAATTTAAAGTGCTTTCAGATGGGTCTAAATCTGCTCTTATCATGTCCAAAACAGCTAATTCTAATCTTATAGGAGGTGTTCTTCTTACGATTTTTTGAGTAGAAGTCCAAGATATCTGGAAGTATCCAATCTAGAAAAATGTTAATTGAAACATATAAAAGGGATGGGCTCTTTTCACATTATTCCCTAATATGTGCCCAAATTTGAACATGGAAAAAGTCTTTGGTTACCCTTAGGAATATGTGATCTTTTGAGATTTCTTGTTTGTCTGAGGGAAGGGGTGGATTTTGAATATCAAATAACCATTGTTTCTCCACTTATTGTTAGAGAATGAGAGTGAGTAGCTAGATGGCTCATTGGATAGAAAGACAGGCCTAGAGATAAGAGGACCTGGGTTCAAATATGGCCTTAGACACCACTTCCTAGCTGTGTGGTCCTGGGGGTAAACCATTTAATCCCCCAACACCAAGCCCTTACCACTCTTCTGCTTTGGAACTTAGTATAGATTCTAAAATGGAAGGTAAGGGTTTTTTTTTTTTAAAAGAAAGTATTTGACTTCAAATCATTATCATTCTTATGAAAGACATGCATTAAGCCATGCATTTTGCCAAAGAGATAAAGAACACTTGTACAAAAATATTCATAGCTGCTCTCTTTGTGGTGGAAAAAATTTGGAAAACGAGGGGATGCCCTTCAATTGGGGAATGGCTGAATAAACTGTGGCATCTGCTGGTGATGGAATACTATTGTGCTAAAAGGAATAATAAAGTGAAGGAATTCCATGGAGACTGGAACAACCTCCAGGAAGTGATGCAGAGTGAAAGGAGCAGAACCAGGAGAACATGGTACATAGAGACTGATGCACTGTGGTACAATCAAATGTAATGGTCTTCTCTACTAGCAGCAATGCAATGATCCAGGACAATTCAGAGGAACTTATGAGAAAGAACACTATCCACATGCAGAAAAAGAACTATGGGAATAGAAATGCAGAAGAAAGACATACGATCCCTGTCTTTAGAGATGACGAAACTAACATCTACAGAGGGACTTGTCCAGGGTCTCAGTACTAGGTAGATGTTTGAGGCAGATGTGGACTAAGGTCTTCTTGATTCCATGTCTAAAACTCTCCACTGGATGTTGTTTTTGTTGTCGATGAGTCATTTTTAAGTCTTCTCCAACTCTTCATGACCTCATTTTAGGTTTTCTTGACAAAGATACCAGATTGTTTTGCCATTTCATTCTCTAACTCTTTTTACAGAGGTGGAAACTGAGAGAAATAGTTTTAAGTGACTTGCCTAGGTCACTTAAGTGTCTGATACCAGACCTGACTCTCATGAAGATGAGTCTTCCTGACTCCAGCCCAAGCACTCTATCCACTATGCCACTTCACTGCCCCATCTCTCTGTCAATTTCTTTCAGGAGGAGGAAACAGGACCCTTCTTTTGGCTCTTAAAAAGAGGAATTTGGGATATGATTTGGAATTTTACTGGTTTAGAATTCCAGGGGAGTCTGTGTTTCCCCTTCTCTATTTGACCTGGTTGTTTCTCAAAGGTAATAGAAAAATTTTGATAATTAATCCTTATAAAAATACTTGGAGGCCCTCAAAAGAAAAAATTACATACACATTACACTGAGATGTAAAATGTGACCAGAACAATCCCACTTCTCTCATGTGTATTAAAAATTGGCTAGCTCACCTACAAGAAATGCAATTTAAGCCTCAGCTTTCCTTTTTTCCCCCAGGATGCTTGTCCTTGTCAGATCAATATTCTTATACTTTCCTTTGGTCATGGGATTGTTGGAAAAAGTCAGCCTGAGGGTTCTTCAATCACTTTTCCACATTCAGCCTTTTCTAACTAATTTGTGCTGAATGGGAGTCCCACCAGCCCTTTGCAGACAAATTTACTATCTAGGTGGCAGAGCACCCCTTCCAAGAGATCAAGTATAGTTCTTATGAAGCACTACATTTTGTAAGGACTTGGAAAGAAGGACCAGATGAGAGGAAAAAGGGATTAGTATGGTTCTCTGCCCAGGCTCAGTCACGTGACCCACCAACCAACCTGGGACACTCAAAAAGCATTAAGCCTAGATAAAGAGGTGAGAATTGGGGGAAGGAAGTAGATAGCCAAAGGGAGAACAGTTAGGTTGGGGCTGCCAAAGCCAAAGTTCCATTCTTTGCCCTGGGGCAGAACTTCAGTAGTCTAGGCATATCTATAGCTCTGTCCAGAAACCCTGCTCTCTTCTCCCCTCTTTTCCTCCTTCAGAGAAAGTAGGGAGGAAGAAAAAGCAAAAAGTAAAAGTTAGTGGTCTGCCTCTTCCCTCAGCACTGAGAGATGATAGGAAAGCTATGTTATACTGCTCCCATGTCTCCTCAGTAGGCTCTTTTCTATTTGTAACTCATCTGATGATAACCCAGATGATAACTGAGGACCCTAAACTCTTCCTAGACATTAGAACATACATACTCCTTTAGCACTGTATTCTCATCAGCCCATCCTATGCAGCTGTTAACATTCTATGAATCCAATTCACAGATTATAGATGTGATTGACTGACAGCTAACTCTTTTGCCTCCAGAAAGTATCACAAGGAATAATCAAAAAGTGCTGGTGTCCAGTAAAAGCCTGGTGTGTGGTATCTTGGGTCATGGATTAATTGTGACATCATCTACAATGAAAGATGGTAACACAGTACACTTTCAATCTCTAGTCTCTTCTTCTCCAGCTATAAGAGTTGCCAGGTCATAGGAATAGGACAAAGATATCCTCATACTTAAGAGTGTCAAGTCAGGGACATGCAAATCCATGAACAATCTGTGACTTCATTAGTGTAGGAATTCATTCTATGAAAGCTTATCACCACCTTCTCTGATTTAGTAGAAAAGGCCTCTGGGAGAAGCTGAAGACCTGAACAGGTGAAGTAATTTATCCAATGTCACACAGCTAGTGAGCATCAGAAATGAGATCCAAACCATGGCCAAAAGATTATATATTTTGAGCTGGAAGGCACTTTAGAGGTTCTTAAGTACATGCTCTCATTTTAGAGATGAGGAAACTGTCCCAAAGAGGTTAAATGACTTGCCCAGGGTCACACAGCTAGTAGGTCTCTGAAATGACATTTCAAACTAGGAGTTTCAAAGTCAGAACTCTGTCATCTATATAACAATGTTTCTTAAAGCCATATATTATTGAAATAAAGACTATAACTTGATATTGGTATTAAGATGTCCAATCTATACCAAAATAAAGGAGAAAGTGACTTGAAGACTCTTCCCTGGTATCCTGTTTCTCTTAATGGCACTATGAGAGTGAGAAACTGAATTTATTTTCTTCTCACTAATATATACCTTAAGTCCATTTTCACTTTGCCTCATCCTAACTCTCACTATATATTACATTTGGATGAAAGTCAAAACCTTGGTGAAAAATAAGGATGTGGAAATAAATGACGCAGTGGCTTGGGTAAGAAATACATATTAAATTAAGTCACATTTTCCCCTCCTCTAGTGTAAATTTGAGAAAAAACAGCCTCATTTCAGTCAATCACAAAGCATTCACTCTGGTTCTTTATCAGCTGAAAAGTTCATTTATGATCTGATAAAGCATAATAAGCATGGAAGTGAGTTATCATGGGGCAAAAGGATTCTTGCTTTCACAGAGATTTCTGAATACCAGCTTCTAATGAATTTGGCCAAGAAATACTGACATGAAACACAAAGGTACACTTGAAAGCATCATAGATCCAGAGCTGGAAGATGATAGGTTCCCATCCCTCGATTTGCTGATGAAGAAAACGAGGCCCAAAGGTGGGAAATAGTTTGCCCAGGGTCATTTGGGTAAAAAGTGAAAGAGTCAGTTGTCTAGGCCAGAGCCTCGATGTTCAGACCTACTTCTCTTTTCACTGGACCTTAAATACTGATTTCATTTTGCTTTGGGGGTTTCAGTTTTTACAAAGGTCCAAAGAAATCTCACACAGACACACATGAAGCCTTCTCCAGGAAAACAACATTTCAAAAGCCTTAAAAAAACCAGATCTGTGTAATGACATAGGAAAACTTTATCATATGCTGGCAGGCTAGATAAACATGGCCTTAAAACAGTGACAGCTTTCAGGAACAAGAAGTAGCTGGTTCTCTTTTTTAATGTACTTGGTCACTTTGGAATCTGTTTTTGATAAGAAAGGTGTCCAGCTTATCTACAAAAGTGGAAAGCAGATGAAGAGAGATTGTGTTGGGGATTTCATTAAAAGTAATAAGGCAGCAGACCTGAAACGAAGTTTCATTCCTGATTATTTGATCTCTCATTTGATAGACTCTTCTTGCAAGGTACTGAAGTCCCCACACCCGCCCCCGACCAAAATCCCCTGCCTCATCTCACAATAAATAGGTTTTTTTCTGGCTCCATCCATGTTAAGTCGTCTCACGTAGTTCAGGCCTACACAATTTGATCAGTTATTTTTCAACATCAGGATGATTTTCTAAAGTGAGATCTCAATTCATACAACTTAACTTGCTGTTTTCTGCCTAGTCTGTGATGCCTACTACTGATACTCATAATATCCCTTCCCACTGTCGAAGATTTGGTGAGTTTATAAGCATTTATTACATGCCAGTAATATGCTACCATCTGTACTAAAAGCTAATTTGACAAAAAAAAGTCAAAATAGTCTCTACTCTCAAGAAGCAACCAGTCTAAGGGAGATTCTCCTTAGTTTTCTCTTCATCAAGACTGAGAAAACAGGCCTCTTTAACAGCTGCTTAATTCTAAATGAGATGTAGTGAAGTGAGACAAGTACTCTGACTCCTCATTTTTCCTACAAATTAAAATAGAACTTGTGATCTGGAAGGCACCATTGGACATCATGTAGCTAAACACTGTCATATTCTTTTTAACCAAAGAGAAGACTGAGATCCCCAAAAGTCAATGATTCACCCAATTTCACCATACTAGTTTTCAGAAGAGCAAGGAGTAGGATGTGTTAATTCCCTATTTGATACTTTTCTCATTACAGTATGGTGTATGGTGCTTCTGCTCCTCTTTATACATCCCAGTAGGATATATGCATGATTCACATTTAAATTGTAGTCAACTATTATCTGCATATTTTCTATTGTTCAAATGATCAAGCAAATGGACAAGCAATAAAAACAATTTCCAATACTACATATGAATACAAGTTAAAAGGAATTGAAGAAAAGGTACTGGAAGGAAAATAGAACCTAGAACTAT
Organism: Monodelphis domestica; assembly: GCF_027887165.1. NCBI lineage: Eukaryota > Metazoa > Chordata > Mammalia > Didelphimorphia > Didelphidae > Monodelphis > Monodelphis domestica. Next base: position 11,588,346 of record NC_077235.1, on the reverse strand, counting down.
TTCAATATATATCAAGTAGGATAATAAATACATTAAAGGAAATAAAGAACTATATAAGTAGAAAGAGCTGATACCAATAAAGAAGGAACAAGATAAAATAATGAAATATAGCATCATGGAGTTATTGATAAAAATATAAACAAAATCATATGTTGATAGAAAAACTACTATTCTTAAGGAAGTTAAAGCAGAAGTTTCAAAAAAACCTCTCAAGTATAAGAGCAACTGATAATTTTAATTTTAATTTTTTGGGGGGGAAATTTCATGTAATTAGTTAACTTAAAATATTTTTCCATGGTTACAAGAGGCATGTTCTTCCCCTCCGCTTCCTGGGTTTTATAAGCATCATTGATCAAGACCCATTTCCATATTATTGATATTTGCACTAGGGAGTCTACATCCCCAATCATATTCCCATCAACCCATGTAATGAAGCAGTTGTTTTTCTTAGGTGTTTCTACTCCCACAGTTCATCCTCTGGATGTGAATAGCATTCTCTCTCATAGGTCCCTCAGAATTGTCCTGAGTCACTGCATTGCTGCTAGTAGAGAAGTCCACTACATTCGACTGTGCCACAGTGTATTAGTCTCTGTGAACAGTGTTCTCCTGGTTCTGCTCCTCTCACTCTGCATCAATTCTTGGAGGTTGTTCCAGTTTACATGGAATCCCTCCAGTTTATTATTCCTTTGAGCACAGTAGTATTCCATAACCAATATATACCACAATTTGTTCAGCCATTCCCCAATTGGAGGGCATCCTCTCATTTTCAAATTTTTGCCACCACAAAGAGCGCAGCTATGAATATTCTTGTACAAGTCTTTTTCTTTATTATCTCTTTGGGGTACAACCCAGGTGACTGATATTTTTTAAAGCAAATGTGGCAGGAAAGAACTCATAAAGAAATCAGGAAATGATAAAATGAAAAATCTCAGAAGTATTAACTTAAGGGACAGATTAACTATTAACAGAATTCATATGACACCTACAGGTATGGACCTCAGATTCAACTTGTCCAGAAATATTCTTGTCAAACTGACAAATTATAATGACAAAGAGAAAACTGTATCATCAGCCAAAAAGGAAAACATCTAATCTCATGGAATATTAACATGAATTACCAAGGATATTTTTTTCATATAAGGCAAGAAACTACGGGAAGAACTGGAAAATGACATATTGAAGGTCAAGGCTTTATCACAAGATCAGCTACCTAAATAATCTAATCACACTCTTTGAAATGAAAAAATGGTCATTTGGCATGTCACAGTAATTGAAAGTATCTGTGGAAAGGAAACAAAACCTTGCTAGGGACTCTGATATGCAAAACTCAGAGGCAGAGTTCAGCCACACTGGAGATTTTGCTCATCAAACAGTTTCTTAATTCACAGCAGAAATTCAGGAAAACCTAAGGACACTGCAATTATGAATGACTAATCATTTACTCAATGGAAATTCTACATGGGGATATTAAAACAATAGTAAGTCTCCTTTTGATCAACAAATATTTCAAAATAATCACTTCAAAGGGACAAAAGAATAACAGAAACGTTGCAGAAACGTTACTTCGATTAACAACTTCCTCAATATTATTGCCATGGGGGACATCAAAGCAACACTAACTTTGATTTGTTCAACAATACCTCCATATAAGCCTTACAAGGAGAAAACAAAGCACCATCAATGTGTTATCTGTTTTTGTACTTCTGTCTTTATAGTCAATGGTATTAAATACAAACAGTGGCAGGATAAGTCACTAACCTACTATTATATTTGCTATTTAATATATTACTGCACAGGTGCAATGATTTTGGGGACAAAATATACATGCTGACATGCAAGCTCATCTACGTTAAGCTTACTGAAAGCAACTTTGGGATCATTTTAGTAGCAGCCTGAATGATGGAGATGACATCGACTTCATCCTGCTCCCACATGATTTCGATTTCTTCTGTGAGAAATTTCTATTTTGAGAGCTTTTCATTCCATGGAGTTTAAAGGTTATGAGTGCTTGACATTGTGAAATCTATTTTAAAAGGTTGTTCATAAAATTTCTGTAGATCAGTGTTAGGTCTGGGCCATTGCATGAAGCAAAGCATGATTGTGATCATGCTCTGGCACCAGCACAGTTGAGCTGTAGAACTCTCAAGAATATGTTGGGCTTGCACTGGTAGTATGGGTATTTTATATCTATTGTCATGATTCTTAAAATGTTCATATATTTAATGGAATTAAAATACATGTGACCCATGGAAGATAATGAACTATTCTGCTATTTAAAATATTAAATATATGTGTATACACATATGAGTATATAAGTGTGTATGTATATAATGTCTAGCAGACTATGGTATAGGTAATTAAAAAGAGAAGTGAATACAAGTAAGGAAAATCTATCATCAAATCTCATCTCAAACTCTGTCAGTGTTCTGGGTCTCAGTTTCTTTCTCTGAAAAATTAGGTATTGGACTAGATGGTCACTGAGGTCAATCCTAATTCTAAATCAATGATCCTAGGATGACCTTTTGTAATGAAACATGAGTACAGGGTTGTCAACTCATTTTTAACAGACTTATTCAGGAACAGCTGGTGACTCGGTGGATTGAGAGGCAGGCCTAGAGACAGGAGGTGCTGACCTAAAATTTGGCCTCAGACACTTCTTTGTTGTGTGACCCTGGATAAGTCACTTAATCCCATTGCCTAGCCTGTTCTGTTCTTCTGCTTTGAAACCAATATACCATGTGAATTCTAAGACAAAAGGCAAAGGCTTAAAAGAAAATCTCTTCAGGCTAACTTCAGCAGCCAACAAAAAGATGGTGATCCTCTTTCCACATGATTTTATTTTTTATAAAGGCCTCTTTTTTAAGATTTTCATTCCAAAGAGTTTGGCAACATCATTAAAAATCTATTTGTAAGATTTTTGTAAGGGTCAATATTATGTCTAAATAATTATAGGCAATTCTTTTGTTATAACTTTGATCACATGAAAGAAGGAAGGAAATAATTATTTATTAAATATCTACTATGTGCCAGACACTGTGCTAAGTGCTTTTACAAATATATCAATTGATCATGACAAAAATCTTGCAAGGTATATACTGCTACTATCTACATTTTAAAGTTGAGGGAACTGAGGAAAACAGAGGTCAAGTGACTTGTTAAAAAAAAACAAACATAGATGGCGGCTTAGAGAAAGCTGAAGTTCAGATCTCCGGAAAACCCTTCCCGACCGATCTCAAACTAGAAGCTCCTAAGGCGCCGAAATTCAAAACGATCAACAGCACAGACCCTGGGAACCCTCCTCCTGGACCTGGACCCGGTTCAAAAGGTACGGCTCCCCTTAAAAGCCAGAACCTGAGATCCCTCGGACCTCAGGGGTAGGAGCGCAGAGTCCAAGGCTCCCGGAAGCGGCAGCCGTGCCGGGCTCAGAGAGCAGGGTCTGAGGAACAACAACCCTCAGGGTCTTCTACCCAAGTCCCAGTCCGGGTGAAAGTTACTGCCTGGGGCCTCCGCTGCAGAGAGCTGGTCAAAACAACAGCAACCCTCAGGGCGGGCAAGACAGCCTCACGGGCTGGATCCTGCTATCCAAGTCTCAGTGAAAGTCTGTGCTCTCGGAGCTTGGGGAAGCGGCAGCCCATCCCCCCGCAGGCCGACGAAACAGCCTCACGGCCAGGGATTCTGAAGGCAACTTCCGGAAATCGAGCCAGGGGGAGAGTGTGGCCTCGTGGTCCGACCCTTCCATTCCAGTTTCAGTGAGGCATATTCAGTTTAACCCAGGGAAAGTCATAGAACCATCTGCCCAGGACTAAAGCCTCTGATCACCAGACAAAGACAAGAAAAGCCAATCCTCCACGTTCAGAGATGACAAACTCCACAGAAGCACAGAAGCCCCAAAATACCAAGAAAAATAAGAAGAAAGGGGCGACTCTGGACACATTCTATGGAGCCAAAATACAAAATACAGAGCAGATAGAAGAAGATATACAAGAAAATTCTCCAAAATCTTCCAAAGGAAATAGAAACTCTCCACAAACCCATGAAGAATTTGAATCAGAAAGGACCAAAAAGATGGAAGCCCTCTGGGAGGAAAAGTGGGAAATGATGCAAAAGAAATTCACGCATCTACAAAACCAGTTTGACCAAACTGTAAAAGAAAACCAGGCTTTAAAGCAAGAACTAATAAAGCAAAGCCAAAACACCAAGAAATTAGAAGAGAACATAAAATATCTCACCGACAAGGTGATAGATCTGGAAAACAGGGGGAGAAGAGAAAATTTAAGAATAATTGGACTCCCAGAAAAGCCAGAAATAAACACCAAACTGGACATGGTGATACAAGATATAATCAAAGAAAATTGCCCAGAGATTCTAGAACAAGGGGGCAATACAGCCACTGACAGAGCTCACAGAACACCTTCTACACTAAACCCCCAAAAGACAACTCCCAGGAATGTAATTGCCAAATTCCAAAGCTATCAAACAAAAGAAAAAAATCCTACAGGAAGCCAGAAAAAGACAATTTAGATATAAAGGAATGCCAATCAGGGTCACACAAGACCTTGCAAGTTCTACTCTGAATGATCGTAAGGCATGGAACATGATCTTCAGAAAGGCAAGAGAGCTGGGTCTCCAACCAAGAATCAGCTACCCAGCAAAACTGACTATATACTTCCAAGGGAAAGTATGGGCATTCAACAAAATAGAAGACTTCCAACTTTTTGCAAAGAAAAGACCAGAGCTCTGTGGAAAGTTTGATACCGAAAATCAAAGAGCAAGGAATACCTGAAAAGGTAAATATTAAGGAAAGGGGAAAAATGTTATCTTCTTTTACTCAAACTCTCTTCTATAAGGACTACATTTATATCAACCTATGTATACTAATATGTGGGGAAAATGTAATGTATAAATAGGGGGTAAAGAAAGACCAAATAGAATAATGGTTCTCACACAAAGATTCACAGGGGAAGGGGAGGGGAAGAAAACTCCTATAAGAAGGAGAGGAAGAGAGGGGGGGGGTTTACTTAAACCTCAATCTCAGGGAAATCAACTCTGAGAGGGAAAAACATCCAGATCCATTGGGATCTTGAATTCTATCTTACCCAACAAGGGTAAGGAGAAGGGAAAACCAAGGGGGGGAGGGGGAGAGGGAGAACAAAAAGGGAGGGAAAGAGAGGGGGGAGGGGGAGGGAACAAAAAGGGAGGGACTAAAAAGGGAAACATCAAGGGAGGGGACAAGGGGGACTGATTCAAAGTAAATCACTGGACTAAAAGGTAGAGCCGAAGAAGAAAAGGTTAGAATTAGGGAAGGCAATCAAAATGCCAGGGAGTGCACAAATGACAATCATAACTTTGAACGTGAATGGGATGAACTCACCCATAAAACGTAGACGAATAGCAGAATGGATTAGAATCCAAAACCCTACCATATGTTGTCTTCAAGAAACACACATGAGGCGGGTTGACACCCACAAGGTCAGAATTAAAGGATGGAGTAAGACCTTCTGGGCCTCAACTGATAGAAAGAAGGCAGGAGTGGTAATCATGATATCTGATAAAGCCAATGCAAAAATAGACCTGATCAAAAGGGATAGGGAAGGTAATTATATTTTGTTAAAAGGGACTCTAGACAATGAGGAAATATCATTAATCAACATGTATGCACCAAATAATATAGCACCCAAATTTCTAATGGAGAAACTAGGAGAATTGAAGGAAGAAATAGACAATAAAACCATACTAGTGGGAGACTTAAACCAACCATTATCAAATTTAGATAAATCGAATCAAAAAATAAATAAGAAAGAGGTAAAAGAAGTGAATGAAATCTTAGAAAAATTAGAATTAATAGACATATGGAGAAAAATAAATAGGGATAAAAAGGAATACACCTTCTTCTCAGCACCACATGGCACATTCACAAAAATTGACCATACATTAGGTCACAGAAACATAGCACACAAATGCAAAAAAGCAGAAATAATGAATGCAGCCTTCTCAGATCACAAGGCAATAAAAATAATGATTAGTAATGGTACATGGAAAACCAAATCTAAAACCAATTGGAAATTAAACAATATGATACTCCAAAACCGTTTAGCTAAAGAAGAAATCATAGAAACAATTAATAATTTCATCAAGGAAAATGACAATGGCGAAACATCCTTTCAAACCTTTTGGGATGCAGCCAAAGCGGTAATCAGAGGCAAATTCATATCCCTGAAAGCTCATATTAACAAACAAGGGAGAGCAGAGATCAATCAATTGGAAATGCAATTGAAAAAACTCGAAAGCGATCAAATTAAAAACCCCCAGCAGAAAACCAAATTAGAAATCCTAAAAATTAAGGGAGAAATTAATAAAATCGAAAGTGATAGAACTATTGATTTAATAAATAAGACAAGAAGCTGGTACTTTGAAAAAACAAACAAAATAGACAAAGTACTGGTCAATCTAATTAAAAAAAGGAAGGAAGAAAAGCAAATTCACAGCATTAAAGATGAAAAGGGGGACAGCACCTCCAATGAGGAGGAAATTAAGGCAATCATTAGAAATTACTTTGCCCAATTATATGGCAATAAATACACCAATTTAGGAGAAATGGATGAATATATACAAAAATACAAACTGCTTAGACTAACAGAAGAGGAAATAGAATTCTTAAATAATCCCATATCAGAAATTGAAATCCATCAAGCCATCAAAGAACTTCCTAAGAAAAAATCCCCAGGGCCTGATGGATTCACCTGTGAATTCTATCAAACATTCAGAGAACAGTTAACCCCAATACTATACAAACTATTTGACATAATAAGCAAAGAGGGAGTTCTACCAAACTCCTTTTACGACACAAACATGGTACTGATTCCAAAACCAGGCAGGTCAAAAACAGAGAAAGAAAACTATAGGCCAATCTCCCTAATGAATATAGATGCAAAAATTTTAAATAGGATACTAGCAAAAAGACTCCAGCAAGTGATCAGAAGGATCATTCACCATGATCAAGTAGGATTCATACCAGGGATGCAGGGCTGGTTCAACATTAGGAAAACCATCCACATAATTGACCACATCAACAAGCAAACTAGCAAGAACCACATGATTATCTCAATAGATGCAGAAAAAGCCTGTGATAAAATACAACACCCATTCCTATTAAAAATACTAGAAAGCATAGGAATAGAAGGGTCATTCCTAAAAATAATAAACAGTATATATCTAAAACCAACAGCTAATATCATCTGCAATGGGGATAAACTAGATGCATTCCCAATAAGATCAGGAGTGAAACAAGGATGCCCATTATCACCTCTACTATTTGACATTGTACTAGAAACACTAGCAGTAGCAATTAGAGAAGATAAAGAAATTGAAGGTATCAGAATAGGCAAGGAGGAGACCAAGTTATCACTCTTTGCGGATGACATGATGGTCTACTTAAAGAATCCTAGAGATTCAACCAAAAAGCTAATTGAAATAATCAACAACTTTAGCAAAGTTGCAGGATACAAAATAAACCCACATAAATCATCAGCTTTTCTATATATCTCCAACACAGCTCAGCAGCAAGAACTAGAAAGAGAAATCCCATTCAAAATCACCTTAGACAAAATAAAATACCTAGGAATCTATCTCCCAAGACAAACACAGGAACTATATGAACACAACTACAAAACACTCGCCACACAACTAAAACTAGACTTGAACAATTGGAAAAACATTAACTGCTCATGGATAGGACGAGCCAATATAATAAAAATGACCATCCTACCCAAACTTATTTATCTATTTAGTGCCATACCCATTGAACTACCAAAATACTTCTTCACTGATTTAGAAAAAACCATAACAAAGTTCATTTGGAAGAACAAAAGATCAAGGATATCCAGGGAAATAATGAAAAAAAAAACACATATGATGGGGGCCTTGCAGTCCCAGACCTCAAACTATATTACAAAGCAGCAGTCATCAAAACAATTTGGTACTGGCTAAGAAACAGAAAGGAAGATCAGTGGAATAGACTGGGGGAAAACGACCTCAGCAAGACAGTATACGATAAACCCAAAGATCCCAGCTTTTGGGACAAAAATCCACTATTCGATAAAAACTGCTGGGAAAATTGGAAGACAGTGTGGGAGAGACTAGGAATAGATCAACACCTCACACCCTACACCAAGATAAATTCAAAATGGGTGAGTGACTTAAACATAAAGAAGGAAACCATAAGTAAATTGGGTAAACACAGAATAGTATACATGTCAGACCTTTGGGAGGGGAAAGGCTTTAAAACCAAGCAAGATATAGAAAGAATCACAAAATGTAAAATAAATAATTTTGACTACATCAAACTAAAAAGCTTTTGTACAAACAAAACCAATATAACTAAAATCAGAAGGGAAACAACAAATTGGGAAAAAATCTTCATAGAAACCTCTGACAAAGGTTTAATTACTCATATTTATAATGAGCTAAATCAATTGTACAAAAAATCAAGCCATTCTCCAATTGATAAATGGGCAAGGGAAATGGATAGGCAGTTCTCAGATAAAGAAATCAAAACTATTAACAAGCACATGAAGAAGTGTTCTACATCTCTTATAATCAGAGAGATGCAAATCAAAACAACTCTGAGGTATCACCTCACACCTAGCAGATTGGCTAACATAACAGCAAAGGAAAGTAATGAATGCTGGAGGGGATGTGGCAAAGTAGGGACATTAATTCATTGCTGGTGGAGTTGTGAACTGATCCAACCATTCTGGAGGGCAATTTGGAACTATGCCCAAAGGGCGACAAAAGAATATCTACCCTTTGACCCAGCCATAGCACTGCTGGGTCTGTACCCCAAAGAGATAATGGACACAAAGACTTGTACAAAAATATTCATAGCTGCGCTCTTTGTGGTGGCCCAAAACTGGAAAACGAGGGGATGCCCATCAATTGGGGAATGGCTGAACAAATTGTGGTATATGTTGGTGATGGAATACTATTGTGCTCAAAGGAATAATAAAGTGGAGAAGTTCCATGGAGACTGGAACAACCTCCAGGAAGTGATGCAGAGCGAGAGGAGCAGAACCAGGAGAACATTGTACACAGAGACTAATACACTGTGGTATAATCGAACGTAATGGACTTCTCCATTAGGGGCGGTGTAATGTCCCTGAACAACTTTCAGGGATCCAGGAGAAAAAAAAACACCATTCATAAGCAAAGGATAAACTATGGGAGTGGAAACACCGAGAAAAAGCAACTGCCTGAATACAGAGGTTGAGGGGACATGACAGAGGATAGACTTTAAATGAACACTCTAGTGCAAATACTATCAACAAAGCAATGGGTTCAAATCAAGAAAACATCTAATGCCCAGTGGACTTACGCGTCGGCTATGGGGGGTGGGGGGGAGGAAAAGAAAATGATCTATGTCTTTAACGAATAATGCTTGGAAATGATCAAATAAAATATATTTAAAAAAAAAAAAAACAAACAACACAGCTAGTAAGGTTCCAAGGCTGAATTTGAACTCAGGTTTTCCTGACTCCAGGCTTAGCACTCTATTCACTATGGAACCATCAAGATTTTTCTGACTCATGGAAAGATCTACATGCATGGATGAAGAGAGAGGCAAACAGATTAGAGCAAATAATATACAAGATAACTACCAATGTAAATATAAAGAATAAACACAAAAAATCAGAAATGAACATTTTAAATGGCTCAAAAGATGAGACATGAGAAGACATTCCCTAAGTGCCTCTTTGAAGAGGCACATCTATAGATATAATACACTGTAAAAAATTTCAAACTTTTTTGATCAGTGATGCTGATTTTCTCTCTTAACTTAAAATATTTTTTGGCTAATGGAATAGCTACCTTAGAGAGATGGTGGGGTAGGGAAACATTTGGTGATACAAAAAAACACCAACAACAATTTATTTTAAAATTAATTGTTTTAATCTCAAAAAATCACAAAGAAAACAGACAATTAACAATTTCATAAAAGTAGCAAGGTACAAAAGAAATGCACAAAACTTAAGAGCATTTCTATTAAGCAACAACAAAACTGAGAAAGAAAAAAAGGCAATTCCATTCAAAATCACTAAAAACTGCCTGAAATATATGGGACTCAATCTGCCAAGGCATTCTTTTTTTTTGGAAATTTTTTATTTAGTCAATTTAGAACATTATTCCTTGGTTACAAGAATCACATTATTTCCCTCCCTCCCCTCCCCCATCCCTTCCCATAGCTGACGCACAATTCCACTGGGTTTTACATGTGTCCTTGATCAGAACATTATTTCCATGTTGTTGATGTTTGCATGAGGATGTTCACCCAGAGTCTATATGCCATATCATATCCCCCTTGACCCATGTAATCAAGCAGTTATTTTTCTTCTGTGTTTCTGCTCCTATAGTATTTCCTCTGGATGTGGATAGTGTTCTTTCTCGTAGATTCCTCCTAGTTGTTCAGGATCACTGAACTGCCACTAATGGAGAAGTCCATTACAATCGATTGTACCACAGTGTATCCGTCTCTGTGTACAATGTTTTCCTGGTTCTGCTCCTTTCACTCTGCATCACTTCCTGGAGGTCGTTTCAGTTCACATGGAATCCCTCTAGTTCATCATTCCTTTGAGCACAATAGTATTCCATCACCAACAGATACCACAATTTGTTCAGCCATTCCCCAATTGAAGGGCATCCCCTCATTTTCCAATTCTTTGCCACCACAAAGAGCGCAGCTATGAATATTTTTGTACAAGCCTTTTTCCTTATGATCTCTTTGGGGTATAAACCCAGCAGTGTTATGGCAAAGGGCAGGCAGACTTTTAGTGCCCTTTGGGCATAGTTCCAAATTACCAAGGCATTCTTAAGAAATATAAAATTATATTTTATCGTTATTATAAAATTATAAAAATTCTTAAAAGAAATAAAAATGACAAAAAACTAGAAGCATATTTGGTACTCATGACTAAGGTATATCAGTATAATACAAATGATATGACCTAAAATATTTTGCACATAGAGGTTTATACCAATCAGACTATCAAGGTGATACTTCAGAAAGCTCAGCCAAATAATAGCAAAATTCATTTAGAGAAACAAAAGAACTTGAATGTCAAGAGAAATAGTGAGAAAAAGATAAGTGATTGAGGTAGGTGACGGTAGTTCCTCTTTCCTTACTTCATCCTATAAGTAAAGAATCATCAACAATATTTGGTAAACCTTAAAAATAAGGAAGGTGAAACAAAAGAAGAGGCCAGATAAGAAAGTATTAGAAGCAATTGAACTCAATAACCCAAAGTTTGATAAACCAGAGAATATAAATTATTTGGTAATAAACTCTCTAATTGAGAACAATTACTGGGAAAACTGGAAAGTAGTGACATAAATTAGGTTTAGACCAATAGCTTACATCATAAACTACAATCATCTTAAAGTGGATTAGCCTGAAAATCAAAGGTCATGTCATCAAAAATTAGAAAAGAACCCAATCAGGTACTTTGGACCTCCACAGCAAGAGGGCTATACTGGGAAAAGAGAAGGGCACAAAAATAATATAGAAAATATCAGTAATACAAAATTGAAATGTTTGTGCAGAAATATAATCAGTGAAGGCTAACATTACAGAAAAGGAAAGTAATGAATGCTGGAGGGGATGTGGCAAAGTAGGGACATTGATTCATTGCTGGTGGAGTTGTGAATTGATCCAACCATTCTGGAGGGCAATTTGGAGCTATGCCCAAAGGGCGACAAAAGAATATCTACCCTTTGACCCAGCCATAGCACTGCTGGGTCTGTACCCCAAAGAGATAATGGACAAAAAGACTTGTACAAAAATATTCATAGCTGTGCTCTTTGTGGTGGCCCAAAACTGGAAAACGAGGGGATGCCCATCAATTGGGGAATGGCTGAACAAACTGTGGTATATGTTGGTGATGGAGTACTATTGTGCTAAAAGGAATAATAAAGTGGAGAAGTTCCATGGAGACTGGAACAACCTCCAGGAAGTGATGCAGAGCGAGAGGAGCAGAACCAGGAGAACATTGTACACAGAGACTAATACACTGTGGTATAATCGAACGTAATGGACTTCTCCATTAGTGGCGGTGTAATGTCCCTGAACAACTTGCAGGGATCCAGGAGAAAAAAACACCATTCATAAGCAAAGGATAAACTATGGGAGTGGAAACACAGAGGAAAAGCAACTGCCTGAATACAGAGGTTGAGGGGACATGACAGAGGACAGACTCTAAATGAACACTCTAGTGCAAATACTATCAACAAAGCAATGGGTTCAAATCAAGAAAACATCTAATGCCCAGTGGACTTACGGGTCGGCTATGGGGGGTGGGGGGGAGGAAAAGAAAATGATCTTTAACGAATAATGCTTGGAAATGATCAAATAAAATATATTTTAAAAAAAAGAAATATAATCAGTGAAAAGAGGGTCATCAGGAAAATAGTGGAGGGAAATTATTTGCATGAAACAAGTCAGATAAGAACCCAATATCTAAGATACATCTCTCTGTCTATATGCACATATTTTTCCATTAAGGAATGGCTTTGGGTCTTTCATTAGTTATACATACACAAATATCTATATCTTTATGTATATATATATATATATACACATATATACCCCTATATTATATATGGGTATATATGTGTGTGTGCATGTGTGTGTACAACTAATTGAAAGATCAAACACCATTCCCCCAATGAAAAAGTCATGAAATGAGGTGAATAAAGAGTTCTCAAAATAAGACAGTTTCATGAATGATTGCTCTAAATTACTATTGAGAGAAATGGAAATTATGAGAATCCTGAAGTTTCTACCTTGTATCCGACAAACTGACAAAAATCAGAAAAAATCAGAAAAGATGACTAGAGAAGTTGTAGAAAGATAAATAATCTAATGAATTTCTGGTGGATCTGTGAGTTGGTTCAATCATTCTGGAAAGCAATTAAGAATGATGCTAAGAAAGTGAATGAGATGTCCACAGCCTCTGATCCAGAGTTCCCATTGCTAGATCTATACCTCCAAGAGTTCAAGAATATAAAGAAAAGTATGCTCACAATAATATTTATATCAATGCTTTTTGTAGTAGCAAACAACTGGAAACAAAGTATATCCCCTTTTACTGAAAAACAGTTCAACCCATTGTGGTGAACGTTCTGGAATATTACTGCACCATAAGAAATCAAGTAGGAAGAATACAGAGAAACATGTAAAGGCTTATGTGACTTGATATAAAGTGAAGTAAGGCAAACCAGGGAAAAGAAAATACACAGTGGAAATATGCAAAACACTAAAAATGAAGCTTCTATACTTTTAATGACCAATCTTAGCTCCAATAAAAGAAAAGAGAAAATGTATCCCATGTCTTTGTTGAGATGGAGGATAATATTTTTATCTTCATTTGTTAATTGTCTGCACTTAAGAATGTGATAGAGAAAATGTCAATAGGGCAGATTAAATTTAAAAGGGTATTGAAACCACTACCGGATCTGTATACCAAGGAGATCATGAAATGAGGGAAAGGATGTACTTGTACAAAAATATTAATAGTTCTTTTTATGGTGGCAAAGAGTTGAAAATTGAGGGGATGCCCATCTCTATTGGGGATGGCTAAAGATCTTGTGGTATATGTTGGTGATGAAATACTATTGTGCTTTTAGAAACAATGAGAAGGATGATTTCAGGAAGAGCTAGAAAGATCTATCTAATATGTTGCAGAGTGAAATTAGCAGAACCAGGAGAACATTGCACACAGTAACAGCAATAATGTATAATGATCAACTGTGAAAGACTTAGCTACTCTTGGTATCACAATGATCCAGGATCTTGTCTGACTTATGGATTTAAAGAATGAAGGATTTATGAAAAGGAATGCTATCCACATCCAAGAAAGCTCTGTTGGAATCAGAATGCAGATCAAAGCATACTATTTATCACGTTAGTTTATATATGATTTTATTTGGGGGTTTTGGTTTTAAATGAGTATTCTTGTACAATAATGACCAATGTGGAAATATACTTTGCATGATAATACATACATAACCCAGAACAAATTGTTTAACACCTCTGATAAGTAGTAGGGAAGTGAGGGCAGGAGACAATTTGGATCTTATCATTTTGGAAAATATATACTAAAAATTGGTATCACTTGTAATTAGGAAAATAAAATATCATTGCACAAAGAAAAAAGGGTATTGGAGTGACTTTTTCTTTCCTTCTCAGAAAACTGGTTATTAAACATTTATCAGCCCTCCTATAATAACACTACCTCCAATAATAATAACAATTAGCATTAACACAGCATCTACAATGTGCCAGGCACCGTACTAAGTTTTTTTTTTTACATTTGGTCCTCACAACAACCCTGTAAGGTAAGTGCTAATATAATCCCCATTTTGCAAAGAGCAGACAAAAGTTAAGTGACCTACTAATTACTCAAATTTATAAAGAGTTAAACCAATTGTACAAAAAAATCAAGCCATTCTCCAATTGATAGATGGGCAAGGGACATGAATAGGCAATTTTCAGTCAAAGAAATCAAAACTATTAATAAGCACATGAAAAAGTGTTCTAAATCTCTTATAATCAGAGAGATGCAAATCAAAACAACTCTGAGGTATCACCTCACACCTAGCAGATTGGCTAACATGACAGCAAAGGAAAGTAATGAATGCTGGAGGGGATGTGGCAAAGTTGGGACACTAATTCATTGCTGGTGGAACTGTGAATTGATCCAGCCATTCTGGAGGGCAATTTGGAACTATGCCCAAAGGGCTAAAAGACTGTCTGGGGGGCATCTGGATAGCTCAGTGGATTGAGAGCCAGGCCTAGAGATAGGAGGTCCTAGGTTCAAATCTGGCTTCAGACACTTCCCAGCTGTGTATAAATAAAGCAATAATAAACTGGAGGAATTCCATGGAGACTGGAACAACCTGTAGGAATTGATGCAGAGTAAGAGGAGCAGAACCAGGAAAACATTGTACACTGAGAATGATACATTGTGGTACAATCGAGTATAATGGACTTCTCCATTAATCGCCATGCAGTGATCCTGAATAACTTGGAGGGGTCTACCAAGAAAGAACACGTTCCACATTCAGAGGAAGAACTGTGGGAGCAGAAACACAGAAGAAAACAACTGATTGATCACATGTGTTGAGGGGATACGACTGGGGATGTAGAGTCTAAATGAACATCCCGATGCAAACACCAACAACATGGAAATAGGTTCTGATCAAGGACACATGTAATACCCAGTGGAATTGTGCATCGGCTATGGGAGGGAAGGGAGGGATAGAATATGATTCTTGTAACCAAGGAATAATGTTCTAAAGTGACTAAATAAAATTTTTAAAAAAAGTTAAGTGACCTGATCAGGGTCATACAATTATTAAGTGTTGAGGTTAAATTTGAACTCTGCTTTTCCTGTCTCTAGGTTTAGTGCTTTCTCCATTGTGCCATTTAGGGGTCTTAATTCCAACCATACTTTATTATATTCCCTGGGTCATGTTTTTGCCTGCCACCTTGCTATCAGAAATTCCAGTTCTGGAATCATAATCAAATCAGTACTGTCAGTGATATTCCAAAAAGTAAGTAGATCTATAAGCATATGGCTTCATTCCTCTTCCCTGTTACTTTTCAAACCAAAATATTCTACTTCAACCCCCCTCCCCAATTTGTGTTGTCTTCCTATCAGAAGTAAAACTTCTTAAATTTAGGGATTGTCTTTACATCTTTATTTGTATCTCCAGTGCTTTGGACAGCTTTTGGCACATTGTAAGTGCTTAATAAATGTATTATCATTCATTCATTCACTTAATTCCATAGGCTAATTGCCAAGATCTCTAAACTGACAGTCTTTACAAAATGATTAAATATAGATTATCAAGAAATAAAATTTGAGACTATCCCACTGAAGTCCTAGAGGCAAAAGGATTTAACAGTAGATTTTACTGAGATGAGAGATTTTCCAACAACAATATAAAGTAGAATATGAAAAATAGGAGTCCCTTTTCTTTGGCTTTGAAATTGTTCCCTGTTCATATTTTTTGTTGGAGTCAATTACATATGGTAGAAGGATGACTTCACACAGTAGGCAAGACAGAATATATAATTGCTATCTTATTACCTGTCAGCCAAGGGCTGAGGATACCAATATCCAAATACATTGTAGTAGAAAAGATGAAGAAATTAACAACCCTGATTCTTCAAACAAAGCTCTTTTTTTCCCCAGCTTGTCGAATTATTAGCATCTATTTGTGTATGATTTTTTAAGCCAGAGAACATACTCATTGGAGCATATTATTTGGGAATGTAAATAGCATTCAGCATGATTATGCTAGACAAGCACAGATTCCCCTGGCTTGATTGTTCGACAATTTCAATTTCTTTTCTCAGTGGTGTAAACCACAAATAATCACCATTGGACAAGTTTTGAGGCTGTAAAAGTTTGGTTGAGATGAATGTATTTAGGAACATGTTTCTTAGAGATCTGTTCTCTTCAAACTTTCCTTATCATTTTGATATGGATTTTTTGTCTTTCCTATTTGAATGAAAGCTTGTTGCAAGCATGAATTCCTCCCTTATTTTCTCCTGTATCACCAGTGCCTGACACATAATTAACAAATACTTATTGATTTATCTTCATATTTAATGAGAGAAATCAGTGCCTTCTAATAAGTCCTAACAGACCCAGTACCTATGCTCTCCAGTTCTAAGTTTTGGAAGAGACCCAAGAATACATCCAAGTTCTTCCAAACTTTCAGAAAGACATTTTCTGAGAGAGGACTTGCTGGTAAACATGGTGGCAGTGTAGACCCAGGACTCCTCCTCTCCTCATCACCTATTGATATAGACTACCTCAAAAGACCAAAAAAATCAAATTCATATGAACAAAGGGACTCTACAATAGGGTGTAACATTAAAGGTACATGGGATTTGGGCATCTCCACACTATAAGGGGGTGAAAAATCTTCCAACAAAACTCAGGCAGATCTACCCTCTTCCAGCCTACCTACAGTACCAGAGTCAGAACCAGCGCATGCTAGAATCAGTGAGTGAGCAAGGGGCACCTCTAGGTCCTTGGCAGCTGACTAAGACCACCAGAGACCTATTCCTGAGAGCAGCTAGACCTGAAACCCCAGCAGGCTGAAGAGTTGAACTCTTGGGCACCCATGCAGAGATAGCACAGAGAAGGGCAGCAAATAGTAGAAGCTGCAGAGACTCCAGAGGTGGTCTCAGGCAAAATCCTTTCTCCTAAGCTCCATACATAGAAAGCCTGCCCTCCTCACTCAGATTTCTGACTGGAAAGGGAAGGAAAAACAAGCATAGTGATGGCAAACAGTGCCCAGGAATAACAATTTCCCAAACTAAGAAAAACAAGAAGGCAACGTTTACCTTGGATAATTTTTATGTAGGAAAAATTCAGACTACAGAGGAAATAGCAGAAGAGGAAATACAAATAAGTGCACCAAAACCTTCAAAAAATGGAAATTGGCCACAAGCTCTTTAAGAATTTAAATTGGAGCTTATCAAAAAGATGGAAGGATTTTGCCTAGAAAAGTGGGAAATAGTTCAAAAAGAAAATAATAGTTTAAAGTACAGGAACGCCCAATTGGAGAAACAGCTGGAAGCCACAAAAAACAGGATAGTCCAAACCAAAAAGGAAAATTAAAAGATTATAGTGGAAAAGTCCATCTATTGGGCCTCAACTGAGTGAAAGGAGGCAGGAGTTGCAATCATGATATCTGACAGTACAAAAAGTAAAAATAGATCAGATTAAAAGAGATAGGGAAGGTAATAACATCTTGATAAAATGCATTATAGACAATGAGGAAATATCAGTAATCAATATGCATGTATAGATAGTAAAACTATACTAGTGGGAGACCTGAACTTACCACTATCAAATCTAGATAAACCAAATCAAAAAATAAATAAGAAAGAGGTAAGAGATGTGAATGAAATCTTAGAAAAAACTAGAATTAGAAGATATGTGGAGAAAAATAAATAGGGGCAAAAAGGAATATACCTTCTTGTCAGCAGCACATGGTACATTCACAAATATTGACCATATACTAGGGCATAAACATTGCAAACAAGTGCAAAAGAGCAGAAATAATAAATGCAACCTTATGAGACCACAATGCAATGAAAATAATAATTAGTAAGGGTAAATGGAGAGGCAAATCAAAAATTAATTGGAAATTAAATGATATGATTCCTCAAAATAAATTAGTGAAAGAACAAATCATAGAAACAATAATTTCATTAAAGAAAATTACAATGATGAGACATCCTTTCAAAATCTACGGGGTAGAGCCAAAGCAGTACTTAGGGGGAATAGTAGATCCTTGAGTTCATATATTAACAAATTAGGGAGGGCAGAGGTCAATTTATTGGACATGCAAATCAAAAACTTGAAAGTGAACAAATTAAAAATCCTCCAGATGAAAACTAAATCAGATATCCAAAAAATTAAGAGAGAAATTAATAAAATTGAAAATGAAAGAACTACTGACTTAATAAATTAGACTAGAAGCTGGTAATTTGAAAAAGCAAACAAAATAGACAAAGTATTGGTCAATTTAATAAAAAAAGAAAGATGAAAACTATATTAATAGTATCCAAGATGAAAAGGGAGACCTCACCTCTAATAAAGAGGAAATTAAGGCCATCATTAAAAATTATTTTGCAAAGAAATTGAACAAGCCATCAAGAACTCCTTAAGAAAAAATCCCCAGGGTCAGATGGATTCACAAATGAATTATACCAAACATTCAAAGTACAACTAGTACCAATATTATACAAACTATTTGACAGAATAAGCAAAGAGGGAGTTCTACCAAATTCCTATTACAACACAAATATGGTAATGATTCCAAAGCCAGGCAGGTCAAAAACAGAGAAAGAAAACTACAGACCAATCTCCTTAATGAACATAGATGCAAAAATCTTAAACAGGATACAAGCAAAAAGACTACAGCAAGTGATCTCAAGGGTTATTCACTATGACCAGGTAGGATTCATACCAGGAATGCAAAGATGGTTCAATATTAGGAAAACCATCCACATAACTGACCATATTAACAAGCAAACCAACAAAAATCAAATGATTATCTTAATAGATGCAGAAAAAGCCTTTGACAAAATATAACACCCATTCCTATTGAAAACATTAGAAAGTATAGGAATAGAAGGGCCTTTCCTAAGAATAATAAACAGTATATATCTAAAACCATCAGCAGCAAGTAAGCAATGGGGATAAATTAGAAGTATTCCCAATAAGATCAGGAGTGAAACAAGGATGCCCATTGTCACCTCTATTATTTAACATTGTACTAGAAACACTAGCTGCAGCAATTAGAGAAGAAAAAGGAATTGAAGGTATTAAAATAGGCAATGAGGTGACCAAGCTATCACTCTTTGCAGATGATATGACGGTCTACTTAAAGAATCCTAGAGAATCAACCAAAAAAGCTAATAGAAATAATCAACAACTTTAGCAAAGTTGCAGGATACAAAAGAAACCCTCATAAGTCATCAGCATTTCTATATATTTCCAACATATCTCAGCAGGAAGAATTAGAAAGATAATATCCATTTAAAATCACCCCAGACAATATAAAATACTTAGCAATCTATCTGCCAAGAAAAACTCAGGAACTATATGAACACAACTACAAAACACTATCCACACAATTAAAACTAGATCTAAACAATGGGAAAAACATCGATTGCTCATGGGTAGGATGAGCTAACATAATAAAAATGACAATCCTACCCAAATTAATTTACATATTTAGTACCATACCCATTGAACTACCAAAAAACTTTTTACTGAATTAGAAAAAAAACATAACAAAGTTCATTTGTAAGAACAAAAGATCAAGGATATCCATGTAAATAATGAAAAAAAAAAGCAAAAGAAAGGCACCTAGCAGTACCAGATCTCAAACTATACTTAAGGTACGTCTAAATATTCAATTTTATAAAGAGCTAAATCAATTGTACCAAAAAATGGATGTCATTCCCCAATTGATAAATAGGCAAAGGTCATGAAAAGGCAATATTCAGATAAAGAAATCAAAACTATTAAATAAACAGATGAAAAGGTGTTCTAAATCTCTTATAATCAGAGAAAATTGGGACATTAATGCATTGCTGGTGCAGCTGTGAACTGATCCAACAATTCTGGAGGGTAATTTGGAACTATGCCCAAAGGGCACTAAAAGTTTGTCTGCTCTTTGATCCAACCATAGCACTGCTTGGTTTATACCCCAAAGAAATAATAAGGAAAAAGACTTGTACAAGAATATTTATAGCTACGCTATTTATGGTGGCAAAAATTGGAAAATGAAGGGTTGCCCTCTGATTGGGGAATGGCTAAACAAATTGTGGTATGTGTTGGTGATGGAATACTATTGTGCTCAAAGGAATAATGAACTGGAAGAATTCCATGTGAACTGGAATGACCTCCAAGAATTGATGCAGAGTGAAAGGAGTAGAACCAGGAGAACATTGTACACAGAGACTGATACACTGTGGTACAATAGAATGTAATGGACTTCTCTACTAGCAGTAATGCAATGATCCAGGAAAATTTGGAGGGATTTATGAGAAAGAACACTATCTACATTCAGAGGAAAAACCGTGGGAACAGAAACACAGAAGAAAAACAAATGTTTGATCACATGTGTTGATAGGGATATGATTGGGGATATAGACTCTAAATGATCACCCTAGTGCAAACATAACAATATGGAAAGAGGTTTTGATCAAGGACACATGTGAAACCCAGTGGAATTATGTGTTGGCTATGAGAGACATAGGAAACGGGGAGGGAAAGAACATGACTCCTGTAGCCAAGGAAAAATATTTTAAATTGACTAAATAAAAAAAAAAACAAACAAACAAAAAAGAAAGTTTCTTTCATGTAAAAACACATTTTCTTCTTTTCAGTTGCTTTATAAATAATTATCAATAGTTTTTTGAGTCTGATAGGGAGAACCCTATGCAGTAAGATATCTTCCTGAATCATAGGTTCATGTTTTCTAGTGGCAAATCTCTGCAAGATGTCCAGATTCCTTTCCAGGGATTAACATGTATGTAATAAGGCCAGGATTCCTTGGCTCCGGACCCTTGTGGGCTCATTTTTTTTGGAGTGAATGTGCGAAAGTCTCTCTAGAATAAATATGTCAAACTGTATGTCAAACACACACACAAGTGAGAACCATATTAAAATGTAATTAGGAGCTTCTGCACCTTTATCTACACCATCAGCTTCAGCTTCTGCTGCCAGCTGAGGAAGATCTGACCTCAGGACTCATTAATACTCCATCAACCTAATCTAGTCAATCATCAGAGAAGAGAAGAAGGCCCTTCAGGACAGAATAGCCCAAACACACAGATCCAGCAAATAATCAGAGGAGCAAGATTAAAGCCTAGGACAGGGGGCAATGAATGTAAAAATATGAATAAACAATAGAAAAAGAAAAAAGAAATTACAATCAACAGCTTCTATCTGGGTAATGAAGAGCAAATGGAATAGAGAAGGACCAAGAATCCCCAAGAAAAAATGCAGAAACTAAAGCGAAATGGACTCAGGCTTAGGAAGAACTAAAAACACAATTCAAAAATCAATTAAGAGAAGACAATTGGGAAAAGAACTTCGAAAGCTAAGTAAGTCATTTGAAAACAGAGACACATGCTAAAAAAAGAAAAAAGTGTCTTGAAAGCCAGAATTGACCAGCTTGGAAACAAAGCAAAGAAAGTGAAAGATGACCTACAAAGAAAAACAGACCAGAATGAGAA
This sequence comes from Monodelphis domestica, assembly GCF_027887165.1. Lineage (NCBI taxonomy): Eukaryota > Metazoa > Chordata > Mammalia > Didelphimorphia > Didelphidae > Monodelphis > Monodelphis domestica. The sequence continues at coordinate 11,566,520 of NC_077235.1, read as the reverse complement.
GGATGACCAAAAAGCCAGGGATGAAATTCAGTCCTTAAAAATAGAATCCAACAACTAGTAGTAAGTGACTTCACAAGGCAGCACGAGTCTATAAAACAAAATCAAAAGAATGAAGAACTTGAGGAAAATAGGAAACACCTCAAGGATAAAACTATATAGTGGTAGTCTCTCAGTGATCGAGATTGACTATTGTCTTTGTGCAGTTTCATCTACGGTGTACCCTCATGTAGCTTTGGAGTCCAAAGGCTGAGGCGCAAAGTTTGTGGCACATGGGGCATGGGACACCAGTTGTTATGGGAGGTGCAGTTGTGGCCTGGTGTTGGTGTTCACACGCAGCAGCAAGACGTTGATGTCGCTCATCTTCAAAGGTGGTGGTGGCATGGTTAATGTGGGTTCGCCAGCTGCTTCTGTCAGAGGCAGCAAGTTCTAGTTGCTTTGATGTAATGCCAGCCCACTTCAAGTTGGACTTTAGCTGATCCTTGAATCTTTTCCTTGGTTGGCCTTGTTTCCTGAGTCCAGCTGACAGTTCACCATAGAATACCTGTCTTGGTATTCGCTGTGGGTCCAGGCGGATGACGTGTCCAGACCATCGTAGCTGGGTTTTGAGGACCATGACTTCGATGCTGGTGGAGTTGGCTCTGTCAAGGACTTCCTGATTGGTTTTTAGGTCCTGCCATCAGATCCTCATGATTGACCGGAGTTTTGAAAAGTTTGAAAGGATGTCTTGCCGTTGTCATTTTCCTCAATGAAATTATTAATTGTTTCTATGATTTCTTCTCTAACTAACCGATTTTGGAGTATCATATTATTTAATTTCCAATTAATTTTTGATTTGGCTTTCCATGTACCCTTACCGATCAATATTTTTATTGCCTTGTGATCTGAAAAGGCTGCATTTATTATTTCTGCTTTTCTGCATTTGAGTGCCATGTTTCTGTGACCTAGTGTATGATCTATTTTTGTGAATGTGCCATGTGGTGCTGAAAAGAAGGTGTATTTCTTTTTGTCCCTATTTATTTTTCTCCATATGTTTATTAACTCTAATTTTTCTAAAATTTGATTCACCTCTTTTACTTCTTTCTTGTTTATTTTTTGGTTTATCTAAATTTGATAGTGGTTGGTTCAAGTCTCCCACTAATATGGTTTTACTGTCTATTTCCTCCTTCAATTCTCCTAGTTTCTCTATTAAAAATTTGGATGCTATACCATTTGGTGCATACATGCTGATTAGTGATATTTCCTCATTGTCTATACTCCCTTTTAACAGAATATATTTACCTTCCCTATCCCTTTTGATCAGGTCTATTTGTGCTTTGGCTTTGTCAGATATCATGATTGCAACTCCTGCCTTCTTTCTATCAGTTGAGGCCCAAAAGGTCTTACTCCAACCTCTAATTCTAACCTTGTGAGTGTCAACCCGCCTCATATGTGTTTCTTGAAGACAACAAATGCTAGGGTTTTGGGTTCTAATCCAATCTGCTATTTGTCTACGTTTTATGGGTGCGTTCATACCATTCACGTTCAAAGTTATGATTGTCATTTGTGAATTCGCTGGCATTTTGATACCTTCCCCTAGTTCTGACCTTTCTTCTTTAGCTATCTCCTTTTGAACAAGTGATTTGCTTTAGGTAAGTCCCCCTAGTCCCCTCCCTTGAGATGCTTCCCTTTCTAGCCCCTCCCTTGTTGTGCTCCCTTCCCCTCCCCCCTCCTCTTCCCTCCCTTTTTATGCTCCCCCCCTTATTTTTCCTTTCTTTTTTGCCCTAATGGATAAGATCGAATTCAGATCCCACTGGATCTAGATGTTCTTCCCTCTCAGATTTAATTTCACTGAGAGTAAGGTTTAAGTAATTCCACTTCACACTCTCTTCATCTCCTTCTCATATGAGAGTTCTTCCCCTCCCCTTCCCATGTGTATCTTTATATGGGAAAGATTATTCTATTAAGTCCCCCCCTATTTCTTGAAGTAAGTCTTAGTATTATCGACGGTTCCCCCTCCCTTTTCCTTTTTTCCCCCACTTTCCCCAAATCTTCTTAATGCCCCAATCTTTCCCTATGCATGTTTCTTCTAACTACTCTTATGATGCTACAATTTTTGAGAGTTACACAAAACATTTTCCCCACATATTAATGTATATAATTTGATGTAAATGTAGTCCTTATAGAAGAGAGTTTGACTTAAAGAAAAAGATAAGATTCACCTCCTTTTCCCTTTCTTTCATATTTACCTTTTCATGTTTCTCTTGCTTTCTGTGCTTGGATATCGAACTTTCCACAGAGCTCTGGTCTTTTCTTAGCAAATGCTTGGAAATCTTCTATTTTTTTGAATGCCCATACTTTCCCCTGGAAGTATATAGTCAGTTTTGCTGGGTAGTTGATTCTTGGTTGGAGACCCAGCTCTCTTGCCTTTCTAAATATCGTGTTCCATGCTTTGCGGTCTCTTAGTGTGTTAGCCGCTAAGTCGTGTGTGATCCTTATGGGAGCCCCCTTATATCTGAAGCTCCTCTTCTTGTCTTCTTGTAGGATTTTCTCCTTTTCTTGGAAGCTCTTGAATTTGGCAATTACATTCCTAGGGGTTGTCTTTTGGGGATTTAGTATAGAAGGTGTTCTATGAACCCTTTCTATTTCTATTTTGCCCCCTTGCTCCAGAACGTGGGGGCAATTTTCTTTTATAATCTCCTGTAGAATAATATCGAGTTTATTGTTTATCTCTGGTTTTTCTGGGAGACTGATAATTCGGAGGTTGTCTCTTCTCCCTCTGTTTTCTAGATTGGTGACCTTCTCAGTGAGATATTTTATGTTTTCTTCTAATTCATTAATTTTTTGGGTTTGCTTTATTGATTCTTGCTGTTTTATGATCTCACTTTCTTCGAGTTGCTTAATTCTGGTCTTTAGGGACTGGTTTTGCTTTTCAGCTTTGTCTGCCCTTCTATTGGATGCTTCGAGCTCTTTTTCCAATTGAGCAGTCTTATCTGTCAGACTGCTGATCTCTTTCTCCCATTTTTCTTTCCAGGTTTCCATCTTTTGGTTAAGCTCCAGTTTGAGATCTTCCAGAGCTTGTTGATAGTTTCCATTTTGGGAGGCATGTTCTGATTTTTTTGGGGGGTTTCCTCCTCATTCTCTTCTTTTCCTTGGGTACTTCCACCATAAAAGTTTTCAATAGTCACCTTTTTCCCTTTCTTCCTGGAGGCTTGATTTTGGGCCATGTGAGCCATCCCTTTGGTGGTTTTATTCCCCTTTCCTTTTTGGTCTGGGTGGTATGGGCAGGTTTTCTGTGAATTTAGGTTGCCTCAGACTAGTTCTTCCCAGTCTCCAAGGTTTCGTAGAGCACTGGGCCCCTGATCACAGCCACACTGCCCAGGTGTCCAGCTCCACCCAGATAATCAGAGTGTGGTCCACCCCTGGTGTTTAGCTCTGCCCAGATTTTCAGTGCAACCGTCCCAAGTACAGCTCCGCTGACCCCTATGCTCAGCGCCGGGTTCTCCCGTGAAACCACCCTGAGATGTTTTTTCCTGGCAGTCCCCAGATCCCAAGGACCCTGGAGTGCCCCCCCTAGACAGAGATGTTCCCCACTCACTCGCTGTCCCAGTGAGAGCTCAGGTAGCTCACTCTGGTTTGGTGGGGGGGGAAGGGCGGCTCAGTTCACGTTTCTGTGCAAGCTTTTCCTCCTTCTTATTATAGTGTGGAAATGTTCAAACCCCATGTACCTTTGCCTCTGTGGAGTACTGGGGAGTACTGGGGTGTCCTTCTGTTCCTCCAAAGGTGATTTTTATGCTCCTTTGATGTAGTCTGTTTTGTTCGGTGCCGGGGAGAGGAAGCGTGTGGCGTCTAGATTGCAGCCATGATTACCCAGAAGTCTTCTAGATCTAACCTTCTTAAGGGAAAAAATATCCAATTTCCAAAAGCAAGCTTAAAACTTCATTAAGACTTTTGAGATGTGGCATTATGCATTCTATAGGCTGGGAATAAATTCAAAGCACCATTTAAAATCTGGTATTTAATAAATCTGAGGATCTTGAAAGGGGTCTAATAAGTAGCCAAGCAAGTCTTTCTTTTGCCACCATATAGCATTAAAAGTTCTCATTTGCAATGGTACTCAATGACTCCAACCCTACTTTGGCTCCTGAGAAATTAGAAATGCCCTTTTCTAAAAGCCAGTTAAAGTCAGGCTGGCTGGTTATCAATGGAAAGTTCATCAATGGGGATTCATGTCTGATAATGTTAGAAATTCCAACTCTTTGGGATACTGAAGGGAACAGTAGATATTGTCATCTGGAGTCTCAGCATCCCACTGTGAGCTGGAGTTGTGAGAATGATCCTTGAGGGTCCATTACATTCTCACACCAACAGTCAACATGAGAGGAGGAATTTTAATCCAGGTCTTCCAAATCCTAGGCCAGGTACTATATCTACAATCTTCTACCCTGACTAGAAGACTTGATCATTCTCAAATCATAGCATCTTAGATTTCTTTTCTTTAAAAAACAAACACCCCTATCTTCTGTCTTAGAATTGTAAAAAATAGACTCGAATACAGGACTACAATCCCCCCTGATGATCATTGGGAGGCTAGTCTCCCCATTGATCATTTAACATAATCATTTTGTAGTTCTAAATTCACTTCTAACTAAAGATATACACAATATTCAATTTTCTAGGAGAAATTAGAATAGTGAGAGAGGAAATAGAAAAGAAAAGAAAGCAAAACCAATGTTTGCTAGGCGCATTGACAGAAAGCCAAATTAGGGGCAGTCCCTTTTGGCATAAATGTTACAATAAATGTTCAGTCAAAAGTTCAGTCCAATCAATCACAACCAAAGTTCATTTTTGATCTTCTTGATGAAGTGTAGGTTTTCGGCATCTTTCTGCAACAGTTCATTCTCTGGATATAAAAGTTTCAAGCTTCTTTCTTGAAGATCTTTTCTCGAACAAAATCAAAATCTTAAACAAAATTCTTGGATTTTTATAAAAATACAATCTCAAACAAAAAAAATTCAAAAATTCTTAGATTTTAAATAAAAATACAATCCCCCCTGAAGTAAGTATTTAAAAAAATATCAAGTTTAGCTCAGAATGCAATGTTCAGTTATGGGGCTGTATGTGTCAATTATCAAAAGAATAGAAAAATAATCAAAAACATAAGAAAAATTCAAAATAGACCTTGTATAGGTCCAGTTTAAAGTAATTTCTATCCCACAAGTATGTAGGACAGAATGCAGAAATATTTCACTTAGCCATTTGTAGCCAAGACTACAGGAAGTTGCCATAATATAAGAAGAAAAGAATTAAAATTCTATTTTGATGGGGAAATGTCATTCCCTTGTCTGATTTTTTTTCCTTCAGAGATATAGGGAGCCAGCATGATAGTCAAGCTTTGTACTTGTTTGAGTACTTAGAAAAGAGTGTAGATACAAGGAAGTCCTACGACTTAAACATAAGTTAAGCGTCGCAACCTCGAGTCTCACTTTAATATTTCTTGTGTGCTCTATTGGCACTATTCAGGTTTAGTCTGTGCTCCTTGTTTTTATCCCTTTTTCAGTCTATTTTTTACAGAATTGATACTAGGTATCAATTCCAGGGCAAAAGAATGATAAGGGATAGGCAACTGGGGTTTAGTGGTTTGCCCAGCATCCCACAGCTAGGAAGTGCCTAAGGCCAGAATTGAGCCCAGGACCTCCTTTCTCCAGGCCTGGCTCTCTATCCACTGAGCCACTTTGCTGCTCCAGAATGTTAGATTTTGGAAGGGCACTTTGGAGGTCATTTTTTGAGCTTCTCTCAAAAAGAATCTCTCATAACCAGCAGCAAAGCAGGTGCTTCTCAATTATGTCTGGTAATTGGGAGGACACTATTTTACAGGAGTAGCCCATTTGGTGCATACTGTTTAAATAATCTAACAACAGTTCAATGAAACAGGCCCTTTATCAAGCATTCATTCATTCCATCAACATTTATTAAGTGCCTACTATGTGCCAAGCACTGTACTAAATGCCTTCTTTGTACAAGACACTAAGGTCAATTCCAATTTGGCCTGTTACTATTTCCAGAACAGCTGATTATGGTTGGTGCTTTCTTTGGTTTTGATCATTCTGTATTGCAATTCAATCAACTAGCAAACATGAATTCAAGCATACTGTGTAGAAGAGAAGGCCTTATGCTTGGGGCTGAAGATTCAAATACAAAAAGAAGACTGTCCCAGCTTCCAAGGATCTGGCATTCTATTGAAGAAGACGACATGCATGTTTATGTGTATGGATGTATATATGCCCACAGACACATATACGATTGTGAAATGAGCATAAACAAAAAGAACTTCAGGGTTATTTTGTGAGAGAGGGACCAGGCGGCACTGAAGGAGGGAAGGCTTAGGAAAAGCCTCCCAGATTTGAAAGACCAAGTGGTATTTAGGACAGAGACCCAGCCTTGGAGCCAGGGAGAAAGAGGTTCAAGTCTCACCTCTGAAACATACTAGTTGCAGGACCAGGGGACATGACTTACCACCTTAGTACTGCACACAATTCTCCAGGACCATCATAAAATGGACAGAGAAGTTGTTCCTTTGCATAAGTAAAAGGAGTTTCCACACCATGAGTTAGTCTCCCATGCCAGTGAAATCAAACGTATGGCTCCTTAGCCTCTCTCCCACTCCCAAATTGCCTTGCTATCTTCTGTGGCATGAATGTAATTGCCTTTGCTTTATCATTTCAATTTCCTTGGCAGCAGCCTATGAAATATAACTTCTTCCCTGTGTACATTGAGGTAAATAAAATACAAATGGGTTATTTGCAATATCAGCCTCATATGTCACTAGCACCTTTCTGTGGCCTTTTAAATTGCTACAAAGAGACTCTTCCTAGATACAATTTTACTTTATTAAACAATTGCCTATTGATTATTGCTTATTTTCATTCACTACATCACATTAGTTATAATGGTTTGAATTCTTATAATTGCTTTCTGGATATACACACGCACACGCACACACACACACACATCCTTCCATTTTGCAGTCCTTTCTCCCCCAATGCTGTGAATGCTGATAAGCTGATCCTTTGCCTTAATCATTCAGCCAGTTTCCTCATCAATCCTGATCAATTCTTCTATGGCAGGTTATTTTGATGCATGCTCTCCTCATTGCTAATCCTCAAATCCAAGCTTTGAGGTGGGGGTATATTTGTTTATGTGCTGTCCTTTATTCCTATCATGCTTCTTGTTCCTCCATAAACCTCATCACCATATTTATCAAAGATTGTCACTTCTAAGGTAAATGTTTGCATCCTCTACTTCTGACGTTCACATTTGTCATACCACCAGTAGCCAACAGAATTTTTCTTAATACAGCTTTACATATTATGTGCATAGATCAGCCCAGGCTCTTAAATATTCACCAAATAACAGTTCGTCAATGGGCGTAGTAGCAGCAGTTTAGTCAGCTCTATCACAGGCTCTAGATGCACCAGAACAAAACAAAAACAAAAGGTTTCAGGCAGAAATATCAATGCATGCTTTCAAATAACTTTTTAAGACAAAATGTTGTCTGTTACTTCTCTCACCCACAGAAATGTGTCTAGTAAAAACATGTTTAAAAGAGTCTGTTCACTCAAAGGGGCTTGAAATTATTCACCTGAAACATTATTTAAAATGTCATCCACGTAAAATCAAGGACTTCCACTAAAAAGGGGAAGGTTCATTTAGGCTCTGAAGCTCATCAACATGAATTAACCACTCAAGGCTTGAATTTTGATGATGAGAGAGAAATGGATGGGAAGCCCTGGATGGCCTGCCCCTTCTTGGGTGCCAAGCAGAAAAATTTCTATTAGATTCTAGAGGTCATAGTGAAACACTAGTATTTACAGAATCAACTATCTCACCCAAGGAACCCTCAGCTTCCTAACTTCAACTTTAGCAATTCTTTGACCATCTTCACAGCTGGGCCTTTGCAATTATGACCTGACTCAGGAGTTTTTGTCCTAGGATCCTGCACTTCTAATTGCATAGGGTTCAATCCAAACCTATACCATTGACAGCTCATGCCCTGCCATCTTCATGGCATGCTGTATTCCTGGGTATCACTCCCACATATATATATATATATATATATATATATATATATATATCATCTTCTCATATTTGAAAGTAAACTCCTCAAGGGAAAGGATTGTCTCTTTTTCCTCTTTGTATCCCTAGCACTTAGTGCAGTGCCTGGCACATAGTAAGGGTTTAATAAATTCTTTTTCATTCAGTCAGTTACTCATTCACTTTTCTACTTGGCCCTTTGTCTCTATAGATGTGATGGTAAGAATGGAAAATTGCCATGGTCAGTAGGAGGATTGGCCCATACATGAGGCAGATGGCAGAAATTGGGGCACACAGTCCACTGAAAAGATGGAGATGTGTGTGGCAGCCTGCTTTGGCCATAGAGTTCCTGAGAGCCAAGTGTGGAGCCAGTCCAGCCTACTGAAGGCTGCTATTAAAGAATAATGGATATAAAGATACAAACATTCTGATATGAAGCCAATGGCTTGGATCAGAATTGAACTAGTCACCTAAGGTGACAGCAAATTGAACTAGCCCACATCTTGTTACTTCACTCCTCTATACTTGGGTGCCATATATCCAACCCACTATATAATAGTCAGTATATGCCTGGCTTTCATTTCAATATAATATCTACTAAATTAAAAAAAATAAATATAACCAGTTCCAAATCTTAGCAAATGGAGGATTGGGGCTAGAAAATGGAAGTAGCCAGGTTGTATAGTGGTTAGAACACTGGATGTAGTATCAGGGAAACCCAAGTTCATATGTTGCCTCAGCATATGATACTTTCAGGATCACATTCATAGTCACAAGTTACTCTTAACCTCAATTAGTTTTCATAAGGAGAGTTGGTTCTCATAATAACATCCATATCACAGGTTTTTGAAGATCAGAATATAAATATCTTGAGGAACTAAAAACCTAAAACATGAAAGCATTATATAAATGCTAGATAGATATTTATTAATCATAATAATATTTTTGAGAAACAGAAGAGAATTCAAAGTGGTATCTAAAAAACGGGAAAAGACTTGGCCAAGGTCTTATAGGCATTAAGTAATGGTGTGGATTTGAACACAGGTCCTCTGCCTCAAATCCAGGTCTTTTTCAACTATATATGTATCTTTTAATCAGTGTACCATAGTCTTATTTCCCTTGTAGCTTCTCACTGAGGGGTTCCTGAATCAGAGGCTCTGCCTTTCAAAGGAAGAACAAATGACGGATATTTTCAAACTCTCACAAGGCTAGAGCTGGTCCTGTTTTGTTCAGAGAATTTTCCTCTTGGCTTATTACTTGCTCCCTAGGTAAACGTGAAAATGAATGCAGCCAAAAGAAGAAAGCCAGCCACATGTTGCCCCACTGTCATTGCTCATAATCTACCTGGGAGAAGCAGTGGAAAAGCTAAAGGCCAAAGTCTGGCTGTCTTCAGGTACCGCCCTTCTCGCCCCAGCCAAGGGCTTGGCTGATTGCTGAAGTGAAGTGCATGTTACTATTTCCATTTGTGCTACTGCAGCGCTCCTGGTCAGCTTGATCATTTTATAGTTATGACATGTGGGCTCAGCTCATGGGATTCTTTCTTTCGGTTGCCCAGCAATATTTTACTGTATCTTAAAGTGGAGCTGTTTGCAATATCAGCTAACAGATGGCAATGTGGTAGCACTCAGGAATGGACTTGCTGGATTGGATGGCAATAGTCAATGATAAATCTAAATTTGAATGAGGAAAAGAGAAATGGACAAACTGAGTCACCAGAGCACTATGAGCTACCACAGAACTAATCACCACATGCTATGGAAAAAGCCTGGGAGGAGAAATGACATGTCCTGCCAGGTGCAATCACACTTTGGGGCAGTTTTGCCTAGCAGTCATTTGGGAATTCATTCAGTCAGTCACTTGAAGAGCATTTATTAGGCGCCTTTGTGCCAGGCATTATGTCAGTTACTAGAGAGACAGAGACAAAACCAAAACAATCCCTGCCTTAAAGAAGCTCATTTTCCAGTGGGGAGGTGAACCAATAAGTAAATGGAAAATATAAAGTTAAGTAAATGCTGAGTAATTTCCAAGAGTGGGGCACTATCAAGTGTGTGTGTGTGTGGGGGGGGTAGGCACATGGACCATGGCTGGGTAGGTTTCTTGTAGCAGATGACACTTGAGCTAAGCTTTAAAGAAAGGCAAGTATTTTTGGAGGTGGAGTGGAGAGAGTGCATTATTTTGCTGGGAGACAAGGCACAGAAATAGCAGCTTGAAGGCCATGCCCTGAGAATGGCAAATAGGCCAGTTCAGCTGAAGAGTCATGAAAGAAAACGATGTGCAAGAAGACTGGAAAAGATGGTGGCTGGTTCTAAATACCAAAGAATTCACTTGGTACTTTATCCTAGAGACTATGGGAAACCCCAGAAACTTCTTAAGTAGGGCAGTGACAATTTGGTAACTGGATAGAGAATGGCTTGGAGAGTGACGTACTTTGAAGGGGTTTCATCTGGGTGTTGAGTGCAAAGTGAAACAGCAAACATCAATGCATTATTATAAGGGAAAAGTAGTGTTCTTATATCACCCCAAATATGTATTTTGCAACACAGATTCCTTTGTCCCTTAATAAACTTTATTTCCTAAAAACCAAGATACACATTCCTCAAAAAGTTTAGAAATAAACACATTTCTGGGAGTTCATTCTGAATTAATTGTATGAGTTGCTCTACGTGCCTTGAGTACCTGTTAGATTTCATGGATGTAGGTGTTTACTTGACCAGCCCTGACGTCAACTCAACCATGTCTTCTGATCCTGTAACTGTTGTCAAAGTCTTTCTAGAAAGTCTCCACAGAGGATCTAATAAGTGCACTGCAGACTTTCCTCATAGTTTTTAAAAATTCTGTGGATGTCCAGGTAGCACTCAGCTTTCCATCTGTTACCTCTCACTAAGTGGCTGGCCTACCCTTCTTTCCAACCATTCACACTTGTGGTGATGTCCTTTTCCCCTGTATTTTTTATATATCACCGACAGTAACAGGGCACAGGCATACCTGCCTACCAACCATGGTTCAATCCTCATTCTGGGGTCCCATGTGTCACAGCCACCTCAAATCCCTGAGAGACTATATTAGTACGGAAAAGGTGGGCTCTGGCCAAAGAGAACAACACTCTGTCATTAAAAGCCTTGTTTAGTTTCCCAAATGGAATTCAGATTTCAACTTTTCTCTTTGATTCTGGGCCAAGCTCATTGTCCATCAGTACTGTCATTTCGAGATGTCAGAGGTTATACATGATGGCACAGTGGAATGAACATAAGATTCTGAGAGAGTCTGGGTTCAAATCCCACTTTGGCCCTTTTGAGCGGTGTATTCAGGAGTATATTTCTCCATGTCTCTGATCCTTGATTTTTTCTTCTTTAAAATGGAGGTAATAAAAGTGCTTATAGGATCTACTTTACAGGATTATTGTGAAGTTTAAGTGAGCGAAGCCAGGTAAAGCAGTTCGCAAAGTCCTTTACAAGGCAAAAGAAAACAAACCATCCTCAAACCTTTAACATCTACATAATTTTCAGCTATTATTTATTGTATGTGTTGATGGCCTCCTACAACTATCTCCCACTGAGTTGCTGTGAGGTCAAATGAGATCAAGTCTGTAAACACCCTGTAAAACCTTCAAGCTCCATATATAAATGGCAGTAACTATGATTACAATTACGGGCTGGCTGCTCACCCGACTGCTCAACAATATTAGCGATATGTTTTCTTCATCCACTTGGTTTTTCCTCTGAGATTTGTGAGACTGGTATCTTTCCAGTGCTCACAGCTCTCAGCACAATGCCATCCGAAAACATGCATTTAGGAAACCTCACCATCAATAAGCAATCCCTATTGGAGTCGGCCTATGTGTGGAACATTGTCCTAGACTTTGGTAAACACAACTGGAAAGATTCCTATTCTTTTTTGCAGCACTGGACATTGCCAAGCAAAGGATTGCTGAACAGTCAGTGGTTCTACCTGGCAGGGGGTTTGGTATGACCTTAACCTAGATGGAAGTGTCATGTATCTGAGGAGATCCTAGAAGGCTACACTTTGTACTAAGTCAAAGGAAAACAAAAAAACAATAAACAGAGTAGGACCTTATATGCTCTATATCCCTCCAGTCAATTGTATGCTAATGAAACTGATTCTGCTATTGAAAATCATCTGAGACGCTGCTGGACATGGTTGATGTGTTTGTTGGTTTCAAATTCCTTTTTTCCCCCTTCTTTCTTTATGAATCTTTGTTATAAAGGATGACTTACTGGATAGGGGAAGTTACAGAGACATACTTAGAAATGAATATGTTATAAAAACAAAAGGTATTCACAAAAACAAAATAATTGTTTTAAGAAAGAAAATCATCTCTGAAAGCCAGTCTGTTCTCTTCTCATATTTTAATCAAGGTCGCCCTCAGCACATTAATATTCTATTCTCAAGGGCTATAATAGAGATGAGAAAGTAGACAGAGATTGGAATTACTGATGTCCTCCCAATTACCATTAAAAACTAATAACAATACCAGCTATGAGCTCTATTCTTTTGGATGTTTCCTTTCTTTGATATCTTATAAAAATTGAAACCCGGAGTACCTTTAAAATGATATCACTTATAACAGATTTTTCCTGTATGAGTAGTCAGGTCCAGTCTTTCTTTTAACCTTCATGTGCTTACCTACTATTTCTACTTCACATGTGTCATTGAAGCATCAGGGTCCAAAAGTATTTCCATTTTCACTGATGATGAAGAGAGATTACTGAAGGAATGCCATTAAATCTCTTCATTTTTATAACTCAAAGTTGCTTTCTTTTCAGTTTCATCTATTAATGCTCCAGGGGATGCTCCGACTTATAGTGATCTCTTTTTAAAATTTTTATTATTTTATTTAAAATGTTTATTTAATTAATTGATATAGAATATTTTCCATGGTTCCATTCATGTTCTTTCCCTCCCCTCCTCCAACTCCCTCCCAGAGCCAATGAGCAATTCCATTGGGTTTTACATGTGTTCTTGATGAAGACCTATTTCCATATTATTGATATTTATACTACATTGATCTCTTAGAGTCTACATTCCCAGTCATACCCATCGGCCCATGTGATCAAGTACTTGTGTTTCTTCTGTGTTTCTTGTAGTAATATCTTAAATCAATTTTTCTGAGGGTTTGTTTTCTCCTTTATTTTCATCCCTTCTGAGATGGTACTTTTCAAAATCATCCACACTCTTTTGTAACTATTTGCAAATCGGCTTATATTCTTGACTGCTATTACCTGGAGCTAGCCTGCCCTCTCTACTTATAAAGAGATAGTGTGTTTATTGAGGTATCCCATGAGCTCTTTTAGCCTCCTCATTGTGGAGACTGCATTCCAATGGTTAAACCTTCCTGGGAAATAGTCGTAATGCAAGTCTAGGTTTAACTTTTATTTTTCTCCAATTTTTTAAAACTAGTTTATTGAAATAGGTTGGGTTGTAACCGTTATAATTCCATTCAGGGTCATCTCTTTATCTTTATACTCTTTAAATTTCAGAATGACTTGGAACTTGGAACTAAAACAGTTGATCCTGAAATAATCTGTCTATTTGTAGCCAGTTTTTAAAGATAGAGTCGTGTGTGTATGTGTACTTGTCATGCTTCTATTTCTCTTTTTCAAGAAAGTATTCATGTGATACAGGCCTAAAGCTTCTGAGTCATCTCCAGGTCTCTTTCATGTCTCAATCCCAAGGTATATTTTCCAACATATGTTTTGCTAATACAGGGGAGGTTTTGTTTCAAAGCAGATGTTGAATGGATCTGGCAGCTTTTGCCCAGTTGTTCATTGAAATGCTCTCCTTTTTCGATCTTCTGTAAAAGACTGTCTTTAGGGTGCTCTTTTTATATTTATGATCATTAATGAGTATTGTAAGGGGAGTGGACCAAGTAATCAGAGGCGTTTGTTGCTTCTGGACACAGAAGTCAATCAACTTTAGTCACCTCTCCCTAGAAGAAATGCTTCCAATTAGTTTTCTTTATTCCTGTCTCATTCATTCAGTTATTTGCAGAGTCTGCCTCTTCGTGACCTTGATTGGGGTTTTCTTGGCAAAGATACTAGAATGGATTGCCATTTCCTCCTCCAGCTCACTGTATAGATGAAGAAGCTTAGGGTGAGAAGGTTGAGTGATTTACCCAAGATCATACAGCTAGTAAGTATCAGGGGTCAGATTTGAACTCTTCATTCACTGCAGAAACATTGGTATTTATGTGACTCAATTCCTCTACTACCTTATCAATTTATTGGCCAATGCACAGAGTTCTTACATTTAATGTACAAACACATAAATTAATGTTTAAGGAGAGTTTTAAAAACTATGACTTTTGATACCCTCTGCCTAATTTTCTACTTTTCTACTACTATCACTTCCAAGGGGATTTAAGGCCATTTGGAATTTTGATTTATTATTTCTTGGCTAATGCAATTAGTTTCAATAGCAGAAACAGTCTATTTCCAGGACCATATTTCTATCTTTATTTTTTGGTTTTGAACAATCTTTCTGATTGAGGATAACCACTAGAGACAGGGACAACCGTGATGGAGTGGTAGAATAGGCCACTTTTTGGAGAAGGAACAAAAATCTCGTGCCAAATATGTCATGGAAAATGTCATATTTAAAAAAGAATAAAAAAGGAAAATGGTAGGAATACACATCGCTTAGCAACTCAAACCAAAATCCATGGCACTAATTAAAATGCAACTGGGAAGTTATAAAAATTAATTACTAAAATGTGTGAATTAAGGTTTACATTGGAGTAAGCTGCTGGTTTTGGCCTACTACCTGGTGGACATGTGTTCAATTAGCTACCACTTATTTCTTTAGAGCCCACTGTAGAGAGAAGCACCATAGCATCACAAAGGAGAACAAATGAACAAATGTTCTTATGGTCATAGCAGCCAACTTAGAAGAGGGACTATTATGTTCCATTTCACAAGGACCCCACATTCCAATATTCTCACCTGTGGTCTCACAGATTGGATACGCCCCTCAGTAACAACAGGTCATAATCCATCCGTGTCTGCCCATCCTGAAAGACTCTTGGCTATGCCCTCCTAAGAAATCTGCCCCAGGAGCATGGCCCAACACACTTGCTACCTTGCTGACATTCTTTAGACCTTAGAAGGATACTGGTTAAGCAAGAGGGCTGCCTACTGGCTTTCTCTAGCTTTTGCATTTAGCATGAGGTCTTTGTTCATAGGAAGTAGGTAATAAATACACAAATATGACCTTTATTATTTCCTGACTGAGGTTCTCAACGTGTGTGCATTTACTCTAAGGCATTCCTGCAACATATGCTAATGGCATCCCCATACAAGTGAGCTGCTACTGTTCAGAATGAATGAACAGAATTTCCAAAAATTACCAAGTAGTTAGAGGGTAATCAAGTTACACTGAATTTCAATAAAACAATTACAATTTCATTTGCTTATAGTCAGACTTGATAAAAAAAACACTAGAAATTAATGTTAATGGTACTGTAGTTTACTCCACTTTAAAACATTAACTTAACAATGTATCTGGGTGTAAAACAGAACCAAATTCAGTCATTCAAAGCCCATTTAACAGGTCTAATTGGGGAAGTCGCATCAAAATGGATTTTTCCAGACTTGTTAGACAGTGTTTATCACACAAAGCAGCAGAGACAACCTACAAGGCATTGACTCTGTCCCGCTTTAGCTATGGGAAGACAGATTGAATCAATGTTCTAATACCCCCAAAAAGTTTAAAAATAAAATACAAAGCTGCAGAAAAAATAGTCATCCAGGGAAGTTTTGCTTAACTTTCCCAAACAAAAAGAAAAGAAAACTTCTATCCTAATTTTGGCTGAAATCAAATGCTGTACTTTCATGATCCAAAGTAACAAAGGATCTGAAAATTCAGTAAATTCAAAGATTTATCAAGTAGATCTTACAGGATGAAATTGCCCTGAAGTTAAGACAAATCACTTGGAAATTAATGCACTAGGAGACTTCCCATCAACAATCTATCATCTCACATAATTATCTCAATGTTTCAGCTGTAGCTAGATCTTAAAACTGTACTCGGTGATACCTCTTATATACATATAAAGTTGGGCTCATATGATACGTGGTGGTTTTCTTGTTTTTTGAGAAAGAACTCTCTCTAAGCTAGCAATTTAGATGCCAAGTTTTAGCTAGATATGATTTAGAATAGTTGGGAAATAGCTCAGAGGGAAAAAAGAAAAGCAGATAATGAAGATGCTGGCAAACATGTAACCATAGAAAGCTTCCCAATGGTACTTACAAGAACTAACCTTACAGGTAGAAAGTTGAAGATCAGAATCTAAACAACCAGAATTAAAATATGCAATCAATAATCAGCTTACAGTCATTACATTCATCTACCCATCAATGTTACAAAGATCTTACTGTCTACAATATCAATGGATTTTCATTGATATGAATACCCACTCCAATGCTTTGAGATCATGTATGGCACATCCATGACATTTCTCTTGTTCCTGCCCTCCTGTGGTTCTCCACTGGCACTCCACTCAGTGGGCCAAGGCTCTTCCTCTACATCCTATCCTTTGATATTAGATGGATTCCATGGGAGTTTACAAGCTGTCCCCTGACTGTCTCGTGTGATTAGCCCATCCCTGCTCCTGGCCATATATCTGATGCCATCCTTTATGCTACTTCTCACTTGCAAATTCTTCATTTGGTACAATGCTGAGGCTTTCTCCATTACCTTTTGGATGACCTTTTGACTTTAACTCTTCAATGTCTATGATATTTCAGCACTTGCAACCATATAGCATTACTTAAGAAAAGAGACATCTTTGCTCAGACGAGGCTCAAGGGTACTAAACAGCACCAAGCCATTTCCCTAAGGGCAGCCATCCATCTTTATTTCGCCCACTGCATTTGGGGCCAGGCTTACTGTCAACGTACAACAGTTGTCTGAGACACTATTGAAGACATTAGAAAATGAATAGTTAATATGTTAGTGAATCCATTGCTAGTTTAAAGTTATTGATAAATCTTATTTCTAGTTCTAGGTATTTCTCTGGAATAATTCAGATTTTACTCTATAAATAATGTATGCTTCTCAGTTGACTGGCTACAATGGCCTGGATGAGAATTTCCATATTTGATTCTGATTAATTTTCCAGTGAGAACTCCAGGAAAAAAGAGGCATTGTTGGAAATAGTTCTGAGCTACTGCCATGCTTTCTCCTCACATTATAGACAGAATCGGTGATGAGAAAAAATATCTAATTTCCCAAGTACAGTTATCTTGAAATCAGAGGTAGAATATGAGATCAAGGTTGTTCTGGGATTTGAATGCAGTTAGTCCTGTCAACTATCTTGTCAAAAAGGAGAGATAATCCACTGTGCTTTGCTCTAAATCTAGAATGCTGTTTTTACTATTATCTGATTTTTTGTGTTATGACACTATTTAATGCTTCATACCTGGATTATGTCCTATTCATCCAAAATGATATAATACCTTCTATGTTGATATGCAATATGAACCATTAATGGATACCCTGCACCTTTCAGATACATGTGGTACTTATGCATGTATATGTAGATATTCTGAAAAATTCAAAACTCATAGCTAGTGCCTAGCTTACTCTACAAATACTTTCATATTGATGACTGTCTCCCTTTGTATTCAATGGTTTCCAGAGAATTGTATTATTTATAGATGCTGCTTCTTTACTGCAGTTTCAGATGTTTTTGCTATTGTTTTAAATTGCTACTGTGACACTGACTTCCCATTTCACAGGATACTTAAAGCTGCAATGGCGCTTTCCCAGTACAGTGTGCCAAGCCCTGGCAGGGCAGCCATGTTCTCAGGAGCAAAAGAAACGTGTGACTCTTGTCCAATCAAGCCTTTGAAGGTTAGAGTCTGGAGCCAGCATTCAGGGGCTCTCTTCACAAGCAGCCAGCTCACAGTTCCTGGAATGCTGACCAAGTAAACAGCTACTTTGCAAATTGGCCAGAGCAACTGGGACATTGCCAGCATTTTAAGTAATCTTCTCCAAGCTGATTTCAGAACATGGGTTCCTAGCAGCAAAGCTTAGAATACCGTACGTGATTTCTTGCCTAGTGATACTAGAGAAGTTGTCTTAGATTTGAGGATCTTTTAATTGATACTAAAGATTGTGATAGTAAATGCTTTCTGTCTAAATTCTCTATTTCATACATAGTTCCCAAACATGAGGCCATCCTGTAATACACGTATGTATGTGTTTAAACTTCAATGAAACCAGGAAGCTCAGGAATTGAGCTCAAAAACTTTTTCCAAGATCCAAATAATCCATACTTATTCAACAAGCCACTTTGAAACTCAAAAATCACTTGTTTGGCTCTACTGCCTCAATGTGGGTCTTAACCACGGTGCAGATCATTACCTAACCACATGTTCTTTCTCATCCTTTAAGATTCTTGCCCATATCTCCCAATTCACCTACTATTGCAGTGCCAGTGCACTAGAGTACTGCCTAGAGATATGTCTGCATGCCAGGTGGACAGGTGTAGTACTAGGACTAACTATGTACCTTGTTTTCTGTCCCTAAGTGAACTACCTCCTACTGTCATCACACATTTCATAAAGTAAGTCTTTTTACATCATTTTTTTCTGTACAAGTTGTCTTGGATCATCTGCTGCAGCCAGCTATACTCACATTGCTTTACCTAATTTGGATTCATTGCAAAATCCAAAGAAAAGCAGGAGATGTCACTAACATTTTTTTAGACACTAACATTTTTGAGGTGATATTAGAGAGCAGCAAATATTTTGTGATTTGAAGCTCTCTAATATCACCTTAAAATGCTGGTGTCATCTTTTGTCTCTGGGTACATGGAAAACTGCTTATAGACTGTTGGATAGCTTCAACTGTTTTTCTTGGTTACAAGGGAAGTTTTACTGAATGGATGGAAGAGGTAAGGCATCTAGAAAATTATTGAGATGTGAGAACAAAATACATCAAGAGAACTTTAAAAATTATTGATGTAAATAAGATGGATTTTGTTTCAGAATGAAGTTTACATTCACTGAAAATACCACACCATTTCTCGAATGCAATCTAGTCTACTCCCTTTCTCCTATTCAGTTCTAGGACTATGAACATCCAAGACAGATGTACTTACAGGCCAGCTCAAACTATCCAAGCATAACAAAGGTCTGACAATGGGCATCCTTCATCCACTTGGTTTTCCTTATGGATTGCTAGGCTGAACTCGTGAATGGTTCTAAGTTACATTTAGGAGACAGGAGTATTCTGGAACTTGATTCAGTCAGCACAGAGTCATCTGCAACAAGACATATCTGGTCTTACAACAAGACTTACCACATATAAACCCTCTTCCATTTGAACTCAGCACTCAGTATCTTCCGGGACAATGGCAAATACTTCTAGTGAGTTTATATCTCCCTGTTTGGGCTCTGCTTGATATTAATAATCAGAGGATCAGAAATCCCTATGACATGCATCTCCCAAGGAAGGTTGTATGATTTTAACATATGTACAAGTGACACTTTATTGGAGGAGGACCCTTAGAGTAGTATTTGTCTTTACCAACTCAAATGGTTTTGTAGAGTCATAGTCAAATAGTCATAGTAAGATTTTACATGCTCAATAGCTTTATATAAATTATATGGGGAAAAAGATGTACTTTTCTGCTGAAGATAGTTTGAGAAAGTCTATCTGATCTGTTGGGTTCCCATCAAAGATACTTTTGATACATGTGTAGAATAGCTTCATGAAGGATGGATTGCAATTGGGAAAAACTTGAAATAGGGAGACCAGTTCATAAAATGTTAAAGCAGTCTAGACAAGAGTTGGTAAGGTTTAGAACTAGTATGGTGGTCATCTATATAAGATGATAGAAAGTCAGATACAAGTGTAAACCTTAAAATTTCTTAGACTTATAAATGTTGGGAATTTCACCATTGGGAAATTTCATACTTGAAAAATTTCCTACTGATAGTCTATTGGAATGTGAACCCCCTTGGCATGGGAGGGTCCTCCTCCTCCCTTCTTAAGATTACTTTAGGACAGAAACCTTTTGCTGAACAATGGAAAGGGCTTTGACCTATGCTTAAGCATAGAACAGGAAGTTCTTTGAGTCATGATTGATTTTAGAATTGATACAATAGACATACTTGGAATGACAGAACCAGGTCTTGGAACTTACAATCTCCACCCTACTCAGTCCTAACAGGATTTAGGAAGGGCTGCAGCATAGATCAAAATTTAATTATTTGAGAATATGACCTTCAAAAGACATGTGCAAAGGGGCAGACCTCTGGGCGGTCCTGGGTTAAGCTAGAGCCACCATTGGCACAAGGAAGACATGGACAGTGATTGGTAGATGTGAGAATTGAGGGGAGGGAACTGAGATGGTTTCCTTAAAGATGGAGGGGTCTGAGGACTGAGGGGGTGGGAGAGGTTTTGCTCTGAGAGGCTGTGCTCTGAGAAGCTTGCTCTGAAGGAAGCTGGAGGTGGAGGCCCCTTGAGACTGTTTCTCCATTTTGGTCACGTGAGTGATAGGGACTGATCTCTTTTCTTTGCTTCAGCTATCTAAGGGCTTGGGCCTTTTGGCACAGCCTAAACAGAGGGGGTATTTAAGCCCTATTCCCTTCTCTCTCTCTCTCTCTCTCTCTCTCTCTCTCTCTCTCTCTCTCTCTCTCTCTCTCTCTCTCATACCTTTCTTCCTCCTGTTTGTAATTAAAAACTCCATAAAAGGTTGACTGCTGACTTGAGTTTCATTTAGGCATTACATAGCTGAATTCCTTGGCGACCTTAAATTAATATATATCAGTCTTTTAAAGTGATTTCCTTGTCACACAAGAAAAGTTAAGGAGGTAAAAGGAATACAATTTGGCTATGTGAAGTGAGGGACAAAAGAACATCAAGAGTGATGCTGAAGTTGTAGTTCTCAGAGTCAGAAGAGCTCTCAGTACTTAACTTGTCTAACCACATCTGTACAAGAATCAACTTCTTGCTGCTTTTGATTTCTCAATGAATGATGGATTGTAAAGAAGGAGACAAAAATGGCAAATGGAATCAAAACCATAAACAATTAAGGATATTGTAGAAGAATGTCAAGTAACCCTCAAAAGAGCCAAGGTCCCCTAGGCTATGGATAGGGAAGCCAGAAGTCCCTGTACAGGAGCAAAGTCCATAAAAAAGCCAAAGATCTTCCAAGGAGATTTCAGAGAATTTCTCAGAGCTCAAGGGACAATAAGATGACTAGTATACTTAGCAGAAGCTGATTTTCACAATGTTTTAAGCCTCTACTTATGCCTTCTGGCATGACCCTATGGATTCTAATTTCTGCTGAAAGTCAGGTGTTCTCAGTGGTGTCTAACTACTAAAAACCAGTTGTACTTAGGAGATGTTTCACACATGCAGGGAAAAGAAAATCACAGGCTATGCATAGGTTAGAAAGGCACTTGCATATAATAGACACTTACAAATATATCATT
This sequence comes from Monodelphis domestica, assembly GCF_027887165.1. Taxonomy (NCBI): domain Eukaryota; kingdom Metazoa; phylum Chordata; class Mammalia; order Didelphimorphia; family Didelphidae; genus Monodelphis; species Monodelphis domestica. The sequence continues at coordinate 11,544,987 of NC_077235.1, read as the reverse complement.
TTGCATTGGTCAAGAATGGATTCTCCCTCTACAAGTTCATATTACAGACCACCCATAACTCAGAGTCTTAGATAATTACTTAAAGAGGCTAGGGGATTTGCCCATGATCACAAAGCTGTCAGAGATTTCACACTTGAAAAAGGTTGGTTAAGAAATGAAAATGAATTGAATTGAGGGTAGAGTAGTTCATTATTGCTGTTGATGCAGAGGGTTAGAGTAAGGGAGGTATGTATGTCTCTCAAAGAAATTGCTCATCTGTAAACACACATTAGCAAGTGTAACAACTTGCAGAAATTGCATTTGCCCCTAATTCCTTACTAACAACTGTACCTGCTCTCTATGGAAAGCTACCAGGTAGAGAGCTAGCTACTATTTCAAAATGTTAAGCTAGTTCTTGTGGAGAAAGGTGTTTAAAGAGTTGGTTAGCTTCCTCTTCCCCCAAATATCACCATGGAGATGGAAAGATAGCATCTAACCAGACATTACGTTCATGCCCTCACTGAATGTATCCACCTTGAGGAGTATGGGGCAAAGTACTCTGGCCAACAACCCTGACAGGTAGGTAGGATTCAGTTAAGCACTAGAAGAAAACCCTCCTGTCTAAGAAAGGAATAGTGAGGAGGGTTTTGGACAAGCTCATTTAATCCTTGTCATTTGGGGATTGTAACAACTTGAAGCTTCCAGGAGATGCTGACCCTTCTAGATGGAATAGGCAATTTTCAAACACAATTTTGCAAACTTCCTAATAACTTTGCCTCCTCCTACTATATATTTTAAAGTAAAGTCTAAAATGAATTGGGGTAATTTTATAATGCTTCTTGCAATTCTTGGTGGCATTCCAGCAGTTCTCAAAACAGATCCGGGTATAAGCTTGTCTTATACAGGGTATATTCTCTAGGAGGTCATTCAGCCTGGCACATTCCCTAGTGACAGGTGGTAAAAACTTTTTTTTAAAAAAGAGGCATACCCCTTATATCATTTTAAAAGTATTCTATTACATTTTATTCTGCACATACCTCAAAGTGATGGCTTCCCATAGACCTAATCATAGGAACTTGGCACAAAAGACAACACAGACTGGTGCTACTGCAGGCTGGTGGCCAAAACATTTTGTACAAGCTTCTACTGGCAGCAGTTTACATAGGCAGATACTTTGCGCTCTGGCCTTACCTTGGCTAAGGCTAGTCGCCAAAGTAGGCAGATTTCAATTTTTAAGCTTCCAGGAGATCCTCAGTCTTATAGATGAAATCAGTAATTTTCAAATACAAGAATGATTCTTTTGTTTTCTCACTGTATCAGGTTGCAAATGGCATTTACTCATTTAAAAAGAGCAAGGCGAGGAGCAGTATGCCACGGTAGCTAGAGAGCAGGTCTTGATGCTGTACAGACCTGTCTTCCAGGCATACCTCAGATACATGCTGACTTTGTCACCATGGACAGGTCACTTCATCTCTCAGTGCTTCAAATAGCTGACTTGTTTTGATAGAATAATTTTTCTTTTGAGAAATTTACTATACTGATGGAATTATTGGCCCAATCCAATCCCTTCCCCTCTATAGGGCAGCAAATGGCCTTCAATCTTTGACAAAGAAGAGTCTGAACGCTCTACAATGGAGGCCACTACTCTTGGAGGGATTCCATAACTTTTAGAGCATATCTGGAGGGGCATGCTTGATTTCTCAATGTTTGCCCCAATGAGTTGCAGATATAATGTAATATACAACTCAACTCCACCGACAATGCAAAAGGCCTGCTCTTTTAAAGGAACCATGCAAAAGGCTAGAGATACCATCTCCCTAGAACTTCCAGATAAGTTTATTCCTTAGTTGGAGGCAGAGAGAGCTATGACAGTATGATAAGAAGCCTTAGTTTCATATATTGTCTTGGTTTCTTTATAGTTATATGACATAAGGTTTCTTCCACACTTTAGTCTCCTCATCTATGAAATGAATGGGTAGCAATATATTATCTCTATGTTATCTCTGTAGTCTAATAGACAACAACTTTAACACAAGTAAAGTAATTTACTAATTTAGCCCATGAATCAAGAACCTAGAAAATTATGCTTTCAATCAAGTGAGAATAATATTAGAGAGTTTTGGAAGGGATATTAAGTATGATGGGGAGGAAAAGAGTTCTGTTTTATGAAAGGTTGGTGATGATGCCAGAAAAGTGAGAGAAAGAGAGAGAGAGAGAGAGAAAGAAAGAGAGAGAGAGAGAGAGAGAGAGAGAGAGAGAGAGAGAGAGAGAGAGAGGATTATTAGACAGTAGAATAAAAAGCACCAGCTGCTTTTTCCTTAGAAAATGGAAATTTAAGTTAATGTGACTTGGCTTGAATAAGTGAGACAGAGAGAAAAAGTAAGGCGAATAAAGAAAAGAAAAAGGAAGAGATCAAGTTGGCAAACAGTCATTGTCAGCTGGGTTGTAGAAAGACAGGCACACTAATTCACTGTTGGGTAAGCTGTGGATTGGCCCAGCTATGCTGGAAATCAATTTGGAATTAGGCAAGAAAAGGTACTACCTGTTGACCCAGAGATCCTACTGCTGTGAATATACTCTGAGAAGAGAGCAAACAGAAGAAGTCCCTTCTGTGTCAAAATATGCAAAGGAGAATTTTTGTGGCAGCAAAAATGGGAGTTCTCATCATTTTGTGAATGTCTTTACAAATTGGAATATAAGGATATAACATAATATATCATTGCCGTATGAGAAATAATAACTATGAAGAATTCAGAGAAGATGAAAAGACATAGGAAGCAACAGAGATGGGAAAATAAACAATCAAGAGAATAATATATATCATACCTAAAAAGAAAATAAAGCAACAAAAGTCATTTTAACTTATATTAAAAACAATAACTAGCCATTGTTTCAGAAAAAAAGGACAATAAAACATACTTTTCTGTTCTTAGTAGAAGTGTGGTAGATGAAGGCTATGCAACGTTGCAAGTACTGACAGAACCAACTGCTGTGTTGGTTGGTTTTGCTCAACAGTTTTTCTTTGTTATAAAAGAGGATTCTAGAAGAGGGAGGGAATACTATATTGTGGAAAAAAATAGGATTCAGTGAGGGATAAGGTATGTCATTTGGGAACGATTCAGGAAAAGTCAGTTAACAGAAACTTAGCCAAACTTTCAAATGAAGGATGCTTCTTTGTGTGGTTACTTATCTTCTTAGTCTTCGGGCTGTATACCCAGCCCTGGTGGCCCATTTCCTCTTTGAACTCTGCTTTGCTTAAACCACAAAGAATTCAAGCATTCTTCTTCTCCCTTAACTTTGAAATGCTCACCCTTGTGAATAGGGACATAGAGGCTATCTCCAAAGTCTGAGCACAGTTTATGCCTTCATGCTTTTGGAACACTGTGTATTTTCTGGCTCTGATTCATGTGAGCAGAAGTAAGCCTTGTGCTAGACTCTCGGCTGGTGAGGTTTGATATACTTCAGTCCATGGTTGCTATCATGGTGTTACTTCCATCTGCACGAAACCCTGTTGTTGTGGTGATTTTCAGTAATTAGACAGGCTAAGGTTTTGGCTAAGGTTCCTCAGCAAGACTGTTTTCTCTCAATTTTTCATACTCAACAATGCAAAAAGTCCTTCTGGGAGACATGATGCAGAAAGAAGTCTCCAAAAGGAAACTTTGGGCCTGTAATGGACAGGCAGTAAGGGAGTGGAAACAATGAGCACACTTACCAGCCTCATTCTGCTATTGTTAAACTTAATGGCCCATCACTGGCAGAGTTAAGGAAATCCATGGCAGTTCCTCAGTTCAGGGACATTGCCTGGTGGTGGGGTAAAGTGTAGAGAGGAAGAGAAGAGTCCCAAAGTCACTAGACTTAGTCCAAAGCTGGCAGAAGATATTACAAATGTAGCTCTGCCACTTTTTGCCCTATGGTAGTATTTGTATGGGAATTTGAGTATATGTGCATGCATGATGGTGAACTATTGATATTTTTGCTAGGCAAAGACTGTTAGAGTCTCATTGGCTCAGTGGCTATATGTTCCACTATGTTCACATGGAGGTGAGAATTAGGGCGTGGGTCTTTGAAGTCATCCAGTCACGCCAAAACCCTCATAATACAGATGAGGAAAAGTGTAACTTAGAAGGAGGGGACATGACCAAGGTCACAAACAGGTTCATGAATAGCAGAATTAGAATTCCACCTTGAGGTTCTGACCCTAAATCAAGGACTGTTGGCCCTAGAGAACACTGTTGGCTTTAGAGAAAGATGAATGCAAAATTACATGGTGATCAGGCTAAACTAGCAGATTCTCTACTAGCTGTAGGGTCTTAGAGCTAATACCTTGTTTGGGGGGTATAAAGAAAAAGAATTAATATGTTCATACCCAATGAGAAAATTCCAATCTCTTTTATACCACTAAAGTTCCTCTCACTGCTCCTCCTATGGTACCATTTCTAAAACAATCTGGCTGCCTCCTTAAAGGCACAGGTCTAAAATTCTTACTAAAATATGGAGTTCAAACTTCACATAGTCCTCTGGGTGGGATGTGCCCAGGGAAGAGTAGAAGGGAACGGGCACTTCCCAAAGCCCAGGCATTAGGCCTCTCTTAGGATAACATTAGCTTTTCTGGTTCTGCCTTATTATACTATTGAGCTTGCACACCACCAAAACCCTCAGATTTTTTTTACCAGAGCCAGATCACATCATCTCTCCCTTTTATTCATGAGCATTCATTAAGTGTATCATGTGTGCAAAACATAGTACTGAGTGGTTTTTTTTTTTAATTTGCCTCTGGTAAATTACATCTTATTTGATTCAGCCCAATTTCTACTCTATCAAGTGATTTTTGTACATAATTCTGTTATCAAGTATGTTAGTTTCCCCCCACAGCTTTGTGTTAACTGCAAATGGATAAAAATACCATCTGTGTTCTTATTCAAATCATTGATGTTCTTAGATGTTATATCAAACAGAGCCAAGTGTAGATCCTTAAGGTACTCCACTTGAGACCTTTTTCCCCAAGGTGACATTGAACCAGCTCTGAATCTACTTAATCACTCCATTATCTTACTCTACATCTAGCCTCTACATCCTATCTAGTAGAAGAACAGGGAGACTTTAACAACTGTCTTCCTAAGATACAGAGAGACTCCATCTGTGTCATTCCTCTGATTTGTCAGTCTGGTAGTCCTGTCAAGAAGAGAAATGAGGCTAGCCTGGCATGAGTCACACTTGTGGAGTTAGGTTGAATTGGTCTAAAGGGCCATCCCACGAAGCATGCTCAGAGGTGCTATTCTGGTTCAAATCAACTATGTGGAAGCTTCAGCTCCTTTTTTTTACCGTGTGTGATTCAGGGCTAAGGGGCTGACAATTTGAGATGATGAAGTCTCTTTATTAGCTATGGAAACAGAAGAGCTAATAATTCAGTGACTGTAATAAAAAGAAACTACCATACCTTCAGTCTTTTACTCTGTCTGTCCTCTCTTTCGCTATCCCTCTTTCCCTCTCTTTTCTTTCTTTCCTTCCCTTTCCACTTGCAAATCCTATCAGGAACACTTTAACCACCTTCCTAAGAGAAGAGTGAGGGAAGGGAGAGCTTGACCTAACCTTATTTTCTCCATATAACCAGAAATACATGGTTTCCAAGGAATAAACAAGACTGAGCTTGGGCTACGTTTTTGTGTTTGTTATTTCCTGACTTTTAGGCATACAGGAATCTCTCCTTAGAAAGATTTATCTAAGAGTGGAGGTAACTTTGTAAATAAGAGAAATCTGAGTCCTGAGTCCCATTAGAACTAAGCTGAAAAAAAGAGCAGAGGAGGAGAACATAGCAACTAATTATTACAGTATGCTTGGAGAGTATGGCAAATGACAAGAAGACTGGCCCAAGCCTGGACATTTTACCATCAGACATAATTTGGAGTTGTTTAGACAGCAAGATGAAATGTAAAATGCCTAATTAGCATGGTAAATGTTCTGATGAGGTTCAAGTATCAGTCTGCCAGCAGTAACAATAATTATAAGCTAAACTACTGCATCCTGTTTTAAGTTATCCTATTAAAGCACATGGTGATTCTTTTAGGTTTAGTATTGTGTGTGCATGTCCGGGTATGCAAACACATGTGTGTTTAAGAAGGAATTCCATACCCTATACATATTTCATACTGTGTACACTGAGGGACTTTTCACCCCAATCCTTTTTGAGAAGACAGTAGATGTGAGCTATAACCTAAGCTAAAAGGAGCTTTGTTTCTGAGGGCAAGACTGGTTAGTTAAAGGGACTTTAACCCTTCAGATTCAAGGCCAGCTCTGTAGGACTGAACTTGATTCAAATAGCACACCTGAGTACAACCTCTCAGGAGCCACCAACGGGAGTATAGCCTCACCTCCAGTGCTCTCAGCAGCAGGTCTTCAGTGTTAGACTTGCTACCCTCATATTGGCTCCTGGAGATCAATAGTTTGTTTCATCTCTAAATATTCCCAAATAATCTCTTCACTATTGTGATGTACAATTTTCCAGGAAGCGGACCAGTCTGTAGTTTGTTTCTTCTTTTTGAAAACTGGGTCAGTTGCCTCTCTTTAGACTGGAGGAACTTCTACCACTGTCCAAGATTTTCCAAACATCACTAACAGAAGTCTTGCAATCACATATACCAATTGATTTATCACACTAGAACCAGTTGTGCTTGAGTTTGATGGACTGAATTTATTTAGGCCACCTGAGTCTATTTGTACCATAACCTTACTTATCTTGAGTTTCAATTCCCTGAGACCATTTTTTATCCTACAAAGTCCAAAAATTATTCTAAGTTGAAAGGGAAAACTAGAAGCAAATGAAGAGTTAAATCATTCTACATTTTCTCCACCATCCACTCTCACAGAGGCCTCTACTTCAACAACATGCCTAACCTTTCTTGGATTTTTTTCTTGCTCCTAATGGTTCAGCATCTCTAAGATCTGTGTCAGCATGGGCACTGGCTTGGCATAGCTCATAGCCCTTCTGTGACTTGTGAGATGGTCTTGAAGAACTGCTGAGGCCAAAATTCTTAGCACCTGACTGCCAACCTTACTGAGATCAAAGCACAACTATTCCAGTCTAGAGCTTCTCTGTGGGTCTGCTGAACTAAATTTCAGCCATCTCCTAGTCCCTGATTTGGCTTCTTGTTATGGGAAAGGTGGAGGTTAGATGACACTAAAACTGAATTTGCTTTCTTTAGGAGCCCCATAAACTTGGATTCAGCTATGGCTGGAAATGATCATCCCAGTAAATCACCAGTCTATATCTCTGATGGCCCAAAGGGATTTCAGAGTCATCTCAAAATTGGTGGTAATTGGAGCCTGATAGGAAAATCAAAATTGTGCCCAGAGGGGATAGTTGTCATCACCAGAAGGATCCCACTTTCTCAAAAGGAATTAATTCTTACCTCTGCCCTTGTAACCTAGAGAAAATTATAACTGTCATAACTTAGAATTCCCTCATTTGGAAAATGGCAAAAATACTATTTGGTGTATAGTCTAAGTTTCTAAAAGCTCCCTGAGATCTTAAAAAGATCTATTTGTAAGTATTATCATTAGATCCTTATGAGTATTTTATACAAATGGTCAAAGCTTCTCTAATAAATGGACACTATAAAAATCAAATGAGTAATTTGCAGAGCTTGTTTCATCTACTGCCAAAGTATTTTCAATCCATTTATTTATTTGTTTGTTTTAGCTGGATTCCACTTAAGAATTGACTTGGTAAAATAACTGCTTTTAGTTGGGGATTTTCTGAGGGGGGAAAGGCTGCTGATGGAGCAAAGTCCCCCTTCAATGCCCCAAGACCAAGGTTCCATTTGAGAGGGAGTCTCAGACACTCTGACCAACAACATCTTTTACAAAATCAAACTAACTGAAATAAAAAGGCCTGAAAAGGAAAAAGAAAAGCCCTTCAGTCCACACTTGAAATCCATTTCCAAAGCACACCCTCCTGCCACCATCATGTTTCTGTGCTGAGGCCTATTACCAAGTGGGAAGAAAAGCCCTTACCAACAGCCAATGAAGAACCATTTACTATCTGCTCAGAGACATGAACTGACACTCCTATTAGCATTAGAGTATTTGAGAATGTCAGGGAGCCCACAATATGACCGTTAATACTGCATTAAGTCCAATTATATTTCTTAGCTTAAAAAATCATTTTCTAAAATAATAGCTTTCAAAATCTTCCCCAAAATGGTGCCATTCAAATAAATAGGCATTGCATTTCACTTGATAGGCCCCAAATTTAAACTAAATCACATCCCCAGCGGGCATGCATTTTTTGGATTAAATGAAGATGGTGGGTGTTGCATCTGTAGTCTGTTTTATCTTGGAGTTTACCAAACTTCAAAAATAATTAAAGCAATTAGAAAAGAACTTGGACTTTTTTAGCAGGGCAATGCTATTTCAACAGAATTTGAAAATACCCTTTTTGATGGCTAATATTTTAAATACCAGCTCTCCTGGTAGAAAAGACCTAACAAGGTATCATTATCATTGTTCCAAACACATAGGCAATGTGGTCATTAGCCTTACATGCTTTTCTCACAATAACCAAGGAAAAGAAGAATATATGACTCAGGTTAAAAACTCACCTGATAGCCCTTACAAGGGACATTATAGGTCATCGAGACCAATCCTTTCCTTTTATCGAGGAAACTAAGGCTCAGGGAGGCCAAGTCACTTTCTCAAAACCAAGTAGATCAGAGGTTCCCAACCTCTCAATTTGTAGCAATGAGAATACATAATGCATATATCAGGTATTTACATTCCGAATCATAACTGTAGCAAAATTACAGTTTTGAAGTAGCCACCAAAATAATTTTTTGGTTTAGGGTCACTGCAACATGAGCAACTGTATTGCGGGGTCACGGCATTAGAAAGGTTGAGAACCACTGAAGTAGATGTTTGTAAACAGCAGAACCAGGATTTGAATCCAGAACCACTGACTCCATATAACTTGCTACTGGGCCATTTTCTGGGTGTATGTTGCATTTCTTCTTAACTAATAAGGCAGGCTAGATGGCTTTTTGTCCTAACTCTGGGGGCACTGCCTGCTAAACTAGTACAGAAGTGGAAGGACACTGACTTGAAGGAACAACAGTCTGAATTCAAAATGAAGTGTCCAGGATCTCCATGTCTGAAATCAGGTCTCTTGGGCTAGCACAGAATGTTCCTAGGAGATCATAGAAGTGCCACGGCTCATAAAGGCAGCAGAGAACACCAGAGCATGAGCATGAGGCCACATTGGATGGTGGGTGGGTTTCCCAGGGGCCAGGCAGGGACACTAATTTTATTTCTATGCACATAACAAACACAATGGGGTGGTTCTTCCCTTTGTTTCTGCAAAAGAGGAAAGTGATTTTACAGCTGAGAGAAGCTCTTGAAGGATACGAGGTAGCTTGGAAGGAAGCACATATCCGATTAATACATGGGCATCACCTCTCTGGAGAACAAGTTTAATTCCAGCTCTTGTCACAAATGAAATGAGTTTGATGGTCTGTAGTGAACAGTAATGCATGACGCACCAAACTGCTCCACTCCTTGGCAGAGAAAATCAAGAGTGTTCTATCTAGAACAAAGTTAATCCTATTTGATAGAAAATAACTCATAGAGCAATTCCTTTAAGTATCTGGGGAGAAAAAATCCCTTACAGATAGAGAGTATTGTTGATTGCAAGATACAAAAAACAGCCTGCTTCTATCTCACTGCTCTGCCCAGTGTGCAGATCAGCAATGGACTATGGCCACCTACAACATTCATCTTTCACATTTTTTATTAGCAGAAAGGAAAATGGTTCTGTAGTTAACCCTTGTGCCCCCTCCAAGAATGATAGTAGCCATTTTTTCCAAGAGTTTGTTTTGTCATCTATGAATTAGTATTTGACTCCACGGAGCTGAGAGATCCCAAATTATTGATTTTAGGACTTGGGGAGTAATCTTCAAGTGAGATATATAATGTTCCTTGATGTACATTTTTGACCATCCAGCCAGACTGTAAATTTCAGTCTATTGTCATGCATTCTTGCTTCATAAGTAAATCAGCCAGTGGAAACAATGCAATCACAATGGGTCCAATTGCTGTCTCTCTTCTGTATTGAGAGAATATTTTTTCTGAATAATGTTCAGCAGCAACTGGCAATCTTAGTTCTAATCTCGGTTTCTAGCCCATAATTCACTCATTTGTTCCATTAATGTTTCTCAAGAGTCTACAGTGCTGAGAATATAAAGACAAAATCCAAACAGTTTCCACCCTCAAAGGACATACATTCTACTCTCTTATCAACTAGATGAGAGACAGTGTGGCACAGTGCTGCACACATGGGAGACTACATTAATGAACAACAGGCCACGATGGACAAAAGTTTGAACCTCAAGTCAGGAAATTTGTTGGTGTTCAGTCGTTTTAGTTGTCTTACTCTCATCCAATTTGGGGGGTTTCTTGTCAAAGATACTAGAGTGGTCTGCATTTTCTTCTCCAGTTCTTTTGGTAGGGTCACACATCTAGTAACTGAGGCCAGATTTAAACTCATGAAGATGAATCCTCCTGATTGTAGATTTGTCACTCTACCCACTGCACCACCTAGCTATTCCAAAGTCAGAGAGACCCAAATCCAAATTCTCCCTCAGATTTACTACTAGGAAGTCTGCCTCAGTTTCCTCATATGAATGGGGCTAAATCAAAACACCTCAAAAGGTTATGAGGTTCAAATGACAATATATGTAAATCACTTTAACTAAATATGTTAACTATAATTATATGGTCTTAGACCCAGGAAGAAGAATGTTCAATTTCTGCCTTCAACTGCAAGCCACGTGAACTACTTTCTCCATGCTCCCAAGCAACTCCAAGATTCTATCAATTATAGACCATGTAAAGTAACTTGTTTCAATGGAGGGATTTTCCATAACATGAGATCCTCACACCGATGGAATCATAGGTTCATGCAAAAATAAAACAAAACACAAAGCAAAAATAAAAAAGGGTTTTTTCCAGCTAGTTGTCATGCATGTTTATTTAAAAACTCAATCATGCCTTGAAAGGATTGCAATAAAAATGGCTCAATGCACTATTTCTCTTTTACACAGACAGAATAGCTTGTGGAAAGAACAGTAGCTAATAGCCAATAATCTTAGCTCTAATTCTAATGTGGTCTTTGCCATATTATTTCAAACTCTGTATAAGTTTCATCTAGATTAATAGCCCATATGTCAGTCAAGGAATCTTGGCAAGACCTTATGGTTTGAAAGCACTTTCTAACACCCCCCCCCCCGCCCACAGCAGAAGACTGTGACCAACAGTGGCTCAATTCATGTAGGATGCTTCCCAGAAGACACTTAACTAAATATTTTTTTTTCCTGCATGGTAAGCAATGTAAGAAGAAAGAGGATTGGTGAGATGTTGATGCTAATATCCATGCTAATTAAAATCCCTACAAATTGATGCTAATATCAACTAGCCTCAAGAATATTTTGACTCTTTTTCCATTGCCTACAAACATGCCAGAATGTATTCATACCTAAAAAACAAAACAAAAAACTACCCTTCATTTGACCTCTCCAAATTGTCATCCTTTGCCCCTTCTCATTTTCATGGCCAAACTAGTAGAGTTCTTTGTGCTTAATGCCACTCACTCCTCAATTCCTTCCGTTCTGGCTTTTGAACCTATTGCCAGACAAAAACTGTTCTCTCCAAAGTTAGCAAATATATCTTAACTGCTAAATCCCAAAAGTCAAGAAATATTTGAAAGTGCCTATTATGTCAGGCACTGTGCTATGCTTCGGTCTTATAACCTCACTTTGAATTACATGGAAATGAAAATCTTTTTCATGAACAAAATCAAAGAAACTAGGTTGAGAAAGCAAACTGTGGATCAGGAAAACATAACTATCAAAAATTTTTATTTGATTGGCCAATGTAAAGGAAAGTGATAAACGCTGGAGGTGATGTGGCAAAATTGGGACATTAATGTATTGTTGGTGGAGTTGTGAACTGATCCAACCATTCTGGAAGGCAATTTGGAACTATGCCCAAAGGGCTATAAACTGTGAAAACCCTTTGATCCTACAGTACCACCACTGGGTCTGTATCCTAAAGAAATATGAAAAATAGGTTAAGTACCTACTTATACAAATAATATTTATAGCAGCTCTTTTTGTGGTGGCAAAGAATTGGAAGCTGGAGGGATATCCATCAATTAGGGAATGACTGAACAAACTGTGGTATGTTTGTGATGGAATAGTATTGTGCTGTATGACATGATTAGCAAGATTATTTCAGAAAAATCTATAAAGATCTGCATGAACTGATGCAGAATGAACACTGTATGTGGTAATACCAATATTGAATGATGATCAACTGTGAAAACTTGACTATTCTATGTAGTGCGATGATCTGGGACAATTCAGAAGGTCTTATAAAGGAAAGTGCTATCCACCTCCAGAGAAAGAATTGTTTGAGTCAGATGGATGTGGATCAAAGAATCCTATCTTTCATATCAGTGCATTTAGGGTATTATTTTGGGATTTTGGTTTTGTACAAGTGTGTTCTTACAACAGTGACCAATATGAAAGTGTGTTTTGTATGTTAATATATGTATGGCCCAGATCAAATTGCTTTCCATCTTTGAGTGGGAGGGAGGGAAGGAAGAGAGGAAGACAGTTTGGATCTTAAATTTTTGGAAAATATATGTCAAGAAGTAATTGGGAAAATAAAATATCTTTGAATTAAAAAAATACCAAAACAAATTTCTTATCAAGGTGTGATACTTTATGTGTATATATAATATATCTTCATATAGATGTCCCATCATTATTTCAAGTTCAATGTGACCAATATGGAAAGTACATTATTTCTCAAAGACGTAGCTTCTCTAAAACTTCTTCTGTTAAAAGGACCATTTGTGAAGTCACCCAACTTTGCAGTCTTAGAGCCATCTTTTGAATCACTTCAGTCCATGCTCCATATTCAGACAATTGTCATATCTCATTATGTTGGAGAATCTCTCACTTTTCATCCCTTATCTGCATTCACATTGCTGCTACCCTAGTTTAGACCCTCATTACCTCTTGCCTGAATTAACACAATATTCTTCAAGCTGACCTCCCTGCTTTTATAGCTTCTTCCTTCACCAACCATCCGTCACATAAATGCTATATTAAGATAAAAGTCTTGACCATGTCACTCACCTATCCAAACATCTTTGATAGTTCCATATCACCTTTTGTTTTTACATTAATTCAGTGTGACATTTAAAACTGTCCATATTATGGTTTCCATTTACCATTAGAGACTTATCTCATGTTATTCCCTTTTATGTGCTCGAAGTTCCAACCCAACTGGCCTCAGCTCTTTTCTGAATTCACTGAGTCATCTCCTAACTCTATGCTATTATACAGGCTGCCCAACATTCCTGGCATACACTTCTTCCTTGGCTCTACTTATTGGAATCTTTAGCTTCTTTCAAGACTCAGCTTAGGCATGAATTGTCATTTATCTGAATTGTCACCTTGCTTCCTTAATGAGCTGAACTTCCAGGGCTGGTCATCACTACAGTTTCTGGTAGCTTTGCTTCAAATTAATTTCCTTTTAAGTGATGGTAAAGGAAAATTGTGTATGGGCAAAGGTAGGCTTCAATTAACCAAACATTTCCTTATTACTCCAGTTGTCAGTGTTCTCTGAAATTACTTTGTACTGATGATATTTGTGAATGTCAGGTCTCTGTGTCTCTCAAATAGGATGAAAGTTCCTTGAAGTCAGGGGATGTTTTGTTTGTATCTTGTATCTCTTCCCAGCATTTATCTTAGTACTTTGCACTTTTAAAATATTTATTGTGAAAGAATACTCTCCAAGATTTCTTCTCTGTGTCCTTTCTTTTGGTGATCTCTTCTGCTAGTATAGATTCAATTATCAGTGTAGCTGACTCCCAAAAGCTATCTCTACTTAGTTAGGAATCTGAGAATCAGCTCTATATGAGAATGCCAGTTACATCCCTTCTTACCTGTGTTATATTTAAAATTAATATATATCTACCCATTATTATTTTTCGTGAAGTTTATTAATAGAAAAGGTAGATAAGCATATATTTAAATCTCATCCTTACTCTAAGTTCTCAGACCACGTGCCTCTATTCTTTTGGCATCTTTTCTCTCTCCCTAACCTCTCCCTTCCAGCCAGCCATCCTGGCTAAAAGACCCAGGTATGCTTCACCCACTTTCTTTTATTCACAATCACAAACACAAACATGGTATGTGAGGAACGTTGATCAATCAGTCAGCCCTCCAGGAGGGGAAGAGGATGAACTTCCCTTGACACACCTGAATAATCATGAGCAACTCATTTCACTCCTCTGGGCTCCATTTCCTTGTCTGTAAAACGGGAGTATAGGGTTGGTATAGGTAAGTGTTAGGACCTTCCACCTATGAATCTATGATGCTTGGTGTAATCATTTTTTTAAAAAATACTCTTATGTTCTGTCTTAAAATCAATACTGTATATTGGCTTCAGGGCAGAATAACTGGATGAGATAGGCGTTGGAATTAAGTCTCATCCAGGGTCACACAGCTAATAAGAGTCTGACACCACATTTGAACCTAGGACTTCCCATGTCTGATCCTGGCTTTATGTAATCTTAATCTTCACATCTAATCTTTTTTCCTAGCTGCAGCCCAATCTCCCCAATTGCCCAGTGAGGTGGTACTTCTAAGCTCCACCTGCACAAAACTGACCTCATCACCCATCTATACTTTTATAGCACTGGCTGGGAAGCTGTCATCATTGGGAATTTGCTAATGTAATAGTCTCCAAAGATAAAAGTAGACTTCTTTGAGTTCAAGAAGCTTGAGTGGCCACCCACGAAGCAGGTTTCTTTTCTAATCATTTGTAGAGCTGCTTGGGATCAAACATTTGATTGTAATCAGGACTCATGATCCAGTTGGATGCTCTCCTATTTCTCATGGACAGAGACTACAGTGGCTGCTGCTGCCATATATTTTACCCTTGCCTGAAGCTTCTTAATTCTAGGGAGACCTGATTCTGAGCTGGACACACCAAAGCAAAATGAGCTGTCATTTATCTGGGCTGTCACTGGGCATCATTAATAATCTAAACTTGTAGGGATGATTATTGTTGCAATTTCTGATAGCTGGGCTACAGATTCACTTCCTTTTAAGTAATGCTAAAAGAAAATTATGTAGAGGCAGGTAGTTATTTTTTTAAAACTTCCCCAAGCAGATAGAGAGAGGGGGGAAATCAAAAGTTCACACTATCTTTTTAATGGCAGTTTTGAACCATCTGCATAGTGTCCCAGAAATATTGAAATGCTATTTATGATATACACTACTTGCATTCTTAGAGTCAATTCAAGATGGGAACAATGAACTATAGCTGTCTTCTGTTCTCTGTTTTTTTCAAGTGACTTTAAAAAGACTTTTATACCTTGTAATTAATTGGCCAACTAGGGAAATCTGCTGCAGAAATAAATGCAGTTCAAATAGTATTCTATACTAGATGGCATTTGTTCAGAAACCTTTTTCTGAAGACTATTAAAACATGCATGAGAAACTACCAATTACTCAGCCCAGTGAGAGTTCCTTACAGAAAAGGCTAAGGGAATTATCATCCAATAATAATAAAAACATTGAATGCAATACCTAGGGCATGAGCTCATATGCTCTTGGTGACTTTAGTCCCTGGGTCTTATTTCTAATTAGGTCGATCAATGTGCTTCAGTATTCCTTTAAATAGTTGATTTCATATTGAAATATGCAAAGCTGCAATTCTCAAAGTGACATTGGACATTTACTCATAAGGCTACTTTTCCTTCGTGTAGAGCATTTCTGATATCCCTTTTATTTAAAGTGTAACAGCAGATAAGGACATAGGAATCCTCCTGTTTCCCCCTAAGGAACGGGACTTTAGCATACTGCAGTAGATAATTTTTTGAGCACGTGATGCAAATGTAGCCATTTCCTTCCACAAAACAAACTCAAGTGAGATGTTGACCATCAATCATCCAACTCTGGCTTACCCCAGACCAGCTAATCCAAATGGGGCATATCTCAATATATGAATATTTGCATTAGCAATTTTTAATTTATCTGGAAATCAGTTTATCTAAATTAATTCTATTTGGTTAACTGAAGTTGTACTGGGTCAGGTGCAAAATTTTCAAAAGCAGAAATTGTGCCAGATACCATATCACCTTTCTTTTCTTTGACTTCCTTCAGCATAGATCTGACCATTGACTCCCCTTCTCCATCAACCCCATGGCTTCTTATAGCCACTAGGTGAAATGAAAAACTCCTCCATTTCCTTTGTAGAGTCCTTCTCTACATGGTCCCAACTGCTCTTTCCAAACAAAGCCAGCCAAACTGGCTTTCTCCCTCCCTGTCTTCAGACTCAACATTCAGCCTCCCATCTGGTTTTCCACATGGCTGGAATTCACTGTCTAGGCATAAGATGAAACGTAAGCACTACCTTCTGCATAAAGCTTTTCTCTATTTCTCCCATTAGCAGCTTCCTCCCAGACAAGTAAACTAATTGGTATTTTTTATTTGTTTACTTTAGAGTTATAATATACTTTTTTATCTCTCTCTCTCTCTCTCTCTCTCTCGCTCTCGCTCTCGCTCTCTCTTGCTATCTCTCTGTCTGACTCACACACACACACATGAATGTAAGCTCCTTGAGGGCAGTGATTGTTTCCTTATTTGCACTTGCATCCCTATGGCTTGATACAGAATTGGTGCCTAATAAATACTTGTCAAGTGGATCACTGATTGCTTGATATATGTCATGACCTCCAGGAAGGGGAACAGATTTAAGATCATTTGGTTCAATTCAACAAGTATCCACCAAGCAGCTGCTATGAGCAAGGAACTCTGAGCTTCTTGGGATACAAAGGAAAAAACAGGAAACAGCTCTTGCCTTCAAGAAGTTTACATTCGGTGTCCATGAGCATGCAATTTGCACCAAAGTAAGTAAATGCTAAGAAAAACCAAAGGGGAATAGAATAATGTCTGGAAGGCAAGGGTACAAACAACTGGGGGGAAGGAAGGGGTCAAAGAAAAGCTCATGTATGTATGCAAGGGCATCTGAATGAAGCAAGTGATGGACTCTACTAGGCAAAGGTCAAGGAAGCAGAGACATCCCACAGATGGTTTTGCCTGGGCAAAGGTAAGGAGGCAGAACATTCCATATCATATTGAAGACCACGTGGGAAAAAGACCATATGGGGAGAGAGGGAATGGTTCATACAGAGAAAAACTATCCTCATGCCATTTGAGCACTGATTCTAGGAATCTAGAGAATAACACATATGGGGAGATGAAACAGTAGTACTTGAAGAGCAGCCAGGCAGAAGAGAGATTAGACTTATTCCACTTCGCCTCTGAGGATAGAACTAGGAGGACTAAGTGAACATCCCAGAGAACAGTATTTAGGCTTGATGTAAGAAAATCTTGTCTAATTAGAGATCTCTCAAGCGGTGGTCTCACTACCGCCTCAGGGAGAGGCGGTAGTGAGATTATTCATTACATTTGTACAACATGCAGTTTCCTTGTGGTGATTATTTTCTTTTACATTATTGTAGTCATGTCTGTTTTTTTTCTAGTTCGGTTTACTTTACTCCATGTCTGTCTAGTAAATTCTTCCCATGTTTGACTGACTTCCTGATATTTATCATTTCATAGGATACATTTATATGGAATGATTTGTTCATTCATTCCCTAATCAACTGGCAAACTTTTGCTTCCAGTTCTTTGATCCCTCAACCGTGAAGCTATGACTACCTTGGTATAAATGGGGACCTTTTTTCTGTCTTTGAGACGCTTGGTGTATTTACTCAATAGTCAAATTTTAAAGTAAGAAGAGTTCAGTTACTTTTCTCATAAAATGGCAAATTGTTTTCCCGAATGTTTGGAGCAACACTAAACTGTATATCCAATGTACTTTTATTCAATCTAGATAAATAGACACTGGTTAATGTATTAGCTTTAGAAAAAGTAAGTTAGCAGTGGAATTGAGACTGGAGAACTAATATCAATTATAAATAGGGTGGAATAATAATAAGAAACAGTAATTAAGAATTAAAAAAAATATATGACTAAAAATGTCCTACTTCCAACCAAGTGGTGGGAAACCAATAATGTGGCATAGATAATTGAGTCCTGGATTAGAATAAGAAAAATGAGTTCAAATCCTGCCTCAGGTACTTACTAGTTCTGTGCTCCCTGGGAAATCATTTAACCTACCTCAAGTTCAATTTCCTCAAACTGTAAAATAGAGATCATACTAACAGCTTAATTCCAGGGTGGTTGTGACAATCAAATGAAATAAAATAGTACAGTGCTTTGCAAACATTAAAGTCCTATATAAAGATTATCATTATCATATAGGAATACATTCAGGAAAGCTTCTTGAGTATTTTATATCATTCTGGAATGGGACTAAAACTAAGAATCATTGAAATACTTTGAGAAAGATCACTCAATGTTGGCCAGTTCTTGGTACATGATGTCACCTTGAAGACTGCTATGACTCGATTTTCTTTTTTCGTCTTTTTTAATTTTTCTTTAAAAATATTTTTTCCATGTTTCCAAGATTCATCTTCTTTCTCTCTCCTCTTCCTTCTCCCTTCCCAGAGCCAACAAGCAAGTCCACTGGGTTGTACAAATGTTATCACTTGATACCTATTTCCATGCTATTCATCTTTGCTATAGAGCGATCTTTTAAAGCCTAAATCCCAAGTCACATCCTTATAAATACAGGTGATAAGTGATGTTATATGTTCTTCTGCAATCTTCTCCCACAGTTCTTTCTTTCAATGCAGATAACATTTGTTCCCATAAGTCCTTCAGGAATGACCTGGCTTATTGCATTGCTACTAGTAACAAGTCCATTACACTAGATTGTTATGACTCAGTTTCTTCAGAAGAATGATGCAGGGAATAAGCACAAACTCTCATCTATACCAAGATGGGCTTAGCAGCCTGTGGACCAGTGATGTCGAATTCAACTGGAAAGAGAGGAATTACTAAATTATACATAAGGACCCCTGGGGGCCACATATTGATTTAGAGAACCACATATTAGCATTATCTATGTTCTACTGTATTTTTCTTAATTTTGTTAAATATTTTCCAAATGCATTTTAATCTGGTTCTGGCTTCACTAAGGAGTATTACAAGCACATGGCAGTCACATGTCTGACATGCTTGTCATATACCATGTTCAACAAAGAGAGCAAACTAGCTGCCCCTCACAACCAGGGTCACTTCCCCTTTTGGGATACCTTTAAACTAGAAATGGGGAAAAATGAACCTTTAGCATTAACTAGTACATTTATTGACACAGAAGTATCCAAATGCAGTAGAAGCAAGAAGGTGTAAAAATTAAAGCTGGGAAATTGAAAGAAGTAAGAGAAGAGGAAAGGAAGAGGTTTGTTTATTTAAACGATGCACCTAAGAGTAGAGGAGGATTATTTCAGAACTTTTATTGTTTTTCTTTTTTTCAAGGGCTGGGAGAAATGATTATTTTATGTTTGACAATCACTGTGTCTGCATGGGTACTGTTAAAGGCATGTTGGTTTCCATCTGTATTCTTTGGTGACCCCCAGGTTGGGTGTTGAGGATTAGAACTGTGCAAGATTGATAGATTCAAAGTGACAGATGAACTCACTGAGTAGAACTGGCAACTGCAGAATGGAAACAATTAGCTGGTGTGGTTGTGAAATCCTAGAGATGAAACTCCCCCAGTTAAGGGTGAATTTTTTTACAGGCTGAGAACAACTAAAGTTTCCAACCAACCCACTAGTATGCCAAACAACTTCTTAGCAGGACTTTGCCCATCTCTAATTCATGTCAACTCTGAAAGCCCAATTCTTTCCTCAAAGAATACTGACAAAGTCTGAGAAAAACAAACCAGCTAATTAACATTTTCCACCCACAGAAATACCTTTTTCCCCCTGAAACCAACTAACTCAAAATGTACCATTTCTTTGGCTTAGATGAGATTCAGGATGATTTTTTAAAGGGCTTGATAGATATTAGGGTTATTATAATTTCTGCAATGGGAAATAACTTAGTATATAAGTTGACATTTCTATTAATTTGTTTGTTTTTATTTAATTAATTCATTTAGAATATTTTTCCATGGTTATATAATTCATGTTTTTCTCTTCCCCCTTCCAGAGCTGACAAGCAGTTCCACTGGGTTTTACATGTATCATTGTTTAAAACCTATTTCCTTATTATTAATATTTGCAATGGTGATCATTTCAAGTCAGTATCCCCAATCACATCCCCATCAAACCACATGATCAATCATATGTTTTTCTTCTGTATTTCTGCTCCCACAGTTCTTTCACTGGGTGTAGAGAGCATCTTTCTCATGAGTTCCTCAGAATTGTCCTGGATCATTGCCTTGCTGCTAGTAGAGAAGTCCATTACATTCAATTGTACCACAGTGTATCTGTCTCTGTGTATGTTCTCCTGGTTCTGCTCCTCTCACTCTGCATCACTTCCTGGAGGTCATTCCAGTTCACATGGAATTCCTCCAGTTCATCATTCCTTTCAGCACAATAGTATTCCATCACTAACAATATTTTCAGCCATTCCCCAATCGAAGTGCATCCCCTCATTTTCCAATTTTTTGCCACCTCAAAGAGTGCAGCTATGAATATTCTTCTACATGTCTTTTCTCTTATTATTTCTTTGGGTGTTCTCTTCTTTTTAATTAAGTTAGACACATTGTTTCTGTCTCTGTAAAGTTGGCATTTTTAAACCACTATGAAGCACCAGGGTATTTATTGTCCCTAAAGAACCAGCCTCAAATTCAGAACAACCTGTATTCAATTTTCACCTGACACTCACTGGCTGAGAGAACTTGAGCAAGTCACTTTATCTAACTGTGCTCTTGGTAACTCACAAACACTGTTAGTTGTAAAGAAGGTGTTGATCTATACTGGGGAGGAGTTCCCCTGCTGGGAGAACTCCAAACTCATGAAATCCCAAGCCCTTGATAATACGTGTATGTCCCACATCTGAATTGCTTGCCATATCTGAGTGGGTAGAAGGAAGAGAGTGAGATGGTTTGGATCTTATAATTTTGGAAAACATATGTTGAAAATTACCATAACATGTAATTGGGAAAAGATATCTTTGAATTACAAACAATAAAAGAAAAGAAATCACAAGCCCTGACCCTATTGTCTCAAAGTTGACCATTAATGGCAGTACTGGATTCTTATACCAGCTATACAGGATAAGAAAAAAAGAAAACAAAAACTCTGAAAAGGAATAAATGGAATAAACCTATAAACTACAAGCTAGAGCCATAATGAGAAATTCTTATGGCTCAAGAAAATATCATAAAATGCTTCCCAGGGCAATAAAAGATTCAGTGGTAAGTAGGTAGATTTAAAGAAGACTGAGACCTGGGGACATGAGGTTCTATGGAAGAAGAAACCCTGGACAGCTCCCTATGAGGTAGGTATCACTAGGAAGCTCTGGCTGAGTAAGCCACCAAGGAGGAATGGAGGAAAGAGATTACTATGGATCTGGACCAGTGATACAGCCCCTTCTGGATGAACATGCATGGCACATAGACCACAGGTCCATTATCAGTGCTAACTAGATGCTAGAAGAAAGAGTGGATAGGCGGCCTGCTTGAAGTCCAGAAATCCTGAATTCAAGGTGCCACAATGCCACATACTAACTCTGTGACCAAAGGCCAAGTCTTCAGGTTTCTTGAAAATAAAAAGGTACCAAATTGTTGCTGATTTAGTGAAACCACAGATCCAAAGCAGTGGGTGAGGGGATGGCAGTGTCAAGCTTAGCCTTTCCTCCCCACTGAAGGAGACAAGTACTAGCAGCAGCCCTGAATTTCCACTCCCAGGAATAAAGTCCTGGTTACCCAGCCCTAGCTGAGGCTTGGCTATTAGCATTATTCCTGCAAGAGGATAAAGCATTTGTCTTTCTACAAAAATAATGGAATGTGGTCATCCAGCCTGAAAAGGTCTTTGCTGAGCCCAGTGTTGAAATGAAAATAGATGTAAAGGTGTTTGATAGGGAAATTACTTTTCCCATATTCATTCCTGTTTTATAACTCTAATTTCACATTCAGTTGTTAACAATCTTCCAAAGCCAGCACAAATCTACAGAGATAATGAAAAATAAATGATGTTACAAAGTCGAGTCAAAATTAACACTCGCCCATTAAGATGTCAAGTTACAATGGGTTTGGTACATCAGGTATACCATTTTGTAGTACAGTGTCGGACAACTACAGGGAACATCAATTATTCAGACTGTCTGCTCCTTTTAGGATTCCACCGAACACGTGTACAAGCAGCTTCTGTCTCTGGCTCTTCCAGAGCATGGAAAAGAATTTCGCCTTTATTCTAGGAGACTTTGAATGGGGCCATTTCAATGTATCTCTTGAAAAATCCCAATGTATTAATGACCTAGCAAATCGTCAGCATACTTTGAAGGGTTTTCTTACTCATTGGATCAGGCTGCAATGGTTCATTACTCATGAGATCAGGTTCGAATAAGATATAACTCAGCTGTAATAATGCTCACTTATTAAAATGTATTTATCTTGTCTGATGCATTAACGTGTGATCTTCAGAAGAGTTGTAATTTTGGTAACAAATTTCCATAAAATTAGGCAAAGTGTTATCTGAAACATCTGAGCCACTTTCCTAGCATGGGAAGAAGCTTGCAGGAGCCTCATGCTAATCTGATTCTTGCAAAGTAAAATGCAGGGCAGCCTCTCCAAGGCACTCCTGCCACAATCTGTAACTCAACCATGCTAGGCATTTGCAAATATACACTCCTTACCATCAACATTCCGGCCACACGGCTAGGTCTAGAACTCTCAATTCATTCTGAATCCCTTTCACTCACTGCAGCATTTCTGAGCAAAAGCACTATCTTTTATAAGTGTGTGAGCTGAGATTGCCCCAGTCTGGGAACTCCTCTCACCATGGCAGAACACAACTCCTTTATGACTTAACAATAGGCCCCAGGAAGTCGCCCGAGGCATAATGACCTGCTCTGTTATAGGGTTAGTAAGTTGCAGAGGCAGAATTTGAACCCAGTGCTTCCTGACACTATTCATTCTCCTGCATTTAGGTAAAAACGGGAATGAATTCCGATCCTTGTACCGACTGTAGATCCAGCAGGAGAATAATCAGTTCATTAGCTCCATGGCCATGTCTGTGTATGTGGGGAAGCTATTCTGCTTTCTAAAAGCCTTAGAGTTATATTAAGGGAAAATTAGATCAAGGAGAAGAAAGGACTAATTGGGCTGAGGCAGGGCAAAGCAAGGCAGGGAAAAAGAAGAGCTGCAGTTTGGGCTAGCCGTGGCAGAGGAGAAAAAGCTTTTCCTAGTGTATAAGGCGAATGGAGAAAAAACCCCAAGGAAAATGTCAGCCTCCTGTGAGGAAAGCAGTTAGATGACTGGAGGGTGGGAAATGAAACGGAAATGGCAAAGGCCACATAAGGAGTGTTTTCTGAAGCTGCGCGCCTTCAAAAGGCCTGATGACAGAGATTGGAAGGTACTTGTTGAACTGGGAGATGTCACTGCTGTCACTATCAGACTTTTGAGACCTGTTTGTGGAGAAACTCAAAGGAGGAGAGAAGGGCAATAAGAATCACGAAACAGATGGAAATGAATACTTTTGCAGACAGACTAAAGAATTGTAGGCTTATTCACTTACAAAGAGCAATCTCAGAATTGACATAAGCTGTATCTCAAATGACAAACAGCCAAATGTTCTTTCTGTCCCACCATTTTTATTCGATTTAACAAACATATAATATTCCTCTAGAAAGCCATAGGCAAGGCACTGTGCTAAAGGTAACAAAGATATGCAATTCTAAAATGGTGGGCAGTTCCTTCCACTGCTCCTCACAACAACCTCGTGGGGTAGAGAGATGCTATTATCAACTCCATTTTACAGATAACAAGATAGGAACTGAGTGACTTCAGATGGCTCACTCAGGATCACACCAGTCTGAGGTGGTATTCAAACCCAGGTCTTACAGATACTAAGTCCAGCATGTTAGCCACTAAGTCACACTGCCCTCGAGGAGTTAGCTCCTACTGGATGAAGCAGATAAATTCTAGGCATTCTGAGGAAGGAGAACACCAACAGGAAGGGTTGGAATTGGGGAGGGCAGGACAACAATCCCTCTGTTTGGCAATCAATGCTCTTTACTAGCTGGATCAATCATCATTGTACAGACTGATCTCACATCACTAGATGTTATGCACTCTGGGTTCCAATCAGTCCAGTTGTTCCATTTTGTCTCTTGACCCTTGCCTTGGGCAGTCTCTCCCACCTAGTGCTTCTTGCCCTTGGAACCCCAACCTCCTTTTAAGTCTCATGTCAAGTGCCAAATTCTCAGAGGATCCCTTCAGTATCCCCCCAGTTCATGCTTATCCTCAACCAAGATAACTCTGCATCTCTTTTGTTATATCTATTCATCGGTTCACATGCTCTAGCCCTCCAGAAGACAAAAGCTCTTAGAGGGCAAGGACCTTGTTCCTGTCCCTATATGCCCATGTGTGGAGTTGTTAAATTCACCTCGAGAATGAATTCAAGCCAGGGATGAAACCCTGCAGGATCACATCACAGGGTACAGGACACAGGGCAAGAGAGGAAGGCACAGAGTCAGAAGCTAAGATGGCAGTATATCCAGCCAGGTTTGGCAACTGC
This sequence comes from Monodelphis domestica, assembly GCF_027887165.1. NCBI lineage: Eukaryota > Metazoa > Chordata > Mammalia > Didelphimorphia > Didelphidae > Monodelphis > Monodelphis domestica. Next base: position 11,520,284 of record NC_077235.1, on the reverse strand, counting down.
AAAATGCCTTTGAAGAGCCATATATTTTTATTACAAACAGGTAGCTTCTGCTATGTATTATATATTAGGCTATGGATTCATATAAAGCTATTGCATGTTAGCCTTAAAGTGAACTTGAATAATCAATGGATCAATGTTTTAACATATGTTCCTTTTACTTTAATTCAAAGCATCATTAAATCAAGGATGTGATGCATTTTTACTGTCCTTTGATCTATGTCTTCTGGGGATTTTAAATAACATTTCCTAGTCAGTCATAGCTGCATTTAAATTGTATATTAAGAGTCTGACTTAACTTCAGAAAAACAAGGGCATTCAGAGTTAATGCTGAAAACATTGACCTGACCTTCCCTCCCCATGTCCCCCCATCAAACACTTTGTGGGGAGAAAAGGATTCTTGCTTTGTTTTTTTTCCAAGGCTAAGGACAAGAGTGAAAACTTGACCAATTAATGCAGGTAGTCCAAAGAGAATGGGTGAGAGAAAAAAGAGCAAGAGAACACACTGAAATCATTCTCCAGTGTAAGGCACCCACAGTCTCTCCTATGACTGTCAGTACCAAAAGCAGGAAAGCAGTGTGATTTATTGGTCTTGGGATGAGATGAGGCTGAGAGCCAGGGACTCAGGAACTGCCAACAACATTTCTTCCTCTTGCCTGGGGAAAAATATAACACTTTCAGGTTTACAAAGTACTTTCTTCACAACAAGCCTGTGAGATGGGAAGTGCAAAAATATTGTTATTCCACAGGTTTGCAGATTTAGAGCTGGAAGGAACCTTAGAGGTCAACGAAGGATGGCCCTTAAGTATGCTACTCCCTCTGGCTTTCTTCAGCTCCTTCTCTTCTTCTCTCTCCCCTCATTTTATTCTCCCTCTTTTTATCTCTCTCCTTCTGTGTCTCTGAGCAACCTCATCAGTGCCTATGGGTTCAATTATCAAATCTGTGCACTTAAATCTATTTGGTCATCCTTCATCCCTCCTCTGAGCTCCTATCTTGAATGACCAATTGCTTTCTAGATGCCTCCACCTAGCTATGTGGTCAGCATTGCAAACATACGTCCAGAATGGAACTTCAATTTCTCCTGCGACAATTCCTTCTTCAAAATTCCTGCATTCTGTTAAGGGCATCAACATCCTTCCAATAATCCCAATTTGTAACTTGAAGACATCCTTAACTTTTCCCTGGCCCTCATTTCCCAACTGATGACTCCTATCAAGCCTGTCTCTCTGACATCTTTCCCAACAGCCATCTTCTCTCCACTTAGCCTCAATTCCATTTCAAGTACCCATAACCTGGCACCTGGACTATTGTAATAGCTTCTGAATTGATCTTCTCACATCCACTTACTCATTTTTTCCAATTCATTCTCAAACACAGGTGAGGAGGAAAGGGTAAGGAATAGGCAATGCCTACAATGTGCCAAGAACTGACTTAAGTATTTTTACAATGACTATCTCATTTGGTCCTCAAGACAACCCTACGAGGTGAGCACTATTATCATTCCCATTTAACAGTTGAGAAAACTGAGGCAAATAGGTCAAGTGACTTACTTGATCGCACACAGCTAATCAGTCACTGAGGCCCAATTTGAACTGAAGACTCCCTGACTTCAGGTTGAGTATACCAGTCATTGTACAATCAATGGACCCAGCAAATAAATGGAAATTCCTGTGGCCCATGGATTTCAAGCTTTCCCATAAGAACAGTGGTACGACATAGAAAGGAGACTCAAGTGAACACCATGTCAGAATCCACCATTTGGATGATATTTTGTTTTTTGTTTATTTTTCATTTATTTTTTATTTTTATTTTGTTTCTTTAATTTATCTTTATTTTTTAAAATTTTATTTCTTTAATTTAATTTATTTAGTCAATTTAGAACATTATTCCTTAGTTACAAGAATTATATCATTTCCCTCCCTCCTCTCCTTCCACCCTTCCTGCAATGTGCAACTTCATTGTGTATTACATGTGTCCTTGATCAGAACCTATTTCCATGTTGTTGTTTGCACTAGGATGTTCATTTAGAGTTTACATCCCCAACCATATCCCCTTGACCCACATATTTAAGCAGCTGTTTTTTCTTCTGTGCTTCTGCTCCCACAGTGTTTCCTCTGAATGTGGATAGTGGTTTTTCTCGTAGATTCCTCCAAGTTGTTCAGATCACTGCATTGCCACTACTGGAGAAGTTCATTACATTCTATTGTACCACAGCATATCCGTCTCTGTGTACATTGATCTCCTGGTTCTACTCCTTTCACTCTGCATCAATTCCAAGAGGTTGTTCCAGTCTCCATGGAATTCCTCCAGTTTATTATTCCTTTTAGCACAATAGAATCCCATCACCAACATATACCACAATTTGTTCAGCCATTCCCCAACTGAAGGGCATCCCCCTCCTTTTCCAATTTTTGCCACCACAAAGAGCGCAACTATGAATATTCTTATACAAGTCTTTTTCCTTATTATCTCTTTGGGGTACAAAACCAGCAGTGCTATGGCTGGATGAAAGGGCAGACAGTCTTTTATTTTTTTAAACCCTTATCTTCCATCTTGGAGTCAATACTGTGTATTGGCTCCAAGGCAGAAGAGCGGTAAGGGCTAGGCAATGAGGGTCAAGTGACTTGCCCAGGGTTACACAGCTGGGAAGTATCTGAGGCCAGATTTGAACCTAGGACCTCCTATCTCTAGGCCTGGCTCTCAATCCACTGAGCTACCCAGATGCCCCCCAGACAGTCTTTTAGCCCTTTGGGCATAGTTCCAAATTGCCCTCCAGAATGGCTGGATCAATTCACAACTCTACCAGCAGTGCATTAATGTCCCGACTTTGCCCCATCCCCTCCAGCATTCATCACTTTCCTTTGCTGTCATATTAGCCAATCTGCTAGGTGTGGCGTGATTCCTCAGACTTGTTTTGATTTACATCTCTCTTATTATAAGAGATTTAGAACACTTTTTCATGTGCTTATTAATAGTTTTGATTTCTTTAACTGAAAATTGCCTATTCATTTCCTTTGCCAATTAATCAATTGGAGAATAGCTTAATTTTTTGTATAACTGGTTTAGCTCTTTAGAAATTTGAGTAATTAGACCTTTGTCAGAGGTTTTTGTTATGAAGATTTTTTCCCAATTTGTTGCTTCCCTTCTAATTTTGGCTGAATTGGTTTTGTTTGAACAAAACCTTTTTAATTTGATGCAATCAAAATCATTTATTTTACATTCTGTGATTTTTTTCTAACTCTGGTTCAGTTTTAAAATCTTTCCTTTCCCAAATATCTGACTTGTGTACTCTTCTGTGTTCACTTAACTTACTTATAGTTTCCTTCTTTATATTCAAGTCATTCATACATTCTGAGTTTATCTTGGTGTAGGGTGTGAGATGTTGATCCAAACCTAATGTCTCCCATACTGTCTTCTAATTTTCCTAGCAGTTTTTTATCAAATAGTGAATTTTGGTCCCAAAAGCTGGGACCTTTGGGCTTTTGATAGACTGTCTTGCTGAGGTCACTTACCCCTGTCTCTTAGCCAGTACCACATTTTATTGATGACCACAGCTTTATAGCATGGTTTGAGATCTAGGACTGCAAGGCCTCCTTCCTTTGCATTTTTTTTCATTATTTCTCTGGATATCCTCAATCTTTTGTTCTTCCAAATGAACTTTGTTAAGGTCTTTTTCTAATTCAGTAAAAAAGTTTTTTAGTAATTAAATGGGTATGGCACTAAATAAGTAAATAAATTTGGGTAGGACTGTCATTTTTATTATGTTAGCTCATCCTACCCATGAACAATTGATGTTTTGGTTGATTCTCTAGGATTCTTTAAATTGACCATCATATCATCTGATAGCTTGGTCTCCTCATTGCCAATTTTAATGCCTTCAATTTCTTTTTCTTCTCTAATTGCTACAGCTAGTGTTTCTAGCACAATGTTAAAGAATAGAGGTGATAATGGGTATCCTTGTTTCACTCCTGATCTTATTGGGAAGGCTTCTAGTTTATGCCCATTGCAGATGATGTTGGCTGATGGTTTTAGATATAAACAATTTTTAAGAGTTACCAATATCCTCTTATAGAGATATATATCATTTTACCTTATTGGGTCCCCTAAAAAGTTTTATTGTTTTGTTTTTCTTTTTCCCCTCTTTTTTAATTACCTTTTGATGATTCTCTTGGGTTCTATGTTTGGGCATCAAATTTTCTGTTCAGGTCTGGTCTTTTCTTTACAAATGCTTTGAATTCTTCTATTTTGTTAAATGACCATACTTTCCCCTGTAAGAATATAGTCAGTTTTTCTGGGTAGTTGATTCTTGGTTGTAGACCTAGTTCCCCTGCTTTCTGGAATATTATATTCCATGCCTTTTGGTCCTTCAGAGTAGATACAGCCAGATTCTGTGTTATCCTCACTATGGTTCCATGGTATCTGAATGACTTCTTCTTAGCAACTTTTAATATTTTTTCCTTAGTCTGATTGTTCTTGAATTTGGCTATAACATTCCTGTGTGTTGTCAGTTGGGGATTAAGTACATGAGGTGATCTGTGGATTCTTTCAATCTCCACTTTTCTCTCTTGTTCTAGAATATCAGGGCGGTTTTCCTGTATAATTTCCTGTAGGATGATGCCCAGGATTTTTCTTTTGTCTTGGTCTTCTGGTAGACCAATGATTCTTAAGTTGTCTCTCCTGGAACGATTTTCTAAATCTTCTGTTTTGTGAATGAAATGTTTCATATTTTCATCAATTTTTTCAATTTTTTGATTTTGTTTTATAGTGTACTGCTGCCTTGTGAAGTCACTTGCTTCTAATTGTTATATTCTGGTTTTTAAAGACTGAATTTCACCCCTGGCTTTTTAGTCATCCATCTCCTTCTGATCTTTCATCTCATTTGCCTCATTTTCAAGCAGATTAATTTTGGCTTTCAAGACACTATTTTCTGTTTCCAGATGACTTATCTTGCTTTTTAAGTTCTTTTCCCAGTTGTCTTCAGTCTCTCTTAATTATGTTTTTATTTATATTTTGAGTTTTTCCAAAGCCTGTGTCCAATTCACTGGAGTTTCTGTGTTTTTTGCTTGGTCTTCCTTGATTCTCCTCTATTAAATTTGCTCCATGTTCATTGCCTGGATGGAAGCTGTCAATTGTAATTTCTTTATTCTTTTTCTGTTGTTTGTTCATATTTGTCCCTTCTTTTCCCCATGAAATTGCCTGCACTCTTGTTCCTCTCATTATGTATTGGATGTGTGGGTTTGTGTTTTTTCTGTCAGTCTTCACACTTGGAGCTTAGCAAGGTACTCAGAGCAGTCTGTGGGGGAGGGGTATTGGAGCTTGAGCTTCCCTGCCCTCTGAAGGCTTGATAACATTAAGCCCAGCTGAGTTGAAGTTGCAGAGCTGGATTTGTCCTGAGGACAAAACCTCGAGAAAGGGGAGGGGCAATATGGAGTGTCTCTACTGCTGTGACTAGGCTGCCTGCCCTGTGCTTCTTCTCCAACTTCTTCCCCACCACCTGTGTTCAACGCTCTGAGCCTGCCACATATTTGCCCAAAAGGTACTCCCCTCCAGACTACCGCCCTTGCTGGCCCCCACTGCTGGAGGCTCAGAACTGTGGGTGGGGGAGGGGTCCTGGGACCTTCCTTCTTCCTTCCTCTTAAACCAGTGTTATAGAATTCAAGCTTTTGGGGGGTGTACCTATTAAGTTGAGTCTAGCAGTTGGTTTCCTTGGCTTTGTCCTATTGTTACATTTGGTTCTCAGTCCCCTAAGAGCATTTGGCTTATAATCAGCAAGGAAGGGTCTGAACTTTCGCTGCTTCTATGCCACCATCTTGACTCTGCCTCTCCTTGGATGACATTTTGGAATTTGGTCTTCCAAGAAGGTTTCTGGAGACTTTGAGTATAAAGAAACCAAAAGATTATTCTCAATCGATATTCGTCCCATCATAGAAGACAATAAGAAGGCAAAATTTAGGAGGGATCCTTCCATTCAGTTGATAACCAATGAGATATGCTGGTGAGATTTCTGAAAAGCCACAGAAATTTTTGTTTGTCTCCTTCTTTCCTGTTAAAGTGACATTATCTCAGAGGCAGCTAAGTGGCTCAGTGGATTGAGAGTCAGGCCTAGAGACTGGAGGTGTTGACCTAACATCTGGCCTTGGACACTTCTCTGCTGTGTGACCCTGGGCAAGTAACTTAACTCCCATTGCCCAGCCCTTACCATTCTTCTGGCTTAGAACCAATACACAGTATTGATTCTAAGATTGAAAGCAAGGACTTTAAATTCCTTTTTTTTTAAATAAAGAGATATTGGCTTTAAACTTGTATCTCAATTTGGCTGGTGGGATATTTCCTCTTCCTACATGGGAAAGTTGGGCCCATAGGAAGACGCTGGTTCTCTTCTCCATTGAAAGTAGCTAAGGCACTTGCATCTTTGTGTTTGATTTGGTCTGTTATTACAATTACAGCTAATATATAAGAACCCATTTTTCTACTTTATAGAAAGGAAAATCCAGTAGCAACAAAATACTCATCCAGCAGGATTAATAAATGTAGTAGCAAGAGATTTACACAGAGACTTTGATCTCTGCAGATATATCAGGGATACAGTCCTGTTTTAGCACTTAAGGAACAATGATGGGGAAGAATGAAAAGTGATTCCATTCAGAAGGCCCCAAACACTGTAGACATACTGATAGCATGTCCTGAGGCAAGCACAAGTTTCCATAAACAAGACTCTCAATAGAATTGTCCATGTAAATGAATGCTCACATGTACATACATGTCAGACCTGCCTATACATACATAGAGTAGTATTCATTTTCATATGCCTAGACCTAATCTAAATGAGACATTGAAGAGAACAAATGGGCTGAACCTGGACAGATAGATGGCCATGCTAAACATGAGGCATCTACCCACTAATTAAATGAAAACATTCTTTAAATTCTCTACAGATTAGGGCTTGGGGAGGACAGAGGTGGAGGCGGGGATGCTATACCAAGAGCAGGAACTCTAGCTAGCAAATTTGTTAATGAATGCCAATCTCTGATCCATATTACCAGTGAGAGCAGCCCTTCTGGAAAGGACTCACACCTCTTTCTGTATCTCACAGGGTTGGTTATCCCTTACTGAGTAATCTCCATAGGAACCTCCTTGCTCCACTGCAGTAGTCTCAGTTCCTAAAACCCAAGTCTATCCAGAGTACTTCGCTGCTCCAGAAGCTTCAGTCATTTCCTATGAGCTCTAAGGTAATGGAACCTCTTCCAGCATTTCAAAATCCTTCACAGTCTAGCTTAAGCTTATCTTTCTGGGCTGAGTACATGGCTTCCTCTCTGGTTAGGAATTCTAAGTTCTAGATAAAGTGGTCTCTTACCTCCAAGACTAGAAAGTGTTCTCTTCCTAACAGTCTTCATAATATCCTTGTTCAGTGTTGAGTCATTTTCAGCCATGTCTAACTCTTTGTGATCCCATTTGGGGTTTTCTTAGCAAAGATACTGGAGTGGTTGGGCATTTCTTTCTCCAGCTCATTTTACTGATGAAGAAATTGAGACAAACTAAGTTAAGTGACTAACCCAACATCACACAGCTAATAAGTGTCTGAAATTGGATTTGAACTAAGGAAGAGGAGTCTTCCTGACTCTACATCCAATATTCCACCTGCTGTGCCACACTAGCTGCCTTGAAGGAAAAATAAGCTCAGGTACCTATTCCTACATGAGGCCTTTACCAATCCCCTCAAGAGAGTGCTCTCATCTAGCAGTATAAATCATTTTGTTACCCCACTATATATTTGGTATTTACTTATCTGCCTCCATGTTATATTCCTCCCCCTAGAAGAATGTAAGATGCCTGAGGCACGGGCCATTTTTTCTATGTTTGTATTTGTTTCCCCAGAGTCTGGCATGGCACATAGTCTCCATTTAATGTTTATAAAATGGAATCTAATCTCTTGTTTTACAGTTGAAGAAACAGGACCATTGGGCTGAGCCTGTGCTACAAAAGATTATTTTTGAGGAGAATGAAGAGTTTGAAGTCTGACAGACTGCTGCCAGGAATGTATGCATTCACTCATAGGCCTTAATTCGATGTTGGAAAAACAACAAGAACACTCTGAATGGAAAACTTATTTGCTCCTGACATTCTTTGGGTCCCATTTTATAGCTGAGCAAACTACAGTTTGAAATGGTTGAATAATTAAGCCCACTTAGAGAGTCATTCACTTAGCCACTGTTTTCTCATTAATGAACTAAGAGGGATAAGTCCAGTTTGAGGCAAAATTGGAACACAGGTAGAGGTGGGAGATAGTACCATGCTTCCCAACCCAGTCCCACTCCCAAGAAACAATGACAACAATTTATTCTTCCAGGCTTTCTCCAACTCACCACCACCACCAATACACACAGACACAGACACAGACACAGACACAGACAGACAGACATGCACACACACACACACACACACACAAGGGTCCAATTTTGTCAAAGTTTAGATGTCCCTGTTTCTTATCCACTCAGCATCCTATTCTTTTCTTTCTGAGGAAACAAGTAGCTAATCTGGCAAACTAATGAGCGCAAGTGTATTAATGAATTTTAATGTGGTCATGGGAGAGAAGAACCTGTTCCAGCCTTCATTTTCTCCATCTCTGGTAATGCATGCATAGTAGCCTTCTAAACACAATGTGACTTTATTATAGCTAATTCAGAGAGGATCCTAAAGTGGAATTTGCAGGCTAAGTAGGAAGACAAGGTGGAACCATGGCAACCACCCAGGGACCTTCCGAGCAGGAATTAGAGATCTGTAAAGCCTAATCAATGAGTAATTTTTAAGAATTTGAAGACCATATAAAGGATAGATTAGAGGAACTAGAAGCTATTGAGGCTGCGAAAGGGAAAACTTATAGAGAAATAAAGAAGGAATATATATGATAGCTGTTGTGCCATGAAAGAAGCACTAGATTTGGCCTTCTCCCTGGACGGCATAATGAAGCAAAATGGGTGGAATTTCCCAACAAGTAGATTTAGGCTCAATGCAAGGAAGTAGACTTTTAGTAAAGATGGCAATGTAAAAGGTTACACTGAGCTCAGTTCCCCTAATGACTGCCCTCCTCCTACCCCCCCAAAAAAAGATGGAAAAGAACAGGGGATGAAACAAAGATCACTTAATCCAAAGGGAAAACAATAAGCTTTTTAAATACAATTCAAAATTTCATACTAAAAAGAACAAAACTTTGTAGGCACTCAGATCAAGGGGAACTGAAGCAAGCATAATCCAGAAAACTAGACATGACCAGTGGGTTTGTGGCCTCGTCTATCTGATCAATGGCAAGAGACAAAACTAGTTCCTGGCAGAGAATTCCCCAAGTAGGCCACCTAAGAGGGAAATCTTCAAGAGGCCAGAAACCACAACAGTGGCTAAAAAGTTAAAAAGGAGACAGGGATGAAGAAGAGGCACACAATTAAACTCTAGGAGACTAACAATGTCTACTCAGAGTTTGACAGAAACTCAACAGGAGATAAAGCAAGCTTCTAGAAAGTAAATGAGCAAGGAGAAGGAAAAGGAAAGAATGCCAAGGTAGACCATATATAGGGACTGACACAGAAGTAGGGACATAGTCTTAGCTACAATCCCTGTGCTAGCAAGATCTATAGATTATGTTGGGGGTGGGGGTCAAAACCACCCATGACATTTGGAACTGTGGTGGGGCAACAGCAATGGTGATAGCAGAGGGGGCAAGGCCAAAGCCCCAAAACAAAGAGAAAAATGCTACACTTTAAGCAAAGCCCAGGCCTCAGATGCTTCCTAGCTGTGGGACCCTGGGCAACTCAGTTAACTCCTACTGTCAAGCTCTTACCAGTCTTCTACCTTGGAACCAATATATAGTATTACTTCTAACAGAGAAAATAAATGTTTTTTTTTTCAAAAAGCCCAAGAAGGAAACCCAGAAGAAAAGATTAACTCTTCAGTAAATGGTAAGCCATAGGGAAAACATGGCTTGGTCACTAAAGTTCCAAGAGTAGATGAAAGAAATAAAGGTTAAAGAAAAGAAATTACAATGCTTCAGGAAAAAAAAAACATAGGAAGGAAAACAAGTAACTTAGAATAGAAAATGAAATATGACGACAACAGGAAAAGATGCTAAGTGGTATCTCTGTTACTCACTACCAAATTCTGAGTCACAGAACCAGAATAAAGTGAGAAGGAGATCTGAGCATAGAGGAGGTGTTCCTGAGTATTAAGGATCTGGGAAGTACATTGAGAAAGGAGAAAGTTCAGAAGCAATACTGGTGTGGCTCATACCTCAGAGCAGGATTGAACTTGATGTATCTAGGCCAACTTGTAGGAATAACCAAGGCAGGAATTATAGCCCAAAGGGGAACATAAAGTTCTATCACTCTGAACCAATGGAGCTTTCCAGTTGGATGACAGGGCCTAAGCCCAGTAACATCAATTCTTTTATATACATCTCTCACTGAGATCCTGGAACAACATGACACAGAAGACTCTAACAAAGCAGCAACAGGAACAAACCCATACCTTCCCTCCAGAAGTATCAAAGAGTCTAGCCTCAACATGAAGTTCAAAGTTGGGAATGAATGAGTCAGGATAATTGGTTAAACAAAAAAGAACCTCACCACAAGGAGCCATTATGATAGCAGAGGTGCCCAACATATAAACACAGGAAAAAATGACTCCAAACTATTCAAAAGCAATGTCTCAGAGAAAAATACAGATTGGACCCAAACTCAACTAGAATCTTTGGGAGAAATGAAGCAACAGTTTTAAAGAGTTAAAATATTTTTATAAATGGAATGACAACACTTGAGTAAAAAAATGAAAAAAAAAATAAGAGCATAGAAGAAAGAATTGGAAAAGGAATGAATAACTAGGCACAAAAGGTACAAAATCATTCCTAAGCAACATATTTCCTGAGAATTAAAATGGACCAAATGAAAGGCAATGACTCCATGAGACAACCAGAAATATTAAAATGAAGTCAAAAGCATGAAAAAATAGAAGAAAAAATATAAGGTACCTCATCTCATAGCAAAAATAATTGGCCTGTTAAGCAGATCAAGAAAGAAAAAATTAAGAGTCATTAGAGTATCTGAATGCCATGATAAAAAAGAAGAGCCTGGAAATTCTGTTCCATAATTTTTTTAAAACTGTCCAGATGTCTTAGAAACAGAGGGCAAAGTAGAAATGAAAAGAGGAAATCTCCTGAAAGATACCCCAAAGTGAAAACTTCTAGGAACATAGGCAAAAATCCAGACCTTCCTGGGCAAAGGAAAATACACTGCATGTAGCCACAAAGAAAGAACCCAAGTGCCAAGGAACCACAATCAGTATCACACATGACTTAGCAGCCAATACTAAAAAGAAGTGGAGAACTTAGAATGCCATTCCATAAAGCAAAGGTTATGGGTTTACACTCAATAATAAATTACCAAGAAAAGCTGAGTATAATGTTTAGTGGAAATAGAATAGACATCTAATAGAATAGTGGACAGGCTTCCAAACATTTCTGATGAAAAGATCAGAGCTACAGAGAAACTCTGAAGGTCCAATATGGGAGTAATGAGAAACATAAAAAATAAGAGCTAAACAAAGATAAACTGCTTACATTCTAACATGGGGAGATGACACATGTTTCCTCTGAATTCTCATTGGCTTCAAGAGGGGGAAGGGAAGAGGGGAAGGAAAGAACATGGATCATGGGAAAATATTCTAAATTAATTAATCAATAAAAATTTTAGAACAACAAAATAAAATAAAATGTGAAGCAAAAAATGTTTCTAAATAGCTATATCAAAGGAAATTAGAACAGCAAGATAATATACCAAAAGTTTGGTGATGCAGACAAAATAGCCTTTAGGGGAAAATTTCTCTCTCTCAAAACTTTAATCAGTAAGGCTGATAATCAATCAACGAACATTTATTAAATGCTTACTATGTGCCAGGCACTATGCTAAGTGCTGGGCTTGTAAAGAGAGCTCAAAGACAGTCACTGCCCAAAAGGAGTTTAAGGAGGAAACGATATGCAAATACACATAAAGCAAGCTATATACATAACACATAGGATAAATAGGAAATCACTGAGAGGAAAGGCACAAAGATTTAAAGGAGCTGGGAAAGGCCTCCTATATTTTAGCTAGGATTTAAAGGAATCTAGGGAATATCAACACATATCCTCATTCTGTTGGTGTCATATATTTTCTCATTTATCTAAGTGCTACACATACATCTTGGATTTCTAACTACTATGTGATCTAATCTGACTAGGGTCTGAGTCCCAGGGACAACGTATAGTAACCACCCACCCACTGGAACCAAATCAAATTGCATGCTGAGTGGTAAATGACGTGGCTGGGTTCCAGACACTAACTTATATGAAAGTAGTTCCAGGTGCCCACATTAAGCAATGCTAATTATAATTTAAAAATCATGGTCAAATGTACCTTTGACCCCGAAGTCAGCACAGTTGTGTTGTCACTGGGATTTTAACTAGTAGAAAGGGCATGTAACTATAGGGAAGGGACTATGGTCAACTGAAGATGATATTAGGACAGCAACAAGGAACAGAACACTGCCTAGCAGAACTAGAAATACTGTGAACCAGCTGCAGAATTATATTTGGAATTGGAAGATAAGGGTTTAAAATCCCCCTGCAAGTGATTTGCCCTTCAGTCAGAGGCGACATCTTCCAGCCTTCATTATGCCACTCATTCCACATTACCCTGTCCTTCAGCTACCACTTCTCTCTTATCAGGAAAACCAGCCTTCCTTAAGTGGAATAACTCTTTTTGGCCTGGAGGGTAACCTTTCTCAAGTTCTAGTGCACCACCATACCTGGCCTATCTTTTGGCTTTTACCCATCGATTGGGCTGAAGGATCATTTGGAAAATTGCTTCCCCTCCTGTGTCTCATTTAACTTCTCTTACCCAAGCTGAGTAGGGTCATTTTTCCTATATGTTCAATGTTCCCTATCTCTTCTGCTGCTGCTCAGATTCCCATGGCTTTCAGAGAGAATATATCTTAAAATCTTCCAGGGCAAAGATGAACATGAAGTTGAAAGGAACATTCTACCTTTCTCCAAAAAATTCCTTTACTGGGGTAAGAGAGAATGATAATAAAGTCTCACCACTCATCCTTTTATCACTATGGCAAGAACTAAGGTGCTATTGGGCCAGAAACCTGACCCCTGTTATGAGCTGTCAATGAATGAGAGCAGATATTGCTCTAACAATGAAGCAAATACATTTGCAACCGTTGGGAACCAACAAATGAAGCATATTTGGGGGAAGTACATTCTAGAGCTCAATGAAGCTTTGTTGCCTGCAGGTGATCAGCTAAATGAAAGTTCCAGATGATAGCATAGAATGTGGCCCAGTACTCACAGCCATGTTGGTGAAATAGACCCCTTAATTCAGAGAAAAGGAGGCAGGCCTGTACGAAGCAAGGAGTATGTAATTGGACAGTAATGGCATTGATGTGGCAGATGTGGCATGTTGGGGAGCCATGGCAATGCTAAGCTGTATGAAGGTGACAATGGAAGGAGAACAAAACAGAAATTATAATTCTTATATATCTATAGGAAGTCAATTCTGTAGCAGATAGTGAGAAACTCACATTTATGGCTGACAAATCAAAAGAAGAATCATGTGATCAGGCATCATATCTTCCTAACCCAGAATTTTTAAAAAAATCATTTCTGTCCAAACAGTTTGGCTGCTCTGAAGAGCATTTTAGTGTCTTATTCCAACTCCAGGTAAGCATCCCAAAGTCTGAACTGGTACTTTTTGTTCAAATATAACAGGATCCTTATTTGCATATCAGTTGTCTCAATTTGTACTGATGCCAACAACAACATAAGACTCCTGTTGGTTCAGTCACCACTAAACATGCTCTTATCAGGTAAAAGCTTTGTTAGCACTCTTTGTTATCAGTCAGTCATCAGTATCAAACACTAAATAGAGCTGCTCAGCTAGCAAAGAAAAGGCACAGCAATGCAGCCTTTGTGATGCCTAGAAAGCCAATTTTTTATACGGCTGGCCTGAAAAAAGCATCTCCAGATGTTTCCTCCAGGTAGTGAGGTACGATATATGCATAACCAAAGTGTAGATTTAGTTTGAAAAATAATTATACACTAAGTCATAAGTAAACCGCAAAAATCCCAGTAGAATGTGAAAATATGAATACAGGCTATGGAATGACAAAGATAAAGGTCTCCTTCAAGTAAAGGTTGAAATCCTTCACAATTATTTTTCATGATATGATGGAACCAAAAAGAACATCACTATCACAAAATGATTTTTATAATCATTCCGTAGGGTTATGAATCTTAGAATACCACAATGAAAAATGAATCAGTTTGCTAATGACCCAGAAGGTAATGGTAAAAGGACAGAGCTCTACAGAGTCCTACTCTAATGCTTCATTAGATCTTAGGTTTTCTTAGGGACATGCCAGTATAGCAAAAACTAACAGAAGGTTCTAGCATACCGAGGAGCTTTGGGTATTGTTCTAGTAGCAGACAGAGTTTTCTTTCTGAGGATCAGATTAGCTAAATATGGAGAGGCTCACTCACCAATAGATTGTCCACTTGGTGATGAAACCACTGGCCCTAAATTTAAAAAAAAGATATACTGCCAACAGAATGGCCCTGAGTCCTGTGTGGGCACCCTTCTATTTCTTCCATAGTGGCAAAAAGGTAGGAAAATTGAGAGAGGTAGAGGAGGGATAGAAGAAAGAAGGGAAAATTTTTTATATCACCCATAACCTTTAACTTGGCTGATGGTATTCTAAATGTGAAATACTTATCAAATGACCAATAAAATGCTTGTAAGAAATAGATCACAATTATAACACTAGAAAAAAAGTTTAAAATATACAGTATACAAGGAAATTCTATCCTGACCTCTTTAAACAAGTTATTGACTATGACAAATGAGATAGGGATATAAAAAATTGCACAGAAGCAAACTATAAGTTTATGTAAAATGTAAATACATATAAATCAAATGCATTGAAAAAAGACATTAAAATAGACCAAAAAAGAATCTTAGTACAAACTTCAGCTACTTTTCAAATGGATAGAGATAGAAATAAAGGGGAACAGAGGATATGAACTCATTTGCAAAATCTTGCTGACAAGGATGATGGACCAATCTGAGAAATACTATCTCACAAAGTAGAGAAACAGGAAAGGATAAAAATAATTTATTTAAGGAAATCATAGTGAGAGACCTAACTAATTAGGATCATTTTAAGGGCATTTAAAAATAAAAATGGAAAGAAGCCAACTTAAGAAAAATGGAAAAGATCTGAAAAGATTTTTATAACAAACTGTTTTTTCAAAATTATGGACAGTAAAGCCATCTTCCTTGAAATCTGAGAGTTATATAACAAGTATTAATAACACTAAAATAGCAAAGACAAGGAAAACATTTGACTCCACTCAGGTATCAGAATGATTTTTATCAAGCAAAGGTCTGATTACTTCACACACGCACACACACACACACACACACACACACACACACACACACACCCCAACCTCCATTCCCTCCTACCGCTGATTCTCTTTCTCAGTGAACTCCAATTACTTCTATTTCCAGTACATATTCTGTTATGAATTTAAAACCCTTTATAACTTGATTAATTCCTATTTATTAATATTATACTTTACTCTCCTCTATGTACTCTATAATCCATCAAAACTATTTTTTCAGTTCATCAATACCACATTCCATGTCCTATCTCCATGCTATAGAGCTGCATATATGCTGTCCCCCAAAATTAAAAAGGTCTTCAGCTCTTCCATTTAGTTTTCTAGTTTACATAAAGACCATGTCATTATCCTACCCTCTGCAGGAGGTCTTTTGTGATTCTCCAATACTACTAGTGATGTTTCTTCTCAGACAACCTTCTATGTTCTCTGTATGCCAAAAAAGGAAGCCAAAAGAATATCTGTCATCAAGAAAAAATAAGATTCATCTACTCATGTACCAGAGGCATCCCCTGATGAGGCTGTTAGTAGGAAAAAAACTCAGGATTCTGCAAATGATATTCCATCATATGCCATATCTTTACCATGACACAGTTGAAAAAGATGTAGAGAGGACAACATTTTACAAGTTTATTGTTTATTATTTAATTATTTTAAATCAATCAAAAACTTATGTTTTAGAAGAACTAAAGGTTACCTTAAAGGCTTTCTTCCAACAGAATAACACTCATTGATGTAAAAAAACCATTCAGATTCCCTTAGATAATGCCAGAAAAATGTGTGCTAGGGATATGCAATGGGGGTCAAGAACATCAGTCAAGAGTTCAAGTTGAACAGGAATCTCCTACAGATGAAGAGGTTCTCTGGATACTCTGGCTTGTGGATATTGTTGTAATGGGAATGTCAATATCTGGAACACCTCATGTATTTATGAAAGTTATCTATAATAGCTCAAAAGGGCTTATCATCCACTCAAGAGAAGACAAGTTGATGAAGAATGTTTATTTTCCAAATTTTGACAATGGACAGCTTTTAGAATGTATCTCTCACTGTGTGTATGTATGTGTCTCATATATATTGGTATGATATGTATCCAACTAAGTAAAGTCATCAATGCCAAGAGCATTCGGGGATGAAAATGCAAAGAGGATTACAAACAGAAGGAAAATGAAAAAGATTTGCAAGAAAACATTTTAACAATCTGTTTTCTCAGTCAAAGATAGAAAAACCATCACACTTAGATTCTAATATAAGAACCTTTGAGGTACTTACAGAGGAAGTATAAATGGCACCAAGGAGTATAAAGATAGGAAAAACAGCCATATTGGGTCAAATAGAGGAGGCAATACAATTGTGAGATAATCAAATGACCAATTTATAATGTATTGAAAGGATGTGATGATAACTAGAGACTTTGGGGAAGAAAAAATACTTAGATCTTACTGACACCAAAAAAGGTGACTAAAAACATCAATGATCAGTCTATATCTTTCATCTATACAAAATTGTTATGAGTGTCATTTAGATATGAACTGAGGGCATCTTCCATAAGGTTATAAGGGAAAAAGCTGGATTTCACAAATGATATTTAACAATGGTTACCATGTTACAATGAACTGAAAGAGAGAATATAAGATCTAATTGAACATGTTATTTCTGGATTACAAAAATGGATTCAATCCTGTAGAATAAAATTTCACCTGATATTCTCTTTTATAACAATACTTCTTCCTTCCAAATATCAAGATCATTCAGGATTCCTTGGCATATGTAGCAACAAAAATAACCTTGTTCAATCACCCTCTGATAATAAACAGCAGGCAAGGCATAAAATAGAGGGAAATATTTTCTCCACATGGAGTAGCAATTATAATGAAGGAGAGAGAGTCTAGCACAGAGTTCAGGTAGAATAAAGATTCTCTGGGAATGGTGAGATCCTCCAGGTGCTTCTATATGTAGATATACTTATCCTGGCTGATTTCGAACTCTATTATATTTCACAGTCTGCTTAAAAAAAGACAAAAAAATACTCAGAAGTTTGACTTATCCATTCATAGAGGATGATGAATACCTATAAGTCAGATTTCAATGAGCATTTAAAGGGACATCCTATAGAACTTGCCCACCAGTACATTTCTCAGGGCCAGACAAGACAGAAGGACAGTCAGATGGGCCAAGAGTTGAGGAGGAGGAGGAGAAAAAAGAGTAGTCTAGATTGTTTCTGTGAAACTGTAAAGCTATTTTACTGACCTTAAGATTTCCATGACTGTAAAGGTCCTTCTTTTCAGTACAGTTTAATGGCATTGCTCTGTGGCAGTAAGACCTGAAATACCACTAACTCTGAAGAACTCAAGTTGAACATCACAGAGAGGTCACTGTAAAAGGGAGAGTGGCAGATGTGAGCAAGCTAAAACATAGAGTTAACAAGGGACTCTGAAGAAGAACAAAAGTAAAGGATGTTATTGAGGAATTCTATTAAATGAAGCCAAAGATGGGCTGGTTGTGTGGTAAAGAGCAAGGAATGGCAGGTGCAAGGTAAGTTGCACTGGTACCCTGGAGATGGCTTCCATCCAATGTCTGAAGAAAGTGAGGCAGTCCTCTAGCATTTTGGGTGGATGTACTATGGTCAGTGTTGGGAAGGAAAGAAATGAGTCCCACAGGATGGGGACAACTAAGGATGGCTGATGGTCTGCTTCACTGAAGGGGATTCCCAAATCAAAGAGACCATGGATCTACTGAATGAATATAAATATATATATATGCATATATATTTAAATATATATGAATACAGAGAGATATGTGTGTGTTATACAGATAGTACAAAAGGCCTGAAGGAAAAACAAGAGGAAAAGATTGAGCTAGATTGCTTCAGGAAATTGCAGAGCTACATTGACGACTTCAAATCACAAAAAAACAAAGGTCAGTCTATTCAAAATTAATGTTTTAGCAGTGGCATTGTATGGCTGTGAGTCATAGAAAACTGCTGGAATGAAAAATGAGTATTACTCAGAGGTGATGGTGATTTAAGTGGAAAATGTGAACAGGCAGCAACCTCTATCAAAGAAGGAAATTTCTTTATTTTAAAAAATATTTTAATTTTGAATTCCAAAATATCTTCCTTTCCCCATCCTTCCCTTCTCTCCTCAATGTGAAAGCAAAAAATTTGATATAGGTAATACATGTGTAGTCACGTGAAATATATTTTCATATTAGTCATGTTGTGAAAGAAAACACAAACCCCCTCCAAAAAATATATTTCCAACTATAGTCAGACTCCATCAGTTCTTTATCCAGAGGTGGACAGTATTTTTCATCGTAAGTCCTTTAAAATTGTCTTGGATCATCATGTTGATCAAAAATACAGGTCACTGATAGCTGATCACGAGACAATATTGCTGATACTATGTATATTGTTCTTCTGGATCTGCTCACTTCATTTTGCTTCAGTTCATGTAAATCTATCCAGGTTTTTTTTTAGCATTCTGCTGTTATTTCTTATAGCACAATAATATCACATCACAATCATATACTAAAATCTTGTTCAGTCATTTCCTAGTTGAGGAGAATTCCTTCAATTTCTAATTTTTCCCACCCCAAAAAGAGCTTATACATACACACACACACACACACACACACACACACACACACACACACACACACACACATATATTTACATATAGTTCCTTTTCCTTTTTAAAAATATCTTTGCGATACAGATCTAGAGGTGCTATTTCTGGATCAAAGAATATGTTCTGTTCTATAGCCCTTTGGCCATAGTTCCTAATTACTCTTCAAAATGGTGCATCAGTTCACAAATCAACAGAACTTTAGTTCCAATTTTGTCACATCCAATCCAATGTTTATCATTTTCCTCTTCTGTCATGTTAGCCAATCTGACAGGTGTGAGGTGATACCTCAGAGTTGATTTAATTTACATTTCTTCAATAGTGATTTAGAGCATTTTTTCATGTGATTAAAAATAGTTTCCACTTCTTTATCTCAAAACTGCCTTGTCATATCCTCTGAACATTTATCAATTGAGGAATGAGTTGTATTCTTATAAATTTGACCCAGTTCTCTATATATTAGAGAAATGAGACCTTTATCAGAGAAACTTACTGTAATTTTTTCAATTATGATTACTAATTGTTTATTTCCCTCCATCCTGTTTTCCTCTTGATGTCCTACTCTCCATTCTTGTTGAAAGATCCTCTATGGAGAATAGGGACAAGAGTCTCATGCAATGAGATGATGAGATGGAAAGGCAGGAAGGGTAAATATCTGCCCTGATGGAAAAGACAGTCATTATGATGATATCACAGATATCCTGAAGTATGAAAGAAACAGTTTTAGAAGACTCCACTGACATAAGAATGGGAACCAAAAAGAAAATGCAACTTTACGTGTTAATATGTACACACATTTCAGTGGAAAAAATGTCTTATGTTCAAATTAATAAGTAACCTTATACTTGGAAACAAAGGAAATCAGTCAGTAGGCCAGAACAAAAGGAAAGCAGAGATAGGATTATTTAGTATAATAATGCTGGCAAAAACTATCCTAGGAGAGTAAATAAATAGCCTTTCTTCTAATCCCCTTCTCAGCTGCAAGCAACTTCAAAGGCAGCTTTTTTGTTAGGTGTATTTTATTTAATGGGCAGTTTTTATACATTTTTGATGGCACATGAATACCCTTTGGTGCATCAATGGATTTATGATCTTAATAATATGGATAACCCTTTCCATTCAGATTACAACCCATTGATAACTTCTAATCCAGAACAATTTTCATCTATGCCCTTAGTAATTCACAAAGACCTAGAAGCTTTCCTACATGACTTTTTAATGTTTCATAGATATTTGTGAGTTATTCAGCTGTCCATCTCAGTAAGGAGTAAGGGGAGAACAACAGACTACAAACTACATTCTAAAGTAGTACTCGCCCCAAATACTTATTTTGATTAAAAACATAAAGTAGAATATTAAAATAGTCACCAAATGTAAGTGAACACAGAAACCTATAGAATAGACTCAGAAAATACAAGGGTAAAGATTCCCTATATGACAAAAACTACCAAAATAAATTCAAACACATTTCAGCAGAAATAAGGTCTAGGCCAAAATTCCATGCTATATACTAAAGCAAACCTCAATGGATATGATCTATATGGGAAAGACCAAATCATTTAAAAAAGAGAAGATGGGGATAATTTTCTCAATTAAAATTTGGATGAAATTCTTAACCCAACAATGGATAAAGAGTGTGATGAAATGTAAAACTGAGAATTTTGACCTCATAAAATGAAAAGAATTTGGACAAACAAAATCAATGCAGCCAGAATAAAAAAGAAATTGATAAATAAGAAGCAATCTTTGCATAAAATAACTCTAATAAAAGTGCAAGATTTTTAGGAATTGGACATAATTATATTATGAGAATCTGTTCAATATAGAAATTGCCAATGGCCATGAAGTTCACACATGAAAAATTGTAACCTATTTATTAACAGCCATGTGAAACTATGCTCCAAGTCAATAATAACTAATTCATATAGCACTATAGGACTTACAAAAAGCTTTAATTATGTATATGTTGTGTGCTCTTCATAAACCCTGGGAGAATAAGTTATTGTTATCCTTATTTTAGAGAGGTAGAAACTGAGGTCAGATAGTTTAAGTAATTTATCCAGGGTGACGTAGGCAGTAAGTGCAGGGGCAGGATTCAAGCTCAGGTCTTCCTGATTCCAAGCCCAGAAAAGCACCCAATATTTAAGAAATACTTGTTGATTTATTCACTTTTTTATTCTTTCCACCGTATCATCTAGCTACAAATGTACCTCTGAGGCTTCATCTCAAACTCATATTGGTCAGAAAGATGTTACAAAAATGGCAATAATCATTTTGGTGAGGCTGCGAAAAGATAGACATTCTAATAAATCATAGGTGGAGTTGTAAATTAGACTGAAAGTTCTGGAAAATCATTTAGAAGTATAGAGAAAAATCACTAAACTGTTCATGCCCATTAACCCAGATAGCCTTCTACTGAGAATATAGCACAAGAAAGAAATTCCATACATAACAAAATCTTAACAGTCACATTCTTTGTGATGTGGCAAAAAAACAAAGTGGATGGATACCCATCAATTGAGAATGGCTGAACAAAATGCTATATGAACATAATGGAATATTATTGCTCCATAAGAAATGACAGGCATGACAAATTTAGAGAAGCCTGGGCAAACTTACAAAACTGGGAAAGCAATCTATAAAATGCCTATGATAACACAAATGAAAACAATCTGATGTATTGTAATGGCCAATCTTGGACCAAGAGAAGAGATGATAAAACATATTTCCCTCTCCTTTCTGTAGAGAGGTGGGAGATTATGGCTGCATATTCTTTATTTTTGTTCAGGTTCATCATGAACTTTAAAAGACAAGATGATCAATATCTCATGAAATGATATTTCTTGTTATCTCGTTTACATGTGAGCTCTTGCATTTAGCTGCAACTCCTTTGGGTTCATTTATTTAAAAAATTTCATGTGAAGTTCCTTCAGTAATGTCTAAACTGTTTAGTCTTTACATCAAGATCTCACATTTGGAGTACTTATAGTAGGTTCATTTTGAAGACAATCTCAAAAAGTGCTTTTCAGCATAACCTACCACTCTTGCAGCTGTCACTGAACAAGGAGGAGAATGGCATGTGGAGCTGAGAATGCTGGAGGCAGCTCTCATTTTAGCACTGTTTTTGTTCACTTCAGATGTTGGAAAGAAATCAGACTCTTGTAGGTCATTGAACAATTAATAAAAGGAGGTTTGTTTTACACTAACATAGCAAAAGGATGCAATAATAAGACATTACTACATTTCCACATGTAAATACATCTGGTCATGAAGGGGATATAGTGAAGGGCATGGTCTTCAGAAACCCCGCAAGTTAGAGAGGACTCAATTGTCCATGGTTTGGACTTTTCATATGTTTAAGTGATCAGGAAGTTGCACAGGGAAGCCAGTGCCAATCAGGGCTTGGAGACAATTTTGTCCCCTTTTGTTTCTTGTTGTTCAGTTGTTTCCATCATATCTGCCTCTTTGTGACCCCATTTGAGTTTTTCTTGGCAAAGATAAGGGAGTAGTTTGCCATTTCCTTCTCCCATTCATTTTACATGTGAGTAAACAGAAGTAAACAGACTTGCCAAGGGTCACACAGCTAGTAAGTGATTGAGACTGGATTTGAATTCAGAAATATGAATCTTCCTAATTCCAGGTCTGGGACTCTATTCACTGAGCAACCTCCCTGTCAATGGAGGAAGGGAGACCTTGGCTCACTGCATGCTGTAGGTGATAGAAAAGAAGTTTCCTCAAAGAAATATTAATAAATATTAGTCCTAGCAAAGAGGTCCACATTGCAGTTTTATCCTTTTCATAATTAACCATGGCCAACACTTTGCCATTTAGTGGCTAACCTATTAGTCATAACCTCCTCTCCATTTAGTGAGGTGAATCCTGGGCTAATATACATGTTTTGTCACCTGGAGCACATGCAAGGCCTACCCAGCATGGTAGAACCAGTCAGAGCACACAGACCTCTGCTACATCTTTTTAGAATTCATGGCAATCTTTGCGCCACAATGAGGCAGAAGGACAGGAATTTTGTTGAAGGTACAACATGGCATAGTTGATTGAGTACTAGACTTAAGTCACTTCCCAATTAATATATACACTATCTCTGTTATAAGAGCTAAGGAATCACTTATCCTCTCAAAGCATTACTTTTCACCTCTGTCAAACTGTGATAATAATATCTACACCACTCCCTTTATAGGGCTAATATAGATAAAGGGCTGTGTAAATTTTAAAGCACTATATAAATGTGACCTATCATATAAACTACATTTTTGTGTGTTTTGAATTTTCATATTGATATATACCTTGAACCACTTATCTATAGTTACATCATAAATCTACACTCAATATGATTTTTCTCATTTTTAGTTCTATTTGAAAAGTAGTTATGGAGGTGGATTTTGTTGACTTTGTAAAAACCATTTGAGTCTATAAATACTGTACTTTGTTAACCAGTCTGAAAGTATGGTATTGCACAAGATTCATTAAAAAGACAGTATCACCAAAAGAGAGCCACTTCTTTTTTTTTTAATTTTTAATATATTTTATTTGATCATTTCCAAGCATTATTCGTTAAAGACATAGATCATTTTCTTTTCCTCCCCCCCACCCCCCATAGCCGACGCGTAAGTCCACTGGGCATTAGATGTTTTCTTGATTTGAACCCATTGCTTTGTTGATAGTATTTGCATTAGAGTGTTCATTTAAAGTCTATCCTCTGTCATGTCCCCTCAACCTCTGTATTCAGGCAGTTGCTTTTTCTCGGTGTTTCCACTCCCATAGTTTATCCTTTGCTTATGAATGGTGTTTTTTTTCTCCTGGATCCCTGAAAGTTGTTCAGGGACATTACACCGCCCCTAATGGAGAAGTCCATTACGTTCGATTATACCACAGTGTATTAGTCTCTGTGTACAATGTTCCCCTGGTTCTGCTCCTCTCGCTCTGCATCACTTCCTGGAGGTTGTTCCAGTCTCCATAGAACTTCTCCACTTTATTATTCCTTTGAGCACAATAGTATTCCATCACCAACATATACCACAGTTTGTTCAGCCATTCCCCAATTGATGGGCATCCCCTCGTTTTCCAGTTTTGGGCCACCACAAAGAGCGCAGCTATGAATATTTTTGTACAAGTCTTTGTGTCCATTATCTCTTTGGGGTACAGACCCAGCAGTGCTATGGCTGGGTCAAAGGGTAGATATTCTTTTGTCGCCCTTTGGGCATAGTTCCAAATTGCCCTCCAGAATGGTTGGATCAGTTCACAACTCCACCAGCAATGAATTAATGTCCCTACTTTGCCACATCCCCTCCAGCATTCATTACTTTCCTTTGCTGTTATGTTAGCCAATCTGCTAGGTGTGAGGTGATACCTCAGAGTTGTTTTGATTTGCATCTCTCTGATTATAAGAGATGTAGAACACTTCTTCATGTGCTTGTTAATAGTTTTGATTTCTTTATCTGAGAACTGCCTATCCATTTCCCTTGCCCATTTATCTATTGGAGAATGGCTTGATTTTTTGTACAATTGATTTAGCTCATTATAAATATGAGTAATTAAACCTTTGTCAGAGGTTTCTATGAAGATTTTTTCCCAATTTGTTGTTTCCCTTCTGATTTTAGTTATATTGGTTTTGTTTGTACAAAAGCTTTTTAGTTTGATGTAGTCAAAATTATTTATTTTACATTTTGTGATTCTTTCTATATCTTGCTTGGTTTTAAAGCCTTTCCCCTCCCAAAGGTCTGACATGTATACTATTCTGTGTTTACCCAATTTACTTATGGTTTCCTTCTTTATGTTTAAGTCACTCACCCATTTTGAATTTATCTTGGTGTAGGGTGTGAGGTGTTGATCTATTCCTAGTCTCTCCCACACTGTCTTCCAATTTTCCCAGCAGTTTTTATCGAATAGTGGATTTTTGTCCCAAAAGCTGGGATCTTTGGGTTTATCGTATACTGTCTTGCTGAGGTCGTTTTCCCCCAGTCTATTCCACTGATCTTCCTTTCTGTTTCTTAGCCAGTACCAAATTGTTTTGATGACTGCTGCTTTGTAATATAGTTTGAGGTCTGGGACTGCAAGGCCCCCATCATATGTGTTTTTTTTCATTATTTCCCTGGATATCCTTGATCTTTTGTTCTTCCAAATGAACTTTGTTATGGTTTTTTCTAAATCAGTGAAGAAGTATTTTGGTAGTTCAATGGGTATGGCACTAAATAGATAAATAAGTTTGGGTAGGATGGTCATTTTTATTATATTGGCTCGTCCTATCCATGAGCAGTTAATGTTTTTCCAATTGTTCAAGTCTAGTTTTAGTTGTGTGGCGAGTGTTTTGTAGTTGTGTTCATATAGTTCCTGTGTTTGTCTTGGGAGATAGATTCCTAGGTATTTTATTTTGTCTAAGGTGATTTTGAATGGGATTTCTCTTTCTAGTTCTTGCTGCTGAGCTGTGTTGGAGATATATAGAAAAGCTGATGATTTATGTGGGTTTATTTTGTATCCTGCAACTTTGCTAAAGTTGTTGATTATTTCAATTAGCTTTTTGGTTGAATCTCTAGGATTCTTTAAGTAGACCATCATGTCATCTGCAAAGAGTGATAACTTGGTCTCCTCCTTGCCTATTCTGATGCCTTCAATTTCTTTATCTTCTCTAATTGCTACTGCTAGTGTTTCTAGTACAATGTCAAATAGTAGAGGTGATAATGGGCATCCTTGTTTCACTCCTGATCTTATTGGGAATGCATCTAGTTTATCCCCATTGCAGATGATATTAGCTGATGGTTTTAGATATATACTGTTTATTATTTTTAGGAATGACCCTTCTATTCCTATGCTTTCTAGTGTTTTTAATAGGAATGGGTGTTGTATTTTATCAAAGGCTTTTTCTGCATCTATTGAGATAATCATGTGGTTCTTGCTAGTTTGCTTGTTGATGTGGTCAATTATGTGGATGGTTTTCCTAATGTTGAACCAGCCCTGCATCCCTGGTATGAATCCTACTTGATCATGGTGAATGATCCTTCTGATCACTTGCTGGAGTCTTTTTGCTAGTATCCTATTTAAAATTTTTGCATCTATATTCATTAGGGAGATTGGTCTATAGTTTTCTTTCTCTGTTTTTGACCTGCCTGGTTTTGGAATCAGTACCATGTTTGTGTCGTAAAAGGAGTTTGGTAGAACTCCCTCTTTGCTTATTATGTCAAATAGTTTGTATAGTATTGGGGTTAACTGTTCTCTGAATGTTTGATAGAATTCACAGGTGAATCCATCAGGCCCTGGGGATTTTTTCTTAGGAAGTTCTTTGATGGCTTGATGGATTTCAATTTCTGATATGGGATTATTTAAGAATTCTATTTCCTCTTCTGTTAGTCTAGGCAGTTTGTATTTTTGTATATATTCATCCATTTCTCCTAAATTGGTGTATTTATTGCCATATAATTGGGCAAAGTAATTTCTAATGAGAGAGCCACTTCTAAGTTCTTGACAGTGGCACCAGAGTTATCTGTAAGAAGCCATTCTGGGTTCAGTCAAGCAGTTGAGTCATAAAGCAAATGAATCGGCTAGCTGCATAGACTTGAAATAAGTAAATTGTGTAGCTGATCTGTGCTCTCATATTGCCCTTTGCTGTGGCTTCCTGAAAACCTTATATCAAATTCATGGCTGGAACTGAACCACATGCTTGTGTCCCTTGTCAGACATTCTTTTCCAAAAAGGATATCCAATAACTTTATGAAAGTATGTGCAGAAGAATAACTGCTGGCCTTTGGGGGCTCTCTACCAAGACTCTAAGTCTTGAGCATCTCACTTTGAGATTATAAATCTGCCCCCTCTACCTTGCACTTTGGAGGGTGCTCCTGAAAAGAGAGGTATTGCTCTTTTTCACCATGCAATAACCAGAGATGAACATTTGTCCACAGATTTCTATTGTCAGACTAGCTTAGGATGCAAAACCAAACCTGGGGGCTCTATGATTTCCATACGCAGATATTCTTTCATCCATTTAGGAGTGAGGTGGAGACTATGCCAAAAAATATATGGTTCCATAATATGGAACCAAAAGAATGCTCAGATTGTGCATGTCATTACAATATAAGCTACTGGGGATAAAGAGGTATTTGGCTTTTGTCTTTCCATCCCTACCACAGCACACAGTCTCTAGTAAACAGTGGGCCTTCAATAAATGCTTATTGAAATGGACTGACTTGAAAAGAACACATTTAAATGGGGTCATTTCAAACTCCATGTGGACTGATAGAAAATCTCTCTCCCACACATAATCTTTCAGGTCTCTACTAGCTCAAAATCCTTTGATCTTATAATCTTCTCACTGAAAAGCTTCCTGATTTGGGTTTCCATCCTTGTTTATATACTTTTATAGTTCAAGCTGTAAGGAAAGCTCCTCCATTCAGCAGAAGCTCTGACTTCTAAAAAGTGAGGTGCACAAGATACCACAATTTTTCCTAAAGCGCTCACTTCTGTGATTGCCCCATACTTTTAATCCTGAGCCACAAGAAGCTTCAAGACACAGCAAGGCCAAGAACTATCATATTTATATGATAGATATAGATTTATATGATATTTATATGATAGATGATCCCAAATGAGGGTGCTACAACACAAGCAAAAGGAAAAAAATGGCACACATTCTTGGAGAAACAGTCACAGTAGAAAATGGGGTAGGAGTATAACGAGTCTATACATTTGTGATTTTTGCTCCACTCAGAAACACTAATCATTATGTCTTAAGACTGAATAGTCAAGAATAAAAAAGGGAAAGAACACCAATTCAAAGATCAGTCCTAATTCAGGGTGATCACTCGTAACTCTCCGTAACATTTCAACTCATTTGGCTACTTCTATCTAAAGATCACTATAGCCAAAGGGAGGTTCTCATCTTGGAATGTAATATTAATTCAGGGAATTAAAAAATAATTTTGAAGGGGCCTTAGAAATTGTTCTATGGAGTACGATGGCAGAATGGATGAGAAATAAATGGTCAATAAAAGTAGGAAAGTGGAGCAAACTAGGAAGCTCCTATCACGGCATACAGATAATATCTACTCAGTAAAATCTTCAGAATCACAGAATTTGGATAGGAAGGGATCTCAGAGGCCAGCTAGTCTGATCCCTAACTAGATTAGACTCCTTTCTATGAGGTTACTTGACAAGTGGTCATTCATCTTTATTTGAGGGCCTCCAATGACAGGGAACTCACGAATTCTAGAGCCTCTCTATTTTACTTCTTGAAAGTTCTAATTGCTTGCTATTATTTTCCCACTGAAATTGAGTTTAAATTTGTTTCTGTAATTGTTATCCATGACTCTTACTTATATCCCCTGGGGGAGGGATGAGTAAAACATGTTGAAATCCTCTTTCATGTGACAGTTTTCAAAAAACTAAGAAATCATGTACTCCTCTAAAGTTGCTGTCCTTTGGTTTAAATGTCTTTAGACTCCTCAAACTATGATTGCATAGTGCAGTCTTCTGGACATTCACAACTCTGATAGCTTTCCTTTTAAGATGATCCAGTAGCCAAGCATCTTTCCCAAAATGTGGTAGCCAGAACTCAACACAGTAGTCTAGATATGGTCTGAGAAGGGCTTATTTATTATTGGAATAAATGTTCTTAGAAATCATGCTCTTACTATGCGACCCAAGATTGAACTGGTTGGTTGTTGTTATTGTTTTTATTTTTGACTCTCCATATCACTCTAAGTCATATAAACAATCCCTATCTTAGCCCCAATGAAAGTCTTTATGTTTGTTTCTACTGCATGCTTTTCTAGTGAGCCATATTTTCTGGTCCCAAACTTGCCATCTAGTGTGTTAGCTGTCCTTCCTACACCTGGAATATCAGCAAATTGGGGAAGCAGGTCATTCAGCTTTATCAATCCATAAATATTCATTAAGCACCTACTCTATTTCATACATTCCTTCATTCTATTAGGGGAAACAGCACGAATTTAGGGAAGTATCTAAAAAGTACAAGGCAACTGAGTTTTGTTCATAGGGGCAAGAAGCAATAAGAACCAAACAGATAAAGGATCCAAGTAGAAGCTTGAAGATGATTCTTGAGGGAAACAAAGAATGTTAAGAGGTCAAGATTAGGAAACATGCAGTACATTTCAGGAATGAAAGCTAATCTGGACAAAGGCATGCAGATGGGAAATTGAGTAGCCTGTACAAGGGAGAATAAGAATGCCATTTTTGGCAAGGCTGTAGAGGGAGTGGAAAGAGAATCATATGGAATAATGTTAGCCAGATAGGTTGAGGCCAGTTTGTGAAGGTCTTTCAATACTAAGTAGAATTTCTAATTGTTCCCAGAAGTAAAAGAGAGCCATTAAAATTTCCCAAGTAGTAAGTCCACATAGTCAGAATCATGCTTTAGTAAAAGCCCTTTAGTAGTTCTGGAGCAGATGGATGGTAATAGGGAGAGACTTGAGACAGGGAATCCAATTAGGTTATTGCATTAGTCTAGGAAAGGGGTCAAGAGTGTCTGAACTACTATGAGAGTAGGTGCTTAAGTGAAAAGAAGAGGAGAGACAAAGCTGTTACATGGTTAGAAATGATAAAATTGGCAACTGATTGACTATGTGGGGTGAATGAGAGTGAAGAGGTGACATACCAAGTTAAAAAGTCTGAGGGCATAAAAGGATACTAGTTGTCTTGACAGAAATACAGAATTACAAAAGAGATGTAGGTTTGGGGGAGATGAGGAAATAATGCATTCTCTTTAGGAAATGTTCGAGTTTGAGATTCTCATGAGATAGCTAGTTCAAAATATCCGAGAGACAGCTAATGGTGCAGGACTGGAACTCAGGCAAGTTGTTCAGATTGGATATAATGAGCTAAGAATTATCTGCATAGAAATGATGATTGAACCTATGGGAGAAGATGAGGTCATCAAACAAAAGAATATAATAAAGAAAGGAGCAAGCCCAGAACAGAGCCTTGGTATGCTAATCATAGTTGATTGGTATGTTATGGATAATGACAGTGTAAAAGGAGACTAAATGAGAGAGGTCAGAAAGGTAGCAAGAAAACCAGGAGAGAACAGGGTCATGAAAACCCAGGGAGGAGTGAGCATTCAAGAAGAGAGAGTAGTCAACAATGGGAAAGGCTGCTGAAAGGTCAAGGAAAATGAGATTAGAGAATGGATCATCAGATAGGACCATCAAGAATTCATTGGTAACTTTGAAGGGAGTAGTTTCAGTTAAGGACTAAAGTCAGAAATCAGGTCAGGTATCTGAAGGAGATACAATTAGAAATCGGAGTAAAGTGAAAATAAAGAATATCATTAAGAAGATTTTTAAAAAATAAAACAATGTTTAAAAATGCCAGACCAAGCACAGAACCCTGAGAATTCCACTGAAAAACTCCTAAAGTGATACAAACCCATTTATGACTATCCTTCAAATCCAGGCACTTGACCATTTTGGAATCCATCTAACTGTACTAAGTTTCAACCCAAATCTCTCCAGTTTTCCACAAAAAATGGGATAAAAAACTTTAGCAGATATTTTGTAGTACAATATGCACTAGATCATTTGCCTCTCTCATCCTGTTGATTCATACTGGGCTGGAAATCCAATAAAACCTGCAGATGGTTTTCAGAAAAAAACTGCTATCTCATTATACCTCCCTATCTGGTACTTGGAAAGTTTATTTGTGAAGTAAAATGTAGGACTCTGTTTCATATTAAATTTGATATAAAGCTTGATCCTGTTGAGATCTTTTTTGGATCATGATATTCCTACTTAAAATGGTAGTGATTCTCTCTCTCTCTCTCTCTCTCTCTCTCTCTCTCTCTCTGATTTATATCATTTGCAAATGGGAAAAAGGCACAGTCTGTGCATTCATCCACTACCTTGATGAAAGTATTAACCAGGGAACACAATATAAGAGAACTCCTTTCATGTTAATACCAGCCCATTCTTGCCTACTCTATAGTTTCATGCATTCAACCAGCTCTGAATTCACCTAAATGAAATACCATCAAGCTCACAAAGACAAGGACATAGGAAACTTTATCAAATGTTTTCATGAAATGGAGGTTTACTTTTGTCTATGGTACTTTATCAAACTACAATGTAATAACCTTCTGGAAATAGAAAATGAGACCTCAAATGTGAATGTATGCAAAGTAGAACAGGAATGTCAGCTGCTAGTAACTCAGTGGAGATGCCTATCATGTCTGTTTCTATCCAAAGCTTGTTTGATGTTTTTTTGTGGGGTTTTCCTTAATGGACCTCCCTGACCAGCAGGGTCCCACAAGGGAAGGGGCTCACCTTTGTGATGGGACCCAAGGAGAGGTAGGAACCGAGAACCAGGGTGGAAATGAAAGACACGGACAAGTCAGTGTTTGAATAGGGCAGGCAATCCCTATGATACTCCCTTTGACAGGAGAGTATGAGGAACAAAGGAACACGAGGTGGAGGAGGAGATTAAGATACAAAATGCAGGCCGAGATGGTTACAGCCTCAGGAAGGAGAAGGTCAAGAGGAGAGAGACATAGTCATTGAGGAGCCCAGTGGAGCTCCATGGAAGGGGAGAAAAGCCAAGAGGAAGTTCATGGGATTGCCTCTGAATTTATTCCTGTCCTGCTTGGGCGGAACTCCCAAGCAAGTAGTAACCACAGCACAAAGTGTAGACAATTAAGATTGGGTGGCAAGGTAGAGGGAAGACCTTTGGGCGTGTAGATTGCAAACCGCGCTTTCCCGGGGAATTGAGTCCGAGCATGTTAATGAGTTTGTCTTAGCCAAGGGTCGCATGGCCAGTTCAAGGTTACATTCACAAACCTCATTGGTATAACCTTATGCTTGGAGACATAGTAATCATACAGTCATTTATATTTCATAGATGTGAATATGCTTGGGATGCTACATTTTTGGTTGTTGTTTTTTTGTCTATCAAACTACTTAACAATTTAAGCTTCAGAGTTGTCGCTCTTCACCCTGACATTGTCTGATTCTGGGTAAGAAGCTGTTTGTTTTGTATTTGAAGCAAAGCCTAAACTTTGAACTCAGTAACTAGTATCTGAGGTGACATGAGCACTCAGTGGAATTCAAAAGTTAAAAAATTCTGGTTTACCATCTTCAGTATGATGATAAAATTGATTTGATTTCTGTGAAGCAAGTCAGAAGTACATCAAAGTGCTTTCCCTCCCCTTTCCTTCCTTCCTTCAGTGATATTGAAATAAAGTCCTACTAAACAGAAGCTGATGTGCACAATTCAAGCTCAAGGAATCAAGAATCCTTGCTTGATATTTCTTAGGTAATATGACATCGTTCAGTGTTTTTAATCATCAGTCATTGAGCAAATTTCAAAAATTGACCATCTAACAGTCAGTGTTGATGGATTCCATCATATGACATCCCAAAGACCATTTGCTTTGTCTTGGTGATTTGAAAAAGTCATTTGTACTAAATGAGGTTAAATTCATTAGCATATTAAAATTCAAAATTTTGGTAAATGAAATAGGAGAATAATAATCCTTTAAGATAAAAGCAAAATCATTCAATTATTTTCATGCTTTCTGGAAATAAACAATGGCATATGTTTGGGTGAAAAAGAAATGTTATTTATAAATATATATATATAATATTTTATACATATGGGAACATTATACAAATGCTATATGGACATATATGCACATATATGTATATGGTAGTGAATAACTTCACATAAAGGAGATTCTCAATTTTAGGATACATGTGTCTCCTAAATGTCACAATTCTTAAGCAAACGTGCTGCAGGAAAAGCTAAGTTTTCAAACATTGAAGTTCTGAGACTCAGAGCCATCACTAACACTTTTTATATCTGAGGAAGTGCCACAACAAACTTTTTAAAACAAAGCTATTGGGGGAGGGTTCCAAGACTTTGCCTCATGTTGCTGGAGGGAAGAGGAGAAATATTGTAGAATACTTTAAAGCTTTTGTTGAGGAGACATGGAGCTGCAGGATGAGGAAAGGATTTTTAAGTGGGCACCAAGTTCAAGTACTAGCTATGGAAATACTGTCAATATCCTCTAAATTTCAGCCCTTTTGGGTAAAATCCCAGTTGCTCCAATCTACTCCCATCTTTGCAATGATTTCAAAGCCTTCTGTGTTCAAATAAGTCATTCCTTCATGTAGTCATGTTGCATACTGCACTTTTTTGTGGTTGATGCCTTTTGGCATTTGTCTTCTTTCATCTACAATAAGCTCTTCCTCTAGAGATGCCCTTGCCAAGTTTCTTTCTAGGTCAAAGATTTCCAAAACTAGCCCTAGGATCCCTTAAGTAGTGAAATATTCCCTAGAATATTTCTAGGGCCTTGCTACCAAGAGGTAACTTGTGGTAGGAGTACTATCTACAACAGGGTGTATGGGGTGCTCAGGGAGGAGTAGTATCTCTGGTATGGAGGGCTTGTTGTGCCCTCCTAGGGCAGCTCTCCAGCCTCTGATCCCCACCTGACACCCAGCTCTCACTTGTGGATCCCAGTAGCTGCTAGCATGCGGCAGCAGCCACACCCTGGGCAACGGCTTCGACAGGCCAGCTAAACCTTGTGAGGGTAGCCATCGGGTCGTCGACCCCTGGTGAACCAGGGCTTTGCTCACCCAGCATGTGAAGACTGCTTCGGCGGAAGCAATTGGAAGAAACCAATTAGAAGGTTCAAAGGCTGAGATGGCTACGCAGCAAAGCACTGTGGAGTGCTTACGGCGTGTTGGAGTACAAAAGACAACACAGCCATCCAATGCAGCTGAGGAAGTCTTCAGGTGTAACGACTTTTCATGCCACTGGACCCAGGCTTCCAATGCTGAGAGAGTGGGACTGTCTCTGTGCATCTATTTTTCCACTTAAATCTCCTTCACGCACAAGTGTCTTTGTGCACACTCATCTATCATAGATGAAAACACACAAAGACAACCGTCATCCTCGGTTACCGAGAGACTACTACTACTACTATCTACAACAATGAAGCTTAGATTAGGTTTTCCCCAAAAGACAGATGGTCCAGGCAATTAAGGATCGAACTGTTGATGTGACTTCCTGGTCACCTAAGTACAAAATTCCAGGGGGTATGGAGATGGAGAAATCCTCAAGCTTGAAACATCAAGCCTGCGAACTGGTCTAACTACCGGGGGGATATGTGGAGGTAGGGAAACTGTGCCCAATAAAATTAATGCTATATTCTTGCTGAATATACTTTCCATGCTATTTTTAGTAAACTGACTTTTGTTAAATATAAGATGGTCTACAGGTATCTCATAGGATTCCAGTCCCAAGCCTGAGCCATTTGAGTCAGTGGCCTGAATCAAGACAGCTCAGTACATTTGGCATTTTAAGCCTCAGCATATTTCTTTATTGTCTTTAACTTATTTTTCTTTCCTTATCTAAGTAGACTTTTTCATCTTTAATGTGAACTAAGTTAATAAAGGAAATGAAGTTTTCAGACATCCTGAGACAGAGGTCCAGGAAAGACATTAAAATAGTCTATGGAAAGCTTGGTAGCACTGAAAGAAAGAGATAAGCGATTATATGCCAAAATGGCTTTGGGGGTCAATTGTATAAGCTGTTCCCAGCCTCCTGGGGGCATTTCTTCACACTTTCCATGAGATAAAATAGGATCATACATGCCTTTTCAGATAAGAAAATGGAGGCACTGACATTGAATGGCTTATTCAAGGTCATACACATAATCACCAGAGGTCATCAGGTAAAGAAGGACTAGATGGCCACTGCTTTGGAATTGTTAAAGAAAAGATTGTTTGTTTTTCTGCTATTCCTTGGATTGCTTAGCTTTTGAGGACCCTTTCCACGCAGATTCTGGTCCTATCCCTTAGCATAGTGCCTGGATAGGAGACACTTAATAAATGTCTTTTGAGAGACCAATGGAAACCTTGGGTATATTGCTAACAATTTCCCCATCTCAATAATGAGGGCAATAGATGGGATGACGTCTAAGTTTCCATTCCCATTCTAAATCTTAGCTCAAGACCTTAAACAGAGGTAGAATTGGAATGAAAGGTCTGCCAAACTTCAAGAGTCCTTTTATAACAATAATGTCTTTTTAATATTTCGATAGGATTATTATTTATTTTAAAAACATGCTAATAATAGTTCTGCTATTATCAGCAGAAGAAGTAAGTAGAGTAGATATAGAATTAGAATTATAAACAGGAAGAACAAGATTCAGGTCTCACTGTAGATACATACTGACTAGGCAAGTAGGTGACTCTGTAGTTAAGAGCACTGGACTTAGAGTTAGGAAGATCTGAACTCAAACCCAGCCTCATATACTACTAGCCGTGTGAGCCAGGATAAGTTATTTAACCTCGGTATGTGTCAGTTTGCTCATCTAAAAAACTGCTATAATATAATAGCATCTACTTCTTAAGGTACTTACAAGGATCAAATGAGATTTGTAAGACATCTGAAATGTTTAAAGGCCGTATATGAATATTAATTATTATTATTGTGGTGATGGTGGTTGTTGTTGTTTTCACTTAACCACTGAGTACTCTGATATTATAAATAGCAAAGAGAGTGCCAGCCTGCATTGATAGAGGAAGTTTAATGATCCAGAATTTCTTTATCTAAATGAAATTACAAGTCTCATCCATGTTCCCATTTTTAGCAAAAGCTTATTAATGGTGTGCGGTTATAAAGAATGAAAATTAAAAAAAATTAAAACAACCAATTTTAAAAGAAGGGAGAAAACAATGTCATACTGATCATGTCAAATGAAATATTCCATTTTGAAGTTAATTTATAAAAATTCAGAAAAACAAAAACAAAATCATTGTTGTGTGGGTCAAAAGAGGAGGTCCAATTTCCAAATGGAGGAAGAATTACTGGAATAGCAAGAGCCTTCATGGCAAGAGAAATACCAAAGGAAAGATATATTTTCTGGAAAGCACTCCTGGGCACAACTATAGATGTGTGTATATTTACCTAATAGGAGAAAATGCTTTCAATCTTCTCAACATTTTCAAACTCTTTGGACTAGCTTTATGAGTTATAGCAATGGTAAGTTTTATGAGTTTATAAATCTCATGAAAAGACACTGCATACTAAAAAGGGATTGAAAGTTCATTCATCTAGACTACTGTGCCCCATGGAGATACAAGGTCAAGTAAGTGCAACCAAAGCCTTCAGTGTGAATCTTCATGGGGAAGTGGAAAAAACAGATTTAGAGTCTAAGTTCTAGGGTTGGAGTCCTCTTTGTCCCACCAACTGGTTTTATGATTTGGGGCAAGTCCTTTTATCTCTTTGATCATTATTCTCCTCATCTCTGGAATGGGGATAATAATACCTAGTTGGATTCTGAGAATTAAAATAAGACCAGCATATACAACTGCATAAATGCAAACATCTTAATGAAAGGGAATTGCTGTATTCAACATGGTGATCCAAAGCATCTGTGACCTCATCACTGTGTGTACTCCCTTTAAGGATAAAAGTCACAACCCTTACATTCCTTCCCATGAGGCATAAGACCTAAACACATCTTCCTGCAAATTTATCAAGGGTGAACCTGCTTTTAGATCTCTGGGGATTATATACATAATAGGGGTTCACTCACACTACACATTAGTCATTACTTGCATTTACTATGTGACTTAATGCCCTTTTCATTCTAGTCAGGCATATCATTCATGACTTCCTTTATGCCATTTTCTCTTTATATTTTATTGTTGCCTCCATATACCCACGGTGACTATCTCCCCTTTCTTTTGGGTGAGTTTCAATATTAAATCTTAAGGAATTTTAATGAAGTTCTATGACATGTAGACATAAAACATTATTTTAAAATGATATTAAAACAATTGACATTTTTCAGGAAGGAATTTAAGCTTATTGATAGAACTGTGCTTTTTCCCAAAAGGAAACTGAAAAGCAATTGAGAAGAAGTTAGGTTTAGACCAAAATCTCATACGGTATATAACAATAAGCTCCCCCAGGATACATGGCTTAGATAGAAAATGTTATATCATAAACAAGTGTGAGGGGGCAGCTGGTTGTCTTGGTGGATTGAGAGCCAGACCTAGAGACTGAAGGTCCTGGGTTCAAATCAGACCTCAAACACTTCCTAGCTGTGTGACCCTGGGCAAGTCACTTAATCCCCATTGCCTCTTAATGCACTTCTGCTTTGGAACCAACATATAGTATTGATTCTAAGATAGAAAGTAAAGGCTTTTAAAAATTAAACATTTAAAATCCAACGAGAAGAGAAAGGAGGTAGCTTTCACAACTATAGATAAATGCAATTAGTAGATAGGAAACCTTTAAATGAGAAAACATTTGTGTAGTCAGTTTTCCTGAAGTCTTGATATTCAAGATTTTCTCTTTCTGATGTAGTAGACTCATAAAGTGACAAAACTAAAAATTATTGCTGTTGGAGGCCCTGTGGAGGGACAATGATGCACTGTTGACAGAGTCTTAGATTGGTTCAGTCATCCTGGAAAGCATTTTGTAATTACCCACAAGTCACTAAATTGTATATACATTTCCCCCAGAGACAGTGCTGCTAGGTACCTATCCAGAAGAGAGCAAAAACAGAGGGAATAGACCCCTCTGCACAAAAAAATAATAGCATTTCTTTTGGTTCCAGGGGAAAGTAGAAACAATATTCATTGATTGTGGAATGGCTGAAAAATTATGGTGTATGAAATTTGGTAAAATATCATTGTGACATAGTAAACAATGAAAAAATGGATTCAGAGAAGCCTAATAAGACTTATATGAAATGATGAAAAGTAAAGTGAACAGAACTAGGATACACAAATTACATAATGATTGTATGTAAGTTTAAAAAGAAAGAAAGAAAAAAAAACTTGGAAGCCTTAAGATCTCTGATCAATGCAATGATGAATTGTGACTCCAAAAGACTAAAGATGAAGGCGCTCTCCACTTCCTGGCAGAAAGGTTGAGAGACAATGGGCACCAAAAGTATACTTTTCCCACAATTGGAAAATGGGCGAATTAGTTTTGGTTTACTAAATTAAGTTGTTCCTGGGGAGAACTTGTTCCCCTCAGAGGAGATTTGTGTGTGAGGAATGTATGAAGGGAGTATGGAGTGACAGTGATATCAGAGAAAAAAAAAGCATATCATTTAAATATATAACATACACAAAAGAGATAATAAAGGGGTTCATCAAGCAGGGCAATAGTGGTACTACAATGATCAAGTTACTATACAGTATAAAAATAAGCTATCAGAAGCACATAGGAACTGCAGCCACTATCGTAACTCATATTCACACTGGCCTGTTGGGTCACTAGAGGAAGAATATGGCGTCTCCCATCAGACTTATGGGGGACTTGGAAGGGATGGAGCATGATTGTTATTTAGTATTAAAGCTTAGAAGTCCACACTGGTATGCTAACTAACCCTAGATATCCATTAGCCAGCCATATTTATTTAGCTTTTAGAACTGTGTATTTACTAAGTGGGTAGAGAGAGAGTTGGTACAAAACTTCCCCTCCCAATGGGGAACACTAGGCTACTGACTGCAGTTGTTGTGGTCCTTGCTTAGAGTTTTACCACCTTCCGTGTTTTTGACTGGATGTGTAACTTCACAGTTAAGGTGAGGAACATTTTTTCACCTTTGCATAGAGGTACTTTCTCTGCAACTGATTAGCTTAGGAAGTTTCCTGGGAACTAAAAGGTGAAGTAACTTACCCAGCATTGCACAGTGAATCTGTGTCAAAGACAAGATTTGAATTCAAGTCATCCAGACTCCAAGGCCAGCTCTTCATCCACTATCCTATGCTGCCTCTCACTTTCTTTTTCAACCTTCTAAAAGCATCTCACATCTCCCTGAAGTTGAAGATCTTGTATAATACTTATTCTAGATATGCTACTGTTCTAGACACACAAATACTTACAAAATTGTATAGATTACATGAGATCTCCTTCATTGTTGCTAGGCAATGTGGTAACAAAGAGGACAAATTGTGGGGTCTGGAGTCAGAACGACCTAAGTTCAAATATGGCCTTAGAAACTTCCTAGCTGTGTGACCCTAAGCAAGTTACTCTGCCTCAGTTTCCTCAACTATAAAATTAATAACATAAGAACACCTACTTCATAGGATTGTTGTGAGAATCAAATTAGTAAAGCACTTGGCACAATGTCTGGCATATAGTAGGTGCTTAATACACGTGTTGTTTCCTTTATTTCCCTAGACTAGACCTGTTCTAATGTACGATGGAGGATGTTAAAAATGCAAATGTTTTGAATGGAAGCATTTTGATAGAGAAGCAGGAGTTAGGAAAATATAAGTATACCAACCTAATATATCTAAGAAACCAACCTAATGATAACTAATATGCTACAAATTAAGCTGTGTATATATTTTCATAAGAGGAGGATGGATCTTCAGAAACTCACATGTGCTAGTTTTTTATAAAATTCTATAATTAAGGTTCATAAGCATGCTGGAGATATTATTATTCGGCTTGTTGCTAAGGCAACCATATGTAGTATGTTTAAAAATGTCATGTCCCCCTTCCCCCATAGAGAGTAAAGGAAAGCTTACTTAAAAACCAATTTTGAAAGGAACAACCTGGCTTTTCTAAAGAGCTGGGCTTTCATTTCATCTTGTCAAAATGTATTCATTCAAAAAAAAGAGAGAGTGAAGAGTGAGAACTAGGAAAAGACAGAGTTTTTCATCAATTCATTCATTGCTGCTTTTGAAGGATAGCTTGTTAATTCTCCTGTGTTTGTGGGATTCAGGGTTTTATTGTGCTGTATTTTGTTTTATTTTCTTTTAAATCAAATAAGCAACCCATTGTCCAGGCTACAACTTTACAGGATTGATTAGACCCTCCTCTTTCGAGTAAACAAAAATACAGTTTGCTTGTTATTTTTGTGACATAATAGGTGCATCTGTTTGGAAATCACGAACAATATTTCTAATCACATTGGAAGCAGTTGCCAAACTTCAAGCAGGTAACCAAGCAACCAGAACAGAAACTGTCTTTCATTCATTCTTGCCACCTTTATCTCGAAGCAGTGGAAAAACAAGAGCAAGAACACAAAAAGTATGCTTTCATCACAATATTGGAAATACATGGAGTTTGTTTAGTCCTGTAAATCTCACAAAGTATTTTACAAATTGTCTTATTTGTGCCTTAAAATGCTATGAGGTGGCTACTTTAAGTAGTATTATGCCCATTTCATAGATTAGGAAACAGGTTTAGAGAGATATAGTGGTTTCTCAGGGTCACTGATCTGTAAGTGCTATGGGTAGAATTTGAATGTAGGGATTTCTGAGTTCAGATTCAACTCTCTCCTCAACGTTTAGCTACTTTCTCTACCTAGGAGTGACAACAAGGTTTCTGTAAAGGAAAATAAAGTATGA
The DNA here is from genome assembly GCF_027887165.1 of Monodelphis domestica. Lineage (NCBI taxonomy): Eukaryota > Metazoa > Chordata > Mammalia > Didelphimorphia > Didelphidae > Monodelphis > Monodelphis domestica. Next base: position 11,479,835 of record NC_077235.1, on the reverse strand, counting down.
ATGATCAATCAGAGTTTGGGGGTGGGTATAGAGTCAACATAATGCAGACAAAGGGGAATTAAAGAGATCATCTATTTCAACTGACAATACTGGGTTAGGAATTGGAAGGTTTGGGCTTGAAACCCAGCTCCGCAACATTTTTTTTAAACCAGTGTGATGACCTTTGACTTTCCCTCTCAAAGCTTTCATCTGCAAAATGAGGGGACTGGATGAAATGACCTTTAAGATCTCATTTCTAGCTCTAACTCGATGATCCTAAAATCATAATGTTCTATAACAAAGTTCATTTAGGTTTCTACACATCTTTACAAAATCACCTTTGAGAAACCAAAAAGACATTTATAAAATCATTAAGTTTCCAGAATCCCTGACTCAATTCTATCATTTAATATGAGAAGAAAATGAGAAACAGAAGGGAGAAAGGGTTTGCCCAGAGTCACATGGTGAGCTGTCTACATGGAAGACTGAGAACTACAAACCAGGCTGTGTAGTCCCAAGTTGAAGGTCTTCTCCTTGGCATTAATCTGCTTTTCCCTGGGTATGGGCAACAGCGAGATATAGATGGTCTCCAGGGTTCAGTGCCAAGTAAACATTGGAATATATAACTCTGGATATAATGTCTTAGTTGCTATTTTTATTCAAATGTGTCCATCTATTCAACCCCATGGACAATAGCATTCCAGGCCTTTCTATCTTCCACAATCTGTCCAGACTCTTGTTCATTGCTTCCAAGGCACTATGAATCCATCTCATGCTGCATGGTCCTTTTCTTCTTTTGCCTTTAATCTTTGCCCACATCAGGGTCTTTTACAATGAGTCCTGTCTTCTCATCATGTGGCTAAAGTGTTCAAGTTTCAACATTAGTTTTTGAACTTCCAGCAAATAATCTAAATTAATTTTTAAAGTATTGACTGATTTGATCTTCTTGTTGTTGTGAAGATAGAATTAACTCTCCCTTTGTCTATTTTTAGTTAATTAAATAGAGAACTTGAAGTACCCTTCTTTAGCACCGAGCTAACCATTAAGTAAGACAATTCATAAGTCGTTTACTAGCTCACCCCTCCAAAGGCCACAAGAACTGTTATCCCCACAATGGGAAGTTGTGACAAGGAAATCACTTTAAAAGACTGATATATATTAATTTAAGGTCGCCAAGGAATTCAGCTATGTAATTCCTAAATGAAACTCAAGTCAGCAGTCAACCTTTTATGGAGTTTTTAATTACAAACAGGAGGAAGAAAGGTATGAGAGAGAGAGAGAGAGAGAGAGAGAGAGAGAGAGAGAGAGAGAGAGAGAGAGAGAGAGAGAGAGAGAGAGAGAGAGAGAAGGGAATAGGGCTTAAATACCCCCTCTGTTTAGGCTGGGCCAAAAGGCCCAAGCCCTTAGATAGCTGAGGCAAAGAAAAGAGATCAGTCCCTATCACTCACGTGACCAAAATGGAGAAACAGTCTCAAGGGGCCTCCACCTCCAGCTTCCTTCAGAGCAAGCTTCTCAGAGCACAACCTCTCAGAGCAAAACCTCTCCCCCCAACCAACCAACAACCCTAGTCCTCAGACCCAGCTATCTTTAAGGAAACCATCCAAGTTCCCTCCCCTCAGTTCTCACATCTACCAATCACTGTCCATGTCTTCCCTGTGCCAATGGTGGTTCTAGCTTAACCCAGGACCACGCAGAGATCTGTGGCTTTGCACATGTCTGTTGAAGGTCATATTCTCAAATAATTAAATTTTGATCTATGCTGCAGCCCTTCCTAAATCCTGTTAGGACTGAGTAGGGTGGAGATTGTATCAATTCTAAAATCAATCATGACTCAAAGAACTTCTTGTTCTATGCTTAAGCATAGGTCAAAGCCCTTTCCATTGTTTAGCAAAAGGTTTCTTTCCTAAAGTAATCTTAAGTAGGGAGGAGAAGGACCCTCGGGGTTCACATTCCAATAGACTATCAGTAGGAAATTTTTCAAGTATGAAATTTCCCAATGGGGAAATTTCCAACATTTATAAGTCTAAGAAATTTTAAGGTTTACAAAGTGCTAGCCAATTTTGGAGGTTCCTGTGAAGTGGAGGACCAACAGGAAATGATGTTGAAAAAACTACTTGAAGAAGGTCAGCCAGAGCGTTCTGGGATTCTCTCTCTGCTCAGTAAGCGGGACTGGAGGAAGACTCTTGGAATCGTCCTATACTCGTCATTAGCTGGAGTATTCTGTACTGGAGAGGCTTGCTATAGGTGAGTGACCAGAGCTGAAGAAAGAGGCTTTCAGTGGTGGATTTATGCCTGAAGACACCTCCAGGACTTCCACATGGAGACTGGGACTTGAGGGAGTCCCTGCCCAGGGGCTGAACTGGACTTCACCAGATCAACACTTAGGCTGGTAGGCTAGACAAGGCTCTGTCTCCTTCCTACATGTCCCACTTCCAATATCTCTACCTTGTTGTAAATAAAAGCTACTAACAGTCACTTTTGAATTAAGGGCCAATATTTTATAAATGGTGACCACAATCTCACTTTTATAACTCTCATATTGAGTTAAACCTAATTTTAAATCTTACAATGTCTAAGGAACTCTCAAAAGTCTTCTCTAGTACCACAATTCTAAAGTGCTGATTCTGGGTACTCAGCGTTCCTTATAGTCCAATTGTACAGCCATACATTGCTAGTAGAAAAACCATAGCTTTGTCTATAGAAACCATTGTCAGCAAAGTGATACCTCTGGTTTTTAGTACGCTGTCCAGATATGCCATAGCATTTCTTTCAAAGTAGAAAGAATGTTCTAATTTCATAACTATAGTTGCCAAATGCAGTGATATCTGAACACAAGTATATAAAATAATGCCTAGGGCCCTCTTATTTCACAGAGGACTCTATGCTATTCTGGGTAGTAAAAGGTCAAACCCACAGCAGAAAGCCTTCCCAGAATGTGCCAATGAACAAAGAGAAGAAGACATTGTTGAAATTTACAGGATTGCAGAGTCGGAAGGATATTCAAAAGCCATCTAATCCAGCCTGGATCTCATTTTCAATGGACCTAACAAGTGGGCATCTGGCCCTCATTTTAAAGATCTCCAGAGTGAATAAAAGCCTACTACCTCCAGAGGCAGCCCATTCCAATTTTGAATAATCCTAATTATTAGAACATCTCTTCTCATGTACCAACCCTAATTCTACCTTTCTACAATTTCTACTCATTGTTCCTCCTTCTGCCTTCTGGGGACAAGTCGTTGACAGAAATTCCTTTCCTATATCTCTCTTTTAAGTAATTAAAAGGCAAAAGGCCAGGATCAAGTCTTCTCTTACGTTTATATTTTTCTACAGGAAACATGCCCAACTAATACTTAAATAGCATTATTTTGAACTCTTCAAGATCCTGGTTACTTTCTTCTGGCCACTCTCCAACCTATCAAAGCCCTCTATAAAATGTGGAAGCCAGATTTGAACATGATAATTTAGAACTTTTTGGACCAGAGAAAAACTTAGCAGTGTTATCATACTCCTAGACCTGGACATTATGCCTCTCAATGTCACCTAAGATAATATCAGGGAAACATTGCACCCTGGTGGCTCATATCAAATTTGTAGTGCAATATAGGAATAAAAGGTAATAAATGCACTTAGAAAGGAAAAAGGAAACCATAAACCTAAACACAATCGTATGATGATAGGACTATTTATCAGCTCTGACTCAGGAAATTTTCCTGGAAAATATTTTTGACTGTTCAGTGAGGCCTACTGGTTCAGAGAAAAGAATATGCGATCTGGAGTCAGAGTGTATGGGTTCACATTTCAAAACTTAACTATGCACAGAACAAGTCACTTCACACCATTGGATCTCAATTTCTTCCTCTATAAAATGAGAGACTTGAACTTGAACTTGCCTTTTGACTAGGAATCTATGATTCTGTCAATCAATCAATACACACTAATTAAGCACCTTTGTGTCAGGTAATTACACTAAAAGCTAGAGAAACAAAGACAAAGGCTAGACAGTTACTGCTCTTAAAGAGCTTATATTCTAATAGTAGAGAAAACATGCATGTATAAATGCATATTTAAGACAATTACAAGATAACATCAAGGTAGAAAGGACCAGCAACTGGGGAGATCATGCTTGAGCTGAATCTTGAAAGAAACTTGGGATTTCCAAAGACTCTAGGCAGGGAGATATGCCAGAGTAAAGGCAGAGAGATAAGAGATGGAGTGTTGTGTGTAAGGACTGGAAGAAGATCATTTTTCTTACTCTAAGACTCTAAGAGGAGTAGTAATGTGTAATAAAACTGGAAGACTGAGGCAAGACTGTAAAGGGCTTTAAATGCACAAAACAACTAGTTTATATTTGCTCTTGGAGTTGAAAGGAAGCTATTAGAATTAACAGAGAGAGGGAGAGAAAGAGGGAGGGGGGAGAGAGAAATAGAGAGAGAAGTGGATGACATGGTCAGGTCAGTGCTTTGGTAAAAACACTTGTATGGATTTGCTCTAGGAGGATAGTTTGGAAGTATAGAAGAGACTAGGGGCAAGGAGAGCAGTCAAGAGAGCACTGCCATGCATAAGGAAAGAGGAGATATGGGTCTTAACCTGGGAGGTAAAGAGAAGGGGAATTGATGTGAGAGATGTAACGGAGACATATAACAAGACTGGGCAACTAAAAACACCGATTTTCACACCTGTGTGGCAGAAATGTGATGGTAACCTTTATATAAACAGAGAATTTTTAAAATGGGCTAAGTTTGGGAAGAAAAATAATGAGCCTTGTTTTGGACATGTGGAGCTTTAGATACCTATGGGATATCTAGTTCAAAATGTCTAATAGAGTTGGTGACATGGGAATGAAACTCAAGGAAGAGATTAGAGATGATTACAGATATGTCAAAGTTATTTTCAATGAATTTATTATTTAAGTCATAAGAATTTATGAGGACATCAAGTGAAAAAATATAGAGACAGAAAAGAAAGGTCTCAATGCAGAGCTTTGAAGGATAACCTCAGTTAGTAGATTTTGATGATGATTCAGCAAAGGGGATTGTGACAGGATGGGCAGACAAATAAAAGGAAAACCAGGAGAGAATAGTGTAATGGAAATTTGGAAAGGCAAAAGTATCCAGGAAAAAAAGAGTGATCAGTAGTGCTTGTCCACGGCTGTGCTAAGGTCAAGAAGGACAAAGATTAATAAAAGAGCATTAGATTTGCAATCAAGAGTTTTTGGATACTTTCTGGGTCATGTGATTAATAATATGGAGAACCAGATGATTTCTCCAGTTCCCCATTAACTACAAAAAGAGGAAATATTAGCCAAGGACAAACAATCATAACTGAATCCACAGGACAAGAAAGCAAGAATCACAAGATAAAAGCCTTATGAACGAATATTGGAGAACACCAACCTCCATGCTCCAGTAGGATGTACAAACCAGCCTAGTAGATTGGTCTGAGGGCTCCACCAGTGTGCTTCATCCCTCATCATCATGTTTTAACAAGCAGCGGATACTAACTCTTTCCAGATACATAATAGGGGTGAAAGGGGCAAGATTGGAGGCAGAAGAAAAACAAAAGGTAATAATGTAAAGAATATAAACTAAAAAAGCAAAAGGCATTGCTATTGATGACAGGATGACTACATATAAATTAAAGATAACAGGCAACCCAGAAGAACATAACAAATCAAAAAAACCTAAATGTTACAATGTAGAGGAAAATTATAAGAACACTGCTGAGAAATCTGGATCCAGAAAATAAGCATCAACAGAAAGAATCCATAGATTACCTCCATAAGGAACCCTATACTTCAATCTTCAAGATATATAGTGGTTAAATTTAATAATTCCAATGATAAACAAAAAAAATTAGCAAGAATCCAGGAGAAAGACATTGAAATATAAAGGAAAAGAAATTAGAATAATACAGGATGCTTCTGAAACTAAGAACAGAATATATTCAACAAAGGAAGAATTCAAGATGAAATCCAAAATGACATGCCCTGCAAATCTGAGCATAATTATCAATGAAAAGATGAATTTTCAGTAAAATATATTTTAGAACTTTTCTGCAAAAAAATTTATGAGAACATTATTCTATTTCTAAATACTCTAAGAAAGAGAAGCACAAAGATAATAAATACAAGGAAAGAATATGTAATTAAATAAATCACTCCATCCCCACAGAAGATCAAAAGGAAAAAAATACCGAGAGAAAATTTCCTATCAGGTTAAATAACAGCAATAATAACACAAATGAAGGAACATTAAGAGTTAAACTACACTAAAATTTATCTAAAGTGAAAAGTTTAAAGAAATAGGAGAAGTAATAGATGAGGAACAGGCCTGAAACACTGGACCAAAGATTACAACTCAACCTACACATGAATCAAAATGTTTTGAGGGGCCAAAATTACTAAATTGAAGGGTATTTAAAATGGGAAAGGGGAGGTGGAGGACAGAGGTTGGTAAGGAATACCCTAATCAAGTTCATGGGTGAATAATTAAGAGGAGATAATTCCTAATGTCCCCCTTAAAGAAGAGGGATTATAGGAGAATGAGAGAGTCTCAAAGAAAAGGACTGAAATAGGGAGAAAGCAAGGGTCAGGTTTCAAACAAAAGAGAGAAGATCTCATTGAAGAATTCTAATGGGGGAAGAGACATATTATAAAACAGAAGATTCAAACTTATTAAGGGTCTGATTTGCAGGGGTTTGGTACACAGGGATACTAGTTCCTCCAAGAGATTATTAGTATGCTGCCTTGAACAGCATTCTGCTTAACTAGAAGTAAAATAAAATTTCCTTGGGGAACTTTAAGAAAGATTGTAGGACATGGACCCTGAAAGGTTACCCTATAAATAGCAAAATAGCAAAAGAGAAATAAATTCTCATGGGTAGAGCATGGAGGAAATTTGGATGACATGATATGGCATATAGCGGTATTTCTGCAATGCGATAATATATTTATCCTTATTATTTTCTTAATAAATAGTTACTGTGGCATTCATCATTCAGTCATTTCAGTTGTTTCTGACTCTTCACAGCCCCTTGTGGGGTTTTCTAGGAGAAAGATACTGAAGTGGTTTGCAATTTCCTTCTCCTGATCATTTTACAGATGAAGAAACTGAGGCAAACAGTGGTAAGAGACTTGCCCAGGTTCATGCAGTAAATTAGTTCAGATCTGAACTCAGGAAGAAGAGTCATTCTGACTCCAGGCCCAGAATTTTATCCTCTTCCATCACCTAGCTGCCCAAAGAATGGCATATAAGGGAAGGTAGCAAGAAAACAAGATGTACAAGGAAAATAACAGAAATTTATCAGAAGAGGAAACTCAAATGTGATACTTGAGAAGGTTTAACAGGATGAGGAAACAAGAGGCTAAAGAAAGAAGTAATAAATATACAGATACTGAATCAAAGAATAAAATGTCAAGATGGAAAGGGAGAAGAATTAAAAAAGAGAACAGAAAGGACTCTTTTTTAAAGAAAAAAATACATAAACCTAATTAATGGAGAGGGGGAGAGGAAGGGAGATTCTGTATTAATAACTTAATAGGAGTGGAAAAGGAGGAAATGAAAGAAGCAATTAGAACACTAAATAAAAGAAAGAAAAAAGTTAAGTTAAAAAAATCTCAAAAGTAGATCAAGAACTGAAAGACTGGGAGGGGTGGTAGTGCAAAGGAAGCAATGGGGGAATTATAGATGGAAGTAAGAGAGATTGTAGAAATAGGATTGATCTAAAGTAGATTACACAAAATTAATCATAAGGGTAAAAAACTGAATGAAACAAAATAAACTCCTAATATAGGAAAAATAATAAAAGTGAGGAAATATAAACATAATCCATAACTAAATGTAAATGGATTTTTAAAATCTGACATAATGAAATAGTGATAGATTGAATATTAAAATAAAAACTCACAATCTGGTGTTTACAAGAAAGATGACTAACAAGCAAAGACATTCATAGAATAAATATAACAAGGTGAAAATAATTACACTTCATCAGGTAAATTCCCCCAAAACAAAGCAGGAGCTAGATCCATGCTATAAAACAAAGCAAAAATGAAAATTTAGATTATTAAGATAAACAAATTACATGCTTAAAGTAATTAATGAAAACCAAAAAAATCAATATTAAATTTATATGCTCCAAATTCCAGCATGTCTCAGTCTGTAAAGGAAAAATTATCTAAACAGGAAAAAAATGTAAATACTAGCACAATAATATGAGAGACTTGAGTGGTCTTCTATTTGCAAATAAATGTAAAAGAGAAAAAATATTATGTACATCTTTACAGACCAAAATATGACAAAATTAGTAAAGCAATTCAAGGAGTTCAAGCAAAATATCTAAATGGAAACTTAATGAAATATTGAATTGTGGGGTCAAAGAAAAAAATCACAGAAGCAGTAATAATTATATGAAAGACAATAATAGTAACAAAAAAACAAACCAAAATTTCTAGTTTGCAGCTAAAGCAGTCATTAGAAGCAAGAGTCCAAAAACATTCATTAGCAAAACAAAAAATAACAAAACTAAAAACGAGAAACTCAACAGACACAGAGACCCAAGCACAAACAGCAGAAATCTTGGGAACTAGTGAAAAATGTAGATAAATTTACATACAAATGATAAAAAAGCTGATTTTAAAAGAATATTCAATTAGTTAATAAACGTTTGTTGATAAACATTTAGAAAAATTAAGAAAAGGGCAGAAAATCAAATCAACAAAATAAAAGAATGAATGAGCTAAAATCAGAACATAAGCAGAGAAAATTTTAAAATATGTATGAGAACCTTTCATCCATAGCTTTGTGCTAGCAAAATCGAAAACAAAATATAGAGGATAATCTTCAAAAAATAAAAAATAGTGAAAGTAACATTAGACAGATCAGAATACTTAAATGATCCAGTCACCTAAGAATAAATCAAAATAGCTGCAATACGAATTACCTGGGGGAAGACAGGAGACAGAACCCAGTTCTGATGAGAATTCTAACAACCTTTTAAAGAACAATGAATACCTTAATGCCAATACTATATAAATTATTCCCAATAACTGAGAAAGAAATCACCCTACTAGGGATACTCCTTTTGTGAGACAAATAAGGCAATAATCCCAAAACCAGGAAAGGACAAAGCATAGAAGGAAAACTATAGACCAATGTCAATAAGGAATATGGATTTTAAAATATAAATTCAATCCTGTCAAGCAAATTATAGCAATTCATCCAAGAAATTATTTACTATAACCAAGTTGGATTTATACCAGTGATGCAAAGGTGGTTCAAGATGAAGAAAACAATCAATATAGTTAATCATATTCAAAACAAAATCAGTCAGAATCATATAATTTTTTTCTAGATGCAGAAAAAGTACAACACATTTATTTATGCTAAAACAAACCAGCAAACCTATAATCACAGGCACAATTGGTTGAGGAAACGAGGCTAAAGAAGGAAGAAACAAATATACAGATAGTGAATCAAGGAATAAAATGCCAGGATAGAAAACATGATCGAAAGCATTTATCTAAAACCAAAAGTAAGCATTACATGCCAGTGGTATACACTACAAAATTCTTCCATAATACTTAGAATACAATTACTTAGGGCTCACCTATGTAACCAGATGCTATGCTAGTATGCCAAGAGAACTTGGATTCTACTGGTCATCAAGAATGTATTAAGCTCCTATTTTGTGACAACCACTGGGGGAAGAACATAGAACAAAGGGAAGATTGTGACTAAGAAGAGAGATTTCAAAAGTTATTGGCCCTAGAGCCATCTCAGAGTAGAATATCTGGGCTGAAGCAAGTCTCAAACAGAGAACTGCACTTTCTTTCCAGAAGCTTATTTATCCAGAAACACTACGATTTGCTGTCCCATTACCCACATCTCCAGCAACTTAAATTTTTCCTCATTTACAAAGAAGGCATAGGTTCACCAGAGACAGGTATCAATGAAAAGATTAGGTAGAATGGTCAGTCTCTGACTATGTGTCAGGGATTTTCCTAACTGGGTGCTCAGGGCCATTGTGACTGAATTTAGAAGTTTTCATTGAAATACACTTCCTAAAGCTAAAGAAGAAGATATCAAGTGGACCTCAGGAAATATTAAATTCCTTGGTTTAAAACAAGCTAATTAGTGTACCAGGACTTATAAAAGCATATAAGACAGACCTCACACTTAAGGAACTTACATTTTAATGAGAGAGGACATACTATAAAGGGAAATGAGAAATCAGAAACAGGAGAAGAGCACCCATTCAGGGTCACAGAGCAATCAATCAATCAATCAATCAATCAATCAGCATCTATTAAGTACCTACTACATGCCAGGCACTATGCCAAAACAGAAACTACACTGATATTTACTGTCAAGGGTCAGTGAGTCAAATTTTCTGCCTCATTCTGTAAGGCCATGAGTTAAGAATTTTATTTTGTTTTCTGATAAAGTTTTGCTATATTTAAAATGTAAAAATATTCTTAGCTCACGAGCTGTATAAAAATAGGTCAGAGACCAATCTGACCTCTGTTCAATGCTTTCTTAAAACAATGAAAATCATCTATCGACAAAGTTGCTGACATCAAAGATAGGAGAGAATTTAAAATTGTGAGTTCTAGGACTGAAAAGATATAGGAGGAAGTAGAATGGTCTGGAAAAAGGAAAGAATAAGGCTATTTATGATAAGAGAGAGTTGTGCATATATTAGAGTATCAAGAGTTACTTAGGGGGAGGGAGGGAGGTTTTTCAAAAAGTGAGTCTTCTATTTTTCATAATAACTACATTTCCTTAAATTTATATTTTGAAAAATGAGCATGTATCTCCATGTATGTGTGTAGTTACTTGGTAAACAAGGAAATGAATAATCATTAAAAATCAGTGTGTTCATATGTAATATTGAAAAAGATATTTGTGGATTTTTTTAATTCTCTGGATTTGTGGATATTTCTTGTCCAGCTTATTTCTGAAGTTCATATATGTATTTCTGATGGCATTCAGTTGATATTTTTCTTCTTTTTTTGAAATTATGACATGTTAAGAAAAATGAAATGCAATGCACTTCTATAAGAATCTCTAATATTCAGATACTCAGAAATAGGAATCTTGACTCCTTTGGGTTTTTTTTATCATTTCTATCATCTAACCTTCTTTGCCTAGCCAGTGTTAACCACAAATTACCCACAAAACACTTCTTACCAGTTGTAAGCAGCCTTGAGGCATGGTCCATTATTCATTCTGAAAAGCTACTGTAAAAAAACACAAACTGGGATTTGGTTGCCATCCAAATGGCTGGAAGTAAATAATTAAATAAACAGTCTCTGGAGAAAATGAAGGGTTTTTTTTTTATCCTTTGGGGGTAAGCAAGAAAGGACGAAGGGACAATGAGAACTGTGTAAGGTAGGCGGTTAGTATTTGCTTACTTCAGACACACAGCAAAATCTCCCCTAGGTATTTCATACCATTTGTATTTTCCACACACCCATTCTAATTATTTCAAGAGAACATAATGAATTTGAGAAATTTTCTAGCTTTCAAAAATAAAAACAACAACAAGATAGTCTAACATAATTGTTCAAGCTTGGTTTTCCCTCAGCTCACAGAGCCTTCAAATATTCCAATTACAAGCTATAGAAAATTCTAATAGAATTGTCGAATTTCACTTAGTCTGTTTTTAAACCACCTTCTAATCTGCTACTCTGTATGCTCTGCAAAAGCAGCCTGGAAGCCCATAAATTAATATTTGAGATGTTTAGTAGACTGCTCTGTTGCAGCCCTTATATCTTTGAGGATACAATATACAGTAAGACTTTCTATGTGGAATAAACAGTCTTTGCAGTAGATAATTTCCAAGCTCTAGTGCCTTAGTCCTTTACAGAGAGCAGTAAATTTTAGGAGATTGTAATCTCCTTCATACTTTGACTTTTAGAATGCCTAACAACTTTCTACAACTACAAATCATTACAGAAATGGAATAAAATCATAGTTTGTACAATACAATGCCTGCCTCTTTCAGCAAAAGAAAAAAATTCTCTTTCTAAGTTCACCATAAATGCGTGTCTGCCAAATATTCCTTAACTTAGTGTAGTATGTAGAACTTTACAGTATTAATTCACTTGGCCCTTACGATAATCATGTTTTAATACAAGTTGATTGAAAAGAATATATTGTCTACTACAAAAGATTCATTGGCTTTCTTAAAAGCATTTACAGCAACATACTAAAAGGTATATTAAAAATAAAAAAGGGATTTATTCTAACTGTAAATCACCTTGTTAATAAGATTTCAAAACCTTATATAAAGAGTCATATCAAAAAGCTTTTTCTCAGCATTAAGGAAAACACAGGTATCCCCAGCACACCTTTTAGTTAATTCCACATTGAAAGAACCATTGTGGATGCAAAGAAAATCCAGTATTATAATTATTACAACTCTAACCTGAAAACTCCTACGTCTATTCTCTTCTTTTTTCCCCATCTCTATCACAGAGATATAGGACAGATTCTTAAGGTTCTTCCACTGAAATATAGGATTTCATTATTTCAGTAAAAGGACAAAATTGACCATCAGTTTCCAAGAATCAAGTGATTTAGAAAGGGGAAAAGAGAATATTGAAGTGAAATTAATACAAAATGTAGGCACTAATATTTCTTCCTGACCACTCTTCTTGAACCTTACAAGCATTTTCTTCACCTTTTTTGTATCAGCACCAGTATTTACCACTGTACCTGGCACACAAGGAGTGCTTAACTGCTTGTTGACTTGATTCCTCATGGGAAAAGACTCTATCTGAAAAATCACTGAATGCATTCTCTACAGATTCACAATCAACATGGTTTCAGGAATATCAGGTTGGAAGCATTTTTAAAGCAAAAACAATAATATTGTTACAATCTGATAAAGCCGTTACAATAATGGCCCCAAATATTATACTTTATATAGGTATTATACTAGTCTATACAGCATACATATATTCCCCCTCTAAGAGCAAAGGATCGAATGGGCTTTCTGTATAGATTAAACAAAGGGAATGAAACTTATAAATAGTACCAAAGACAAGAAATATGATTTAATTTCAACTGCAAGAAATATGATTTGTGGATAGAAGATCCTTTCCAACTCAAAAATGTATATGAATGTAAAAACTGTAATACTATCCATAAAACTCCTGAGAAATATATATATATACATATACATATATATAAGCCGATGAATTATTATTATTAAGTATATCTCAAAGATTATTGCAAAAGGTAGGCAATGGTGTACATGCATTCCTAACAGACACAAAAGAAAGAAATGCAATGCAACATGTTTGTTTAAAAAAAAAAGAGCCCTTATTTTCTCTGGTTGTTTTCATTTCTCTAATAAATAAACAAAATTTCTCCACAGTCAATTGTCACTAATTCTAGCTAGACTCATACCTAGAAGCCCTTCCACCAACACTACCAGATCCCGTAATGGCCCCAAACATTATGCTTTATACAAGTATTATCACTCTTTTATGGGCCATTTTTGTAATGCACTTTATAATGGAAACGTTTATAGTTTCTGTTCTATCTTCAGAATTCATCAGCTTTTTACATTTCATGAATTGCATAACAGGTTCTTTGGTGCCAGTCTCTAAAGAACATCCAGGTTTTTTTAGGAGCAGAAGCTAAAACTTGTGGAGAACTGGAATTCAACTGATTATTTTGGGGTGCTCTTAAGATTCCTTTGCTTCAAAAAAATATGATCGCTACAGTCTTATCCTTCATTGATTGCACTGTGCCCTCTAACACTACATGACCAATTTGATATTGCTATTAGCAGTGATAAGGTAGTTAAAACAGGAAATCCAAACATGTAAAGGGTAAAAACTGTTTTTTTTTCAGATTTTCTTCTACCTGCTCCCAATCTCTTCCTTCCCAAATAATCTCCCAAAAGATGTTACTCCCTTACTCAAGAATTTCAACTGGCTTCCTATCTTCTCTAGTATAAAATACAAACTCCTCAAATGGCCATTTAAAAGCCTCTCAAAGTCTGATTCCAGTCAGTCAAGACTCATTTATTAAGCACTTACATGTGCATGGGAACACAAAGGAAAGTCAAAAAGTGCCTGCAATCAAGGAGCTCACAGTCAAATGTGTTAGGCATCATGTAAATAGCTATGTATCTCTAAGATTTATATGTACATACCCACATATATCTATGGAAGATAAGCTCAATAGGAAGAAATATACATTTTTTGTAGTAGAGTCAAAAGGCTTTTGGAATGGGAAACCAGAAGATGTGAATTTCAGTCAAGGTTTTAAGGGAATTAAAGTGCTGTGTGACCATGGGGAAAATCTCTGATTTTGTCATGGATTCAGCTTCCACATTGGCAAAATGAGTTAAATGGGCCAAATGATCTTCTAAGTTCACCTCCAGGCTTAATATTTTGCAATCATGATATCTTAAAGCTTATACTGGAATAAAAATTACTCTTGACATGATGATGGATAAAAAGAAGGGGGAGGCAATAGGCATAAACATGGTAACATGTTTGTTAAAAAGTACCAGCAGTGAAGTGTAGAAGTATGTTTAATGTGATAATACATATATAATCCAGATCAAATTGCTTTTACTCTGAGAGGTTAGAGGGAGGAGAGAGAGGGAGAAAATTTGGATCTTGTAATTTTGGAAAACATATGTTGAAAATTGTAATTACATGTAATTAGGAAAATAAAATATCTTAGAATAAAAAACACCTGAGGTGAGATAGAGGGAAAAGAACGACTTATATAAAAACATTTTAGCAGCTCTTTATGTGGTGGCAAAGAATTGGAAACTGAGGGGATGTCCATCAATTATGGAATGGCTGAACAAGCTGTGGTTTATGGTAGTAACAGAATACTATTGTGCCATTAGAAATGACAAGCAGGATGAGTTTAGAAAAACCTGTAAAGAGACTTCCTGTCAAGATGGCGGCTTAGACAGAGCTAAAGTTCAGAGCTCCGAAAACCCTTCCTTACCAATCTCAAACTGTATGCTCCTAGGGCACCAAAATTCAAAATGAACAACAGGATAGACCCCGGTAACCCTCCTCCTGGACCTGGATCAAAAGGTACAGGCCCCCAAAAGCCAGAACCCTAGATCATTCGGATTTCAGGGGTAGGCAGAAGGAAGATCCCAGGAACCATCCCCCCCAACCCAGAGCACTGAGTCTGAGGCAGCAGAGGGAAGCTCAGAGCCGGCAAAAGGACGTCAGGGCCGGCTATTCTGAAGACCGCATCCTGAAAACAACCAGATCCAGTTGCGGGGGCAACCAACACAGACAGCAGGGAAACAGAGAGAGACCGGGGCGGGGGGGGAGCCTGTAGCCCCCTGGCTGGATCCTTCCATCTGAGTCTCACAGAAGGTCCCTGCGTCAGGGCATACTCAGTCCAACCCAGCTGAAGTTAATCCTATCAGGAGCCCTCGGAGCCCCGGGAAGCCACGGTCCCTCCCCCCTCAGAGTGCAGGGTCTTCTGGCTGGCAAAGGCACTGAAATACCTTGCGGACAGTGCCAAGCCAGGCTCAGAGCATGGAAGTAGGGTAACAGAGAAGCATCAGGAGGTAATTGAGGAGAGCAGTAACACCAAAACACCAGTAAATTCCTGGCTTCCCCAGGAAGACAGAACAACAGCGGAGAATGGACAATTTCCCTGGGGCTAAAGCCTCTGAACACCAGACAGATATAAGAAGGGCTAGTCCTCCCCACTGAGATAGAGATGGCAAACAGCACAGAAGCACAAAAGCCTCAAAACAACAACAAAAAAAAAACAAGAAGAAGGGGGCAACTTTGGACACATTTTATGGAGCAAAAATACAAAATACAGAAGAGATAGAAGAGGAAACACAAGCAAATGCTCCAAAACCTTCCAAAGGAAATGGAAACTCTCCACAAACTCTTGAAGAATTTGAATCAGAAATTATCAAAAAGATGGAAGCCTTCTGGCCGGGAAAGTGGGAAATAATGCAAAAGGAATTCACGCAACTACAAAACCGGTTTGACCAAACTGAAAAGGAAAACCAGGCCTTAAAGGTCAGAATCAGGCAAGTGGAAGACAATGATCTTGAAAAAGAGCAAGAATCAATAAAGCAAAGCCAAAAGATCAAGAAATTAGAAGAGAACTCACTGACAAGGTGACAGACTTGGAAAATAGAGGAAGAAGAGATAATTTAAGAATAATTGGACTACCAGAAAAGCCAGAAATAAACAGCAAACTCTACATCGTAATACAAGATATAATCAAAGAAAATTTCCCAGAGATTCTAGAACAAGGGGGCAATACAGCCACTGACAGAGCTCACAGAACACCCTCTACACTAAATCCCTAAAAGACAACTCCCAGGAATGTAATTGCCAAATTCCAAAGCTTTCAAGCAAAAGAAAAAATCTTACAAGAAGCCAGAAAAAGACACCCACATAAGTCATCAGCATTTCTATACATCTCCAACACAGCTCAGCAGCAAGAACTAGAAAGAGAAATCCCATTCAAAATCACCTTAGACAAAATAAAATACCTAGGAATCTATCTCCCGAGACAAACACAGGAACTATATGAACACAATTACAAAACACTCTACACACAACTAAACCTAGACTTGAGCAATTGGAAAAACATTAACTGCTCATGGGTAGGATGAGCCAATATAGTAAAAATGACCATCCTACCCAAACTTATCTATCTATTTAGTACCATACCCATTGAACTCCCAAAAAATTTCTTTGCTGATTTAGAAAAAAAACATAACAAAGTTCATTTGGAATAACAAAGGATCAAGGATATCCAGGGAAATAATGAAAAAAAAATACAAAGGAAGGGGGCCTTGTAGTCCCAGATCTCAAACTATATTACAAAGCAGCAGTCATCAAAACAATTTGGTACTGGCTAAGAGACTGAAAGGAGGATCAGTGGAATAGACTTGGGGCAAGTGACCTCAGCAAGACAGTATATGATAAACCCAAAGATCCCAGCTTTTGGGTCAAAAATCTACTATTAGATAAAAACTGCTAGGAAAATTGGAAGACAGTATGGGAGAGATTAGGTTTGGATCAACACCTCACACCCTACACCAAGATGAATTCAAAATGGGTGAATGACTTGAACATAAAGAAGGAAACTATAAGTAAATTAGGCAAACACAGAATAGTATACATGTCAGACCTTTGGGAAGGGAAAAACTTTAAAACCAAGCAAAACATAGGGTCACAAAATGTAAAATAAATAATTTTGACTTCATCAAATTAAAAAGCTTTTGTACAAACCAAACCAATGTAACTAAAATCAGAAAGGAAGCAACAAATTGGGAAACAATCTTCATAAAAACCTCTGACAAAGGTCTAATTACTCAAATTTACAAAGAGCTAAATCAATTGTACAAAAAATCAAGCCATTCTCCAATTGATAAATGGGCAAGGAGCATGAATAGGCAGTTTTCAGATAAAGAAATCAAAACTATTAATAAGCACATGAAAAAGTGTTCTAAATCTCTTATAATCAGAGAGATGCAAATCAAAACAACTCTGAGGTATCACCTCACACCTAGCAGATTGGCTAACATGACAGCAGAGGAAAGCAGTGAATGCTGGAGGGGATATGGCAAAGTAGGGACATTAATTCATTGCTGGTGGAATTGTGAATTGATCCAACCATTCTGGAGGGCAATTTGGAACTATGCCCAAAGGGTGATAAAAGACTGTCTGCCCTTTGATCCAGCTATAGCACTGCTGGGTTTGTACCCCAAAGAGATAATAAGGAGAAAGACTTGTACAAGAATATTCATAGCTGCGCTCTTTGTGGTGGCCAAAAATTGGAAAATGAGGGGATGCCCTTCAACTGGGGAATGGCTAAACAAATTGTGGTATATGTTGGTGATGGAATACTATTGTGCTAAAAGGAATAATAAGGTGGAGGAATTCCATGGAGACTGGAACAACCTCCAGGAAGTGATGCAGAGCGAAAGGAGCAGAACCAGGAAAATATTGTACACAGAGACTAATACACTGTGGCACAATCGAACATAATGGACTTCTCCATTAGTGTCAATGCAATGTCCCTGAACAATGTGCAGGGATCTAAAAAACACTATCCACAAGCAGAGGATAAACTGTGGGAGTAAAAAACACCGATGAAAAGCAACTGCTTGATTACAGGGGCTGAGGGGAAATGACTGAGGAGAGACTCTAAATGAACACTCTAGTGCAAATACCAACAACATGGAAATGGGTTCGAATCAAGAACACATGTGATACCCAGTGGAATTGTGCGCAGGCTATGGGAGAAGGGGAGGGAGGTAGGCAGGGGGAGGAAAAGAAAATGATCGTTGTTTCCAATGAATAATGTTTGTAAATAACCAAATAAAATAATGTTTAAAAAAACCTGTAAAAATTTACATGATCTGAAGCAAAATGAAGTAAGCATAAGCAGGAGAGCACTGTACACAGTGACAGGAATGATGTACAATGATCAATTGTGAAAGACTAAATTATTATCAGCAAAGCAAGGTTCCAAGATAACTCCATGGGGCTCATCATGAAAAATACTATCCAGAGCCAAAGAAGGAACTGAGAGCAAATCAACACACACCATCTTCCACTTTATTTCCTTCATTAGTTTTTTGTGGCATGTGTGATATGTGTTTTCTTTCACGATATAAGTAATATGGAAATGTGTACTGCATGGCAGCATGAATATAACCCATATCAGACCATTCATCAGTTGGGAAGAGGACAGGGAGAAAATATGAATTGCAGTGTCAGAAAACAATTGGCAAAAATTGCTGTACAAGTCTCTGAATCAATCAAAGCCATTATGTGAGACCCTGGGATGATACCCTCAACAATTTGTATAAAAGGAAAAAACCATCTCAAAACCAAGGGAAGAGATTGTGAGACTCTAGATTTGAGAAGTGAGAGCAGGTATAATATTTCTAGCACCCATTATAAGAGCAAAGAGAGTACTGAATTGTGACTGGGTAGAGAAATATTGAGGATCATTGGCTCTACAGGTATTTCAAAGTAAAGGACTGTGTTGCAGAAATCTCAACTTCCTCTTTCAGTTATCTATCTGTCTTTCCACAGACATAATATCAAATCTGCTGTTCCATTTTGTAAATGTTTCCAGTAAGTAAAATTTTGTCTCAAACACATAGAAACCAGGGGTGATCTGGTCAGAGAAACTTGAATCTTTGTATCCTTAGTCATTTCATCTATCATCTACCAGTTAACTAGAGATAGATCCAAATCTAAGTTGATCAAAAATATTAGGAATTTTTCGAACTGAGATCTTGGAGTGAATGTGGTTGAATTCATAACTTTTCATAAAAATATAAACTCCTTAAATCAGAAGAAGGAAACGAGTGTATATCAGTGGACCACTATATTGCCTACTCCATACCCTTAGCCTTAAAACACACTAACGATTGCAATAACAATGCTTTACATGAACAAATAATATTTTTTTTACCTCTTTGCTGAGGAAATATTTTCAGTTGGTATGACATTAACAGCTTACCACAGTAATCAACCCAGTTGATAGGGTAAAATGCCTTCTCAGAAATTTTTTTTTCATTTTTTTGTCATGCAAAACATATTTCCATATTGTTCATTGTTATAAGAGCAAAATTATATATAACTAAAACTCCAAAATAAAACCAGAAATACACTGATATAAAAGATGGCTCCAACAGTCCTCTGGCAGTGGATAGCATTCCCCATCATAAGTCTTTCAAAATGGTCCCAGATGATTGCATTACTAAGAGTAGATAAGTTTTCACAGATAATCATCGTCCAATATTGCTGTCATTGTGTAAAATGTTCTCCCAGTTTTGCTTATTTTGCTCTGCATCAGTTCCTGCAGATATTTCTAACTTTTTCTGAAATCATCTTGGTTATCATTTGATCTTATAGCACAATACCAACATGTATCACAATTTGTTCAGCCATTCTGCAATTGATGGATATCCCCTCAATTTCAAATTCTATGCCACCACAAAAAGTGTAACTAGAAGGATTTTTTTTTTACATGCGGGTCTTTTCCCCTTTTTAATTATCTCTCTGAGATACAGACTCAGTAGTGGCATTACCAGATCAAAGGGCATGTACAGTTTTCTAAACCTTTGGATACAATTCCAAATTCCACGATGGCTGGAGTAGTGTACCATGTAGTAATTAGCTTCTTGTTGCCCAACTCTTATATAGAAGGAATGATATTCTTCAGTCAGCTTTTGAGCCTCCTTTTTCATTTGGCCCATTTCTTCTTTCATTGCTCTCATTTCTCTTCCCCATTTTCCTGTCTCTCTCTTAATTGATTTTTGAAATCCTTTATGGGCTTTTCCAGAATTTGAGTCCAATTCATATTTTTCTTTTGGACTTTGTGTGTGATTGTTTTGCTTTCACTGTCCCCTTCTGTGTCCATTCCTTGTTCTTTGTCTCGATAAAAATTCTAAATGGTTACTGGGGTTTTTATGTTTGTTCATTTCCCCAGCCTTTTTAAAGGCAGGCTCTGTTCTCTGGAAGGTTAGGGCTCCCTCTTAAACTTTAGTCTTTCCCTGATGCTACCCTTAATCTTATTTCTGGGTTTCAGCAAGTTTCAGTTATTACAAGATGGCCTGTGGACTGGGAGCTCCGAGAACTACCTCCCACTGCTGATTCAATTACCCCCCAGATATTGCTGATAGCTCAAATTTTAGCCTCAGGCCTGGGTGTAGGCATTTGGTCTTACTCTGGGCTGGATCAGGTCAGGCACACCATGAATAGTAGACTGCCTTGCCCTTGGGCTTCACTTTGAGCTTTAGCAAGGGTCAGCCAGGCTCCCTGGAGTCAGGACCCTGGGGACCACCCCTACCAGGGTTTGGGTGGCCCAGTTCTGGGTGTACTGACTTCCCCAAATTGGGATCTATATATTTTCCACAAGCTGGGCTGGGACTACTGACCTTGCTCTTGGCCTATGCAGAACAAACTGTACAGCACAGATTGCCCTGGACTGGAATTCTGGACCTCACAGCAGGTTTGCTTGGAACTTTAAGGAATGTGCATTGGGTTGGACTGCTATTAGCCCAGGCATGGTCTCATAGCCCAGGCAGGGTCTCGGGGTCTGGATGTTGTCTTAGAGTCAAATGCAGAATTTGGAACAGTAGATGTGAGAGAAGTAGCTTGCTGTTTGTTTGCTCTTTACAGTAACCTCCTGCTAGCTGTGCTCCCCTCTCACCCTAGTGACCCACATGTTCTCTGCCTACCTTTCAAATTGTTCTCATCATCAGAGTTGCTTGACTCTGTCTCCTGGTTGGTTCTTCACTCCTGTATTTGTTTTGTGGTGCTATTTTAAGATTGGTTGGAGAAAATTCTCCAATGTGATTTTGAGCTTCCCTGATTCTTCTCTACCATCTTGGCTCCAGAATTGAAATAGAGCATATAATAGTTGAATGGAGCCCTCCAGAAATTTTCTAGAACAAAGAGAAGGCACCATTAGTGACTTGTGGTTCTGAGAAACCATCCATAGGAATCTACCAGGGCTCTTTTGGGAAGTAACCCTCTTTGGGGCAGCAACCACTACTCCCAACTGTAAGTCAACCCCTGCAGACTTAAGACACTGAGTGAATCTACTCTAAATGATTATTCTTACATTCCAGGACAGTATTCATGTCTTCTAGCATTTATCTACTTTAAGGACAACAACAGAGTCTGAAAGTAGCCAGAGTCCTTAATTGATTAGAAAGGACTCTGACTCTTTTGAGGGATTAAGCACAAGAAGCACTCAGGGAGGCCAAAGTTGAAGGAAAGAGGTTGACTGTCTAATAAAATCCAAAGCTGAATGACTTCAGCAAAACCAGTTCAGTGAGAAATCTTTTTCTCAGAATTTTTTAAAAGAATGCCTTCCAAATTTGGAATTCACAATGTTCTGGCTAAAAATGCATATACATGAAGAGGGAAAAACAAATATACATATCATATTTCTTTTTTAAAAAATCAATGTTCCAGGTCTTGTTCAAGTGGAGAATATGGGCAGTTAGGAAGTTTTGTATTTATTGGGCAGAGATGATGAGTATATTCAGAAATGTTGAGGGGAAGATATTTCTAAAAATAAAAATGGTATATCCATGAATTAAAATATTTATAACAAATTGTAGGTAGAGAGGTTCAAAGAGGCCCTGTAGAGGCATGAGAAAGTTTGAAATAATTGAAATGGGCACAAGGTTCTCAAACAAGTCTGAGGAAAAAGGCATTTCAACAACCCAATCTAGATGTAGTTATGCTATACGTGTGACTTGGTAACACACTAAATGACCTCACTGGGGCCATTTCACACAGTCTTGTAATTAATGTGAAAGTGCTGAGAATACAGTGGCCTGTTAAGCAAATAGCAAAGTATCCTATGGGAGGCCATTAGGGTGGGCATGCATACCTGTGGATAAGTGAGTGAAAAATGGGGAAAAAAGAAATCCGATGTTGTTTTCTGAATGGACAAGCAGGATGGCATGTAGGTAGCAGTCTCACTCATACATGTGGTGATGGTCAAATAACTTTGTTTCTTGGTGTCCCAGACAAATCACCGAGGCAATAAATTAGCGCTGAGTTTAATGGACTGCCTGTGGAAAAAGAATTTCCACCCTGGAAAATGTATAATAAAGAGGGAAGAACACAGGTTCTAGAGTCAGAGGATCTGAATTTAAACCCTCCCTTCTAAGAAGTAAGGCCTACTGAACAAGGACTTGCAGTGGTTCCCTATTGTCTCAAGTATAACATACACATTCCTCAGCTTGTTTAAATTCAATTTCAATGTCTTTCACAATAAGTCTCAATTCTAGTTTTCCAGAATTATTTTTCATGACTTCTAAAAAGGAATTCTGCATTTTAGCCAAATGAGCCTCTGTCTTGTTCCCTGAACTCAGCATTTCATATCTTACCTCCAAGCCTTTGAGCAAGCACTTTCCCATACCTAGAGTACACTCCTTCTTAAATTCTGTATAGAATCCTTGGCTACTCTTCAAGGCTTAACTCATGTACTACCATCTATAGGAAATCTCTGATTATCTCCTCAGTTGTTAATATTTGTTCCCACCTTCTCCCAAATTATCGTGTATTCACTTACATGTTTGCATTTCATATCCCACCAAGAGTGAAAGCTCACATAGTTTGCATAGAGTGGACATGTAAAGGCTCATTAGATTACACTGGAGTTTCCTCCCTCAATGAAAGCCACAGGCTCATCCCCCAGGTAAAGCAAAACCAAAATAAGTTTCTCATTTAGACAAGGATCCACAGTTCCAACCTAATCTCTCTCCTCAAATCATTCACCAACCTATGAAGACCTAAGAGTATTAGAAAAATGGGATGTGAAATCACCACCTTTAAGCCTTTAAAAGATATCATTTCAGATAAGCCTGGCTGTATAGCACCTCTATAAACATTAAAGGGATGGTTTCATTGGAGACAGACTACTTAATAGATTTTCTATTTTTAATCAATTTCCGCAGAGTTCTTTTACTACTTAAAATATGTGTTCCTATGTAGACATGAGCAACATATGCCTACTTTTGATTTCTTCTTTTTTCTGAAACAGGCTTTGAACACAACAACCCCTTAACCCAGTGGCAGTGAACATGGTTGGCTTCACAGAAGGTATTAGAAAGACATACAACTGGGGGGAGTAAAATTATCTCTATCATAACACATTTTCAGAAGAATGGAGAAGACAGCATATTACCTTTACAGCTGAAGGTGAGTCACAGACCCAAAGACACTGGAACTGACAAGTGCAAACATTATTCGCCCGCACAAAAAGGAAGACGTTTGAAAAGTATTCTTAAACAATCAGCCTGCCAGAATAAAACCATTGCTATAAATGGTGTGAATTTTATCCTAATGAAATATGTGTCTGACTGTGGAAACACTGATATGATTAAACATTTTGTCAGAATACAAACAGCTAACTTCAATCAATGAATTGTAATTATTGAGGTTAAGGGGGATTGAGTTTCCATTAAGAGATTTTTATTGATAACATTTTTGTTTTTCTGTCACCTAACTTTTCCCTATCTCTTCCCATACCACCTTCCAGTGATTCCTTATAATGAGTTTTTAAGGAGAGAAAGGAAAGAAATTAAAAGATCAGCAAAAACAATCAATACACTAAAAAAGTTGGAGTTATATGCAATAGCCCCTACCTACTGACCTCCACTCTAAAAAGGGTCAGGGAGAGGAGTCTTCTCATACGTTAACTTTAGAGTCAAGCTTGAGCATTCTCATTTTGTAAAATTCATTTTGAATTATTTTCTTCTGGTTCTTTTCATTTACATTGTTGCAGTCATTTGGTATATTTTTCCTTGCTTTTCTTACATCACTTTGCATTAGTTCACATAAGCTTTTTCAAGCTTCTCTATCAAGTCTGTTGTTTTTTTACAGTAAACTAAAATTCCTTCACATCAGTGTCTCATAATTTGTTTAGCCAATTCCCAATTAATGAGCAGCTGCTTTGTTTCTAGGTCTTTACTACTCCAAAAAGGGCTGCTATAAAGATTATGTGTGTGTGTGTGCATGTGCATGTAAAAACTTTATTTTTATCAATGACTTCTTTGGGGTATATATGGTATAGGGTTCGGGTACTTTATTTCCATAATTCAAAATTGTTTTCCAGAGGTTAAAACCAATTTACAGGGCTGCCAACAATGCAATTTTTTACATCATGATGATGATAATGACAGCTAGCATTTCTATAGTGTTTACTAAGTGCCAGGCATTGTGCCTATAATTAATTCATTGGATCCTAACAATCCTGGGAAGCAGCCAATTCAATGTTGTGGTAGGAGGACTATCATGACCACTGCTCCTTCCCATAAAAGTTAGTTTCCTTTCCATCCTTACCATGAGATAAGCCTCAAGACTTGGTTGGTTTAGGGTCTAAAGGCTTTGGCTCCTGGTATCCCTTGCTCATTACCTGAATACAAAGCAGCCATGAGAAGCTCCAGGGCTTCTCCAATGCTTGAATGGAGAATCACAATGAAAAACTGGGACAGGAGAGATTTAGCTTAGCTGAACTAACTCCAGGTGTCTTCAAACTTAACCATGCTGAGTATTCTTCTCCTGCTATGGCTAAATAAATCTTCCTGTTAACTGCCAAATGACCTTTAAGAGTCTCATTTTGTTCCAACATTGAACCTAAACAGTCGGCGTGCTGTCCTGACTAAGGTTCAGAGCAGAACAGCTGGGTATAAAGTGAAACTTCAGGGTAGTTTTGACTTGCATCCTCTTAATAGTAGTAATTTGGTGCATTCTTTCATGGGGTCTTCAATCGTTTGCATTTCTTCTCATGACAATTGCTTGCTTCCATCCTTTGATCACTTCACTGGTAGGAATTTTATTGTTGATTCTTTTGGACTTGTGTGTTTCTGAAAGGATGTGTGGCATAGAAGAGAGGTGGCTTCCATATGACCTGGTTTTCAATCCTGCCTTTCACTGTGTGAACCTGGGCAAATCACTTAGCCTCTCATGGCACAAGACAACTCCCTAAGACTCCAAATGATAGAAAAGGTGCTATCAGTGGTAGAGAGAGTTTCCTCAAACAAGAGTTCCCAGTGACAGTGAGATCAAAGTCTAGTCAAGCTTTTAGTCCTAGCTTGTATTCCCAGCACTTAGTATAGTGTCTGACAAAGTGGAAGCGTCTCATAAATACTTATTGACTTACGTGTTAAACAATCAATTCATCAAATTAATGGATATTTATTATTATGTTCCAGGTATTATGCTAGACATTAGGGATACAAATACAATAAATCAAACAATCTCTCTATGAAGCAGCTTATTAATTGTCTACATTCTTTAGATTTTAGACCTTTATTAGACAAAACCATAATAATAATAATAAATATATTAATAAATAAACTCACATTCATGTGGGGATTACTAAATGCCTGGCACTATGCTAAATGCTTTGCAATAATTATCTCATTTGATCCTTTCAACATACCTTGGAGATACATGCTATTATTATTCCAGTTTTACAGATGAGGAAACTGGGGCAAACAGATGTTAAATGATTTGCCCAAGATCACATAGTAAGTGGTTGAAGCTGGACTTGTATTCAAATCTTCCTAAAACTCCATTGATAGGACTCAATTCCAATAGACTTCCCACCCACCCACCCCCGCCCAGTTCTTCACCCACTCAATTTTGAACCCTTACCCCAGTATGAGGATTTTAAATTATTGATTTTCTTCTTTCTTTCTTTAGATATTTAATTCTTTTGCCTGATTTATCAAGTGACTGATTCAAAAATCTCCCCCTACCAGCACTTTCTCCTCCCCTTCAAGTTCTTTTGTTTATTTCCTAAGGATGTATTTACTTTGGTCTCTTTATTAATCCTCTTCCCTTTCTGTGTATGGTGAAGTTTTATTCTCTGATTCATAATTTATGTATATATGTGTATAAATATATATCCTTATTTGCTCCTTCTATTAATTCATATTCCCCATTGAATTAGTTTCTCATGCTGACTTTGCAAGACTGAGATCTCTCTCCTAATCAGTTTGTTAATGCCTTTGTAGATCTTGCTCTTTCTGTCTTGTGCCTCACTTTTAGAAGTATTCATTCCAAGTGAAGTGACTAGAACCAGGAGAACACTGTATACAGTAACACAAATATTAAATGATGATCAATTGCAAAAATTAAACTACTATCTGCAAAGCAAGTCTCCAAGATAACCCCAAGGGACTCAGGATGAAAAATACCGACCATAGTCAAAAAAAGAAACTGTTGGAGTCTGAGGCAGATCAAAGCATGCCATCTTCCATTTTACTGTCTCCATGAGTTTTTTTATTGAATGTGTAAAATGTGTCTTCTATCACAGAATGAGCAATATGGAAATATGTATTACATGAAAGCACTGGGATAACATATATCAGCCTAATTATCACCTTGAGGAGGAGGGGTGGAAGGAAGGAATAGAGAAAATCTTAATACCAAAATGTCAGAAAATTATTACCAAGAATTGTTTCTACCTGAAAAAAAATAATTCATGAATTTTTAAAAATTGCAGTACTCCATGGTAAAAAAGATGTGTCCCAAATCCTACAGTACAATTCTACCTTGGTCAGATTCATGATCATTTCTAGCTTTGAAATATCTCTTAAATACTCTCTCTTCTGACAGCACCACTACTCTGGCATAGATCCTCATCACCTTGCTCCTGGACTACTGCAATAGCCTTCTGGTTGGCCTCCCTGCCCCAAGTTTCTTCTTGTTCCAATCGATCCTTCACTCAGTTATCAAAGTGATCTTCCTGAAATACAGGCTTGGAGACCGTTTGTGTAACCAAGAGGTTAAGTGAGAGGCCCATGCTCACACAGGTAGTATGTATCAGAGGCTGTACTTAAAATAGGTCTTCTCTCTTTGAGAGTGTCCCTCTTGGCCTAGGTTCAAAGCCAGTCCTGCTATTGTGTGACCTTGGACATGTGAAATCTCTTTTTGAGGCCTTGATTTCCTTTTATGTAAAATGGGAGAATTGGACTCAATGACCTCTGAGACCTCCTCGAGCTTTGGCATTTTCTGATCACACTATCCCCCTGAGCACTCAGTATATTTCATTTGAAACAATGTTCACTGCAGTCATTTAAAACAACATTTTTGCAAGTTGGAAAATGCTTCAACCCAAGCCCCAGAAGACACCTCTTAACAACATTCTCCTTTATTCACATGGTTCTGTGCCCTTCTGCGCCAACACAGCAAAGGTCACTAGGTTAACATTTTAGACAGAGGCTGCTTGGGCAGCTGGGCTCTTCACACCCTCATCCTCTTCTTTACACTTCCTCCAGTTTACCTGTGAAAGTAGAGAACTACTGAACTCAGAAATGTCAGAGTACTTTGCTGATTTAATGTCAAAAATTATACCAAACCTTAGGGCCAAGCTTGTCAGACCAATCTGTTCATGAGCCATAAGAAAAGAGAGCTACATTTTCTGTTAAGGAGCACAGAAAATGTTAACTAATTCATTCTGCTTCCTGAACTGACCATTATCTTCCCTTAACTCTTTTTGTGTGTGTGCCTGGGGAGCAGGGCTCCATCTGAGGTTACAGCCCATAGCTCTGCATTATAACCTCCATACCCCAGATACACAGATGTCAACTGACATAATTAGGGCTTGTTTCTTCATATGCAAAATGAGGAGGCTAAGAATGATAGGCTGATTGACAAATCAATAAAGTATGCTCTTCACGGAAAGCCATTTCCATAGAATTTCAGAGTTAGAAGAGACCTTATAAAAACATCTAGTCCAAATCTCTCATTTTAGAAAGAAGCAGTAATTTGTCCAGACTCACATACCTTATTCACGGCACAGCTGGAACTATCATACAGCCAGGAATCCTGATTCCCAGTGTATGATCTTTGTCTTCCAACACAATGCAAGTGCTAAAACAAATGAGTAAATGAGAGTCTTGTAGATTTACACAACTTGCACATCTCTTATCCTGTGACTTTGAAGGAAAAGGAACCATAGTAATTTATAAGTTTTCCTGGAAGGGGGGAGAAGATCTCAGAAGAGATGAAATGCTGTATGAAACCATCTCCAACTAGAGCCCACATAGATCAACTTTTAAAGGGTTTTTGGTGTGATTCCAATATTTGTGCCGAACATTTATCCTATCAACAATTTCCTGACCTTATTAGATAAAATTGGTTTCTGTCTGTCTCATGATCCTTAAAGTTGGGCAAAAATCTTCAAGAAAGTGTTAGTGTCATTTTGATTTTGTCAGGGGAACAAATTTCCCCCCAAATGGAATGTTTAATCCATAATGGCAGTCAATGGAAAAATGAGGCCAGTATTCACATTATCATTTTCCGTACAGCTTTAAAGGAATTCCATCACAGAATCATGTAGCATGTGATGGGAAAGCTGAAAATCTCTTATTTTATGCTATGGCAATGTCAGCCTAGCAAGATGAAATGACTTATCTAAGAACATATCAGGAAGAAAGAAGGAAAACTGTGATTCAAAACCAGGTCCTCTGATTCCAAATCCAATGATCTCTCCACTAATATATAAAATGAGGCCAACCTGGATAATTTCACCCCTATCTTATAAAGTGCCCTTCTTAAGATTTCCATTTTGTACAGATAATGCCATAGAAACAACTACTGATTTTTCTAGCTAAACAGTAAAAATTATTTTTCAACTTCAATTTTTTACTCATCTCTCTTACCCAGAAACTCATAACTAAAGGCATCAATAAAATTGGTTTAGCTTCATAAGATTTGTATAAGCCCAATTTTTTTAATGTTAAAAGACTAAAACATAGAAAAAAATGTTTCTATAAGGGCCAAGGGGGAGCAAAGACCACCAAGAAGAACAAGGAGGATGTCATTGGTACTTAATCAGGTAGAAGAGAAAGACAGTTGATAGTTGATATAAGGTATAGTACAAGTAGAAAATCACGATAACAAAATAGGATTCAAATTAGGCTAGCCACTATCCTCCAAAGCCTATTTTTTATACAGCTCTTCAGGAAAATACCTGGACAGTATACCATTACATAGCATGAGAGTGTTCAGGTTCAGTGTGCTTCTCCAGTCCATGCTAATTAAACACTAGAAAGGATCATGGACTGCAGTAGAAATTCTATCCTCCCCTCCAAAACAGAGATTCAGAGATCCCTAGATGATGGTTGGTTGAATTTGTCAGAAATAGCTCCTAATGCAGAGAATCACGATACACCATTCTTTGTGTTGGTTAGCAGAACTGGTACCTGTAGCTTCTTGCATCCTGGATAGGTGGGAGGTTTTTAGGCAGGATCATTATTAGAGAAGGATACTTACATCCATACCTTTAGTAGTAAGTCTGAGATTTTGTTTTTGCTCCCAAGAAGAGGCACAAAGCATTAGTTACTGGAAGGATGCAGAATAAGAACTAAATTAAAGGCCTCTATTATTAATTCATGACTTTTTCCCTTTTCCTTTGCATAGAGGGTTCTGTCTTATGGAATTCGCTGATGATGGCAGGTCATGTCTTCTAAAAATTAGAGGTTGAAGGTTTGCAGAAAGTAGCTATTCTATCATCTTATTCATCAAATGGCCTAATCTCAAACTTTAGAAGTTGACTTCTTAAGCCTGGCTATAAGGCTTCATATTCCTCACTAAGACATTTCATTATTATTTTTTTGATTCAACACAATGTCCTAACCTACTTGAGATATTTTGGGATTGTGACCTGATCATCCAATCTGTTAGCAACTTACATTTTATCTCTATTGGGTTTCAACTTGCTCTATTTGACCCACCGTGGTAGCCTGGCTAGAGCTTCTTCCGATCTTGGCTTTTTAAAAAGAAGAAACGCACAAAGCATGATGTCATCCATTCTCTCAGCCACTATTTGGAACACAATACTCTGACTTTAATAGTTTATAAAACACCAGGAACTCTTGCATTTCTCTGTTGATAAGATTATTAACCTCTGTACAGAATGTGAACTAATTATAAAACTGGGAATAAATGCCTTGGCACATAGAGCCCAGATGTCTTCTGTTTAAGAGCTAGCCGAGGCAGTATTTTATCACAGTTCAACTGGAAGAGCATACTAGCTGACATTTATACAGTGCTTTTAAGCCTGTAAGACATTTTACATACTTTCATCCAAGTGTAGACCAAGTCTGTGCCTACACTTTCATCAGAATTTATCTCAGGGTGATTTTCTTCCCTGTTGTCCAGGTCCGGTCATTATGTCCAAAGACACATGGGGCTTGGTCTAGAGGCCTAGATCACCAACTCATCTACAAAGATCATCACAACTTCAAAGATATGGCAAAAGATGGGTCTGCCTCCTCTGCTGCCTGGAAGTTTTGTAGAGTCCAAATGGGACTTGAATTAATGATGTAGAAAGAGATATATCATGAGCTGAGAAAAGGAACAATAATCAGGAGTTAGGGAAAGGCAGCTGGACTACAGGGATGAAGGACAATGAACTTTGCATGCTTCTCATTAACATATTCCTGACCTTTAATTTAATGCTTGAATGTTACAATATAGGCAGCTTGCCTGAAGTATCTTCCATAAGAGAGTAATTTCTGGATAAAGGTCTTTGTGAAATAATTTTAAAATCACCCAACTTTTTTCCACCATAAAGCAATAGGAAGAGGTCAAAGCGTTAACCACAGTAGTGTATCAGGACCTATTTTTATAATGTTTCAAATACTCTGTTTAATGGATTTTAAAAGTGATCTATTCTAAGACTTCTGCTTGAAGTGCTGCATGATAATCACTTTAAAATGGTCCTGACTGTATGGAAGACATCATGGAACAGATAGAACACTAGACATAACAGATGGAACACTAGATCTGGGACCAGTATGAATTGGGTTTGAATTCTCCATCTGATACTTATTAGCTATATGACCACAGCAAGGTATTACTTGAAGTCTCAAATTCAAGCAACTCTCTGGGGCTCCAGTTTATATAGATAGGCTGAAATCTGGGTAAGTTAGGGGAGATTCTTAATGTATGAGTGCAATACATAGCAGACTTTAGAAAAGAAAGGAGAACTTTGTGAAAAGCATAGTTTGCAATGCACAGAAAAGAATAAGTCAGAAGGAAAACTCAGAAATTAGTATGGCTTTGAAAGTTGCATGTTGAATTGTACTTAAAAGAAAAGCAGGCTATATGTAACAGAGTTTCATAGTTTCATATACAATTATCTTTTTGCTTCTATTTTGTATATGGAAAAACCCATTTTACTATTTTGTTAAGTTCAGAATTTTAATATTTTTCAGTTTAAAAGCATCAAGGATAACCTCCCACAGAAAAAGAAAACACTTTCATAAAATTCCAAGTTTATAAAGTACCTCAAGAAGAGGTACAATGGAGACAAATGAATAAGCATTTTTAAAATCCTTATTGTGAGATAGTAAGTGCATAATATCTTAGTTGGGTATTGCATTATATTCTGGGAAAAGAAATATAAACAGAAAGAAAGTCTTGTGAATATTAAATTAACTCCTCCCCTGCCCTTTTTTAGATTTAATCACCAAAAGTGTAAACATCCCACTTAATCATTGAGTGGGGGAGATCTGGGACCCACATGTGTGTTA
Organism: Monodelphis domestica; assembly: GCF_027887165.1. Classification (NCBI taxonomy): domain Eukaryota; kingdom Metazoa; phylum Chordata; class Mammalia; order Didelphimorphia; family Didelphidae; genus Monodelphis; species Monodelphis domestica. Next base: position 11,447,789 of record NC_077235.1, on the reverse strand, counting down.
GTGGGTGATGAATTAAGAATCAAACTGACTGCTCCCTGGGCAGTCCTAAGCAAAGCTTCAACTATAATTGGTAGACATAAAAGTGGAGGAAGGCACAGGAAGTGACGCAAAAGAAGCATCTTTAAAAAAGAGTTACAATTTCCTGGGACAACTGGGACTTCTTCTGGAGTTCGGAGTTCAAGTTGGAGGCTGGTGAAGAATCTGCTGGCTGGACCTGAGATCCTGTACTTGGTGAGACTGTCCTTGAATCTCTCCCTTTGGACTGACATGTGGTAAGTGAAGAGTTGACTTCTTTTACTGGATTTCTGAAGAGACCAGGCTCAGAAGAGACCTATCTTCTTGAGAAAGGCTCCCTGCAACCCCAGGTCTTCAGCTCAAGGTCGAAGCTTCTCTGGCTAAATCCTGCCTGTTTTGAACCATGGGTTGGAGCAAAATACTTAGTACTTAGGCAAGTTATCTTACCCTATCTTCTCTCTCATGTTCTTATTTCATACTTTCTATATTTTGTAAATAAATTATAAATAAATCACTTTGGAATTTCATAAAATTCCTGGTGACTGTATTCTTAAATAAATCCGGTCCAATCTTTTATAAAAAAACACCTTTCTCCCCCTTACAGTCCTTGCCCTCAATGAGCTTACATTCTAATGAATATTTATGAACACTGGGTAGTCTGCTCCTCTGCTTTGCTATACTAACATACCTTCATCACACTACAGAGCTAGTTTTCTCTCCATGTGAGACTTTTCAGCAAAGAGTTTCTGTCTAACATGTATCTATCTTACTGGTTTAAACATCTGTACTCTTATCTTGCTCAAAGTAGGTGGAGAAGAGATATGTCAATAGGAAACATGTTCACTTTGAGTTGTAAGGTTTAAATTTATGTTTTATACTAAATAAGAGTTATAAAATAATATTGTGGTTGATGATTTTAAAATATCATAGCTTAAGTCAAAATGACTTTTAACAGCTTTTACTTACAAAGAAATGGAAAGAGTGAAAGAATAAAATGTAAAGAGATGGCACCTTAACAAGTCTACCAGCCCTTCTCTAGGTGAGTTTTGGCTCAGCCCTTGGCAGGGGCTTCCCCAAGTCCCCATCTCCATGTGGATTTCCCCGTAATCCTCAGCCAGAAGCCCTGGTGGCATCTTTAGCCAGAGTTCCACCAATGCAGCCTCCTCCAAAGCCAAAGCAGGAATCTCAGCCACACACTCCAAACACTAGGGAAAGAATTGTCTCTAGACCATGCTGATCTCTTCTTTTAGGCTCCTTTTTCCATGTCACTTCCTGTCATTCTTCCTCTTGACAGAAAGCAATGATAGTCTTTCAATTTGCCTAGCAATGGGGAGAAGTGGCCTTTGGAGGTGTGAGCTTACTCTAGAAAGTGACTTGTGAACTCTCATACTTACTAGTAAGTAGGGGTACTTTAAGTTCTTGATTTGATTAGCTAAAATAGACAAGGGACAAATTAATCCCATCTTCATAGAGAATTTAAAGTTAAAAATCAAACTCCCAGCAAAGAAATAGCTTTTATGTTGTCATTTTCATCTGCATTCCTACTCCAACAGTTCTTTCTCTAGCAGCAGATAGCATTTCTTTTTCATGAGTTCCTCAGAATTGTTCTAGATCACTGTATTGCTGTTAGTAGCAAAGTCTATCACATTTGATCATTAAACAATATTTCAATTTCTGTGTATAATCTTCTCCTGGTTCTCCTTATTTTGCTCTGTATCAGTTCATGGAGGCCTTTAAAGTTCTTTCTGAAATCATCCTGTTCATCATTCCTTATAGCACAAAATTATTCCAACACCATCATATACCACATTTTGTTCAGTCATTTCCCAACTAAGGGGCATTCATTTAGTTTCTAATTGTTTGCCAACACAAAAAGTGCAGCTACAAATATTTTTATACAAACAGGTTTTCACTATTAAAAAAATTTCTTTGAGATACAGACTCAATAGTGGTATTGCTGGATGAAAAGGTATGCATTCTTTTATAGCCCTTTGGGCATAATTCCCAATTACCCTCCAGAAGAGTTGAATCAATTCACAACTCCACCAGCAATATATTAGTGTACTAATTTTGTGACATGACTGATAACATTTAAGATTTTCCTTTAATGTCATATAGGACAATATGATTGGTGTAATGTGTGAGATGGTATCTCACAGTTGTTTTAATTTACATTTCTCTAATCAAGAGGGATTTAGAACATTTTTTTCATATGATGATTAATAGCTTTGATTTCTTCATCTGAAGAGTACTTATTCATATCCTTTGGCCATTTATCAATTGGGGAATGGCTTGGATTCTTATAAATTTGAATTATTTCTTTATATATATGAGAAATAAGACCTTTATCAGAGAAATTTGTTATTAGAAAATTTCCCCAGTTTGTTGCTTCCCTTCTAATCTTGGTTGCATTGGTTTTGTTTGTATAAAATCATTTTAATATAATAAAAAATTATTTATTTTACATCATGTAATGTTCTTTATCTCTTGTTTGGTCATAAATTCTTCCCTTTTCCATAGATCTGACAGGTAAACTATACTGTTACCCTAATGTACTTATAATATCATTATGTATGTTTAAATCATATACCCATTTTGACCTTATCTTGGTATAGGGTATGAGATTTTGATCCAAACCTAATTTTTGTTATACTGTTTTCCAATTTTTCCAGCAATTTTTGTCAAATAGTGAGCTCTTATAAAAAAATCTTGGATCTTTGGGTTTATTAAAAACTAGATTGCTGAGGTCATTTACCCCTAGTCTATTCCATTGATCCTCCCTTCTATTTCTTAGCCAATATCAGATTATTTTGATGATTACTGCTTTATACTACAGTTTAAGATCTGATTTTGCTGGGCTGTGATCCTTCACAATTTTTTATTAGTTCCCTTGCTATTTTTTATTTTCTGTTCTTCCAGATGAATTTTATAATTTTTTTCTAGTTCTATAAAATAGTTTTTTGGCAGTTTGATAAGTATGACACTGAATAAGTAAATTAATTTAAAAAGGATTGCTATTTTAATTATATTAGCTCATGAATAGTAATGTTTTTCAAAGTGTTTAGATCTAATTTTATTTGCATGAAAAGTGTTTTTAATTGTCATTATATAATTCCTGTGTTTGTCTTGGCAAATAGATTCCTAAATATTTTATACTGCAATTTCAAATGTGATTTTAAATGGAGTTTCTCTTTCTAACTCTTGCTCCCGAGTTTTGTTGGAAACATAGAGAAATGCTGATGATTTATATGGATTTATTTTGTAACCTGCAACTCTGCTAATGTTATTAATTATTTTAAATATTTTAGTTGATTTTCTAGGATTCTTTAAGTTTACCATCATATCATCTGAAAAGAATGATAGTCTTTAATTCCATCACTTTCTTTTTCTTCTCTAATTGCTAAAACTAACATTTCTAGTAAAATATTAAATAATAGTGGTAATAATGGATATCCCTGCTTCACTCCTCATCTTACTGGAAAGGCTTCTAACTTAACCCCATTGCAGATGGTACTTGATGATGGTTTTAAATAAATACTACTTATTATTTTAAGGAAAGGCCCTTTTATTACTATGCTTTCCAGTGTTTTCAATAGGAATGGGTATTACATTTTGTCAAAGGCTTTTTCTGTATCTCAAGATAATTATGTGATTTCTGTTACTTTGATTTTGATATGGTCAATTATACTGATGGTTTTCCCAATATTAAACCAGCCTTGCATTCCTGGTATAAATCTCACCTCATCATAGTGAACAATCCTTCTGATATATTGCTATAGTCTCTTTGCTAATATTTTATTTTAGATTTTTGCCTCAATGTTCAATAAGGAAATTGGTCTGTAATTTTTTTCTATTTTTAGTCTTCCTGGCTTGGGCATCAACACCATTTTTGTGTCATAAAAAGAATTTGGTAGGACTTCTTTGCTTATTTTGTCAAATAATTTGTATAAGTATTAGGATTGTTTTTTAAATGTTTGATATAATTCACTAATTTTTAAAAACTGAATTTCTTAGATGACCTTTTGATCTTCCTTTGCCATTTGGTCCATTCTAATTTTCTTGGAACTCTTTTCTTCATTGGATTTTTGTGCCTCTTTTCCCAGTTGACCAATTTTCCTTTTTAAGCTTACTTTCTATTTGAATTACTTTCATTTCTTTTCCCCATTTTTCTTGACCTATCTAATTTGATTTTTAATTCCTTTTTGAGTTCTTCCAGAGTTTGAGACCAATTCCCATTTTTTTAAGTTTACATGGATGCCTGGATTTCACCATCCTCTGTTGATACTGTGCTTTGTTCTTGTTCCCACAGAAATTCCCAAGGGTTAAATATTTCTTCTGCTGTTTACTCATTCCCCCAGATTTTTTTGCTTGTGGTCTGAGATTTCTAAAAGCTGCTTGCTGATTCTGTCTTCTCTGCTGTCTTGCAAGGATTGGCACTGGGGCTAGGTCTTTGCTGCAGTAGCACAGGCTTGAAAGAGCCCAGTGCTATGGATTTTCAAGTCACTGTGAAGACTGGATTTGGCTCTCCCCTGATTGTAACAATGAAGATACTTAGATCTTCCTTTATAGTGAAAATTAAATTGTAATCCCCTGTCTATTTTTAGATTTAACTTCCCCAAAGTGTAAACCCAGTATTTAAAGTAGATCTACCCATTTTAACAACAAAAAGGCATGAACTAACCACAAAAAGGTGTGAACTAACCACAAAAGGAGTGAACACCCATTTCATACATTGAGTAGGAGGCCTGTGACCCACTTGTGAAAGAATGTGTGAAAGAATGGGCAGACCTGGAGAAAATCATCTGCTGCGATTGGTAGATATAAAATTTAGGGGAGGTAACACAAGAGAAAAAACGTCTTTAAATAGTGGAAACAGAGACACATAGGATGAATCAGTCACTCGTGAAGACAGTCACTTGAGGAAAGACTGGAAGACAGACACTCAGACTTGGAGTGAAGACACTTGGCTGTGGAACTGGACCCCTGGAGGAGTTTGTGCAGGAGATCTCAGACTGCTTTCCTTTTAGATGGTCACCATGGTGAGTATAAAGGCTGAATTAGTTCCTTGCCCTTTTTGGAGGTGTGAACCTCTGAGAAAGGCCCATAATCTTGAGACTCCTTTCCCCTGACTGGTACCTTAGAATTTCTAGCTGGTTCAGAGGAAGCTGGAGCTTTCTTGCTCTCCCCTTTTTCTCTTCCTTAAGTCTTCCTCTACTGTAGAATAAACTACCATAATTCCATTTACTTGAGTAAATTCATTTTGGGATTTAGTAATTAAATCCCTGGCGACAACCAATTAAATATACTCAGTCTCAACCATAAATTTAACACCTCACTGCAGGTTGGTGCCAGGACCTGAGTCTTCAAGAGGTGAGTCTGAAATATTCTTTTGTTGGTGCAGACCATGTCCTGGGATCCTGAATTTAGCCTATTCCTAGTAACATAAACAGGTACAGTAGGTAGGTTGGGCAGGGGGAGGTCAGTCAGCACTCTTCTGTGTGCAGTTTTGCTTTTAGTTCCCATTTGTCCTATGAAATCAACTCTCTCTGCCCACCTTTCAAGTTATATTCAGCTGAGAAACCCCTTACTCCAACTTGCTATTGGTTTTTGACTCCTGTCATTTCGAGGTGCTTTCTAAAGATTGGTTTAGAAGGACTGTCAGAGTGGTTTCAGTTTTTGCTGCTACTAAGTTGCCATCTTAGCTCTGCCCCACTCCAGCTTCTTTTTTTTTTTAAATAGTGATACTAGTCTACTCAACTTTAAACACAAGGACTTTTATAAATCAAGTTCCTACATAAAGAAAGAGTGTGCAACAATTCTTTTGTGTAATTATCCTAAAATCCAACATTTAAAATTTTTTGGAGAAATTTCAGGAAAAGAAACTTGCCAACACCCCAAATCAAGAAAGCAGATCCTTTTGGAGAAGGTGCTGTAAAGATAACTGAAGAAGCCACACGACACATCAAAAGATTCAGAATGAACTTTGTAAAAGTTAAAATTAAATATCAATAATAATATTATATTTTAAGATATTTATTAATGATCATTAGAAATCAAGGAATAAAGAAGATACAAAATAAAAACCACATGCCCATGGCTAATTAGTCATTTTTTAGTCAACCCCACTCACCACCATCAATGCTGATTCTACATCAGAGAGCAGGAGCCTCCAAAGCCCATTCCCTTTTATCCTTTGTCTAGAGGAAGTATATAATGACAGGAAGTCAGTGGGCTCTTGGGATATGTAGTTCTTTTTTAGGGTAACAGATTTTCAATCATACAACTTTGGGATATAATGAATTAAAGTGAAGGGGGTTGAACATACTAATTCTGAATGCAAACCCTTATGCCAAAGGGGACTGTCCTCTAATTGGCATTTTATCAATGCATCTATCAATCAGTTTTTGTATTTTTCTTCTCATATTTCCCTCTCTTCTCTAACTATTATAACTTCCTCTTAGAAAATGCCATATTGTATGTACTTTTAGCTAGAAGGTATTTAGAGGTTTAAAATAGTTATGTTTAAGTGATCCATTGGGGAGAATGGTCTCCCAAAGGATCACGGGGGAATTGTGTTAAGGGAAGTTCATTCCCTCCTCCTCCTGGAGGGATGACTGGTTGATCCAGATTCTCTAAATACCAAAGTTAAGTGCTGTGTGTCAATATTAGAGAACAGGGAGGTCTTGTCGGGACCTTCTGGGATGAATGTGGGGCTGAAGAGACAGGTGAAGGAGAAAAAGATTAAAAGAGGGGAAATGTAGTCAGAGGACTTAGAGTAAGAAAGATATTTTAAACTATGCTGATCTACCTTTCCTATTAATAAACTTTATAAAATTAATAACTGAGTAGGTATGTTAATTTTTATTTATTATACTTTTAAATCCTATATTTAAAATGGAAGTTCTAAAAGGAACTCAAGCACAGAAAAAAATCACATGCTGAGGTAAAATACAAACATGAACACATACATATACACAGAGAGTCTTCTCTGAAGGATACTGGAGTGACAAGTAGGCATCTAATTCCTAAAAAGGAACTGACTGAGCTTTAAATTCAGAATGCTAACTTGGGTTAACTGATATCTATTGATTATACACTTTGAAAGGCATAGAAACCATTTTGGGAACTATATCCTAACATGTTATACTAGGGCATTAAATATCACCCATTTGGACTGAAAGAATGAATAGGAGTTGGCTTAGTTCCCAATACCAAGGGAAATTCCACATTCACATGGTAGCTTATAAACATGTCTAGGGGAAAATGAAAGTACTGACATTCCTCCCTTTCCTATACTCTGTTATCATCAAAGCAGCCTAATAGCTGTTCCCTTTACATGATATCCCATTCCTTCACCCTCTGGAATATGTGTCTTCCTACAAAGTCCAGCTCAGGTATTTCCTCCAGCAAAAGACTTTTCCTGACGTCTTTCCACTCCCATCTATTATTTCATTTTCTCCCTCTTGAAATGCGATGGTATATACTCTGTATTAACTTACCTCTATATGTGTTGCGGGGTATATGGGGTGCTCAGGGAGGGGTAGTATCTTTGGTATGGAGGGCTTGTCGTGCCCTCCTAGGGCAGCTCTCCAGCCTCTGACCCTCACCTGACACCCAGCTCTCACTTGTGGCTCCCAGTAGCTGCTAGCATGCGGCAGCAGCCACACCCCAGGCAACGGCTTCGACAGGCCGGCTAAACCTTGTGAGGGTGGCCATAGGGTCGTCGTGGACCCCTGGTGAACCAGGGCTTTGCTCACCCAGCATGTGAAGACTTCTTTGGCTGAACAGACGGAAGAAACCAATAAGAAGGTTCAATGGCTGAGAGGACGACACAGCAAAGCACTGTGGAGTGCTTAGGGCATGTTGGAGCACAAAAGACAACACGGCCATCCAATGCAGCTGAGGAAGTCTCCAGATGTAACGACTTTTCGTGCCACTGGACCCAGGCTTCCAATGCCGAGAGAGTGGAACTGTCTCTGTGCATCGACTTTTCCACTTAAATCTTCATGCACAAGTGTCTTTGTGCACACTCATTGTGGTAATCATTCTGTACACTGTTTTCCACATTCTGTTTATTTCAGTCCATATCTGTTGATGTCAGTCATCTTCATATATGTAGTTTCTTACGATACAATTATATATCATGACATTCATGTACAACATGCTATATAGCTATGTACCTACTGGTGAATTTCTATTTTATTTCCAGCATTTCATTCTATGAAAAGTCTTGTTATGATTATTCTGGAATATTTAGGATCGCTGATCTCTTATAGCTATGACTAGCAGTGTAGTCTCAGTGTCAAAGGGCAAAAGTATTTTGGCGACATTTTTTGCAAAATTCCAAAATGCTTCAAGGTTGGTGGGATCAATTTTAAGTTCCACCAGTGATCTATTAGTATCCCTGCCCTTCTGGAGCCCCTCCAATACTGCCTTTGGTCATCTTTGCCAACTGTGTGTGTGATGAAAACCCATATTTCTATTTCTCTTATTAATCAGTATTTTGGAGCAAAGTTTCAAATGATTATCAATAGTTTGCAATTATTCTTATGAGAACTATTCATCTCCCTTTACCACTTAACCCCCAAGGAATGAATCTCTCTCTTATATATTTGTTTTAATTCCCTTGAATATCAGACCCTTATCAGAGATATTTGTTGATTTTTTTCCAATTGATAGTTTCCCTTCTTATCTTTTCTGTATTGATTTTGTCCATTCAAGAATTTTTCAATTTATGTAACCAAAATGATTTATCTTATCTTTTGTGATCATCTCTAACCCTTGTTTGGTTAAAAAGTTTTTTCCCTAGCCAAAGCTGTGAAAAATACCTAATAGTCTCTTTTGAATATTTTTTATTTGATAGTCTTTAATATGTATCATGTACCCATTTTAAATTTATTGTGGTATCTAAAAAACTTTTGCTGCCTAATTGAGTTATATCAGATAAATGGCAACTGAAAAATGTCCACAAATAGTTCAAATGATTCACCTAGGCCAGGTACTATTACTTTTTATTTCCAAACTTGGTTTTCTGCACTAAACTTATTTGATACATTGATTGAAGGAAGAAAAAAAGCCATCCATACCAAGTATGGCCAATACTCACAACTGAGAAATCATAAAGGATGACTATAAAGAAACTCACCATGTTAAAAACACACTTAATTTTATCTGCAATTATTGTGGTGCTTTTGCATTAACAGAAGATTCAGTATCAATGTGGCAGACAATGTTAGCAAAAAAAATCAATCTTTATTTGAGATCTTTATGCAGTATCAAGGAGAAAATATATTACTGAAGCCATAATTTTTTAGTACAGAATTTCCAGCGCACATATTGGGCTAGATTTCAAAAAGTTCTCTGGGAAATTCTCCTACCTACTTTTTTCCCCAAAACTCCACTGAGAAAAGAATAAATAGGTTTAGACTACAGATGAAGGGATTTGGGTGAGGTGTAATGAAGAATTTATTAACTGTGAAGATAGTTATATATTGGCACAAACCATTGAAGTGGTAATACCTAAAATCAGAACCACACCCGAGGCCAAACATGACACTACAAGAGGAGAGGGAATCCCTTTCTTTTAGACTCTCATAAAAAGTATGATCTCACATCTGTCTGGGCTGGTTTATCTGAGAGGCAGGAGGATGAAATAGATGACATCTCAGTTACTTACAGCCTTATTATTCTAATTATATCCATCTTCTTTGAAAATGGGAAGTTTCAAAGTGATTTATTCATCATACAAAAATTATTTATCATGATTTATGATGCTTGGTACTAGATATGACTTTGGAATATTAATGACAGAGTGAAGATACACATTATTTTTTCTATTTCTTATACCACTGACCAAAGATAGATTAATTTAAGTTTATCTGGACCTAGTCTATAATGCAAGATGGATGCTTAAAGGTATCTTCAATAGAAAGCTTAACTGATTCTTTGCTCCCCACAATACCCCAAATTATCTTGAGTGACAGCCCATACTGGAAAAATTTAGGTTTCTTTGTTGAAAAGAACATCATTATATGTGAGAAGAGTGATTTTGGATTTATAAATCGCCTTCCTCCCAACAATCTTATAAGTAGATAATGATAGTATTATTCTCCCCTTTTTATAGTGGAGGCCAAGAAAAGGTAAGGGACTTGCTCAGGGTCATGCACATATATGCAAAATCAAGACCTGAACTTAGCCATTCTGATTTTCAGTTCAGAACCATAGAACCTTATGGAGTAAGTAAGTAATTTGAAGCCAAGATATTTATTCCTAATGCAAGTATTCAGTCCTTTGAAGAAGGATGAAACTGTTAGGAAACTGGATTGATTTGTGAGCTTGGATGAGAGACAGCAACGAAAAAGCAGTTTTTTTGTAAAATGTTAGAAAAAATTCCCAAGCATAGTGGACAAATTCCAATACACAGCTCCTAATGAAAATGAACCCAGAAGCATGATATCCTTATAATCAGGGATGATGAGCCAATATGATCCAATGGAAACATTTATTTTCATCTAGGCCACTAATATCCCATGAATGAAGAAATAGTCTTTATCACTTCTAAAGGTTACAGATTCCGCAGTTATAAAGATTCCAATGATGGGAGCCAATTTCTTCCATTTTACAAATGGAAAAATCTAGATCATGAGAAGTTCACAATGTCTAAAATAGACTGCACTATCAAGTTTCCTAGATTCCAGGCTAGACAGATCAGGACTGTCCTAAGAAACATTCTCAGTCTTTCACAAGATGTGCGCATCTCAAAAGTCTTAGGATACATCTAGGTAAGTCTGATTTAAAGCAACTCAATTTTTTTCTGTCACTCTGAGAAGATAGATCTGAGACAGGGCATGGTGCATTCCAGAGGGAGCTAGCTTTGTAGTCCGAAGTCTTGAGTTCAAATGCCACTTCTGACACATATTGGTGGTGTGATCTTAGGCAAGTCATTTTACTTTTCAGAACTCTGGAAAACTCTCCAAGATTATAAATATCAAGGGATTAGTAGAAGAATTTCCTCACATCTGTGAAATAACAAGCTTATTCCCTATACCTATCTGGAAGCCAAAGTTGAGATGGTGACATAGCAACACGTCAACACTATCTCTTTACAATTAATTAAGAGTTAGGCGTTTTAGAGCTTTAAAATGTTAGCTGAAATTTTGTTCACATGCTTCATCTTGCAGGTGAGGAAATTACAGCTTAGGAAGAGGAAACAACTTAGACATATTTAAAAGAAATTTAGTGACAGGGCTAAAACTGAAACCTGGGCTTCCCCCTCTAGGATTTTTTTTGTTGTTTTTAGCCAAAAGGGAATAATATTAAGCACAGATTTCCTTTTCAAGTTTTCTTTTCCATACAGTTTGTTTTTTATTAAGATTTAGCAAGTCAAATTATAAAATCTTGGATTCTGCCCAAGTATCTTCCTTCTAGACTAGAATGGTTTTGAATATTTTTATCCATTCTTCAAAAGGACTAGAAAAGATATAAGGTTAGATAAGTAGATTGAAAGTTGGGTATAGTTACCAAGATATAGGAAGATGGAGCTACTGACGCTAAAAATCTAGGATACTGAAACACATTTACTTTTTATTATAATGTACTAAATCATAATGCAATGATAAAGAAATAATGTCCGTATAAGACGGTCTTCCAGTAAAAACATGGGAAAATCTAGAGACAAAGCTAGAATGGGACAAAAAGGGCTTTTACTTAGGATGCCTCCTTTAGCAGGCACTGATATTATTTGAAATCCATCAGCCACATTAAAAGAGATATTAGCACTTAATTAGAAAGCACATATAATATGTATAACCCAGATTCAATTGCCTGCCAGCTCCAGGATGAAGGAGGAAAAGAGGGAGGGAGACAATTTGGATCATATAATTTCGGAAAGCTTATGTGAAAATTTGTTATTACATGCAATTGATAAAAAAATAAATTAAATTAGAAAGGATATGTAATTAAAATAGGAAGCCATGAGATTTGGGTCTGGATTGAATTCCTCTGGCACTCCTGCTTCAAGCCCTTATCTTGGGTAATTTGTGGTTCGTGTAGGTACAAAAACCCCTTATTATGATTTGAAACAAAAAATCCTCTCAATTTCTACACGTAGGAAAAGGAAAATTACTTTGGAGGATTTCATTTTTGTTTGGAAATGAAGAGTGCTAATTATAATTTCCTTCAGGTTTCACAGTTGTATATTTAGTGATGACATTTTCTAACCAATAATACCCTGATGATCCCTTCATGTTCAATACATTCAGGAAGCACTAACTAGGGCTAAGAGATTTAAGACAAGTATTAGCACTGGGCTTGGTATTACTAGCCAATATCTTGCAAATATTGTTTCTTGTGTTCTATTCAAAGCCATTCTTTCTTACTGGCTAACTTGAAGAGAGCGAACTTCCTGGGATAGACTGCCTTTAGTGATATTGATTAGCATTACAAGTGATTTTCTTATGTTGACAACCCAAATTGACTTCACTATTTCATTCCTAAAATCCTATCTCTTCTAAGAGCTGCAATGGCAGTAGCTAACAATGACGAAAGTAAAAGTTGAAGGAGAGGAAATCTCTAAATCAGGGATGGTTAGTGGATGCCATTATAAACAAACACCCTTTACTCCCTGAAATATTCACATTTAAGTTGAACAAAATCTTTGATACATATAAACAGCCTTCCACAGGGCTGCTGCTCCATTTCTTCCAGACAAATATCCCCAGTTCCCCCTCCCTTACCTTAGTCTTCTCTACTCCATGTACCATGTCCACACTACCTCCAATTGATGACCCTCATAGGACATGAATTCAACTCCTTCATCATCTTGACTGTCCTCTTGTAGATACCCTTCAACTTAGCCATGGCTTTTCTAAAACGTAGTGATATTCTGTTTACTCTTTATTTATGATTATTGGAAGAAGTTCACATTTAGATTCCTTGTGATTTTTTCATATGAAATCCTCACCTAAACCAGTGCAGGTATTTTAAAAAAGATACATGCTTTGTAAAACCCAGTTATATTGAGCATTGGCTGCAGGAGGAGGGTGGGAGTAGGGCAGGGAAAGAACATGAATCACGTAACCATGAGAAAAAAAAAATTTAAACCCTTACCTTCCATCTTAGAATCAATTCTAAGACAGAAGAATAGTAAGAGCTAGGCAATGGGGGTTAAGTGACTTGCCCAGGGTCACACAGCTAGGAAGTGTCTGAGGTCAGATTTGAACCCAGGACCTCCTCTCTCTGGGTCTGACCCTCAATCCACTGAGCCACCCAGCTTCCCCCCCCCAAATTTTCTCAATTAATCAATTAAATAAAAAAAATTTTAAAGATACATGTTTTCCTTCCCTTAAATGTTGATAATATCACTATTTGAGGGCCTCCTAGACCTAATATTGCTAGCAATCTCTTTATGATGTGTAAAAAAAATGTGTAATAAAGGACTTCGAGAGTTGTTATGGCCAAAAATTTTATCACGCTATGGCCAACCTGGAGATGAATCCTAAAAATCAGTTGGTCTATCATCAGATGAGACATGTATTACACCACTGAGCCCAAACCCAAAGTTTTTCTAGCTTGCATCTTTTCATTTATTGGCTGGACCTGCCAGATCTAATATTCCACTGGTATAGCCTTTGATAAGATAGGGTTATCTCCATGCCATGATGATGTTTCTAGGGTGGGGAGAAGCTTTGTGGAGGTACCTTACACTTAAATTTACCTAATAATAAATCTGGCCTTTTTGTTGGGGGTGGGTGAGAGAGAATTACTTATGTAACCTATAAATTGTTCCTTAATATCTAAGCAAGTAGAGATCTCGAGACAGAGTAGATAGAGGGCTAGGCTTATCAACAAGATAGTCTGGATGTCAATTCCCTCTCTGATACTTACTAAATGTATAACACTAGACACATCATTTAACCTCTATGTACCTCAGGAAATGCACCAGGCTTATAATTTGTACATCACAGAAGAATTACAATTTGTCTTGATGGAAAGTATGGCTGTGTTGACAAAAATTAGATGCTTTGGATAGTCTAGATCAGGGCCCCCCGAACTGCAGCCCACTGAGGCCATGTATCTGATCCCCACCACATTTCTGGAAGGGGCACCTCTTTCATTGGTGGTCAGTGAGAGGAGCACAGGATGTGGCGGTGTCACAAAGCGCGGTGTCGCTCACGTACAGTACTACTTCTGGTGACATAATCCTTTGCGTGGCACCTTAGAATGAGGCACCATTGTGTGGCTGCACAATGGAAGACGTCAGCATGGTGAGCAGTGATCTGGGGCAAGGGATTCCACACTGAGTATACTGCTGCCCGCTTAGGGTTAGGGTTAGGTTTTAATAGTCTGGCCCTCCAATGGTCTGAGGGACAGTGAACTGGCCCCCTGTGTAAAACATTTGGGGACCCCTGGTCAAGGCCAATGATAGTGAACCTTTTAGAAAGGCAGGTGATATAAGGAATGTCTATAAGTACACATGGAGAAGGGAAAGGGAGCTGCTTAGCCCTACATGTCTCTGGCTTTATAGTAATGAACTCTGGCGAACTCTGTGCTGGAGCAACAGCATGTGTATCCACAGAGAGGGTTCTGAGAGAGCCCCCCTCAGGCATGTGTGCCATAGTTTTCACCAACACAGGTATAGGCAGTTAGCTGAACTTTTTAAGTTGAAAAATTTAATAAAATAAAAATTTGCTAGACTGGTTATCATAGCATAGAATGTAATCCCAAATCATAGTCAAAGAATTTGATATTTCCCACTGTTCAGGCTTAGAAGTAGAATGTTCCTTGACTGTGTTTGGCCAACAATGCCATATTGAAGCTAGAATTCATTTTACAACTGCATGAATAGAAAAGAAGCCATATGAAACAATCTGAATTGGTTTTACCACAATAGAACTAAATTCCTACCTATCCTCAATATATGTTCTACTTCATAAATGAAGAAACAGAAACTCAAACTTCAAATTCCCACCCACTTTCAGTTTCTATTTAAAGCTCTTTAACTGGTATATAAGAGAGAAGCTGTTCATTTAAATAAAAAGGATATACACTGGAGGAAATGGTAGGTAGCAAGCTTGGTATCTAGGTGGTACAGTGAGTAGAGCACTAGACTTGGAATCAGGAAGACCCATCTTCCTGCATTCAAATATGCCCTCAGACACTTATTAGCTGTGAGACCCTGGACAAATCACTTAACTCTGTTTGCTTCAGGTTCCTCATCTGTAAAATGAGCTGGAGAACGAAATTGCAAACCACTCCACTATATTTGGCAAGAAAACCCCAAATGAAGTCACAAAGAGTCAGATGTAACTGAAAACTAAACAACCAAAATCTCAAGCAAATGCTTTCATTTTATTTTTCTGCTCTGAACAATAGGTGCTTAACACTTCTTGGATTGGACAAACTAGTGGATTACAATGTAATAATAATAATAACCCACTTTATAAATCTCATTAAGGTTTACAAAGTACCTCCCTCTATCCTCAACATAGGAGATAATAAGTATTACAAATGTTATTTCATTTTACAAAGGAAGAAACCTGATTTTGAGAAAAGTTTAAAGAATGGTCCATAGAGTTGGGAAGCATTAGAAGCAGAAATAAAGGCCTAAATCTGGATTTATGACTGAGTTCAGCAGTCACTCTGCAGTACACCATACTGCCTTCTCTTTTTCCTTTGGGCAAAGCTGTCACAGGCCCACAAGTTTTTTCCAACTGTTTTAAAAAATCTTGAAGTATCCAGGAATGAACCTTTAGCTATTGGAGTCATTTCTAGAAATGCAAAGTAGCACTATACCAGATGAAATCTGCAGGCAAACCAAGTTATTATGCATTTCAGAAAAATACACTGAGGACTTGGGATATTCAAACTTCCTTAACTCAATGAAGAAATATTGAAGAGATCAGAAAAGCTGGTCCCCAAGGGACTGCTTTGGGTAGTTAATAGCCAAATGAAATTTGAAAATGAATTAAATGAATTAAACTTAAGATATCCATTATTTATTTGAGTACTCAGAACAGGTATTTTTCTAACACTTTATTCCTTGAAGGAATATTTTTATGAGAGTTTCAGTATATAATGATTCAGCCAAATGGTCAAAACTGTCTTCAAAATTCTTTGAATGAGAAAAAGTGAGCATTATTCACATGCCAGTGAAGGACAGTGAGATGGAGAGAGTTTTTGCCAGGCCAGAATTTCTGTTCTGCCTATTAAATTGTACTTTAAAGATCCTTCTTTCACACTGATGGGAAGTGTAAGAATTTTCCCTTCACACTTGCATAACCTTTGCCATGAAATCATTTTGGCAAGTTTTTATTCCATCGTTTAATCTATTTCTGAAGTTTGTCTTCTTCTATAGAGAGAGTATAGCTTTTTACTAATGACTCACCTGCAGAGGATGACTGATAATTAAAAATAAATTCAGATTTTTAAATATAATATCTGTTATAAAGTCAAAACAGGATAGAAAGGCACAGAGGAGAGATTTTCCTGATCATCCTCAAAGTAAAGCAGTTGCTGGAATTTGTATCATAATTTTAAGTTTGCAAAATGCTATACATATATTATTTCATGTGAGGATAAAAGAGACCAAACATGTCATTGCCAAGATGTAAGCTATGGAACAATCATTTTCTAGTGAAAGACACCATAGCCTAGATATTTATTTAAGTGAGATTGTTAAAAATGGCAATTGACAATACAATACAATACAATACAATACAATACAATACAATACAATACAATACAATACAATACAATACAAGGTTCCAGCCAATCCCAGTGCCACTGAGAAATAAATCAACAAGGATGCAACAGATCAAAGAATAAATAAAACCAAACAAAAAGCATTGGACAACTTCTTTATCCAGATTAGTTCCTCCAGAAGAAAATGGTCAAAAGACTGTAGTCAATATGGTTGGGGCCTTTCCGGAGAGGCCTGAAGCCAGCAGGACCTCAGTCACAGACAGTTGTAGTCAAAGCAAAAGGTAAAGTAACCCAGTAATTAATAAGTGGCTGCTTTATAAGATGGAGGCAAAGAAGAAGTAACAAGGGATACCTCTGGGAACTCCAAGAAACTTGAAATCAGCACAATCTTTGATTTCCAGTTGAGACCTCTAGAACCACACCAAGGTATAAGGCACAGTGCCTAGCACAAAGTAGGTGCCTGATAAACATTTATTAACAAAATTACTGACTTGCAGAATCTCCTGCACAAGAAGACAGATATGATAAGGAGGTCTGCATGAATATTAGAACAAGAGTATAGCAAGATAGAAGGCAGGGATTTGGGCAGAATGTGGGAACCAGCCCAGAATTGTGGAAGTGAAGAAAGACAAGAGACTGGGACTCAGTTATTTAATGTAGGACTATGGCAAGGCCTACTGTAGTAATAATATTCAAACTGCAGCAGGAACAGAAGCTGGGCCTATTCAAGAGTGGGAGAGGGTCAGAGTCTGGTTCTAGCATAACACCTCATACCCACAACTGAGACTAAATATATGAGGCAAAAGAAAAAAGCGACTAATACAATAAATAAAAATTATTGGTAGAGATAAGGCTCAAAAGTAAATCCAGGAGAAGGGAGAACTCAAGATAGCACAAATAGAGCTCAGAAAAGAAATATATTTTGGCTATAAAGATTCAAAGAATGAATAGAAGAAATGAAGCAAGAGATAAAAATGAAATTATAGCATGGGAAAAACACTAGAATGAGCTTATACCAAAGACCAAAGGATCGAAGAGGAATTTGAAAATATCACCTAAGTTGTAAATACTCAGAAAAAAGAAAGGGGCAAACAGAATGCCATACTTCAATGAGACGAGAAGTACAGAAACAGAATGCAAGCCTGAAAAATCAGAATAAGTGAAATATCTGCTATTAAAACCTAGAAACCTGTGAGGAAGGTTGAAGAGAGAGGATGTAAGAATCAGACTTTCTAAAACCATAACTAAACAAACCAAACAAAAAAAACTGGTCACCACATTTTTAAAATCATAAAATAAAACTGCCCAGAATGATTAGAATCAGAGGACAGAGGGGAAATAAAACAAATTCACCAAATATCTCCTCATGTGATCACCAAAAGATGGCAGAGTGGAGAGAGAATTCTATTTGAATTCTTCCAACATTCGTCTCCAACCACCTTTAAAATAATGTATCAAATAAAATTCTAGAGCAGTAGAGTCAACAAAAACTTTTGTTAAAACATTTTTCCAATCCAAAACAATTTAGTAAATCAGAAAGAGATTTGGTCCAGAATGAAGATGTGTGAATTTCAAAACTATTCCACCCTAATCAGACCATTCTTTAGAAGATCTGATTTAGCTATTTCCTGATCAATAACAATAGAGATATTTGGAATAACAGAATCAGGACTTGGAAACCCACATTCTCCACCCTACTCAGTGTAACAAGATTAGGAAGGGCTGCAGCAAACTCAAGATTTAATTATTTGAGAAAATGGCCTTCAACAGAATGTGCACAAAAAGGACAGACCTCTGGGCAGTCCTAAGTCAAGCTTGCGCCACCATTGCCACATGTGAGATGCAGGAAGTGAGGTAGAGAACAGCCTCTGGAGTTCTCGGTACTTCCTGGGAGGAGGTCGAGAGTTCAGTTCGATCCTGGAGCTTGGGTCCCAGCCAGTGGAAGAAAGTCTCAAGACGATGGGCCTTTCCTGGAGGCTTCCCGTCTCCAGAAAGGCAGGGTCACTAAGTTTTTTGTTTTGTTTTGTTTATTCATTTTCAGTCATATCCAACTTTTTGTATCCCCATTTGGGATTTTCTTGGCAAGGATTCTGAAGGAGTTTCCCATTTCCTTCTCCAGATCATTTTATATGTGAGGAAACTAAAGAAAACAAGGTTAAGTGACTTGTTCAGGGTCATGCAGCTATTAAGAGTCTGAAGTCAGATTTGAACTCTGGAAGATGTCTTTCTGACTTCAGACCCAGCATGCTACCCACTGTGTCATCTAGTTGCCCCCAAACTAAATTATCAAAAATGAAAATGGCAAATGTATCAATAATAAAGACAAAATTAAAACAATTATTAGGCGCCATTCCTCAATTGGTAAGTGATCAAAGGACATTAACAGGAAGTTTCTGGAAGGAAAAAAATCACAGCTTTCAACAGACATAAGAAAAAATACTCGTTATTGTTGTTTCAGTTGTGTCTGACTATTCATGATGCCATTTCCCCCCCCCCCTTTTTTTTCTTTCCTTCCACCATAGTTAACATGGAAATGTTTTTAAAGTCTTCACATGAATAATGGGTATCATATTGTTTGCCTTCAAAATGTGTGCGGTAAGGGCTGGAATGGACAGAATTTGAAACTCAAAAAGTAAATATTGGTAGTCTTTTTTTAATTCCTTACTTTCTATCTTAGAAATGATACTAAATATCAGTTCCAGGGAAGAAGAGAGGTAAGAGCTAGGTAACTGGGGTTAAGTGACCTAACTAGAGTCACATAGTTAGGAATTGTCTGAGACAAGATTTGGACCCAGGATATCCTATTTCCAAGTCTGGTGCTCTATTCACGGAGGCACAAAGGTGCCCATATATAGTCTTTTGAGAGAAGATAAAAGATTTTTGGAACTAACATTCATCAAAATATTTATTTTTAAGTCTAAAATAAGAATTATTCCCAAATTTAAAACACTCATAAATGACCTTGTCAAAATCCAGTTTCCAGGAAAAAGAAAAAATAATGCAAGAAACCAGAAAAGAAGTGATCAAGTACCAATAAATCATAGTCAGAATCATACAAGATCATGCCATAATTAAATAATGGAAAGGCAATTTTGTAATGGAGTATAACAAAAGGCAAAGAAAAAAGCCTTACAACGAAGAATGATTTATCCTGCAAGATTAAGAATAATCCTACAAGAGGAAAGTTACTTGCAATACAATAGAGGGATTTCAATTATTCCTGATGAAAAGATCAGAGTTGAGTAGAATCTTCAAAATGTGAACACAGGAGATAAGCTAAGTCTAGAGAGCTAAATACATTTTAGCATTTTGAAGGACTAATAGATGATTGGCATCTAATGTGTCAGGCAATGGAAAACAAAAAAAAAGACTGAAATAATCTCTACACTCAAGGACGTTACTTTCTCTTGGGTAAAGACCAGAAAGACATATGGAAGTGTATATAGCATAGTTCTTAAACATAAATGAACACAACTGTTTAACATAGGACATTTAGGGAGTAAGGCTACTAGCCCTTGTATGGATCACAAAAATCTTCCTATAGAAAGTGCTTATTGAGTCATATCTTGAAGGAAAAGAAGGATTCTAGGATGCAGTGGTAAGGGGGAAGTGAGTTCCAAATATGGAGTATAGCCAGAGCAAATGCGTGTTGATAGGAGATGAAGTATCATGTGTAAGAATCAGAAACAAGACCTGGATGGTTGGATTGTCAAGTAAAGAAAGGTGAATGATATATAATTCTAAAAGAAAGGTATAGTAAGTTCAAGTTGTGAGGACTTTAAAGGCCACATTGAGAACTCTGTTCCTAGAGGCAACTGGTAGGAATTTAAATTCACTGAATAGGAGAGAAACATGATTTTTTTGTACTTTGGTATTTGTATGGAAAATGGATTGAAGTGGGGAAGAGACTTAAGGTCACTTAAGTGGCCTGCAATCATGACAAAAGGTGATGAAGTTATAAACTAAGGTCTTTCTAATAATGGGAGAAGGAAAAAATGTCACTTTAGAAAACCATTATCATAAACATTCATTAAGTGATTATGAGAATAAAAAAGATAATTTCAGGAATAAATAAATTTATTCTACTCCTTTGGATTTAAAGAAATAAAAGGAATATACAAGGGACAAAATAAGGAAAAAGCAGGAGGAATTTGTTGTTACTCATAAATGAAGTGGTCAAAAAGAATACACAAAAATGGAGGAGAATATGGAGTAGCAGACATCTCATGAATCTCAAACTTATCTAAACTGGACCCCCTCAAAAAGAATTAAACATACACCCTCACAATTTGGTACAGAAACCCATTATATTCAATAAATGGGTCAGGTCAGGACATTAACATATGGTTTTAAGTAGGAGGGCAGAGAAATAAAAGTAATGGGAACAAGAAAGCAAATATAAACTATGCAGTGCTAATAATGAGAGGGAAAAAAGTATAATAAATTATATCTAGGTAGGGTTAAGAAAAGAAGGACTGAGGAGTACCACTCCAATAATATACTCCTAGTATTTCTCCTTTCCTCCAACCAACTTCTTTTTCCTAGTAAAGAGGACATCAAGAGACAATGATATGATAAATTATATGCATATATTAGAAGGAAGACTCAATTTTTCATATCCATGAATATGGATTCATCTACAAAATGGAGAAGGTTGGCAGATTGGATTAGAAAGCAGAAATGTACAGTATGTATAAGAGTTAAAATAAGGGGTAAAAAAGAATTCATCATGCCTTGGGTGAATCTAGAAAGACCTGGCTGACAATCCCCTTTATCAGAAGTAAAAATAAACATCGGTTAAGAGATAAACATAAAAACAATGGTCTGCTTAAAGGCACCATTGGATAAGAAATACCATGAACTAATATATATGTACCAAATGGCATCTGTGTCTTTACAGGAAAATCTAATTTAAACATGAGCTAAAATAGATGTGATATTATAATAGTCAGGAATTCCATATGTCTCTGTCAGAATTAGACAAATCTAATAAAAAAGTATAATGATGAAAGTTGGTTGGGTCAATCAAATCATCCCACTTATAATAAGCAACCATCACGGTACGATACTTTTCCTGGGTGAGAACAAGCCTCAAATGAATTACAGATGTGGACTAGGTGTCAATAGGCTTGAACATTTCCAAATGGCAGAAGAACTTGTCGCACTCAGAAGAAACTGTATAAAAGCAGGAGGCTGGAACTTCTGGTCAAGATGGCAGCTTAGAGAAAGCTAAAGTTCGGAGCTCCAGAAACCCTTCCTTACCGATCTCAAACGGAATGCTCCTAGGGCATCGAAATTCAAAACAAACAGCAAAATAGACCCCGGAAACACTCCTCCTGGACCTGGATCAAAAGGTACGGCCCCCCAAGAGTCGGAGCCCGAGATCACTCGGATCTAAGGGGAAGGCAAAGGGAAGGTCCCAGGACCCATCCCCCCAACCCAGAGTGCTGAGTCCGAGGCAGCAGCAGGAACCTCAGGGCAGGCAGGGGGGCCTCGGGAGCAGGCTGTTCTGTGGGCCATCCCCTGAAAACCTGAGCCAGTCGTGGGGGCACCTAGACAGCAGGGAAACAGAGAGAGACAGGAGGAGCCTGTAGCCCCCTGACCAGAACCTTCCATCTTAGTCTCACTGAAGGTCCTTGCCTGAGGGCATACTCAGTCTGAGGTTAATCCTATCACCAGCCCTCAGAGCTCCTGGAAGCGAAGGCCCCTCCCCCCTCAGAGTGCTGGCTGAGGCACAGAAACAAGGGCCAAGCCATAGAAGGGACAATCTGCCTAGGGCTAAAACCTCTGAACGCCAGACAGAGAAAAGAAAAGCTAATCTTCCCTACTCAGATAGAGATGGCAAACTCCACAGAAGCACAAAAAACCCAAAATTCAAAAAAAAAAAAAAAACAAGAAGAAGGGGGCAAATTTGGACACATTTTATGGAGCAAAAATACAAAACACAGAGGAGATAGAAGAGAAAACACAAGCAAATGCTCCGAAAACTTCCAAAGGAAATGGAAACTCTCCACAAACCATGAATAATATGAATCAGAAATGATCAAAAAGATGGAAGCCTTCTGGGAGGAAAAATGGGAAATAATGCAAAAGAAATTCACGTATCTACAAAACCAGTTTGACCAAACTGAAAAGGAAAACCAGGCTTTAAAGCAAGAACTAATAAAGCAAAGCCAAAATACCAAAAAATTAGAAGAGAACATAAAATATCTCACTGACAAGGTGACAGATTTGGAAAAGAGAGGGAGAAGAGATAATTTAAGAAAAATTGGACTTCCAGAAAAGCCAGAAATAAACAGCAAACTTGACATTGTAATACAAGATATAATCAAAGAAAATTGCCCAGAGATTCTAGAACAAGGGGGTAATACAGCCAATGACAGAGCTCACAGAACACCCTCTACACTAAACCCCCAAAAGACAACTCCCAGGAATGTAATTGCCAAATTCCAAAGCTCTCAAACAAAAGAAAAAATCCTACAGGAAGCCAGAAAAAGACAATTTAGATATAAAGGAATGCCAATCAGGGTCACACAAGACCTTGCACGTTCTACTCTGAATGATCGTAAGGCATGGAACATGATCTTCAGAAAGGCAAGAGAGCTGGGTCTTCAACCAAGAATCAGCTATCCAGCAAAACTGACTGTATACTTCCAAGGGAAAGTATGGGCATTCAACAAAATAGAAGATTTCCAAGTTTTTGCAAAGAAAAGACCAGAGCTCTGTGGAAAGTTTGACACCGAAAAACAAAGAGCATGGAATACCTGAAAAGGTAAATATGAAGGAAAGGGAAAAGGAGAAAAATGTTATCTTCTTCTTTTACTCAAACTCTCTTCTATAAGGACAACATTTATATCAACCTATGTATACTAACATGTGGGGAAAATGTAATGTGTAAATAGGGGGAAAAGAAAAACCAAATAGAATAATCATTCTCACACAAAGATTCACATGGGAAGGGAAGGGGAAGGAAACTCCTATAAGAAGGAGAGGAAGAGAATTTTTACTTAAACCTTAATCTCAGGGAAATCAACTCTGAGAGGGAAAAACACCCAGATCCATTGGGATTTTAAATTCTATCTTACCCAACAAGGGTAGGGAGAAGGGAAAACCAAGGGGGGGAGGGGGAGAGGGAAAACAAAAGGGGAGGGAAAGAGAGGAGGGAGGGGGAGGGAACAAAAAGGGAGGGACTAAAAAAGGAAACATATCAAGGGAGGGGACAAGGGGGATTGGTGTAAAGTAAATCACTGGACTAAAAGGTAGAGCTAAAGAAGAAAAGGTTAGAATTAGGGAAGGATATCATAATGCCAGGGAATCCACAAATGACAGTCATAACTTTGAACGTGAATGGGATGAACTCACCCATAAAACGTAGACTGATAGCAGAATGGATTAGAATCCAAAACCCTACAATATGTTGTATTCAAGAAACACACATGAGGCGGGTTGACACCCACAAGGTCAGAATTAAAGGATGGAGTGAGACCTTCTGGGCCTCAACTGACAGAAAGAAGGCAGGAGTGGTAATCATGATATCTGATAAAGCCAAAGCAAAAATAGACCTGATCAAAAGGGATAGGGAAGGTAATTATATTTTGTTAAAAGGGACTTCAGATAATGAGGAAATATCACTAATCAACATGTATGCACCAAATAATATAGCACCCAAATTTCTAATGGAGAAACTAGGAGAATTGAAGGAAGAAATAGACAGTAAAACTATATTCGTGGGAGATGTGAATCAACCATTATCAAATTTAGATAAATCAAATCAAAAAATAAATAAGAGATAAAAGAAGTGAATGAAATCTTAGAAAAATTAGAATTAATAGACATATGGAGAAAAATAAATAGGGATAAAAAGGAATACACATTCTTCTCAGCACCACATGGCACATTCACAAAGATTGACCATACATTAGGTCCCAGAAATATGGCACACAAATGCAGAAAAGCAGAAATAATGAATGCAGCCTTTTCAGATCACAAGGCAATAAAAATAATGTTCAGTAATGGTACATGGAAAACCAAATCAAAAACTAATTGGAAATTAAACAATATGATACTCCAAAATCATTTAGTTAGAGAAGAAATCATAGAAACAATTAACAATTTCATCAAGGAAAATGACAATGGCAAGACATCCTTTCAAACCTTTTGGGATGCAGCCAAAGTGGTAATCAGAGGTAAATTCATATCCCTGAGTGCATATATCAACAAACTAGGGAGAGCAGAGATCAATCAATTGGAAATGCAAATTAAAAAAACTCAAAAACGATCAAATTAAAAACCCCCAGCAGAAAACCAAACTAGAAATCCTAAAAATTAAGGGAGAAATTAATAAAATTGAAAGTGATAGAACTATTGATTTAATAAATAAGACAAGAAGCTGGTACTTTGAAAAAACAAACAAAATAGACAAAGTACTGGTCAATCTAATTAAAAAAAAGAAGGAAGAAAAGCAAATTAACAGCATCAAAGAAGAAAAGGGGGACATCACCTCCGATGAAGAGGAAATTAAGGCAATCATTAAAAAATTACTTTGCCCAATTATATGGCAATAAATACACCAATTT
Organism: Monodelphis domestica; assembly: GCF_027887165.1. Classification (NCBI taxonomy): domain Eukaryota; kingdom Metazoa; phylum Chordata; class Mammalia; order Didelphimorphia; family Didelphidae; genus Monodelphis; species Monodelphis domestica. The sequence goes on along the minus strand of NC_077235.1, from coordinate 11,422,497 downwards.
AGGTGATATGGATGAATATATACAAAAATACAAACTGCCTAGACTAACAGAAGAGGAAATAGTATTCTTAAATAATCCCATATCAGAAAATGAAATCCAACAAGCCATCAAAGAACTTCCTAAGAAAAAATCCCCAGGGCCTGATGGATTCACCAGTGAATTCTATCAAACATTCAGAGAACAGTTAATCCCAATACTATACAAACTATTTGACATAATAAGCAAAGAGGGAGTTCTACCAAACTCCTTTTATGACACAAACATGGTACTGATTCCAAAACCAGGCAGGTCAAAAACAGAGAAAGAAAACTATAGACCAATCTCCCTAATGAATATAGATGCAAAAATCTTAAATAGGATACTAGCAAAAAGACTCCAGGCAAGTGATCAGGAGGGTCATCCACCATGATCAAGTAGGATTTATACCAGGGATGCAGGGCTGGTTCAATATTAGGAAAACCATCCACATAATTGACCACATCAACAAGCAAACCAGCAAGAACCACATGATTATCTCAATAGACGCAGAAAAAGCCTTTGGTAAAATACAACACCCATTCCTATTAAAAACATTAGAAAGCATAGGAATAGAAGGGTCGTTCCAAAAAATAATAAACAGTATATATCTAAAACCATCAGGTAATATCATCTGCAATGGGGATAAACTAGACCCATTCCCCATAAGATCAGGAGTGAAACAAGGATGCCCATTATCACCTCTACTATTTGACATTGTACTAGAAACACTAGCAGTAGCAATTAGAGTAGAAAAAGAAATTGAAGGCATCAAAATAGGCAAGTAGGAGACCAAGTTATCACTCTTTGCAGATGACATGATGGTCTACTTAAAGAATCCTAGAGATTCAACCAAAAAGCTAACTGAAATAATCAACAACTTTAGCAAAGTTGCAGGATGCAAAATAAACCCACATAAGTCATCAGCTTTTCTATATATCTCCAACACAGCTCAGCAGCAAAAACTAGAAAGAGAAATCCCATTCAAAATTACCTTAGACAAAATAAAATACCTAGGAATCTATCTCCTGAGACAAACACAGGAACTATATGAACACAACTACAAAACACTCTACACACAACTAAAACTAGACTTGAGAAATTGGAAAAAAAACATTAACTGCTCATGGATAGGACGAGCCAATATAATAAAAATGACCATCCTACCCAAACTTATTTATCTATTTAGTGTCATACCCATTGAACTCCCAAAATATTTCTTTACTGATTTAGAAAAAAAAACATAACAAAATTCATCTAGAATAACAAAAGATCGAGGATATCCAGGGAAATAATGAAAAAAAAAATACAAAGGAAGGGGGCCTTGTAGTCCCAGACCCTAAACTATATTACAAAGCAGCAGTCATGAAAACAATTTGGTACTGGCTAAGAAACAGAAAGGAAGATCAGTGGAATAGACTGGGGGAAAGCGGCCTCAGCAAGACAGTATACGATCAACCCAAAGATCCCAGCTTTTGGGACAAAAATCCACTATTCGATAAAAACTGCTGGGAAAACTGGAAGACAGTGTGGGAGAGATTAGGTTTGGATCAACACCTCACACCCTACACCAAGATAAATTCAAAATGGGTGAATGACTTAAACATAAAGAAGGAAACCATAAGTAAATTGGGTAAACACAGAATAGTATACATGTCAGACCTTTGGGAGGGCAAAGACTTTAAAACCAAGCAAGACATAGAAAGAATCACAAAATGTAAAATAAGTAATTTTGACTACATCAAATTAAAAAGCTTTAGTACAACCAAAACCAATGTAACTAAAATCAGAAGGAAAACAACAAATTGGGAAAAAATCTTCATAGAAACCTCTGACAAAGGTTTAATTACTCAAATTTATAAAGAGCTAAATCAATTGTACAAAAAATCAAGCCACTCCCCAATTGATAAATGGGCAAGGGACATGGATAGGCAGTTCTCAGATAAAGAAATCAAAACTATTAATAAGCACATGAAGAAGTGTTCTAAATCTCTTATAATCAGAGAGATGCAAATCAAAACAACGCTGAGGTATCACCTCACACCTAGCAGATTGGCTAACATGATAGCAAAGGAAAGTAATGAATTCTGGAGGGGATGTGGCAAAGTAGGGACATTAATGCATTGCTGGTGGAGTTGTGAACTGATCCAACCATTCTGGAGGGCAATTTGGAACTATGCCCAAAGGGCGACAAAAGAATATCTACCCTTTGATCCAGCCATAGCACTGCTGGATCTGTACCCCAAAGAGATAATAGACAAAAAAACTTGTACAAAAATATTCATAGCTGAGCTCTTTGTGGTGGCCAAAATCTTGAAAACGAGGGGATGCCCATCAATTGGGGAATGGCTGAGCAAATTGTGGTATATGTTGGGTGATGGAATACTATTGTGCAAAAAGGAATAATAAAGTGGAGGAGTTCCATGGAGACTGGAACAACCTCCAGGAAGTGATGCAGAGCGAGAGGAGCAGAACCAGGAGAACATTGTACACAGAGACTAATACACTGTGGTATAATCGAACGTAATGGACTTCTCCATTAGTGGCGGTGTAATGTCCCTGAACAATCTGCAGGGATCCAGCAGAAAAAACACCATTCATTAGCAGAGGATAAACTGTGGGAGTAGAAACACCAAGGAAAAGCAACTGCCTGACTACAGTGGTTGAGGGGACATGACAGAGGAGAGACTCTAAAGGAAACCCTAATGCAAATATTAACAACATAGCAATGGGTTCGAATCAAGAACACATGTAATATCCAGTGGAATCACGCATCGGCTACGGGGGTTGGGGGGGGAGGAAAAGAAAATGATCTTTGTCTTTAATGAATAATACTTGGAAATGATCAAATAAAATATTATAAAATTTAAAAAAAAAGCAGGAGGCTAATAATATATGTAATTGAGATTTGAGCACTGTGGAGCTGAGTGGTAGAATCCTCAAGCTAAGTCCCAAAGAAAGAATTTCTAGGACATCAGGAAGCATCTCAGCTATGTCCAGCAAATCTTGAATAAGACCTTATTAACATCAGAGGATCCTAGCATTTGGAGTTTTCATTGCCATCCTATCACGTCCTCAGAACAGCAGCTGTTGAAAATATTATCTGCATCAGAAGCTGTTAAGACACTGGACTCCATAAGAAAATGCAATTCCAAGGCACTACAAGGAGCTGAGCAGAAAAACTCCACACCATAACTAAGGACACATCATCAGGATCTCAGCAAAAGTAGTTCTAAGAAATGAGAAAGATTTCATGTCATGGAAGCTTGAATACACTTTCCACTGGACTCTGTATGTATTTGTTGGAGAGTATGACATAGGATTTAGGGGACATTCTTTGTACCAAATGTTGTTACTACTCCTCAGAAAATACCATTTTCTAAAAACTAAGTGTGGCTGATTGATATTAACTCAATAGGCACACTATAGCAGTAATGGATCATTAAACAGAATAATACAAATACATCTCCAGGCTTCCCCAGGCCTGACCCTAGAACCCTGATGAGAGATGTTACCACTAAGCTTTGGGGACCCAATATATCAAGGCTAATAGGGGTAAAAAGAATAGATGCACAGGAAAGAAATAAATGATAGGAATCTAATTTTAGAAATATTAGGTATGACAGATACCTGGTTATTACAAAATGAGTATCAATGAAGACAATTACAAAATACTCTTCACATAAAGTCAGACCTAAACAATTGAAAAAATATTAATAGATAATAGTGGATGGGTCAAGACAATATAATAAAAATGATAATGCTACCTAAGTGAATTTACCTATTCAGTACCATAACAATCCCAAAAAACTGTCTCATGGAACTAGAAAAAATAACAATAAAATTCATCTGGAAGAATAAAAGGCCAAGAAAATTAAGGGAAATTAGGGGGGGTGATATGAAGGAAGCAGGCCTAGCCATAATAGATCTCAAACTATAACACGATAAAATCATCACAACAATCTTGTACTGTCTAAGAAATAGAGTAGTAGATCATTGGGACAGAAGTATTCAATACATGGCAAATGATACTCATAGCAACTTTGTGTTCAATAAACCCACAGATCCAAACTTTCAGGGAAAGAATTAACTATTTATAGAAAACATGAAAACAGTATGGCAGAAACTAAATATATACCAACATCTCGCATCATATACCAGGTTAAAGTCAAAATGAATACTTGATCTAGAAGTAAAGGATGACACCATAAATAAATTAGGGAAAGAAGGAAAAGTTTACCTTTGAGGCTTCTGGATTCTGGATAAGGGAATAATTTATAACCAAACATATGGAGAATATTATGAAAAGTGAAACATAATTTTGATTACATTAAATTAAAATGTTTTGTACAAATAAAGCCAATATAACCAAGATTAAAAGGAAGCAACAAATCTGGGAAAAATTAATAGCATGTGTCTTTGATAAAAGCCTCATTTCTCACATATAAAAGAACTGAGTCAAATGTATAAGTCTACAAAGCATTCCCCAATTGAAAAAAATTGTCAAAGGACATCAACAGGCAGTTCTCCATGGAAGAAGTTAAAACTATCCATCACAATAAAGTCACAAGAAAGTGTCACAAGAAAATCACAAGTAACAAGAAAGAATGCACCAAATCACTATTGATTAGAGAAAAGCAAATTAAAACAACTCATAGATACAACCTCACACCTAGTAGGTTGACTAACATGACAAAAAAAAATAAGTGTTGGAGTAGATGTGGGAAAAATGGAACTCTAATACACTGCTGATATAACTGTGAACTGATAACAACCATTCTGGGGAGTAATTTGGAACCAGGCTCAAAGGACCATAAAACTAGGCATACCCTTTCAGCAATATCACAACTGTGTTTGTATCCCAAAGAGTTCAGAAATAAGGGGAAAGAATCTAACTGTACCAAAATATTTTAGCAGCTTTTTATATTGGCAAAGAACTGAAAAATGAGGCATTGTCCATCACTTGGAGAATGAGTGAACAAGTTGTGAAATATGGTTGCAATGGAATAGTATTGTACCATAAAATATATCTAACAGTAAGAATTAAGAAAAGCCTGGAAAGAAATATGAACTGTTGCAAAGTTAAGCAAGCAATACATGGAGAAGAGTATTTTAAGGAATAGAAATATTATAAGATGATCAACAGTGAAGGACTAAATCATTATTAGAAAAGCAAGTTTCCAAGATAGCCACAAGGTACTCATGTTGAAAATACTATCCAAAGTCAAAGAAGGAACTTTTGGAGTCTGAGGGAAAATCAAAGCATGCTACCTTCCACTTTATTTCCTTCATGAGATATTTATTGGATATGTGATATATGTCTTCTATCATGATATTAGCAATATGGAAATATGCACTGCATGAAAGCATAATCTATATCAGTATATTCACCACATCAAGGAGGGAAAGGAAAGAAGAAAATCTGAATCCTAAAATGTTAGAAAACAATTGTCAAAAATTGTTTCTATGTACAACTGAAAAATTAATTTAAAGCCTCATTTCTCACATATGTAGAGAACTGAGTAAAATTTATAAGAATACAAAGCATTCTCCAATTGAAAAGTAGTCAAAGGATGACAAAATGAGTTCAAAAATTATATCTATTCATAGCTTTGCATTGAACATCTACAAAATACAACCATGTTTAAAGGAGTAAAGAGCTTGATTGCAAAAAAAGAAGAAAATACTATGTACTTCCTTTTCTGACAACAAAGAGATTAAGATTATATGTATTAAGGACAATTAAAGAAAAGATTCAACCTTAAGTATAGAGTAAATAAGATAATACTAAAATATGTGTGGATTCAATAATGAATCCTAAAAACCCCACAATTTTATCTATGAAAAATAACAATAATGAGTTGATATACCAAACCTTTTAGAATTCAGTCAAAGCATTGTATAGGGAGAAACTTATCTTCCTAAATACATTCACAAACAAAAAAGAAAGGAATGGATCAATAAATTGGGCATGCAACAAAAAATATAGAAAAATAATAAGTCAAAATTCCAAACAAACACAAAATGGAAATTCTAAAAATCAAAGAATAAACAAAATTGGAAATAAAAGAAATAATTTAATTTATAAAAAACCAACCATTAAATAATCTGTTAAAATAATTCCCCCCAGAAGAAAATTAATGACAGATGAAGACAAAATGAGATATAAAATTAACAATGATTCTGCCCACTTTTGTGCCAACAGAAATTATAACTTTAATTAAAAGGATGCATATTTGTAAAATTATAAAATACTTATATTAACAACAGGTTAACTAGCTTGAGCTCTGAAAAAGAGATTGAATAAACTGCACATGAACTCCCAAAAGAGGAGATAAATTTAAAAGCTTTATCAAATACAAAGAACAATTAATTCTAATATTGCACTGTTTGAAAAAATTGAGAAAAACTCTCTAAAAAATCTTTCAAGGAAACACATAGAATCTTGGTGTTCAAATCAGCAAGAGATAATAAGGCTTAGAAATAAAACTATAGGTCAATATCCCTAAAAATACCGATTAAAAAATAATGAATAAAAATTTAGCAAAGAGACTATAGCAAAACATTAAAAATTGTAGTCTTAAAATCAACTTGTATTTATGTTGAAAATGCAAGGTTAGGAAAGTTTTAGGAGGGAATCAAAATAACCACATTAATAAGAAAAAACACAATTACCTTCATAGCTACAGAAAACTTTAATGCAATACCCATTAAAGTCAAAAGCGCTAAAAAGCAGAGTACTAAATGCACCTTTCCCAAATGTGGAATCAGTGTAAAAGTTTATGTTAAATTTGGCTAAAAATATCAACTAAAAGAATACAAATGGAAGTTCATGTACTATATCATTTGATAGCCCTCAGCCATTCACAGCTATCTATAGAACCCTAATGGAGAATACAGTTTTGGGAACAGGATGTACCAGTGGCAATAGGCTTTTGATACAGTTATAAAATGGCAAGGACTACTTATCCAATGAATAAAAGGTCAAAGGATACCAACAGGCAATTTTCAAAAGAAGAACTACAAATTATTCCAGAAAGAAAAGCTTCAAACTGATCATTTTAAGAGAAGTATAAAACGTAAAACTCTGATATTCTACTTTATATTTATCATATTGACAAAGATCCAAAAGATGAAAATGATAGTTGCTGGAGGAACTACAGGAAAAGAAGAATGCTGATATATGTTGGTACAACTTGGAATTGGTCAGGCAATTCTGAAAAGTAATTAAGAATTATATCCCCAAATCACCCATTTGTTCACGTCCTTGGATACCACTAGCCCCAAAAAAGTTTATGCCAAAGACCAATAACCCTATTTACAAAACTATCTATTGTAGAACGTTTTTTTGTAGCCACAAAATAGAAACAAAGTCACCTGCTAAGTTATGAACAAATTCTTAATCAAATTTGGAGACATTAAATACTCCTGTCCTGTCACAAATAAACACAAAATACTTTGTGACTGGTTGAAGAGAATCAGTAAAACCCTATGAGACTTGGCCAAAAAAGAAAGCCAGATTGGAATTCTGCATTCTAATAACAAGCCAGCCTAGTAGTGGAAGAGCTCCAACAAAACACCTGAGAGGAAATCAGTTTTGAGAGATGTATGGATAGGTTCTTTCCTCTCACATGTGATCACAGAATGACTTATGAACTTTGAAAGAATAGAGGACTGATGTAATGACTTCCCAATATTAATGGTAATACTGTCCTCTGCACAGCAGTGGCTGGCAGTAGAATTAGCGTTAATAGTAAAAAAAAAAAGAAAAAAAACTAGTCTTACTGAAGAAAGGCAAATTTAATTTAGGAAAGGCATTGATCTTTGGAGCCCAAGAGAATTCATGGATAAAATCATGTTTAACATGGATAAAAGGAATTCGAGAAAAGAGGAGGTATGAATCATCCCCTTTACATGGGTTGCTTCTAAATATGAGCCCCCATTCTCTAAGGATTTTCTTTGTGAAAGGGCAGAACGTATCCAAGTATTCTTGGGGGTCTGATTATATTTGACTTGTATGTGCTTGGTTTTTCTTTCCCCAGATATTCTTATTATACTATATTAGTTAATATTCTTTTCTTTTTTCTTACTCCAAATTTTACACAAATGAAATCACAAATCTCCTATGTGTTTAGCTTACTTTTTTCATATCTACATATTAAATCCCACCCACTATTATCCCAGTCCCTCCCAAACCTCCCTGGATCACAAAAGATATCATCAAGGAGGCCAATATGTACATATAAATTAAGTATTTCATATTTCACCTTTCTGTTTATTTTTGGAGGAAATATTTAGTTTATTCTTCCAGCATTGGTTCTGTGGCTATAAATTCCCTTCTTTAAAAATGAATATCATTTAACTCTGGCGAGCTAAATGATATCAAATGATTAACTGATCCTGGGGTACATATTGAATGGGGCTAATGAGTAATAGCATTAGAAATCCCTGTATTAGAATTAGTATTAGAAACTCAAAATTACCCCTAGAATCCTGAAGGGAGTATTCAAATACCTTCTGGAGACAGTGGGTACTGAGAGAGTGAGACCAAAGCAGCTGATATGAATATGTTCTTCCTCCACCTTCAGCAAAAACTTCTCAGTCCCATATTATGAGCTTCCATTTGGTATTTTCTCTATCAGTAATATTATAAGGAAAGCACTTTGCAAAACTTAATAAACTAGAGAAATTTGAATTATAACTATTAGTCTACTACTTTTATATCATCTAATATTTCTTGCACAATATTAGATATACAATATAAAAATTGTGAGTTCTTAAATGTGGGAATTCTCTTTACTTAAAGGAAATAATATATGACATAACATAAATTCTATGGAGATAACTGAATCATATAGAACTGAAGAGACAAATCCAACATCACAAGTAAGAAGTCAGAAGTAGAATATCCTAATTCCAAGTCACACACTCTATCTGCTTTGTCCTTCTGCCTCTAAAGATACAGAGTAGGTCTTAACAAATATTTGTGTAAAAGTCAATGAAAGAAACCAAAAAGAATATGTTAGTCCAGAGGGAAAGAAGGCCAATAATTGTTAGTTTATTAGAACAGCAGTGGGCTAAATCCCCAGAAAGAGCTTAGTGGCCTGGCATCATGAAAATTTGCCTTGCCAACTTTTTAGAGATGAATATTTTTTCAAATGACAATAAAAAATAAGAATATTTCTACATATAAAGGACAGAGAAGAGGATTGTACATGAAAATGTGTACATATCACATAAAGCTTATTTTTTAAAGTAGACATCAATCTTAAGTCCTTTCTATTCTTTTCCATGTATTTAAAAATGTTTCATTGCTGCCTTTTCCCTCTCTCTCTCTCTTTCTTTCTTTGTTTCTTCCTTTCTTCCTCTTCCTTCCTTTCTTTCATCACTATTCTTTTATAATGTAGTTTGGAAGAGGGATTATTTGGGGGGAGAAATATAAATAAGGTACATATTTGATATGTTGAGCATGAGATGCCCATGGACCATCTAGATTGGAACTTGTCAATTAACTTTTGTAGGATGGGCATGAGCAGTAGAGAATAGCCAAGAAACTGTGGGAAGTTATAGAGCCCTGAAACCTGGCAAGATAGGGCTAAATGTTCACCTTTAAGAGCTGGAGGAGTCAGGCATAGAGCCTAAGTTACCAATGAGATGAAAATGGTCAATGTGTAGGGACCAAGTTTAGGAGAGAGTAGGAAGAAGGCAAGGAACTAAAGCAAGAGACAAGGGTAGGATACATAGACAGAGGAATGGTCAGAACCCAAGAGAAAGTCAGAAAAAGGCATAGAAGTAAGGTATAACTGATATCAGACATGAAACAGGTCATTGGTGGCTTGGTGGACAAAGGAGTAGTTGAAGTTAGGAGGCAAAGGTTCAAAGCCAATAGAGGGGTCAGCATACAAACAGAGGTATAGAATTCCATCCAATGAATCAGAGAATATTTCAGAATGAAGCAGTATAAGAACTCTGGAAAGCACCTAAAGAGAAAATTTCTTTGTTGAGACTGAAGGTAAACAGAGGATTTTAAAGAATAATCTCCAAATGTGAGGAAAAAAATTGTTTTTAACTTTTTTGACTACAGAATTACACTTAATTGTGTCACCTATGGCCACTGTCAGTAAGATAAATATCTAACTTCTACTTTTAATTACAGTTGCTATGAAATTATTAAACATTTTTTTAGTTACAGAATTTTTGCCAGTTTTTTTATGAGCCTTTGAAGCTCACTTGCTAATGTGATTATTAAAACGCCTAAGAAGATGCATTTTTACTCAGAAAAGACGAAAAAACACTCTTCTGAGAGGGCTTAGAAGTCACATTAGTAATATGACAGTAGGAGGGAGGGAAAAAACAGGAAGCATGCCCCCTCTGTACATCTTTGCCAATGATTTGAGGAAAGGGAAAGCAAACATCTGTGCTGTGGATTTTTTCTCCCCTTAATTTTAAAGGACAACCACAAAACAATCTGTTGTTTGTGTAGGAAAAATGCTTCTAAAGTAGAAGAAAGTACATTCGGGGAACATCTGCTCCAAGAAACCACTTGAAAAGTAAGCATGGGGAAACATTTCCACAAGATACAGAATATACAGTACAGTAGGAAAGAGGGAGGAATAGAGATGACTGCATGTATGTATATACATAGATATAGGCATGGCATTGGAAACAGAGAGTGCCATCCCATGACTATGTGAATCCTCATGGATCAATGAGAAGTATGTTTGAATTACAGAACTTCAACATAAGAATCAAAGTAACAGGTGGCCACACCAAGCCTTGATTACCTTCCTATGAATCAATCAATGCTATTTATGGAGTGGAATTAGAGAAGATGTGAAGCACTTTCCCTGTAGAAGGAAAGACCAGATTCTTAAGCAACGGGACAGTAGTATTCTGTGAGCCATGAAGCAATAAAAGAGATTCATGGGAGCTAGCGAGTACTAAGAAATTTGAGCTGGTCCAAGTAAGAAGAAACATCCTAGTTGTTGGAAACTCCCTGCTTAGGACTCTGGTGACAGTCATATGCAGATTGGACATCACCAATGAGGAAATAGGTTGTCTTCATGGAATACATTTCTGAGCCATGATAAAGGAACTCCTCAAACTTGCCAGCAAATGCTCATTTGTTTTGATTGACATGAAAATGAATATATCTTTAGTGATGTTGAAGAACTGCTCAGAAAACCTATTGGACTTGGGGCACGGCAGCGTTTCCAACACTGTCACCTGAAGGTCTGAACTACAGCAGACAAAGGAAGTGAACAGATGGCTATGTAGTTTATATTCAAGACTAGGATTTCATTTCTGGGACCATAGTTACAGATATCAGAATGATGAGCTCCTGGCTAAAAACAGTACATTTCATAAGGATTGGAAAGAAAGGGATTTAATAGATATTTGCCAATCTGATCAAGATGGCTTTAATCTGAAAATGGAGGAGGAGGGAAACTCACCCCCCTCCAAAAAAACATTAAACACTATACAATAAATTAGAACAGGCAGATCATGGAGAAAAATAATACTGAGGTTCTTAGTAATTTACAGGAGGAAAATGACTGGAAGATCTAGAACAATACTTATAGACTTGGGCATATACATGCAACTTCTTAAAGCAAGAGAAATAAGTAAAATATGAGAAGATACATATAGCTTCATTGGTATCAGCAAGATTTAGTAGACAGGATAGGATTCACAAGTGGGAAGTGGAAAAGAAAATTTTCACCAGGGGTCATCTAGGCCTAGAGATAGAAGGTCCTAGGTTGAAATCTATCCTCATATACTTCCTAGCTGTGTGACCCTGGGCAAGTCACTTCACCCCCAATGCCTAGCACTTATTGGTCTTCTGCCTCACAACCAACACATGGTATTGATTCTAATCCAGAAGGTAAGGATAAAAAAATGAAAAAGAAAATGCTTCCGAATATATAAAAACATAATAGAATGGCAAAATCAGCAAATGTTTATGATATGTATCCTAAATACCTGGGACTGTGTTGGACACTAAAGCTATTAAAAAAAACCTAAAAGATAGCTTAAAGAGCTCATGGTCTAATGAGGAGACAGCATGCAACCAGTTAGATACAAACAACATTAGGAGAGGATAACTTGGAGACTCTCAGTGAAGGAAAGTCACTGGAATTAAGGTGGACTAGGAAAATCTTACTATAGAAGGTTGGATTTTAACTGAGACTTAAAGGAAACCATGAAATGGAAATGAGCAAAGAGAGAAGAATTCCAGGCATATGGGAAAGCCATGGAGTGTACCTCTCAGAGTCTGGAGAAGAAGTATCTTGTTAAATAAACAGCAAGGAAGCCAGGGTCACTAGACAGTAGAGGAAGAAGATATAAGGTATAAAAAGACTGGAAAATGAGAGGGTGTCAGGTTATGAAGGCTTTTATACTGGATACTGGAGATGATAGGAAGTCATGGGAGTTTAATGAGTTATGAGGAGTGACAAAGACATGCCCTACAGAAAGATTACCTTGGCAGCATTCTATATATATCAGTAAAAGCTATGCCTGAACAAAAATCCATAAATGAAAGGGTAGAAAAATTAAAGGGAAAATTCAGGTAAAGAAAAAACATAAAAGTAAGAGAAATTATGTGAAAATGTACTGGAGACTACCTAGACTGGTGGAAGATATAAATTATATTTTCATATCTCACAAAAATTTATAGTCAAGATAGGAGTAGGAGTGAATTCACCTAGCCAGGCAAGTGTTAAAAGAATAATTTAGCTAAAATTAAACTTAATATTCATTAATCATCCCAATATGTGAAAAGGAGTATACTTTGTTTGGGGAATACAAATATTAAAAAAATGACAGTTCAGCCTGATGAATCTTGGAATCTAGTAGAAGACAAGGAGCCATGTATAGAAATAAAGGCAATACAATTAAATAATATGATTAAGTGTGTAGAAGGAGCCAAATTTTTTTTCCTAAGGAAAAAAAAAAGATCACCTTTAGCAGTGGCAAGGGAGGCATAAGACAAGTCTCAAGGAAGGACAAAGGAACTAGGCCATGAAAAAGAATGACTGCATCAAGGAGAGAGGTGTGATGTTTATAGCTGGAACATGTTATTATCTACATAGATAAATAAAAGCAAAAGAGGGCAGGACAAGACTGGGCAAGAATATAAATTAATTTATTTTAAGACATTGATGGTGAAACTATGGTATGGGTGCCAAAGATGACACCCAAAGCACTCTCTGTGGGCATGTGGCCACCTGCATCTTCCTCTCTCCCAGTTTGTTACTAGAAAGGCAGGGACTCTGGCAAAGCTGCTCCCCATCTCCTCCATGCCTGATGACATTTTTTCACATCTCCCACCCCTCTGCTCAGCAGTCAATGGGGACACAAAGGAGGTAAGGAGGGCAGCTCATAGGTGGTAGATCTAGAGGGGAGCAGAGCGCTCAGGCCACTCCCCTCCCCATCTCTACACTCAGGGAGGGCATTCCTTGCTTCAGTCACCTCTCACCCAGCAGTCCAATGGGAACTCTTTCTTCCTCCCCTGTGTGGGGTAAACAGGGCAGGGCACACCCAGCACTTGGTGTGGGGAAGGGGCACAGCACTCATTCTTCAAAAGGCTTGCCATCACTGTTTTAAGCTAATCTTGCATGAGATAACCTTGCACTTAATAGTCACTCACTAGACCTTTGGATGGATCACAAGGCAAATCACTAGGCAGTCTTGTAGGCTTCATTCTGTAAGGATAACTTTTCCCATAAGATTTTATAGTATAAATTAATCTTAAATCCTTCTTTCATTTCAAAGTCTCAGGATAATTGCTTAGGTGTTTAAGTGTTCTTACAGAATAAGAAACTATTTACCTAAATCAATTGCATGCTTGCAGATAGATCAAAACAAAAAAAAAATGAAATTCACTATCGAGAAAAAGCCATCTTTTATTTTTAAGAGAATTTGAACTCTTACAGAAAAGTTAGGTTTTGTTGTTGTTGTTGTTGTTAGGCCAACCATATAGAAGAAGCACTCTAAATCTGTTTTAAATCATCAGTTCTCCATCTGTGTTTTAGATCAATGTTTTTAGCACTTTTCAAACAACAGGACATAAGTTGCTTTGACGTTAAAAGGAAAGATACCTATGGCTTCCCACATCCTTCAATTAACCAGTTGTCACTCTAAATCTGCCACAGGGAAAAAATCTATTCTATAAAATTCCACAAATATGTATTAAATGCCTAATATATGCAGGACATTTTATCATATGTACCTTGTAAATGATTACTTTCTCAAGGTATCTATTACCTACTAGGTACTTGCTAAGGAGGATTAGTAGTCTCAAAAGCTATTATCTAAATATAGCCTTCACTGACACAGTGCTACAATTTCATCACAGACCAAGTTCCCCATGGAGCAGTAAGTGCTCAGATCCTGGGATAGCAAATAATACTGTCAAAGGTACAAAAGAAATTGTCTCAGAGAACTTATGTAGCGAGGGGTGGGGGTCAGCTTAGGTGGTCAGTGGATTGGGGGCCAAGCCTAGAGGCAGGAGAACCTGTGTTCAAATCTGGCCTCAGATACTGTCTAGCTATATGACCCTGGACAAGTCATTTAATCCCCATTGCCTAGCCCACACAATTCTGCCTTGGAACCAATCCAGTGTTGATTCTAAAACAGAAGGTAAGGGTTTTTTTTTTTTTACTTCTATGAGTATTGTGCTGGACTCAAATCTGACATCAGATGCTTCCTAGCTATGTGACCCTGGGCAAGTCTCTTAATCTCCATTGCCTAGCTCTCACTGATTTTCTGCCTTAGAACCAAAACACAGTATTTATTCTAAGATGGAAGGTGAAGGTTTAAAATGAAAAAAGCTAAATTAAAATTTAAAAATTCTTTAAATATGGTAAAAATATTTGAGAGATTAGTAGATTTAGAAAAACAAAAATACTATAGTAGAGGAAATTCTAAATAGCAATGAAAAGGATACAAATTTAACAAAATGATCATTTAAGACAATCTTCTTTTTAAAAGATACATGTAGAATATTTGAAATACTAATATGCTAAATAACAAGAACACAAGAAAATTCAATGCATTTATTAATAAAAGGATAAGTAACCTCATGAGGCTTTTACTTTAAAGAAATTGAGAAGCAGAGAGTGAGGGTTCAGGTGAAGATGAGAGAGAGAGAGAGAGAGAGAGAGAGAGAGAGAGAGAGAGAGAGAGAGAGAAAGCATACTCTGCTTAAAAGAAAGAACAAAAGGATCAAAAAGAAGTAAATGAAAGAACTTAAAGAATTGAGAGAACCAAAGAAGGAAGAATGGAACTTATATTCCTTGTATTAAATCTCCTGAATTAAAAATGAATCAATGTTTTCTGCAGGGAGTATTTGTATAGTTACAAAAGGTTACAAAAATGGGTAAGGATGAGGAATTAGAGTAATGGTAATGAGTGAATAATAAGTAACAGGTCTGTGGGTCAATAATGAAGAGACACTGATTTCAAAAAATTCAGCAAGAGGGGCAGGACTATAGGAAAAAGGTAGGGAGGCAGTGGAGGGAAGAGAAAGAAATGGAGAGAATAAAAGGAGGGATCAGTCTGAAAAGGAGAGAGTACAACTGAAGAATAATCCTAGGGAAAAATGTGTTTAAGGAATCACAGGTACCTTAATGATATCATTAGTCTGGAGAGAATTTGTGCATCTTGAGGTAGTTGGCACTCAATGGTAGGGTTAAGAGAGTCAGGGATAAAACAAGTACCCTACAGGGATAAAGAGGACTGGGAACAGGATTTGGATAAAAAATTTTTTTTGAAAAACAAGGTAAAAGATACCCTGCATTGTTGCCTCTATTCAACATGACTTCCATCATCAATTAATATTTCTGAGTGAGGCCCAGCAAATAAAAGGAAGGAGGAAGAAGGCTAAAAAGGCAATAACAAGAATAAAACAACAAAAATGGAGTTGAAATCTAATACTCAAGAAGCTTTAACTTAAGAAGTGTAAACTTTAAAATTTCTTAGACTTATGAATGTTGGAAATTTCCCCATTAGGAAATCTCATACTGGAAAAAATTTCCTACTGATAGTAAGAACTCTATTGGAATGTGAAACCCCTTGGCATGGGAGGATCCTTCTCCTCCCTGCTTAAGACTACTTTAGGACAGAAACCTTTTGCTAAACAATGGAAAGGGCTTTGACCTATGCTTAAGCATAGAACAGGAAGTTCTTTGAGTCATGATTGATTTTAGAATTGATACAATAGAGATACTTGGAATGACAGAACCAGGTCTTGGAACTTACAATCTCCACCCTTCTCAGTCTAACAGGATTTAGGAAGGGCTGCAGCATAGATCAAGATTTAATTATTTGAGAATATGACCTACAACAGACATGTGCAAAGGAAACAGATCTCTGGGTGGTCCTGGGTTAAGCTAGAGCCACCATTGGCACAGGGGAGACATCAACAGTGATTGGTAGATGTGAGAACTGAGGGGAGGGGACTTAGATGGTGTCCTTAAAGATAGCCGGGTCTGAGGACAGAGGGGGTGCCTGAGGAGAGGTTTGCTCTGAGCGAGGTGGCTCTGAAGGAGGACTGAGGAGGTTGCTCTGTTGGAGGACCAGGAGAGAAGGCTGGCTCTGAAGGAGGAGAATTCTTTGGAAACATTTCTTGAAAGGAGGCTCTCTTGAAGGTGGAGCCTGAGGTTGGCATGAGAAGCCTTAACTAGAGAGATCTTGGGGTGAGTGATAAAACCAACTGACTGATTTATTCATTCTTATTCCTTTCTTACTTTCTCTCTTTTTCTATTGATTAATCAGTGTATTATAAATTAAATTTCTCTATAAAACCCAGTTGGCTTAGGCATATTCATAAATTGGGAATATATTCCCTGGCGACCATCTTATATTTATATAAAACCAAGACACAGTAGAAAACATATTTCAGCGGTCATAATTGATATATATATTTCCCTTGCTCCCAAACATTTTAATTATCACAGAAGGTATCTAAAAAGACTCAACAAAGGACAAATAAGTTTAGAGATAATGAATACTAAAATAAAGTGAAGAATTGACTAGAAAAGTATAGAAATATTGAGGATAAAACAAAGAAAAACTTCTCAGAAAAGAAAAAAAACAAAAGTATTTTTAAAAATAAGTTAGAATAGAAGAAAATGTTTAAGCTACCCACAACTTTGAAACAAAACATAAGGGACAAATAATGAGAAATATATAGGTAATAGAATAAAAGAAAAGGAAATGAATAATGTAAGTAAAATCAACTAACTATAGAAAAAGTAGGCAAATGAGAGTAAGACAGAGGAAGAGGGAGTATAGGATAGACTTGCATGTAATTAGTATAATTAAAAGTCAGCTCAGGGTGAAAAAAAACTGCCCTAAAAGAAAAGTATCAAATAAGAAAAACTAAAGAAATAAACTGAGAAAAATATAAGTCAAATGATAATAATTTTAAAAATTAAATGTTTAAACTACCCAGTACAATGAAGGAGAATAATAGAACAGATGAGAAAACAAAACCCCACAATCTGTCATATATGAGAAATATAGTGAAAAAGTAAGGATACACACACATACACACACACACACACACACACACACACACACACACACATATATAAATACAATAAGAATGAGAGACTGAAACAAAATTTACTATGTACGTAGTGATTTTCTTATTTAAATGGGAGAAGCTAACATGTTATCAAGCTAAGAAAAAAACAAGAATTGCAGTCTATAGAGATAAACAAGGAAACTTAGGCAATAAAACAATTCCAATATTAAACTTAAGTGCACCAAACACCCAAATGTGCATCATGACACCTAAATTCAAATATAATTCAATAGCCAAAACACAGGAAGAAAACCAAATTAATGAGACCAAAAAATGAACAAAGAGGAATTACAACAGAAAAAAATAGAAACCTCCCAGACCATGTGATTGTATCAAAAGATGCAGGAAAAAAATTTAATACACTATAGCCATCATCTATGCTAGAAAAAAAAAATTAAGAAAGTACTAAAAGGACTTTTTAAAAATGGGACAAATGTATATATCTCAAACACAAATGTAATGTATTCTGTAGAAAAACACAATACATATAGGAGCAAAGTCATTGTCATGTGACATAATTAAAGAACGTGCAAGTTCAACAAAGTACCAAGCACATAGTAAGTGCTATTTACTGAATGATTGATCCTCAAGATGACAAAAAGACAAGAGAAAGAAATTAAGGCCATAATGATAGACAAAGAGGACACAATAGTACATAGGTTCATGACATGATACTACATGTAGAAAGTCCTAGAGAATCAAGGAAGAAAGTATCTGAGACGATAAATTCTATAAAGAAGTAGGATACAAAATGAAATCACAAAAATCAACAGAATTTCTATGGAAGTAGCAAAATTGAAATTGAAACAAAATTTAGGGAAGTCTCATTCAATATATGTAAAAAATACATAAAACCCTAGGAGTCATTCTACCAAGAAATATTCAAAACCTCTATAACACAATTCTTAAAAAATTGTCTTTAAAGACTATTAATTTAAAGATTATTTTTAAAAACCTAGAGACCAATTCACTGTTCATGACTGAGACATACCAAACCAATAAACATGAAAACACTGCCAAACTTATTTATACATTTAGAACCATGTTCTTCAGCCTATAAGTAGATATTTTACAATGAAACAAAATTAAATTAGGGGTTAGAGAAGATGGTGGGAAGAGCCACAGTAACAGGGAAAAAATGAAAAAAAGTAGTAGTGACAAAAGAATAATACTTTTAGACATCCAATTATATTCCAAAGTCATAAATATCAAAAGTATTTGGTACTGTTTAATTTTTTTTAATTAGATAAGTGGAAAACAAGTTAAACAAGGAAGCATCGAAAAAACTGAACTCAATATACCCTGGAATATAAATTAGTTGGATAACTTCATTTTTGTTAATACTTGCTGGGAAACTGGAAAGCATTCTTGAAAAAAGCAAGTTTAGACTAACATCCTTAAAATAAATTCAAAATATACACCTGACTTGGATATTAAAAAGATCATGCCACAACAAAATTGGAAGACAAGAAGATTAATTATCCTGATGACTAGGCAGTAAATCCTTATCAAAGTGAAGGATAGAGATGATAAAACTATATAAAATAATTGATTTTGGTCATATGAAGTTGAAAACTTTTCCACAAACAAAATTTAAAAAACTGGGATAAGAATAGGAATAATCACCTGGGGAACAACCTATGTCAAAAAATTTGTTCAAAGTCCAACATGTACAATATTTAGAGAACTAACAGAAATATACCAATAAGACTAAAAAACACTGCCCAATACATGAAAGAATATAAACAAACAATTGTAAAAGGAATTATAAACCATCAAAAACCAAGGGAAAATTGCCCATATCAATAAAGAAATGGAAAACAAAACAACTCTGGAGTTTTACCTTACATCCTTATGATTGGCAAAAATAACCAACAATATGGCTACAGGAGGGGATGGCCAGAGGGGATGGAAACAACATGAATCACATAACTATGAAAAAATATTCTAAACTAATTAGTTAAATAAACTTTAAAAAATAACCAACAACAGGAATCATGAATATCAGAGCTACATTAATGCATTGTCAGTAAAGTTGTGAATCAGTACAACTCTTCTAGAAAACAGTTTGGACTTAACTAAAGAAAGTGACAGATTCTACAGCTTGGTATATACTCTAAGTTGATCAGTCATATAAAGTAAGATCTTCTAGTAGTCAAATTACTTAGAGCAACATAGAAGTGGCAATCTTGCGGAAATAATAGTGTTTATGGAGTCAGAAGGCAAGCTCTCCCACTTACTACCTTTTATTACCATGGGCAAGTCATTTTAATTCTGTACACCTTGACTTCCTCTTTAACTGAAGGGATTGGACTAGAAAATCTCTAGGGTTCCTTCTTGCTCTATCTATGATTACACAATTTTATGAAGCCCCATTGTTTGAGAATCGGCTAACAAGTTAAGGTAAATGAATGTAAAAGAATATTGTTACAGTGTCAGAAATGATAAATATGATGAATTGAGAAAGATATGGTAAGATTTAATAAACTGACAGAAAGTTAAGAGAACCAGAAAACAATACATGGTTACACAATTTTGTCACAAAAATGACCAAAAATGGAACTGGGAATTTTTTCCTGGATTCAAAGTCAAGCTCACTGGTCTTTAGGGTGAAGGTTCTCTCCTCTTTACTTTGTTTTTACTTTTGTTGTTGTTGTTATTGTTGTTTTCTTTTGTAAAATGAAGATATTTGCCTTTATCAAGCATGGTGCCTATCTGGTTTTCCATGAAATAGTATTGACACTGGCTCAGTAATGACATATGCCATTTCTTCCAGGATCCAGTGGTGGAACCCATGGGATCCACTGAATGGAATGCTTCAAAAGCAATTAAGTGTTCCATACTCTTTTTACTTATAATGGCCAGCAATCTCCTTTGGGTATCCAGGCCTTGTTAGTAACTTTTATTTTGGCATTCCCAAGGTAAAGGTCATTCTCCTTGGCAGAAAAGATAGACACGATCCTAGAAATGAGAAGCCCTGCCTGCTCTCTCTTGTCACTTGCTTATCATTATTCCACTCAATCCAAGTAAAAGTCTTGTCTCTTCTTTAACCCACTTTTTGAATCTCCACAAAGCTTTGACTCACAGTGAGCTTAATACAGGTCAACCACATGATCCTTTAGGCCAAATAAAAAGAAAGACATTTTAGGCTGTCCTGAATTGGTTGAAATAAGTAGACATGTTTAGACTAGAGAAGATTTTAGGGGGATATATTTACTATCTCTAGCTGTCACAGACAGATAAGTGTTGTTTGGTTATGCCACAGTGGACAGAACTAAGAACAACAGACAGAAATGACAAAGCCTGATTGAAAAGTATTTCCTTTTTTTCCTTTTTAAACATTATTTTATTTGGTCATTTTCAAACATTATTCATTGAAAACAAAGATCATTTTCTTTTTCTCTCCCCCCCCCCCCCCATAGCCAATGCGTGATTCCTCTGGTTATCACATGTGTCCTTGATCTGTACCCATTTCCATATTGTTGGTATTTGCATTGGGGTGTTTATTTGAAGTCTCTACTCAGTCATATCCCCTCAACCCTTGTCAAGCAGTTGCCTTTCCTCATTGTTTTAACTCCCACCGTTTGTCCTCTGCTTGTGGATAGTGTTTTTTCTCCTAGATCCCTGCAGATTGTTCAGGGACATTGCATTGACACTAATGGAGAAATCCATTACATTCAATTGTACCACAGTGTTTCAGTCTCTGTGTACAATATTCTTCTAGTTCTGCTCCTTTTGCTCTGCATCAATTCCTGAAGGTTCTTCCAGTCTCCACGGAATTCCTCCACTTATTATTCCTTTGAGCACAATAGTATTCCATAACCAATATATACCACAATTTGTTTAGCCATTCTCCAATTGAAGGGAATCCCCTCATTTTCCAATTTTTTGCTACCACAAAGAGGGCAGCAATGAATATTCTTGTACATGTCTTTTTCCTTATTATCTCTTTGGGGTACAAACCCAGCAGTGCTATGGCTGGATCAAAGGGCAGACAGGCTTTTATCACCCTTTGGGCATAGTTCCAAATTGCCCTTCAGAATGGTTGGATCAATTCACAACTCCACCAGCAATAAATTAATGTCCCCACTTTGCCTCATCCCCTCCAGCATTCATTACTTTCCTTTGCTTTAATGTTAACCACTCTGTTAGGTGTGAGGTAATACCTCAGAGTTGTTTTGATTTGCATCTCTCTGATTATAAGAGATTTAGAACCCTTTTTCATGTGCTTATTAATAATATTGATTTCTTTAACTGAAAACTACCTATTAATGTCCCTTGCCCATTTATCAATTGGAGAATAGCTTGATTTTTTGTACAATTGATTTAGCTCTTTGTAAATTTGAGTAATTAAACCTTCATCAGAGGTTTTTGTTATGAAGATTGTTTCCCAATTTGTTGCTTCCCTTCTGATTTTAGTTATTGTTTTTGTTTGTACAAAACCTTTTTAATTTGATGTAGTCAAAATTATTTATTTTACATTTTGTGATTCTAAGTCTTGCTTGGTTTTAAAATCTTTCCCTTCCCAAAGGTCTGACATGTATACTATTCTGTGTTCACCTAATTTACTTATAGTTTCCCTCTTTATGTTCAAGTCATTCACCCATTCTGAGTTTATCTTGGTGTAGGGTGTGAGGTGTTGATCCAAACCTAATCTCTCCCACACTGTCTTCCAATTTTCCCAGAGATTTTTATCAAATAGTGGATTTTTGTCCCAAAAGCTGGGATCTTTGGGTTTGTCATAGACTGTCTTGCTGAGGTCACTTACCCCAAGTCTATTCCACTGATCCTCCTTTCTGTCTCTTAGCCAGTGCCAAATAGTTTTGATGACCACTGCTTTATAATAGAGTTTGAGATCTAGTACTGCAAGGCCACCTTCCTTTGTATTTTTTTCATTATTTCCCTGGATATCCTTGATCCTTTGTTCTTCCAAATGAACTTTATTTTTTTTCCTAATTCAGTAAAAAAGTTTTTTGGAAGTTCAATGGGTATAGCACTAAATAGATAGATAAGTTTGGGTAGGATGGTCATTTTTACTATATTAGCTCATCCTACCCATGAGCAGTTAATGTTTTTTCAATTGCTCAAGTCTAGTTTTAGTTGTGTGGAGAGTGTTTTGTAGTTGTGTTCATATAGTCCCTGTGTTTGTCTTGGCAGATAGATTGCTAAGTACTTTATATTGTCATGGGTGACTTTAAATGGAATTTCTCTTTCTAATACTTGCTGCTGTGATGTGTTGGAGATATATAGAAATGCTGATGACTTATGTGGGTTTATTTTGTATCCTGCTACTTTGCTAAAGTTGTTGATTATTTCCACTAGCTGTTTTGTTGATTCTCTAGGATTCTTTAAGTAGACCATCATATCATCCACAAAGAGTGACAGCGTGGTCTCCTCATTGCCACTTTTAATACCTTCAATTTCTTTTTCTTCTCTAATTGCTACTGCTAGTGTTTCTAGTACACTGTTGAATAATAGAGGTGATAATGGGCATCCTTGTTTCACTCCTGATCTTATTGGGAATGCATCTACTTTATCCACATTGCAGATGATGTTTGCTGATGGTTTTAGATATATACTGTTTATTATTTTTAGGAAAGACCCTTCTGTTCCTAAGCTTTCTAGTGTTTTTTAAAGGAATGGGTGTTGTATTTTATCAAAGGCTTTTTCTGCATCTATTGAGATAATCATGTGGTTTTTGTTGGATGGCTTGTTGATATAGTCAATTATGTGGGTGGTTTTCCTACTATTGAACCATCCTTGCATTCCTGGTATAAATCCTACTTGATTATAGTGAATGACCCTCCTGATCACTTGCTGAAGTCTTTTTGCTAGTATCCTGTTTAAGATTTTTGCATCTATGTTCATCAGGGAGATTGGTCTGTAGTTTTCTTTCTCAGTTTTTGACCTGCCTGGCATTGGAATCAGTACCATATTTTGTGTCATAGAATGAATTTAGTCGAACTCCCTTTTTGCTTATTATGTCAAATAATAAATAAAAAAAAACATTTGAATGTTTGATAGAATTCACTTGTGAATCCATCAGGCCCTGGGGATTTTTTCTTATGGAGTTCTTTGATGGCCTGTTGGATTTCTTTTTCTGATATGGGATTATTTAAGAATTCTATTTCTTCTTCTGTTAGTCTAGGCAATTTATATTTTTGTAAATATTCATCCATATCACCTAGATTGGCATATTTATTGCCATATAATTGGGCAAAGAAGTTTTTAATGATTGCCTTAATTTCCTCTTCATTGGAGGTAAGGTCCCTCTTTTCATCTATAATACTGTTAACTTGCTTTTCTTCTTTCCTTTTTTTAATTAGACTGACCATTACTTTGTCTATTGTGTTTGTTTTTTCAAAATACCAGCATCTAGTCTTATTTATTAATTCAATAGTTCTATCACTTTTGATTTTATTAATTTCTCCCTTAATTTTAAGGATCTCTAATTTGGTTTTCTTCTGCGGGGTTTTAATTTGTTTGCTTCCAAGTTTTTTGATTTGCATGTACAATTCATTGAACACTGCCCTCCTTAATTTGTTAATACATGCACTCAGGGATATGAATTTTCCTCTGAGTACTGCTTTGGCTGCATCCCATAAGGTTTGAAAGGATGTCTCACCATTGTCATTTTCTTCAATGAAATTATTGTTTCTATGATCTGTTCTCTAACTAACCGATTTTGGAATATCATATTATTTAATTTCCAATTGATTTTAAATTTGGCTCTCCATGTACCTTTAATGATCATTATTTTTATTGCCTTATGATCTGAAAAGGTTGCGTTTATTATTTCTGCTTTTCTGCATTTGTTTGCCATGTTTTTATGAACTAGTACATGGTCAATCTTTGTGAATGTGCCATGTGCTGCTGAAAAGGTGTATTAATTTTTGTCCCTATTTATTTTTCTCCATATATCTGTTAACTCTAATTTTTCTAATATTTCATTCACATCTTTTACCTCTTATTTATTTTTTGGTTTGATTTATCTAAATTTGATAGTGGTTGTTTCAGGTCTCCCACTAATATAGTTTTATTATCTATTTCCTCCTTCAGTTCTCCTAGTTTCTCCATTAGAAATTTGGGTGCTATACCATTTGGTGCATACATGTTGATTAGTGATATTTCCTCATTGTCTATACTCCCTTTTATCAGGATGTATTTACCTTCCCTATCCCTTCTGATCAGGTCTATTTTTGCTTTGGCTTTGTCAGATATCATGATTGCAACTCCTGCCTTCTCTCTATCAGCTGAGGCCCAAAAGGTCTTACTTCAACCTTTAATTCTGACCTTTTGAGTATCTACCTGCCTCATGTGTGTTTCTTGAAGACAACATATGGTAGGGTTTTGGATTCTAATCCACTCTGCTATTCATCTACGTATTATGGGTGAGTTCATCCCAATCACGTTTAAAAGTTATGATTGTCACTTATGACTTCCCTGGCATTTTGATCTCCTCCCCTAATTCTGACATTTCTTCTTTTGCTATAACCTTTTAAACTGGTGGTTTACTTTAAATCAGTCCCTCTAGTCCCTCCCTTGATATGCTTCCCTTTCTAGCCACTCCCTTTTTTTTCCTTCTTTTGTTAGGGTCTGTTAATTTCCCTTCCCCCTCTCCTTCACTACCTTTTTGTACTCCCTCCGTCCTACTCCCCCTTAATTTTTCCTTCTCCCTTACCCTGTTGGATAAGATAGAATTCAAGATCCCAATGGGTCTAGATTCTCTTCCCTCTCATATTTAATTTCACTGAGAGTAAGGTTTAAGTAGTGCCAATTAGCACTCTCTTCCTCTCCTTCTTATAAGAGAATTCTTCCCCTCCCCTTCCCATGTGTATCTTTGTGTGACAAGGATTATTCTATTTAATTTATTTCTATTTCTTCAAGTATATCTTGATACCATCATTGATTCCATCCCTCCCTTTTTCTTTCTTCCCCCCCTTTCTCCATATCATCTTAATGCCCCAATCTTTCCCTATGAGTGATTCTTCTACTCTAATAATGCATACAATTTTTGAGAATTACACATAATATTTTCCCCACATATTAATATATATAATTTGATCCAAATGTAGACCTTATAGAAGAGAGTTTGAATAAAAGAAAAAAAATTTTTTCTCCTGTTCCCTTTCTTTCATATTTACCTTTTCATGTTTTTCTTGCTCTTTGTGTTTGGATATCAAACTTTCCACTGAGTTCTGGTCTTTTCTTTACAAATACTTGGAAATCTTCTATTTTGTTGAATGCCCATACTTTCCCCTGGAAGTATATAGTCAGTTTTGATGGATAGGTGATTCTTGGTTGAAAACCCAGTTCTCTTGCCTTTCTGAATATCGTCTTCCAGGCCTTGCGGTCATTCAGTGTGAAAGCTGCCAGTTCTTGTGTGATCCTGATTGGAGCTCCTTGGTATCTGAATTGTTTCTTTCTGGCTTCTTGTAGGATTCTCTCCTTAGTTTGAAAGCTTTGGCATTTAGCAATTACATTTACGGGAGTTGTCTTTTGAGGATTTAGTGTAGAGGGTGTTCTATGAACTCTTTCAATGTCTATTTTGTCCCCTTGTTCTAGAATTTCATGGCAGTTTTATTGGATATCTTGTATTATGATGTCAAGATTCCTGTTTATTTCTGGCTTTTGAGGTAGACAAATGATTCTCAGATTGTCTCCCCTTCCTCTGTTTTCATGATCTGTCACCTTGTCAGTGAGATATTTTATGTTTTCTTCAAATTTGTAAATTTTTTGACTTTGCCTTATTAATTCTTGCTGTTTTGCAAGATTATTGTCTTCCAGTTGCCTAACTCTGGTCATTAAAGACTGGTTTTCCTTTTCAGTTTGGTCTAATCTGCTTTTTGAGGCTTCCAGCTGTTTCTCCAATTGGGAGTTCTTATCCCTCAGATTGTTAAATTCTCTTTGCATTATATCCCATTTTTCCTGCCAGAAGGCTTCCATCTTTTTGATAACCTCCAATTTAAATTCTTCAAGAACTTGTGGACAATTTCCATTTCTTTTGGATGGTTTTGGAGCATTTATTTGGGTTTCCTCTTCTGCTATTTCCTCTGTAGTCTATATTTTTTCCTCCATAAAAACTATCCAAAGTCAACCCCTTATTCTTGCTTTTCTAGGTGTTGGGAAGTTGTTCCTGGGCACTGTTTGCCATCTCTATGGTTATCCCTTCCCTTTCCAGTCAGAAATCTGAGTGAGGAGGGCTGGCTCTCTGTGTATGGATCTAATCAGATCAAGGCTTTTTGCTTTGGGCCAGCTCTTGATTCTCCGCAGCTGGGCTATCTTCCCAGGGGAGCCCAGAGTCTGCCCACCCCTGCCTGATGGTGTTTCGGTGTTACTGCTCTCAGGGGTTTGTCTTAGTCAACTCCCAAGATCTATAGGTGCCCCTTGATCACTTCAGGGGTGCCCTTCGCACACTCGTTGATTATGGCATGTTGGTTCTGAGTGCCCAAGATCTGAGCTCCCCTTGCCTGCCTGCTGGGGTTTCAGGCATTATTGCTCTCAGGGGTAAGTCCTTGGTGGTCTTAGTAGCTCCCAAGACCTGGAGCTGCCCGTTTCTCACTCCTGGCGTACCCCTCCCTCACTCGTTGGTTCTGCTGCTCACTGACTTTAACTCTGGCTCCGTAGGTATGGTGGTAGAGGGTAGGTCAGCTCAGGTTTGGGTGGGAGCTTTTTCATTCCCTTACAGTGTGGAAATGCCCATGTCCTACATACCTTCAGTGCTGCACCCTACTTTAGGGACCCTCTGTTCTTATGAGGATGGTTTTGGGGGGTCTTTTGAAGTTGTCTGTATCATTGGGTTTGAGGAGGGGAAGTGAGCCATGTCTAATATGCTGCCATGCTTACTCGGAAGTCTGAGAACTATTTCCTAACTATTAGAGCTTTCCCAAAGTGCAACAGGCTGCCTTTAAATGTGTCCTCAAAGTATACCTTGAAAGTGATATCAGAACAAGGACTGAACAACCTCTTGAATAACTGCCATGGAAATTTCCTTCTTAATCCCATTCTACAACCCTTTCCCTCATTCCATGGGTCAACTCTGTGACAATTACAAAAGAGAAATGGTCTTAAGCATCAAGAATGAACACTTTACTACTTGATAACGAAAGATGCAAGCAAGTTAGTATAGCTGCAGTGTAAAATATTCAACTTTTAGGCCTTGTTCACTGTGATCAAACTCTAGGTATCTAAGGTCCTAATGCTTAATATCTTGTTACTTGTGTGCATATATGTTTTAAGTGCTTATTGTTGTTGTTCGGTCATGTCTTACTCTTTCTGACCACATTTTGGGTTTACTCAGCAAAGATACTGGAGTGGGTTGCCTTTTCTTTCTCCAGCTCATGTAAAAGGAAACTGAGGAAACTGAGACAAATAGGGTGAAGTGACTTGCCCTGAGTCACATAGCTAGTAAATTCCCATGATCCAATTTAAACACAGGTCTTCCTGATTCTGGGCCCACTGCTCTATCTGCTCTGCCAACTAACTGTCCATCTCAACATTTAGCCAAAGAATAAATTGAGTAAAGTGCTTATTAAAACCATAAACAGCAAGGAAAAAGAGGACGAGGTCATCTTAGAAAAGGCAGTTTTAATTTTTTTTCCCTTATCATTATCTTGACCCCCAAAGCTTTTTTCTGATTGATATGTTTTGGTCAATTAATTTCAAACTGTGATCATTCCATGAAAATAGTTCTCCTATTTTAAAAAATCTAATCCTGATGAAAATACCAAAAATTATGTGTATATTCCATCATCCTTTTTGAGAAAGCAAGAATTCATCTCTCAGCAACCACTTTTATCTTTTCAAGCTAGCAAGCTAGCATGCTCAACCCATCTGCTGTGTTTTATCCTTTTAAAAAAATGAGGGGCTTTAAATAGCTTATATCCAGACAAGTCGACATCACCAGTTAAAAAATGAATTGGGTATTTGGTCTCTACTTTGCCAAACAACCAATCTTCTTTCTCATTTACCCCTAGAACAAACAGACTGAATCAAATGCCTTGGCATCTTATTGTCATAGCCTTAAGCTTTAATATAATTTCTTTATTACAATTTCTTTTTTTATTTTAACAAAAACTCAGTAACATGGCATTGTATCTAATTTGTCCTTAATAAGAGACATCTCCAAATCAATCCTGATTTTCCACAAAGAATGTTGTTTGAGGGCATGTTCAGATTTTATTCCCAATCTTACCCCCCCATTTCACCAGGGAACAGGGGAGAGAAGAGGCTTTATTTCTAGAACTGTGTAATTTCTACATTCAAGTGAGACTTTACATGTAAACTTTTTTCAAAAATCTAAATTAAAAATTATTATGAAAAGAATACATTTACCAAATGTTAGTTAAAAATAGCAACCTAGTAACATTAATCAAATATTATTGCTTTTATATATAAAGTAATCTCAGGAAATTGAAAAGATTTGATTTAGGTCAAAATCCATACACTAAAATTGCTCTTCAAGTAAAGATTTTAAACCTTTTGCATTTTTTCTAGTTGTTTCATCCTTTATGTCCAAAAGAAAAACAAAACAAAAAATGCATTATCTACTAAATAAAAAATCCCAGAACTGACCATCACTACTTAGAAAACATTGACCATTGCTACAGAGGGAAAAAATCCTAACAAGAGAATCCATGGTACAGATATATAAAACATCTAGGTGGCCCAGTGGATGGAGCACTAGACTTAACCAGGGAGACCTGAGTTCAAATTTGATCTCAGATACTTTTTTTATTATGTGAACCAGAACACAATCTCTGATTCAAAGTCCTCATCTATAAAACTGAGATAATTTCAACTAGTCTTTGTGAGGAGAAATGTTATATTTGCATTATGTTTTACAAACATTAAAGAACACATAAATGTTTGCTTTTCGTGTTATTATTATTTCTATATAATGGTTAATAACTATTTTGTTTATAAGGATGGTGATAGAAATATTTTTAAACCTCATTTTCTTCTGAACTGGTCAAAGGAAGGGAAAAGACACACAAGAAGTTATGAACAGAAATATATTTCTTTCTCCAAGAAAATGCTAAGAAACAAGGTAGAGGAAGAATTAGAGGGAGGGTAGATTCAGGAAGGGATCAGTTATAAGCAATAAGTTCTCTAACAACTGAGAATGAATCACAAAGACAGACTGAATAGGGAAAAAGAAAAGGTAAGGCTTTGGTACTGAACTATGGATGAGGAAAAAAGAGAATGAGGGAGAAAAATATACTGTATTAACCATAGAGCACTGGTACTGAATCAAGGGGACAAGAAGACTGCACAAAAGGGGCAAGAAACAAATAAAGAGGAAATGTAAGATTGAGATAGAACAAAATAGACATGTATGCATAAGAACAGTGAAAGTGAATGGGATGAACTCACCCATAAATTATTATATGATAAAAAAAATGGGTTAGAAAACGGAAACAAAACCAAAAATGTGTTGTTAACCAGAAACACTTGAAACATGAAGATTTACATAGAGTTAAACTAAAGGAAAGTAACAGAATCTGGCATGTTTCAGAGGAAGTAAAAAAGGCAGGGGCAAGAATCATGATCTCAGACAGGGTAACAGAAAAATATTTGTGACAAAGAGATAAAAGAATGTATTTTGCTCAAAGTTACTGTCATCAAGGAATTGATAATAATAACAATAAACATATCAGTGCCGAATGACAGAGCATTCAAATACTTGAAGGCAAATTAAATGAATCACATAATAAATGCACAGCAAAAATAATAATTGCATTGGAACTCCACATATTCCTTACGGTTCTAAGCAAATCTAATAAAAATAACAGAGAGAAATTAAGGACCTGAACTGAATTTTAGAAAAGTTAAAGAGGATAAACATTCATCAAGTTTTGAAGGGGAAGATAGGGAAATTAAAAGGAAAGAAAGAAATGTTACATGTACATCAGACATGTATAGCGCCCTTATAAAAAAAGGGACTATGTATTAGGATAAAAAATAAACCTTAAAATGCATAAAAATTACAACATTGATATATTTATTAAATGCTTATTATGTGTCAGACACTGTACTAAGTGTTAGGTGTCCAAAGATGGGTGAAAATAGACCCTGGCCACAAACTTATAGGGAAGACTACATGCAAGCAACTATGTACACAGAACACAAACGCAGAGCATCTTGGAGGTAATCTCAAAAGGAAAGCAAAGTAATAAGGGGGTATATGAAAAGCTTCTTGCAGAAAGTAGGATTTTAGCTGGGACCCGAAAGAAACTAGGAAAAGCATGAGGCACTACTTAATTTATTATGCGGTGTGAAAGCAAACATACTATCAAAGAATTCCCTGGTAGAACTAGAAAAAGTATAATGAAATAAATATTCAAAAAAAAGTCAAGAATATCAAAGGAAATAACAAAAAAAAGAAGTGGGAACAAAAGAGTCCTAGTGATCTCAGATGTTACTTCAAAACAGCAATGTTCAGAATGATTTTAAATGGGTTAAGAAATAATTCAGTCTATGGAACAGATGAGGAACAAGGTAGACAGAAGACAGACATTGTGGAATGAGAACACATTAAGCTAGCCTCAGGTACTTACTGTGTGAAAAAGTAACAACCTCTGTCTGCCTCAGTTTCTTCATCTATAAAATGAGGATAATAGCACTACCTACTAAGGTTTTTGTAAGCATCGAATGACATAATAATTGTAAAGTGTTTAGCTAAGTGCCTGACACATAGTAAGCACTATATGAATGTTAATTATTGTTATTCCACAAACATTTAACCATATGCCAAGAAAAGTTCCAATTCTAATGGCATCTAAATGGAGCCTAGATGTTCTGGGGCTCATCAGAGATAGTTTTAAATGGGCTTTGTGAATAGGAACAGGTTGGACTAGAGGTCCTTTAGGACTTCTTCCAAATCTGAGATACTATATGTAAGAGAAATATAATTTGGGACAGGGAGATTGCTTCCCAGGTATGAGAGTATTTCTTGTGCTTGGACATAGTGATTTAAGCAATGTTGCTTGAACATCACCCTTTCTTAGTAACAAGATAAAAGGCATGTCAGAGATGACAATAGCTAAATTATAGCTTTCATTTCTCATCTGTGTTTTCTCTATGCCTTCTGAATATCATATTTTTATGACACACTTCCACCAATCCACAGACATTCCTTGGACATCTAAAGATTTTCCATGTTTGCAGCACTCTGTGCTGAGCATTCTCTCCCTTGAAACCAGCTTATTCAAATATGTTACCTGTTTTTTATATGTATAAGAGATGTTTGGGACCCATCATTAGTGAAGTAGATACATGGGAGATGGATGTCAACTGCTCACTCTGTTCCCCTTTCACCAGCAGTCAGAAATTCCTGGGTCTTGAAATATATTTATAAGATAGAGTATCAGTAAAAGAAATCTTACTATGCCATCTGGTCCAACAACCCTCCTATCTATCCCTTTACTGGAGTCTGGTATGTGGTATGTGTTTAATAAATATCTTTTTTTTCATTCATTCACCTACACAGAGAGGAAACTGAGGCTCTTCCTGATGAAGTACCAATTTAAACAAAGTCACAAAGACACAAAATCATAAAGAAAACACCTTCCAGAGCAGAGGTTTGGCCTTATTTTCTCAGACTCCCAAACCAGGGCTCTTTCCACTATTCTTGCCCCCAAGAAACAAGAACAAAGCTAACTTGGATTGCATGCACACCGGCCTCTGAGCAACGAGTTAACCTACTCCAAGCTATAATTCAATTATTGCTGCTTTCCTGAACAAAACAACTGGTGTGATACCCTGTCTGGGAAGCAATAAATTGCATTTCTTCTTTGCAAGATGGGTCGACTCCCAACACAAAAGTCACAGAGTAGACAATACACCAGCATTACATGATTGCTCTCATCAGCATCACTTGGTATTATCTTCAGTCTTCTTCTTGTCACTCAATGAGGCCATTCTTGTCCAAGACAAATTGAACAGCATACAATTATTTCAGGGGTACCATTCTGTAACATGACACTTCTTCCACCTGCAATTAATGGCATGTATAAATCGGGTCTTAACACACACACACACACACACACACACACACACACACACACACACTTTCTATGTCCCTACTTTTGTCAACCCCCACATTACTTTCCTCATTGAACTTCTGTATAAGTGCATCAATGTATTTACATGTGTGTTTACACATACCCACACATAAAGAACTCGTTTCTTTTTGAGTTTCAGTTCAGGAGAGACAGTATCTGAATCAGTTTTTGGGATCTGTAAGAAAATTCTCAAGATGTGAGATTTTTTGGAAGTGACACTAACAAAATATTCCATTTCTCAGGAGCACAGATTACCCTAAGGCAGCCTGGGAAATGGGAAATGTTTACATAAGGACCCAGGGTAGTATCTCTGTTGCAAGTTTTAAAAGTATTTCTGTTGGCAATTTTTTTTTTATAAATAGACATGGTCAATTTACTCTTCTTATTTGTAATTGGCATGCTAAAAAAGTTGTTAGTTTCCTGACTAAATAGTAATTTCCTACAAATTTAATTGCAGGATGTAAACCATTCAGTTCCATAATGAACATTCCCATTGAATTACAATCACATTTCAAATCAGGAAAATATCATCTATGTATCATAATCATAAAAAAACCTTTCTGCTTAAACTCCATTAGTATATATTCATCTGCACACCATTAAGTAGCCCCATAATGCATACGTTGGGACAGAGTTTTTGCTCACACTCCAAAATGAAAATGTGTCTCGGAATGGAAAATGCTTTCTAATTTGTGCTATTTGCATCAACTGGTGAGCTCAACTTTGAATCGAGAGACTGTATTTCATTACTGCAAACTGTTCTTGTTAATTCTTCCTCTGCACCATGCATCCCTTCCATCTCCTCTTCTACTCTCATGCTGCCATCACTGTCATTCAAGTTCTAATCATGTCTCACGTGGAATAGGGAAATCGCCTCCATGCCTTCAGTCTCTCTCATCTACACAGCTATGGACTTGAGATCCCCACAGCATACATCAGCTCCTGCCACTCCTGGACTTGGGAAGCTTCAAGGGATCCCCAAAGCCTGGTTCCAGGCAATGTTTCCAGATTTATTTCACATGACTCCCTCAGGCACACTCCAGTCACTGGCCTCCTGCTAGCTGCTCCCCATATAGCCCATACCCTTTCTGTCACCTCTGTGCTCTTACTCAAGCCATCCCCAGCATCTACAGATTCCCCCTACCCCACCCTCACCACCACCTCTTGGAATGCCTGGCTCCCTTCAAAGCTCAGGGCAGGCACCATCTCCTTATAAGAAGCCCTTCCACATCATGTTACTTGTTAATACTCTCCCCCAAACGCCTCTACATGGATTTGGTATTTACATACACATGTGAATGGCTACCCCTTCATGGAATATCCAAAGCCCTCAATAAGAGTTTCATTGGATTCGGTTTCTTCCTTATTATGTGAGCTCTGCACTGCCAACTGAAAACATCAGGTTAGATGTCTCACCATTACCCTCCCCTACACCTTCAGCTCCCTATTTAACTCATACAATGAGCAGTCCCCCATGTGCACTATCAAGAGGCAGGAAGTATAGACTGCGCCCTTGAAAAGATGCTAATCGGAGTCTAGCACAAGCAGAGGAAAATGAAGCTGGGGAATCTAGAGAAACCTAGGACAGTCTAGTCCTCTACTTTTAGGGGGCCCTCGCAGTGCATCATACAAGCCAAGAGTGACTTGGTTGGAGCTGGAGAATAATTCAGTTGGAGAAAGTGCTTCCAGAGTCACAAAAGAGTCCTTTTAGTTATCAGGAATTTGAAATGGATCTGAGAGAAGATAAGACTATATCAAGGCCCAGAACTAAGTCTTTGAGTTCTCTATTTTTTTTTAAACCCTTACCTTCCGTCTTGGAGTCAATACTGTGTATTGGCTCCAAGGCAGAAGAGTGGTAAGGGTAGGCAATGGGGGTCAAGTGACTTGCCCAGGGTCACACAGCTAGGAAGTGGCTGAGGCCGGATTTGAACCTAGGACCTCCCGTCTCTAGGCCTGGCTCTCAATCCACTGAGCTACCCAGCTGCCCCCTTTGAGTTCTCTATTGAAAGTACATGTGAACAGAGGCAAAGGGTTTGCATATCCACACACATGCTAAGTACCAGCCCTCCAAAAGAACCCTTTCTGCAAACAGCTGCAGAGAATGCCAAGGGAATCCAGGGGTGATACATAGTGTGAGCAAGGTGCAGTATTCATGAATTTTTATGTGAAGCATATCTCCATGGAATTCAAAGGAAGAAGGAAAACTAGGACTCTACTTCCAATTAACCTGGAAAACTTTATTAGCATGGTAGATAGAGGTCTTCGAATATGGGGAATAAGGATGCTTCAGAGATTTGGGAAAATAAGTCACTGAGAGGCGTAAAGTATCAAATTGAGAAAGGAAAAGTTCAAGGATGGTGTGTGTAGGTGTGTGTGCACACAGGTATGAGTATGTGTAAGAGGGAGGAGGGAAAGGAGTGAGGCTCAGAGCCTCAAAGTCCCAGAAGAACTGAGAAGTGGATAACTTGGCCAAAGTCACAGGGGAAAAACCCAGAACAGCAGCCTTTAGGAGATCTTGCAATTAGCAGTTGTTTAATAAACACCTACAGAATTAGAGACGTCTGGCCTTCCCTCCCCAATTCTCCTAGAACTACTCCCACCAACTCCTTGCATGAGCCTTCTCAAAGGATCTGCAAGAGCTGTAGGGGACTTTTTGGGCAGTAGACACAGGCCTTGATTAGTGCAAATAACTAATCCTCCAGAAATGGTCATATTATTAGAATTGATGTTGTATATTTCCATTGGGATAGAGCCAGGGATCACATTTCTCATAATTACAACTTCAAATAGGGCAAAGCTGAATGTATGGGACCACTTCCTGGAATTCGTTATTTGCACTAATCAGGACCTAGCAGTGGACATGCTACTAAAATTAAAGGCACTGCAAAGCTGTTTAGAATACCTGCCCTCATTTAAAATATCAAAACACCATAAATCCATCTTTAAGAGAACAAACGCTATAAATGGCTGTTTTCAATTGTCCAATGTTAAATAAAATCGGAAATCATAAAACTGTAATATAGCCAAAGTCATTTCAATGAAAGATCATTTGGTTTTCTTAATGTCAAATAGGCTCTCCTATCCAGCCATGATTACACACCATTCAGCTCTGGATGCTGGCATTAGAAGCTATATTTGCATCTCTCATGGCAGCTGGATTTAAAAAAAAAGACTCCACATTTATCTTTCTAAAATCTCATTCATCCCACTGTCTTGTTATGCAGCCTGAAAATACATTTGGAATCAACTTGGAAAAGAAGACAGCTTAAATCCTTCACAGCAGTAATGCAGTCAAGGCAGGCCATCATTTCTTTTTCAGAAACCACGTGGGTACATTTTCCTTCACTGCCTGAATTTTACGGCCAGATTTTCCAATAAGAATTTGTGTGCATAATATGGATAATTGTGCACACAAATGGGCAATTTTGATGCAATTAACCATTTAGCATATACAATTGCAGGCTTCTGGGAGTGTAACCCAGGTATAGGAAATGTGGCAAGCAGCTGCAATGCACCTTCCCTTGAAAATGTGATCCATGCTGAAGACTTCTTGTACAGAGAAAACCCAGAAATCTGGTACCTATAATTACATGCATTATTCTTTACTGGAGACGGTGCTTTTCATTCAAAGTTCTCAGAACACATTAGAAATGTTAACTCGGTCTTGTCAGCATCTTTCTGATCCAGGTGGATGTGACACACCTTTAAACTATTCCTTTTTAGGAAGCAGGAAACCAAAGCACAGATACTGAACTTCCCTTTACTACTCTGAACTTCAGTTCCCTCCTCTGTAAAGAGGCAGGATTCAGGCTTTCTTTTTAACTATAAACCTCTGATGGGAGGACTTGTTCACCTGGGAAATTCCTAGGTCATTGTCAGAGTAAGAGAATAAAACATTTACTCATTTTATGGAGGTAAATTGGGTCTGGAGGTATGGAGCATGCCTTTGAGAATGTTCACGAAATGGCCTATTTGACTGATAAGACTGGAATTTCATGGTTAACACATGGCCTCTGTGCAAAGCTGAAAGGTGTGTTCTTCCCAACTTTGATAATCCTATAAAAACATACTTTTTTGCTTCAACCTCTCTCATACCCCAGTTTGACTTCTTAATCTGTTCCATGTCTTTTGACCATCTGACTATGCTTAAGTTGGAAGAAAAAACATGATTCCTCACAGAGGAAAAAATCTTGACTGAAAATGATCATAGAGGGCTTACAGTTTGGACAGTGGGGAACCTGTGTATTGTTGGTGACCTGGCAAGGGAGCAGTTTGACATTACACTTCAATTTACCATTGTTGGGCTGGTGGTGCTCATATGCTTCAGAAAAGAAAGCGGTTGGTGTTTCTGACACTGCTTGGCCTTCTGTTCCTCTGTTGGGGCAAAGTCTAAGAGGAAAGAGAAAATCACTTTCTCCTCACTATTCAAAATGAGGTATCCTAAAGCACCTCTTTTAAGCAGCCATATTTCAAATTAAGTATGCACTAATCTGTGTAATAAGGCATTTCAGATAAGAGGGCTTAATACAGGACTTGGCATGTAGTAGGTCCTTCATAAATGGTTATTGACTATTGGCTGACTGAGCCAGAAGAATCAGAGAAACTGAGCACAGAGATACATATTGGTACAGTATTGGGTCAGTCAATAAGACCTTTTTGGGAACATTATGTGTCTAACACTGAGCAACATGTCTTACATTCAGTGTGTGTTTGGTCATATAAGCCGACTTTTCTGAACAGGTCAATACCACAACTCTGTTTTTGTTTCTAAATAAAGTACATATTTTGCAGAGATTCTGCATTTCCTTATTTGTGAAGCTGGTGGAATGTAGACTTCGTGAGATCTCCTTCAAATCCAGGACTCAAAGAATTGGAGCCCCACTACCTAATGCAGTGCTCTGCACATGACAGGTGCTTAATAATGTATGTTGAACAGAAATGAATATATGTCAGAAGGACTTGAAGGAACATGTTATATGCTACATACATGTGAACCCTAAACTGTTCATGATGAGCAAATTTATTTGAATCTTTAGTCATTTGTGTTTTTTCCTAAAAGTCCTACAGCATTTTAGAAACATTCATTCTCCCAGCTTTGCTTGGAAGAGCATGTGTGTATGTTTATCTATTGCTTGAACAGGCCCTGAATAAGTAGATACTATATCTAAGGCAACACACACACACACACACACACACACACACACAATGATTCCAGAGGCAGGAAAAGAACCCTGCCTCATTCTGAGAGGATCATTATTACTGCATGGATACAATTATTTTAGGAGACATTGAATAGCCACCATCCTATTTAAAACCTCCATTGCGCCTCCACTGAATAATGGTGATATCCTCCTAATTGGGCCCCTGACTTCCAACCTTCCCTTTCCCACCAATTCCAACCCCAAATCCTCCTCACTCCTGCCAAAATGTTCTCCCTAAAGCAAAAATCTTGACCAAAAAGCAGTGACACCTATTGCCTCTAGAATAAACCATGAATTACTCAGCTTGGCACTTCAAGTTCCTCACTTTTAGGCCTTCGCTGACCCTTCTCATACTTATTTCACATTACTTACCTCAACAAACTCATCAGTCCAGCCAAAGTAGCCTCCTTGCTATTCCCCAAACACAGAATTTCCCTTTCCTGCTTCATGCCTTTGACTAGGTTGTTCTCCACACCTCACCTTCACTTGTTCCTTCCTTCTACCTCCTAGCATCACTGAGCACTTCCAGTCTCATCCCAGGTACCTATCTTGATATACTCCGCATCCTCCTCAAGTTGCTAAGTGGAAGGAGAGATAGTCATCTTAAGTTCAACTTAACTTAATCTTTTTGACTCTTCAAAATTCTATAACCCTGGAGCTGGGACTATTTCCCAAGGTCTGTATGTAGATACCCAGGACTCAGGAACACGAAATTGTGTTTGTAGATGATGAATAAATGCTTGTTAAATTGAAGTAAGCATGTTTCTACTGAACTTAGGCCTCCAAAGTATCCCCAGTGATACTTGCTCATTTCTCAATACCAAAACCAAGTACAGAGAATTCTAGGTAAAGCCTTCTTGAGATAGTTCCCTAAAACGAAAATAACTTCTTGGGAGTTTATTCATTGTGAAGACAAAGCTGATCTTTGGCTAAATGAGTCTCAAATGAAAATGGGCATCCAGCCTAGCTCTCTTCAATGTATGACCCATGTGCATTTCGGTCAGGAGTCTTATATATGCTGAGAGACAACTAACTTAACAGAGGCTCTATGACACACCAGTCACAACTATAACATCTCTGGGCAAGGATTACATGGTTTGAGAACTCCTTGATGGCATACATGGGACAAGACTATCTCATACCCACATGTCAAACTCCCAAGGGAAGAGAGAGTCCAC
The DNA here is from genome assembly GCF_027887165.1 of Monodelphis domestica. Lineage (NCBI taxonomy): Eukaryota > Metazoa > Chordata > Mammalia > Didelphimorphia > Didelphidae > Monodelphis > Monodelphis domestica. Next base: position 11,383,445 of record NC_077235.1, on the reverse strand, counting down.
ACACATCTTCTCAAAGGAAATCCAGATGCTGCTGCTGCTGTTCATTCTTCCTCAAAGGTAGGAGTTAGAAAGAAAGCAGAAGATTCTCATTGTGTTCACTTCATGACATCAATGCCTAGAGTGGTCCTATACCACAGGCATCCTTGTCCCACATCCCCAAAAGAAAAAAGTCTCACTGTTGTCAAAAGAACTTTCTTTCCCGGTCCTTGAGTATGGGAGAAATAAAAGAAGGTAGACTTCTTTCTCTATTCCATTCCATCTTGGGAGACTCTAAGCTCTCAGAGATGTCCTAGTACCGTGTTGGTGAACCTATGGCACACATCCTGGAGCCTGCCAGAGGGGGCTGCTTCCTTCCCCCTCTCCACAAGGGCCTGAGAACATTTTACACATTACCTGCCCCTCTTCCCAGCAGCCTAATGGGAGCACTTCCTCACTCCCCTGTCTGGGGTAAGATGGGGGATCACATGTGGCATGAGGGTTGCATTTTGGGCATTTGGTCTCTAAGGTCTCTAAAAGGTTCACCATCATTGTGCTAAGGCAACCTTTGATAGATATGTTGATCACATGGCATACCATCAACTTATAACTTCTCGGGAGATTTTTGTCATGGTATATACTCTGGCATGCTCTGGAACACTTTTTTAGAAAAAGAACTTTTTTCTAGGTTGCCCTGACTACCCCATTGGAAGCCAGGAGTATGCAATTTACCCTGATACGAAAGACTGGCTCTGTGTCATTTAGACAAATCATAGGATCATAGAATAGAAAAAGATCTCAAAGGTCAGAGAGTCCAAACCTTTCATTTTACAAATAAGGAAATTCATGACCAGTTATGTTAAGTAACTCGCCCAAGGTTCTACAAATAATCTCAGAGATATAATTTTAATTCAGGGCCTATAATGCAAATCCAGTAGGAATCCTACCACACCAAACTACACCAATTGCCACTTTTGTTCTTTACCACTAACTTTTTTCCCCTTCTGAGAAGAGAATCTGTTTGAATCAAACATGCAATAGCTGGCACCCAGAGATTTTTTTTCTTATATTTTCTTTTCCCTCATGCTATTACTCTAATTCATTTGTTCCCTAAGTAACTATTTCCATTTGGGCAGCTTTCTCTTCCTCATAAAGCTTACTAATATATTGTTCCCTTTCCAGTATGCCTTCTGAGGAGGTCGTTTGCTCCTAACCTCCTCCAAGGCAGCTTCTTTCAGCCAAGCAGTGATAATATCCCAAGAAAATAGAATTCTTTTTTGGGAAATTGAAAGGATGGCTTATTTCTTAAACTTCCAAACACCATCTATGGAGATGATTCCAGGAGCTGGTAAGAGGACGTTTGCTCCATTCACTTAAGCTCCATTTAAGAAAGATGGGAACTGTGTTTACCAAGCTTCAGTAATATTCTCATTAATCATGGCTGCCACAAGCATCCCAAGATAACTTATTTTACCTATGCTGACAAAAAAAAGTATAATTAAAAAATAAATAATAACCTTCTGCAGGAAATGCTGAGGGAATTTTTAGCCATAATCAGAAGTCTAAAGAAAATATTTTCATCAGAGAAAAAGAGTAAGACCCTATCCTAAGGCCAAAAACAAATTGCCCAATCACCCAGCAGACAGCAGAATGAGAAGATTTAATGTGTATTTAACTGGAACGCATGTATTTTACAGGCTCACTAGATGCAAAATCATGGAGAACAAGACTTCGCCAAGCTATATGAAAATGTAATGGGAGTTTGTTTCTCCCTGAGGATTTGGCAGCACTGGATGGAATAGCTCGGGACCAAGTTTCCTTGTACAAATTCAAGTACTCCAAAGAAACTCTTGTGTATTCAAGAGTGGGGCCCAGGTGCCTCCCCTTTGTGGTTGATTTAATTCCCTTGCCCTAAGTTCTTTCATTCTAAATGCCCTAGGTTGTGGTGACCTGTGTAGGAGGACAATCCAAGGCTAGAAATGCTGTACATTAATACACAGATAATGAAAAAAGTACAAAACATTTAGCTGCATACGAGTACAAAATTAAATAAAATTAATTAGGAGGAGAAGGGACAATGGGTGAAAAATGTCTCTGGCCTTTCCATCATAAGCAGATAAAATGTTCTTCCATTCACTCAATTAGCCTGGCCCCAAGTACCAGGCTAAGCCACTTTTCCCTAAGTACATCTCACCCCATTCCTACCATTTATTTTAATTAAACTCAACTAAGGCTCATGTATGTTAATTGCAATCTATTTTTCCTTGGCTTTTATGACCCCATGAAAAATCTTAGGCTAATTCCTCCTTAATGCCAACAGGCAGCTCCTTTGTTACCTTCTAATAGCTTGAGTTCTTGTATAAGATGTGTCATTATACTGGGCAACAGCTCTTTAATGAAGAGCATTGGCTGTTGCCCTGCATCATCTATCAAATCTAATATTAATTTAATGTACCTGGTGACTCTGATTTCTATGCCAATCCTGTAAATACAGGAAAGAACTTTTATATTATCAAACATGTGTCCTTTAGTAACTTGGTTACCTACTATTGGTTTTCACTGAAGATGCTTTTACAAGGAACACTGGGAAATACCTATCCCACAGGAGGAAATATTGATAATAACAGAAACCTTAGAGATAATAAGGGATAATTTAGGAACTAAATATATTTTATTTATTATTTTTTATATTATATATATATTATTTATTATTTATTTATAAATAAATAAAAAGATAATTTAGGAACTAAAAGTATTCATGGGAAGGCAATTAATATGGGGAAGAGCATCAAGATTAAGACAACAGAAGGTCACTTGAAGAAACTGGGATATTTAGCCTGAAGAAGAAAAGGGTATTTGACACATTCTAGCTCCCTTCCAGTGTCCAAAGGGTTGTCAACTGCAAATCAAATCAACAAACATTTCTCAAGCACCCTCTCTGTGCCAAGAGATGTGCCAAGCCCTGGACATACAAAGAAAGGCAGTACTGATCAATTCTAACATGGCAGTATCTCTTGTACACATCTATTCCTCTCCTGTTGCTGTTACCACACTAGTGCAGGTCCTAATCGCCTCAAGATCAAACTACTGTCTTGACCTCCAGGTTGGTCTCCCTGCCTCATGTATGGAAATCATACAAGATTCCTTGAAAGATACAAAAGAATTTTTCCAATGATCCTCTGATTATGAATTTTAAAGAAGACAAGCCACACTCAAAGGCATTAGCCTTTGCCATGGAAGATGACATTCAAATGAATGAGAGATTCTTTGAGAGAGTAGAGTCCTTCATTTATAGGAAGGTAGGAAAGAAAGGATGGGAGGAGGGAGGAAAAAAGCACTTACTAAATGACTTCTATGTGCTAAGCATGTGGGACAAAAATACAAAAGTGAAAACTAACCATAACCTTAAGGAACAGCCATTCTGATAAGGGCAGAATATAGTCAAGCAGGCAGGTGGATAGAGAGAGATAGACATATACGCGAATATTTGTACATTTCTACATATATAAACATATATACAGATGTGCATATATGTATATGGTATACAGATACATTTATAGAGGTGTGTATATACATATATTCCTTTGGAAAGGGGAAGGTGGAATAAGGGTGTATATAAGGTTGGAAATGACCTAGATTTAGGGGACAGTTCTCACTAATGAAGATAGCCCAGCCTCAGGACAGGAGCCTTAGGAGCAAGAGAGCCAAATGTTTCAGGACATGGTATCTGGTCCAGACAACAAGGTGGCTGATCAAAAATGGCTCTGGAGTGAAGTGAAGCATGGATGGGGCTGGTCTACCTGAAACAAACTACATGAGAATCTCCCCAATCAGACTATTCTAGATGCTTCTAAATGAGATCCCTAATTACATTAAAGAATATAACCTACCTTGTCCCACTGGAAAGCCCAGACAGACAGGGAATGACCATTGGCTGATATATAATAGGAAACTGAACAGCTTCTAGGTTCAATTCTTTAGTACATATATGTTACATAGAGGATGGGAAATGAGGTAGGTCTAGAAGTGACAAGGAGGAAAGCATATTTGACTGCCTCTAGGAAGTTAAGCAGTTTTTTTTATTTATTTTATTTTGGGGGGTAAATTTTATTTAGTCAATTTAGAACATTATTCCTTGGTTACAAGGAATAATCCTCCCCTCCCTTAAGCAGTTTTTTTAAATGCTTACCTTGTCTTGGAGTCAATACTGTGTATTGGTTCCAAGGCAGAAGAGAAGTAAGGACTAGGCAATGGGGGTGAAGGGACTTGCCCAGGGTCACACAGCTGGGAAGTGTCTGAGGCCAGATTTGAAGCTAAGACCTCCGGTCTCTAGGCCTGACTCTCAATCCACCTAGCCACCCAGATGCCCCCTCTTAATCAGTTTTTTAAATGAATAATCTGAAGCTTCTCCTTCAGAAGCCCTTTGGTAAATTGGGAATAGTGTTAGCTCTATAATCAGAAGACTTGGTTTCAGATTCCACCTCTGGTACTATTTGTGTGACCTTAGGCAAGGCAATAAATACTGCATAACCTTGTGCCTCAGTTTCCTCATCTATAAAATGAGAAGTTTATAAACTAGATATTTTTCTAATGATGTCATACACCTGAAATCATGAAGTAACAAAATCTCTAAAAACTCAAGAATGAGTCACTCAAAAAAACAATAGAGAAACAAAAGGAGGCAGAGGTACGCTGCCAACCCAGTATTACTTAAGAGAAACAGCATCAAGAATGTTGGCAAAAGGAGAAGTGACCAGAGAAAAGGCAGATCTGACATTTGGGGAGAATGAGATACATGATGAACAAGCAGTGTGTTCTGCCTGTAGCCAGCCAGCCAGTATCAAAGTAGACAAAGATAGCCCAAATGCTGGGTGATTCCCATGACAGATTTACACAGATAAAGAGTCCCCCAGCATGAGAAGCCATAGATGGCTGTAGTAAGATCACCAATGGCTCCAAGTAACCACTAGTGATGGTAGGAGATGTTGAACAAAGAGAGAGAAATACCATTACAAGTGTGGGAGAAAAACCCTAAATGCAAGCACACTTCATAGTCAGTGTCAAACTGATATCCTTGATATATTCAGTTCTACAGATTGTATACCATTTCCTAATTCTATAATTAGGTTTATTACTTCAATGCATGTGTAATGGCCCAAATCTAAGCAAAGCTTTTGTAGTAACTATCCACTATTTATTCTTCCAGCAACACATAAAATATATACTCTGCTCATGGAAACAAAGAGGAAAAAATAACCAATTTTCCCTGAAAATAGCTATTTATAGATTTTTTTCAACTAAAAACTGACTGAAATAGTATGCATGAAACTCTGTAAAGATTACTTCATCATGCTAAGTATTTCAAATATTTGTCTTGGCCATTCAGAAAGGAGGTGGTTTGTCAAATATAGATAGATAAGATCTGTGAACCAAAGGATAAGACAACTGACTGATTTAAACTGGCATCCAAATTGTTAATAAAGCTTTGATTTAAAAACAAAACACCCCCAGATAATTCATTTGCATTTGTCATTGTGTATTTCTTAACAGGCTGCCTACAAGGTCAACACAGACCAAAAAATTGCATGATGTGGCAGCCAAGGAAGCTAGCATGAGCCAGGGCTGTGGCTGGATGACTTTGACCATCTTTCTGCAATAAGACTTTGTGCCACCCTCTGCCTCAGCCTTGGCACTTTAGCTCCCTAAACTGAGTCTCTGCATTCCTAATCAGTGAGAGTTCACCATATCTATTCACTTATGGATAATTGCCAGGTTCCTATGTTTCCCTCCTGCTCTCTCCCTCAGCCCTTTTTGCTGCAAATCAACACAATTATCCTGGAAAGGGCATCCATATCAGGTGCTCAAAAACGTGACTCCTTATCTTTGTAATTTCTCAGATCCAAACACTTCTGAAAGCCATTCCTCAAAGTGTGCTATCTTTCCCTATTTAAATGTAAGCTCCAGGGCACTAAAAGACTGCCTACCCCTTAATCCAGCCATAGCACTGCTGGGTTTGCACCCCAAAGAGATAGTAAGGGAAAAGGCTTGTACAAGAATATTAATAGCTGCACTTCCTTGTGGTGGAAAAAAAAATTGAAAAATGAGGGGATGCCCTTCAATTGGGGAATGGCTGAACAAATTGTGGTATATGTTGGTGATGAAATACTATTGTTCTCAAAGGAATAATAAAGTGGAGGAATTCCATGGGGACTGGAACAACCTACAGGAAGTGATGCAGAGTGAGAGGAGCAGAACCAGGAGAACATTGTACACAGAGACTGATACACTGTGGTACAATCGAATGTAATGGACTTTTCCATTAGTGGTAATGCAGTGATCCAGGACAATTCTGAAGGACTTATGAGAAAGATGCTCTCCACATCCAGAAGAAAATCTGTGGGAGTAGAAACACAGAAGAAAAACAACTGCTTGATCACATGTATCAATGGGGACAATTGGGGTTATAAACGCTAAATGATCACCGTAGTTCAAATATCAATAATATGGAAATAGGTCTTGACCAAAGATACATGTAAAACCCTGTGGAATTGTGTGTTGGATATGGGAGGGTGTTGGGAGGAGGGGAGGGAAAGAACGTGATTTTTGTAATCCTGGAAAAATGCTCCAAATTAACCAATTAAATAAAATTTTGAAAAAAGAAAAGAGATTCATACATGCAATAAAGTTTTGAATTTCCAACATTTTAAAAGGAGTTTTGAGTCTAATTTTCTGCCTCCCTCCACTTGTCCCCCAAGATGGTAAGCAATCTCATATAGATTTTACATGTGCAATCACATAAAATATTTTTCCATCTTAACCCTTTTGTAGAAGCAAACTTGAACAAAAAAAAATTAAGTGTAAAAAGTATGCTTTGGTCTGTAAAAAGTATGCTTTGGTCTGAATTCAGACCACATCAGTTCTTTCTCTATAAGCAGATGACATTTTTTTAAACATGATTCCTGTGGAATTGTTTTAGATGACTATATTTCTAAAAATAGATGAGTAATTCACAGTTGCTTCTTCTGCAGTATCCCCATCATTGTATATACTGTTTTTCTGGTTCTGCTTATTTCACTCTGCTTCAGTTCATGTAAGAATTTCCAGGTATTTCTGATTTCCTCCTATTTGTCACTTACAACACAGTAGTTTTCCATTATAATCATACCATAACTTACTCAGCCATTCCCCAATTGATGGGGATTGCCATCACTTTCCAACTCTTTGCCCCAACAAAAAGAGCTGCTGTCTGATCCTCTCTCCAATTATCTGTCAGAAACTGTCCGAGGCACTTGGGAGACAAAGAAAAGGAAAACCAGGCTGCTGGTTGATATCTCTCCAGAAGGGCCAATCTGACCATCCCCTAGTCAATGAACACTGGTGGTTCTCTATTACTTCTAGGGTCAAGATCAAATATTCTCTCTGGAATTCAAAGTCATTCATAACAAGGCTCCTACCTACTTTTTTGTGTCCTTACATCTTACTCCTTTTTCCTCTGCCCAATGGTCACTGTCTTCTAGTGATCCCGGCCCCACTGCCTTTCTGTGTCTGGATTCCACACATTTTCATTGGCTGATCTCAGGCCTGGAATACCTTCCCTCCTCATTTCTACTTCCTGGCTTCCATGGCTTCCTTCAAGCTCCAGACAGAATCCCACCTATTCTAAGAAGCCTTTCTTGAGTCCCCTTAATGCAAGTGCCTTCTCTGGGAGATTATTTTGAAAATATTCCACCTACATCTTACTTGTACAAAGATGTTTTCATGTCATCTCCTGTTAGAACATGAAATTCTTCAGAATAGGGATTCTGTTTTGCCTTTCTTTGTAATTTCTTGGTACTTTGCACAATGCCTAGCACATAGCAGGCACTGACCAAATGGGGGGATATGACATCCAAATAACTATCTATTTTTTATACAGTATAAATGGAAAGTAAAATGAAAAGGAAGGCACTAGCAAGTGTGGGGACTGGGAAAGGCCTTCTGAAAAAAAAGGGGGATTTGAGCTTTTTATTGAAGGAAGTCATGAAAACTAAGAAGTAGAGATGAGGAAAAAGAACATTCTGGGTCTTTGGAAGGAGGAGAGCTAAGCTCTATGTGTTGGGGAGTAAGTTTTTACATTTGTAATCATAGCTTTTGAAGTGAATATTCCTTTGTAAAAGCTGATCTGACTGTTAGGTGGCTAAATGGATCTGAAGGAGCATTTAATGGGGGGCTAGAGTCCTTGGCAGAAAGCCTAGCAGATAGTCACTTAAGGATATTGGAGAACCCTGGGTGAAAGGTGAAATGTAATATACCTAGCTTTCAAGCAGTGAAGGCCAGAGTAGCAAGTGTTATATATACATTATATAACTTTTTAAAAAATGGAAATTTTCAAATAGTGAGGCAAAAATGAAATAATATTTGATTTTGGAATCAGTAGGAAGCCAAGAAATTTATGTAATAAAATGAATGACATGGACAGGCCTACACTTCAGAAAAATAACTTTGGCACCAATATGGAAGAGAGTTTGGAGAATAGAGAAACTAAAGGCAGGCAAATCAATTAAAAGGCTATTTTCATAGTCAAGGCAAGAAGTGTATGAACTAGAGTGGTAGCTGGGTAGGGAGAGCAAAAGGAATGGATATCAGAGGTGTGGGAATAGAACCAACGTGATATGGTGACTGAATGGATATGTGGGTATGGCTGAAGCAAAGGAAAGAGTCAAAAATTATACTGATCTTATGAGATGCTGGGCAGTTAGAAGGACTCTGGTGAACACCACAGTAAAAGATAAATTTGGAAGATAGGTGGGTGGGGGGACTCAGACAATTGTGAACCAGATCAAAATCCATCCATGACTTCTTATCCTGTGACCTTTGCAAAATTAAAAGGGAGGATGGGACTCTTACTCACAGATTATTGACTGCAGGGCAGAGACTACTACAGCCAAAGGGGCACCTAGGAGTAAGGGTGGAATATCCCAGGGGTACATGCCAAGATGTTGTAGGTTACTTCCCTGAAAGGCCAACACTTAGCTTAGGGGAAGGTTGAGAATTTACACAGTACAGAGAGGGAGTAGAATAGGGGAGTAGGCCAGTTGTATTGGATGAGGATAGGTGTGACTGTGACAGAGAAAAGCTTGATCATTGGCCATCCCACCAAGGGTCTCCTCACCTTCTGTAAAGCAGAGCAGAGGAACCCCTATAGGTGAGATTGTGGCCCCTGCAAGGCGACTATTGCTTCCATTTTTGAGATCACTGTTTTAAACTATCAGTTTATTTCCTGCTTTTCCCTTCACTAAGATTTCATTAAATGGTATTCCCCAATTTGATTCTTGGGTTTTTTGTTTTGTTTTGTTTTCATATATAAGGAGTCTAGGATGGATGCTTTAAAAATAATAGCAACTTAGTCTCTCTGCAAGAAAGAAAACTATAGTTGAAAAGGGTCTCAGAAGACCACCATGATAAAGACCAGTCCAAATCTGAGCAAGGATCTTCTCTATAAAATAGCCAATAGATAGTCATCATTTAGGCTTTGTGTGTGGTCTCCAGGAGAGTAACTCATTACTCCCTGGGGCAGCCCATTCCACTTTGAGGTTGTTCTAATTGTTAGAAAGTTTCACCTTATTTTGAGGTCAACCTGATGTCTTAGAAACCTTGGCTCATTACTTCTAGGTCAGTCACTTGGAGCTGGACAGAATAAATTTGACCTCTCATCTGCGTGATAGTCTTACCAATACTTTTACTGTACTTTAGTCATGACCCACTCTTCCTGACCCCATTTGGGGTTTTCTTGGCAAAAACTGGAGTAGTTTGTCATTTCTTTCTCCAGCTCATTTGATATATGAGGAAACAAAGACAAACGGGGCTAAAGGACTTGCTCAAGGTCACACAGCAAGGTAAGTATCTGAGGCTGGACTTGAACTCAGGTCTTCTTACCTCCAAGTCAGGTGCTCTATCTACTGCCACACCTTAACTCCCCCCACCCCCAAACTAGAAGAACACTATTATGTTTTCTGCTCTCCAAGTTAAATATTCCCAGTTCCTTCAAGTGATCTTAATATGCCATGCTCCCTAGGCCCCTCATTATTCCTGTCTCCCTCCTTTGGACACCCTGCAGCTTGGCCAGCTTATTCCTAGTATATGGCACCCAGCACAAACAATATTTCAGGAGTGGGCTGACCAAAACAGAGCACAGTAAGATTCTTGCCTCCCTTGTTCTGAATTTCCTGTCCTCTAATAGAACTGGTGGTCAAATTAACTTGCTGTGCCCAACCCACTGCTGAGTGACCTCCCAGGTCTTGTCTGGGCAGGGTTCAGGATCTAGCAGCCACAGTAAGTAATACCATCCTTCACTTGTAAGTAAGTGCCAAAGTAGAAAGAATGTTGGATGGAGAATCAGCAGATGTGGACAGAATTTTGACTCAGCCTCTTCCTACCTGTGTGGCTATGTTTTAGTCACTTATTCACACTGAGCCTCATTTTTCTCATCTGTATAACAAGAGTCTTGGCCTAGATAACTTCAAAGGTCCCCTCCTGCTCTAAATATGACACCATGTCACAGAGTTGGTTTGCTCACTTCATAAAAACAAATTAATAATATCTTTTGAGAAAGTATATTGCTATCTGGAACAGGCATTCTAATAGAACTTCATGCCTCAAATAAATGATGGGAATTGAAATCATATTCACTCTTTTTCTAATCTCTACTTGTAATTCAGGAACAGAAGCTAAGTTAATTGGACCAGGAGACATTTCATCTTCAATTCACTGAAAAGGACGAGGGGATCTTTTGGTATCCTGGTCATCCAAGAACCAACCATTTCTGGGTCCTCTCTCTCTCTTGGTTTGCTGTTTTACTTGGGGTAGCTGAATCCAACTTCCCCCCAACACTCAATAAGAATTGCATATTTCATGTTTAGCAAGAGGCCAGAATAACAAATGAGCTCACATGACTTTCTCTGGGTCTTTTGGCTTCTCTGCTCTGAATTTCATTTTACAAAGTGAGCACTCGTCAATCTAAAAGCTAATTCAGGTTTTAATTAGTCAGCATAATAACTATTGACTTCGCTATAGGGGTAGGCTGGTATTATTGATATGATAATTAAATATAAAATGATTAGTCTATTAAAGAAGTACTAATTGACTTTGGCCACACTAAACTATTTACAACTGATTGGTCAAAAATGGCGTGAGCTGTATCTTTAATTACTCGGCACTGAATCTGCCTGGTTTATATATTGCTTCATGTAAGCATTTTCTTTTCTTTCTCCCTTGGGGGAAAAAAGGCTAAATTAACTACTGTATTCTTTCATGCTGATTTAATTTAGAACAAGAGAAACAGTGAGAAAAGGTTTTGCGTGTTGATTGCTCACATAATAGAATTAGAAGATAATGTCAATGAAGGAGAAGCAACTGTGGAGAGAAGTTTGCTGTTGCAGAATCCTTCAGAGCACTATTGAATAGTCTCTCCATTTGGAGAGCAATTACGTAGAGGTCAGCATCAAAACTGGGTATTTAGTGACCACCTCAACTAACAAGTAGAACTCATTACTTTTTAGTAAAAACAAAACAAAACAAAACAAAAACCAAAATAAAGCTTCTTTTGAACACATAGGAAATTTTTTTGGGCTAGTTTTCATCACAATGTGCATATTTCCCAACATGCATTCACCTGTGGTTATCTCCCTTTGAAGTAACCAGTAGATAATGTGAAAAACTGCCTTCTGCCCTGAAATTGTTATGGTATGTTCTCTATTCTAATATGGCATGATTTACTATAATCCTAAAAATCTCAATGGATTTGAGTATGTCTTTTCATTTATTCAACAAACATTGTGTTGAGTGTCTACAATGAGCCAGGCACCTAGAGAAAAGTAAAACCATATCCCAGTTTCAAGGAGTTTGTGTTATAAGTGGAAAGGACACAGATAGAACAAAGTCAGGTTGAAATAAGTTACAACTTTATGCCACCAGTGTGATCTTGGCCAAGCTAACTTTCCATTCAGGATCAGTTTCTTCAGCTGTAAAATGAGAAGCTAAGGCCACGTAGCTTCTGAGTTGCCTTTGAACTCTGCACTAGTGAAGACAATGCTGACTCTGGTCAACAGAGGCCAATATGAAGCAACTGCAAGCTAAATTCTAACATCCTTAGTAGTTTAAAATCTATAATCCTGCAATGTTCATGCTTGCCTGGAACAATCCTTCCCCATCATGTTAACCTAGAAGTACCACTGAATCATCGTAACAACTGATATTTCTATAGTGTCTTCACATTTACAAAATGCAGATGACATGTGTAGACATTCTGTTACTGGTTCCAGTTATACAGTATCACATTTGAGCCTAACAAAAACCCTATATAGTATATAGCGCAACTGATGGTATTATTATCCTCATTTTACAAAAGAAGAAACTGAGGCTCAGAGAATTGAAGTAACTTGTCTGAGTTGACAGAGTTAATCATAATGAGAAGGAAATATGAGAATAGATCAGCTATCTGCTAAACTACACTGCCTCTCATTATATAGAAATATTCAGGTAATTCCCAACAAATACTTTATATTCAATGAATTATTTAAGGAGGAAATACCCCAAAATGGTTACAGATGGTGCCAACAAAAGGTAGAGGGGATGAGGGATTACTGATGTTTTCTCCATCATTCCCTATATCTATACTGATGAGAGTACACTTCCATTAGAATGTGAGATCCTTGGGGAAACTCGAATGTGTTCCAAGCACATATAATGTTCTTAACCAGAAAGTGGGGGAATGAGAGAAGAGGAAGAGTCACAAAAAATAATGGAACAAGGGCTAGCTAGGTGACTCAGTGGAATGAGAAACAGGCCTAGAGATGGGAGGTCCTGGGTTCAAATCTGGCCTCAGACACTTCCCAGCTGTGTGACCCTGGGCAAGTCACTTAGCCCCCATTGCCTAGCCCTTACCACTCTTCTGCCTAGGAACCAATACACAGTACTGATTCCAAGATGGAAGGTAAAGGTTTTCTTTAAATGATGGAACAATGACAATTTCCATCTGCTTAGAATATGAGTTGCTTAACCTGAAAAATTTAGTGGCAGCATTTGATAGAATAGATGGGCTTGATAGAATGCTGGGCTTGACGTCAGGAAGTCCTAGTTCAAATCTCACTTCCTACACAAGCTAGGAGACTCTGGGCAAGTCACTACTCTTTGTGTGCCACAGAACACTTCCTAGGATCCTAAATTTAGAGTCAGAAAAGGCCTTAAGGGTTAAGTTAATCCCACCTCATTTTTTAAAACATTCCATTCTGTTTTAAAGTCAATACTATATATTAGTTTCCAAGGCAGAAGAGCGGTAAGGAATGAGCAATGGAGGTTAAGTGACTTGCCCAGGATCACATAGCTAGGACGTGTCTGAGGCCAGGTTTGAACCCAGGATTTCTAGTCTCTGGGCCTGGCTCTCAATCCACTGAACCACCTACCTTTTCCCCCCAACCCCACCTCATTTTAAAGACTAAAAAGATGAGGAAACTTGAACCAGAGAAGAAATAAAATATAGACCAACAAACAGAAAATCTAGATCTAGACTAGGATCCCAAGTCTTTTGCCTCAAAATCCAGCCCTTTTCCCACTATGTTGTTTCCATTCTTCACACTGAATAACTATAAAGTGTTCTCTTTGTGGCTAAACTTTCCAAGTTGTGTACAAAGTTCAAATACGATAGGGACGCTGCTGCATTGAAATTTATTGGAGGGTACTGTGGGGGTCCCTTTTCACCTGAGCCCTATTTGTTTTGACACTGATTTCCTATTCACTTTTGGTTATCATTCAAGGCTTGGGATTCCTCCACAAAGCACTTTATGATACCAAGGAAGTGAGTTATCTTCTAATCATTCTTTGTAAACATCTGCGGTCATATCTTCAGGAAATGCTAAAGGTAAAGTTCAAGGGACCCATTACCACAGACTTTGGCAAAAAGGCCAGTGCTTCCGACAATAACATGCCCCATGTCAGAGCATGCTAACAGATTTTAGGGAATGTCTATCTGCATGAAACGATGTGCAGATTTGCAGATTGTGTAAGGGAATTCAAAGGGGTGTGGCTTCTACCCATCCTCCCCAACGTCACTAGATGTGAGTATCCAGTCATTATGGGAAAAGACACACTACAAATAAAGGACTTAAAAATCCAGGGGTGGGGAATCACTCCTTACTCTTTTCTCTTCTGCTCATTTTTATGTTTTAGTAAATTCCTAACTACTTCAGCTTAGTATCAGGGGTGGGGGTAGAAGGCATCACACCCAAAACCACATTTAACTTATCAACATCAAGCAAAAGCATAATGTTGCCAATAACTCTAATAATATCTTAAGGTCATTCTTTTAAATGGATGTAACTTGTTAGATGTTTTCCCCAATTTAAATGACTTTTCCATCCTCTTTTTAGCTGAGCATTTAGTTTCGCTCCAGGCAAATCAATGAAAAATTATCTGCTGAAATATAAAATTTTGTTTATATGCATTCCCAAGAGACTAGTTTAAAACACAGTTGATTTGGTCGACGATAAAATCAAATGGTTATCATAAGGGTTATGCTCTTTTGTTCCTTCAAAAGCACACTCTGCTTATTATACTTGAAAGTGGTCTAATTTTCTCGAAACTAATAATCTACGGGTGATTTTGGGAAACATTCAAATAAAAGAATCTTGTTGTAACAATGTCAAACTTAAAGAATCAAATTCTAATTATGAACATAGCACTAAAGCAATTTTTAAGGGTGTGTATGTGTGTGTGTGTTTTAATGCCTTTGGAACATCAAGACAAAAATGGTTTACTTAAATTTAGAACTAAATGGAAAACAAAACAATTCAATTTATTTTTATACTGGGACTTTCATACACAGCACACCATAATACACATTTGCAGTGAGAATCTGTCATAAAGCTAATGTGGAAAAAAGAGGTTTTGAAATGAGATTTCAACAGAGCAAGTAGATCAGTTTTCTGGAAAGAAAAGAAGGAACAGTCCAGATAAATGAGGCAGCCTGAACCTCTCTTTCCCCTATATTCCATTCTTTTTCTTCATTCATTCTCCTTGTTCTCAGTCTGGAATCACTTACAGAATGCCTTCACATGTTCTAGTACCTCTTTTCCATAACATCATAACTCCTCTCCTAGAAGCACTTGTGGGGTCACCCTCTACAGCGCTCTCTGTTCAGGTACCAGACCTCTACTATAGTAACATGCACATGACTCATAGTAAACAGTTAATAAATGTTTATTGACTAACTTACTGACTGCCCTTGAAAGTGAGTTCAAGCAAGGAGACAACTCCTTATATTCTGGCATGCTAGAACCTCAGGGCCACAGGTAGCCTCCCCAGCCTTAGGACATTGAGGCCAAAGCAAACAAGCTAGAGTATAATACAGGTTGCTGTATTCCCTTTTATACAGGAGAGTGCTTAGGTTATCAAATTCACCTTGGAAGAGAGAACTCCCAGATGCATTGGAGAACTTTCCATTTCAAGTGTCGCTTACCCTTACTTAGCAGGAAATGCAACATGATAAGGATGTGGGATTGTTTTTTAACTCAGTGAATGAGAACACTTCTTTTTAAAATGTGTGCTTGGAAAATTGTATGTCAAAGGAGGGATTCAATGAGAAATGAAAGCCCATTTTAGGTACAAATGGACAAGTCTTTTTTCCCCTCTACTCCTATTGGTCAAATTTTGCTCAAGAGAATCCCTAAATAACCTGGAATCTCCAATATGCCCCAGATGACTTAATATCTATCTAATTTAAAAGGAATAGCAAGAGCTGTCTCATTATTAACAACGATAGAGATGTACTAAGCAAAAAGCAAAGATGATCATATTGAATTGAACAAGTCAAGTGCTTTGTTCTAAGCACAGCACTAGGCAGTAAGAATACAAAGGACAAAATGAAATGAAATGAAACAATCCTTGACCACAAGAAGCTTACACTGTACTTTGGAAAAGCATATACAAAAACAGATGTATAGGGACAGTTAAGAGGCCCAGAGGAAAGAAAGCCAGGCCTGGAGACAGGAGATCTTGGGCTGAACCTGGCTTCAAACACTACCTAGCAATGTGACGCTGGTAAAGTCACTTAACCCCATTGCCTAGCCCTTACCACTCTTCTGCCTCAGAACTGATACTAGTATCAATTCTAAGATGGAAGGTAAGGGTTTAAAAAACACAAAGATAGGCAAATGCAAAGCATCATAGAAAGTAAAGACAAACTAATTTTCATGAAGTAGCCCAGGAAAAACATGGAGATTCATGCAGGAGATGGAAAATAAGCTGAACCTTAAAATAATATAAGGTTCTTCATGGCAGAGGTAGGAGTGGAGAGAGGTCCAGGCTGAATGGTCATTGCACAAAACTGGGTATGAAATACAAAATTTAAACAATAACAATGAAGCAAGTTTAGATATAATGCAGAGTGTATAATGAGAAATAACAGACTAATAAACCAATGACAACTTTAGGAGGGTGCCCTCTAGAATCCCTTTGACTCCATAAAGCCTCCTTTTGATAGGGCAGAGCTCCAAAATCATCCATGAAATCCTATATTTCCACCTGGATAAATGAATGAAAAAAAGATATTTATTAAGTGTTTATTATATGCTATGAATTGAGCTAAACAAAGGGGATACCAAAAAAAATCAAGGTAGTCCCTCAAGTAATATAAATTCCAATGGGCAAGACAATCCATAAACGGCAATGGTAGACAAGGAGGTATGTTTTAATCTAGAAAATCACAGGGATGCCTATAGTCACAGGGAAATGTCTGCTCTCGAAATAGTAGCACTGATTTGATTATTTCTAGAATTAGAGGGGGAAACTGGGATAATGGAAAAGAAAAAAAGTAAGGGCAACTAATGGTAAATATGACAGAAAGATGGCTAGAGAGCAGAGTGGTGGGTCAGAGGTTATACTAGAGGACTGTTGGCAGTCAGGAGGCTACAGGACCGGGGCTAGACCAGAGTGTCAGGGAAAGGCTGAGAATATAACCAGAAGGCACGACATGAAGACTGCCTGAGAGAAGAGGTATAGGTCTCAATCTGGGCTATATACATGGAGAACTTTTACACAATGAGGATTCCAGGGCTCCAGGGTGGGGCCTGGCATATCTGATCAAAAGCAGAGGCTAGATTCAAGAGTGATGGCATAAAATGCCCAGAAAGTAGACTGGTAGAAATCAGGTTGGACTCAATATGGAAAACTCTCATTTTTCAGGAGCCTAGGGCCCCAAGGCAAGACCTAAAGTAACAAGCCAGGGCTAGAGCTAGGTAAAATATCAAGAAGACTAATGGAGGACAACATAGGGTAGCTAGGTGCTGTTTAGATATGAAGTACTCCCAGTGATCAACAGCCCAAGGAAGATACTGGTGTGCTAAGCAAGAGGAGGCGGCTAGAGTCAGGCGGCATGGAATAAAGACGGCTGCAATGCCACAGAGTGGATAGAGGGTTAGGTGAGACACAGGATTCTCATCCATTATTAACCCAGGGGCCCATGTTCCATTCTGTAGTGCCTCCTCATAGGCAAAGCCTGGGGCCTGAAGGCCCAGCATAAAGATTGCCTAAGAGCAGCATGGTAAGCTTGGGGCTTGGCTGAGAATTCTCATCATCAGTGGCCAGGGCCTCTGGGCAGGAGCTGGCATGGTGAGTCAAAGGCAAAAGTTGGAACCACATAATATAGTATCAAGATAGCCAGAGGGCAGCAATGAAAACAGCCCTGCATGGAAATGAAGCAATGAGGCTAGTGGCAGTTATCAAAAAGCAGAGTTTTAGAACTTGGCCAGCTTCTTCCCTAGTCAATTATTGACTGACACTCTTTTTACCTTCTAAAAACGTGAACTAAAGGAGCAGAATAACTTATTTGCTCTTTCCCCACTCAGTTCCAGACAACTTGAGTCTCAGGAAAGTAGGCTTCTTATCATATGGCCAGATTTTTACAGCAACTTTCTGTTAACAGAAATGGCTCTTTTTTACTCAAAAATAGATTTATCTTGTGGAAAAGGAGACAAGTCTATTGACCCTCACAACTAGCACTTGTGGCTTAGAATTCAAAAGGTAGGATGTTGCCTACATTCCTTCAGGGATGTTAAGTATCAGGCTTTAGCAAGGCAGAAAATATCTTCAAATGATGATAAATAGTGGATCAAAGCAAAAGAGACACAGTACTTGGGATCACTCACAACCTCTTACACCATTCTCTTTCCTGGACAACCGGAAAACTATATTCTGACTTTCTTTAAGTCATTTCCCAAATATCTCCAATCTTCTATCTACTTAGCCTATCATCTCCATTCATTCTCCTTCTAGAAAATTCTACTTCATGCCAGGATTCATTTGGGGTTGGATAGGCCAGTTTGGACCTCCTCCAATTTCATTCCAAGTTTCCAAGGCACTTCCCATTACATGATTATTTCCTTCCTCTTTTTCTTCGTATACACCATTCCCTTCCAGGTCCCCCCTTTTAGGTATTATCTTTCCCTGTTAGAATATATGCTCTTTGATGGCATGGACTACCATGTTTTCATTTGTATCTTCAGGGCTAGCATAGCCTGGCATCTAATAAGTGTAGAAAGGTAGGGTCTCTGTCTCTGTCTCTCTCTCAGTTTCCCTCCCTCATGTGTAGAGGAACAAATGGTTGTATCTTTCTGCTCATCTACTTCTGCCTGCCAAATGAACTATTATTATACACAATCTCCCACTGAAGATAACACTACCTTGAACAGGTCACCTAGAGACAACTATTTCATGCCTTTAAGTGACTTGGGGAAGGATGCAGTTATAAACTTTAAAGCTAGCAATGGCTTTAATAAATTGCAAGAGGCCTCAAGGGGCTGCTCTCAAAAGGGTCAATGACCCATTAATGGACTTTTCTCATACTGGCCATATTGCATGACTCATCTACATCTTCCTACAAATATGCTACAGGGGTCTACCCAATGTCCTGGAAGCCTCTCTATAAATCACATTGCATGGATGCGAATGGAGCACAGAGGCTGCTCATCAATCTTTTGCTATGTCATCAGCCCATCTTATTTTTGCCCAGGAAAGGTTTCTCTGCAAGGTTCCACTGCTGAAAATCCAAAAATCACTACATTAGTCATCTCATAACTGGTCTCCCAAATGTCTAGCCTCTGGCCTCTACCTTCCTCAATCCATGCTGCACATTGCTGCAAGATTTTCCTAAAACTCCATTTTTATTGTGTCAAGTTCCTGCTCAAAATCCTCTAGTGGCTCCCCAGTGCTTACTCCATTTAAGTGCCTACTCTATGCTGGGCACTGGGGGAAAGTCAAAAACCATTATGGTGATTGCCCTCACATTGTGGTCCTTGCAATAGAATTGCAAACCTCTCATGGGCCTCAAGTAGACAATCAATAAATGGTAACTGAATGAGTTGTTAAAATATCATTATTACTCCAGCAACTGACAGCCAACATTTCAATATTTTACATATGATACATATATATGTATACACATGTGTGTGGATATATATGTATAGACATGCATCTGTAGGGCTTTAAGTTTACAACACTTCCCACACATTTTCATTTGATCCCAGAAGGTAGGGATCACAGGTATGAAACCCATTTCATAAGAGAAAGAAATAAAAGAAATCAAATTAAACAAGAATGAATAACTTACCCGAGACTTAACCATGGAGGAGCTCACATTGTAATTCAGGCGATCTCAATTCCTGCTCATGGTTCTTTTAATAGGTGTCTATTAAATGCTTCTTGTGTGTCAAACACCAGGCTAAATTCTGGGGATATAAAGATAAAAAAGGAACTGTTCTTTAGGTCAAGGAATACATGTTCTGCTATAACCCACCATGTTTCAAGACTTGGCTCAAGAGTCATCTACTTTCTAAAACCTTGCCTGAACACACACCAGGCTGTGGGGAATCCATCTTCCTCTTAACTCAAAGAAATGAATGTCTATAAAACTCACCTGACAATTAAGCATATACCCCAGAGCAAGGATTTCTTGTTACTTCTCCCCTCACAAGATAAATGAACTTTTCTGATATCTATTCCTTTGTCTCTTAGCAAGCCAAGAAGGTCCTTGTGGGCAGAAACCATGTATCAAAAGTTTTTCATGAATCAAGAAGTGAGCCTACTTCCTCTTCCATAACAGATACCAAGCCATTCCACTGCATGGTACTTGACTTTTTAAATCTCAGTTTCCTCATTTGTGAAATGGAAAAGAAATTTGTATTGCCTTTCTCGGGGAGGTTATGCAAGAAAAGGACTCTGTCAGTCTTAAAAAGCTACAAAATTTTGAGTAGTGATGATGACATTGTACAATTCAGCTCACCTGTCCCCCAAGGCTGACTTTTAGAGCCACTTTCACATGGTTGCTTGTGTCCCACCATAAACATCCAGCCTCTTAGGTATGTCATTTTATTCATGGTGACACAAAATAAGGTTACCACCCAGATAACAGCCAGAGCATTTTTAATTTGGTTTGAAAACTTCTAGACCCTAAACATTCACAACACATCTGAGGAGTCAAATAACTATTACTATTACTGTCAGTTCCATGGCACTGTATGGATGACAAAATAATTTAAATCCCTTCTCTCAGTGTGTGACAGAAGTTGCTGGAGATAGACAAATGTTTAACCTGCAAAGGAAGAAGGACAATGTGAAGGTCATTCGCAGGACTTATAAAAACCAGAAACTGAAATGGAGAAGAAAAAACTGGGAAAACATGAAGAGAGTAACTTGAGTTGGAGGGGAATTCATTCTGAAAAAAGAACAAGATTGAAGAGAAGGACCTGAGGAGGAGGAGCCAAAGCAAAAGAAAATGTAGTTAATATGGCAAGATAAGTAAGATGTACAACCTTAGCAAAAAATTCTCTTCACCTACTTGGTTTTTTCTGTGTGAATCATCAGTTCAAACTTTTTTGAGAGATTATATAAGGCCTAATTGGAAAGATACCTTTTTAGTCTAAAAAATAAGACTGAAAGTGTTATTCTGAATTTTAGAAAAAGCAAAGGATTTGTATAAAAGGAACCTTTTGCAAAGTTTGTATTTTTAAAGTAACATTTATCCAGTTAAAATTTACATTTAGCTATTAAGTTTTGTTTTGTTTTAACAAATTCCTTGGGTAAAACAATAAAATACTCATGGCACTGAATTCATAGACCAAGAAAGAATTCACTGGTCCTTCTGGTAAAGATACTGCAGTTAGCAAAGATGGCAAAATAGGAGAAAACAGTATAGCTCCAATCTGTGTCTGTCTCTAACTGTGCATGTCTCTGTGTCTCTGTCTCTGCTCCTCCATCTTTGTCTGGGTCCCTCTGTCTCCGAGTTGGTCTCTGTCTTTGCGTGTGTGCCTCTCTGTCTTTCTCTCTATCTCTCTGTCTCTTTCCCCCTCTGCTGAGATCACAGACTCAGCTAATAGGAAACAGGGAAATAACCCAGACGCTGGGGTGGCCCTTTAGCTCTGAGGTCCTGGAGCAGGATCACAGATTTAGCTTACAGGTGAGATACAAGGATAGGAACTACAACCATGTAGAGGTCAGCAGCACTGTTTCTCTGGCCCCTTATGACCATGGATTCATTTCCACAGACCAGGTCCAGATCGTATATGTGAATAATAAGGGCAAGCATTACAAACTGTGTACCAGGAGTGAGCTTACAGTTCAATTTCTTTGAACAAATAGAACCTCCCATTTAGGTGTTGGGATCAGACTGTGCCCTTGATCAGGCCACTTAGTATCAACTAAAATTTTAGCTTTACCTGACCTGAGCCTCTCATGACAGCCATGTAGAACATAGCATTCAATATACAGAGAACTCAGTGGCAAGGAGGCCAGATAATACAGATCTCCTGAGTAGGAGGCAACAACACTGTGTCCAGATATACACAGAGCCTGGCCCTAGCAGAAAATCTTGATTCAGGAAATTAGGTTGGACAAATAAACAGAGAAGACACTTATGATGGAGAGCTATTATGAGAACAGAGATACCTAAAAAATTTAACCACAAGGAAAGAATAACTCAGAAACATCCACAGAGAGACTAAAAGAAAGCATAGCCTGCCCACGTAGTAAAAAAAAATATAGGAAGAAATAAAACAAGAGATTTATTAAAGGCTTAAAAAGACATTTTGGATGAAATCAGAATGCTAGAGGCAATTGGTGGTACTGTGGATAGGTTACAGGGCCAGGACTAAGGAAGACCTGAGTTCAATTTGGCTTCAGATCCTGTTTTTAAAAAAATGATTGATTGATTGATTTAGAATATTTTTCCAAGGTTACATGATTCATGATATTTCCCTCTCCTCTTCCCTCCCTCCTCCAGGAACTGACAAGCAGTTCCAATGGGTTATACATGTATCATTGTTCAAAATCTATTTACATGTTATTCATATTTGCAGTAGAGCCATCCTTCAACACCAAAACCCCAATCACATCCTAATCAAACAAAAGGATCAATCCTATGTTTTTCCTCTGAGTTTCTACCCCCACAATTCTTCCTATGAATGTGGATCGTGTTCTTTCTCATAACTTCCTCTGGATTGTCCTGGGTCACTGCATTGTTGCTAGTAGAGAAGTTCATTACATTCGATTGTACCACAGTGTATCCATCTCTATGTACAATGTTCTCCTGGTTCTGCTCCTTTCGCTCTGCATCAATTCCTGGAGGTTGTTCCAGTTCACATGGAATTCCTCCACTTTATTATTCCTTTCAGCACAATAGTATTCCATCACCAATAGACACCACAATTTGTTCAGCCATTGCCCAAACGACAGACACCCCCTCATTTTCCAATTTTTGCCACTACAAAAGAATGTGGCTATGAATAATTTTGTACAAGTCTTTTTTCCGTATTATTTCTTTGGGGTGTAAACCCAGCAGTGGTACGGTTGGATCAAAGGGCAGGAAGTCTTTTAGTGCCCTTTGGGCATAGTTCCAAATTGCCTTCCAGAATGCTTAGATCAATTCACAACTCCACCAGCAATGCATTGGTGTCCAATTTTGCCACATCCCCTCCAACATTTATTACTTTCCTGTGATGTCATGTTAGCCAAACTGCTAGGTGTGAGGAGGTACCTCAGAGTTGTTTTGATTTGCATTTCTCTAATTATGAGAGATTTAGAATACTTTTTCATGTGCTTATTGATAGTTTTGACTTCTTTAACTGAAAATTGCCTATTCATGTCCCTTGCCCATTTATCAATTGGAGAATGGCTTGATTTTTTGTACAATTGATTTAGCTCCTTATAAATGTGAAAAACAGAACTAAAATAAATGAAAAATATAAAGATTTTTTTCCAATTTGTTGCTTCCCTTCTAATTTTGGTTTTGTTTATACAAAAACTTTTTAATACAATCAAAATTATTCATTTTACATTTTGTAATATTCACTATCTCTTGCATGGTCTTAAGGGTTTTCCTTTCCCATAGATCTATCTGATAGGTATACTATTCTATGTCCACCTAATTTACTTAGTTTCCTTCTTTATATTTAATTCATTCACCCATTCTGAATTTATCTTTGAGTAGGGTGTGAGATGTTGATCTAAACCTAATCTCTCCCATACTGTTTTCCAATTTTCCCAGCAGTTTTTGTCAAATAGTGGGTTCTTGTCCCAAAAACTGAGATCTTTGGATTTATCATACACAAGCTTACTGAAGTCATTTACCCCAAGTCTATTCCACTGATTCTCCTTTCTATCTCCTAGCCAGTACCATATTGTTTTGATGACCACTGCTTTATAGTACAGTTTGAGGTCTGGTACTGCTATACCCCCATCCTTCACTTTTTTTCATTATTTCCCTTGATATTCTTAATCTCTTATTCTTCCAAATGAACTTTATTCAATTTTTTTTCTAATTCTATAAAAAAAGTTTCTTGGTAGTTTGATAAGAATAGCACTGAATAAGTAGATTAATTTGGGTAAGATTGTCATTTTTAATATGTTAGCTTGTCCTACCCATGAACAGTTAATGTTTTTTCAATTATTTAGATCTAGTTTTAATTGTGTGGAAAATGTTTTAGAGTTGTGTTCATATAGTTCTTGAGCTTGCCTTGGTAAATAGATTCCTAAATATTTTATATTGTCTAGAGTGATTTTAAATGGAATTCTTGCTGCTGAAATGGGTTGGAGATATATAGAAATGCTGATGATTTATGTGGGTTTATTTTGTATCCCGCAGCTTTGCTAAAGTTGTTGATTATTTCCACTAGCTATTTAGTTGATTTTCCAAGATTCTCTAAATAGACCATCATATCATCTGCAAAGAGTAATAGTTTAGTCTCCTCATTGCCTGTTTTAATTCCTTCAATTCCTTTTTCTTCTCTTAATTGCTAAAGCTAGACTTTCTAGTACAATGTTAAATAATAGAGATGTTAATGGGCATCCTTGCTTCACTCCTGATCTTATTGGGAAGTCTTCTAACTTCCCCCATTGCAGCTGATGCTTACTGATGGTTTTAAATATATACGGTTTATTATTTTTAGGAAAGGCCCTTCTATTCCTATACTTTCTAGTGTTTTCAGTAGGAATGAGTGTTGTATTTTGTCAAAGACTTTTTCTACATCAATTGAGAGAATCATGTGATTTCTGTTGGTTTGTTAATTGATATGGCCAATTATATGAATGATTTTCCTAATATTAAACCAGCACTGTATTCCTGGTACAAATCCCACCTCAGCCTCACAGTATGACCCTGGACAAGTCACTTCACCTCTTTCTGTCTCAGGTTCCTTCGTTAAAAAATAGGGTTGATAATAATAGCACTACCTCCCAAGGTTGTTGTGAGAATCAAAGAAAGATAAAGTTTGTAGAGTACTCAGCATAGTGCCTGACATACAATGGGTGCTATATAAATGCTTGTTGAGAGTCAGAGTCAATAAATGTTTATTAAGTACCTACTATGTGCCAGGTACTAAGTGCTAGGGATACAAAGAAAAGTATTGCCCTGGCCTCAAGGAAGTCACAATCTAATGAGAGAGAAGCTAAAAAGCAGGATGAGGGATGGGAGGCTACCTAGTACTAGGGTATGAGGAATTCAAGTAGTGAGATGGAAAATGATCTTGAGAAAAGTAAATCTCAGAGTTGATTTCATCTTGAATAATGATGAGTTTCAGGAGATCAGGAAGTCCATGAAAGCAACTGTGTTGGAAATGATGATGAGAATCCCCTGGGTACCCTCCTTAAATGAGGGAGGCTCACAGAGGAGCTCCTAAATATCTACCCTCTTCCCTTTCTAATCAGAGGGATAAGAGTCTCAGGCAGGTAGTGCTGAGGAAGTATGAATTTCAGGAAAGAATTAGAAAAGCAATTAGAGTCCTGGAGGAAAGACTGGGGAAAACTGACAGATTATTACAAAAGATATAAAACTTCATCCAATTAACAGACTCCCAAAAAATTGGAATGTACTTGACAGAATAATGACTCCATCAGATAACAAAAATATTAACAGAAAATTTAAAATATTGAGTACATAGAAAAAAATGTGAGGTATTTCTTTTTTTAAATTGTCCTCTAAAACAGATGAAGCAAAAATAATTGGACTACTCAAAAGCAATTTTCAAAAAAGAGACTGTATATAATATTCTAATAATCTCGAATGAAAATTCCCATGATCAATTAGAACCAGAGGACAAAGCAAAATTTGAAAAGAATCAACAGGCAATTCTTGAAAGAACCCCCAAACTGAAGAGTCCCAGAAATGTCATAGTCCCAGTTCAGAACTTTCAGTCAAAGGAAAAATATTCCAAGTACCAACAGTCTGGATCACACGAGATTGAGCAAATAAGTAGAGAGTTTAGAATATGATATTCCAAAATGCGGAAGATAGAAGTTTACAATTAAGAATAACTGAACCAGCAAAACAGAATATTATCCTTAGGGAATAAACAGAGGAACAGAAGGAAGAGAGAGGAGGGAGTAATAAGGAGAAGCCCAAAGCTCAAAGGGATAAAGGGAAGAGAGGTTGAAATGGTTTGTTTGTTTTTTTTTATAAAGAGGGGGAGAAGAGCAATGAGAATAAAAAAGTATGAAAAATGGTATGGAAGGAAAAACACAGTGACCACAACTGTGAAAGATAATGAGATTAAATAAGTCATAAAATGGAAAAGAATAGGAGACTAGAATAGAAAACAATTTTAAAACATGTTGTTTACAAGAAACACACTTGAAACAGAAAGAACCACACGAATATAAAATGAGGAGCTGAAGCAAAATCTATTATGATTCAGCTGAATTCAAAAAAAAGGAGCAGCAATCATGCTTGCAGACAAGGCAGTGGCAAAAATAGACATGATTAAAAGGGATAAACAGGGAAATTACATTATGCAGAAAAGTATCATAGACAATGAATTAATATGAACAATTATCATATATGCAGCAAATGGCAAAGCTTAAATACTTTAAGAAAAAGCTAGGTGGGTTACAGGAAGGTAGATGGGGAGAAACAACCAATAAACTCCCTTAAGATATAAACAATCAAATTTTAACAAAGAAGTCAAGGCCGTGAAAAAGATTTTTAGGAAACTAGCCACAAAAAGCTAGAGACAACAGACAAATGCTGAAGAAGAATAGAAAGGAGTACAAAAAGATAGCTCTCTAATTGTATCGTCTGTCCAGAGATCAATCTATTTGGGATAGAGATCTATAAAGCTATGTACTAGATATGTTCTATAGTATGTGTGAGTGTGTAATATCTCTTTAGGCATACAGATTACTAGAGATCTATATCACATTGTATACCTATGTATCTGATTAATATATTAATATAACAATATAGTCTATATCATTATATCCACATAAACATGCTATATCTATCTATATGTAGTATATGGCGAGCAGATACTATATAGACTTTCTATATATTACTATATAGTATCTATGTATCAATATATACACATAACAAGGATGCCCATTATCACCTCTACTATTTGACATTGTACTAGAAACTCTAGCAGTAGCAATTAGAGAAGATAAAGGAATTGAAGGCATCAAAATAGGCAAAGAGGAGACCAAGTTATCACTCTTTGCGGATGACATGATGGTCTACTTAAAGAATCCTAGAGATTCAACCAAAAAGCTAATTGAAATAATCAACAACTTTAGCAAAGTTGCAGGATACAAAATAAACCCACATAAATCATCAGTTTTCTATATATCTCCAACACAGCTCAGCAGCAAGAACTAGAAAGAGAAATCCCATTCAAAATCACCTTAGACAAAATAAAATACCTAGGAATCTACCTCCCAAGACAAACACAGGAACTATATGAACACAACTACAAAACACTCGCCACACGACTAAAACTAGACTTGAACAAATGGAAAAACATTAACTGCTCATGGATAGGACGAGCCAATATAATAAAAATGACCATCCTACCCAAACTTATTTATCTATTTAGTGCCATACCCATTGAACTACCAAAATACTTCTTCACTGATTTAGAAAAAACCATAACAAAGTTCATTTGGAAGAACAAAAGATCAAGGATATCCAGGGAAATAATGAAAAAAAAACACATATGATGGGGGCCTTGCAGTCCCTGACCTAAAACTATATTACAAAGCAGCAGTCATCAAAACAATTTGGTACTGGCTAAGAAACAGAAAGGAAGATCAGTGGAATAGACTGGGGGAAAGCGACCTCAGCAAGACAGTATACGATAAACCCAAAGATCCCAGCTTTTGGGACAAAAATCCACTATTCGATAAAAACTGTTGGAAAAATTGGAAGACAGTGTGGGAGAGACTAGGAATAGATCAACACCTCACACCCTACACCAAGATAAATTCAAAATGGGTGAGTGGCTTAAACATAAAGAAGGAAACCATAAGTAAATTGGGTAAACACAGAATAGTATACATGTCAGACCTTTGGGAGGGGAAAAGCTTTAAAACCAAGCAAGATATAGAAAGAATCACAAAATGTAAAATAAGTAATTTTGACTACATCAAATTAAAAAGCTTTTGTACAAACAAAACCAATATAACTAAAATCAGAAGGGAAACAACAAATTGGGAAAAAATCTTCATAGAAACCTCTGACAAAGGTTTAATTACTCATATTTATAATGAGCTAAATCAATTGTACAAAAAATCAAGCCATTCTCCAATTGATAAATGGGCAAGGGAAATGGATAGGCAGTTCTCAGATAAAGAAATCAAAACTATTAACAAGCACATGAAGAAGTGTTCTACATCTCTTATAATCAGAGAGATGCAAATCAAAACAACGCTGAGGTATCACCTCACACCTAGCAGATTGGCTAACATAACAGCAAAGGAAAGTAATGAATGCTGGAAGGGATGTGGCAAAGTAGGGACATTAATTCATTGCTGATGGAGCTGTGAACTGATCCAACCATTCTGGAGGGCAATTTGGAACTATGCCCAAAGGGCGACAAAAGAATATCTACTCTTTGACCCAGCCATAGCACTGCTGGGCCTGTACCCCAAAGAGATAATGGACAAAAAGACTTGTACAAAAATATTCATAGCTGCGCTCTTTGTGGTGGCCCAAAACTGGAAAACGAGGGGATGCCCATCAATTGGGGAATGGCTGAACAAACTGTGGTATATGTTGGTGATGGAGTACTATTGTGCTAAAAGGAATAATAAAGTGGAGAAGTTCCATGGAGACTGGAACAACCTCCAGGAAGTGATGCAGAGCGAGAGGAGCAGAACTAGGAGAACATTGTACACAGAGACTAATACACTGTGGTATAATCGAACATAATGGACTTCTCCATTAGTAGTGGTGTAATGTCCCTTAACAACTTGCAGGGATCCAGGAGAAAAAAACACCATTCATAAGCAAAGGATAAACTATGGGAGTGGAAACACCAAGAAAAAGCAACTGCCTGAATACAGAGGTTGAGGGGACATGACAGAGGATAGACTCTAAATGAACACTCTAATGCAAATATTAACAACAAAGCAATGGGTTCAAATCAAGAAAACATCTAATGCCCAGTGGACTTACGCGGCGGCTATGGGGGGTGGGGGGGAGGAAAAGAAAATGATCTATGTCTTTAACGAATAATGCTTGGAAATGATCAAATAAAATATATTAAAAAAAAGAAAAAAAAATATATATACACATATCTGTATAGTATATAAATATATGTATACTCTAAATAATATATACTGTGCAATTATACTATAATTTCTAGTGCATACATATAGTACACATACTATATGGTATATACTATATACTGTATATTTATATACCATATAATCTACATTGTAAATATTGCTATATAATATAGTTTATATATACTATAATATATAGTCTAGTCTATCTAGATGTCTTGATATAGATTATATACATTTCTATAGTATTGATATCTATAGTATATAAAGATATAACAATATACTCTCTCTATATACATATATATGCACTATATTTCTATCATGTATTCAATATGATATAGTATATGCATAAAATATTATAGCATACAGTCTTTCAATGTATACATGTATATATGGATAATATATAGAGATGCACTGGTATATATATACTATACTATTGATAAAATATAGTACTATAATATTGATATCTATATAATATGTATAGATATGTTGATAAACACTATATAGTGTTGGTATGTTAATATAACTATACAGTATATAACATAGTATATGGATATGAATATATGGATATATACACATGCTATACCATTCCAAATAGAAATATAACATAGTACAGTATATATAGATATCGTCGTTGTTGTTCAGCCATTTCCAGCTCTTTGAGATTCCATGGACCATGCTGTCCATGGGGTTGTCTTGGCAAAGATACTGGAGTGGTTTGTCATTACTTTCTTCAGTGGATTAAGGCAAACAGAGGTTAAGTGACTTGCCCAGAACCACACAGCTGGTGTCTGAAACTGGATTTGAATTCAGTTATTCCTGACTCCAAGTCCAGTGCTCTATCTATAGACATAGATATAAATATACACACGCATATACATAAAGTATATAAATATATTAACATAACTATACAGTTTACAGAATTATATACTAGATAAATACTGTATAGTATAAAAATTATATACATATATACTAAATAACATAATTATAACTAGACCTATATATACTTTCTAAATGTATATATATTTTATAGAGAGAACTATACAGTATATATATATATATATGTTTATTATATATGGGTGCATATGTGTGTGTACCTATATCTGAAAGCAGATCTGTATATGTACAGGTCAACTGATCTGCAGATCTATGCATACATACATACATACATACATACATACATACATACATACATATTTCTCAGAATTATATGGTGCTGCTACAAAAATGACTAGATACATGATTTGGGCACAAAAACCTCATTGATAAGTGCTGAAGAGTAGAAATGTTAAATACATCCTTTACTGAACACAGTAAATTAAAAACCAGATTCAATAAAAGGTCATTGAAGAAAGGATTAAAATGTAACTGCTGACTACGTAATTTAGTCCTAAAGAACTGATTGTGAAAGAACCAGTCATAAAAAGATGATGACAAATATGAGACAACCTACAACAAATCTGGGGAAGTTGGCCAAAGGAGTTCTTGGACAAAAATTTCATCAGTAAATAAAAAGATAGATCTTTGAACTGGCCATGCAAATTGGGGCTAGAAAAACAACACATTTTTTTTACAAATTCTGATTAAATTGCAACATCTAAATTTTGAAAAGAAAAAACCAACAAAATCAAGTGTAATTTAAATGTAAAAATGTGATTAAATATAAAAATTAAAAATAGAATGAACAAATAAACCTCAGAACTGTTAAAAAGAAAAAACACTGAAGTATATAATAAGTTAATCTGATTTTTAAAAAGAAAGAGGAAAATCAGATTACCAACAATAAAAAGAGAAAAAGGGAAATTTCCTGAAAATGAAGAAGAGGGGACAGCTAGATTTTTAAGGAAGGTTTTTATCTTTGTCTTTCTGACTCCATATTTATTATTCTATCTGCTATACCACCTACCACCTAGACACTAAATAATTGGGGAAAGAATCCACAGACGGTGTTGCTATATCTATATCTTTCATAAATATTTAGGTACAAATCTAGGTAATAGGTGATTACTATACAAAGTTGATTGGAAACCTTTACCCTACAAAGTGCTGATCCATATATCTGCTTGTGTCTCTCCATAAAATCTTTCTAAGACTGATTACCAGATGTATCTAGGATATCCTTGATGAAGATATAAAAAGGAAATAGACAGGATCAGATGATGTGTAACAATACACTGTACCTTCACAGTTACACAAACGGCAGAAAGATAGGAATATTAAAAGGGCCTTCTTTGTTAATATTAAAGCATTTGATGCTGCAGAACCAAACACAGTCTTAAAGGTTCCCTTCTAGAATAGTGCCATTCAGGAACAGGCATAAACTATCCCAGAAAATAACTAGAAAACATGGATAGCAATCTCTCATAAATTAATTATTGAACAACATCTCACATCAATACCAAGTTAAAAATCCAAACAAATGCATGATCTAAAGAGATAATATCATAAGCAAATTAGAGAAACAAGAAAGAAATTCTCTTTCCAGTCTATAGAAAGGAGAATAGTTCACAACCAAAGAAGGCATACAGAGGATCGCAAAAAATAAAACGAACAAGTTCAATCCCATAAACATTGTTGTTTGTTTTCACAAGCAAAAACATTGCAGTTAAAATTAGACAACAAATAGGTAAATGGGCAAGAAAATACTTGCAGCAACTTTCTTCAATAAAGATTTCATAATCAAGATATATATGTGTATGTATGTAGATACCATACTATTTATATACATTAATATTACATATTTATATATAATATATACAAAGATGTAACTAATTTAAATTTCTAATACCAAGAGCCTTTTCCCAATAGACAAATATTTGATCAAAAGATCTGAAATACAAATCTAACTCATACCCATCAGAATTGCTAGAAAAATGGGAAGACAATTGGGCAGAAAAAAGTTTTGAGGTATATCTTACACTCTACACAATAAATTCAAAAGAGATATGTGACCTGAATATGAAAAGTTACACCATCAAAAAAATAGAAGAGAATAAGATCTAGATTCCTTTGCAGCTAGGACTAGGGAAATAATCCTTTTTTTTTAAAGCCTTACTTTCTGTCTTAAAATCAATGCTAAATACTGTTTCCCAGGCAAAAGAGCAGTTAGGGTTAGCCATTGGGGGTTAGAGACTTGGCCAGACAGCTAGGAAGTATTGGAGACTATATTTGAACCCAGAACCTCCCATCTTTAGGTCTAGGCTCTCTCTCCTAGCTGCCCCTAGTGGGAGAATTCTTAATCAGAAAAGGAACAGAGGTAAGCACAAAAAATAAAATGGATAATTCCAATCAAACGACATTGAAAAAAAATTGCACAAAGTCAGTGAAGCCAGCAAAAGTCAAGTGGAAAAATTATTTACATCAAATATCTGTAAATGTCTGGTATACAGTGTACATAGGGGACTACCATTAATTTATATCTCTTGTTATCTCTATTTTGTAGGTTGAGAAAGCTAAAA
This sequence comes from Monodelphis domestica, assembly GCF_027887165.1. NCBI lineage: Eukaryota > Metazoa > Chordata > Mammalia > Didelphimorphia > Didelphidae > Monodelphis > Monodelphis domestica. Next base: position 11,350,938 of record NC_077235.1, on the reverse strand, counting down.
CAAACATGTTAAATCACTTACTCAAGGTCACAAATTATCTGAGGCCAAATGTGAACTCAGATCTTCCTGATTCTAGGCCCAGAACTCTGTACACTGGGCCACCTATTTGCCTAGTATGGTACGGCCAAACCGGCTAGGTATGATCATAGTATGGCCAACAGACATTCATCCTTTTTTTCTGTGTGCATTTGTCATTGATATAGAGACCAAATAAAGGACTCTGTGAAGTTCTAGAGTCTGGTGCAAATAAATGCAATACCATCACAAACAAAGCCCAGCAGGAATCAGTTTAAAATGTAATTGGGAAATATTTAACAAAATAAATGAAAATAGAACAGAGAACAATGTTAATATGTGGTTTTTCTAAGTCAATATGCAGCTTTCATAGATTCTTATGCAAGGTTTAGTGGGCCCTTTTTCTATATGAGTTTGACCTCACCATTTATTGACTATTCTTCCTTTATTTGGATTTGATTCAGAACATGTCTTTCAAAAGGGGTCAGCAATTTTGGCTTCCTACTTCATCTGATGTTAATAAATGAGGAATCACTAGACAAATTCTTCCCGTGATCCCCAAGTCGAAATGCACTATGCCTATAAGTACTAAAAGGATTGATTATCAAAGTACTGTCAGTGATTGAGGAGAATGGAAGAGGTATAATAGGATTTAAGAAAGGCAAATTATTTCCTGATTTTCAAAAATAGGAAGAAAATGAACTCGGTAAGGTATAAGTTGTGATGTTGACTGATTCCCAGCAAAATTCTAGAACATGGTAAAGAGATGGTGAATTAATATCTGGAACATGTTAAAGAGATAGTGAATGAATGGCTAGAGCATATTAAAGAAATAGTTACTACATATCTAGCAAAGGAAATGATGATCTCAAAGGGATAAGGTGTGTTTATCAAAAGTACCTCATGGGGATAGGGTAGCTAGGTGGCTCAGAGGACTAAAAGCCAGACCTAGAGACTGGAGGTCCTAGGTTCAAATCTGACCTCAGACACTTCCCAGCTATGTGACCTGGGCAAGTCACTTAACCCCCACTGCCTAGATGCAATGATGGTGAATCTTTTAAAGGTGCAGGTGATGTGAGAAATGTCCTCAGGTGCCTGGGGAGAGGGGGTGGGGAGGAGCCTGGGCCCAGTGTCCTTCTAGCTTTCTAGTAAGGAACTCTGGCAAACTCTGTGCTAGGACCACAGAGTACATGCCTACATAGGGGGTTCTGAGTGCTCCCTCGGGCATGCATGCCATAGGTTTGCCATCATGGGCCTAGCCCCTACTGTTCTTCTGTCTTGAAAGCAACAATTAGTATTGATTCTTAGATGGAAGGTAAGAGTTTAAAAAAGTAAGTCATGCCTGAATAAATATATCCCTTTTGATAGGTTATTAAACTGAAAATATAGTTAATTCAATTTTAACAAAGCAATTAACAGAGTCTCTCATCATACTAGTGATCAATATAAAGAGATATAGGCTAGTCAGAGTTTCAAACTCATGGCCTACATATGAAGCCTGCAAAACTCATGTAGCCCAGAGAAGATTAAAATGCAATTGGGAAATAAATGTTTAACAAAATAATTAAAATAAAACATATATTATGTTAATTTTTGGTTTTCCAAGTTAATATGAAGCCCACAGGTTTTCTTTTCTATTTACATTTGACAACATTGGATTAGATGATATTAGGATGGAAGGAAATAAACATTTACTGAAATCCTACTGTGTGCCAGGCATCTATGCTAAAACATTTACAAATGTTATTGCATTTCATCCTTACTCCAAAAAGTAGATGCTGTAATTAGCCTCATTTTACAGGTGAGGAAACAGAGGCAAAAAGCACTTAAGTGATTTGTCCATTATCACTCAGATAGTAAATTTCTGAGAATAGATTTGAACTCAGATCTTCCTGACTCCAGATTGAACACTCTATCAAATGTTAGCACCATCTCAAAGCAGACTAGCCTACCACAGGATATCTTGGAAGGGAAGTGTTTATGCAGAGGCAGGACAACCACCCATTACACATTATATTTATAGAGGTATTTCTTTTTCAGGTATTTCTTGAACCCATTGTCCTTTGATATTCCTTCCAATTCTGAGTTTGTGAGATCTTGCTTATCATTTATCCATCCTGAGCTAATCTTCTAGATGGTGAGAACTCATGACTTAGAAATGACCCCTGGCAGAGTTCTCATGTTTAAAATCCTTGCCTTTGCCTGACTCCTCCTGATGTGCCCTAACATGTCATCTCACTCCTATCCTAGTCCCCGATTCAACAGCAACTGATGAGGGGGGAAGATGCTATAAGGCAATTCCACTGGTGGAATACCCCTCTTAGTGTCTGGCTGACTTGTACTAATTTAGATTTTATTTTACTTCTATAAAATCAAACCCAATCCATTCTTTTTTAACCCCTTATCTTACATCTTGGAATCAATACTGTGTATTGGTTCCAAGGCAGAAGAGTGGTAAGGGCTAGGCAGTGGGGGTCAAGTGACTTGCCCAGGGTCACACAGCTGGGAAGTATCTGAGGTCACATTGGAACCCAGAACCTCCCATCTCTAGGTCTGGCTCTCAATCCACTGAGCTATCCAGGTGCCCCCTCCATTCTTTTTTTTTTAACAAGAGGATAGTTCAAAAAGCATTTGTCACCTAATAGACAAAAGGGGAAAAGCTAGCCACATTGGTTCTTGTTTCCCAATATTGTCCCTTTTGCTTTTATCTACTTTTTGTCTAGCATTTTTCAAAGTTCTCCTTTTAATGCCAAACTGTTGATTAGTAAGAACTGTTTCAAAACGATCTGCCCTAATGAATTCAGGATCATACACTGACAAATACTTCATATGCAGAAATTTTCAGGAAGACTTCTCTTGGCTGACTTCTTGTCTCCAACTACCCAATTAGTAAAATATCCGTGCTTCAATAGCTCAGAGCTACCTATATTATTTGACACCATTGTTTTCTTTTAGTATTGACAGGAGAAAAACCAGCTTCAAGGGTTGCTCAAAGCCCCCATCATTGTTACTAATTAATCTGCTTCCCCAAGACAGGCATTACCTCTTCTAGCACATACTGCGCACATACTGCCCATAGGAAAAAGGGAAAAATCTTAGAAAAGTCATTGCAGAAAAATATAAAAATCGGAGCCTGAAACCCATCTAGCTCTCTATTTTCAGGTATTCTGTAACCTTCATATATTAGTAATGCAGGCTGGAAAACAAAAATGTATTGAATTCAAATGAGGGAATTGATTGTGTCCTAAGAAATGCAACTGCATTTTTTAAAGAATAATGAAAAATTGTATATATTAGAATATCATAAATAACAGAAGCAATGGAAGCAGGGAATAGAATACCAAAGAGAGTGCCTTCCAACTGCAAGGTCCTCATTACACATGGCGAGACCGTAGGCATCTTGTCTCATACCAGGCCATGGAAAGGCTGTTGGTGACTGACTTCCAATACTTACTAGTGACCCTAAAGGGTTCGAGGGTCCATATGAGGAGTTCTTTAATTTTCTGTATATTGTGGACCCTTTGAGGAGTCTGGTGATACCTATGAAGCCTTTCTCAGAATTATTTTTTTAAATGCAATAAATAAAATACACAGGATTAAAAGAAAGCGATTCAAGTGAAGTACAGCTATCAAAATATTCTTTAAATAAAAAACAAGTTCACAGACTTCAGACTAAGAATTCCTTGGCTAGATGATGAAGAAAGATAGCTTAAGGGAAGTGAGGTTCTTTATTGAGGAAAACACCAACTTAGAACTGACCTAATTGCATTTTTTCCCTGAAGTATGGGAAGATTTGAGTAAGGTGATTAAGGGAATTCATGTTAACCTTGGTTAACATTTTTTTAATGGAAGAAAATCTCAAAGTCCCAGTCCAGGTGCAAGTAAGGCAGATCATTTTATGAATAAAACCTTGGCAAAAGTCATAATAAAAATCATTTGTTATTCATGTTTGAAAAATAAATGAGCTCAAGACGTACTTCCCCAGTGTATACTGAGGTTCCTAGAAGCATTAAGATACTCCAATGGAGCCACCAGATATGAAGTAAATGTAAGAATTCCTTTCTCCCCACCAGAACCAATATACTGTATGCCACCCACACTTGCCTATCCTGTGTGACTCTGAGCCATGTCCCCCCATGAATCAGCCACAAATGAACCACTCAGAATGCTAGTGGCCTCCTTCCAATTCTTTTGTCTTTGACAAACTACCAGTAGACCACAAGTTGTTCATATTACCCACCTATCTTTGCCCACATACACACACTTTGGGTTAAATTTTTAAGTGTACAAAATTCAAATATCAAATATTATAAAAGGAATCTTTTAGAAGCCCTTTTCTACTTCCTGGCTATGGGACCTTAAGCAAGTCACTTCTCTTAGGGGCCTGATCTGGCTTACCAGACACATCAAAGTATGCTGCTGTACTGAATTTATTGACAGTATTAGTCTGAGTCCCTAAGGCTTGACCAAGTCCTGACTTCCTAAGAATTCAACAAGTGCCTTATGATGAGTTCCCAAGCACCTATCTATCTCATAGGGGCTGTAGGGACATCATTCGAAAGCATTTACCACGTGGTGCATAAGAAGTCTCTGTCTCCAGAATAAAAGAATTGCGACACATCCCAGGGTGCCCTGCAAGTGTTGTGCATTGTTTTCTAACAGAAAAATACTAGCATCCCTTTTGCGTAAGGGAATTATTGATTTGAGTGTAAAGGCTACTGAAGAAATAGCATCAATACTATTTTATCCAGTTTCAGTTTTAACAACCTTCATCTTGCTTCTTATTCAGAAGACGGAAGGAAAAAGTTAGTAAATCAGAAGTCTAAATGTAATGATTAGATGCACACTCAGGGGGCTTTGCATGATAGCTGAAAAGAAAAGCGTCCTTTTTCTTATTACCCTTATTCAGGAGATGGAGAATAAAAAGTGGATAAACAGGTGAAAGGGGGCTGCTTATTGGCCTAAAAAGAGCGAAGTACAAGAATATAAAGGAATACCCCTGACCCTCTGTCTGCCAGGAGAGATAGAAAGAAAAAGAAGATGCTAATCAGAAGTCTCTTGGAAGCCTTCTGCAGTCCAATGGAAAGAGAAGGGGGAGGGGGAGAAGGGAGCATAGGACTAATAAAGTGAATAAGAATATTCACAGAGATTTGCTTTTCAAAAAAGAGCTCTGGATTTTCCTGGAGGTGCCATGTAAGGTTCTACTTTGCAAGCTCACAATGGTAAAGAGAACCCATTTGGGGAGGATTGAAAAGAGAATAATGGTTCTCAACATTAGAGATGCAAAAAGACCAAATCAGTCCTCCAGAATCTGGGAAGGATTGCCCCCTTCACAATTTTCCCCAGTGCTCTGTCCAGGCCAATTTTAAGTAGCTCAAGCAATAAATTTCTGCCATTTCTTCTGGGAAACTATTCCACTACTTAATTAAATCTGTGAGTTGATACCTTTTCCTGACATTCAGACTACATTTTTCCATGTTCAATTTCGACCCACTATTTTCATTTCTAGTACCCACCCTTGTTGCTTGCTGCCTGGGTCATTCCTCCACTTGCCCAGGACTGCTACCTTCAAATAATCACCCTTACATTTTAATCACTTTTATTTTGTTCAAGATGATGGCTGTGCATGTTTCATTTGGCATAAAGGGACAACCCGGGCAGGTGTGAAAGCAAAGAGAAGAGTATATTAACAGAACCTAATACCCCTAAAGAAAGTTCTGGCCCAAGAAAGAAAGAGGAATTTGACTTCCTCCTCTCCTTCAAGCCCTAACTACTCCTAACCACTAACCACTCTTACCTTGCTAGAGAAATTCAACTTTCTTGGCACCTCCTCCATGTATGCACCCTTGGGTGCCTAAATTAGGCAGCAGCTGGGAAAGGAGAAAGAGTGATAGAGTCCAATTCCACAAGTGCTGAATTCAATTTTTCAATCTGAAAAGAATTTATCATTCTTCTACTGAGTGATCATGCTCCACTGTGCTGGGTAGGAAGAGTATTGAGCCAAAACACAATAGTCCCTACTCTCAGGGGGCTTATATTCCGTTATTGAGAGGGAGTGGAAGCAACATGGAATCCAATGAAGAAAATCTCAAATAAATACAAAGGAAGGGGAGGAGAGGAAGAGTTAGGAAAACCCTCATGTAGGAAGTTAAATTTTAGTTGTGCCATGAGGGAAGATAGATGAGCCAAGGGACAGATATGAGAAAGGAGAAAATTCTCTGCTTGGAGGGAAAGACTACACATAACAAGAGGGATAGATATTAGCAGCTTCTTCCCTTTTATTCCATACAATCCAACAATACAGGACTCTGCAAGTCAGTGAAAAATTGTCTTAGGCACAGTCAGACTACTTCTACTCTTGAGGGTTGGGGTAGGTAGGTAAGTAGGTAGGTAGGAACAGAGGGGTAGAAATGGGTCATGCAGAGCAACAGAATTCTGGAATGGTAAACATTAGAAGAGAGATGAATGAAGTTACAGATGGAGAATATGGCAAGAGTAAATGGTGGGGATTTTTGTTTTTCAAAATGACCCATTTACTGATGTGATTCATACATAAGTAAGATTTAAAGGATGAGTCAGTGATCATACATTGTCTAAATGAAATATTTGAAGGAATTTTTAAGGATACTAGGACTACTTCACAGAAAATATGCAAACCCTAACGGGTGGTGCAATGTGAAGACAGAGGGAGAATATACCAAAATGGAAAAATTGCCTGGTGGGCAAGATTTATGGTGAAGAGAGACTTAAGGCTTCAGAATCTAAATATTTGTTAAACACTCACAATATGTTAAGTCAGCCTTGCAGGTGTTATATTACAAAAATCTAGAGGCCAGATTTTGTTTTAAAGAGCCCACTCAGGCTTTACTGACTGGGTCTAGAAGAGCCATGGCATAACTATGTTGCATCTCAAATGAGTGAAATGTAGTAGAATGAAGAGGGACAGACTCAGGGCTACTGTTCCTCTTTTCAATTTTTATAAAATTCTTCCCTGTTCAGAGGCTCATTTCTTTTGGATTAATTTTTTTAGATCCTTGCTCCCTGAGACTGTATTGATTTTTATGCTCTACATAAAAAGGCCACAATCCCAACTGTCTAAAGGAATGTTTCACAACTCAAACTGTACTAGAGATCAGTAAAATAGCTCAAATTCTCAGCTTTGAAAGGCTGTTCATGTGACCAGAAAGATGACGGATTGGTCTTTTTCTGAAAATCTCTTTGACCCTTAACACCAAAATTAAGGAATTACAAGGAAGATACAGGAAAATTGCAGCTAAAAGCACAGGAGATGAAGACAAAACACTCCAACAATGTAAAAACATTACTATTTAACACCAGAGGATTTAATACATAGGGGTCTAATTCAGTGCCTCTCTCCCCACCAGCCCCTAAAGTGTCCAGAGAAATGATCAAGAGAATACCTACTTCCTTGGACTCATCATTAGGCTAAGCATCCTCCTTAGCCCTAGTTGCAGTGATCCTGCTTGAGTCTCTTCTCTATTATTCCAAATGAAATAATACATGCTATTGTGAAGGACAAGAGAAATCCATCCAGATACAAACATACTGCCTTGTGAATAAAGACTCAAACCTAAGTTAGGGATCCCTGGCATCTGCAATGACTCTGCCACAAAACTCCTCCAAAGGCAGCAAAAGAATGTTGATTCTGCCCAGCCATACAAAATAAAGGGAGAAATAAGAGGAAGGAAAATGGCAGGATATCAGCACAGGCAGAAATATTGTTCCTGAGGAAAAGAGGACTGGAAATGCAGATGGAAGCAGCCCAGTCATCCCAGAGATTTCTATATGATAAACAGACAAATGACTCCTATATACCCCAACTTAAGGGTAACAGGTCAGCCTTGGGGTTTAAAAGCAAAGAAGGAGGATGTAGAAATTAAGCAATGGAAAAACACAAAAAAGGGCTGGAAAACATTAAAGGTATCTTAAGGACAAAGTCTCAACAATGAAGGTATCTAGGGGGCAAAGTCTCAACAAAAGCCCAATACAAAGGCAGATAAACTAACAGAGAGGATTATTAAAACTAGAGAAAGAATTAGAAAAACCCCAAAGACCATCCAAAGCTCATTTAGCAAATGTTATTATATAAAGGAAAGTGAACCAATAGAGGTGATGAAAGACAAAATTCTGTGAACTCCTCAGAGTTCCTGGAACAATGACAAGAAATTTTAGAATGGGTCTAACAAAAAGCAAAATTTATAAGGAAGCCATTAAGAATAAATATAGGTTATAAATTAGAGCCCTCAATGCATAATTTAAAAGACAATTAGTAGAATATGAAAATAGATTCATGGTGGAGAATCTCTCTAAAGTGGAAGCTCTGAGAAGAAAGGTCAACAGATTAAGAACATATCAAAAAGAAAAAGCCTCAAGAGGAAAAGTTGGCTTATGTGAAGCAAGAAGCAACAATATTAAGAGAACAGAGGAGTTCTATACAAGTTAAAATGACTTCCCAAAAAGATATATGGTATCGAGATCATTTAAGTATATTAGATGTCTCTGAAGATTCAAAAAATTTCAACTACATACCAGAATGAAAAAATATAAGATAACTATCTGGAACTACTGTATACAGACAACAAGACAATAACTCGGGAGAATAAAGACTGCCAACAGAAAAAAAAGAAATGCATTTAAATTCATTACATAGTAAAATTTCAAAATTAAATGACAAGCAATAGATTTTGCATGAGATCAGGAGAAAGACTTGAATGTATAAAAGAAATGAAAGATGATTACTATGATTAGTCCACAGCCATGAGAAACTGCAGAAGGAAACTAAAAGTATATTCTAAGAAGCACAGGAGCTCTGTCTGTAACCCAAAGTGATATATCCTGCAAACCTGAACCTTATCAAGAAAATGTTTGATGTCCAAGAAAAGCAGTCATTAAAAAAGCACAGACATGAACAGAATATTCAACTTATAAACATCACAAACAGAAATATAAGAAAGACAAAATTGGAGAAAAATCATTTGGTACTTATCATCTGCTAAGATGGTTCCATGAAAACTGCACCCTACCTGACATCAGAAAGGCCTGAGTTCAAATCCAGCCTCATACACTCACTTGCTATGTGACTCTGGATAACTCACTTAACCTCTATCTGCCTTAATCCACTAGAGAAGGAAATCTCAAACCACTCCAGCATTTTTGCCAAGAAAATAGGACTCAACAACAATTTGATAAGTCCTAGGGATATAAATTCAAAAATATAACAATTCCTGGCCTTGGAGAACATACATTATAATTGGGAAAACAACAAAGTGAAATATTGCGAGGGAGGGAATTATGATGAAAATAGTAAAAAACAAAATCAGATCTCGTGTTGAAAAAGAGGACAAGAAAACAATTGCCTAAAGGAATAACATTGGTACATTAAGGAATTTTTAAAAAAGACTCAAAGAGCTAAATATTTAAGAATTTAAAATACCAAGTGAAACAAATGTAGGAGAGATGAACTAATATTCCTATTACTTATAGAGATGGAAGGAACAACCATTATTTTATGATAAATGGATTTGATTTATTTTATAAATGTATTTATTTTCTTTATTTTCTAAATGAGGAAACTCCAGAGCAGGAAGTTAAAATATTTTCCACAAGGTCATTCAGATAATGTGTCAGAAACAGATTGAACCCAAGTTCCCTGTTCTTCTCAAAGTAAATTAATATTTTTCATGGGAAGGAGTTGAAGAGTAGAGATTGCATAAGTAGAGAGAGAGAGAGGAGGTAGGGGACAAATGACACTGAATGTCACATCTACAGTCTCTTGGCAATGTAGTTAGGGGAAGAAGGGCAAATGAATTGGAGAGGGAGATAGTGAATCTAGAGGTAGAACCGTGATGAAAAACATTCCCACATGGGAATAGGTATGCGTATGACAGAAGACCAGGACATCACTGTAGACTTAGTTGTGTGGAAGGGGGCAGGTTAATTAGTATATTAGGAAGCTACCCTCTAAGGCAGTGCTCAACTCAGGAGAAACATGAATAATTATCCAGGGGCAAAGACACCCAAAGTAATAGGGAAAATAAAGTTGGAGATGGACTGGCTTTTGGGAAGGTGATTGACCATAGTAAATAATGGGGATAAAGAGAAAGGCTTCTTTCTAATGTGGGTTTCATCATAAATTTGATATTTTTAAGAGTAAGGCATAACATAAAAAGGAGTGGCGTAAGAGTGAGACAGGGTAAGCTCAACAGAGGCAATAACAGAGAAAATGGATAGATAAAAGACCTCAGAACTAGTATTTCAGAAGCTTTAACTCAATGAATAAAGGGAGAAGATAAATAAGTCACAAAAAGGGTCTAACCTAAGAATCAGAAAATAAAATTCAAAATAAGCTACAAAGGAATTGAAATAATAAGGAGATCAAAGTAAGGAAAATTTCCTTGGACAAGAGTACAGTAAAATAAAAGTAACAATATAAGAAATCGGAGATGGAGGTTTTGAAATAATTCCCAAACTGTCTGACTTAAAAAGAAGAGACACTAATAACAGCTATCATGTATGCAGTGCCTACTATGTGTCAGGCCCTATGCTAAGCACTTTATAATGGTTATTTCATTTTATTCTCACAAAAACCATGGAAGAGAGGTGCTATTATTACTCTCATTTCAAAGATGACAAATATGAGGCAAATAGAGATTAAAGGGAAATGTAGAACTGAACAAGTTGTTGGAGAATTGAAACTTGAAAGGCTTACGATGATCTTCTGAATGGTAATATCATACAGCACCATGGTGCCTTCATAAAAACAAATTTACTTTATACTAGATCAAAGAAATTACAAATAAATATTAACAAGTAAAATCCTAAGCATGTCCTTTACAGACCATAGCATGATAAAAATAGAGTATAAGCAAAAGATATTAACCTAAATGAAGACTTAATATAGACATCTTGAATAATGAGTGAGTCAAAGAATCTTTAAAACAATTATGTGAAAAACAATAATTAAAAGAAAACATACCAAAATCAGAGACATACCCTAAAGCAGTCCTCAGAATAAAAAATTTAATCTCTGAGAAAAAATATATTAACAAACTGGAATGGATTAATGAACCAAATAAGTGATCTAAAAATCAGTGGGAGGGATCAACAGCTAAAGAAAATAAGCATGAAAAAGTAAATGTTGAAAATTATCAGAGGAAGAAGATGGCAAAATAGGGTGAAGTTTTCTTGACATCCTAACTCCCTCCACAAACAATCAAAAACAATTCCACACAATCAGTGCTAAAAGAGGCAAAAAGAGATGAGTCAGGGGTGATGCTGAGCAGCCAAGGACAACTAGGGAGGAAGGTCCTCAAGCCCACCAGATAACATAAACACAGCAATAGCAGTCTCACCTTATTTGCTAAGTCTTGGAGTTTACATCCCTGTAGAGAATACTCCACTGGAATCAGGCATGTGGAGGTCCTAGGAATAGCTGCATACCCTATCCCTGACTCAAAGATACATCCACAGCTGGAGGCTGGCTGAGCAGACACCACAGTCCAGAGGCCAACCAGAGAAGGACTATAGGGGCCCAGGCACGTGATCTAAATATCTACTCTATTCCAGGCTGCAGCATCAGGAAAGGAAAGTGAGGAAAGAACCCACAACTGTGAGTGTGGTTGCTGAGGAACTGGAACCCCATCAGCTGTGGTCAATACCCCCTAACTTCCTCCACCAAGAGTGAAGTCCCTGGTTGCTGCCACAGTGGGAGGTGGGCTGTATACTTGCAGTTTCAGGGGTAGAACTGCTCAGTATCTCTGGTTGGAGCACTTGAAGTCAATCACAGACTGAGGCTTGAGCAGAGGACCAGAGATTGTACCTGACCCTTGATTACAGAAACTGGAAGAACTAAAAAGCTCCTCAGGAAATGATAAACAAAAATTTATAAAAGCTGAGGCACCATCCCCCAATACCCTCAAAACTCTGGGATTTTGGCATAAAGCTAATAATTAAGTCTACTGGCTGGCTGCTATTTTTTTTAGTGAATAAGCAAAGGAGAAAGAACCCAACTATTGATAGCTATTATGGGGACAGAGGAGACATCAGCTCAAACCAAGAGGACAGTGAAGTAAAAAACTACTTCTAAAATAGCAAAGAAAAGCAATAAGTAGTCACAAGCTCAAAAAAATCTTTTCAAAGAGCTTTAAAAAGTCCTCAAAAACCAAATGAGAGAGCTTGAGTAAAAATTAGAAAAAAAAATTAGAGAAATGCAAGAAACTATGAAAGGAAGATCACCCAAATGGAAAAAGAGATCCAAAACTCATAGAAGAAAATAATTCGTTAAGACCTAGAACTGGAGAATGCATACCCTTTGATCCAGCAATACCACTACTAGGTTTGTACCCCAAAGAGATAATCAGGAAAAATTCTTGCACAAAAATATTTCTAGCCAAACTCTTTTGGCGAAAAAAAAATAGGAGGGCATACGGAGAGGATAAAAGAAGGTTTCTAAGAGGGGGTGTTTATTGAAGAGGTAGGACACAAAAGATATTGAACACCTGAGGAGGTATATGGCAAAAAGAGAACAAGAGGACAAACAGTGAGGAAAAACAGAATGAAGGGAAATATACAACTAGTAATTTTAACTGAATGTGAATTTGATGAATTTACCCATCAAAGAAAAACAGATATCAAAGTGGCTAAAAAAACAAAATCCAACAAAATGTTATTTACAAGAAACACACTTAAAATGAGAAACACACACAGAATAAAAATAAAGGGCTGGAGCAGAATATACTATGCCTCAACTGATACAAAGAAAGAGTAGGGAACAATCAGGATCTCTGCAAAAGCCAAATCTAAGATAGATATAAACAAAAGAAATAAACTGGGAAACTATATAATGTTAAAAGATACCATTGATAATAAAGAAATGGAAATATTAAACCAATATGTACCAAATGTTTTAATATCCAAAAATTTAAAAAACTAAATGAGTTACATATAGAAATAGATAGGAAACCAAACATTGTGGAGGACTTCAATTTTCCCCCTCTGAGAACTAGATAAATCTAAACAAAAAATAGATAAGAAAGAAGTAAAGGAGATAAAAAGAATCTTAGATAAGTTAAATAGGATAGTTATCTGGAGAGAACTGAATGGGAATAGAAAAGAGTATACCTTCTCAGTGGTATATGGCACATTTACAAAAATTGACCATGTATTAGCATTAAAAGCATTAAAGTTGAATTCAGAAATATTAAGTGCATCATTATCAGATTATGATGCAAAAACATTATATATAATAATGGACCATGGAAACAAAAAGTAAAAACTAATTGGAGACTAAATAATTTAGTAACTTAATAACTTAATGAGTGGGTTAAAGAATAAATCATAGAAACAATAAATAATTTCATTAAAGAAAATTATATTGAGACAACATATCAAAACCCAAAGGATACAGCAAAAACAATAATTAGAGGAAAATTTATATCTCTAAATTTTTATATTAATAAAATAAAGAAAAAACCCAATGAACTAGGAATACAATTTTTAAAAATAGGAAAAGAACAAGTTAAAAATACCCAACTAAAAAACAAATTAGATATCCTAAAAACTAAAAGTGAGATCAATAAAAATGAATGTAAGAAAAAACATTAAATTAATTAGTAAATCTAGGAGTTACTTTTATGAAAAAATCAGCAAAATAAATAAACCATTAATTAATATGATAAAAAGAAAACAAAATCACTAGAAGTAAAGATGAAAAGGGTGAATATATCCCAATGAAGATGAAATTAAAGCAATTATTAGGAGTTATTTTGCTCAATTGTATGCAAACAAGTTGAACAATGTCAGAAAAATGGAAGCATTAACTACCTAAGGCTATCAGAGGAAGAAAGAGAATACCAAATAAATCTATTTTTGAAAAAGAAATCATACAAGTCAAAAATGAACTTCCTAAGAAACAAAGTGTTTTAAGGACCAGATAGATCTACAACTGAATTCTACTTAATGATCATTTGATGATCTATTTAATGATCAACTAATTCCAATATTAAATAAAGTACTTGAAAGAAAAGGTAAAGGAGTTTTAACAAACTCTTCTTACACTACAAATATAGTGCTAATACCTAAACCAAGAACAAAAACCGAGCAAGAAAATTATAGACCAATGTCATCAATGAATATGGTTGCAACAATCCAAAAACAAAATACTAGCTAGGAGACTACAATAATATGTCGCAAAGAAAATACATTGTGACCAAACAGAATTTATACCAGGAATGCAAGAATGGTTCAATATAAGGGAAATTATCAACATAATTGATTATACCAATAACAAACAGAATAAAAAACATGTTATTATATTAAAAGAAGCAGACAAATACAATACTCATTCCTATTAAAAACATTGGAAAGCATAAATGTAAATGGATTTTTTTTTCTAAAAAGGATATGAAACATCTATCTAAAACCATCAGCAAGTATTATTTGTAATTATTAAAAGCTAGATGCCTACCCCAAAAGATCAGGAGTGAAACAAGGATGTCCATTATCACTAATATTATTTAGTAGAGTATTAGAAATGAAAACAATAGCAAGAAGAGAAGAAAAAGAAACTCAAGGAATCAGAATGGGCAAAGAAGTAATAAAACTATCTCTATTTGCAGATAGCATGATAGTATATGTGGAAAATCCTAAAGATTCAACTAAAAAGTTAGTTGAAACTATCAATAATTTTAACAGCATAGCAGGATATCAAATAAACCCACATAAATCACCAGCAGTTTTATAAATTATGAATAAAATTTTACAAGAAGAGATAAAGAGACTTTAAGGTAATCAGAGTCAGAATAAAATATCTGGAAGTATTCATGTCAAAACAAACCCAGGGACAACATAAACATAATTATAAAATACTTTTTACACAAATAAAGTGAGATCTAAATAAATAGAGAAGTATTAATTGTTCATGGATGGGCAGAGCAAATATAATTAAAATGAAAATTTTACTTAAACTAATCCTACCCAAAGTGATCTATTTATTCAATGCTATCCCAATTAAATTATTTAAAAATTATTTTACTGGGTTAGAAAAAATCATTTCAAAATTCATTTGGAAGAACAAACGTTCAGGAATATCAAAAGAATTAATGGAAAATAAAGGAAGAAGGTCTAACAGTACCAGATTTTAAAATATATTATAAAGCAGTAATTAGTTGGTATTGTCTAAAAAAATAGAAAGGTAGATTAGTGGAACAAAAAATACATAGAGCAAACTAACAAAAAAACCATAGTAACCTTGTATTTAAGGAAAAAAATCCAGGTTTCAGAGATAAGAAATGATTATTTCATAAAAATTGTTGGGACATCTGAAAAGTAGTTTGGCAGAAACTATGTACAGACCATATCTTACAACATTTAGTAAGATATAGTCAAAATGGATACATAATCTAGACATAAAAGGAGATAAAAGTAAATTAGAACGGAGAACATATAATCTATCGTATTTATGTAGAGGGGAGGAATTTGAGTCAACAAGAGATGGAGAGCACTGCAAAATGAAAAATGGATAATTTTCTGAGTACATTAAATTGAAAAGACTTTACACACTTTTTGAAAAGGCTGCCAAAGATTAGAAGTAGTACATAAAAAAAGAAAATTAAGGGATAATTAGATAAAAAAATGTTAATACTGTAGAACTGATAAAAGATTAGTACAGTAAAAGGCTAACAAAACAGATCATTTAAAAGAAGCAGAGGTTTGTCTCCAAAAAATATAAAATAACCAATTTAACAGAACACCAAAAATATTTTACACGAATCAGTTCCAGAAAAGGAAAGTGAATTAGTGATAAAGAATACCAAAGTGGATGCTGGGTTTGTACCCCAAAGAGATAATAAGGAAAAATACTTGTATAAAAATATTTATAGACACACTCTTTGTGGTGGCAAAAAAAAATGGAAAATGATGTGATGCCCTTCAATTGGGGAGTGGCTGAACAAATTGTGGTATCTGATGGTGATGGAATACTATTGTGCTCAAAAGGATAATAAACTGGAGGGATTCCATGTGAACTGGAACGACCTCCAGGAATTGATTCAGAGCAAAAGCAGAACCATGAGAACATTTGTACAGAGACAGATACACTGTGGCACAATGGAATGTAATGGACTTCTCTACTAACAGCAATGCAGTGACCCAGGACAATCCAGAAGAACTTATGAGAAAGAACACGATCCACATCCACAGGAAGAATTGTGGGAGTAGAAACGCAGAAGAAAAACATAGGATTGATCCTTTTGTTTGATTGGGATTTGATTGGGGTTTTGATGTTAAAGGACTGCTCTACTGCAGATATGAATAACATGGAAATAGATTTTGAACAGTGATACACGTATAACCCAGTGGAATTGTTTGTCAGTAGGGAAGGGGGAAGGGAAGTGGGGAGGGAAAGAACATGATTCATGTAACCATGGGAAAATAATCTAAATAAATAAAAAATAATTAGCAAAGCAAAAGAAAAAGTATACCAAAGTGGGGGGGGGGGACCTATAGCCCAAACATATTCACTAGAGAATTCTACCAAAAGTTTAAAAAGGTAATACCTATACTATACATCTTATTCTTAGAAAACCTACCTTACCAAATTCCTGATGTGACAAATATAGACTTAATAATCAATCAATAAGGTTTATTAAGTACCTACTATATGTCAGGCACTGTGTTATGTACTGGGGATACAAAAAGAAGCAAAAGACAGCCTTTGCCCTCAAGGACTTTATGACCTAATGGTGGAGACAATATGCAAACAAATACATATAAAGCAAGCTAAGTACAGGATAAAAAGAAAATAATTAGCAAAAGGAAGCCATCAGAATTAAGGGGCTTTGGGGGAAAGTTTCCTGTAGAAAGTGGAATTTTAGTTGAGACAAAGGAAGTTAGAGAGGTCAGTAGTTGGAATGGAGGAATGAGACTGTTCAAGACATAGGAAAAAATGCTGACAGATGGGAGTGTTTTGTTCATGAAACAGTCAGGAGGTCAGTGTCTCTGGATAGAAGATTATGTGGAGGGATATAAGGTGAAAAAAGACTGGAAAAGTAGGAAGGGGCAAGGTTAGGAAGGGCTTCAAAGGCCAACCAGTTTATAGATTTTATTTGATCACTGAGGCAAAAGACTTAATACATAAATCAGTAAGTTTAGTACAGTAAAAAGTGATGGGCTATAAACTAATATATTTAATGGATATGAACTATAAACTTAAATAAAATCCTAGAAAAAAATAGTAAAGCTATATATCCAAAAATTATTATGATTAAATTTATTTTTACTATGGTTTTAAGAATTGTTCAACATTGGGCAAATAATTAGCAAAATTAACCATGTTAAAAACAAAAATATCAAAAATAACTTTATTTTTGCTTCTTATACATCAATATGTACTCTAAATTGGACTCAGAGTACTTATAAATTTCATTTTCTAAAATAATTTTATTGATATGACTTTGATTTTATGTAGTCCAAAATTCTCCCTGTATCCCTACAATTTTTATGTAAAATAATTTTATTGATAACTTCTGCTTTTATATAGCCTGAAATTCTTCCTAAATTCCCTCCATCCTGCCTTCCCAGAGAGCCATAGGTAATAACAAAGAATTCTTATAAAAGAAGAAAAATTCAACAGAACTAATCAATATTTTGAAAAATATCAAATATATGTAGAGACCATACCTATTGATTCCTGCCCCCTGTGCAAAAGATTGGGGAAAAATAACTTCTCATATTTGGGAAGGTGGTAAGGTTATATTTTGAAATTTTGCAACATTCATTTACAATAATTCATTTGAATATTCATTTCAATCAAAAAGTTCAGGGAAAGTCTCTGACAAAGTAAAACACTAATTTATTCTAATAATCCTATGAAGAAGAGGTAGAAAAGGACCATTTTTTCTCCCCAGTATGATAAAAATATATCTCTAAAACAAAAAGATAGCATTTTAGGCAATGGAGAAATACTAGAAGGGATGGCAATAAGTACTTGAATAAAGCATAGATTCCCCCTTTTCATGCTGAACTTTGACATACCCATAGATATGATCATGATAACAAAAAGACAACAAAGATAAATAAACAGCAAATAAAGTGGTGGAAAGGTGAATTACTGGCATAATAAATTACTTACAAAATTCTAGATCATCAACAGAAAAACTGAAATAACCAATAGTTTCAGGAAAAGAGTAAAATTTAAGATAGAGCTACAATAAACAACACTTCAATATAGTGATAAAAAATCTAGGAGAAAAATAATAGAATGAGATATTCCATTCAAATTAATTACAAAATTCAGCTAAATGCATAAAGTGTGAGGCCTGGAGTCCAGAAGACCAGACTTCAAATCTGTCCTCAGAAAATTATTAGCTATAAACCCTGGGCAAGTCACTTAGTCCTGTTTGCCTTAGTTTCCTCATCTGTCAAATGAGCTAGAGAAGGAAATGGCAAACCACTTCAACATCTTTGCCAAGAAAAGCCCAAAAAGGGGTCACAAAGAGTCAGAGACAAATGAAAACAATTTAAGAACAAATTTACAAAGGCACACTGAAAATATTTAAGTACAAATATGAAGCACTAGCAAAACACAATGACTTACATAATTGGAAGGATATCCAACTACTCATAGGTGGGTCGTGCCACAATAATTAAATTGATGATGTTACCTATGTTAATTTATATATTTGATGTTATGCCAATCAAACTACCCGGGGGTTCCCATATAGAGTAAGACAAAATATTAACAAAAAATCTAGCATCTGAAGGGAAATAATTTTTAAAAGTTGTACAGTTAGAAAAATAATCCTTCCAGAGCAGAACCAGGAGAACATTGTACACAGAGACTGATACACTGTGGTGCAATCGAATGTAATAGACTTCTCCATTAGTGGCCATGCAATGATCCCGAACAACATGGAGGGATCTATGAGGAAGAACATTATCCACATCCAGAGGAAAAACTGTGGGATTAGAAACACAGAAGAAAAACAACTGCTTGATTACATGGGTCGAGGGGGATATGATTGGGAATGTAGACTCTAAATGAAGATCCTAGTGCAAACATTAACAAGATGTTAAATAGGTTTTGATCAAGGACACAAGTAATATCCAGTGGAATTGCACGTCAGCTACAGGAAAGTAGGAGGAGAGGAGGGAGGGAAATAGTACGATTCTTGTAACCAAAGAATAATGTTCTAAATTGCCTAAATAAATTAATTTTTTAAAAAAGGTTAGTCATGATTTATTCACCTGAAAACATTCTTTTGAGAAAGGGTTCATAGATTTCATCAGATTGACAGAAAAGTCTATGAGACAAGAAATATTCAAGGACCTCTGACAGATTTTCTCCTAAATTTTTTGGTAAGATTTTTTGTTTTTAGACACATTTCTTATTGCTTCTTGGAGTAACTAATTTCTGTGGCCTATTCTAATTTTTGAGGGGTCTATTTGTTGTTGCTGATAATGATTAAGATTTTATGCTGTTATTAATTCTTCCAAGACACCCTTCTATAACTCAGTTCTTTTCCAGTTATTTATGTTTATATGTTTCTCTCTCTCCATATGTGAGTGTTTGTAAACATATATTAAATGATATTGTTATTTAAAAAAATAATCCTTCCAGACCTCAAATTAAACTGATTTACCTGATGTCGCTAAAATTTTTGGCCCCACAAAAAATCAATAGCATTTCTATAAAATAATAAAAAAACTCAAGAGGCAATAATAGAAAGGAAAAGCCCAGGCAAAATAAGTAAAAATGCATAACATATTTGTGAATTAATCTACCATGGTGCACTTAATACTACAAAGATTCAATTACAAAATTTGCCCTGAAAAAATCAAGAACTTAAGTAGGTAGAAGAATATTCAATGCTAATTGCTGGGCTGTACAAAAATAATAAAAATTACAATGCTACCAAAGTTAATTTATAGGTTTAATGCTATACCAACCTATCAAAGGGATACTTTAAAATGCCAAATAAAATAACAACAAAATTCATTTGGAGAAACAAGCTCTAGAACACAAAAGGAAATAATGGAGAAAAAATAAGATTTCTAGACCTCAAATATATCATCAAGCAGTAGTTATCAAATACATTCAATACCTGTTAAATAAATAGAAAAGTAGAGCAGTGGAACTTATTAGAGAAGAAAGTATTAGAAATAATGGGGCATAACATAACCCATTGTTAAATAAACCCTATACTTAAGTTATCTAGAAAAGAACTCCCTATTTGATTCTTAAAAACCCATTAGAAAAAAATGGAAAAAAATCTGGCAGAAATTAGCCTCATTAGGGGCAGCTGGGTAGCTCAGTGGATTGAGAACCAGGCCTAGAGACGGGAAGTCCTAGGTTCAAATCTGGCCTCAGCCACTTCCTAGCTATGTGACCCTGGGCAAGTCACTTAACCCCCATTGCCTAGCTCTTACCACTCTTCTGCCTTGGAGCCAATACACAGTATTGACTCCAAGAAGGAAGGTAAGGGTTTTTAAAAAAAGAAAGAAAGAAAGAAAGAAAGAAAGAAAGAAAGAAAGAAAGAAAGAAAGAAAGAAAGAAAGAAAGAAAGAAAGAAAGAAAGAAAGAAAGAAAGAAAGAAAGAAAGAAAGAAAGAAAGAAAGAAAGAAAGAAAGAAAGAAAGAAAGAAAGAAAGAAAGAAAGAAAGAAAGAAAGAAAGAAAGAAAGAAAGAAAGAAAGAAAGAAAGAAAGAAAGAAAGAAAGAAATTAGCCTTGTACATTACACCATATTTCATACTACATTCTAAAGGTACATATGACCTTAATATGAAAGATCATACTATAGAAAATATAAGAAAAGCAAACTATATGTCCTTTCATAGCTACAGTAAAGAAATTAACTGTTAACCAAACAGGGAACAGAAGAAATTACAAGAGATAATTTTGATGATATAAAACTTAAAAGATATTTTCAAAAACATAATTGGTGAATATAGAATAAAAAAGAGAAAAAACTGATTAGGGGGAAAATATAAGTATTGTTTACCTCAGGTAAGTATTTGGTATCCAAGATATACAGACTATTAGTAGAAATCCATATAATCAAAAGATATTCCCCAGAATATAAGTAGTAAAAGGATATGAAGAGGTCTCAAAAGAATTATAATTCACACTTGTAGGAAAGAATGCTCTAGATCACCAGTAAAAAAAGAGAAATGCAAATCAATAAAACAAAACACTGAGGTTTTATCTTACATATAGCAAAGGGTCCATACACACTTAAATATTTACAGCAGAACTCTTTGTATTAACAAAAAATGGAACCTTTTTGAAAAACAATTTGAATCTATACTAATAAAATGACAAAAATATCCATATTCTTTGAACCAGAGAATCTATATAGAGTCTACACTAAATATAGACCCCAAGGAAATAAATTATAAGAAGAAAGTTCTCATACACAACAAAATATTTATAGTAACACGTTTTTATAACAAGGAACTAGAAATAAAGTAGCTTCCCACCAAACAGGAAATGGCTCAAAACAATGAGTATTAGAAAACATGGAAAGACTGAAATCAACTGAAGAAAGAAGAAGCAAGCACAGGAAAACAATATACACAGTGACCACAATAATGAAAAGGAGAAGAAAAACATGCACAAAACAATTAAAATTTAATATGCAATTTCAAAGAATAGTTTTTGCCCTAAATAAGAAATGTGAGAAGACTGATCCTCTCACTCCTTCACAGAGATGAGATTAGGAGACTCAAGGATGTGGAATATTATATATAATTTTTATATATTGATGTGTTTTAATATAGATTTTTCATATACTTGTAGGTTTCACTGACTTTTTTCTATTTTTTGTTGATTAAAAATTGTTTCTTATAAGAAAAAAGTCTCTGAAAGGGATTGAGTAGGATAAAGATGGAAATTAAAGTGATAAAAAAACAGAAAAAGTGGAAAAATATTAACTGCTTATGGGTAGGATGAGCCAATATAATAAAAATGACCATCCTACCCAAACTTATTTATCTATTAGTGCCATACCCATGGAACTCCCAAAAAATTTCTTTACTGATTTGGGAAAAACCATAACAAAGTTCATTTGGAATAACAAAAGATCAAAGATATCCAGGGAAATAATGAAAAAAAACACAAATGAGGGGGGCCTTGCAGTCCCAGACCTCAAACTATATTACAAAGCAGCAGTCATCAAAACAATTTGGTACTGGCTAAGAGACAGAAAGGAGGATCAGTGGAATAGACTGGGGGAAAAGCGACCTCAGCAAGACAGTATACGATAAACCCAAAGATCCCAGCTTTTGGGACAAAAATCCACTATTCGATAAAAACTGCTGGGAAAATTGGAAGACAGTGTGGGAGAGACTAGGAATAGATCAACACCTGACACACTACACCAAGATAAATTCAAAATGGGTGAAAGACTTAAACATAAAGAAGGAAACCATAAGTAAATTGGGTAAACACAGAATAGTATACATGTCAGACCTTTGGGAGGGGAAAGACTTTAAAACCAAGCAAGACAGAGAAAGAATCACAAAATGTAAAATAAATAATTTCAACTACATCAAATTAAAAGGCTTTTGTACAAACAAAACCAATGTAACTAAAATCAGAAGGAAAACAAAAAATTGGGAAAAAATCTTCATAAAAACCTCTGACAAAGGTTTAATTACTCAAATTTATAAAGAGCTAAATCAATTGTACAAAAAATCAAGCCACTCCCCAATTGATAAATGGGCAAGGGACATGGATAGGCAGTTTTCAGATAAAGAAATCAAAACTATTAATAAGCACATGAAGAAGTGTTCTAAATCTCTTATAATCAGAGAGATGCAAATAAAAACAACTCTGAGGTATCACCTCACACCTAGCAGATTGGCTAACATAACAGCAAAGGAAAGTAATGAATGCTGGAGGGGATGTGGCAAAGTAGGGACATTAATTCATTGCTGGTGGAGTTGTGAACTGATCCAACCATTCTGGGGGGTAATTTGAAACTAGGCCCAAAGGGCGATAAAAGAATGTCTACCCTTTGATCCAGCCATAGCACTGCTGGGTCTGTACCCCAGAGAGATAATGGACAAAAAGACTTGTACAAAAATGTTCATAGCTGCACTCTTTGTGGTGGCCAAAAATTGGAAAACGAGGGGATGCCCATCAATTGGGGAATGGCTGAACAAATTGTGGTATATGTTGGTGATGGAATACTATTGTGCAAAAAGGAATAATAAAGTGGAGGAATTCCATGGAGAATGGAACGACCTCCAGGAAGTGATGCAGAGCGAGAGGAGCAGAACCAGGAGAACATTGTACACAGAAACTAATACACTGTGGTATAATCGAACGTAATGGACTTCTCCATTAGTGGCAGTGTAATATCCCTAAACAATCTGCAGGGATCTAGGAGAAAAAAACACTATCCATAAGCAGAGGACAAACTGAGGGAGGAAACACCGAGGAAAAGCAATTGCCTGACTACAGTGGCTGAGGGGACATGACAGAGGAGAGACTCTAAACGAACACTCTAATGCAAATATTAACAACATGGCAATGGGTTCGAATCAAGAACACATGTGATACCGAGTGGAATCACGCATCGGCTATGGGGGGTGGGAGGGAGGAAAAGAAAATGATCTTTGTCTTTAATGAATAATGCATGGAAATGATCAAATAAAATACTATAAAATTTAAAAAAAAACAGAAGAAGCTATTAAATGTATTTGGAAATGGTTAAAAAGTAGAAAAGTATAATAGTCTAAATAAGCAAACATCAACAGTAATTAAAATCAATTATCCAGTGTACTATAAATCCCAAAGCCTAAATCACTTGGGGAAAAGAATGTCCTATTCAAGAACTCCTTGAAAAAATGAAAAGGAAGCAATTAGATTTAGACCAAGACTTGAGATAGGAAATATATATATATATATATATATATATATATATATATATATATATATATATATAATACCATATACCACAATAAGCTCAAAATGGATGAGCAACCTTAATATTAAAGGTCACAGCTTTAAATAAATGAAAAGAAACAGATCAGGTACCTTTCAGAGTTGGAGCTAGGAGATGAATTCTTAACCAAACAAACAATAGAAGATATTATAAAAAATTAGGTTTTATTTCATGAAATTGAAAAGCGCTAGCACTGAAAAAAAAACAATATAACTGGAGTAAAAAGTGACACAGTAGACTGGAAAAATGGCAGCATGAAACATTTTTCAAAAGTCATATCCAGTATTTTGAGGAAGGGGATGGGGGAGGGAAAGCAGTTCCGAGCACACACACCTAGAACCAGGAGTCATTCTTCAGCAAATAAATTATCCAAGAAGGGAAAAAACTGAAAGAAGCCCCTCCCCAGATACATATACATACATCCCAAAAAGATGCACCATTCTTATAGTATCAAAAAACTGGAGAGAGAGTTGAGGTCCATCAATTTGAAAGCTACTAACAATGATAGCATATGATTGGAACATTACTATGGTAGATGAAAGGATAAATATGAAGGATACAAAAAAGCATAAGAAGACATTAAATGATGTAAATGAAATGAACAGAGAAATGCATACAAAGTTGACATCATTGCAAGAAAGAACAATAACAAAACCACAAAAAAAGAATATTGTAAAACTCATGGTCATATTGGATCCCAAGAAACTAGGTGCCTGTCTCCCTCCCACTCCTACCCTTGCCCCAACCCTTTGTGATATGGGGGAGGTGGGGCTATGGATGTGAAACACTGGAAGGACTCTCAGACTCGAGTGATATATTAATTTTGCTGCATTGTTTTACCTGCCTTTAAAAATATTACTATAAATGATAGCTTGTGAAAGAGAAAAATGAAGACAGCAATAAATATTTAGACAAAAAGAGAAAGCCTCTGAAATCCACCACTTTAATATGACAGACCCATCCTTCCCTCACTATCTTTCCCTTCAGTAAATTATCATATGCAGTTAAAATACTTTAAATATCTATGGAGGATGTTTGTTGGTATGTACATCAGCAATAGATAGTACAAATGGACAAGAAGTCTAACCCAGAGTGAAACTAGAGGAAGAAAGTCAAGCTGAATTGCCTTTCAGAAATGACACAGAACTCCTTTGATACTACTAAGCTTCTCATGAAAGCAGAACCGTATATTTTTAACACCAACATTCTTTTCAAGTAGTAGTGGTAGTCTCTCGGTGATCGAAAATGACTATTGTCTTTGTGCAGTTTCATCTAGGGTGTACGCTCATGTGGCTTTGGAGTCCAAAGGCTGAGGTGCAAAGTTTGTGGCACATGGGGCATGGAACGCCAGTTGTTACGGGAGGTGCGGTTGTGGCCTGGTGTCGGCGTTCATGTGCAGTGGCAAGACGTCAACATTGTTCATCTTCAAAGGTGGTGGTGGCATGGTGAATGTGGGTTCGCCAGCTGCTTCTGTCAGAGGCAGTGAGTTCTAGTTGCTTTGGTGTAATGCCAGCCCACTTCAAGTTTGAATTTAGCTGATCCTTAAATCTTTCCTTTGGTCAGCCTTGTTTCCTGAGTCAAAATGACAGTTCACCATAGAATACCTGTCTTGGTATTCACTGTGGGTCCAGGCGGATGACGTGTCCAGACCATCGTAGCTGGGTTTTGAGGACCATGACTTCGATGCTGGTGGAGTTGGCTCTGTCGAGGACTTCCTGATTAGTGATTCAGTCCTGCCATCGGATCCTCATGATTGACCAGAGGGAGCGTTGGTGGAATTGCTCCAGCTATTTCATGTGCTTCCGGTACAGTATCTGTGTCTCGCAACTGTACAGGAGCGAGCTGAGGACCACTGCGTTGTACACTTTGAGCTTCATCGCAGTGCTTACACCTCTGTGTTGGAGGACTTTGCAGCGCAGCCACACAAGTGCCTGGCTGGCCTTTTGGATGCTGGCATTGATCTCGTGGTCTAGGGACCTGTCGTTGGCGATGGTGCTGCCCAGGTACTTGAAAGTGTTGACATTGGAAAGCTGCGCGCCGTCGATTGTAATGCACGGCTGGTTAGTTGGCCTCCCTGGTGCAGGTTGGAACAGCACCTCTGTTTTGCTGAGGCTGATTGTCAGGCCAAACAGTTTTGTTGTGGTGGAGAACCTGTCCACAATGGTTTGGAGATGATTTTCTTGGTGGGCCATGAGAGCACAGTCATCTACAAAGAGAGCTTCCAGGATGAGTCTCTCTGTTGTCTTTGTTTTTGCAGTCAGGTGGTGAAGGTCAAATAGTGAGCCATCCAGACGGTATTTGATGTAGACGCCCATGTCTAGATCCATCACAGCATGTCGTAATACTTGGTTGAAGTATAGATTGAATAGTACCGGAGCGAGGACACAGCCCTGTTTCACGCCATTGGAGATGTTGAAGAGATCAGAAGTCTCTCCACCAGATAGGACTTCTCCTGTCATGTCGACATGAAAGAGCTGGATCAGTTTGACGAATTTTGCTGGGCAACTGAGCTTGCTGAGGATCACCAACAACGCATCCCTGTTCACTGTGTCGAATGCCTTTGTCAGGTCTATGAAGACAATGTAGAGACTCAGGTTCTGCTCAAGGCATTTTTCCTGCATTTGCCTCACTGTGAAGACCGTGTCGATGGTGCTGCTATCTGGTCGGAAGCCACATTGTGATTCAGGCAGATTCTGCTCTGAAACAGATGACAGGAGTCTGTTGAGTATAACACGGGCGAGGATCTTTCCAGCAGTGGAGAGTAGTGAGATGTCTCTGTAGTTGTCACAGGCTGCTCGTGAGCCTTTGTTCTTGTATAGGGCTACAATGGAGGCATCTCTGAGTTCTGGGGGCATGTCTTCCTCTTCCCATATGCTGGCCAGCACTATGTGGAATGCCTGGAGCACCTTTCCATTTAAGGCCTTGTACACCTCGGTTGGGATCCCGTCTTTACCGGGTACCTTGCCTGCACTCATTTGTTTAATGGCTTTTTGGACTTCCTCTATTGAAGGAGGGACATCAAGTTGTTCAATGGTGTGGTTTTGGGGGATCTGGTCAAGGGCGCTTTGGTTGACTGAAGAAGGTCGGTTGAGAAGCTGACTGAAGGGTTCTTTCCACCTGTTGCTGATGCCTTTTTTATCTTTTATGAGAGTGTCACCGTCAGAGGATAGCAAGGGAGTGGTGGTGGGTTTTGATGGCCCATAGACAGTCTTGAGGGCACTGAAAAATTGTTTGTAGTTTTTCATATTAGCAAACTGCTGGATTTCTTCTGCCTTTTTTTCCCCCACCATCGGTCTTGCATCTTCCTGATCTCACGCTGCGCCGTGGCTTGGAGAGACTTGAATCTGTCCTTTTTAGGATCAGAGTTTGGGTTATTTTGCCACTCCATAAAGGCTTTGTTCTTCTTGCTCAATAGGTCTTCAATAGCAGTGTTGTTCTCGTCGAACCAGGCCTGGTGGTTGCATTGTTTTGGGCCTAGGACGGCCTTTGATGTTTCCTTCACTGCGTCTCTGAACTGGTTCCATTTCTCGGTTGAGCTTCCAGTGAGTGGTCCCTTGGCAGACAGCTTGTCCAGGCAGGACTGGAATGTTTGCAAATAAGATGGATCTCTAAGACGACTCACGTTGTAAAATGTGCGAACTGTCTGAGCGCGTTTTGGATGGCGAGGCGCAATGTGCATTTGAAGAGTCGCTCTAACCAATCGGTGGTCTGTCCAGCATTCAGCTCCTCTCATGGCTCTGGTGATCTTTACATCCTGGATGTCTCGCCGGCATACAGTGATGTAGTCAATGAGATGCCACTGTTTTGATCTTGGGTGCATCCACGTTGTTTTATATTTGTTCGCCATTCTGAACACAGTGTTCGTGATGGTGAGTTCGAACTCTGAGCATTTGCTGAGTAGCAGTAGGCTGTTGTTGTTCATTTTGCCCACGCTGTGTTTGCCGAGCACTCCTTTCCATCTTTCATGGTCCTGGCCAACGTGGGCGTTGAAGTCTCCCAGTAGTATCAGCTTGTCATTTGTGGGCACTGAGTGCAGGATGGCACTCAGGTCAGAGTAGAACTGCTCGATGGTCTCCTCTGTGCTGGTCAGTGTTGGGGCATATGCGCTGATGATTGTGGCATACTGGTCTTTGCTGAGAGGCAAAGTATGGGCAGTAAAATATGTAATACAACAGTGTATGAAGAATTGAAAATTAACATCATATTTAGAATAATGAAGAAGTTGTGATATATAACCAATGAGGAATGTAAAGTAGAACAGAAGTAAAACATGTCAAGTAATCGTATGATCAGAAAAGAATATGAGCTGATCAAGTGGCAAGAAGGAAAGATGGTAGGTGGTAGGTATCAGTTCTCTACTGGTCTTTTGGGAATGTCAGGAGAAAGCAAGGGATACTTCCAGCGGTTATGAACAAGGATGGGTTACAAGATGGGTAACCACGGATAGCTCATGACTGTCATCCTTTTGGGAGATTCCTGAATTGATGTCAAAAATTCATTTGAGTACTGTGTATTAAGCATCTAACTGTGAGGAGCTATGGTATGCTCTGGAGAAAGTGAAAAAACTATTATCCCTAGCCTTGAGAGCTTGAGATGGAGTGGTCAGAGAAATGATGTAAGTAAAAAGTAAGGGAGTATGTGATGGGAGGAAAGGAGAGTCCCAAAGAGGGCAGTTCAAGTTTGGACAATTGTTAGCTATGCAATTTGAGTACATTAAGGGAAACAATATGAAACAAGGCTGAAAAGGCCAGTGGGAGTCAAGAGTAGAGAACCGTAGCTGCTAGGATAAGGAGTTCATGACTATAGTCAGTGAAGATTTTTAAGTAAGAAAATTAGGAGGCTTAGTGTTACCTCTAAACAAGTAAAGAAAGCTTTAGCTGGAACTATGACCATGTAGGAAGGGAGAAAGGATTTGCCACAAGGGATACTGTAAGAGAACAGATTAGTTTGGGATGTGATTGGATGTAAGGATAAGGGAGGGAGAAAAATCAAAGAATACTAAGGATTTGAAAGTGAATAATTGATTGGAGCAAGGTAGAGATGACAGTGCTATCAACAGAAATCATGAAACTGGGAGGATAAGGAATAGCCAACTTTTGTGTTATTGTTTTTAATATTTACAGGATATACGTAGTAAGGATATTTGGCAGTAAAATAGTTTTGAAGACCAATAAAAATTTGCCATGTACTGGCAATTTAGAAATGCTGTTCTAGAACTAACAGAAAATAGCAAGAATTTTAAAAAAGGTGCTAATAAAGGGGAAAAAGACAAGAAAATTTGTTTTCTAAATCAAGTTGTTATTAGGACTATCATGGGATGTATGTAATTGCAAAAATGCTGTTAAATCTTTTGGTTAAGGACATGAACATATAATTACTGAATCTCCAGTTGACTAGATGAATGGGAGAAAATGAAGTCAAAGAGTAAGTTGAAGAAACTAGAAACAGCTCTTTGAAGAAACCAAATCTGTAAAGAGAAATAATGTAAAAATTATGGTTGACACACAAGAGAGCTTCAAAGATAATTATGGCAGTATTTATTCAGGCGATTAAAGAACCACAAGGTAATCAGTATAAATGGATCAGAAAATATTTTCCCTGATTAAAAGAGGCGTGAAACTGGCAAAAGGTAGATCAAGAGGAGTTTCCAATGCCTTACCCTAAGACCCAATCTTCCACCTGCAGTAGCAAACTCATTCCATCCCATTTCCTTCAACAGATCGCCACTTCTCTCTGTCACCCCCACTCTTTTACTTATTGTCAGTATCTCCCTATTTACTGGCTCATTCTTAACTACCTAGAACCATGCCCATGTCTCTCCCATCCACAAAAAGTGCTCACCTGATCCTTCTATCTCCTCTAAATATTATCTCTTATCTCTTCTGCCCTCTGTGGAATTTAGTTCCATACCTGACACATGGCAGGTGCTTACTAAGTGTTTATTGAGTGACAACTTGATTCATTGCCCAGATACTAACTGTAACAGTAACAAAAACACATTTTTCCCAAGCTAACAATGGCTCACACTGGCACATTCTGGAAAGAAGAGCTATACAAGGTATACCAAAGTCATGGCTTTAAGTTACTAAAGTTCCTTTAAGTTACTAAAACTTAAAACTGTACTTTCACTTGAGAGACACCCTGTAGCTATGGAAGAAGGTATTTGAAATGAAAGTCACATATTTGTGTACAGTGTTGTTTACATCATCTGTTGTGAGACTCAGAATATGATTTGATTTTAGGTTTTATATGTATGTAAGTGGTGATGGCGTACCTGAGGATGCTAGGGAAGGTGACTTGGAGGGGAGACAGGAATGTCCTTAGGACTTTGGAATGCCATTGCATAATAATGAGTGCAATCTTCTAGGTAGAGAAGTTTGAAATATTTAAGGAACAGAAAAATTGTAATGAAACTCATCTTAATTAAGTCTAAAGATGGAAAAGGGCAAAACAGGCCAATATGATTAAGTGAGGATGTAAAGAGTCGTGTAAGTAATACACAGATGGCTTTTAAAAATATAGTTGGTAGAAAAGAAAATTGCAAGATCTATAAAAAGCCTAAGGAAGTTAAGATAATTAGAGGAACATGTAGATATACAGTAACTGAACATCAGAGTGGTAAGGATATTTCAACAATAAAAAGTTCTCAAATATATTTGCAAAATGAATTTGTCTGAAAAAAGACAGAAATAATGGGACACCAGCATTTTCTCTTGGAGAAAGTTCATCCACTGGAAATCTTTAAACTCTGAAATGGGTGAGAAAAGGGCACAATTTCACCTTCTCCCTTTGTTTCGAATATTACTATTTGGGCATTAGATTTCTAGTATCATCCATAAACCCACAATAGCAATCTGCCAAGCACAGGTAATGATGCAGGAACTCCTCCTCCAAGGGTGAAATCTTTATCCAGCGTCAATGTTTCTAGGGAAAAATTCTGTACCCATAGTTAGCTGAGGGTGCAAAGATTGTGTGCACAACTAATTACAGCCCTGATTAGTTAATTACATCTAATTTTGAGGATGCAAGGGCCTAATTGCAGGCACAATTAGCTATTTGCAGGTGCAATTAGTTGTAGGTACAATTTTTGTATTTTTAATGCTACTTCCACCTCCATCAATCATGGATGCAATCCTTCCTTTAACTTGTCCCTACCGTGAATGTGACCGAGTAGCTTTTTAAATTGGAATCCAGTGGAACTGGGGGGCACATATACTATAGGATCATAGATGTAGGGTTCAAAGGGACAAGATATCCATCTAAGCTAAGCTATTCGTTTTACGGATAAAGAAACTGAGGCCCAAAGAGAGGAAGGGATTGACTCAAGGTCACATAGGTCCTTGGCTCCAAATCCACATTCTTTGCATTGCACCCTAACTGAAACCCCTGAAGTCACTCTAGGCTGAGTAGTTTAGTCATACATTTTGCACAGGCCAGTTCTTCATCTTTTTGTGTCATGGGCCCTTTTGGCAATCTGGTTTAGCCTATGAACCCCTTCCCATAATCACCTTTGGGTTTTTTGTTTGTTTCATTCATAACTGAAAGAGATACTAAATTTCAGTTAGGTGGGTAGAGAAAAATAAATGCAATCTTTCCCATCCAAGTTCATGGTTGCTCTGAAATCTGTCCTTACAACCCTGGTTTAATAACTCCTGTTGTAGACAGATTGGCTGCTTTCTGATCACAATAATCTGCCCTGGTAAGAGATATAGTGCTGATTTTTTAAAAGAAAACACAAAGCTTTCAAACTTGGCTTGCTCCACAGTATCGGAAGGCTGCTTGAAGTATGCACAGTGTTTTGCAGAATGAACATCCTTACATCATTATGTACCTTTCTGGCATTTAGTGAGTATCCTATGAACTGAACAAAAATAGGTGGATTTTTCAAAGCCCTAAAGACCTTAACTCAATCCATTTGGCCATATGTGGGAGATTTTTAAAAATCACACTCCCTCAAATCTCTGCTATCCTAGGAAGAGTTAGAGTAGCTAACATTCCCCACAGCAAAAACCTTTCACTGGGAACATAAACCAGGGGATGGCTGAAGATGCCCTATAAAGAATGCCAGAGGCAGGAAAACTGGGGTTAATCCCTCACTCTGCCAGTATATAACTTGAGCAAATTAATGCACCAGTGAGGATAGCAATACTCTCACTAGCTCTCTTGCATGACTGCAGTGGGAATCAAATAGGATCATAAAGCACCATATTATTGGGGGACACAATGGATACGGTACTAAGCCTGGAGTCAGAAAGACTTATCTTTCTGAGTTCAAATGTGGCCACTGACACTTACCAGCTGTATAACTTTAGGCAAGATGCTTCACCCTGTTTGCCTCAGTTTCCTTATATAATCTGTCAAATGAGCTGGAGAAGGAAATGGCAAATCACTCCAGTATCTCTGCCAAGAAAACCTCCAAAAGGGACAGAGTCAGCCACAGCTGAAACAACTGAACAACAAATTCTCATGTTGCTTATCTGTTATGATGCCTTGCATCCAGATCCTTTACCTAGCCTAGAGATGGGTATTTAAATCCCTTTATAATCTAGCTCCCATCTACCATCATGGGATTCTTTCACCTTCTTTCCCTTCCTATACTCTCCGTTCCCATCAAACTGGCTTGCTAGTTAGCTATTTCCTATATATGACAGGCTATCTCTTGCCTCCATGCTATTATACAAGGGTTTTATTGCCTCCTCACCTCTGTCTACAAGGCGCTCCAGCTTCATTAAAAGCAAAGCTCAGGCCTCCTACATGAGGTTTTTCCCAATCTCTCTTCCCCAGCGATTAGCATTCTCTCCCTGAATAAATTACTTTGTGTAAATGTATCTGTGTTCATGTTTTAACCAATTCACTAAGCCCAGGAGACTGCAGGCTCCTTGAAGATAGAGCCTTTGGTTCTTGGTGTATATATTCAACCCCAAGCCCAGTGTCTGCCATACAGCACAAGGCACTTAAGTAACGATTGTTGAATTCAGCTCTTAGATAACATGGGATTTCTATTATTCACTGAAAAGCATTACTGGGATGGAAAACACAGAGTCATCTAAATCTACATTTCCCTTGCCTTTCACAATCCTCTATCTTAGGTCTGCTCCTCTGGCATTTACAAAATATGACAAACTTTATGGCCTTTCAAATAAAACAGGTCAATGAGACACATTCAACTGTTCCACTTTATGACCTTATCAACCAGGTTCTCACTCTTTTTTTTAACAAACTCATGTTAATTCCCAACTATTTTCTGTTATTGAATTGACCTTTGGTTTTATAAACATCAGTAAACGAACCATTAAAATGCAATGAAAATTTGTAACTGCAATTCATCACAAGACTTACGGAGCCATTCTGGAGAGCCAAACATTATTAATCACCTTCCAAATCCAAATTTTCCATGACATCTCTGCTGAAAGAAGAGAGACACTCAGCCCAGGATAGGAGATTTGAGATTTGGAGATACTCAAGAAAAAACCCTCTCACAATGATCAGATGTGATTGTCGGAAAGTAAACAAGGCTGACATTATCAGCTTATGATGCCTTTTACAAAGGAACTCAATTTTCTCAGTTTGGGAACATGTGGCTCATATTACATCCAACTCAACAGTGACTCAGAGTTGCCCCAATCAAATGATTAAATGATACGATGGGATTTCATTATTTTTTGGAGCCAAATTCAAACTGACTACACAAATGAAAGGTTCATGTCATCGACTTTGTTTTTTCACAGTATTGGAACGAGAACATCCATATGCATATTATTACCCTTTCCCTAGTCTCACAATCTGTCAACCTCTTCAGCACTAAGAATGCACATTGACATTTCAAACACCCACTGGCCCAATAACATCTAGGGCTTATCAGAGACAGACAAACAGGATAGATAGCTAGATAGATAGATACATACATACATACATACATACAAGCATGCATGCATACATACATGTACAAACATAATGCATACAAAGCATTTATTAAATACCTACTATATATCAGGCCCTGTTCTGTGAACTGGGGGTACAAATATAAAAAATAAGCAAGATAAATCCTGGCCCCCAAGCAGTTTACATTCCTGTATGGAAAGAAAACATAAAGAGGAGCTAAAAAAAAAGAAATATGATTGCTGGCATAGTATGCAAGTGAGCAGGAAGTAGAATAAAGGCTTGATTTTGCCAGATAAGGCAAAGGCTCCTCTTCAGAGACTATAATCCCAGATTTTGAGTGAAATATCAGAAGGAGGGTCAGAATATAGGGATGATTTCTGGAGGAGAGGAGACAGTATGGTCATGATACCCCGAATGAAGCCATTTTTAGTCACCACAACTATACCTTGTAGATTTTGAATTCTAAAACTTTCCTCAACGATTCTAAGGAAGGAAGCACAGTAATGGATATATAGAGTTGGCCTCAGAGGCAAGAAGAACTCAGTTTAAACTCCATCTCTAACATATACTGTCTGTGGGACCTCCAGAGAGTCACAAAACCTCTCTAGGGGTATGGAACTCAGAAAAAAAACAGATCTTTGAGGGTAGTACATTGACTTAGAAAACCACAAACTAACAACATCTACATTGTATTATATCTTTATTTATGTTGTGATATCTCTGCTCTAGGCAACCCTCTAAGATTATAAGATAAAGAGAAGAGGCTTAGTTATATTAGTAATAATAACAAACATGTATATAGCTTTTTAAAGTTTGCAAAGCAATTTATACTTATTTTTCCCATTTTATCCTCACAGTAAGGCAGGTACTGTTATCTTCATTTCATGGGGAAGGAAACAAGCTGAAATAGGTTAAATACCTTGCTTATGTTCAAATGGTTAGAGTATGAGATTGAACTCAAACTCAGATCTCCTTAACCCAAAGGTTAGTAGGTTATCTACTATCCATGCTGCTCAGCTATCAAATCTTGGAGTCCCCTGTATTAATGAAATCATAAATTCACTCTACAGTCCTATAATCACAGCTTCCTGTCTTTCCACAATTCCCCCTTCACTTCCAAAAAATGTATTGGGCCTCACATAACTTCTAGTCCCTTGATTCCTTCACAAATTCCTTGGGCAATTCCCCAATTAACAAATGTTCCAGGGACATGAATAGCCAATTTTCAGATAAAGAAATAAAAACTATCAATAAGTACATGAAAATGTGTTCTAAATTTCTCATAATTAAAGAAATGCAAATCAAAACAACACTGAGGTACCATCTTACACCTAGAAGATTGGCCAATATGACAGGAAAATAATAAATATTGGAGGGGAAGTGGCAAAACTGTGACACTAATGCACTGCTGGTGTAGTTGTGAATGGAGGACAATTTGGAACTATGCCCAAAGGGTGCTAAAAGACTGCCTGCCCTTTGATCCAGCCATAGCACTTCTGGGTTTGTACCCCAAAAAGATAATAAGGAAAAAGACTTATACCAAAATATTTAGAGCCATGCTCTTTGTGGTGGCAAAAAATTAGAAAATGAAGGGGGTGCCCATAGATTGGGGAATGGCTGAACAAATTGTGGTGTATGATGGTGATAGAATATAATTGTGCTATAAGGAATGATGAACTGGAGGATTTCTATGTGAACTGGAAGGACCTCTAGGAATAGATGCAGAATAAAAAGAGCAGAACCAGGAGAACATTGTACAGAGACTGATACACTATGGCACAATTGAATGTAATGGAATTCTTTAATGGTAGTAATGCATTGATCCAGGATAATTCTGAGGGACTTATGAGAAAGAATGTATCCACATTCAGAGAAAGAACTTGTGAAGATTAAATTTAACTCTTCCCTGATTGTGAAAATGAAATTGACTCCCCTGCCCATTTTTAGATTTAATCACCAAAAGTGTCAACACCCTACTTAAAGTTGGGTGGAGAGATCTGCCCATTTTTTAGATTTAATCACCAAAGGTGTAAACACCCCATTCACACTTGAGTGGGTGAGGTCTGTGACCCACGTGTGCAATAGTAAGTGACGAATCAGAATTAAACTGATTGCCCCTGGGCAGTCCTAAAGCAAAGCTTCGACTGTGACTGATAAAAAATTATGAGAAGGCACAGGAAGTGACTTTAAAGTGTCTGTCTTTAAAAGGGAGTTCCAACTTCCTAAGTACAGTTTTTACTTGGAGTTCTACTTGGAGTTGAACTTTCTGTGAGAGGCAGTTCTTCATTCTTTGGAGTGGAGACTGGAGAAGAATCTACTGACTGGACCTGAGACCCTGTTCCTCATGAGGCTGTTCTTAGATCACTTCCTTTGGACTGACACATGGTGAGTGAAAATGCTGACTCCTTTACTGAATTATTATGGAAAAAAACTAGCCTCAGGAGAGACCTACCACTTGAGAAAGACTTCCCCATGTCCTCAGCTTTGCCAAGGCCAGCTAAGGACTAACTCTCCCTGCCTGGATTGAGCCAGGGGCCAAAAGTAAATTACTTAGTGCTTAAGCTAGATATCTTACCCTATCCTCTCTCTGATTTTCTTACTTCACTCTTTTTATATTTTGTAAATAAATTGTAAATAAATCTCTTTGGAATAAATTAAATTCCTGGTGACCCTATTCTTAAATATAATCCAGTCCAACCTTTTTATATAATTAACCCTTTTCTTGCCTTATAAACTGTGGGAACAGAAACAAAGCAGAAAAACATATGACTGATCACATGGCTTGATGGGGATAGGACTGCGGATGTTGACTTTAAATGATCATTCTATTACAAATATTAATAATATGGAAATAGCTTTTGAACAATGATACATGTATAACCCAGTGGAACTGCTCATCAACTCCTAGAGGGGGGAAGAAAGAGGGTAGGTAAAGAATATGTATCATGTAACCATGGAAAAATATTCTAAATAAATAAAAATTAATTAATTTTTAAAATTCCTTGGCCATAAGCTCCATCCTAATTTCACTTATCTCTCCAATTTACATGACACCAAGAGTAACTCATTACAAATCTATTCTCCGTCACCTACCTGACTTTCTATCATGTTCATTCAATGTCCTAAGAACTCCAACTATAAGGCTCCCACAAACTGATAGGCACAGAAAGAAAATACAAATGAAGTCAGAAGGTGGTGGCAAGGAACCAACTTTGCTGACCCCTTGACACTGTTATTAGTGCCTGGTTCTTTCTATGCCTAAGACCTATGTACTTAAAACACAACCCAAAGCACATGTTTTAAATGTATTTTTATTATGCTTCAATAGAGACTTTTCAACAATCACCCAAATAAACTTCCCTTGAAAGTAGGTTACTCCATAACATAGTTGTCTCACTGACTATGAACAAAAAGGAAAGGAGCTAGAGAAAATCATGTAACTGTGCTAAATACGTCCACTACAAATTTATCTCACCCATTTTCCTTTGGAGGCAGTTAGACAGTACAGTTTATAGAGCACTGGCCCTGGAATCAGGAAGATGGAGTACAAAAATCCAGACTCAAGACACTTACTAGCTGTGTAATCCTGGACAAGTCACTTAACACTGTTTACTTCAGTTTCCTCATCTGACAAATGAGGTGGAGGAAGAAATGGCAAATGACTCCAGTATCTTTTCCAAGAAAATCCTAAATCAATGTCTCAAAAGGGAGGACATGACTAATAAAGAAAGAATCTGAAATGAGCCCTCCTTGCATCAAAGCAATCCCTTTTTATTCATCTCTAACTGACTTTCTCTCTCATTCCACACAGAGGCTCTTCCAAATTTTCTCCCTCCACTTTAATCTCCCATACCAACTTTTCTCCCATTGTTAAGAGTGTCCGGTCTCATTTTATACTTTACCAAGAAGCTAGAGGACATTAGCTGTGAGCTCCCTATTTTCTTCATCTCACAATCTTTTGACATTATTCTTTATTCTCTCCTCTCCTCTAATCTCTGATAAAGAGGTGACCATTATCCTTATCAAGTCTAACCCACCTACATGTGTCTTTGCTCCCATTCCTTCCACTCTTCTACAGGAAGTTGTTCTTTCAACGATTCCTTCATTCTCTACTCATTAATCTCTACTTTTCTATTGAGTTCCTCTACACTTTCTACAAACACACCCAAGTCTCCCACATCTATAAAATATTCACTAGGTCCTACCATCTTATCAAGATATCATACAATACCTATGCTCCCTGACTCAGCCAAATTCCTAGGGAAAAAAAACTCTTTGGAGTGGTAGGAGGAGAAAGAAGGGGAATGGAAGGGAATGGGTATTATTAAGCACCTATAATAAATTCTTCTACTTCCTCTCCATTCCTTTATCTTTCAACATATTCCAGTATTGTTTGTGATCTCATTACTCAACTAAAACTCTTCTCATCAAAGTTTCCAGGGATTCCCAAATCTCAATCTTTCTCTACCTCTTTAGGGTCATTCACACTACTGATCACCCTCTCCTAGACGCTCTCTTCTCTCTAGGTTTTCATAACCCAATTCTCTTCTGGTTTTCCTCCTACCTGTTAGGCCATTCTTACTCCTTTTTTGGGTCAAGATCCATAAGTCAAAGTATTCTAAGACTATCACATGCCCTCTCTTCTCTCTCTAGATTTTATCTTTTGGTGACCTAGTCAGCTTCCATAGATTTAGTTATCATCTCTAAACTAATGACTTAAAGATCTATATATATCTAGACTCAGAAACTCTATTAATAAATTCTAGTCCCACATCACTAACTACCTAACCACCATTAGCACTGGATGTCTTATAGGCATGTGTCCCTAACTCAACATGGCCAAAAATGCACTACTTATCTTTCCCTCCCACTATCCTTCTTTTGAAATTGCCTATTTCCATTGAGGGCACATTATCTTTTTAATTACCCATGTTCATAACCTTGATTCAATTCTCAACTTTTCCCTCTCAGTCAACATACCCATTTGGTTGCCAAATGTAGTCTTTTCTATTTCCATGGTATCTCTTATGTATGTCATCATCTTTCCATTCACATACCATAGTTCAGTAGTTCAGCCCTTATCAAATTCCATCTGGACTACCACAATAGACTTCTGATTGGTCTCCCCAATGCAATCTATCCTTCACAAAGCTGCCAGTGATTTTCCTTAAGCATGGATCTTTACCAACTCACTCCCTTGCTTAATAAATACAAGCTGCTCCATATTATCTATGGGAGTATATGTCAACTCCTATCTTTGCCATTTAAAGACTTTATAAAATAGTCTCAAAGTTTCTACCTAACCCTATAACACAGGATTCCACTAAGGCATCCTATGGTTCAGGCAAATTCAACTTCATGCTCTTTATGACATACTATAATCCATTTTCTCCTTCAATGCCTTTGCACTGGCTTCCCTCCATGCCTATACTGAACTCTCTGCTCATCTCCACCTTTTGGAATCTCTAGTTTTCTTCAAAGCTCAAGTTCTGTACAACATTCTACATGAAGACTTTCCTAGTCCCCACAACTGCCTCAGCCTTCCTTCCAAAAGACCTTCTACTGACTCTGTATGCACCAGTAGATATACATATTGTTTTCTCCATCTAGTCTCCACAAGAGTAGTCTATATTATTTTTGTCTCTGTATCTCCTTCGCCTAACACAGTGCCTGGCATATTGTAGGTGCTTTAATGCATGCCCATTATTTGACTGACATGATGCTACTGCTGACCATTATGAGTAGGCAAATTTTGTTGCCTCCTAATATTGACTGTGTAGATACTGCTTAAGTAAATGAATATTCTAAATATGTTATTTAACCCTTTATCCCAATATTACCAATCAACTTCCATTCCCCTACCTGGATGGGCGTCCCTTTTCATTTTCATATCTTGAAATCCTACTCATATGTCAAGGTTAGACTCCAATGTCCGTCCATCCATCCTGGGCAACACCTTCTGCCCAAAGGATTCAGATATTTCCGAACACATCCTTCCTCTATTGCTTGGATACAGACAGAGACTTTTTCTTTTATCTATGTATCTCACTTTACTTTTCACATCATAAGCATTCAATAAATATTTGTTTAATGAATGAACGGCAAACCTTTCCAGGAAGTACCAAGGGTCCTTATGACTACTTCCACATCATACACAAACACCCATATATTTACAACATCTGGATGTCTGGCATCACAAAAAACAACTGGATTATTGACTATATTTTCTCAAATTTCATCTGTGTGCTTTGGCATCATCATGTAAATTCAGCCAAAGTATTTAAAGTCTCTTAAAACCTCCCTGCCACTTGGGTATAAAGTTCAGTAGTTTTCAATTCTGTTATATTAAGTTGAACCCTAAATATGAATACTTTTAAAAACTGTAATGAATATATTGATCAAAAGGAAAAATTTAAGTCATGTGATTCTTTCACAAATGACATCTGTAAAAATCTAAGAAATTAATACAACATTTTTAATTGCATTTTCCCTCTACTATGACTTTTGGCACTCAGTTCCTCTGAAATCCTGGGCACATTTTGTGATATTTTCTTTTTATTGCTATGCTCAGATGGATTATGTATCAGCCATCAACAATCTGTTTATGAAAGAGGGAATACTCAGGGAATTGTCACTAAGATCTTCTCCATATCGGTGCATACTAATGAACATTTGTGGTTCAATAAAACTGCTGGGGTCTGCAAAAGGAAATATTTGATAATATATTTATTTGTTGATTTTTAAGACGTCCTGTATTTACAAAGGATGGTGGAAGGAAGAGGTAATCACATTGTTTATACTACACTCCCTAAATATTAAGAGATAAAACACACAAAACAGGAAAAAGAAAAAATGTGCAACAAACCCATACCATAATAATACGAAATATTATGATCCATTGGAAAAATAAAATGTTAGCAACTCTTCCTGTTTCAGAACATAAAATTCTTTGGGTTTTCTCTTTATTCAGAAATGTACTTTTATTTATGACTGCTTAAACTCCACGTCACTGCATTTCCTTATATGCCTTTCCTCGTCTCACAATTTGTCCATAGGAAAATTTACAAGGCCAGCTTATGATATGGAAACTGCAATAAAGATTTGTTCTATTTCAGCTCTGACTCTTATAAGTGGGAGGAATTTTAAATCAAAAAGGCAGCCCTTGGAATAACTACATTAAATGCTCTGGTCCATATGATTTCTGCTCCATGGACACCTTTCTGCCTTCAATCAAGTTGTGTCCCTTCTTAATTTGGTCCAGATCTTGGCCTCAGACACTTCTCAGCTGTGTGACCCTGGGCAAGTCACTTCACCCCCATTGCCTAATCCTGACCACTCTTCTGCCTTGGAACCAATACACAGTATTGATTCCAAGACGGAAGGTAAGGGTTTTAAAAAAAAATTGGTCCAGATCAAAGCACGCCCTTAACAAACATCAAAGCTTTGTATTTAAGGCTATGTAGTTTGTTATGGATAGGTAATGAACAAATTTAAACCCAAGATATTCCATATTCTGTCCCATGATCCTGATCCCAAACTAAGCAGCTTGTGCCTGACCTGGCTAGAGAAATCTATAACACTGATTACCTAACATAGTTGATTGCATTCAAGTGGGTCCTAAGTAAATTAGTAAACATTCCCCAAAGAGGTATAATACTCTATTCTGTTCTTTGCTTTGCTTAAACTCTTTACTTTTATAAAACAGATATGAATGTATTTCTCTTTTTTATTCCAGATGGAGAATTAATATAGTTTCATGAAGACATCCCACCCATATATTTAAAGACAAGTCATTGTGCTATATAGAATTCAACTGTTTTTAAATACCAGCTGCACTAATATTTACCCAGTATCCTGGATAACTGAACTAAGTGTGCCCTTAAGCTTATCTCTCATACCTGTCCTGTTCTCTGATCTGCTTCTACCCAGAGAGTTAGTCCCTGGTTCAGAATAGCTCATCCCAAGAAAAAGGAGTCTATAAGCCTTTGTTAACGCATTAACCAATAGCTTGTTTTCCAATGTACTTTGATGAATCTATTGTTTCAGCGATATAAATATATCCCTTCTGATGTTCCAAGATTTGAATACACCCATGTCTGTCCTTCTGAGACTCTTGTCCATGTTTGCTAGTGAATCTTTCTAAGAGCCTCCATTCACAGTGCTGGGCAGAGAGAGGGAGGTCTTCCTCTAATTTTATTTTGACATAATATGGATTCCAACAGAATACCAAGATTATTAATACATCAGTTAGCCTTTCCTTCTGCCAAATGACTACCTCACCTTCTTCTCTCATCATACATTTCTCTCATGATAGCTTTATCCACCTTCTCTGAATCAATTCCTTATTAGTACTGTAATCAAGTACATTCTATTCATGTCAACTTCATCCTCTTCCATCATCATTTAGGTTTTGGTGATTCTCAGCTTCAGTGCTTTGGAGATAAAGGTACTCCATGACTCACACCCATATGGCATTAACAGAATATTACTGGCTTTAAAATGATAGGCCTTTGCTTTGATAAGAGTTTTCTTTTATGACGCTCCACAATTTCTGAAAGTCCACCCAGGCTGTTCTCCTATATTCAGTTCTAGGTGCTGCTTTTCTTTCCAATTGGCAGTATCTCTCCATGATAGATCCTGATGGACCATCTCTATGGACTGTCCATCTATCTACATAACATGTTCATCTAATGCATTACCAGATAAACAATCCCAGAGTAATTTTGCCTCCATTCTTACCTGTTCTTTACTTTGCACTTGAAATTTTCCCTTGAGTAAACCTCTGGCTTGTTGTGTTCCTGGGATGTAACCCTAG
This sequence comes from Monodelphis domestica, assembly GCF_027887165.1. Taxonomy (NCBI): domain Eukaryota; kingdom Metazoa; phylum Chordata; class Mammalia; order Didelphimorphia; family Didelphidae; genus Monodelphis; species Monodelphis domestica. The sequence continues at coordinate 11,308,260 of NC_077235.1, read as the reverse complement.
TGAGTTCCTAGGTTGTTGTCCTGTTGGACTAGGAGTTCTGATTTCTTCTACTGCTTGATGTTCCATGTTTCTCATTCCTACACATTAGGCCACATTTTCTACAACCCATTCTAAGCCAGCTACTTTGGGCCCTTTCAATACAACATATTCTTGCCCTTTTATATACTTGTTTGTTTGATCCTGAAGACAAATATTAGGGCTGTATTTAAATATATGTGATGTGATATGATGTCATTAAGTCTGAGGTACCCTTTGGGGAGATACATGAGCCTCAATACTCTTTATTTTCATGCTTATTGAAATATTAAATTGTCTTTTACCAATAACTTCTCAGTTGCCAGGTAGAGGGTTTCATGAATGAAGTTATTCATTAACCATAAATTGAAACCACTTCTCATTAGTAGTTGCTTTTCTTAAAATTTCTTCTGGAAAAAAATAATAGCTAACTTATAAAGCCATTTTAGATTTATACAAATTGCTTTTTTATATATAGTAGATCATTTAATCCTCACAATGATACTGTGAGGTAAACAGTACAGATATTTTTTAACCTCTCTGCTTTATAGGAGTCCAAGGCCCAAAGGAGCAAAGTGGGTGGTCATTCATGGTCACATATCTATTAAATTTCAGAGGCAACGTTAGGATAGAGATTCTTCAGTACTCTTCCCATCACACTTCGCTGCCTCACATTACTAAAAAGTAAATGTAACCAATCTATTTTCAGAAATGCAATCTTCTTGCCTTTTAGAGTTAATCATTAACTCCTTTGTTTTAACTAGAATATCCTTTCTCTTTTTCCTTTTTTCCCTCAAAGTAATTCAACAAGCATTTATTCAGAGCCTTCTGTTTCTGCAAGTGTGTACAGATCCCTGAGCCCTGTGCCAGGTGTGAGAAATGAAACACAGTCTAGATAAGACATGGTTCCCACCCTGTAGGAAGACACCATCTAGGCAGGAAACGGGGCATGAACAGAGAGATCTCTAATACATGAAAGTATATAATAACTGCACTGAAGATATGTTCAAATGTGCTTTCTGAGTTCTGGGAGGAAAGTGCCTGATAAAATCAGTAACTGCCTGGGTTGTTACTGATAAGAGGGATCAAAGAGGGTTTATGGAGGACATCATATTTAGGTTCGGTTTTAAAGGATGGAGGGTGGAGAAATTCAATAGATAAAAGAGGAGGGAAGAAGTTCCAAACCTAGGGAATAAATTGAGCCAAAATATCGAAACAGGAATGAAGGCAGTGTGTGGCATCAGAGAATAGACCATTTTGTCAGGTATGGAGAGGACTTTGGATAGAGCACAATAAAATTGTTTTAAGCTATGGTGATGAAGTCCTTGGTATAAGTCAGTGTCAGTAAGAAAATTCCCACTACCAATACAGACACCTACTGCTCTTCAACTTGTTTCAGGCCTTCCACAATTTCTCCTGATATCACGAGAACAAAAGTAAAGCACTTAGGCTATCCACCTAGCATCCACTGCCCTCTTACTGTGACTGTGGGCAACTCATTTAACCTCTGCTTACCTCAGTTTCCTTATCTCTCAAATAAAGATAATAATATACCTATCTCCCAGGTTTGTTATGAGGATCAAATGAGATAATAATTGTAAAGCACTTAGCACAGTGCTCAGCACATAGAAAATACTACATAAATGTTAACCATTATCATCACACATTTCCTTGATGGAACCCCTTAGTTTTACTCTTCTTTTCAGCTACACAGCAGTCATACATCATAACCTGATTACACTCACACTGTGCCTCCCCATTGCTCTTTCCATGATAAACATGTTGAATTCTTCAGAGATTGTTTGGCTCTGTGTTTTATAGATATAAAGTGATACTAGCAGAATCAAAATTATTAAAAATATGATCCTTTACTTCCAAGAGAAGATCTAGGAGAGCCTTTAAAGAATCTTAGCAATTTCTCAAACATCATGTAATTTGTCCTTGTCCTCCCCTGATCAAATTTTGGCACAGTTCGGTATCTGTCTGTACCACCTGTCCCAGATATAAATACTGAAAGACAGGCTCTATAGGGTATCCAATCAAATGTAGGTCAACATTTTGGCAATTGATATTCTTCATTTACTTACTCTATCCTAAATAGATTGTCAGGTCAGTCTTTTGAGTGGTTCTAGATCTATTCTACAAGGCTCTATAATGTTCTGGTGCTCAGTACAACCAGTGCAATGATATCCGCACACAGAAATATATAGAGGACTTCACCATCCACAGAGAATCCCTTCTCAAACTGGACTTGGTTTCTAATAATACATAACAAAGGAGTCATTTCCCCATTTTATGACTTACTTGACTTGTTATCATGGGCCTTTGAACACTGTTATTTCTCTTATATCTTTCCAGGAATCTTCAATGATTTTGACATATGGATGAAAGAAGTATTATCAAAAGTGTCTTTAAAGTAGCATATTACTCTACTAAAGCACATGCTTTTTAATAATCAATAAACTAGCAAAATTAGTATTATAAGATACTGCATCATTCAGTCAATTGTAAAAGGGTAACCATGTGGTTCATAGATGAATATTGCTTGCCATAGTTTTCTTGTTCTCTCTTAATACCTTCAGCAAAGATGCCATCATTTCACATACAAATGAGTCTCATAAACATTTCATAAAGATGTGAGAGGAGTCTGGTATATAGCTCAGTAGTATTTAATATTCTCTTAGTCACTTTTTCAGTATTAATAAAGCCTGAGATCTTTTCCATCTTTTAGCATCTTCCCTCCCTTCAGATACTTTGTGATCTGATTTCTCCAAATATTCACAATGTATTGTCTCCACCACAAATCTCTTTCTATACATTTGGACTAATTCATATACTTTCCTCCCTAATTGTTCACTTTATTGGTATTTCATTCCATAAACACATAAATATTGTAATAACTGAGTCCAAGTGTGTTGGCCTCATTGCCCTTGATTGTAAACAGTTTATTATAAAAATATTTGTGGAACTTTTCCATTTATCTTTTCCATTGTTGTCCTCTGTCCATGCCCTTGGAATGACTTAGGAGGGAGCATGGGATTGTAGAAAGAACAAAGTCTCTGAATTTAGGGGAAGAGAATTCAATTCTCACTTCTAATGGTTACAATTATATGACCATGGACCAGTCACAATCTCCCCAGCTTCTGATTTCTCATATGTAAAATGAGGTGGCTGAATTAAATGGTCTCAAAGATTCTCTATGCTTTATAAGATGATATTGTTCAAAATCATCCACCCTCATCTTTTTAACATTTTACAAAGAATTTCTGTTTTAAAATGTCATTTCCTCTGGCTGCCATCTTTTTCTGGTTGGCAAACAATTAGAGCATTTACTAAGGTACTTTTTAAGATCTTTTGTTTTTATTATTGCAATAGATATGTGGCAGTTAATATGAACTAACCTTGAGATTTCCCCGATCTAAGGAATTCCTAGGAGAGGGAGATCCTTCTAACAATGTACTCATCACTTTCTCTGAAACTTACTATAGTAATAGTTGTATTGAGTTCTGAAAGATTAAATGATTTGTCCTTGCTCACATGACCTATACAAGTCAGGCTTCAAGGCCAGTGCTCCATCCACTATGGCTTCCTCAAATGATTTCTATCAGTTAGACTATATAAAATTATTATAATCAATGTTGACATCATTTCTGTTGTGTAATACCCATTTTTTTAATTCTCAATTGCTTGTTTAAATAGTTGATTGAGTTATTTCAATTGTATCTCATATATTTTTCTCATTATTATTCTTTCTTCTGACTTTTTGCTAATTTTCATCTTTGCTCTGACAAGTCAATGATTTGACTATACAGAGACAGATGATTCAAGGATGACTCCCACATGAATAGCAAGTCTTTTTCCTGTCTGTTAAAATATAATCAATATCATTTTAGTGATGTTATTTGTTTTTTATAGAGGCTACCAATTATCTTCTAAAAACATCTGTGATAGATGTGTGACTTTTCTGCAATCTATAAGTTACTGGCCTCTCTCATTTCTTCTTCCTGAACCATGTTCTCTGTTCTATTTTGAATCATCCCAACCTATTCCCACTTTTGCAATGAAGTTACCCAAATGTCAAAGGGTACTTAGCATAACTGCTCCAATATGAGATGGTCAAAAGGCAGAGTCAAGATGGATGAGTATCAGTAAGTAGAATAGCCTAGCTTCCCCAACAAACCTCTAATAGAAAGATCTTAAAAACATACCAGTCTGAATTCTTATTAGGAAATCCAAGAAAAAAAGATATAATGAATCATTTTTCTAGCTCAGGACAGCTAAGGGAGACAGCAAGGTCTGGGCTCAGTAGAGATAAGGTCTGGCTAGGACTTTATCATGTGTACCAACACCCTAGTGACTGAAAAAGAATTAACCCTGGGCACCAAGGCAGGGAAGTGCCTAGGCAAGAAGAGAGCTCAGATGAACAAGCACAGGATGCAGGAATGAGTGCCATCTGGAAGTTAGTTTTCCCAATAGCCACTTGTTAGAAGGAGAAGGGGAGGAACATGCAAATGAGAGTGGGGAAGAGGAATAGTCATTAGTGGGTCTTAGCTGTGAAGTAAGGAAGTAATAAGTTTGGAGATAGACAAATATTCCATTAAATAATGTTGCTTGTTATCTTTGGGTGTTGGATAAAACAAATTATGTCAGCTCCTTGTTTTAAGCTTTCCAGGGGTTACAAATGAATCCTCCTTCCATTTAGTTTCAACTTCCTTCTTTGTTGTTTTATCCTTCTTCTTCTAATTTAATTTATAGTCATGATGTCAAGATTATTTATGATTCAATTCCTCTAGCAATGTGTCCACTCTTTAGTCAGTGAACAAAGATCTCATATTTTGAGCACTGATATCCAAGTAAAAGTTTATAGATGATCTAAAAATTGATTCTTAGAACTCTCTGCCCTTTTTCTGCCACTGTCCCTCCAGAAGAGGAAGAGGTTCTCAAACAAATGAGGTTCAAGTTATATTTCTCATGGCAATCCATAAAAAAGAAGATTTTTACATTGGATCTCTTCTCTGCTGGCAGGGGTCACATTCCTAGAAGTTGTCTCAATTGACTTTTTAGAAGGTGTGTCTGAAGTGTTTTAAGGAAGCCCATCGTTCCAAGCCAATTTAAAATCAACCTTCAATTCCATCAGACATGACTGCTTGACTGAAGACTTATGCATCTCTAATAAAGAACTAGTAGACATGCTCTAGTTTCAGTCGAGCTTGGCTCACAAATGAAGTTTCTTACATTTTGATAATTTGATATCTTGCCTCTGTTATCTACCTATTATATTCCGTGGTTACAGCAATTGGACTGGGGGAATATTAATTGATCATGGGTGTGCTGATCAACTCTACCTCTTCCAACTAAATTAATATTTTACATCATATATTTTGAGTATATAGTACATGTGTATGTATAGGTACATATGAAAATATATTTGTCTATATATATACACACACATAGATATGATTATTATTCCCCTCTAATACAGTGAAAAATTCTTGAGGATGGAGACTTTTTCTTTCTATCTTCAGAGCCTATGCATGGTGCTGTAAGTGGGCACTTAAAATGCTTGTTGAATGAATGAATAAAACATTTCTATGCATAAGGAAAGTTCTTTAGGTAGCAATGTGAATAAAGGCCTACTCACTCACTGTGATATCTGGATTTTTGAAGGTTTTACCAGCAGTTTAAAATTTGGCAGGTTCTATCATGCAGCAAAGGTTTTAATTAAGGTCCCAGCAATGGACCATGTCTAATTTCTGAGCATCAGACTGGCTAAAATCCAGAGAGGCTCATCACTACTAGGTTGGCCACAAGAATTCATGAAATGAAGAAAAATACAAATTGGCCCTTTGTCCTTTATGGCCTTTATGGCCTCCATCTATTTCTGCATTGATAGAGGGAGAGTGAAAGAAAAAAAACCTTAAAGGCAGGAAGAATCACCTGGTTTCAGAGCTCTGTATAAATATTAACTTAATTGTAATACTCTAAATATGAGATCATTATCTAGTGACTAATGAGTGTGCATCAGTATTAACACTCCCACTATAAAAATAAAATAATAATAAAAGTAAGTTGCAGAAAAATGAAAGGATGGTTCACAGATTCTCCTTGGAGAGGCAAATAGAAGAATAGGCTTTATTGTGCAACTAAAGGCAATGAGAAACATCATTTCATGGAACATTTGGACATCTTATATTACAATACTCATGAAAAGCATTTGCAAAAGACCACTATAAAGATAACGGCAGCTTATGGCCCAACAGCTGCTGTAGAGGATTCAGAGGTTAAAAAAATACAAAGTCAACTTCCGGTCAAGATGGCAGCTTAGAGAAAGCTAAAGTTCAGATCTCCGGAAACCCATCCCAACCGATCTCAAACTATAAGCTCCTAAGGCGCCGAAATTCAAAACGATCAACAGCATAGACCCTGGGAATCCTCCTCCTGGACCTGGACCTGGATCAAAAGGTATGGCCCCCCTCAAAAGCCAGAACCCGAGATCACTCGGACCTAAGGGGTAGGAGTGCAGAGTCCAAGGCTCCGGGAAGCCGCAGCCCCGCCCCCCTCAATGAGCAGGATCCTGAAACAACAGCAACCCTCAGGGCGTGCAAGACAGCCTCACCAGCTGGATCCTGCTATCCAAGTCTCAGTGAAAGTCACTGCCCTCGGAGCTCCAGGAAGCCTGGGCCCCATCCCCAAAAGAAAGCAGGGTCCTTTGAAACAACAGCAACCCTGAGGGCCCACAAAACAGCCTCACGGCCAGCTATTCTGAAGGCAACTTCAGGAAAGCAACCAGACCCAGTCCAGTCGAGGGGGCACCTTAGCAGCAGGGAAACAGAGAGAGCCGGAGGAGAGTGTGGCCCCCTGGCCCAACCCTTCCATTCCAGTTCCAGGGAAAGTCATTGCCTTAAGGCATACTCAGTTTAACCCAGGGAAAGCTCATAGAATGGACAATCTGCCCAGGACTAAAGCCTCTGAACACCAGACAGAGATAAGAAAAGCTAATCCTCCACATTCAGAGATGGCAAACTCCACAGAAGCCCCCAAATCCCAAGAAAAATAAGAAGAAAGGGGCGACTTTGGACACATTCTACGGAGCCAAAATACAAAATACAGAGGAGATAGAAGACGATACACAAGAAAATGCCCCGAAACCTTCCAAAGGAAATGGAAACTCTCCACAAACCCATGAAGAGTTTGAATCAGAAATGACCAAAAAGATGGAAGCCTTCTGGGAGGAAAAGTGGGAAATAATGCAAAAGAAATTCACGCATCTACAAAACCGGTGTGACCAAACTGAAAAGGAAAACCAGACTTTAAAGGCCAGAATCAGGCAACTGGAAGACAACGATCTTATAAAAGAATTAATAAAGCAAAGCCAAAATACCAAGAAATTAGAAGAGAACATAAAATATCTCACCAACAAGGTGACAGATCTGGAAAATAGAGGGAGAAGAGATAATTTAAGAATAATTGGACTTCCAAAAAGCCAGTAATAAACACCAAACTCGACATTGTGATACAAGATATAATCAAAGAAAATTGCCCAGAGATTCTAGAACAAGGGGGTAATACAGCCACTGACAGAGCTCACAGAACACCTTCTACACTAAACCCCCAAAAGACAACTCCCAGGAATGTAATTGCCAAATTCCAAAGCTATCAAACAAAAGAAAAAATCCTACAGGGAGCCAGAAAAAGACAATTTAGATATAAAGGAATGCCAATCAGGGTCACACAAGACCTTGCAAGTTCTACTCTGAATGATCGTAAGGCATAGAACATGATCTTCAGAAAGGCAAGAGAGCTGGGTCTTCAACCAGCTGGGTCAGCTACCCAGCAAAACTGACTATATACTTCCAAGGGAAAATATGAGCATTCAACAAAATAGAAGATTTCTAACTTGTTGCAAAGAAAAGACCAGAGCTCTGTGGAAAGTTTGATACCGAAAAACAAAGAGCAAGGAATACCTGAAAAGGTAAATATTAAGGAAAGGGGAAAGGAGAAAAATGTTATCTTCTTCCTTTATTCAAACTCTCTTCTATAAGGACTACATTTCTATCAATCTATGTATACTAACATGTGGGGAAAATGTAATGTATAAATAGGGGGTAAAGAAAGACCAAATAGAATAATCTTTCTCACACAAAGATTCACATGGGAAGGGGAGGGGAAGAAAACTCCTATAAGAAGGAGAGGAAGAGAGTGTTTTTTACTTAAACCTTAATCTCAGGGAAATCAACTCTGAGAGGGAAAAACATCCAGATCCATTGGGATCTTGAATTATATCTTACCCAACAAGGGTAGGGAGAAGGGAAAACCAAGGGGGGGAGGGGGAGAGGGAAAACAAAAAGGGAGGGAAAGAGAGGGGGGGAGAGAGAACAAAAAGGGAGGGACTAAAAAGGGAAACATCAAGGGAGGGGACAAGGGGGACTGATTCAAAGTAAATCACTGGACTAAAAGGTAGAGCTAAAGAAGAAAAGGTTAGAATTAGGGAAGGATATCAAAATGCCAGGGAGTCCACAAATGACAATCATAACGTTGAACGTGAATGGGATGAACTCACCCATAAAACGTAGACAAATAGCAGAATGGATTAGAATCCAAAACCCTACCATATGCTGTCTTCAAGAAACACACATGAGGCGGGTTGACACCCACAAGGTCAGAATTAGAGGATGGAGTAAGACCTTCTGGGCCTCAAGTAACAGAAAGAAGGCAGGAGTGGTAATCATGATATCTGATAAAGCCAAAGCAAAAATAGACCTGATCAAAAGGGATAGGGAAGGTAATTATATTTTGTTAAAAGGGACTTTAAACAATGAGGAAATAACATTAATCAACATGTATGCACCAAATAATATAGCACCCAAATTTCTAATGGAGAAACTAGGAGAACTGAAGGAAGAAATAGACAGTAAAACCATATTAGTGGGAGACTTAAACCAACCATTATCAAATTTAGATAAATCAAATAAAAAAATAAACAAGAAAGAGGTAAAAGAAGTGAATGAAATCTTAGAAAAAATTAGAATTAATAGACATATGGAGAAAAATAAATAGGGATAAAAAGGAATACACATTCTTCTCAGCACCACATGGCACATTCACAAAAATTGACCATACATTAGGTCACAAAAACATAGCACACAAATGCAGAAAAGCAGGAATAATGAATGCAGCCTTCTCAGATCACAAGGCAATAAAAATAATGTTCAGTAATGGTACATGGAAAACCAAATCTAAAACCAATTGGAAATTAAACAATATGATACTCCAAAATCGTTTAGTTAAAGAAGAAATCATAGAAACAATTAATAATTTCATCGAGGAAAATGACAATGGCGAGACATCCTTTCAAACCTTTTGGGATGCAGCCAAAGCGGTAATCAGAGGTAAATTCATATCCCTGAATGCTTATATTAACAAACTAGGGAGAGTAGAGATCAATCAATTGGAAATGCAAATGAAAAAACTCAAAAGCGATCAAATTAAAACCCCCAACCTCCTAAAAATTAAGGGAGAAATTAATAAAATTGAAAGTGATAGAACTATTGATTTAATAAATAAGACTAGAAGCTGGTACTTTGAAAAAACAAACAAAATAGACAAAGTACTGGTCAATCTAATTAAAAAAAGGAAGGAAGAAAAGCAAATTAACAGCATTAAAGATGAAAAGGGGGACATCACCTCCGATGAAGAGGAAATTAAGGCAATCATTAGAAATTACTTTGCTCAATTATATGACAATAAATACACCAATTTAGGGGATATGGATGAATATATACAAAAATACAAACTGCCTAGACTAACAGAAGAGGAAATAGAATTCTTAAATAATCCCATATCAGAAAATGAAATCCAACAAGCCATCAAAGAACTTCCTAAGAAAAAATCCCCAGGGCCTGATGGATTCACCAGTGAATTCTATCAAACATTCAGAGAACAGTTAATCCCAATACTATACAAACTATTTGACATAATAAGCAAAGAGGGAGTTCTACCAAACTCCTTTTACGACACAAACATGGATTCCAAAACCAGGCAGGTCAAAAACAGAGAAAGAAAACTATAGACGAATCTCCCTAATGAATATAGATGCAAAAATCTTAAATAGGATACTAGCAAAAAGACTCCAGCAAGGGACCAGAAGGATCATTCACCATGATCAAGTAGGATTTATACCAGGGATGCAGGGCTGGTTCAATATTAGGAAAACCATCCACATAATTGATCACATCAACAAGCAAACCAGCAAGAACCACATGATTATCTCAATAGACGCAGAAAAGGCATTTGATAAAATACAACACCCATTCCTATTAAAAACACTAGAAAGCATAGGAATAGAAGGATCATTCCTAAAAATAATAAACAGTATATATCTAAAACCATCAGCTAATATCATCTGCAATGGGGATAAACTAGACGCCTTCCCAATAAGATCAGGAGTGAAACAAGGATGCCCATTATCACCTCTACTATTTGACATTGTACTAGAAACACTAGCAGTAGCAATTAGAGAAGAAAAAGAAATTGAAGGCATCAAAATAGGCAAGGAGGAGACCAAGTTATCACTCTTTGCAGATGACATGATGGTCTACTCAAAGAATCCTAGAGATCCAACCAAAAAGCTAATTGAAATAATCAACAACTTTAGCAAAGTTGCAGGATACAAAATAAACCCACATAAATCATCAGCTTTTCTATATATCTCCAACACAGCTCAGCAGCAAGAACTAGAAAGAGAAATCCCATTCAAAATCACCTTAGACAAAATAAAATACCTAGGAATCTACCTCCCAAGACAAACACAGGAACTATATGAACACAACTACAAAACACTCTCCACACAACTAAAACTAGACTTGAGCAATTGGAAAAACATTAACTGCTCATCGATAGGACGAGCCAATATAATAAAAATGACCATCCTACCCAAATTTATTTATCTATTTAGTGCCATACCCATTGAACTACCAAAATACTTCTTCACTGATTTAGAAAAAACCATAACAAAGTTCATTTGGAAGAACAAAAGATCAAGGATATCCAGGGAAATAATGAAAAAAAAAAACACATATGATGGGGGCCTTGCAGTCCCTGACTTTAAACTATATTACAAAGCAGCAGTCATCAAAACAATTTGGTACTGGCTAAGAAACAGAAAGGAAGATCAGTGGAATAGACTGGGGGAAAAGCGACCTCAGCAAGACAGTATACGATAAACCCAAAGATCCCAGCTTTTGGGACAAAAATCCACTATTCGATAAAAACTGTTGGAAAAATTGGAAGACAGTGTGGGAGAGACTAGGAATAGATCAACACCTCACACCCTACACCAAGATAAATTCAAAATGGGTGAGTGACTTAAACATAAAGAAGGAAACCATAAGTAAATTGGGTAAACACAGAATAGTATACATGTCAGACCTTTGGGAGGGGAAAGACTTTAAAACCAAGCAAGACATAGAAAGAATCACAAAATGTAAAATAAATAATTTTGACTACATCAAATTAAAAAGCTTTTGCACAAACAAAACCAATGTAACTAAAATCAGAAGGGAAATAACAAACTGGGAAAAAATCTTCATAGAAACCTCTGACAAAGGTTTAATTACTCAAATTTATAAAGAGCTAAATCAACTGTACAAAAAATCAAGCCATTCTCCAATTGATAAATGGGCAAGGGACATGGATAGGCAGTTCTCAGATAAAGAAATCAAAACTATTAATAAGCACATGAAGAAGTGTTCTAAATCTCTTATAATCAGAGAGATGCAAATAAAAACAACTCTGAGGTATCACCTCACACCTAGCAGATTGGCTAACATAACAGCAAAGGAAAGTAATGAATGCTGGAGGGGATGTGGCAAAGTAGGGACATTAATTCATTGCTGGTGGAGTTGTGAACTGATCCAACCATTCTGGAGGGCAATTTGGAACAATGCCCAAAGGGCGACAAAAGAATATCTACCCTTTGATCCAGCCATAGCACTGCTGGGTCTGTACCCCAAAGAGATAATGGACAAAAAGACTTGTACAAAAATATTCATGGCTGCGCTCTTTGTGGTGCCCAAAAACTGGAAAACGAGGGGATGCCCATCAATTGGGGAATGGCTGAGCAAATTGTGGTATATGTTGGTGATGGAATACTATGGTGCAAAAAGGAATAATAAAGTGGAGGAATTCCATGGAGACTGGAACGACCTCCAGGAAGTGATGCAGAGCGAGAGGAGCAGAACCAGGAGAACATCGTACACAGAGACTAATACACTGTGGTATAATCGAACGTAATGCACTTCTCCATTAGTGGCAGTGTAATGTCCCTGAACAATTTGCAGGGATCTAGGAGAAAAAAACACCATTCATAAGCAAAGGATAAACTATGGGAGTAGAAACACCGAGGAAAAGCAACTGCCTCAATACAGCGGTTGAGGGGACATGAAAGAGGAGAGACTCTAAATGAACACTCTAATGCAAATATTATCAACATAGCAATGGGTTCAAATCAAGAAAACATGTAATGCCCAGTGGATTTACGCATCAGCTATGGGGGGTGGGGGGGAGGAAAAGAAAATGATCTATGTCTTTAATGAATAATGCTTGGAAATGATCAAATAAAATATTTAAAAAAATTCGAAGTCAATAAGACCCTTCAAATGATATATAAATATATATCCATATATGTATACATATGCATAGATACATAGATACAAGTATATCTATGTATACATATATATATATATATATATATATATATATATATAGCAGCCTCAATGCAAAGGGGAATAGTAAGTAGGACTACATATATACATATGTGTGTCTTCTGTAAACACATACATACATATAGTAAAACATAACGAATAAGAAAATAGATGCCAACAAGTCTTATTGACTATACAGAAGCCTTATGTCTTTCCATCATGAATATTTTCTTCCCAAAGGCAGCCAAAATATGTTAGACATAGTGGGAGCCAAGTAACAGCACCAAAGATGAAACTGAGAGTATTTTAACAGATAAGAAATTAATTATGCAGGAGGCATTTCTGTAAATAGTCAGACCACCAACTTTCCAAGCAAAATTCAAAGTCAATGCCATTTTACAAAGGAATAAAAATAAGAAGTCCTGGGCTACAATTGAGGCAACTTTAACCTGACCCCTTTAAACAAACTTTAGTATTAAAAATGAGAAACGAATAAAAGATTACATACCAACATATACTATCACCATTTATTAAGGAAATGGAAGCAATGTAAATTATTTGCCCTAATGAGGTGGCCAAAAGAACTTAGAAACTAGATTCAAGTCTCTCTCTAATTCAAACTCCACTCAGACATCCAAGTGACTTTTCTATAGTGTAAATCAGAACAGGTCACCTCCCCGACTTCGTAAACTTCAGAAAGCTCTAAATATGTTGTCTATTATTATTGTTATTATTATTATTATGTGGACTTAGTTATGTCTCACATTACTCCCCAGGATTTTGTCAGCCACCTTGCTACTAAAGGCATATCCTGTGTACTACTCTGCTCCACCTCAAACTTTCACTTTAGCTTTCCAATTCAGGACCATAAAAAAATAATACTGCCATTGTAACTGAAAAGTCTATACAAATCTGCCCTTCAATGGCTGTACTCAAATGAGGTAACTTTCCAAACTAAAACTCTTCTCATGGCCACCATTCTCCTCTATGTATTGCCTCTTCCTATGTAAAATTTAAGTTCCTTGAAGGCAGAAGTCATCTTCATTTTTGTATTTCCATCCACAATGCTTAGCACAATGTTTAGCATATAATGAATATAATATTTTTCATTCATTTCATTCATATCTTTATGAAGGAGGTTGTTGGAGGTTAATGATTAGAATAGTGATGGGAAAATTATTTTACAGAAATCTTGAGTCTAATTGCACAGAGAACACTGAAGAATGAGAATGAAAGAACAGCAAAGAAATACAAAAGTGGACTATAAATATTTTTTTGTAAAATCTTTTTTCTCCATCCATGGAAGAAGAGCTCCCACATTTGGATTCAAGCAACCGAGTCCTGAATGTGATACATGGAGAAGTAGAAGTGTTATTAAAGAAAATAAAAATAGTCAAAGAAGCTAGAATAAACCAAGTGTACCTAAAAGAGATCCATGGTAAAGGTGATGCATGGTTCAGATCAATACACAAGGTATATAAAAAAGGGAAAACAGCAAAGGCTTAGAAAAAAGTCTAGAATATATCATTAAGTAAAAGAGGTGACCAACAAATATAAATATATGCTTACCCTTCTGCCTATTTTCATATATATATGATATATATAAGATTCCTATATATAATATAAGATACTGCTATCTATGTTTATTGTTGGCTGGATGAAAAAACACACTTGATGGGGTAAAGTAAAATGCCACCTTCATGGCCCTCCTCCAACAGAGTGCCTCCCATAAAAATGGAAGAATCATGTGAGATCCCTCGAACACTAAAACAGCATGAGTAACTTCAACCCTTTGAAGAGAAAGCTAGGAGATAATAAGGCATATTCACACCAAAAGTCTTTACAACTTTCATAGAGCATGTCAGAGAGACCCTAAGAAAGGTGATATTCTCCAGATATTTCTTTTTGAAAACAATCATGTGCCAATTGCTTTGAAATCTTTCTCTCTTGCTTTTCTTCCACTCAATCCACCAAAAACACACAGGGATATGAGACTTGACAGAAGTACTTCCCTTACCAGTTATCTCCACTTTGCGTCTCCCCTTACCTCTAGGCCTCCCAGACCACATCTGTCCTGCCAGCATATCCTAAAATTCTCTCTTGACTTACCTTTTGCCCTATGGTTTGTCCTCCAGACAACCAGGAAGTGCCATGTGATCTACTAATGTACTTCAGTGAATGAAAGAACGAAAAGACATTTGTTAAGTATTTACTATGTGCCAAGCTCTATGCTAGGGATATAAATCCTCCTGAAGATATAAACATAAAAGTAAAAATAATCTCTGTCCATAAGGACATTAAGTTCTAATAGAGGGAACAATATAAACTGGAGAATATTGGCTGAAGAAGAACTATGGGCCAGAAAATTATAAGAAGAATAAGGTGGGCCATAATAGGAAAAGCCCTATAGGACCAATGGCAGAGAAGACTTGATAATGGCTCAGGGTTCCACAAGTGGACAATGGGTATAGCAAAGTGATTGGTAAGGGGACTGTGGACAAAGAGAAGGGAAAGAAGGTGAATAATGGCTAAAGATTTCCTAAAATAGTGTTCTGGAAAAGCCAGTTTACCTAAAGAGAAAGAATGAATCCAGTAGAGAAGCTATTTCATGTATGGTCTCTGGAGTGAGTTGCAAAGAGGATGAAGGGGAGGTGGCAAGAGAGGAATGAAAGATGTACCATCCAGGCATTATCATCTGCCTCTGCCAACATGTCTTAGGAATTTCATGACTTTTTATCTTCCTTGCTGCTGAAATCTTATATAAGTTCTCTACAGTGTGGCAAGAACTGCCTCATTTTTGAAAAATGGTATCCCCACCTAGGTAGCACTGTGGATAGAAAGCTGGGCTCAGAGTTGGGAAGAATTATCTTTCTGAGTTCAAATATAACCTCAGACACTAGCTGTGTCACCCTAAGCAAATAGTTGGACATAATTGAAATGACTGAACAACAACAAATAGTAAAAATTAGTCAATTATGTTACAAATATATTTTTTCTCTATGACAACATGTATGGGAATGCTTAAAACATAGATTTTTTCAGCAGTTCAAAACTATTATGCTCACACACATAATTTTTTGTTCATTCAGTGATTACATTAAACTCTGCTTCTGAATATGTATGATGCATTCTTGCAGTTTCTCAACCTGTCATCAAGTTATTTCTAAACCACCACAAGGGTCCAACATTTAGGTGTAAACCAATTTCTAATAGATAGTTAGATGCATGCACATATCCCAATTTGTGTTCTATACACTGCTACAGAGTATTTCCCTAATTCCCTTCTATTACACAGCAATCATACTTCAACAAATGGGTAAAGATAAGATCAAGATGCTATGAATCTTTCCATTCTTTCAGCCTAAATTTCAGGTGGGTAAGCACATTATAAGCCATCTTGAAACCATCATGAACTACCACAAAAACTGTGCAGAAACAAACTTCATATTTTCTCTCATTCCAGTATTAAAGCTGTTTTCCAGTTTAAACTTATCATTCACTTGTGTTATTATTCTTCTATTTGGCAAAGTTTCAAATAAACTGATTAGCAACACTGATCAGTCATTCAGTAGGGTTTACTTAAAAGTATAGCCAGTATTCTAGTGAGTGAAGAAAGTCATGTATGAAGAGGTTCTTTGCTAATAAAAGTTAGGTTGACAAATTAAACACTGTCAAAATGAAGCAATATATGTAAAAGAAATTTATAGTACATTTATAATTTAATTTAGCACTTGTCTTAGCCAAAAAAATAATATGTATTGTAAATAACTATTCATTTTCACTGATTATTAGGTGCATAGAAATTTTTAAAAATGATTTACATCTCTTTATAAGAGCTTATAGAATTCTCCTGACATTTTCTATCACATATTTGTATGAATGAGCATTTTCTGTTTATTCTTGTTTTAAATCAAATTTAATAAACTCTGTTGGTTTATCTATTTATGATGGAGGTCTTTGAGCTTTTTCCCATTTGATATCTTGGTAACTTTTGTATCCTTTTCCTATTAGTTCCCTTATTGAACAGTTTCTGAGTCCTTCTCCTTTGATGGTAGCTTCCCCAAAGTCTAGATCTCAAAGCATCTCAGCCCCCTCTCATGCTTGGCAACTCATAGTTCAACAGGCTAGGTCTCTACCTCCTATGATTTTGGGGAAATAAGGGCAGAACTAGCCTCAGTGAAATTCTGGGCTCTTTCCTTCAAGTTTAATAGAGCACTACACAGCTCCATTCATGTGGTGTCTGGTCCTTTTCTCTCTATTTCTGAGTTCCCTGGCCCAGAGTTCACATTACTAACAATTCTAGTTCTATCACATCCAGGGAAGATTTCTTTAATTTAGAGTTTGAATCTACTGGCATTGAGAGAAGGTGCTAAGGGCTGGGGACAGAGGGCAGTCAGGTTGTGAGGTTGAACTTTATTACAAAGTTAAATATTTGACTGCCCCATTCCCTGTGTTTTTCCACACTCCTAAAAAGCTCAATTATAAGATGAAATATACTCACAGTACCAGCTATTACGACCTCAACAAATTTCTACAGTTTGGACCTTGAATCTTTATGACACTGGAAAGAGGGAGGCTAAAACTGAAGATATGGAATTGAATTTTGTTGCAAGTTCATGGCTTGGGTAGCTAGCATAGCCTAGTTGGTGTGGTGAGTTGAAAGGAGGAAAGCTGAGTGAAAGTGAGTTAGGTGGGGTAGAGCCAGAAAGGCAGCTTAGTAGCAGCAAAAGCATGAACCACTCTGAGAATCCTTCTAAACCAACATTAAAATGGCACCTCAAAAATGACTGAAGCCACAAAATAAAGTCTTATTATTTTATGATAAGCATCCCCCAAGTTGTAGCTTACTTCATTCAAATGATATTTATATTCAACAAAATTTAAAAAGAAATTCAGTATAAAGTTTTGCATATAATGGTAAATATACAAAGTCTTTGGATCACTTATCTTTATCCAAACTGAAAGTCTCACATAAAATATTTACATTTATTTTATAACTGGAATTCTAATTTTTTTTAATTTAGAATTTTCACAGACTGCAACCCCTACAGCATACCATGAGATAACAGGGCAGGAAGCACCATTTCCTTTAGCCTCTACACCTTCAGCTTTTGCTGCTAGCTGGGGAAGATCTGACCTCAGGACTCATTAATACTCCATTAGCCTAATCTAGTCAATCAGCAGAGCAGAGAAGAAGCCACTTCATGACAGAATAGCCCAAACCCATAGATCCTGCAAATAAATAGAGGACCAAGATTACAGCCAATGATAGGGAGGAAGAAAGAAAAAAATATGAGTAAAAAACAGAAAATGAGAAAAGAAATAACAAATGACAGTTTCTATCCAAGTAATAAACAAAGAGCAAATGAATCGGGGGGGATCCAGAAATACCAAACAAAAATGCAGAAATTCCAGTGAATTGGACACAGGATTTGGAAGAACTTAAAACACAATTTAAAAAATCACTAAGAGAGGCTGAAGGCAATTGGGAAAAGAACTTAAAAAGCAAAATAAGTCATCAGGAAACAGAGACATATGAACTAAAACAAGAAAAGAGTTTCTTGAAAGTCAGAATTGAACAGCTTTAAAACAAGACAAAGAAGGTGAAGGATGACCTACCAAAAAAAAACAGACCAGAAGGAGAAGGATGACCAAAAATCAAGGCATAAAATTCAATCTTTAAAAATTAGAATCCAACAACTAGAAGCAAATGACTCACAAGGCAGCAAGACTCTATAAAATAAAATTAAAAGAATGAAAAACTGAGGAAAATATAAAACACCTCACTGACAAAAAGACAGAACTGGAAAATAGATCCAGGAGAGATAATTTAAGAAGTATTGGTCTTACCAGAGGATCATGAAAAAATAAAAAGTCTGGACATGATTCTATAGGAAATTATCCAAGAAAATTGCCCCAAATTTCTCCAAAAAAGAGGGGAAAATAGAGATTGAAAGAATCCAAAGATCACCTCCTGAATTTAATTTCAGATTGACAATGCCCAGGAACAATATAGCCAATTTTGAGAACTATCAGACCAAGGAAAAAATATTACAAGCTGCTAAGAAGAAGTCATTCAGATATCATAAAACTAGATCATAAAAACATTGCAAGCAAATGTAGGAAAACAGAAATTATAAATGCAATTTTTCAGACCATAGTACAATAAAAATCATAATTAATAAGGGCTATTGGAAAGATAGATTTAAAACTAATTGGAAACTAAATAATCTAATTCTTCAAAATTGGTTGGTAAAAGAACAAATCAAAGAAAAATTTACTGATTTCATTGAAGAGAACAACAATAAGAAAACAACTTATAAAAATCTATGGGATGCAACCAAAGCATCACTCGGGGAAATTTATATCCCTTGGTACATATATCCACAAATTAGAGAGGGAAGAGGTCAATGGATTGGGCATGCAACTTAAAAAGCTAGAAAGAGAACAAAATAAAGATCTCTAAATAAATACTAAATTGGAAAACATAAAAATCAAAGGAGATATTAATAAAATTGAAAGTAAAAGAACTACTGAACTAATAAATAAGACTAGGAGGTAGTACTTAAAAACAAATAAAATAGATAAAGTACAGGTTAAACTAATAAATAAAAGAAGAAAACCAAATTAACACTATCAAAGATAAAAAGGGAGACCTCACAACTAATGAAGAGAAAATTAAAGTAATCATTAAAAACTATTATGCCCTATTACAGGGCAATAAATATGACAATGTGAAATGGACAAATATTTACAAAAATAGAAATTGCTATTAACAGAAGAGGAAATAGAGTACTTAAGTAATCCCATCTAAGAAAAAGTAATTGAACAAGCCATCAAGGAACTCCCTAAGGAAAAATCCCCAGGGCCTGATGGATTCACAAATGAATTCTATCAAACATTTAAAGAACAATTAACTCCAATACTATACAAACTATTTGACAAAATAAGCAAAGATGGAGTTTTACCAAGTTCCTTTTATGATAGAAATATGGTTCTGATTCCAAACCAGGCAGGCTATAAACATAGAAAGAAAACTACAGACCAATATCCTTAATGAATATAGATGGAAAAATCTTAAATACAATACTACCAAAAAGACTCCAATAAGTCATCATGAGGGTGACACATGATCAGGTGGGATTCATACCTGGAATGCAAGAATAGTTTAATATTAGGAAAGCTATCCTCATTATTGACCATCTCAACAACCAAACCAACAGAAATCATATAATTATCTCAATAGATGCAGAAAAAGCCTTTGATAAAATACAACACCCATTCCTATTGAAAACACTACAAAGTATAGGAATAGAAGGACCTTTCCTAAAAATAATAAACAGCATATATCTAAAACCATCAGCAAACATCATCTGCAATGGGGATAAACTAGAAGCCTTCCCAATAAGATCAGAAGTGAAACAAGGATGCCTATTATCACCTCTATTATTTAACATTCTACTAGAAACGCTAGCATTAACAATTAGAAAAGAAAAAGAAATTGAAAGGATTAAAGTATTAAATGAGAAGACTAAACTATCATTCTTTGCAGATGATATGATGGTCTACTTAAAGCATCCTAGAGAATCAACTAAGAAGCTAGAGAAAATAATCAACAACTTTAGCAAAGTTACAGGATACAAAACAAACCCACATCAGTCATCAGCATTTCTATATATTTCCAACACAACTCAGCAGCAAAACTTAGAAAGAGAAACTTCATTTAAAATCACTTTAGGCAATATAAAATATTTAGGAATCTATTTACCAAGACAAACATAGGAACCATATGAACAAAATTACAAAACACTTCCCACACAATAAAAACTAGATCTAAATAATTGGAAAAACATTAATTGTTAATAGGTGGGATGAGCTAATAAAATAAAAATGACAATTCTACCCAAATTAATTTACTTATTTAGTGTCATACCTATCCAACTACCAAAAAGCTTTTTACCAAATTGGAAAAAAATTATAACAAAGTTCATTTGAAAAAACAAAAGATCAAGGCTATAAAGGGAACTAATGAAAAAAAGTAAAGGATGTGGGCCTAGCAGTACCGGACCTTAAACTATACTATAAATCAGTGGTCATCAAAGCAATATGGTAAGAGACGGAAGGAAGGATCAATAAAATAGACTTGGGGTAAATGACCTCAGTAAGATAGTGTATGATAAACCCAAAGATACTAGCTTTTAGGACAAAAACCCAATTTGAAAAAGCTTCTAGGAAAATTAGAAAAGAGTATGGGAGAGATTAGGTATAGATCAACATCTCACACCCTACACCAAGATAAATTCAGAATGGGTGAATGACTTAAATATAAAGAAGGAAAACTATAAGTAAATTAGGTGAACACAGAATAGTATACCTGTCAGATCTATGGAAAAGGAAAGACTTTAAGACCATGCAAGAGATTGTAAAGATAAAATTTAATTCTCCATTGAATATGAAGATTAAATTGTAATCCCTACCCATTTTTAGATCTAATCACCAAAACTGTAAACATCCCACTTAATCATTAAATGATAGGTCTATGATCCACTTGTGCAATAGTGGGTGATGAATCAGAATCAACTGACTGCCTCCTGGGCAGTCCTAAAGCAGGGCTTCAACTGTAATTGGTAGACAAAGAATTAGGGGAAAGCACAGGAAGTGATACAAGAGAAAGTGTCTTTAAAAGGGACTGACAACTTCCTCACTGAATTCTACTGGGAGTTCTACTTGGAGTGGAGACTAGTGAAGAATCTGCTGACTATACCTGAGAACCTGTTCCTGGTGCGACTATTCTAAAATCTCTTCCTTTGAACTGACATGTGGTGAGTGAAAAGTGGAACCTTAACTGCTGGATTTTCTGGAAAAAAAACTAACCTCTGGAGAGACTTACCTCTTGAAAGAGACTTCCCCAGGTCTTCAGCTTGGTAGAGGCCTAAGGACTAACTCTTCCTGCCCAGCTTGAACCAGAGACAAAGAGTAATTATTTAGTGCTTAAGCTAGATATCTTACCCTATCTTCTCTCTGATTTTCTTACTTCGCTCTTTCTACATTTTGCATATAAACTGTAAATAAACCTCTTTGAAATTAAATCAAATTCCTGGTGACCACACTCTTAAATAATCCAGTCCAACCCTTTAAAAAATAGTCCCTTTTGGAGGCAGAGTCAATATGGTGGCTTAGAGGCAGCAAAAGTTCAGACCTCCACACACCCTTACTCAACAATCAAAAACATAATGCTTTAAGGGTACTGAAAACCAAATCTAACAACAGGACAGAACTAGGGGACACTCTCCCTGGAATCAACTTAAAAAGTACACCCCCCATAAAACCCTGAATGCTAGAACACGTGGGTTTAAGGGGGAGGAAAAAGGAAGGTCTCAGGACCCCTCCCCCACCTACAGTGCTGAGATGGAATCTCTGGGCAGGCAAGGGCCAGGAGAGGAGAGAGGTCAATTAATTGGGTGTGCAAATTAAAAAAAACTAGAACGTGAACAAATTAAAAATCCTCAGATGAAAAATAAATTAGAGATCCTGAAAATTAAAGGAGAAATTAATAAAATTGAAAGTGAAAGAACTATTGATTTAAAAATAAGACTAGAAGCCGGTACCCTGAAAAAATAAAATGGACAAAGTACTGGTCAATCTAATTAAAAAAGGAAAGAAATAAACCAAATTGAAAGTATACAAGATGAAAAGGGAGACCTCACCTCTAATGAAGAGGAAATGAAGGCAATCATTAAAATCTATTATGCCCAATTATATGGTAACAAATATGGCAATCTAGGTGATATGGATGAATATTTACAAAAATTTAAATTTCCTAGACTAAAAGAGGAAGAAATAGATTGCCTAAACAACCACATATCAGAAAAATAAATTGAACAAGCCATCAAAGAACTCCCTAAGAAAAAATCCCCAGGGCCTGATGGATTTACAAATGAATTCTATCAAACATTCAAAGAACAACTAATCTCAATACTATACAAACTATTTGACAGAATAAACAAAGAGGGAGTTCCACCAAATTCAATTTACAACACAAATATGTTACTGATCCCAAAACTAGGCAGGTCAAAAACAGAGAAAGAAAACTATAGACCAATCTCCTTAATGAATATAGATGCGAAAATCTTAAATAGGATACTAGCAAAAAGACTCCATCAAGTCATCACAAGGGTTATTCACTATGACCAGGTAGGATTCATATCAGGAATGCAAGGATGGTTCAATATTAGGAAACCATCCACATAACTGATCATATTAACGAGCATATCAACAAAAATCACATGATTATCTCAATAGATTCAGAAAAAGCATTTGATAAAATACAACACCCATTCCTATTGAAAACACTACAAAGTATAGGAATAGTAGGATCTTTCCTAAAAATAATAAACAGTATATATCTAAAACCATCAGCAAACATCATCTGCAATGGGGATAAACTAGAAGCCTTCCCAATAAGATCAGGAGTCAAACAAGGATGCCCATTATCACCTATTATTTAAAATTGTACTAGAAACACTAGCAATAGCAATTAGAGAAGAAAAAGAAATTGAAGCTATTAAAATTGGCAATGAGGAGACCAAGTTATCACTCTTTGCAGATGACATGATGGTCTACTTAAAGAATCCTAGAGATTCAACCAAAAAGCTAATCGAAATAATCAACAACTTTAGCAAAGTTGCAGGATATAAAATAAAGCTGCATAAGTCATCAGCATTTCTGTATATCTACAACCCATTTCAGCAGCAAAAATTAGAAAGAGAAATTCCATTTAAAATCCCCCTAAATGATATAAAATACTTAGGAATCTATCTGCCGAGACAAACACAGGAACTATATGAATACAACTACAAAACACTCTCCACACAATTAAAACTAGATCTAAACAATTGGGAAAACATTGATTGCTCATAGGTAGGAAGAGCTAACATAATAAAAATGACAATCCTGCCCAAATTAATTTACTTATTTAGTGCCATACCTATTGAACTACCAAAAAACTTTTTTACTGAATTAGAAAAAAAACATAACAAAGTTCATTTGGAAGAACAAAAGATCAAGGATATCCAGGGAAATCATGAAAAAAAATGCAAAGGAAGGAGGACTTGCAGTCCCAGATCTCAAACTATACTATAAAGCAGTGATCATCAAAACAGTTTGGTACTGGCTAAGAGACAGAAAGGAGGATCAGTGGAATAGACTAGGGATAAGTGACCTTGGCAAGACAGTCTATGATAAGCCCAAACATCCCAGATTTTGGAACCAAAACCCAGTATTTGATAAAAAAAATGCTGGGAAAATTGTTAGCCAGTATGGGAGAGATTAGGTTTGAATCAACATCTCACATCCTACACCAAGATAAACTCAGAATGGGTGAATGACCTGAATATAAAGAAGGAAACTATAAGCAAATTAGGAAAACACAGAATAGGATACTTGTCAGATCTTTGGGAAAGAAAAGACTAAAACCAAGCAAGAGCTAGAAAAAAATCACAAAATGTAAAATCAATACTTTTAATTATATCAAAATTAAAAGTTTTTGTACAATCAGAACTAATGCATCCAAAATTAGAAGGGAAGCAATAAATTGGGAAATAATCTTCATTACAAAGACCTCTGACAAAGGTCTAATTACTCAAATTTATAAAGAGCTAAACCAATTGCACAAAAAATCAGGCCATTCACCAATTGATAAACGGGCAAGGGACATGAATAGCCAATTCTCAGCTAAAGAAATCAAAACTATTAATAAGCACATGAAAAAGTGTTCTAAATCTCTTGTAATCAGAGAAATGCAAATCAAAACAACTCTGAGGTATTACCTCACACCTAGCAGATTGGCTAACATGACAGCAAAGGAAAGTAATGAATGCTGGAGGGGGTGTGGCAAAATTGGGACATTAATGCATTGCTGGTGGAGTTGTTAATTGATCCAACCATTCTGGAGGGCAATTTGGAACTATGCCCAAAGGGAACTAAAAGACTGTCTGCCCTTTGATCCAGCCATAGCACTGCTGGGCTTGTACCCCAAAGAGATAATAAGGAAAAAGATTTGTACAATAATATTCACAGCTACACTCTTTGTGGTGGCTAAAAATTGGAAAATGAGGGGATGCCCTTCAATTGGGGAATGGCTGAACAAATTGTGGTATATGTTGGTGATGGAATACTATTGTGCTCAAAGGAATAATAAAGTGGAGGAATTCCATGGGGACTGGAATGACCTCCAGGAAGTGATGCAGAGCGAGAGGAGCAGAACCAGGAGAACATCATACACAGAGACTGATACACTGTGGTAAAATCGAATGTAATGGACTACTTCATTAGTGTCAATGCAGTGATCCTGAACAACTTGGAGGAATCTACAAGAAAAAACCACTATCCACATTCAGAGGAAACAGTGTGGGAGTAAAAACACAAAAGAAAAACAACTGCTTGAATACATGGGTCAAAGGGATATGGTTGGGAATGTAGACTCTAAATGAACATCCTAGTGCAAAAAAATAACATGGAAATAGGTTCTGATCAAGGATACAAGTAATACCCAATGAAATTTCGCATCAGCTGCAGAAAGGGTGGGTGGAGAGGAGGGAGGGAAATAAAGTGATTATTGGAACCAAAAAATAAATAAATAAAAATAAATAAAAGCACAAAAAATAAGTGTTACTGTGAACTAGTTACTTCTGAAACCCCGTTATTATTATCACAAATCGCAGATCCATTTCTGCATGTCTAACTATTCCTAAAAGTATTCTTCCAATGCTGTTTGGCTTGGAAGAGAGATTAATCACTTTTTTTCTTTTACAATCTTTGAAATTCCTCTTTTGGCAAATCCATAATCTCTATGAGGAGGCAGTCTTGTGTTGAGATTTTTCCTAAATTCACAGTATATAATTCAAAATATAATATATTTAACTTAAATTCTGTTTTCACAGAGCAATTTCACTGTCACTATTATGAACAATTTGAAAGCAGCAACATGCAGTTTCGAAACTATTCAATTTCCAGGCAGAAACTCTAGCTAACACTCTTTCTAACCTCTGTTATCAGGGGCTTTTCTTCTTTGCAAAATAAAAACATCAACTTGACAGAAAATAACGAAATCTCTAAGGTAACCTTCTACTTGCATATGGCATCCACTTCACTTAAACTCTGTCCAAGTAACATCTAGAGTTCATCTTATTTCCCAACACAAGATCCTCTTATAGGATCCTTTCATAAAGTTCTGCTGAGAGCCTCAGAATCTAGCTGTTGCTATGGGGTCTTTTTTTTATGAGTCTGTTTTGGCAAAATTTATGCTTAGTGTAATAGTCAGCTTTTCCCCCATATCATCTCTATCCTCCCTTTTTTCCTCTTAAAGTTAGAAATTTAGAGAAAGGTGGGATTATCCTAGCATCTGGTTTATGGTCACCTCCATTTTCAGCAATATTCTTAAATCTTTGAGATCAGCATACCATACCCATTTACTAAAGACAGGTGCTAAAATTCATCAGTTGCAGAGGGTGTTTTGTTGTTAATCTAGCACTCTGAAATTTTCTCCCTTTACCAATTCCTTTGGTTCCTGAAAAGTATCACAGTAAAAGACAACATCAAGGATTTCTATGTTTCTGAGAGAAGACCAAAAAAGGGAAAATTACTGAAAGATGGCATTTACATTTAGAATTTCTTTTTATTTCACATATGGAGTTTAAATGTTTTTCATGGCAAGAGAAGGGCTAGGCAGCTGTTCCAATGAAGGCTCACTACCAGTTTCTTCACAAAAAGTTAGAAGTAGGTGAGAGAATATTGCAGTGCTATTTTTCAAAGCCTAAGGATATGAGAAGACAGAATATAAGATACGACCAAATGATAATGAAGATTAAATTTAAATGGTGTCAATGCATCTCCTTTGGGAGTCACTAGTAAGTACCTTGGTAAGATAGAGACAATTACAAAAGATAAAACAAATAACAACGATTACTTGAAACAGAAAAGCTTCTGCACAAACAATATTAATGCATCTGGGATAACAAGAGAAGTAGTTGAATATGAAAAGCATCTTTGTATCAAATTCCTCTAATAACAGTTGTAAAAAATAGACTCGAATATAGGACTACAATCCCCACAAGCCTTTGCTCCACTTCCCCAAAATGCTTTGTAATCTCACGGGAATTCTAAGGTAGGCCGAGATCGAGGAAGGATTTAAGCTGGTGGCAAAGGTTTTTGTGTCTTTTTTTGGACTTCCCTTTTGGAGCAGATGCATCTCTTCTGAGATGTGAGGTTATCTGGCCTAGGCCTCTGGCCTAGGAACGTGTTTTTTTCTTATTCTGTATTTTCTTTAATCTTTAACCTTTAATAAAACCTCTAAAAAAATATGATACTCCTTGCAGAGAGAAACTAATTTCTACCTGCCTCAGTCTCCCCATATTCCCTAATTTTAATTTTTACATAGTTAATATACAAAATATATTATACATATATACACATATACATATGCATATGCATATACATAAAAGCCATTCTCCAATTGATAAGTACTCAAAAGATACGAACAAATATTTCTCAAAAGAATAATTACAAAGTAGTCACGACCACATGAAAGAATGTTCAAATCACTAATAATAAAAGAGATGCAATTCAAAACAGTACTAAGGTTTTATCTCATGCCTAAAAATCAGGGGAAATGAAAGAAAATTAAAATAGTTAATGTTGGAGGTTTTGTGGAATGATAGGAATACCAATACTTTGTAGGCAAAACTGTGAAATAGTACAAACATTTTAGAAGGAATTTGGAATTATATAAATAAAGCAAGAAAAGTATTTGTAACCTCTTATCTAGAAATTCCACTACTGGACTTATACCCAAAAGAAGTCAGTGATAAGAAGAAAGCTCATACATACATTAAAATAGTTAAGCATGACTTTTCATAATAGCTGAGAAATGAAAATAAAGTAGATGCCCTTCTGGGTATCTGGGGAATGGGTAAACATTTGTGGTATATAAATAGGAAAGAATATTATTATGTTTTATGAAATGATGCATGTTTTGAATACAAAGAAGTATCAGAAGAACTACATGAAATGAGGCAGAAGTAAACCATAGGCAGTAACTACAATATATAAATGGATAGAATATTAACATTCCAAAAGATAAAAAGTAAATATAACAAAACAATAAAGATCTGGTAGGACTCAGATGAAGAAAGGATGTCCCTAACTCATTCTTTGCAGAGGTGAGAGGTCCACAGGTATTACACATTATGATTTTGGACTTTTTCAATTTGTTGATCAGTTTTGCTGATTGTTTTTCCTCTCTAAAAAATAAAATATTATTTGTAATATAGGATGACTTCCTTGGATGTGAAGGGGAAAAACATTTGACATAACTATGATGACTTAAGAAACATATAATAACAATAACAGTGATTAAAATATAAAAAAGAGAAACAAATAACAGTATGTTGGAAAGAATGATTTTATCTCATTAAATTAAAGAAGTTAGGGATGGTTAGAGAAGTGACAACAAACTCTCATTATAGGTTTCATATTGCCTTAGAAAACTGCAATAACCATTTTTATATTATATTACATTTTTATTTATTTTCTTAAATGTTTCTGAATTATATTTAAATCTAGTTCCTGACATTAAAGACTGGTCTCTCTATAGATGACACTTCTGGTTAAGACTCAGAAGAGCACAATCTTGAACTCAGGGGGTATTCAAGACCTATTTGTTGTTGATAATAACACCAAATTAACACACTGCTCAGTCTCTTCCAAATTAATAGTTCCTACACAGACACATACTGACTCACTAATGCATATATGCATATATTCTAACGGATTTCTGAGAAGGAATCAATATATTTTCTTTTCAAGTACAGGAACAGTCAACAGGAAGGATCTTTGATTTTTCTCAGCATAAAGAGAGGTAGGGGGTGGGGCCAATATAGTAAATTAGAGGCAAACCAATTGAACTCACTAAACATTCTCTTCCAAACAACTTTAAAATAAAACCTCAAATCAAATTTGGGAGTGGAAAAAATGTTAGGGTAAGATATTTTTTTCTGACCTGAGAAAGTTTAGGAGGTAAGCAGGAGTTTTTGACAGCAGAGAGTAGTATTCCAGAGGCTGCACACATGGCAGCAACAACAGCAGCATACTCAGAGCTCTCGGCCTAAAGACAATAAGGAGGTTAGACAGTTGGTCAGAAAGAGATTACAGGTAGAAATGCAGATGAAAACATGATTTATCACTTGTTTATTTGGGTATATGTTTGGGGGTTGTGGTTTTTATAAGATTATTTGCTTTTAAAAATGAATAATATGGAAATGTTTTGCATTTATATATATATATATATATATATATATATATATATATATATATATATATATATATATATATATATATATATATATATATATATATATATATATAACCCAGAATGAGTTGCTTGTCAGCTCCAGGAGGGGGGAGAGAGGGAGGGAAGGAGACAATATAAACTGTTAAAAAAAAACAAATGAAAGAAAATTTTTAAAATTAATTTAGAGTATTTTTCCATGGTTATATGATTCATGTTTTTCCCTCATCTCCTCCCTCCCCTCTCCCATAGCCTACAAGAAATTCCACTGGGTTTTACATGTATCATTAATAAAGACCTATTTCCATATTATTAATGCTTACAACAGAGTGATCACTTAGAGTCTATATCCCCAATAAACCAAGTGAAAAAGCAAATGTTTTACTTCTGTGTTTCTACTCCCACAGTTCTGAAAGAAAACTACAAAAAAGAAAGAGATTACAGGAAACCCATTGCTAGCACTAAGTACAACTGGTGCTGATGGGCAACTCTATTGCCCAAATGCAGTTCTGCATCCTATTCCCCGGATGGAGAGGAGTGCTACTGATCAGACACAAAGGAGCACGAGGGAGCAGGAGCCCAGGTTATAGTTCTAATGCAAAGAGAATGCTAGAGTGTGCAGTTGCAGGGAAATAGTGATTCTTCCTGGATAAAGAGCAGAAAACAAACCAAGAATACCACTCCCAGGATCACAGAACCTTGGAAGCACCCAAAACTTGCAGATTCCCAGAATTAATTCTAAAAAAAAGGAGCATGAAAAAACCTAAAGCCAACTTTAACATATAGTCCAAACCCAAGAAAATAGCTGGGAAAGGAGCAAACAACAACAAAGAATCTGACCACAAAAAACTACTATGGTGGCAGGGAAGATAAAGATATAAGCTCAGAAAAAGAAGGAAGTATGAAAATGGATACCAAAAAAGCTCCAAAGAAAAATACTAATTGAACCCAAAACCAATAAGAATTCCTTGCACAGTTAAAGAAAGCATTAAGGACATTAAAAGAAAAATTGAGAAAAGAAATAAAATTGATCCAAATAAATCATCAAAAGAGAATGAACATTTTGATGAAAGAGACACAAAAATTCATTGAAGAAAACAAATCTCTAAAAAGCTCCTATGGAAAAAGAGTTATGAAAACTTAATGATGAAAAAACCCTGTAAGAAAAAAAATTGTCCCAATGGAAAAAGAGGTGCAAAATCTCACTGGAAAGAAATAATTCTTTAAAAATCAGAATTGGGCAAATGGAAGTTAAAGATTTCATGAGAGAACAAGAAACAACAAAGCAAAATCAAAAGTATGAAAAAATTAGAAGAAAACATAAAATATTTCATAGGAAAAATATCTGATTAGGAAGGTAGGGAATGGCAAAATCCAATACAGATTAAGGAAAGCAGTGATTAGAAGCCAAATAGAATTTTGAGGAGGCCAGGATAAAAAAAAGAAAAGAAGAAAGAGAGGAAAATAAAATCAAAGGGTAGTGAGCCTGGTTGTAGCCATAAATTAATATATTTGTGGGTGGACACCTGAGAGGGAGAGTTAGAAACTGAAGGAAAATGGGTGAAGGGGATAGAGAAAAGGAGGGAACAGAACAAAGGAAGAAAGTCTCAGAGACAAGGCTTTAAGAGCATGGGATCCAGCGTGCGTTCTCCTTTGATGGTGGGAGAGAGAGTGAACTACATGTGACCCCAATTTTTTACTGGAGGATCAAGGAATAAGGAATGAGAGGTAGCTAATGATCATGTTACACGGCATAAGATTTAACATTGGCTCAATTGACAACCACAAGATCAAAGAGGAGGTGTTTAATTAAGTATATTACCTGGTATGGAATCTGGTTTGACCATGTGAGAACTAGGATACAGTGGCAGCTAATATCGTACCCAGGAATAGGTTTGGAGAGTGGTCAGAATTAATAGAATATTAATTAAATACAATGATTAAGAAATAATATGACCATGAGTCTGGTATATGAGTACATAAGATACAATATTAATGCATTAATAAAACTTCCAAGATTAGAATATACCTGGGAAGCCACAAAGGAAAAACACAGTAATTGTAGCTGTGAATATGAGTGAGATAAGTTAACACAAAAAAAACAGAAGCAGTTTATGATAATAATATAATCATTTATTGATTATTGAACCATCCTTGCATTCCTGGTATGAATCTACCTGGTCAGAGTGAATAACGCTTGTGATGACTTGCTGGAGTCTTTTTGCTAGTATCCTATTTAAGATTTTCACATCTATATTCATTAGCGAGATTGGTCTATAGTTTTCTTTCTCTGTTTTTGACCTGCCTGGTTTGGGGATCAGTACCATGTTTGTGTCGTAAAATGAATTTGGTAGAATTCTTTCTTTGCTTATTCTGTCGAATAGTTTGTATTATATTGGGATTAGTTGTTCTTTGGATGTTTGAAAGAATTCATTTGTGAATCCATCTGGACCTGGGGATTTTTTCTTAGGGAGTTCTTTGATGGCTTGTTCAATTTCTTTTTCTTATATGGTGTTTTTTAGGCAATTTATTTCTTCCTCTGTTAGTTTAGGCAGTTTATAGTTTTGTAAGTATTCATCCATATCATATCTATTGCTATATTTGTTACCATATAATTGGCCATAATAGTTTTTAATGATAGCCTTAATTTCCTCTTCATTAGAGGTGAGGTCTCCCTTTTCATCTTGGATACTATCAATTTGATTTTCTTCTTTCCTTTTTTAAATTAGACTGACCAGTACTTTGTCCATTTTATTTGTTTTTTCAAAGTACCAGCTTCTAGGCTTATTTACTAAATCAGAAAAAGAAATCAGTATTATATAAAGACATATGAAAAATGCTCCCACATCTGATTAAAGGAATGTGAATTAATTACCTCATACTTATTAGAAATGACAAATGCTGCAAGGGATGAGGGGAAAACAAGTACACTAATGAATTGCTGATGGAATAATGAATTGGTCTAACCATTCTGGAAAACAATCTGGAACTGGGCTCTTCAAAGGGCTTTAAAAACATGTGTACCTTTGACCAGGCAATAACAATCCTGGGTCTATATCTCAAAGAGATTAAAGAAAAAGGAAAAGGTACTATATGTACAAAATATTTACAGGAGCTCTTTTTGTGGTGGAAAATCATTGGAAAGTAGGGAATAGCTAGATGAGGTGTGGCATATGACTGTGATGGAGTACTATTTTGCCATAAGAAATAACTAGTTTTAGAAAAACATGAAAGACTTATATAAACAGATGCAAAGTAAAGTGAGAAGAACTAAGAAATCATTGTGCAAATTTGTAAAGTAATTTTGTAATGATGATGAACTGTGAAAGATTGTACTATTCTAATCACTATAATGACCCAAGACAACTCTAAAGGACTCAAGATGAAAAAATGCTTTCAACCCTTAGAGAGAAAACTGAACTGATAAACTCTGAGTGCAAATTAAAGTATAATTTTCTCACTTTTGTTCTTCTGAAATATGACTAATATAGAAATAAATTCTGTATGATTTCACAAGCATAAATGATATCATGTTCCTTGCTTTCTCAGTGAATTGGGGAGAGGGCGGGAGGGAAAGAATTTGGAACTCAAAATTTAATAAGAAAAGAATGTTAAGATTCTTAAAAGAAAATATGCAGAGACGAAAAGGGAGTGCCTTCTAGCCACTTAGCATAGCCTGTGCAAAGGAATGAAGATAGAATATCATGTGTGAAAAATAGAAAGAATGACAGCTTAGAGGTTTGAGGCTGTCTCCACCTTGTGTTTCCAGAAAAAGGGAAGTGAGAATAATTGTTCTATCTAGTTTCCTATAGGAATAGCCTTGCTATTCTGGCTTAATCAAATATTTTACTGTTGAAAAAAACGTAAAGATAAAAAAGGTATCTATTATTTCCAAATAATTTACAGATTAGGGAGATTTCCAAGGTACACAGGAGTAAAATGACCTTCCCAGGGTCACAGAATTTATAAATGTTAGAGGTAAGATCATGGTATTTGAACTTGTCTTCCTAAAGCCAAGCCTAGGATTCAAGTCATTATGGCAAAATGTCTCTATCTACAGACCCCATGATCAATATTTCAAGAGAAATGGGAGTCCACACTTTCTTCTATGTTTGATTGTTCCAGGGACTAGTATGAAATGTGTCAGACTTGAGAAAATAAGGCCCTTCCCTAGAAATCTCCAAGAATCCAACCAAGTTAAGTATCATCATCAAATTAAAACCGTCAATCTACACCTACTCAGTTTTGTTTTTGAATGTTTTTACCAATTTACAACTGAAGATTGGCTCACTTCAAAAATGCAATTTTACCACTTGCCAGGTAGTTATTTTTTAATGTGGAATCCTGTCTTTGGGGGGCATTTTGAACTAAGAAAGAGAATTATTTCAACAAAATTACCACTAAGTATGCTTAGTAATTACTTACCTATCACTAATATATGTTTATTTTTCTCTCATTTTAAAAAGATGTTTAAGATGGAGTTTTCATGATGTTAACTGTATCATAATATATTCAATGAATGTCTACAGGGACCCAGTTATGATGCCATTACAATGAGAGATCAGAATGGGAAAATATATCACAAGACAAGTCTCTAGAGGATCCATTCAGAGGCCAATTAGATGGTACTATAATTATGAAGTCAGAATCCACAACAAGGATAGAAAAATGGAAACATGAAAGTGCAAATTAAACCAACATTTGATAATTATATAAAATACAAAATGCTGGGTAAAAATCAAATGATAGACAATGAAATAAAATACATAAAAATGGTGAGTGGTGAGTGAAAGAAAAAAGAGAGAGTGACTGATAAACTGTAATAAAGACCTGCAAAAGGTTAACTACCTATAAGTATAAGTTTAATTGATTTTGGTTTTGTTTTAAAATTTATTCAAATAAAAAATTATTTTAAAAAACAGAATATGTAACTATCCCACTGACTGGAAAACAATGGAATAAACAATATTAGAGAAATACGATACATTGTTATGCCACAAGACATTATGAATTTAAGAACTTCAGAGAAAAACTGGAAGATTTATTCAAGGAAAGCTGAACCAAGAGAGCAATAGACACAGGGAATACATTCATGTCAATAAAAAAACAGTAAAAGGTAGCTGATTAATTGTAACTGCTAATCTCATTTCCAGAAGACAAACAATGAAATACACTCTCATCTATAAATGGAGAAGTGAAGGATCATAATCATGTTATGTAATGTATATTGCCATTGTTGCTATGTTCATTACTTTTGTTTATCCTTTTTTCCTTATTAGAAGGGAGGTATAATGGAGGCACAGTACAACAAGAAATGCTGTGCTATTAAAAAAAGAATTGATAAGGCTATAAAAATAATTTTAAGGGGATTTCAATATACATCTTTTAGAGCTAACAAATTCAACCAAAATAAGTAAGATTGCAAAGATACAAACAGAATTTTAGATATTTTAAACATGCTACTACGTGGTTAATATTGAATGGTAGTACAGAGGAGTATATATAATTCTGTGTTATGCATAACATCATTTCAAAAATAGTTCATAGAAGGAGTCAAGACAGCAGAGAATCAGGGAGAAATACAGCCAATCTACTTCACAAATCCCTCAAAGGGATCTAGGCAACATATCAGATCAA
This sequence comes from Monodelphis domestica, assembly GCF_027887165.1. Lineage (NCBI taxonomy): Eukaryota > Metazoa > Chordata > Mammalia > Didelphimorphia > Didelphidae > Monodelphis > Monodelphis domestica. The sequence goes on along the minus strand of NC_077235.1, from coordinate 11,273,562 downwards.
CTCCTAATCAGGAAATCCAAGATAAAAATCAGTGAGTCCTCTTACAACAAATGTTTGCATAAGGAGCCAGGACACTGAAGAAAAGGCACAGCCTTCCCAGTAATTATAGGGGTCATGAATACAAGAATGAGATAGACAAAAGAGGTAATAGAACAAAGAGAGTAAGAAAAATCTTTTTTTGGAAAGGGGTACAAAAATGTAATTAAAAAATTAATGAACAGGACTAGTTGAAGGAGAAGAGAAAAAGGAGCAATCTACTTGACTGAGAGGAGAAAAGAGGTAAAGAAATATATAACCAGAAATAACTAGGAAAGAAAAAGAACTAATAAACAAAAACACAAAGGGAAAGGGGTAACAATTGAGAGGAGGGAACCAGGGAGAAGAGTCAGTGGGAATAAGACCACCTTAAAAAAAGAAGCGAAGAAAAATAATATCATGTTTGCAACAGAAGAGATAAAAAAATCATAACTTGAAAAACACTTAGAGGATAAAAGAAAATATTAACCTCTCTCATAAATGTAATGGTGAATAGGTTAAACAACTAAATAAAATGAAAAAAGTGAGAAATTAAATAAGAAATAGAACCAACAATTTAAAAAAACAAAGACATACACAAAATAAAACTCAAGGGATGGGGAAAATGTATTATCAATCCAAATGAATCTAAAAAAGCAGGAATTAAAAGTCATGCTATTTAAGAAAGCAAAAAACAGTCAAAAAGCAAAAAAGAATAAACAAGGAAACTTTATTATGCTGACAGGAAACAACAGAAAACAAACCAATGCTAGAAGTAACCTTAAGAGTTCTGAATACCTTAGTAACCATATTCTATAACAAGCAATATCTTAGTTATGATGAGATATAGGCAGTAACACAATAATAACAGGAGACATTAATAATCCTCTCAGCTTTGGACAAGTCTCTTAAAAAAGTAAACAAAAGGGAAAATATGGAAGTGAGCAAGTTGCTGGAAAAACTAGAGTTAATAGATTTTTGGCTTTTTCTGGATGAGAAGTGAAAGAATATATGTTTCTTTACTATGAAATTTAACTTTTACAACTTTTACAAAAATTCATCATGTACTAGAGTAAAGATATATTACAAAGAAATGTAAATAGATCATGATATATTAAAAATAGTCATTGGTTCAGGGACCACAAACAAAAGAAACAGTATATGTAAAAGAAAATTATAATAATGAAGAAACATCATAATTTCTGTGATACAGCTTAAGGAGTGCTCAGAGGAAAAATCATAACTTTATGAACAAAATGGAAAAAGAGAGGATTTATAAACTAAATATACATTTTTAAAACTTAGAAAACCAAGAAGGAAAAAATCTAAATTAAGCACAAAAGAGGAGAAATTAAGTTCAGAGAGAAAATAAATTGGGAACAAAAAAAATCATTGAAATGATAAAACTAAAAACTGATTCTTTGAAAAGTCTACTGAAATAGATAAGCTCTTACTTAATGTGATTAAAAAGAAGAGAAAATCAAATTAATAAAATAGTAAGTATACAAGGTAAAATCACAGTAAAACCAAAAGAAGTCAAAATAATCAAAATAAATTCTGCACAATTATATGCTAACAAATCAAAGAATACAAGAGAAATAGGAATACCTTTAAAATACCCAAACTCAGAAGACTAGATAGAGATCTTAATGTAAAGGAGTTACCAAAGAAAAATCTCCTAATCCTACTGAATACACAGGAGAAATCTATTAGAGATCTGAAGAACAACTAGAAATCATACTTAGCAAATTATTCTCAAAAATCAAGAAAGAAAGCACCTTGACTAATTACTAATTGGAGTCAAGTGAAACATAAAAAGGTAAACAGAAGCAAACAATCATAAGGAACTAAACAAAGATAAACTATTTATATCCTAATATACAGAGATGATAAATGTTCCCTCAAAATCCTATTATCATCAAGTGTCAGGAAGGGAATTTAATTAAAGAGGACTGTATAATTTTTCTATTAGGTATTGATGGTATTAAAAGACAGGAAAAGGTGGAAAAAAGGATACACCTGTGTGGAGGAAAAGAAATGAAGGAGAAAATTATCTCATGTAAATGGGATACACCAGTAGCAGTTGAAACAAATAAGGATGAAGGGACATGAGAAAAATGACATTTGAACCCCTTTCTCATCTGAACTGGTCAAAGGAAGTAAGAATCCATACATACACATATACAGTTGAGTACAGAAATGCATTTCATTCAACAGAGTAACAAAAAAGGAGATAAGAGATGAGTAAAGGTAGATCCAGGGAGGAAATCATCTTAAGGAAAACAAACTAAAATATTTTTCAGGGAAAGTTTATACTAGCTTTTTGTTGTAGGTGTAAACTGAGAGGGAATTAGGAAATTTCTATAAATAATGCTACATGAATATACATAGTTAGAAATGATCAAGGCGATGGTTCAGAAAAACCATATGCACTGGTGCAGAGAGAAGTCACTACTAGCACAATGCGAACTTATGCAATAGCAAAAATGTTATAAAGACAAATAACCTTATTGAAAGGCTAAAAAAACTATGATTGACACAATTACCAATCATAATTCCAGAGGTCTTATAATGAAACATACTACCCTACCTCCTCACAGAAAGGTAGTGGACTCAGAGTACAAATTGACATGTCATTTTTGGACATGAGCAATAGAGAAATTCAATATTCCTATTGAACATTAATGTAAAACTTTTAAATAAAGAATTAGCAAAGGAGCTAAAGCAATAAATCACAAAGTTGATAACACTCTGAAATGAGCTTGTTCGAATTTAAGAAAACTTTAAATATAATTACACAGCAATAACAAGAATGACACAAATAATATATCAATAGATACATAAAAAGTTTTAAAATTTCTTATGTTAACAACAAATTTCCATCTAAGATTTCCAAAGCCATATAAGCAATATTGTCTCTCGCCCTTCTTCCCTGCCCCCTAACAGAGCTGCCAAGCATTCAACCTGGGTTATATATGGATTATCAAACAAAACAAGTTTCTGTATTACTCATTTTTTAAATATTTTATTTGATCATTTCCAAGCATTATTCATTAAAGACATAGATCATTTTCTTTTCCTCCCACCCACCCCCCATAGCCGACACGTAAATCCACTGGGCATTACATGTTTTCTTGATTTGAACCCATTGCTATGTTGATAATATTTGCATTAGAGTGTTCATTTAGAGTCTCTCCTCTGTCATGTCCCCTCAACCGTTGTATTGAGGCAGTTGCTTTTCCTCGGTGTTTCTACTCCCACAGTTTATCCTCTGCTTATGAATGGTGTTTTTTTCTCCTAGATCCCTGCAAATTGTTCAGGGACATTACACCGCCACTAATGGAGAAGTCCATTACGTTCGATTATACCACAGTGTATTAGTCTCTGTGTACAATGTTCTCCTGGTTCTGCTCCTCTCGCACTGCATCACTTCCTGGAGGTTGTTCCAGTCTCCATGGAACTCCTCCACATTATTATTCCTTTTAGCACAATAGTATTCCATCACCAACAGATACCACAATTTGCTCAGCCATTCCCCAATTGATGGGCATCCCCTCGTTTTCCAGTTTTTGGCCACCACAAAGAGCGCAGCTATGAATATTTTTGTACAAGTCTTTTTGTCCATTATCTCTTTGGGGTACAGACCCAGCAGTGCTATGGCTGGATCAAAGGGTAGATATTCTTTTGTCGCCCTTTGGGCATAGTTCCAAATTGCCCTCCAGAATGGTTGGATCAGTTCACAACTCCACCAGCAATGAATTAATGTCCCTACTTTGCCACATCCCCTCCAGCATTCATTACTTTCCTTTGCTGTTATGTTAGCCAATCTGCTAGGTGTGAGGTGATACCTCAGAGTTGTTTTTATTTGCATCTCTCTGATTATAAGAGATTTAGAACACTTCTTCATGTGCTTATTAATAGTTTTGATTTCTTTATCTGAGAACTGCCTATCCATGTCCTTTGCCCATTTATCAATTGGAGAATGGCTTGATTTTTGTACAGTTGATTTAGCTCTTTATAAATTTGAGTAATTAAACCTTTGTCAGAGGTTTTTAATGAAGATTTTTCCCAATTTGTTGTTTTCCTTCTGATTTTAGTTATATTGGTTTTGTTTGTACAAAAGCTTTTTAATTTGATGTAGTTGAAATTATTTATTTTACATTTTGTGATTCTTTCTATGTCTTGCTTGGTTTTAAAGTCTTTCCCCTCCCAAAGGTCTGACATATATACTATTCTGTGTTTACCCAATTTACTTATGGTTTCCTTCTTTATGTTTAAGTCACTCACCCATTTTGAATTTATCTTGGTGTAGGGTGTGAGGTGTTGATCTATTCCTAGTCTCTCCCACACTGTCTTCCAATTTTTCCAACAGTTTTTATCGAATAGTGGATTTTTGTCCCAAAAGCTGGGATCTTTGGGTTTATCGTATACTGTCTTGCTGAGGTCGCTTTTCCCCCAGTCTATTCCACTGATCTTCCTTTCTGTTTCTTAGCCAGTACCAAATTGTTTTGATGACTGCTGCTTTGTAATATAGTTTAAAGTCAGGGACTGCAAGGCCCCCATCATATGTGTTTTTTTTTTCATTATTTGCCTGGATATCCTTGATCTTTTGTTCTTCCAAATGAACTTTGTTATGGTTTTTTCTAAATCAGTGAAGAAGTATTTTGGTAGTTCAATGGGTATGGCACTAAATAGATAAATAAATTTGGGTAGGATGGTCATTTTTATTATATTGGCTCGTCCTATCCATGAGCAGTTAATGTTTTTCCAATTGCTCAAGTCTAGTTTTAGTTGTGTGGAGAGTGTTTTGTAGTTGTGTTCATATAGTTCCTGTGTTTGTCTTGGGAGGTAGATTCCTAGGTATTTTATTTTGTCTAAGGTGATTTTGAACGGGATTTCTCTTTCTAGTTCTTGCTGCTGAGCTGTGTTCGAGATATATAGAAAAGCTGATGATTTATGTGGGTTTATTTTGTATCCTGCAACTTTGCTAAAGTTGTTGATTATTTCAATTAGCTCTTTGGTTGAATCTCTAGGATTCTTTAAGTAGACCATCATGTCATCTGCAAAGAGTGATGACTTGGTCTCCTCCTTGCCTATTTTGATGCCTTCACTTTCTTTTTCTTCTCTAATTGCTACTGCTAGAGTTTCTAGTACAATGTCAAATAGTAGAGGTGATAATGGGCATCCTTGTTTCACTCCTGATCTTATTGGGAAGGCGTCTAGTTTATCCCCATTGCAGATGATATTAGCTGATGGTTTTAGATATATACTGTTTATTATTTTTAGGAATGACCCTTCTATTCCTATGCTTTCTAGTGTTTTTAATAGGAATGGGTGTTGTATTTTATCAAATGCCTTTTCTGCGTCTATTGAGATAATCATGTGGTTCTTGCTGGTTTGCTTGTTGATGTGATCAATTATGTGGATGGTTTTCCTAATATTGAACCAGCCCTGCATCCCTGGTATAAATCCTACTTGATCATGGTGAATGATCCTTCTGATCCCTTGCTGGAGTCTTTTTGCTAGTATCCTATTTAAGATTTTTGCATCTATATTCATTAGGGAGATTCGTCTATAGTTTTCTTTCTCTGTTTTTGACCTGCCTGGTTTTGGAATCCATGTTTGTGTCGTAAAAGGAGTTTGGTAGAACTCCCTCTTTGCTTATTATGTCTTCTATCTCCTCTGTATTTTGTATTTTGGCTCCGTAGAATGTGTCCAAAGTCGCCCCTTTCTTCTTATTTTTCTTGGGATTTGGGGGCTTCTGTGCTTCTTTGGAGTTTGCCATCTCTGAATGGGGAGTATTAGCTTTTCTTATCTCTGTCTGGTGTTCAGAGGCTTTAGTCCTGGGCAGATTGTCCATTCTATGAGCTTTCCCTGGGTTAAACTGAGTATGCCTTAAGGCAATGACTTTCACTGGAACTGGAGTGGAAGGGTTGGACCAGGGGGCCACACTCTCCCCTGGCTCTCTCTGTTTCCCTGCTGCTAAGGTTCCCCTCGACTGGACTGGGTCTGGTTGCTTTCCGGAAGTTGCCTTCAGAATAGCTGGCTTTGAGGCTGTCTTGTCTGCCCTGAGGGTTACTGTTGTTTCAGACGACCCTGCTCTCTGCAGGGGGGAGGGGCCAAGGCTTCCTGGAGCTCCAAGGTCAGTGACTTTCACTGAGACTTGGATAGCAGGATCCAGCTGGTGAGGCTGTCTTGCCCGCCCTGAGGGTTGCTGTTGTTTCAGAAGACCCTGCTCTCTGAGGGGGGCGGGGCTGCGGCTTCCCGGAGCCTTGGACTCTGCGCTCCTACCCCTTAGGTCTGAGTGATCTCGGGTTCTGGCTTTTGAGGGGGGCCGTACCTTTTGATCCAGGTCCAGGTCCAGGAGGAGGATTCCCAGGGTCTGTGCTGTTGATCGTTTTGAATTTCGGGGCCTTAGGAGCTTATAGTTTGAGATCGGTGGAAGGGTTTCCAGAGATTTGAACTTTAGCTTTCTCTAAGCCGCCATCTTGACCGGAAGTCTGTATTACTCATTTTTGTTATCAAATAATCCTATAGAACCAAAACCCCAAAACATATACCCAAATAAACAGATGATAATTCATAAGTTTTATATACATTTCTACTCCAACAGTTCTCTGGAGATGGAAAGAATTCTTTTTCTTAAGTCTTCAGAATTGTCCTGGATGGTATTGCTGTCAATAGCAAAGTCTATCACATTTTATCATTCCACATTATTGCAGTTACTGTGTATAATTGTCTCCTGGTTCTGCTTGTTTCACTCTGCATCAGTTCACATAGGCCTTTCCAGCTCTTTCTGCAATCATCTGATTCATCATTCCTTATAGCACAATAGTGTTCCATCACCGTCATATAACACAATTTATTTAGCCATTCTCCAACTGAGGGATATCCCCTGAATTTCTAATTCTCTGCCACCACAAAAAGAAAAGCTTAAACATTTTTGTATGAACAGATTCTTTCCAATTGTTTTTAATCTCTTTGGGATACAGACCCAATAGTGGTATTACTGGATCAAAAGGTATGCATTCTTTTATAGTCCTTTGGGCAAAATTCCAAATTGCCCTCCAGAATGGTTGGATCAGTTCACAACTCTACCAGCAATGCATAAGTGGCCCCTTTTTGTCACATCTCCTCCAGCATTTTGGCCAATCTGATAAATGTGAGGTGGTACCTCAGAGTTGTTTTAATTTGCATTTTTCTAATCAAGAGGGATTTAGAATATTTTTTCATATGATTATTGATAGCTTTGACTTTTCCATCTGAAAACTGCTTATTTATATCTTTGACCATTTATCAATTGATAGATGATTTGCATTCTTATAAATTTGACTTACTTCTTTATCTATTTGAAAAATGAGACCTTTATCAGAAAATGTGGTTATAAAAATATTTCTGAGTTTCTGTTTCCCTTGTTGCATTAGTTTTGTTTGTATAAAAGCCATTTATTTTAATATAATCAAAATTATTTATTTTACACCTTGTAATGTTCTGTCTCTTGTTTGGTCATAAATTCTTCCCTTCTCCATAGATATGATAGGCAAACTATTTAATGTTCCCCTAATTTAGACATGGAAATTTTAAATAAGATACTAGCAAGGAGAATTCAGCAATGTATCACAAGGATCATTCACAAAGACCAAGTGGGATTTACACCAGGAATGCAGGATTGGTTTAATATTAGGAAAACTACCAGTATAGTTGACCATATCAATAACCAAACTAACAGAAATCACATGATTATCTCAATAGATTCAGAAAAAGTCTCTGACTAAAAGCAACACCTATTCCTATTAAAAAAAACACTAGAAAGTTTGGCATAAATGAGTCATTCCTTAAAATGATAAGTAGTTTACACCCAAAACTTTCAGCAACTATTATATGCAATGGAGAAAAGTTAAAAGCCTTCCCAATAAGATCAGAGGTAAAGTAAGGATGCCCATTAACACCAATATTATTTATTATTGTATTAGAAATGTTACCTTTAGCAATAAGGAAAGAAAAAGGAATTGAAGGAAATAAAATAGGCAATGAGGAAACTATCACTCTTTGCATATGATACGATGGTATGCTTAGAGAATCCTAGAGAATCAACTTTAAAAATAGTTGAAATAATTAGTAACTTTAGAAAGTAGCAAGATACAAAATAAATCCACATAAATCAACATTTCTACATATTACCAACAAAATCCAGCAGCAAGAGTTAGAGAAATTCCATTTAAAATCACTCTAAACAATATAAAATACCTTGGAATTTAATTGCCAAGGCAAACACAGGATTTATCCAAACATAATTACAAAATACTTTTCACACAAATCAAGTCAGATCTAAACAAGTGGAGAAATATTAACTCCTCATGAGTAGTTAGAGCTAATATAATAGAAATTACAATTCTATCAAAATTAATTAAATTATTTTGTGCCACACCAATTAAACTATCAAGTAATTATAGAACTAGAAAAAATAATAACAAAATTCATCTGTAAGAACAAAAAGTCAAGAATATCAAGGGAACCAAAGGAAAAAATGGGAAGGAAGGAGGCCTAGCAGTACCAGATTTCAAACTGTACTATACAGCAGAAATCATCAAAACAATCTGGTATTGGCTAAGGAATAGTAGATCAATGCAGTAGATTAGATACATAATATACAGGGGTAAAAGGCCTTAGCAATAAGGTGTTTGATAAACCCAAAGATCTCAGCTTTTGGAATAAGAACACACTCTTTAACCTTTAACAAAAACTGCTGGGGAAACTGGCAAACAGTATGGAAGAAGCTAGATATAGACCAATATCTCACACCTTATACTAAGATAAGGTTGAAATAGATATATGATTTAAATATATTCGAATAGATATGTGCCATTACTAAATTAGGGGAACACAGAATAGTTTACCTGGCAGATCATTGGAGAAGGGAAAAGTTTATGACCAAAAAAGAGTATTGTAATACATAAAGTAAATAATTTTGATTATATTAAATTAAAAAGCTTTTGTACAAACAAAACTAATCTAACCATGATTGGAAAGGAAAGAACAAACTAGATGAAAAATTTTATTTAAACAATGTCTCTGATAAAGGTCTATTTTCTCAAATGTATAAAGAACGAAATTAAATTTATAGGACTACAAGCCATTTCCCAATTGACTAATGGCCAAAGGCTATAAAGAAAATTAGCCTAAAATGCAAGGGGGTAGAAATTAAGCCCATACTGCAACATATTATATCATATTTTTTTCAACATAATGATTAGTTTCACTGGCCTTTTAAATACTCTTCGACTTTGGGAAAAAATAAGGAAAGGTACATAGGAGCTAGGGAAGGAATATAGGAAGCCATGTAAAAAACAAAAGCAAAAAAGATTAGCACAGAGATGAATACAGTAAAATAACCTAATAATATAAAAATAAAAAGGCTTTTTCTACATCTATTGAAATAATAATGTGATTTATGTTAGTTTGATCATTAAATATTAATTAATTAAATATTAAATAATTAATAAAATATTAAATTAAATATTAAACGAGTCTGGTATTCCTGATATAAATCCCACCTGGTCATAGTGAAAAGTCCTTGTGATATACTGCTATAGTCTCTTTGCTAGTATTTTAAGATTTTTGCATCAATGTTCATTAAGGAAATTGGTATGCAATTTTCTTTCTCTGCTTTTGGAATTCCTAACTTAGGTATCAGCACCATATTTGTGTCACCAAAAGAATTTGGTAGGACTCCATCTTCGCATATTTTGCCAAATACTTTATATACTATTGGTATTAAATGTTCTTTAAATGTTTGAGAGAATTCACTTGTTTTTTAAACCCTAACCTTTTGTCTTAGAATCAATACTGTGTATTGGTTCCAAGGCAGAAGAGCGGTAAGGACTAGGCAATGGGAGTTAAGTGACTTGCCCAGGATCACATGTCTAGAAAGTATCTGAGGCCAGATTTGAATCTAGGATCTCTCACCTCTAGGCCTGACTCTCAATCCACTGAGCTACCCAGCTGCCTCCTAGAATTCACTTGTGAATCCATCTGGCTCAGGACTTTTTTCTTAGGGAGTTCATAGATGGCTTGCTCAATTTCTTTTTATATAATGGGATTATTTAAGTATTCCTTTTCCTCTTTTGTTAATTTAGATAATTTATATTTTTGTAAATATTAATCTATTCACCTAGATTAATTGTTGTATAATTGGGCAAAACAGCTCCTAATAATTGCTTTAATTTTCTCTTCATTAAAGGTGAAATCACTTTTTATTTTTGATACTGGTGATTTTATTCTCTTCTTTGTTATTTTTAATCAAATTAAGCAATATTCTATTTTATTTTTTTCATATTACAAACTCTTACTCTTATTTATTAGCTCAATTGTTCTTTTACTTTCAATTTTATTAATTTCTCCTTTGATTTTAGGATTTCCAATTTAGTCTTTAGAAATCTTTAATTTGTTCTTCGTCTAACTTTTTTAGTTGCATGCCCAATTCATTGATCTCTTTTTTTTTTCTATTTTATTGATCTAAGCATTCAGGGATATAAATTCCCCCTAAGGACTGCTTTGGATATATCCCATAAATTTTGGTATATGGTCTCCTCATTGTCATTCTCTTCAATGAAATCAGTGGTTGTTTCTATGATGTGTTCTTTGACCCACCCATTTTGAAGAATCAGATTATTTAATTTCCAATTAATTTTTAATTTGCCTTTCCACGAACTTTTAATTGATTATAATTTTTGTTGCATTGTGATCTGGGAAAGTTGCATATATTATTTCTGCTTTTCTGCATTTGGGTGTGAAGTTTTTATGCAACAGACACGGTCAATTTTAGTATATATCCCAGGAGCTGCTGAAAAAAAAAGGTATATTCCTTTTTATTCCTATTCTATTTTCTCCAGATATCTATTAAGTCTAACTTTTCCAAAATTTCATTCACTTCCTTTACTTCTTTCTTACTTATTTTTTGGTTATGTTCATCTAGCTCTGATAGGAGAAGGTTGAGGTCCCCTACTAATATAGTTTTACCGTCTGTTTCCTCCTTATGTACCTTTAGTTTCTCCTTTAAAAATCTGGATGCTATGCTATTTGGTGCATATATATTATGTACTAATATTTCTTCATTGTCTATACAACCTTTTATCAAGATGTAAATACCTTCCTTATCTCTTTTAATCAGATCTATTTTTGCTTTAGTTTTCTCTGAGATCATGATTGCTACTCCTGCCCTCTCTTTCCACTCTCTCCTAGAGCTCCAGATGCTGACTAAAGTCAAACTTGGAAGTTGAAAATTCCACTAAATCACTGAACTGCATGGTGAACCAGAAATTTTCCCAGAAATCTTTAAAATACAGAAGGCAGTAGAATCCCAGACAATGAATTTCCTCTGGGTCTTTGTAACCCATAGGATGATTCCATTGGAAGTTCCAACTCAACATTCACTTGGACAAGCAGAATAACTTACAAAGAAATTAAACTCACAAAGGCCTCTATAATAAGTGAAAGGTTACTCCTCTATAACAACAACAACAATCAAAAGGATGAAGCATTTGGGATTAATTACTTGTAGTTCCTAAGCCAATGGACAAACTTTATCCAATGGATCTACATATATATAAGGATTTTTAAAAAACTGTCTGTATTCATCCAAGTTAGGCAAGGTAATTATCAGGGATAAACTCTCTCAATATGCTCTAGGCAAATTACTAGGCACCCGTATTCTAGGGATGTGACATGCACAGTGCGCATACATATCAGTTTAAATTCTCATAATGGACACAGTAATATAATAGGTATTGGTACACAAAGATTTTTAGAAGTCATATATGTCTTAAAGAAATGACTGACAAAAAGGAAACACAAACACATCAGATAACAGCTTGTATATTTACAGTGTGGAAACAAAAGGAAAAAAGCATTTTTCTCCAGTTGATCATTGCAGTGATCAAGAAGGAGAGGTCCAAATGCTGACTCTCTCTAGCAAGTCTTTTCTTGCTATGCACAGAGCCTCTATGCATATTTTGAATGAAGCCACCATAATACAGAACCCTTTCCAGGATATTGTCCTACAACTCATTCTTATAGGTACAAGTTGGATCCCTAAAGAGTAACTGCTCCCTCAAAATCAAGAAGCATAGAATTGGGATATCTGGCTAAAACTAGAGCATTCAGGCATTCAGTATGAAATATTCTAAAGTCTACTAGGTGGCAAAGTGCACAGAGTGATAGACCTTGCCCTCAGACACTTACTGTGTGACCCTGGACACATCACTTAACCCCATTTCCCTCAGTATTCTCATCTGTCAAATGAGATAGAGAAGGAAATGGCAAGCCATTCCAGTATCTTTGCCAAGAAAATCCACAGTGGGGTGATGACTGAACAAAAACAACCTTATATGTAAAATGGGAATCATAATGATAAAACCTACCTTTCAGGATTAACTTTTGAATAAAATGGGATGTTTGTCAAGTGCTTAACATAGTGTCTGGCACATAGTGGGTACCATATAAATGTTAGTTAGTCAAGTACAAGTAGGAGGAAGAGACATCTGGTAATATGAAATAAAGGCTCAGAAGAAAGAGTTCCCTGAGAATCATCTGTATAAAGATTGAATAATTGAATCCATGGTACTTGATAAGGTACAAAGTGTGAGAATAGAAGAAAAGAGGACTCAAAACAATTCTTTGGAGAATAACAATAGGAATGGCAAGATATGAGTGACAAACCAGCAAACAAACTGAGCACAGGCAATCAGACAAGTAGCAAGAGAACCACCAGAGTGTAACACAAAGAAAGGCAATTTTCCAAAAGGATAGGCTGGTCAATAATGTCAAATGCTGCAGATAGTCCAGTAAGATAAGGATTTGAAAATCCTATATTTGGCAATTAAGAGATTTAAGAAAAACACTTAATTCCATCTTAGAATCAATTCTATGCATTCCAACGCAGAAGAGCAGTAATGGCAATGGGGCATAAGCGATTTGTCCAAGGCCACACAGCTAGGAAGTATCTGAGGTCAGATTTAAACAGAGGACCTCCCATCTCTAGGCCTGACTCTCAATCTACTGAGCCACCCAGCTGCCCCTCAATTAAAAGATTATTGGTCACTTCTAGGAGAGAAATTTGAGTTGAGTAATAATGTTGAAATCAAAGCTTAAATGAGTTGAGGAGTGAGAAGACAAGAAGTGGAGGCAACAAGAATAGACAGGCTTTTTGTAGAATTCAAATGAATAGAAGAAAATAGCTAACAAAGAACTGAAGTCAAAAGTTAGGTAAATACAAGTGTAAAGAAAGGACCTTGGATACTACAAGCAAGTACAATAAGAAACAAACTTGGAAAATCTGATTGAGACTGAGCAATCATTTAAGAAAGATTGTGAAAAACTGGAGAAATAACACAAACAAGGTTGGAGAAGGGAAAATGGTTCAATTTTTGCAAGGAAGTGAGGGTGGAGTTTTCACATGATTGGCCTCTGAACTACACTTGACTGGTAAGCACTCCAAGAGTGAAGAGATGATGGAAAAGAAGCACCATGGTTTAAGAAGTCATGCTAAATTTACTCCATTTCCTCTTTTATGATAGGGTCACTAGACTGGTAGACTAGATGTCCTAGTATTTCAGGAAAGCATTTGGCAGTCTCATGCTTTCCCTATGGATCAGGAGAGCTGTGAACTAGATCACAGGCAAACTCAAGGGTTCAAAGATAGATACTACGTTACTTAAGGAAAGTATGGCACAGGCAGATAAATTGATGGGCTTATTATATTCAAGGAGACAGATTTAAATCACATCTGACAGAAACTAGTTGAATAACCACAAGTAAGTACCTTAACATCTCTGACCTTCAACTTGCTCATTTGTAAAATGGAGATAATACACATAGGCCCTACATTCAATTGCCAAATGCTCATTAAAAAATAAAGATAAGTTTTAGAAAGAGGTATAAGTCAGAGCTTGTAGCTTGGTTATGCTAATATCACAAAATAACAATACTACCAAAGTTAATTTACAGGTTAAATACTATAGCAAACAAACTATGAAAGATATACATACAATAATGTTCTTATTGTTCAGTTTTTCAGTCATGTCTGACTCTTTGTGACCTCATTTAGGGTTTTCTTGACAGAGATACTGGAGTGGTTTACCATTTCCTTCTTCAGATCATTTTGCAGATGATGAAGTTGAGTCAAACTGAATTGGGTGACTTGTCTAAGATCATACAGCTAAATGTCTAAGGTAAGATTTGAACTCCTGAAAGGGAGACTTCCTTATGTCAAATCCAGTATTCTATCCACTAAGTCACCTTGCTTCCCAGATACAATAATAATAGGATGGGGCAGCTAAGCGGCTCAGTGCAGAGAGAGCCAGGGCTAGAGATGGGAGGTCCTGGATTCAAATCTAGCCTTAGATGTTTCCTAGCTGTATGACCCTGGGCAAGTTATTTAATTCCCATTGCCTAGCCCTTACTGCTCTTCTACCTTAGAACCAATACACAGTATTGATTCTAAGTAAGAAGGTAAGGATTTTTAAAATAAAAATAAACAATAGCAAGATTAATTTGAAGGAATGGAAAATCTAGAAAATCAAAGAAATAAATTTTTAAAAGGTAGGAATGAAAGAAGGATAGCACTCTAAGACCTTAAAATGCATTATAAAGCAATCATCTTCAAAACCATTTTTAAATTAAAAAGTAGACCAATGGAACAGTCTAAAAAGGGAAGAATAAGAAAGAAAGGAGCTTAAAAACTCAATAAACCTCAAAACATAAGGTACTTGGGAAATAACTCCCTATTTAATGAGAATTTGTGGGAAAACTAGAAACCAACCTGACAGGCATTATCTTTAACCTAACTTCATATGTTTTAATCCACAATAAATTCAAAATAGACATGAGATCAGGATATTAATCATCATACCATTAAAAATGGAAGAGAGGCAGATTGTATACTCTTCACAGTCACAGGCAAATAAATTTTAATCAAACATCATTATAAAAGATAAAAAGATGATTTTGTTTACATGAAATTGAAAAACTTTTACATCAACAAAAATCATGCATCTAGAAAAAAAGAGAAGCAGTTGATTGGGAAAAGTTGTATCACATATCTATGATAAATATTTGGCATCCAAAATATATAGAAAACCGACAAAAACATACAAGACCAAATGGCAGGAACAACCAAAAATCTCAGTCCCCAGGAAGGATTGCAAAGACTATTACATACAGCAAAATTTTAAATAAATGTTGTAGAATTTGGACCAGACTTGGTCCCAAAGAAGAGATATAGTAGCATTCCCCCAAACCCCTTTGTAGAGGTAAGAAGGGTAGTCCACAGGGGAAGAACATTGTATGTAATATAATATTATGAGATTTTTTTAGTGTATTGGTGGGCCTGAGTGAGTTTTTTTCTCTTCTTCCTCTTTTTAAAAAAAAATGTCTGTTATAAGAGATACTTCTCCAGAGATAAAGTGGGAAGTATAAAGGGAGATCTCAGCAAAGTAAAAACAAAATATAGCAATAAAAATCAATTTTAAAATACTTGTAGGACCTACTAAATAAGAGTAATATGGCCCAAATGAGAAAATATATGCAAAGTCTTTGGACACTTTAAAATCCCACATAAAAATGAGTTATTATTACTATCTCTCATGTGTCTTTTGAATCCCAGTTTTTATGCATTCACACATACCATCTACCTCTTCCTCTCACCTTTAAAACACACAGGATGGACATATCCTCTAGGATGCCTACCATTAACCATCTCAAAGCCATTCATTCCCTTACTCTTAATACTCTTGGTCTTTAGGCACCCAGTTTACATGAAAATATGTTTTCCACTTATTAATGTGTTGTTTCAGTTGGCATTTAAGTGTCCCCAATGTATAAGCTTCATCTCTACTAGACTATATGATTCTCCAGAACAAGGATCTTGCTTTTCATTTCTTTTTGTGAAACCCACAGAACCTAGTAGACAATTATTAGTTGTGTCACTATGCCCAAGTCATGACATCTAAGAGCCTTAGTCTCCTCATTTCTAAATGGAAAGTTTAATGAACTACTAAAGAGAAGGTTGGCCTGGAAGCCAAGAAGACCTCAGTTTAGCTCCTGCCATTACTAATGCATACTAGACTATGTGACCATGGATAACTTACTTACCTTCTCAATGCCACCAAGAAAATAAGACTTCATGTTAAAGATGAATTGCCAGTCTATGTCAGTGTAGGACATTTCAATGCCAGGTTGAAATCACAAATGTGAACTCAAAAACAAAAATAACTGATTATAGTAAAATATAGTGGCAGTCAGGTTAATCAGTGTACAGAGATCCAGGCCTAGAGACAGGGGGTCCTGGGTTCAAATATGACCTCAAATACTTCCTCGTTGTATGACCCTAGGCAAGTCTTTTAACCTTAATTGCCTAGCCCTTACTGCTGGTTTGTCTTAGAACTGACATTTAGTATCAATTATAAGATGGGAGGTAAGGCTTTAAAAAATAACAAAAGAAAATGTATACTGCCTACCTCATAGAAATATTAAAGGGAAGTGCCCTAGAAATATTAAAGTGCTATTAAAATGAGAGTTATTAATACCTTTTAAGAGAATAGTCATTTCTAGCCAGTGATTGAAAATGCTAGCATGTATCTAACCCACTCAAGATGGAAAACCCAGGGCAGTTTATGCTTTCTTGCAGTAGATCACTGGGACTGAATTTGTCTGTGATAATTCCATCAGCAGTGAGTACATCAAATAATAAGTTACAGGGTTTGGAGAAAAGCCTAGGAATTGGAACATTGATTAATTATTTAATAGGGCCATAAAAGGGCGGTGTGAACTTCAAGAATTGTCCCAGAACAGAAGAAGGCCACACTCATTCTTGTCAGCCCTTTTCTGGGTCTCCTGCCTACCTATCCTACGGCACCAGATGGAATAAACTATTCATCTTCACTATGAGAATGACAAATTCAGTCCATCATCAGGATGTTTTGTCAAACCAACACCAAACATCTGGATGTTTGAAAACATCTTCATGACTGATGATGGCCTTCCGTCGGTGGCCAGATGTTTGCTGTCAGGTAGACACAACCTAGTGCTCACAAATATGGAATCTTTGACATTATGCAAACACTCATTCATTTCACAAACATTTATTGAGTGTCTAGTCCCATTACTTTCATTTCCTCAGAACTAAAGTTCAATTTGCATATGTTCCCAGCAATGACCAGGCCATAATAAGTTCTAAATAGACAACCTGCAGAGACAAAAGAACTTTCAAGACTAAAAGTCAGAAAAGCAAGGACTTCCTACTCCTTATCATGGAGAGCAGATAAGTAAACTCCAATTCTAACACCTGAAGCAACTGGCAGGACTAGAACCCTCAAATCAACTACCCAAGACAAATTTGGCTCAGCCAGTTAAGGAGGGGGAAACGTTTCAACACTGTAAGGACACTACAAGGGATATTGCTGCTATAGGAGGGAGCAGGTGATGTCACATTCCCTGGAGTATGTTTTCCAAGGAGAAATAACATGACAAAATAAATTCTTATTTTAACCCATCGTTCCTACCAACTAAGTGCTAA
The DNA here is from genome assembly GCF_027887165.1 of Monodelphis domestica. Lineage (NCBI taxonomy): Eukaryota > Metazoa > Chordata > Mammalia > Didelphimorphia > Didelphidae > Monodelphis > Monodelphis domestica. The sequence goes on along the minus strand of NC_077235.1, from coordinate 11,255,975 downwards.
CTCATTTCTACCCATGCTGTCAGTACCATCTACAATTTGGTACCCTGAGGCAAAGCCTTAATTACATAGCACACCCAATCTCCGGTCACAGCTTTATATATGAACTTTCTCCTCTATCTTTCCCATACATGCTTCATGTCTACTCAAAAGACAAATGAAATTGGGAAAAACATAATATGGAAGGATTAGAAAAGATGGATGGGGCAACATGGGCATAGTTCCAAAGAAGAGTCATCCTAAGACCCTTTGAAATGTGAAATGGGCCTTTGGGGAATCTTCTGCAATGAGAGTAAGTGAGACTGGCACATTTTCCTCTTTGCTTCTCAAGAGGATGTCTTTCCATTGTCCCAGCCTCCTCTCATATATTTCAATCCCATTCCTCCCCTATATAGGGTCTATGTTTTAGTCAAAGCAATTTTCTCTCACTTTTGTTCACACTGTTCTCTTGACCAGAAATGTGCTTCTTTCTCATTTTTGCTTGTTAAAATTCTACCCAAGGCCCAGCTTATATGCTATCTACAGGAAGCCTTCTTTGATTACATCCATCTGCACTTCAACTGGAAGTGATCTCTAACTCCCAAAGAAGTATTTTGCTCCTACCTAGGCCCAACAACTCAGATCAGTCCCAGCCATGCTTCACTATACTCTCTAGCAATCTTCTCAGCTTCTACCCTGCTGCTACACATGTACCCTCTGAATCCTCCAAAACTACCATTCACTTTCCCATTTTGGAACCAGAATCAAGTCAGTGCTGCCATGGTTTCTCAAAATGGCACATTGAACTACTCCCCTGGGATTCTACTTGTCATTCTTGTAATATTTATCCTGGTCATCCTTGTAATAACATCTTACCCGGAGAACAGTTCCTCTATTTGTGCTATTTTGCCTAATTAAAGTGTAAGCTTCTTGAGGACAGTGACTGTCTTAGCTTTTGCATCTGTATTCCCTCAGTATTTAGCACAGTGGTACAGCACACAGTCAGCATACAAGTACATTCCTTTCATTCTTTCATTCTTCAATTCATTCATTCATTCAGGTCTTTATCACTATCCACTATAGCCTCCTCATTGGTTTTCCTTACCAAAGGATCTTGGCAATTCAATATATCTTCCACACTATTGCCAATATGATATTCACAAAACACAAGTCTGACCATGTTACTCTCCTATTTAAATAAAGTCCAATGGTTCTCTATTACCTCTGGGATAAAAAAGATGTTTCATTTTACCTCATCCCTTTTGATTTCTATTTTTCTTTTAAGTTTTACCATGTTTTATAAATAAGTAAATATATACATATTGGGGATACATAATCAAATTTTATTTGTATAGGTAGGGGTGTGTGATAAAAGTGGTTGGTGACCACAACTGCTCTCTAAATGAATTCAGATTAATTTAGAAGTCATTTCCACCACATTTGTTTATCTAGCAATCAGCTTTAATAGTCACATTTCCCTGTATGGATTGTTACTCAGAAGTCCAAATAGCCTGCCTCCTTTTACTTCCCTTTGCCCAGTGGTAATTCTCACTCATGATTGTCACTTGTGGGGAAATGTACTGTACTTGATTTCCTTCTGGATGGCCTCACATAGCGGAGGGCAGAAAATGGACACAGCTGAAGGGAGGTGAAGGGAGGATAATGACTTCATTTTCTCCAGGAAGAGATGAGATCATTTTTTAAAGGTGTCATTTCCTTTTCTAAGCAGAAGGTTGTTAGACTCCCCTTGCTGTCCTTTCATCAGCCAAGGTCATAGAAGGAGGAGAAAGAAAAAGCTTGGAGGGATAAAAGTACAACCTGCGATATCAGAAATCATTTAGCCAGGACAATCATGGAGTGCTCTGATAACTATTGGGGAACCTCAGGCTCTCAGGAGGGTGGATCATGTTAAACACCACACTTGAGCAGTCTTACATGTCAGCTTTAGCTCAAAACGTGAAAAATAATGCAAAGGGAAATTTGATGGAGGAAAGAAGCCAGGAATGGACATGGCCAACTTGATGCAGAATGTTCAAAGAGGTCTATAGTGCTTTCCATGGCCAGGTTTTAAGAATTCATTTCTGGTAGCATAATCCCTCAGGATGATGACCCAGGACATTAGGCAGTGTGGTACAGAGGGAAAATTGCTGGATTTGTATTCACTGGACTGGAGTTTAAATCTGGTCACTGCAACTTACTAAGTGTGTGACATTGTACAGCTCACAAACTTGCAAGGCCTTATTTTCCTCATCTATAAAATGAGATTATTGAACTGTATGACATTTCAAGTCCCATCCAGCTCTAATTCTATGATCATCTAATTTGTATGTCTATACCCCATGCTGTGTCTTGTAAAAAATAGACTCGAATACAGTACTACAATCCCCATGAGCCTTTGCTCCACTTCCCCAGAATGCCTTGTAATCTCACCTGGGCCGAGATCGGGAAGATATTTAAGCAAAGGCTTTTGAAGGGCTCGGGCCTTTTTGGACTTCCGTTTTTGGAGCAGAGGCGTCTCTTCCATGATGTGAGGTTATTTTGTCTAGGCCTCTGGCCTAGGCACATGTTTCTTACTTGTATATTCTTAATCTTTAACCTTTAATAAACCTCTAAAAAATATATATATTCCTTGCAGAGAGAAACTAATTTCTACCTGCCTCAGTCTCCCCCTCTCCCCTAAATTTTAATCATTACAGTTGGCGACCACTAGATTGGATGAGAACTTCTCAAAAAAGTTTTTAGCCTAGAGAATTTTTTTAAAGCCACGATTCTCCAAGATACTCTTTAGAAAACCATCTTGATCGGCTCCTGTTTCTGCTCCTGGCCTCTCACCTGGTGCCCGAGCTGCGCTCCGGCTCCCGGCCCGACCCACCCCGGCGGTCTGTCTCTCACCCATCTGGCCTCCGACCCAGACAGCTCATCACCCCAGCCCCAGACCCACAAGAGCGACCCAGACGGCTCATCACCCAGATCCTCGGAGCAGATTGCTGAGGACTCATTGCGACCAGCTGGTAACAGTATTGGCCACGTGGGCGGAGGGGAGAGAAGAGAGGGAAAGGAGAAGGGTAATTTTCCCTTAGGCTAAGCCTCCACGTGGATGGGGGTATTGGCCACTGGGGTATCAGAGAGGGGAAAGACAGAAAAGACTAAAGAGAAGAAACAGATCTTTTCAAACAGAAACTTAATAGCAATGGGCTGTTTAAAAGGATTTTTGACTCTTCTGGCAGTTTCATTGATTTTACCTGCCTGTCTGGGAGCAGACTCAGCCCAAAGATTCAACTTTAACTTTGGGGAGGAAAATGGGTGGCCCAGCGAACTGGAAGCCAGGCCCAGAGACGGGAGGTCTCTAGTTAAAATCTGGCCTCCGATGCTTCCCAGCTATGGGGCCCTGGACGGATCCCTTGAACCCCGTAGCCTAGCCTTTACTACTCTACCTTCGGACAATAGACATTTAAATGGATAATTAAAAACAAACAAACAAGAAAAAAAAAACCCCAAGGAACTTTGAAGAGACTAAAGGCTACATTCTAAGGCATTTCAGACTCCAATGGTTTATAAAAAAAAATCTCTGTATTCTATTGCATTGTTTTGTTTAAGGTTTAACTTTGTGATTTTAAGTTCATATATTACTGGATTGAATACTATTCTGTGAACTGAAGGTTGATTGAATTTATTTTGAATGTACTGAGTTTTGAAATTCTGTTGTTTTTCCCCTATAACTGTTGAACAAATATTGTTGTGAATAAGCCCATATATGAAAAAACAGCTTTTTTCTATTTTGCTGAGGATAGATGGACTTCAGAACTGGTTATAATTGTATTAACAACCTTTGGAAATTTAATGTGCTAAATACCTCAAATGATTTGATTTTAAGGGTTTTTTAAATATGATTTTGGAATTTTTTTTAACAGTCTGGTTATTTTTGCCTGCCCCTACCACGAGGTAAGGCCCATTCTAGTAGCTAAAGTGAAATGTATTTTATAACCCCCAACCTTCCCACATGCGAATGGAAGTTGGGCAGTTAATTTCAGGGCATTTGTACCCTTGGGAAAAGCCTCCAAAAGGAGCACCCTTTATTTATACTCTTCAGCTCACTACTTTACTTGCACCAGAATGATATATAGATTTCTTGATTATGTTCTAAACCCAAGATGAGTTTTACTTTGTTTAAAAAAAAATATGTTTATTACCAAGGTTGAAGGATTGCTATGTTTGTAAAAATTGTGACAAATGTCCATCAATTCATAGGTTTTAAAAATGTCACACAGCAACTTATGTGAAATATGAAAGTGTGTTTGTTTGCTATTGTAATTAATTGGGCTATTGAGAATTTTGGGGATTTTGATATCTACATATTTGTAACTGTATTTTTAAAGATGAAAAAATCGTTAACCTTGTTCAATTCATTTGCCTTCTACTCACAGTGATCATGGCCAGATACAAAGAGGAAATGGATCTCATTTTTTGGTGAGAAAGCCTTGTATTTTATATTTTCTTAACTGACACAGAGTGTCAATGATTATAAGCTATATTTTTGAATTTTCAAAGCTCTTTTATTATTATATTTTTCTTGCATGTGCAATATACTTTTTCAGTTTTTTTAAAATTATTTTTTCTCTCCTTTTTATATTTGAAGCACATGTCACCAGTATTAAGATTTTCTTTAACCTTTTGATTTTTAAGTTTAAGATACATTTGCTAATACATGCCCTAAAAGGCTTGTGACTATAAAAACGATGCCACTAATTATTTAAAAATTATGGGACTTTGCTTAATGATTCTGTCTGATTCCAGGACAAGATATACACATAAGAGCCATTTCATAGGGCCAAAGAAAGGCCAATCTAGGATGGATTGATGCACTTCTAAGCCAATACAAAGGTCTTGAACCTAGTGTTAAGACTCAAGGTTACTATATTTAACGTGTGTTAAGACATAGGCTTTCCTTGTATCTACACTCACTCTGAAAATACAAATGAGTATCCCCGAAACCTTGGCTCCTACTTGGCTTCTATAATCTGGTCCCTTTCTTTTCTGCCTCTTAATGTGTGGTACCTTTCTGTAGTCCTGGCACTGACTGGGTAAATGCATCATTACTTAGATCATTTTGATTGGGCCCTGATTGAAGGACCTGTTATAGATTTATTTTTCTTCTACTTGGAATTTTTACACATAAGACTTTGATAGTCTATATTTTCATCCAGAAATTTTTCTTTTCTTTTGGATTTTCTGGTGTCTTTTTTAATATCTCTTGCCAATTGATTCATATACCTCAGCCATGCATCCCTAACTGATTCTGAATCTTTCAATCACCCACAACACGGGGGAATGTAAAAAAATATCATTATTTAAATTGCAAAGTTTAAATTCCTTTTGAGAAGAATTTTAGGTAAAGAAGATGCTACCTCTCTGAATCCAGAACTGAACTGTTGGAGAAGCCACCATGAGGAAGCCTCCAGACCACAAGTTGCACAAAATTGAACTTTGGGTGTGGTTGATTGAACATTTATTTGTATGTATACTTTTATGCCAAAGGGGACTGCCCCCTAACGGCTTTTTGTCAATGTGTTCAGAAATTATTGGTTTTATTCTTTTTTCTCTTATCCTCACACTATTGTAATCTTTTAAGTTTATTATGTTTTTATGATCCTTTTGGGGAAAAATTAATTTTTCCACAAATGATCACACGGGGGGATGTAAAAAATAGACTCGAATACAGGACTACAATCCCCATGAGCCTTTGCTCCACTTCCCCAGAATGCCTTGTAATCTCACCTGGGCCGAGATCGAGAAGATATTTAAGCAAAGGCTTTTGAAGGGCTCGGCCCTTTTTGGACTTCCGTTTTTGGAGCAGAGGCATCTCTTCCATGATGTGAGGTTATTTTGTCTAGGCCTCTGGCCTAGGCACATGTTTCTTACTTGTATATTCTTAATCTTTAACCTTTAATAAACCTCTAAAAAAATATATATTCCTTGCAGAGAGAAACTAATTTCTACCTGCCTCAGTCTCCCCCTCTCCCCTAAATTTTAATCATTACAGTCTATACAGTCAGATAAAAAAAAAACAAGGGAAAAATCAGAAAAATCACTTTTGATTTTTTTGTGCACATTAGGTCTAGTAACTGACCTGTATATATAGAGGGATTTGCTTTGATAAAGAGAGAGCAAAGGAGGGGACAATAGAGAATGTGGAATAGAAGACAAGGGGCAGCTCACAGCACAGGATATTGATTTTCTTGGAAAAATCTAAATCATAGGTCAAATAGTACAGATTACTGCAGGAAATTTTTAAGAAATCACTTCACCCATAAACCCATATTACATGAAATTAGAGCTCAAATCTAGGAGCTATTAAAACTCAAAGATGAAAAAGTTAGGGACCCTGAGGTCACTACAAATATTCACTTAAACTCCAAAGATTCAACAAAAATAAAAGGGACAACAAAAATGATACCATTACCTTGAATGATTGAAGAAGAAATGAGCAGACTTACATTAAAATTTCAAAAGGGTCTTTTTAAGCTTGATTCTAAGAATCTTCCTGATAGACCAACAATACCAAAACAAAATAATTCCCAAAGGGGGACATTTATTATAACCATCCTGAACAAACACATTCTCTTGCATTATCTGATGGAAAAGTATAAAAATATTTTAGGATCTGCATACAAAATATACCTAGTAACCACTATCATGATAAAAGTCATAGGAAGAAAGGTGACTCTATCAAGGAACCATGGCTGGAGCAGCTTGGGAAAGCTATTAACTGGAAGTACATGGAAAGCTTAGATTACTCTCTAGCTGGTCCACAAAGAAGAAGACTTGGATGCCATATCTCCCAATTCAAGGTGACAAGAAAGAAACACATTTAATGGAATACTGAAAATAAAACTTTTGGGGGAGGAGCCACTATGGCTGAGATTAGGCAGGGAGCTCTCTGCACCTGAGGGCTCCCAAATTCTCCTCCAAACAAATTCAAAATAATGTCTCCAAATGAATTCTAGAATTTCAGAACCTACAAAATGATTATGGGGAAGCAATTTTCCTGGGTAAGACTTTTTTTGGCTTTTAATAGTTTTTATTTACAAAATAGGTGGAAAGAGTGGAAGTAGAGAAATACAAAAGATAGACAAGATATTTAGCTTATTCAACTAAATATTGCTCTGTTGCTTGACTTGACCAGGACTTTTTGACCTTCAACAAGAATTAAACTCTCTCCAGAAGACAGAAAGGGAAAGCCAGCTATCCACTCCCCCAAATTTCCTCCAAGAGGTAGGTCAAGATGATGACTGGAGCTGAAGGTGACTCCTGAGGCTGACTTTCTTCCTTGAGCCAACCTTCTTCTTGAAGCTGACTTCCTTCTTGGAGTCCAAATCCTTCTTGAAGCCAACTTCCTTTTTGGAGTCAACATTTTTAGGACCTTTTATAGCGGTTTCTTGTCCCTTCCCCTCTTCATAGGGGCCAATCACAGCTTCCAAATTGCCTAGCAATTTGCCCCTTGGGCAGTGATTGTGGGAACCACTTCTCACCTTCTGGAGGGGTGAATACTCATCAAAAGGGTTCACAGATTCCTGGCTGATTGAGTTTCTGAGGATGTGAATTCACTAAGTGGTGTGAGTGAGTTCATTCCATTCACATTCAGAGTTATGATTACCAGCTGTGTAGTTCCCAGCATTTTGATTTCAACTTAGTCCTGCATTTTCTTCTTTCACTATTTCCTTCTACACCAATGTTTTGTTTTTAATCAGTCCCCCTAATTCCCACCCTTATTTTACTTCCCTTTCTACCCCCCTCCATTCTTATTCCACACTCATTTTCTTCACAGTCTTTTTAAACTACCCCCACACCCTGTCCTTCCCTTGTACTGCTTCCCTCCCCACCAGTCCATTTGTTACCCTTCTACTTCCCTATAGGGTGCGAATCAATTCTCTGCCCCAATGGATTGGATTGTTCTTCCCTCTTTGAGTCAATTTCAATGCACATAAGAGTTGAATATTTCCTATCTCCAACCTCTTTACCCTTCCAGTGTATTGATGTTCTCCCCCCTCCCACCATGAGCTTCTTTGTGACATATAAATTACCCCCTTTAGTTTCTTTTCCCACTCCTTTTAGTATTAACCTTTTTTTAGCTCTAGTTTTATATATATATATATATGTGTGTGTGTGTGTGTGTGTGTGTGTGTGTGTGTGTGTATACACATATATATGTATTTATGCATACATATATCTATATAGGTATTTATGTCTTGACATTTCATCCTGTACAGTTTGTCACTGTTCCCTCTAAGTATAATTCTTCTAGCTGCCCAGGTGATGACAACAGTTTTTAAGAGTTACTAATGACCTCTTTTCTTATAGGGATACATTTTAACTTATTGGGCCTCTAAAAAAAAGGTTGTTTTGTTTTGTTTTTCTTTTTTCCCTCTTTTTTAATTACCTTTTGATAATTCTCTTGAGTTCTGTGCTTGGGCATCAAATTTTCTGTTCCAGCCTGGTCTTTTCTTTACAAATGCTTGGAATTCTTCTATTTTGTTAAATGACCATACTTTCCCCTGTAAGAATATAATCAGTTTTGCTGGGTAGTTGATTCTTGGTTGTAGACCTAGTTCCCTTGCTTTCCAGAATATCATAATCCATGCCTTTCAGCCCTTCAGTGTAGATGCTGCCAGATCCTGTGTTATCCTCACCGTGGTTCCATGGTATCCGAATGACTTCTTCTTAGCAGCTTGTAATATTTTTTCCTTGATTTGATAGTTCTTGAATTTGGCTATAATATTCCTGGGTGTTGTCAGTTGGGGATTAAGTACAGGAGGTGATCTGTGGATTCTTTCAATCTCTACTTTTCCCTCTTGTTCTAGAACATTGGGGCAGTTTTCTTGGATAATTTCCTGTAGGATGATGTCCAGTCTTTTTCTTTTGTCCTGGTCTTCTGGTAGACCAATGATTCTTAAGTTGTCTCTCCTGGAATGATTTTCTAAATCTTCTGTTTTGTGAATGAGGTATTTCATATTTTCCTCAATTTTTTCTTTCTTTTAATTTTGTTTCATAGTATCCTGCTGCCTTGGGAAGTCACTTGCTTCTAATTGTTGTATTCTGGTCCTTAAAGGCTGAATTTCATTCCTGTCTTTTTGGTCATCCTTCTCCTTCTGGTCTGATTTTCTTTGGAGGTCATCTTTCATCTTCTTTGCCTCCTCTTTCATCTCCTTTGCCTCATTTTCAAGCTGATTAATTTTGGCTTTCAAGACACTGTTTTCTGTTTCCAGATGACTTATCATGCTTTTAAAGTTGTCTTCAGCCTCTCTTAATTGGGTTTTGAAATGTATTTTGAGTTCTTCCAGAGCCTGTATCCAATTCACTGGGTTTTCTGTTGTTTTGCTTGGAGTTCCCTCATCCTTTTCTGTTCTGTTTGCTCTTTGTTCATTGCCTGTAGAGAAGCTATCGATTGTAACTTCTTTTTCTGTTGTTTGCTCATATTTACCCCTTCTTTAATCCCTGCTGTTGCCTGAGCCCTTGCTCCTCTCATTTTTTTGTGGTTTTGGGCTTTTCATTCCACTTTCACCCTTGGAGTTTTGTCAGTAAATCTCTCAGTGCAGTCTGTGGGGGAGGGGTATTGGAGCTTGAGCTTCTCTGCCCTCTGGAGGCTTTGATGGAATTTAGTCTGGCTGGGTTGCTGGATGTGCCCTGGGGCCAAAATCTTGGGAAGGGGGGGCAATATGGAGTGTCTCTGCTGCTGCAACTATTCCTCCCACTCTGCACTCTGCATTTCTCCTCGATCTGCTTCCCCACTGCCTGTGTTGGACGCTCTGAGCCTGGTACAGCTTTGCCCACAAGATACTCCCTCCAGGCCAGCGCCTTTGCCCGCCCAAAGGTTCCAGCTGCCATTGGAGGCTTAGTACTGTAGGTGGGGGAGGGGTCCCGGGACCTTCCTTCTTCCTTCCAGTTAAACCCTAGTGTTCTCGAATTCAGGCTTTTGGAGGCATACCTTTTAAGTTGAGTCCAGCAGGAGGGTTCCGTTCCTCTGTCTTGTTGTTAGGTTTGATTTTCCATCCCCTAGAAGCATTCAGTTTGTGATCGGTAAGGAAGGGTTTTCAGAGGTCTGAACATTTGCTACCTCTACGCTGCCATATTGACTCCACCTCCCCTAGGTAAGACTTCTTAGAACATAGGCAAGCAAATTTTGTCTCAGCAGAGTAAGAAGGGAGCACAGTCTGAGTGACAGGCAATGCCAAGGTGAGGCATCTATCAGCAGGCCCAGGCCATGCCTTGATAAATCATCACTGAGACATCATCCCCCTGCAGGGGGCAACTGAATTGGCCCTGGCAGCTTCCTAAACCTCAGCCCACAGACAATTAAAATTAAATCAAATTAAAGGGGTCAGACGGCTAGTCAGAAAATTACAGGGCTCATTAGCAATTAAATTAAATCCACAAACCAAATGAAATAGTATAGATAAAGAGGGCCCAGAACCAAAATCTGAGGAATCCCTACAGTTAGAGGGAAAAATCTGGAAGAGAGGACCCAGCAAAGGAAACAGAGAAGGAGTATTCAGAGAGGTAGGATAAGAACTAGGAGAGAAGGATGCCCTGAAAAAAAAACAAGATAAGAGTATTGAAGAAGAGAGAGTGATCTACTGAGTCAAAGGCTGCAGAAAGAATGAAGAATGAAAAAAGCCATTGGATTTGGCAATTTAAATCATTAATAATTTTGGAAAGAGCAGTTTCAGTGGAATAATAAAGTCAGAAGCCAGATCAAGAGGTTAAGAGAAAAGTGAGAGGAGACAAAGGGGAGGTACCTATTATAGAGGGCATTTTGAGGAGTTAAGCTACAAAGGACAAAGGAAATATAGGATGACAGATAGGGGAAAATGGAAGGATCAAGTGAGGGTTTTTTCAGGCAAGGGAGCCTTTTTAAGATTTATAAATATTGGCTTAAATGTATCACAATGAAATATGAATTACAAGCAAAACACTTCTGGTTTCCTCTCAAAAGAAAGCCAGATCTCATATTTCTAAAGAGACATCATCAAGATGGCAACACCATTGACCATGCCTAATAAAAGTCAGTTATAGGAGGCATCTGGGTAGCTCAGTGGATTATAAGCAAGGCCCAGAGATGGGAGGTCCTGGGTCCAAATCTGGTTTCAGACACTTCCCAACTGTGTGACCCTGGGCAAGTCACTTAAACCCCATTGCCTAACCCTTACTGCTCTTTTGACTTGGAACTAATAGACAGTATTGATTCTAAGAGAAAAGACAAGTCTTTTTAAAAGTTAATTACGTGTCTATATACTTTATAGAATGCATCTGTGGCTTCTTTCCCTTTAAAAAATACTATGAACACTTAGAGAAAAATATATTGGCTGAGAAACCAAAAAAGGTATGCTAAAATGTTCTAGGAGTGTAAAGAGCAATTTATTATTGATTTGATGATTATTGAATAAGTTGTCTGAACGTTTCTTAGCATTTATATTGCCTTTATTGGTAACAGGAAAGCTTTTGACTCAGTACTATACTCATGGCTTATTCACATTGAACAAATATATGAAATAGAACCAAGTATGATGAGAACACTGGAGTACTTGATGGACTCATTTAAAACATGCTACCACCATGGTAATGTCAAAGACTGGTAATATGAAATGACATCTTATGGTTAGAAATTTTAAGTCCCATATGTTTCTGCCTAGGCTTAAACTTCTCATCTCTCCTAAACATAACTGAGTATAGCTTCCAAATTTAAAAAGGAGTTTTACAAAAATATCACATTTGTCTCTTGATGTTCAAGAATAATACTGAGTAATATGGTTCTACCAAAAATGCAACAAGCAGCTGTTCCCTTTCGTGTGATCTTTCTCCATTGTTATCAAAATAACATTTGGACTCCATAAATGTAAAATTCTTAATGGGAACCAAAGAACAGTAGACATCTAAGGTAGCTTCAAGCTTAAATCTAGAGTTCCAATTAAACTAATGGATTGTGGCAATATTTATAAATACCTTGACAGAACCAAAAAGTCCTCCATGGGCAACATTCATATGAACTCCATCCAACATTATGTCAACACAGAAATATCTCAAAAACGAAAATGCCAAAGTATCAGTCAATTGACTAAGCTATATCTATTAAGCATTTACTTTGTGCAGGGCATTATGCTAAACTCTGGGGATACAGAGAGAAAAGTAGAACAGCCCCTGGCCTTCACTGAGGTTATAGTCTAATAGGGAAGGTAACATACATATATTAATGTATAGATATATACAAAATATATGGGAGGATAATTTTGCATGGAAGACACTAATATGGAGAGACTTTTGGGGGAAGGAAGGTGGAGACTAGGAAAGCCTTCACATAGATGGTGATTATTGAGCTAAGACTTAAAGGAAACCAGAGATTCTGAGAGGCAGATTGCAGAATGCAAGGAGGGGAGTAGAGAGTAAAAAGAAAGGCAAGTTAGGGTAACACGAGAACCAGACAATGAGAGCTCCATCCTTCCAGCAGATGCAGTCTTTTTCCTGTTGCATCCACACCTGTAGTCTGACTATGCCTATCAATGGCCATGCCCAATGGAAGGACTCTGACTTTGAAAAATGTACAGTGACCCAATTTCTAATGTAAATTGACTGTATGTAAATGATTCTGTATAATTTTGAAGGAGCTGCTGGGCCAGATCTAAATATACCTAAAAAAGCTTTCATGGGGCTATTCAAATCTCTTTCCTGGCAGGCTACATTTATGTGAAGAAACAAGAATTAATGTCAGACTCCAGGTGGAGAAAGAAATCTAGCATCAGAGGCCTAATGTCCCCACCCTGATAAATAACAATAGGTAACATTTAAGGTTTACAATGTGCTTTATAAAAATTAACCCACTTAGTCCTCAAAACAACCGTGCAAGGTAGGTGCTATTACTATCCCCAGTTTTCTGAGGACGAAAAAAGGGTTAAGAGACTTGCCAAGGGTCAACAACAATTAGTAAGAACTTTATTTTAACTATATTTTAAATCGGGTCTCCCTGACTCCATTTTACATCTAGCTGCCTCTTCAGGTCAACATGAAGTGAAGATCACATGGTCTTGCAGTTGCTTCTATCCCTTTTGCCCTTCTTCTTTCCTGCCTCAGGTAAAGAAATATTGGAGAAATAGAGAAGAAACATTTATATAGTACGTCCTATAGACTATGACATTGAGAACTTCAGAAAGTTGGAAGCGTAAGCCACCAGAGGCCTAGTAATGGGAGACTATGCCAGAATTTACAGGCAGTCAAGTCCAATGAGCAGTGAGGAAGACCCGGCCTTGATGTAATACTGGATCAAAGGCTGTTTTGAGAGTTCCCTCACTCACGCAGTTACCCAGGCCCTTGACTTATGTTATCCTCAACTCATCATTCACCACATATCTCCAATCTCCTGTCAAATCTAGTCATCTCTACCTTTACAACATTTCAATCATAGATTCTTCCTTTTTTCTACTAACTCAAATACCATTTTAGTTAAGGTTCTCATGACTTCTTGGCTGGACTATTACAATAGCCTTCTAATTAATCTCCTTGCTTCAGGGTTCTATTACAAACATTCTTCATGTAGCTGGCCCTCCATTCCCCATTCCTGGGCTCAATGAGCACCACTGGCTCCCTCTTACTTTTAAGGTCAAAAATAAGGCACCAGGTTTAGAATTTGAAACTCTTTTTGACCAGGTCCTATTTTACCTTTCTAGTCTTAATCCACATCATTGCCTTCCATACACTCCATAATCCAGCTACATTGACCTATTTAGAGTTTCATAATCCAAATTTGCTATCTCTTACCCCAAGCCTTGTGTGGTATGTTCCTCATATTTGGAATTCTGTGCCCCAATCACCTCCACCTCTTGTCTTTGATCTCATATAAGACTCAGCTTAAATCCTGTCACCAAGAGGCATTTCCTATCCTTCCCAGGTATTAATATTTTCCATCTCAGATTACCTACTATTTCCTCAAGATATAAATCGTGTATAGTCAATTACAAGATGTTTCCTCCCTGTGAAAGTCAGTTCTAGGAAGACAAGAACTTTTATTGCCATGTTTTGTATCTTCAGGATTTAGCACAATAACTGGAAAAAAGTACTTAATAAATGTTTGCTCCTTTGATGACTTGTATTCTCTTCCCATTAGAATGTAAGCTCCCTGAGTACACGCACTGTTTCTGCCTTTGTCTCTTTAGGGCTTAGGACAGTATCTGGCATACATAATTAGCACATAATGAATGTTTGCTGATTGATTCATTGAATAAAAATGGGGACATTGGTGACTTCTCCCAATATAGGCCAATTGTGTGTTTATATACTTTATAGGAAACAATCACTTTGTATCAAAGTATCACTGACCAGGTAGATTGCAATATTCAGTATAAAATCATTCAGCTCAGTATCTGGCACATACTAGATGCTTAATTAAGGTTTACTAATTTACTTACCACAAGAGAGATGAAGGACAAGGAGGACTGGGAGAAAATTACACTAGATGAGATGATTAGAGGTCACTGTTGACCTTTGACACAACAGTAGAGTGGTAGGAGTCTTGGTGGAAAGCCCTAGGACAAAGCCTTGAGGATGAGAGAGCTAAAGGAAGATGGGCAGCAAATGTAGAACGTGGACAGGTGAGCTTTCAGAGAACCACTCTGACCATTTTTGCCATGCCTCATTAACCTACACTGACAAGAAACTGAGATAAGAAATAACAAAGTTCCAAAATTTCTGGGCTATGGGAACGGGCTATGCTGACTTAGACCTGGCAAACTTAGTGACATGATTCTGCTGTAGTTCCAAGGACCCAGTCAAGAGAACTGGAGCTCAGCAGACAGGTTGGTATCAAGGAAAAATAAAGGATCATTATGGTCCTTTATCCTCACTTTCGCTAACTTGGACTACACAGATAGGCTTTAAGATAGAATGGCTCCAATCAAAACAACTCTGAGGTATCACCTCACACCTAGCAGATTGGCTAACATAACAGCAAAGGAAAGTAATGAATGCTGGAGGGGATGTGGCAAAGTAGGGACATTAATTCATTGCTGGTGGAGCTGTGAATTGATCCAACCATTCTGGAGGGCAATTTGGAACTATGCCCAAAGGGCGACAAAAGAATATCTACCCTTTGACCCAGCCATAGCACTGCTGGGTCTGTACCCCAAAGAGATAATGGACACAAAGACTTGTACAAAAATATTCATAGCTGCGCTCTTTGTGGTGGCCCAAAACTGGAAAACGAGGGGATGCCCATCAATTGGGGAATGGCTGAGCAAATTGTGGTATATGTTGGTGATGGAATACTATGGTGCTAAAAGGAATAATAAAGTGGAGAAGTTCCATGGAGACTGGAACAACCTCCAGGAAGTGATGCAGAGCGAGAGGAGCAGAACCAGGAGAACATTGTACACCGAGACTAATACACTGTGGTATAATCGAACGTAATGGACTTCTCCATTAGTGGCGGTGTAATGTCCCTGAACAACTTGCAGGGATCCAGGAGAAAAAAAAAACACCATTCATAAGCAAAGGATAAACTATGGGAGTGGAAACACCGAGAAAAAGCAACTGCCTGAATACAGAGGTTGAGGGGACATGACAGAGGATAGACTCTAAATGAACACTCTAATGCAAATACTATCAACAAAGCAATGGGTTCAAATCAAGAAAACATCTAATGCCCAGTGGACTTACGCGTCGGCTATGGGGGGGGGGGGGGGGGGAGGAAAAGAAAATGATCTATGTCTTTAACGAATAATGCTTGGAAATGATCAAATAAAATATATTTAAAAAAAAACAAAACAACAAAAAAAGATAGAATGGCTCCAATGAATATTTACTTAATCCATGGACATTATGCCATCATGGGAAAGCTGGGGAGGCAGCATAATTAAATAAAGGGCATTAAAATCAATATATCTGGGCTCTAAGACTAGCTCAGTTGTATCCTACCTATTTACCCTTGCATCAGTCCCTTCCCTTCTGTAGGCCTCCATATCCTCATTTCTAAAAGCAGGGAATTGGCTACATCTCTAAATATATGGTGCTATGATCTGGCTCCTTGTTTCAGCTGAACTCATGGCTTCCTCAATATGCTAGCAAGCGATGAATTTGTGTGGCTAGTAGATAGTTAGGAAGCTAAGTTCAGACAGTTGCTATGTGACTTTGCCAAAGTATTTTACCTTCTCTCAATCTCAGTTTCCTTACCTTTAAATAGGACAAAACAATTGAATTTAACAAGCATTTATGGAATACCTCATATGTGCCATGCCTGTGGTAGGCACTAGAGATAATCTTTAAGCCATACACTAAAGTCAGTTATCATTCTCATTTATTATTATAGGTGGACTTTACTCATTGGCTTGGCCAAAAGTTATTCCTGGAACAATGTATAAACATAGATAGAGTCTTGACATTGCCCTGGGAGAGTACCATGAATTTTTACTCAATTAGTCTTTTACTGTAGTGGCTATTTAAAGTCAGATTATGATGTAATTTATAACATTAAAAAAAGAAATGAAGTCCTATAATACATCCCAAAATGGACTGCAATTGACCCTTCTTTTAATGGTCTCCATTAGACCACTGGTCAATTGAAATGGCTGGTCAAGACATTCTTACTAGAGTCTATCTAGTTTGACCTCCTCCCATCACAAAGGAGAAAACTGAGACCTCAGAGGTTTGGTGTCTTTCCCAATGGTTACAAAGTTTCTGGGGTAGGATTTGAACTCAGTTCTTCTGATATCAGTCCCAGCCCCATTTTTACTGGATCACATTGCCATGATGGAATGACTTTCCCTCTAACACCACTCAGGTTTATAGAAAAGATGGTGTCAAATTTATAGGGCAAGGTTTAGACAATACCACCTTAAGTCACCAAAATGAACACCCATAGATAGGATAAGTTTTCTCACTTTTTCACCTCTTTTTACCAATATAACCAAGTGGTGCTTTGAGTGAAAAGACCAAACAAATATATACACAGTTTAGAGCAATTACGTGAGCTTTTAGGACAAAGGAATACAACTTTCAACATACCGAGGTCGAAAAATTTTGGATGCACAAGATCTAGATAATTGTTTCAAGTTCCAGTTTCATTTTGTCAGTATAGACCTCATTTTTGTCCCAGCTCATTGTCTCTGAATTCATTAGCTCTTTCACCTTGGATAAGTTTAAATTTTTGAGTCATGTATTTGACAGCCAGAAGAGAGGGAGAATTGAAATATTTTACATGAGCAGTTACACATTCATAAATTATGGATATTAAGACATCCATAATGAGACCAAATTACAGAAAGTCAAAGAACAACAAGATTTGCATATTTAGCTGAAGTTTCTGCACCAATAGTAAATGGCAATATTATGAGATGAGTTATTTGCACACATGAAAGATTTAACTCAACTTGAAGAATGTAGCAGTGCATTTACTGATTCTGGTGACTGTTCCATTCATTAAATGGGCCCTAAATGGTCTGTTTTGTGGTTGCAAAGTCATCGTGTGTCATTAGACATTATGGAAAATATGTTGGGCTTTCATATTAAAAATGCCTAAAACAAGGACAAGCAGGAAGATGAGTAAAATTGAAGGGGGGGGCTATAATAAAGTTGAGATTATGGTTTTAATTAACGAATTAAATGACATGCAAGCAAGGTTGGGTGCACTGAGATAGGTTCCATGAGTTTGATGGGGTGCAGCCAATAGTTCCAGCTCCTTGAGTAATCCTGAGTCATGGAATGACAGTCCCTAGACTTGGCAGCCTTAGGGTAATATAAAGCAAGAGGGACTTGGGTCAGATCATGACAGTGGCCCTGACCACCAAATGACTTTGTGTCTTTGTACCTCAGTGTCACCATCTCCATAAAAGTGATAATAATAATAAGACTTGTATTATTACCTACTTTGCATGCTTTTAGTGGGAAGCAAAGCACTTTATAAACCTTAACATGTTCTATGAAGAAAATGAGAGGGGGAAATAGTCCATTGTAGCCAAGGAAAAGAACTACAAGTCGGTGGTACAGAAAAAATGGGACAATGTGGTACCTTAAGCCACTACATTCAACAACTGCAAGCACTGAATTTTCTCAATCTTGAGAGCTTTCTCTGACTATTCTTGAAAGACAGCACTGCCTTACACCATGGAATTAGCAGGGACATACATCCACTCAACACCCACATCTCAAACCATATCAGCCAGTATAGTAAAATGCATTCTAAGGACAAAAATCTCTTTCATCTATGTTTTTGTTGTTATTCTTTAAGTAGGCACTCTACCTACATGAGTTAGAGTCAGACACCCAGCGGTACCACTGGCTCCAGATCCAAGAGCCACCCTCCCCTTTGGCTAGTCCCAATACTGATGACACCCTGACTCACCTCTGGCCTCTCCAAAGCTTGGTAGAGAAGAGAATAGGTCCTCAGTGGGATGATGTCACCCACCTTCCCCCAGCTCTCCAATATTCACTCTCCTAATCTTTTGTCAATTTATTGAGCATGGGATGAAAGGTCTAAGTTGTATTGATCTGCATTTCTCTTGGTATTGATGATTTGGAGCAGTCTTACATCTAGCTATAGAAGGTTGGCAATTCTTCTTTTGAGAACTATTTGATTATATCCTATGACCATTCATCTACTGGGAAATGACTTTTGGTCTTATAACTTTCTATTAATTCCCTACATGGAATATCCCAAAATTCTTAATGCACGTAATTTTATCTTCTGGAAATTTCCTCCAGTGGTATCAAAATGTTTCTAAGCTTTAACATTATTTATTATTACTACTAAATCTCATCAAGGTGTTGTAGGTCTGTTTGTAGGACCACGAGCTTTAGTAAGATATTTGTTTGTTTGTTTTTAAGTTCAGTAATATTTTACTTTCCCCCAATTATATATAACAAAATGTTTAACATTCTGAGCTCCCAATTCTTAATGCAGTTTTAAGCCTTAATCATCATTAATCTTCATTAAATTTTTTTGGACACTCTTGTGGAGATAATTTTAAAGTTGTGACTTAAAATCTAAATTAATTGGTTGCCAGGGAAAAATCCCAAATAAAATAACCAAGTCAGTCTGGAAATTTATGGTAATTTTAATTAATATAGAGGGAAGGATTTAAGGAGAAAGAGGGAAGAGGATATAGGATTTCTCCCACCTGGCCTGTGCCAGGGGGAGTTCAAGATCTCCGCCGCTGGGTCTCTGAAGGAGATGAGAGGCTTCTAAGAGGATAAAGTTTGGAAAGTAAAGGAGGAAAAACTCAGCCAGAAACTCACCACCGAACTGGACAATAGCTTGTAGCCATGCCAAGATGCCGAAAGGTCCAGCATGCTGCCACCAGCCAACTTTCCACCACAAAAAGGTTCCAGAAAGAGGAAGTGATTCAAATATATAGACCTTTTACTCTTGTGTCCCCTTCTCTAAATGCCCATTCTTTAGTTCTCATCTTCTTTGATTAGATTATATCTTTTGGGTTACTTAATACTTCTTTGTTAAGTTCACCTTTTGTTAGTTACTTGACATTTTTGTGATTAATTTATCCCTTATAGTTACTTAACACCTTTTTGTATTAAGATCTAAAAATAGACTTAGCTTAAAGTTCTAGCTTCACTATAAAGTAAGAACTAAATAACTTCATTGTTAAATCAGGAGATTACAACTTTACCTTCACCATAAAGTAAGATCGAAGTAGGGTGGAGTAATTTAAAGTTCACACCCTCTATCTCTTGGATGTAAAACCTTTATTAGAGACAAGGCCATGGGGATATTGATGATGTAACCCCAGTAACAGTTATACCTACTATTTACTGCCACCTTCCCAGAGAACCCATTCTACAGGAAAATAGCCAGAATAGAGTTGCAAAGTCATTTTTAAGAGATACTCAGCTTGTGTGGAAGGGAAAAAGTGAGAAAGCGGAAGGTTCTGCTGGCAATGAAATCACTGAATTCTATTTCCTTTCCAACAAATGTAATTCAGCAATATTTGTTCTGTTAAAGGAAAAGAAAAATCAATTGTTGTATTTTTATATCAGGCATCTCTTTTGCCCTTATTCTATGTCAGCAGCTTCCCTTTCAGAGTTAATAGAAACCCTCCTGCTAGAACCTTTGTATTTGTCATTGACCATGGTATCCAAAAGGAAGAGGACAAGGGCAGATGTTTCCCTCCTCCTCCTGAAAACAAAGGAAAATATACTTTCTAGCAAGCTAATACAAATTTGGATAGATACCCAGTACCCTGATGTCTGGCGTATGAAATCCTGTTGCTTACATGGCATATCAAATCAGATCCTCTCATTTGTTGCTGCTTTGGTTTTCCTCTTGGGCATCTGCCTTACCCTTTTCACTCCTCATCAGATCAGTCGTGGATTGTTATAGCTTCCTGACCTCAGATGTAGTCATTGCCTAACATTTCAAAAGGAGTTAAAAGTGGTAAAGCACATATGTCCTTTATAAGAAAAGCAGGAAAGGGCAAAATAAAACAAAAAAGCTTCCTTTCCTCTTCCGGTTTAAAGTAATAAAACCATGTAAACAAGGAATGATTTTAGCACAAATGTTTTTGGCATCTACAGGCAGACACACACTTCCCCAAATACACATACATTCATGTTCACAGACACACAGAGCAAGCCCTCCTAATTGTTATTCTTCAAATGTTACTGAAAATGGTTCCTCTCTTTCAAAGAACTGCCAATTCCCTGATCAAGTCAAACCCCTTCATTTTATAGATAAGAAAACTGAAGCCCAGGAAGTTTGTGGGAATAGCCAAACACAAGTAGCTAGTGCTAGATCTGGGAGTACAGAGAAGCTTGATAACCCTCCTGTGATTTTCCTACCCCAACTTGTTACTCAAGGTCAATTAGGGCTCAGTCTGTAGCTGTGGTTGGGAAATGCCATGTCTGTGTTCTCTCCCTTCCTTTTTTCAAAATCATATCTGACTAGAAAACTAAAAGGAAAAATTCTAGGCCACCAAAATGGATGAATTTTTATTTTACTCTTTTCTAACATTGCATGGAAGTATGACTCTGGAAGGTAAACTAAACCAAAGGATAAAGATTCCCTACCAATAGCTTACTTTCATTTAAGGGAAGATGCAGAGACTGTATCACTTTCTCATCTTCATCATGCATGAGCAAGCCCAGCACATCTCTTCCAGGATCAGCATTGGTCCTTTTAAGTAATAGACTTAAGGCATTGGAAGCTGAGGGCATTTAACACTTCACAGCAAACAGGAACCCCAGGATGTAATTCCTGTTTTATTTACCCTGTGTACATAATGCCATACAGACGTGGGCATTTCAAAAATATAAATTGAGAAAGAGCATATTCCAAATGCCATCTTTGGTATTAACTTTGGTCTTTATGATTTGGTTGCTTGGGGATGTCTATGTGCCATCTATCCTTTCCTTTTTTTGTACTTTATAAACAAATGCTTTATAAGTCCTCTTTGACAGAAGAAGAGAATTCTTTAATGACCACCAGCCTGGATTACATACTTGGGAATACCACCATCGATCATCAACCAAGGACAACAGCAACTGGCATTAGTTCACAAGACCATTGCTATTGGTTTGTAGATGGGGAAGCTCAGAGGGATGAAGTGATTTGCCCAAGGCCATAGGCCAGGTGAATGTAAAAGGATGGATGGAAATTCAAGCAGAGTCATGAGTAGGACAGGATAACTTTTCCTGAGAGCAAAGGAAATGTAGACTCTAGAAAAATGTAATATATGAACTTCTTCAGAAAAAGCTGAGGTTAATACCTAATTGACAAATATGGTCAGTTCTAATAAAAAGCTACCAGATTAATAACCACCAGTATCCTAACATTTTTCCTAAAGACTAAATCTATCTTGATTATAGCTGTTGTTTTCATATCCTGATCATGAAGTTGATTGGAGGACATGCTTTCTTTCATGTTGCTTGTCCCAGGGACAAAAATCTGCCAGTGGCTCTGACCCCTAGGATTTTGGTGACTCTTCACTCCATCAACTAGGCTACCCACTGCCTCTCAACAGCTTTCATTTATGTAAAACTTTAGTATTTATAAGCCATGCCAGAGGCAGGGCTTGCACCAAAGGTTCCAGGACTCCAAACTTCATATTTTAGATGCTACACCATGCTACCACTGTTCAGTTTTAGTCAACTGAAGCTGAAAACAAAACACTCCGAAGAAAATTTGATTAAAATTTTCCTTTCTTCCCTGATCCAGCCAAGGGTGATCCTTAAATATAAGATTTTCATTTCACAACCCTTCTTTAAGATACCTTTGAAAAGTCAGTAATGCCTGGTTGTCATGCGCTACATGCACACTGCATCATGAAACATAAAAAGATATTCCCTCCTTTTCCCCAAATCAATGCCAGTGAATGACCCTCACAGGGGTGTGTCTTTGCCTCTTTGGAGGTAATCTACATACACTCTAAGGCCCTTGAACTTTATTTTATTTTTTGCAAATAGAAGCAGATGCAGGGAAATCATCTATCTTACCTAGAATGCAAACCGATACCCCATGTGATGGCTAGTCCGACAGTTAATCAAGCATTATGGATGATGTGGAGAAGTTGTAGGGGGAGGGGGGCTGAGCACAAGACAAGGAGGCCCACGGGAGAATTTCTCTAACTAAATGTTCTACAGAATGGCAAGATTTCATAGCCACAGCCCTGAGCCATTCACTCCCCAGTGGATATTAGTTATAAAAAGAATTTTTAACAGCCTACTTTATAAATGAATTCACCTCATTCATCAGATGGCTAGAAATGAGACCAAATCATTATTACTATTTATCAAAGCCTTTTTGGGTGTGTGAACAAAGAACTAAGTTGCCTCTGCTGCCTGGGGCACGAAAGGAGTGGATTCCAAAAAGGGCCAATTAAGAAACTGAAGAAAACAGTGAAATATGGCAAAAATCCAAAGAGAAAAGGTGTCGAAGTTAAATCTACTTTGGCAGAGTGCTTAGGTTTAATTGATAATGGGAGCCTAATGCTGCCCATTAGGGATGTTCTCAAAGTCTTGCAAAAATACAGTGGGCTTTGTGGCCACTAGGGGCACACATACATATCTTGGAGGGTCTTGGGCTTCTATAGCAAATTACTCTCTTCATCCCTGCAGTCAAGTCCCCGTGTCAATGAATCAAAGATAGTAAGTCTGCTTTCTAGAAGGCCTGACTGAATTCTGGAGCTCCTGTCCTGGAAAACCTTTACTTATTCCCTACTGTCTCCAACCTTGAATTGAATGCCCACCACAACCTACCTCTCATTGCTCCTTCCAAGGTGATTTCATCTTAGTTCCTTTTATATCCTCTCTATTCTGCTCACCCTGCCTTGCTGGTTATTTCCAGTATGGGATATGGCATCTCTTTCACCCAGTGCCTTTGCATAGACAGTCTCCCATGTCTGGAATATAGCCCCTCTGCAACTCAATTTCCTAGAATCCTGAAATTCCTCTAGAACACATGTTAGATGGCACCTCCTCTATGAGGCCTTTCCAAATTCCCCAATCATTTGTAAGGGCTTTCTCCTTCTTGAAAGTATTTTGTGTTGAGTTGGCATTGACTTATCTGTACCCATGCTATATCCCCCAAATAGGGCGTCAGCTTTCAGAGTATGAGGATTTTCATTTTTGTCCATTTATGGTGTCTTAAAATGAGCTCGTTTAATAAATATTTGCTAAAGCCAGACACGATAGCACATCTATAACCTCTAGGTTATAACCTAGGAAGTTGGTGCTAGAAGCTGGCTTGAGCATGGGAAATGCAATAGAGTTGAAGCTGATCAAGTATTTGCACTGAGTCAAGCATCAATACCATGAGCCTTCAGAGCAAGGAGCCATCAGGATGTCTAAGGAAAAGCAAACTGGACTGATTTGGAACTGATATGGGTCAAAACTCCTGGGCAATCAGAAGTGGGATTAAACTCAACAGCAGCCATGGAATTTCCAGACTGAGTGAAATGAAGAGACCAAGTCTC
Source organism: Monodelphis domestica (assembly GCF_027887165.1). Lineage (NCBI taxonomy): Eukaryota > Metazoa > Chordata > Mammalia > Didelphimorphia > Didelphidae > Monodelphis > Monodelphis domestica. The sequence continues at coordinate 11,232,042 of NC_077235.1, read as the reverse complement.
AAAAAATCAATGAAGAAACTCATATAAAAATAAATAAGGTAGAGCAAGAAAAAATAGGAGAGAATGTTACTAGGAAGACTTTGTACTTGTGGGTATACATTAGCCCATAAAACTGTAGTATCTCCTTTACAAAAAGGCAGCTAGAAGACACAGAAGAAAGAACAATGGACCAAGATGTAGAAAGATTTGAGTTCAAATACTGCCCCAGACACTTGGTAGCTACATGACAAGTCACAAATTCTGGGATCAAAACAGCACGTGCTTCTCACAGCTGTTGTGAGGGTAAAATGAGATATCTATGAAGTGCTTTGCAACTCTTTAAAGTGCTAAATAAATGCTAGTTATTATTATTACTTATGACAATAGCTGAAGGCCTTCTGGACTTCTTCCTCTCTGCAAATGGCCTCACAATTCTCCCTGTCCCTCAGGCTCATATTCTTGGAGTTATGAGATTCTATCCATTTTTCCATCCCTGCTATGTACCTTGAAATAGTCTTTTCAATTGTTTTCTTTGAAATGTCTTTAATCTACTCTCTCCCTCTCATTTTATTTACCTGGCTCAGGCTTCCTATTTACCTTTATATGTTTCAATTTTATTTTCTATTTGGACATCAGATTTTCTGTTTAGATCTGGTCTTTTCTTCAGGAATCCTTGAAAATCTTCTATTTTATTAAATGACCATTTTCCCCCTGGAAGAATATAGTCAGTTTTGATGGGATATTCAACATTTTCTTCTATTTTTTCAACCTTTTTATTTTGTTTTATTGTTTCTTGATGTCCCATGAAGTCATTAGTTTCTATTTGCCCAATTGTAGTTTTTAAAGAATTATTTTCTTCCATAACCTTTTGTTGATCCTCCTTTTTCATTTGGTCAGTTCTACTTTTCATGAAACCCTTTTCTTCATTGGATTTGCCTCTTTTTATAGTGGTCAATTCTGTCACATAAAGAGGCATGGGGGGAAAACCTGTTACAGTGGAAGGGAGGATGAGGGTAATAAAGGGCAATAATTAAACCTTATTCCCATCAGAATTAACTCAGAGAGGTACTTATATCAGTACTTAACATATATGCACCAAATGGTATAACCTCCAAATTTATAAAGGAGAAACTAAAAGAACTTAAGGAGGAAACAAACAGTAAAAATATACTAGTGGAAGACCTCAACCTTCCCCATTTAGAACTAGATAAAACTAATTAAAATAAAGAAAGAAGGAAGTGAATGAAATTTTAGAAAAGATAGATTTGGTTGATATCTCAAGAATATTTAATGAGGATAAAAAGGAATATGCCTTCTTTTCAGCAACACATGGCGTATATATATATATAAATTAACCATGTACTAAGACAAAAAATCCTTCACAACCAAATGCAAAAAAAACCCAGAAATAATCAATGCAATCTATTCATATCGTAATACAAAATAAACTATAATCAATAAGGATTCATGGAAAGAAAAAGAAAATTAATTGGAAATTAAATAATCTCATTCTTCAAAAGGGATGGGTCAAAGAACAAATCATAAAAACAATCACTGATTTCATTAAAAAGAATGAAAGGAAGTGACAACATATCAAAAGTTATGGGATATGGCCAAAGCAGTACTTAAGGGAAAAATTTATATCCCTTATTGCTTATATCAAAAAAATAAAAATAAAAAAAAAGCAGATCAATGAATGGGGCATGCAGCTAAAAAAACAAGAAAAGAACAAATTAACAATTTCCAATTATATACTAAATTGAAAATCCTAAAAAATCCAAAGGAGAAATTAATAAATTTCAAAGTAAGAGAACTATTGAACTAATAAATAAGACTAGGATTTGGTTCAATGAGAAGACAGCAAATAAAAGAGTATTGGTTAGTTTGATTAAAAAAAAGAAGAGAATCAAATAAGCAGTATCAAAAATGAAAAGTTGAATTCACCTCCAAATGAAGAGGAAATTAAAGCAATCATTAGTAGTTATTTTGTCCAATTATATCACAATAAGTATGACAATCTAGGTGAAATGGATGAATATATACATAAATAAAAATTGTCGAGATTATCAAAAGAGAAAATAGAATGCTTAAATAATCTCATCTCAGCAAAAGAAGTTGAACAAGCCATCAATGAACTCCCTAAGAAAAAATCCCCAGGACCAGATGGATTTACAAGTGAATTCTATCAAACATTTAAAGAACAATTTAATTCCAAAGTTGTATAAATTATATATATATATATATATGTATATATATATATATATATATATATATGACTTGCCCAGGGTCACACAGCTGGGAAGTGTCTGAGGTCACATTTGAACCCAGGACCTCCCATCTCTAGGTCTGGCTCTCGATCCACTGAGCTATCCAGCTGCCCCCTTTATATATATAATTTTTTTTAATAAAATAAGCAAAGAAGGAATCCTACCAAATTCTTTTTATGACACAAATATTGTACTGATGCCAAATCCAGGAAGACACAAAACTAATTTAATATTAGGAGAACAATCAACATAATTGACCATATAAATAACCAAACAGAAATCACATGATTATCTCAAGAGATGCAGAAAAAGCCTACAACAAAATATAAAGCCCATCCCTATTAAAAACACTAGAAAGCATAGAAATAAAAGAGTCTCTCTATTTAAAACCATCAGCAAGTATCATCTGCAATGGGGATAAGTTACAAGCCTTTCAAAAAATATCAGGAGTAAAACTAGGATGTCTATTATAATCACTAATATTTAATACAGTGGAGATTTCCAGGTAAACATGGTGGAAGTGTAGACCCAGGATTCTTCCCCTCCTCACCACCTACTGATATAGACTACCTCAAAAAGCCAAAAAAAAATTCATATGAATGAAGGGACTCTACAGTAGGGCATAGCATTGAAGGTACAAGGGATTTGGGCATCTCCACACTATAAGGGGGTGAAAAAGCTCCCACACAAACGTGAGTTGATCAACCTCCCCACCCCACCTACCGAGCCAGAGTCAGAGTCAGTATGCTAGAATCAGTGAGTGATCAAGGGACACCTCTAGGACCTTGGCATCTGACTAAGACCACCTAAGACCTAACCCTGAGAGCAGCTAGACCTGAGACCCCAGAAGGCTGAAGAGCACAGACCTTGGGCTCCCACACAGAGATAGAGTAGAGAAGATCAGTAACAGTAGAAGTTGCAGAGACATGAGAAGTGGCCCCAGGCAAAAACCGTGCTCCTTAGCTCCATACACAGAGAGCCTGCCCTCCTCACTCAAGTTTCTGACTGGAAAGGGAAGGAAAAACCACCATAGTGATGGCAAACAACATCCAGGAAAAAAACTTCCCAACACCAAGAAGAACAAGAAGGCATTGACACTGGATAATTTTTATGGAGGAAAAATCCAGACTACAGAGGAAATATAAGAAGAGGACATAAAAATAAATGCATCCAAAACCTACCAAAAAATGGAAATTGGCAACAAGTTCCTGAAGAATTTAAATCAGAGCTTATCAAAAAGATGGAAGGCTTTTGACAAGAAAAGTGGGAAATAATTCAAAAAGAAAATAACAGTATAAAAGATAGGAAATCCCAATTGGAGAAACAGCTAAAAGCCACAAAAAGCAGGATAGACCAAACCGAAAAGGAAAATCAAAAGATTATAGTGGAAAACCAGCCCTTAAAGACCAGAATTACGCAATTGGAAGCCAATGATCTTGCAAAAAAGAAAGAAGTAATAAAGTAAAGTCAAAAGACTGACAAAATAGAAAAAAATAAAATATTTCACTGAGAAGATGATAGATCAGGAAAACTGGTCTCGAAGAGACACATTGAGAATCTTTGGTTTACCTAAAAACCCAGAAATTAACAGAAATCTTGACAATATACTACAAGAAATTATCCAAGAAACCTGCCCTGATGTTCTTGAAAAGGGGGCAAAATAGACATTGAAAGAGTTCACAGAACACCCTCTACACTAAATCCTTAAAAGACAACTCCCAGGAATGTAATTGCCAAATTCAAGAGCTTCCAAGCTAGATTACACATGATCTGGCAGCTTCCACACTAAAGGACCAGAAGGCTTAGAATATGACATTCAGAAAGGCAAGAAAATTGGGTCTTCAACCAAGGACCACCTACCCATCAAAATTGACTATATACTTCCAGGGGAAAGTATGGGCATTCAACAAAATAGAAGATTTCCAAGTATTCATAAAGAAAAGACCAGAAGTAAGTGGAAAGTTTGATATCCAAACAAAAAAAAGAGAAACATTAAAAGGTAAATAAGAATGAGAGGGGAAAGGGAAAAATGTTTTTGTGTAGAATTTCTTCTTTAAGGGCTTCAATAAGATCAAATTGTTTATATTAATATATGGGAAATGTTAGTTGTAATACTCAAAAACTATATTCACTATCATAGTAATTAGAAGAATCATTCACAGGAAGAGACTGGGGGTAATAAATGGTATAAGATGATTTGCAAAAAAAGAAAAAGGGAGGGGGAATAGAAGATGGAACCAAGAAAAACGTGAAGGAATAAGATAAATAGGATAATCTATATCACACAAAGAGGCACATGGGAAGGGGAGGGGAGGAATACTATTATAAGAAGGAGAGGGAAAGAGTGGTGGTAACAAACAGGTAATACTTAAACCTTACTCTCAGTGAAATCAATTCTGAGAGGGAAGAACATTTAGATACACTGGGGTACTGAATTCTATCTTACCCTACAGAGAAAGAGAGAAAGGAAAATCAAGGTGGGGGGGGGAGTGTGCAAGGAGTACAAAAAGGGAGGGAATGAGAGGGGGGTGGGAACTTAGACCCTAAAAAATAATAAGAAGGGAACAAAAAGGGCAGGAGCAGAAAGGGAAGCATAATAAATATGGGGATTAGGGCAACAGATTAAAAGCAAACCACTGGTTTAAAAGGATATAGCAAAAGAAAAAAAAAGCAGAACTAGGAGAGAATATCAAAATGTTGGGGAATACACAAGTGGCCATCATAACTTTGAATGTGAATGGGATGAACTCACCCATAAAAGGAAAGCAAATAGTAGAGAGGATTAGAAACCAAAATCCTACCATATGTTGTCCATAAGAAACACAGGTGAGGCAGGACTCACAGGGTTAGAATTAAAGGTTGGAGCAAAATCTATTCAGCCTCAACTGAGAAAAAGAAGGCAGGAGTCACAATCATGATACCTGATTAAGGCAAAGTAAAAACAGATCTGATTAAAAGAGATAGAGAAGGTAATTACATCCTGATAAAAGGCAGTAAAGACAATGAGGAAATATCAGTACTCAACCTATATTTACCAAATGGCATAACATCCAAATTCCTACAGGAGAAACTAGTGGAGCTCAAGGATGAAATAGATAGAAAAACTACACTAGTGGGAGACCTGAACTTTCCTCTATCAAATCTCGAGAAATCAAGCCCAAAAAAAATAGGTAAGAAAGAGGTAAGAGACATGAATGAAATCTTAGAAAAATTAGAGTTAATAGATAAATGGAGAAAAATAAATAGGGACAAAAAGGAATACACCTTCTTTTCAGCAGCACATGGTAATTCACAATGATTGACCATGTATTAGGGCATAAAAATATGGCACACAAGTGCAAAGAAGCACAAATAATAAATACAAACTTTTCAGATCATGATGCAATAAAAATAATAATTAGTAAGGGTACATAGAGAGCCAATTCAAAAATTAATTGGAAATTAAATAATATAATTCTCCAAAATTGGTTAATAGAAGAACAAATCATAGAAACAATAATTTCAATAAAGAAAATGATAATGATGAGATATCCTTTCAAAATTTATGGGATGCAGTCAAAGCAGTACGCAGGGGGGAATTTATATCCTTGAGTTCATATATTAACAAATTAGGGAAGGCAGAGGTCAATGAATTGGACATGTAAATAAAAAAAATTTGAAAATGAACAAATTAAAAATCCTCAAATGAAAACTAAATTAGAGATTTTAAAAATTAAAGGAGAAATTAATAAAATAAAAAATAAAAAAATGAATTAATAAATGACTAGAAGCTGGTATTTTGAAAAAAATAAAATAGACAAAGTACTGGTCAATCTAATAAGAAAAAGGAAAGAAAAAAACTAACAGTATCAAAGATAAAAAAGGAGATCTCACCTCTAATGAAGAGGAAATTAAGACAATCATTAAAAATTATTTTGCCCAATAATATGGCAACAAATACAGCAATCCAGGTGATATAGATGAATATTTACAAAAAACAGAAATTGCCTAGATCAACTGAAAAAGAAATAGAATACTTAAATAATCCCATATCAGAAAAAGAAATTGAATAAGCCATCAAAGAACTCCCTAAGAAAAAAACTCCAGGATCAGATGGAGTCACAAATGAATTCTACCAAACATTCAAAGAAAAATTAATCCCAATACTATACAAATTATTTGACATAATAAGCAAAAAGGGAGTTCTACCAAATTTCTTTTATGACACAAATATGGTACTGATTCCAAAGCCAGGCAGGTCAAAAACAGAGAAAGAAAACTATAGACCAATCTCCCTAATGAATATAGATGCAAAAAATCTTAAATAGAATACTAGCAAAAAGACTCCAGCAAGTGATCACAAGGGTTATTCATTATGATCAGGTGGGATTTATACCAGGAACGCAAGGATAGTACAATATTAGGAAAACCATCCACATAAATGAACATATCAACAAGTAAACCAACAAAAATCACATGATTATCTCAATAGATGCAGAAAAAGCCTTTGACAAAACACAACACCCATTCCTATTGAAAACACTACAAAGTATAGGAATAGAAGGACCTTTCCTAAAAATAATAAACAGTATATATCTAAAACCATCAGCAAACATCATCTGCAATAGGGATAAACTAGAAGCCTTCCCAATAAGATCTGGAGTGAAACAAGGATGTCCATTATCACCTCTATTATTTAACATTGCACTAGAAACACTAGCAGTAGCAATTAGAGAAGAAAAAAATTGAAGGTATTAAAATAGGCAATGAGGATACCAAGCTATCACTCTTTGCACATGATATGATGGTCTACTTAAAGAGTGCTAGAGAATCAACTAAAAAACTAGTAGAAATAATCAACAACTTTAGCAAAGTTGCAGGATACAATATAAACCCATATAAATCATCAGCATTTCCATATATCTCCAACACATCTCAGCAGCAAGAATTAGAAAGAGAAATTCCATTTAAAATCACCCTAAACAATGTAAAATACTTGGGAATCTATCTGCCAAGACAAACACAGGAACTATAAGAGCACAAGTAGAAAACACTTTCTTTACAATTAAAACTAGATCTAAATAACTGGAAAAACATTAATTGCTCATGGGTAGGATGATATAACTTAATAAAAATGATAATCCTACCCAAACTTATTAACTTATTTAGTGCCATACCCATTGAACTACCAAAAACCTTTTTTACTGAATTGAAATATAAAATGAAATATGAAAATGAAACATGAAAATATAAAATGAAAAATGAAATATGAAAACCATAACAAAGTTCCTTTGAAAGAACAAAAGATCAAGGCTATCCAGGGAAATAATGAAAAAAATGGGAAGGAAGGTGGCTGAGCAGTAACAGATCTTAAATTGTACTATAAACCAGTAGTCATCAAAACAATATGGTACTGGCTAAGAGAAAGAAAGGAAGATCAATGGAATAGACTTGGGCAAAGTGATCTCAGCAAAACTGTCTATGATAAACACAAAGATCCCAGCTTTGGGGACAAAAATCCACTATTTGAAAAAAAACTGCTGGGAAAATTGGAAGACAATATGGGAGAGATTGGGTTTGGATCAACATCTCACACGCTACACCAAGATAAATTCAGAATGGGTGAATGACTTGAATATAAAGAAGGAAACTATAGGTAAATTAAGTGAACATCGAATAGTATACATGTCAGATCTTTGGTATAGGAAAGATGTTAAGACTAAGCAAGAGTTAGAAAAAAAATTACAAAATTTATAATAAATAATTTTGATTACATTAATGTTTTGTACAAACAAAACCATTGCAACCAAAATGAGAAGAGAAGCAACAAATTAGGAAACAATCTTAAAAACAAAAACCTCTGACAAAGGTCTAATTACTCAAATTTATAAAGAGCTAAATCAATTGTACAAAAAAATCAAGCTATTTCCCAATTGATAACTGGGAAAGGGACATGAATAGGCAATTTTTAGATAAAGAAATCAAAACTATCAATAAGCACATGAAAAAGTGTTCCAAATCTTCCAATTTTTTACCACCTCAAAGAATGCAGCTATTACTATTCTTGTACAAGTGTTTTCCCTTATCTCTTTGGGGTACAAACCCAACAGTCTTTTAGTGCCCTTTGGGCATAGTTCCAAATTGCCCTCCAAAATGGTTGGATCAATTCACAACTCTACCAGCAATGCATTAATGTCCCAACTTTGCCATATCTCCTCCAGCATTCATTACTTTCTGTCTCTGTCATGTTAGCCATTCTACTAGGTGTGAGGTGATACCTCAGAGTTGTTGTGATTTGCATCTCTCTGATTATAAGAGATTTAGAATACTTTTTCGTGTGCTAATTAATAGTTTTGATTTCTATATCTGAAAATTGCTTATTCATGTCCCTTGCCCATAGGTAATCATAACTCTGAATGTGAATAGAATGAAGTCACCTATAAACCACAAGGAATAGCAGAGTGGATTAGAAACCAAAACCCTACCAAATGCTGTCTGCAAGAAATACACAAGTGGAAGGTAGACTCGCATAGGGTAAGAGGATGGAGCCACATCTATTGGGCATCAACTGATACAAAGAAGGCAGGAGTCGCAATCATGATATCTGATAAAGCCAAAGAAAAAATAGATTTAGTTAAAAGAAATAGGGAAGGTAATTATATCCTGATAAAAGGCAGTATAGACAATGAGGAAATATCAGTACTCAATATGAAGATCATTCTTCATATACTTCGATTATTCATCTTTTGGGGAATGGTTCTTGCTTTGGCATATTAGTGTCAAATTCAAATTAATCATTAATATTATACTTTTATCAAAGATAAGGTAGATAATAGAACTCTGACTTTGTTAGTATGGGTAAGGTAAGGAAGCCAATCCAGGTCACCATCTTCTATGCAATTCTGAGTTTTGGAGAGTTACCTAGAGAACATTGAGATTCAGGAGCATACAGCAATGTGCCAGAGGTAGAGTCTAAACCTTGGTCTTCCTAGCTTGAAGATGCTCTCTACACAATATTGCCTCACTTTTACAAAAAATACATGAAATCAAATCAGCGTAACTTAAATAAGAAGAGAAATCACTGAATGGAAAAATATTTTCATAAGTTAATTCATTTATCAAATTGTTGCTTTAAAAAGAAAAGTTCCACAGGGTTTGGGGAATGCATATTTCAAAGAATGGACCATCATGATGATGAAGAATGGAAGAGGCTTTTCTGTTTTTTTTTTGTTCTGTTTTAGGAAAACAAGGAGTTCAGCAACAGATCTAGACACGGTGTCAAATGAACCGATATAAGAGTAGAGGCCTAGGGGTAAAGAATCCAGGTCATAAGATCAAGGACATAAGGAGGTAGAAAGAAAGAGGGGAAAGTTGGAGGGTAGAGAGATAAAATCCAAGAAAGGCTTAAATCTGTCTCTCTACCTGCCAAATCTCCCTTTTGGTCCTGGTTCTTTCCTCTGGAGCCAAGCAAAATCAATCCAATCCCCCTTTGGCATGACAGCTCTGAGATTCTAGTCTATTCTTGACTCTAATGAGTTACATTGACACTTGATTAGGTAGAAAAAAAGAGGAAGGGGGATATGGATGAGGAATAGTGACAGAATGATCTGTATGTACACTTGAGAAAAAGGTTTTTGATCAAAATTATGTATTTAATCTCTCCACTTCCTTTACACAGCTGGAAGCTAAGTTCTTCCTTGGCCTACTGCTTTTGATGAGAGCAGCTGTTCCCAATGACATTGGAAGTACTTTACTACTTTCTCTTAAAAGTGACTTGGGACCTTTGGGGTACTTTCTGGCTCCTAAGGCACTTGCAAGAGCAGGATAAGGATTCAGGCATCTGGCCTTCTCCAAGTTCTTTGCTCATTTTTCAGGGGGATGACAGGAAAATAAGGGAGGTGAAAAAGGAGCTGGTGGGGGGTGGGGTCTAGGCCAGCTGACCAATAACATGCAGTAAGGGGCTGGGTAAGAACAAAGAATGGTTGACTACATCAAACAAAACGTTGCTTTACAGACCTTGAAGCCTTATAGACTTATAACTGAAGACCTCATAGCCATATGTCAGTCACTTCACTTTCTTTGAAAGAGAGATTCATTATCATCTTCAGCAGCCCTTCCTGGGGCCTTTGCTTCTTCTCCGACACTGACACCACTGGCCGGAGGGGGGTGGGGGTTTGGGGCTAACCGCTGCGTGTGCTGTGTGTCTCAGGAGCCCTGTGCGAATTGGGACCCGAGCAGTGCCATAGGCCAAAGCCACAGACGCCCGCCACCACCACGGAAGAGCAGGCCTGGGATCCCAATATGGATTTCCTCAGCAGCGCCTCTAGACCTCATGGCCAGCTGTGAGGCCTGAGAAGGCCCTGGGGCTTTCCTGCAGGAAATCCCTAAGAGCTTGGTGAGCAGTCCCCCCACCCCCTGCGGAAGTGCGTCCAAGGAAGTGGAAGTCCCGACCCCGTGGGGCTGCCTCCAAGGTCTCTGTCCCCGCCCCCTTTCCTCACGAACTTCGCCTTCTTGGGCTCCTATGTGTATCTGAGGCTTCTCTACCCCCTTCGGATCCTCCCAGGCTGAGTACCTACCCCACGGCGTCGGGGTGGATATCACAGTCCTCACCTGCAACCTCCAGGACCTGGGGCTTGAGGCTGCCCTCGGCCCCCAGGCCCAGCCCAGCTCTTTCCTAGCACCTGATTCCCAACGGAATCCGGACCAAAGGCAGGAGCCCCCCTCTCCCCCCAGCGCCATCACCACAGCACTGGGCTCCCTCTAGGAGACAGAACACCCCGCTGCTCCACAGGCCCTGGCCCCTGTGAGGCTCTGTTGCCAAGTGCCCGTGTCAGAACAAGCCCCGCCTCTACCGTCACGTGGCCACCTAAAGAAACTAGACCTGTGAGACCCACCTGTGGTCCAGGGGCTGGTGGTGCTGCCCCCACCTCTCGACCCCCACCCCACCCTTTCCAGTAGGCGCCACCCTGGTTAGAGTTGGTCTGGATGGACCTTGATTCTTGACTAGCCAGGCCTGAGCCTCTGCTTTGTTTTTGGATGAAACGGCTGTTCCTCCCACTCTTCAGTCCCCCCAGGCTCCATCTTTCACTCTCCCACCCCCATTTTAAAAAGTTTTTCTTAGGATAAGGTTGAGGCACCATCATCTCCTCCTGGGGGACTCTGGGAAGCTTCCTCAGGTCTCCTTTCTTCTGTTACATGCAAAAGAAACCGAATCTTTGGGTATATCTTTGTAATGGCATTTTAATAAATTCGAAATTATTAAATTGGGGGGGGGTAAGGAAAGATAGATTCAAATATATCTAGACTTCATCACTTCAGCTATTGCCTCTAAACATACAGATTACAACTCATCCATGTCTGCACAAACCAGGGGTTGGCTACAGGGGGTGCCAGTCAATTTACTTGAGGCCTTCCTCTCTTTCTAAAGAACAGGTCAAAACACAAGTGAAACACTAGGATTGGCCACATGTGTAGTTTCATCCTTTCCAGAAGGCCAGCCCAACTTCAGGAGAAAATGAGAAAGCTCCCCACCAGCCAAGCCAGTCCCCAATAGAGTGGAATACCCACTACAGAGTTATAGGCGGACCTGGATGAGAATGAGACAAGAGAAGGAGCCATGGAGGCATGGATGGCGTGAACATTCGAGTAGATGAAATGAAAGAACCATAAGAATAAATAAAATGGTACAGACTCTAAATGCTATATGGTTTCAGAGGGTTACAATACATAAAGCTCTAGAATAAGGATTACAAAGACTGAGTTTTAAATCCAGCCTCCAGACACTTTCTAGCTCTGTGTCCCTGGGAAAATCTCCTAACCTCTTAAAGTTTCAGTTTCCTTATTGGTAAAAGGGCAATAATAATGTCACCTTTCTCATAAGAATGTTGTGAGAATCAAATGAGATAATAGATGTAATGTGGTTTGCAAAATTTAAGTCATTACATACATTTCAGTTATTATTATTATTCAGAGGAGAGACAGATCTGGGAGGGCTGCCAGTGGTCAAACGGAGAAAAGGCTTCTGTCAGACCTTGAAAGCTGAGTAGGATTTCCAGAGATGTAAGAAAGAAAAGAAAGATCTGACCCAAAGGCAAGGGGTGGGATAGGAAGAGATAATAGAAGTGAAAATCCAGATAACCAGATCAGAACAGTATATTCATGAGACAGAGATTGATGTGACAAGAGCAGAGTAGGCATGACTTAATTATAGTATCTGATAATGTTGCCCACCTTCTCCACCTGGATAATCTCTGGTCTCTGGATTTTTACAACACTCCTTTCTCCCAGTTCTCTTCCTACCTTTCTGACTGCTATTTCCCCATCTCCTTTGCTGCCTCATTACCCATCACATACCATAACTGTAGGTTCTAAGCTCTGTCCCAAATCCTTTTCTCTTCTGTGCCTATATTCTGTCTCTTGGCAACTTCATTAGTGCCCATGGGTTTCATGTTAATCTCTCCACAGAAATCTCATAGATCTAGACAATCCTTTTCTTTCCTGAGCTTGGAGCTTTGATCCTGCATCACTAATTGCCCACTGGGCATCTCAAACTCAGCATGTCAAAAATTAAACCCATTATCTTTCTCCCCCAACCCACCCTTTTTCTATACTTCCCTCTTTCTGTTAAGTCATTACCATTCTGGTCCCCCAGGATTGTAACCTCCATATTATCCAGGGCTCCTTTTTCCTCATCCTGTATATCCAAAGAGTTGCTAAATGGTGATGTTTCTTTTTTTATAGCATATTTCTTATCTGACCTGTTCTCTCTACTTCCATGACCACTTCCTCGGTTCAGGTTCTCTCGCCTAGTTTATGATATTGACCTCCTAATTAGCGTCTCTGCTTCATGTCTCTCCTGCCTTGAGTCCCTCCTCTTCACGGCTGGCAAATAATTTTCCTTAAACGCAGATCTGACCATGTCACAACAGTAGTCAATAAAACCCGGTGGTTCCCTCTAATCTCTAAAATAAAATAGGAAGCCTTCTGTTAGTTGTAAAAGCCCTATACAACCTAGCTCCAATCTCTCTTTACTGTCTCCCTAATTCTTACTTTCCCTCCCACCCACTATGATCCATCTCTCCTATACAATACATGATGACATTCTTGGTCAACAACTCCTAGTATTATCCTTTCCAAAGTGTACACTGTTTTTAACTCTCTTTGTAGTTATTCTCTGTATACTGAATGTGTCTTGCTATCCATTTCAGGAGGGTACCCAAGCTAGCCTCTTCATTTCTCACCAGGCAGAACTACTCCAGATTCTCTCATCATGGCTCAGAAAATTATTCATCCTGGAATATGCCTTATGTCTCAGAACCCTCACCTCAGAATTACCCAGAGGCTCCCTGCTTCTGAATAGACAGAATCTCAGACCAGCCAGGTTTCCATCCAGTCCTTCCTCTTCCCTCTCCTTCCTTTTTTAGCTTCCTTTTATGCTATGTTCCCTCACATTCGAATGTAAACTCTTTGAGGGCAGGAATGGTTTTTCTGCTCATATTTATACTCTCAGTTTAGCATATGTTAAGTGTTTTATAAATGTTTGTTGACTGACTACCTGTTGTCTCTCCCATTAGACTGCAAACTCTTTGAGAGCAAGAATTGATTCCTTTGTACTTATATTCCTATGCTGAGCACCAGGACTGTCATAGAGGAAGAACTCAATACACTCTTGTTGGCTGACTGGTTGCTATTAAGGAACAATATAGAGTAAACTTGGAGGGGGACACATGGACAGTCTTGGAATCAGAGGGGATTAAGACTAAATTCACTAGATGCTTATTAAGTCTCTACTCCCTTCTGGACACTCTTACTAGACAAAAACAAAATAGTTCCTAACCTAAAGGACTCAGAGCTCTTTGGGGGAGGAACATGTTCACAGATAAAAGAATTTTTTAAAAGAACCAGTTAGATGGAAGGGGAGGGGTAGACAGAATTAACCACTGGAATGATCAGGAAAGGCCGCTTGGAAAAGGTTTTACTTGAGTGGGTTTCCAATAAACAGGCAAAGAAAGTAAGTGTTTTAGGGTAGCATGGGCTAAAGACATGGTGGCTGGAAACTGAATGGCCTGTATGAAGAAACTGCATAAAAGGCAGTTTTACTGGAACCTGAGAGTATGTTGTGGGAGACAGATGCGAGGAACAGTAAGACAGTCAGTCTGTCTACACTGGAAAAGCATGTAATGAAAGTTATATGGAATAAGCCTAGAAAGGAAGGTTTTTGGACTGCAAAGGACTTTAAATACCAAACAAAAAAATCAATTTGCATTTTCTCTTAAAAGCAATAGGGAATCACAGAAGCATCTTGAGAAAGGGAGTGACAGACAGACCTTTGTTTACTATATCACTTTGTCAGCTCTATAGAGGATGGGTTGGAGAGGGGCAGTCTGGATTCTGGAGCCAGTTATAAGGTTGCTAAAATTGTTCAATCAAGAGGTGATGAGGGGGTGGTCATGTGAGCCGAGAAAGAGGGACAGTGAGTGATGTCCTACTAACAGTGATAGCAGCTGACTGTATAGACGCAATGACCCTGAGTCTTCACACCTCGGATACCTTCAGGGAAAAACCCACCCATATTCAGGAAGGGGCTGGGTTTGACGGGAAAGAAAAAGATTTCTGTTGGGGACCCATCATGGAATCAGATAAAAAGAAAAAAATAAGAATTGAAAGGGATATCAGTACCGTCTAGTCCAAGGCCTACAAGAAAATAATCCTCCAAGGCCAAGAGAAATTGTGAGGAGATGGTAGAGGCGCACAAATTCCCCCCAAGACACCCTGGACAAGCTCTCCAAATGCACAAGAAGAAATGATGAGAAAGAAAAGCAAAGAGAATAAATTCTAAATGTATCAGGCTAAGCCAAGACTGCCCCCCGCCCCAAACCTGCCAGAACATTGCAGAAGCACTAAGAAGATAAAGGCAGAGGAGGGGGAATGCCAAGCCCTAAAGGAACAGGATCTCCTAGCCAGAAGCAAGGCCAGGCCAGTGCCTTGGCCTCTGCCTCCAAAGGAGACCAGGCTAGGCCAGTACTCAGCTCAGGGCCCACTCCAAGGCTCTGCAGGAAACAGAAGTAGACCAATGCCCAGTCCTATTGTTCTAAAAATGCTAACTACAGCAATAGGACAAGAGAAAAGAAATCTAGAGAATTAGTACATGAAAGGAGGAAACAAAACTATCTCTTTTTGCAGATGATATGATTCTGTGCCTAGAGAGTCAACTAAAAATGAATTGAAACAATTATCAATTTCAGCAAAGTTGGAGCATATAAACTAAATCCACATAAATCATCAGCATTTCTGTGTATTACCAGCAAAACTCAAAAGGATGAGCCAGAGAAATCCCATTCAAAATAACTACAGAATATAGAAAATATTTGAGACTCTATCTACCAAGACACACATAGAACTCCATGAATACAACTATCAAAAACTCTTTACAGAAATAACAACAGACCTAAATAATTAGAGAAATATTAATTGTTCTTGGGTAGGCCATGCCAATGGTCATAAAAATGATAATACTACTGCTGCCTAAATTACTTTGCTTATACAGCGCCACGCTAGTCCATGTACCAAAGGATTTTTTTAAAGAGCTAGGCAGAATTAATAACAAAATTCATCTGGAGGAACAAAAGGTCAAGAATCTCAAGAGAAATGGTGAAAAAAATGAGAGAAAAGAGGAAGAAAGTACCAGATTTCAAACTCTGCGACAAAATAGCAATCATCAAAATGATTCAGTACCAGTTTAAAAATAGAGAGGTCGATTGATGGAACAGATTAGGTACACAATGTACAGAAGCAACTGACAGTAACAGAGCATTTGATAAACTCAAAGAACCCAGGACTCCTGGGGTAACGACTTCACTAGTCAACAAAAATTTCTGGGAAAAGGCAAAAACAGTGAGTCAGAAATTAAGTTTAGATCAACATCAGATTCTAAAATAATGGAAACACACATGGCTTCAGAATATAAACAAATGAAAGGACAAGAAAGAAAACTCACTTTGCAGCTCTGGATGGGAGAAGAGTTTATGACCAAAAAACTACAGAGTACTGCAGGGGGTCAAATGGACAATCGGGAGCACATAAAATTAAATTATTGTTTCCAAAGCAAAACCAAAGCAGTTAAAATTAGAAGAGAAATAGTTATCTGGAAAAAATCTTTGCAGAATTTTCCTCTGACAAATGTATAATATAAAAAGACATACAAGGTACTAATTCAAATGTGTAAGAATACAAGCCAGTCCCCAATAGATTAGCAGTCAAAGGCATGGAAAGATCACTTTCAAAGAAAGAAATCCAACCCATCAACAATCATGAAAAAACCCTTTAATTTCCGAATCCTTAGAAAAGTATAAAACAAAACAACTCTAAGGCTCCATCCCATCCCCATCAGATTGGCCAATATGACAAAATAAAGGGGAAATTACAGTTGTTAGATGTGGCTATGAGATCACAGACGCACTAATACACTGTTGTTGGAGCTGTGAAATGGTTCAGTGATATGGAACACTGGCCAAAAAATCACTACGGGAAGGAATTAGCCATTTACATGGCACCTATTATAGAACAGGGATTGTACTATGCACTTTGTACACATATTGTTTAATATTATCCTTACAATAACCCTGACAGGTTGGTGCTATTATTCTTTCCACTTTATACTTGGGAAAGCTGAGGTAGACCGAATGTAAGTGATTTGCCCAGGGTCACACAGAGTGTAAGGGTTTGAAGCTCGATTTGAACTCAGGTCTTCTGCACTTTGGGTCTAGCACACTACCCACTATACTATACCATTTACTATGCATACCCTCTGATCCAGTGATGTTACTACTAGGTCTATATCCCAGAGATATCAACATGAGAACTGACCCATTTGTACGAAAACATCTAGAGCAGTTTTCTTTATTATAGCAAAGAATTGGAAGAGAAGGGGGTACTCTACAACTGAGGAATGGCTGAACGTGGTATGGTAGGTGAGTGCAATAGAATATTTTTATTCCATAAGAATTTTTGAGTTGGCAGGCAGCTACAACCAGCTTTGAATTCTATCTACCAGGTAAAGTATTGACATCCTCAACAAATACATTTCAGACAACATGAATTTATTAAGCCTCTACCTTGTGCCAAGGTGGGCATTGTATAGGGCACCAGGGATCAAAAATGCAAATGAAACAGACTTTGTCCTTGCCATATCACAGGCAAAGCTCATTTTCTTTCTCTCTAATCCTACTCCTCCTTCTGGCTTCACTATTTATATCTGTGGCACCACCACTCACCTTGTCTCCCATGTTTGATAACCTCAAAGTAGCCTTGACTCTTTTCTCTTCATCATTTCTCATAGCCAATCAGCTACCAGCTTCCAGATTCCACCTGAGCAGCACCTCTTCTATCTAAAACTTTCTGTATTCCTATTGCCACCTTCCTAGGACAAGCTCAATCCCCATCGGACTAGACAATGCCTTTAGGAGCATCCTAACATGGCTTCTTTCTTTTTTTAACATTTTTAAGTTTATTTAATTAATTTAGAATATTTTTCCATGGTTATATGTTTCATGTTCTTTCTCTCCCCTCCTCCCAACCCACTCCCAAAGCCAAAAAGCAGTTCCACTAGGTTTTACATGTGTCATAGATCAAGACCTATTTCCACATTATTAATATTTGCACTGGGGTGATCACTTAGAGTCTACATCCCCAGTTATATCCCCATCGACCCACATGATCAAGCAGTTGTTTTTCTTCTGTGTTTCTACTCCCACAGTTCTTTCTCTGGATGTGGATAGCATCTTTCTCACAAGTCCCTCCGAATTGTCCTAGATCAATGCATTGCTGCTAGTAGAGAAGTCCATAACATTCAATTGTGCCACAGTGTATCTGTCTCTGTGTACAATGTTTTCCTGGTTCTGCTCTTCTCATTCTGCATCACTTCCTGGAGGTTGTTCCAGTCTCCATGGAATTCCTCCAATTTATTATTCCTTTGAGCACAATAGTATTCCATCACCAACAGATATCACAATTTGTTCAGCCATTCCCCAATTGAAGGGCAGCCCCTCATTTTCCAAGTTTTTGCCACCTCAAAGAGTGAGGCTATAAATATTTTTGTACAAGTCTTTTTCCTTATGATCTCTTTGGGATATAGACCCAGAAGTGTTATGGCTGGATCAAAAGGCAGACAGTCTTTTAACACCCTTTGGGCATAGTCCCAAAGTGAACCTGGCTTCTTTTTGCCATTTTCTCCTCGCCCTCTACAACACTGCCAGTTACTTTTCTCATGCCCATGCTTGGCCAGGTAACTTCTCTACTGGGAAATCTTGAGTGATCCCTATTTAATCCATTTGGCACCGTACTAGACATAGAGTAGGTGGTGAATAAAAGCTTACTGACTTGCTGCTTCTGTAGAGGACTTGCAATTTTCACTGGTCGAAAGAGTATACATATTGATAACAGATATGAAATCACACATCATTAAAGTAGTTCAACAGTACAATTGCAATGAATTATACTTATTGAAGTTAGTATCTTAATCCCTATTAGAATGTAAGGTCCTCCAGCCCAAAGGGCGACAAAAGAATATCTACCCTTTGATCCAGCCATAGCACTGCTGGGTCTGTACCCCAAAGAGATAATGGACACAAAGACTTGTACAAAAATATTCATAGCTGCGCTCTTTGTGGTGGCCCAAAACTGGAAAATGAGGGGATGCCCATCAATTGGGGAATGGCTGAACAAACTGTGGTATATGTTGGTGATGGAATACTATTGTGCTAAAAGGAATAATAAAGTGGAGAAGTTCTATGGAGACTGGAACAACCTCCAGGAAGTGATGCAGAGCGAGAGCAGCAGAACCAGGAGAACATTGTACACAGAGACTAATACACTGTGGTATAATCGAACGTAATGGACTTCTCCATTAGTGGCGGTGTAATGTCCCTGAACAACTTGCAGGGATCCAGGAGAAAAAAACACCATTCATAAGCAAAGGATAAACTATGGGAGTGGAAACACCGAGAAAAAGCAACTGCCTGAATACAGAGGTTGAGGGGACATGACAGAGGATAGACTCTAAATGAACACTCTAATGCAAATACTATCAACAAAGCAATGGGTTCAAATCAAGAAAACATCTAATGCCCAGTGGACTTACGCGTCGGCTATGGGGGGTGGGGGGGAGGAAAATAAAATGATTTATGTCTTTAACGAATAATGCTTGGAAATGATCAAATAAAATATATTTAAAAAAAAAAGAATGTAAGGTCCTCCAGGGCCAGAACACTGTTTCATATCATCTGTGTATTCTCCATCACTTCCCTACTTGTACTTCCAACACCTAGCACTGTGTTTATGTACCCTGTAGGAGCTAAATGAACATCTATTATTTATATATAAAAATATAAAGATATACATGTGTGTGTTTTCATATTATATGTAAGAGTGAATTCAAAAGATGAGGCCAAGAAGAATGAGAAACTTCTCCTACAGAACAGGAAACCAAAACGGCCAAAGAAATACAAATGGGAAAGCCATTGAAAATGGAGTGTTGCAAAGCTGAGAATGAATGGCAAATTACAAAGGACATCAAGGAAATGTAGGGACTATTCTTTGGATGCATAAGGAAGATGGGAAAGGCACGCATGTTACCCTTCTATTAGACAGAGAGGGAATGTAAAGACAAAGATCACTGGCCCTTGTGAATTATATCCAAGAAAATTTGAGGGACTGGCTTAAGTCACTGCAGGTAGTATTTTAGCTTAGAGTTTCTTTAAAAAATCTGAAGATCAGGGAAGAAAAATACTGTTGATATTTTAAATGAAAGAAAAATATGAACTTAGAAACTAAAGACCTAAAAAATGAAAAAGTATGTGTGTGTATTATACATATATAAAAATATAATTCCTAGCCAGTGATGGCTCTCTTAAGAAGAATAACATTCTAGCAAATAATCAACTATGTCTTATCTAAAGCATCAAATATTCATTTTTCAACAGCCATGTCTACATATATATTTTCTGGATGACTGAGACCAAAAAAAGTACACCTTAGCCACAAATAAATAGTTATTTCAAGAGAAGTGGTTGATAGTGCCTGAGTTATCTGGAAAAGTGAGGGCAAAATGTACTTCCTATGGTCTCGATGATCTGAATAATTTACTTCCCTTGTACCAGCCTATCAGAAAAGATGAAAGGAAAGCAAGAGCACAAATCTTGGCAATGGTTTTGATATTGTCTCGTGTTATCAGGGTCCAAACTAGAAATTCCGGGACTTGGGGGAAATGCAGATGGGAGGGGAGCCCCTGTGACGCGCCAAGGCTGGGAAATATTTCTAATCTTGGGTGTCCTGTCCGAAGTGCCTCCAAAGTCAGATAGAATATTGTCAGTTCTTCCTAGTCAGATGGAATCACACTGTTGCAGTAACAGTACAAATGACAGGCTCTGGGAAATGGTAGGATGACAAAAGGATGCTCTTATGGAGAATGTCACATGGGAATAGTGAAAGAGTGGCTTGGTACCAGATGAGGTACCTGAGGCTGGATGAGGAGGGTTCCTTTTCCATAAGGTACCAATATAGGGTAGGGGAGCAAATATCCTCCCTATATCCTTTATCATACCCAAAAAACCACCCAAGAATGTTGGCATCCTGGGGCTAATGCTTGGTGAATTCAAGTGTTATAGCTTCGGATTCAGTACCCAAGGCACTCAGCAGCCAGGTACAAGCAGAACAACTGGGTCCAGAAAGGCTGATAGGGAGTCGCTGTCATTAGATGACTGTCATCATGGGGAGAAGATGGGGCTGGGCTCACCCTCTATTTTAGTGCTATATATGGGGGAAAGGAGAGAGAGAGCATTCCTGCTTTGGAGGGGCAGAGATCAGGGAGACTCATTTTCCTCTCTCTGAAGAATTCAGTGGCCCTGGGAGAAGTAATTGCATCATTGCTATCCCAGTGAGGATTTCTATCTCACTAATATCTATGTGGATGGACCCCACCCCTCACTCCCAGGGAATTATATCATTAATCTCTCCAAGTCTGGAGCAGAGGTCAACACATGGAATATAATACTGTAGGAGGGGAGAGGGGTAACTGATTTGGAAACTCACCCTGGGTATCTGTGGGCACAGCTCAACTTTGCACTGTCTACAGACTACCAGAAGGACATAATGACCCATCGCTACTGGTTAGCCTGTTCTTCTCTCTTCTCTTCATTAATAAATATTTATTAAGCACCTATTATATGCCAGGAACTGGGTTAAGTGCCAGGAATGCAAAGAAAGGCAAAAGACAGTCCCTTTTCTGCAGGAGTTCACAGTCCAATAACCATACACAGACAAAATATTTCCAGGATAAATTTGAGACAATCAGAAGAGGGAAGGCAGGAGAATGAAAAAGGGTTTGGGAAGGCTTTCTATAGAAGGTGGGGTTTGAGATGGAACCTGAAGTCAAGGAAGTCATGAGGCAGAGGTGAGGGCAAAGAGAATTCAAGGCAAAAATGGCCAATAAAAATGCCCATTCAAGAGATTCTCATTCTCTCTCTCTCCATCTCTCGCCATTTCTCTATCTTTCTCTGTCTGTCTCTATCTCTCTGTCTGTCTTTATCTCTCTCTGTCTCTCTGACTCTCTCCATCTGCCTATCTGTCTCTGTCTCTTTCTCTCTCTCCATCTCTCTCTCCATCTCTCTGTCTCTGTCTGTCTCTCTCTCTCTCTGCCTCTTTCTCTTTTTCTCTCTCTCTCCTCTCCATCTATCTGTCTCTCTGTCTGCCTCTGCCTCTCTCTCTCTCCATCTCTGTCTGTGTTTCTCTGTCTCTGCCTGTCTGTCTCTCTCCATCTCTGTCTCTCCGTCTCTGTCTCTCCCTCCCTCCCCTTCTTTCTCCCCCCTTTCTCTGCCCTTCCCTTTCAATGATTGACCAGGCTTGTCACTGACCTAGGCAATTACTTTGCAAATACCTTTTCAACATTTTTTTCAGGAAACAAAAATCACTTTCTGTCCTGTATCAGTGTCTGGGATTATCACGCTTGGTGGCTACCCCCCACCCCACCCCCATTCCTCTTCCTTTCAAAGAAGAATTGCTGAGAAAACAAGTCTGCCAACATTTTTCCTTGGGGGTGAGGGAGGAGGGAAAAGAGAGGTTTTGAACTTTTATGTGAAGAATCAAATCAATAAAAGGTCAAATAAAAACAGAGGCCTTTTTCCTCCTGCAGACTAATGGATAAAACCCAATGTAATCCTTGCCCCCTTTGCCCTATTCACTTTCTTTACATTAAGGAGGAGAAACAAAGCTCTTGATATCCTAGGCATCCACTCTCATTCTGACTCCCTTCGACATGGAAGCACAAATCGGGCTCCCTTTCCTGAATCCACAAACACTTAGAATAGATAGCTTGGACTTTCCTAAGTAGCAAGTGCTGGAGGCTAAAAAATCAGGAGGAAATAAAGGAAAAGCCTCCTCCATTTCTTTATAAATCTTAGATCTTTATCTGGAAGGGCCTAGTTCAGCACCTTCATTTCACAAATCAGAAAACTGATGCCTAGAGAGAGGAAGTTATTTGCTCAGTCACACAGCTAGTAGGTGTCCAAAGTGGGATTTGAACCCAGGTCCTTAGACTCCAGAGCTAGTGATCAGTCATCTGCCTTCTCTAATTAGTTTCCGACAAGCCCTAGCCTGGGACCCAAAGGCTTTGTCACTACCTGAGTGACCTTGGTCAAGTTACTTTGAATTTCTGGCCTCAATTTCCCCCTCTGTAAAATAAGAGAGGGCATAGCTAGGTGGCTCCGTGGATAGAGTCTTAATTCAAGAGTCAGAAAGGCCTGAGTTCAAATCCTACTTCAGATACAGACTGGCTGTTTGACCCTGGATGAGTCATTTTACCTCTGATGGCTTTAATTGACTGGAGAAAAAAATGACAAGCCACTCCATTATCTTTGCCAAGAAAACTCCAAATGGGTTCTCAAAGAATTGGACACAACTTAAATAACTGAACAACAACAAAATAAATAGCCTAGACTAGCTAAGCTCTTCTAAAATTGATTCCAGCTCTGTCGTTTTATCATTCTTATAAGTGGTACAGTGGCTGGAATGCCAGAACTGGAAAAATTGTAAAGGCCTGAATTTGATTCCTGCTCCAGAGACTTATGAACTGTTGTGACATTAGGCAAAATATTTTACCTCTTGAGCCCCAGCCTACTTAACTGTAAAATGGAGATAATAAAGTACACTGACCTGACCTCCTTAGGGCTGTTGTGAGGATATGATGAGATAGTGGGTATAAAGCACTTAAAGGAAGTAGATGGCTAGATAGGTGAGTAGAAGGATGGATGGACAGATGAATGGATCTTTGAGTGATGGGTAAATGAAAATGACAATAATAGGAAGGCAGCATGGTTAGAGGGTAGTAAGAGTATTGTCCTGTTAACCTTTGACCCAGAGATGCCATTACTAGGCCTGAACTCCCAAAATATCAAAGGAAGAGGAAAATGGTCCACGTGTACAAAAAATTTATAGCAGCTCTTTTTGCAAAGGCAAGGAATTAGGAACTTAGGGGATACCCATGAGTTGGAGAATGGCTGGACAACTCACGATATATGAATGTGATGGAATACTCTCATGCTGTAAGAAATCATTAGGGAGCAGTTTCAGAGAAGCCTGGAAAGACTTCGATGAATGAATACAGATGCAATGGCGGCAATATTGTAAAATAAATGACTTTGGAAGACTTGAGAACTCTCATCACTGAAATGAGCTGCCACAACCACAGTTCTAGAGGACTCAAGCTGCAATAGGCTGCCCACCTACTATGAGAGGCCACATGGACTCAGGGTGTAGACCGAAACCCACTTTTGGTTGCATATGGCCAATGTGAGGATTACTTTACTTGATTTTCCTTGTGTTTAGAACACAGGATTTGTTTTTCTTTCCCTTTTGGCTCAGGGGAAGAGGAGGTGACAGAGAATGAAGGACGATTTTCATTCATTGAGAAAAATTAACTCTAACCAATTGTTGGCTTAAAGGAAGGAAAATGAATTCAAATCCTGATACCGTTCAATCAGTTCAAAAACATTAATTAAACACTGATTGTGTGTGATGGGCACTGAGGACAGATACAGAGATGAGAACCAAAATTTCCCTCAAGGAGCTTCCATTCTATTCTGTGGCCCCACGTAAGTACAGAATGATATATACAAAAGAAACAAAGAAGTTTTGGAGGAAAAGGCTCCAATATCTAGGGAAATCAGGAGAAGTTTTATTCAGCAGGGGCACTTGAGTTGAACTTTGAAGGGAAATAGGAATTCAAAGAAGCAGAGGTGAGGAGAGAAGGCATTCCAGGTATGAGGGAAGGATGCCAAAATTCTATGTTTTATCCCTTTCTTCAGATGGACTCCCAGGCTCCCAAGTATTCCTACCATCTTTCTGTCTCTGGGACCTGGAGCCTGACGCGACAAGAGAAATAGTTCCAGGCCCATGTTATCACACCTTTTATAGTCTTCCCAGCATCACTTCTCTCTGGAGTGTGCACAGAGTGTCAAGTTAACAATATATACATACGCATGTATGTGTGTATAATGTATGTATTTGTATGTGTGTTTATACATATATGTGTCTGTATCTACCTACAGATCAGGGAAGGGAGAGAGAAAGGCAGAGACGGTCATAGTCAAAGAAAGAAAGAGATAGAATGTGGAGAAGAATAAGCAGAGCATAGTAGGGAGGGGATAAAGAACTGGCCCCCCAGATTTGAAAGGCCTGAGTTCAAGGTCAGCCTCTGGCACTTTCTTTGTGACACTGGGCAATCACTCACCCTCTCATGGAAGTCCCTAAAACTATGCATTGCAGAGAAACTACAGAGTTACAGGAAAAGAGGAAGCTCCTCACCGAGGGCTCTCTATACCATCAAAATCACCAGTTTGGCCCCTCAAATAGAAATGTTCTTTAAAGGAGGACTACTTTACACAAGTTAAAATAAAAACACATACGTGTGTACATGTGCACATGAATGCACACACCCGCACGCACGCACACACACACACCAGAACCACAAAGCCCCTTGGTATTTAGAGCCAAAATAAGATAGAACATCTTGGGCTCTCAACCATCGTTAGGAACTTGGCAAATGACAGGAGAAGAGTGATGTGATGGGTGAAGAGCGTAGGTGGTGAATATCCGTATCTATTCTAATGCCTGAAATGGAAAACCTATTGACTGGTATATATATGTTGTTCCAGGCTTATCAGAAGATATATTTTTCAAATGCAGAAAGGGATATCATGGGGATGCGAAGTTACTTAGGGATACGGGAACAAGATAATTGCAGTCAGAGCGTTTTGAATGAGATATTAGGAAAAACACCAGGACTCCAAAGACTTGGAAGTGCTGAAAAACATTACTGAGAGATCCCAGCATTGATTTCTCTGCCTCTTTCTGAACAAACCAGCCACAGCTAGGATTAGACTGCTAAAATGGAGATTGAGAGAGAAATAATACCCTGGTGTTCCACTGAGTGCAAGCAACAACTTTACACTAGACAGGCCAGGAGGGGGAGAGTGAGAAGAAAACAGTGGAGGTGAGAAAGGGAGATGGGGACAGGCTAAAAGGGCTAGAGGATGGGGAAGGAGAGAGAATGAGAGAACACATTTCTATCAAAGAGTCCTAGACTTGAAGATTGTAAGGGATCTCAACAACTGATACCTGACCAGGAATCCCTCCCTTCTACAGCATCCCTAATAAGAAAAGCTTTATGGAGGGAGACGCTACTTTTCAAGGTGGCCCATTCCTCCAATTCTTAAGGCCTTTTTGAAAATTCCAAGTCTAAATGTGCCCTTTTGCACCAGCTAACTACTGCCCATTTCTCTGCCCTCTAGGGTCAAACGGGCCAAGTCTACTCCCATCTCAACATAATAGCCCTTTGAATGATGGAAGTCAACCCTCAACTCCTCCCTGGCCAAAGTTTCTCTTCTCTAGGCTAAATGTTCTCAGGGTCTTCAATCCATCTTCCTATAGCATTTGGGACTTCACTTTGTCTTTGGATCACCAGCGCCCAACAAATAGTGAGTGTTTAATAAATGTTTGTGGGATTGTGTTCAATCTTCAAATCCTTCACTACTCTGACCACCCTGCTCTGGAAGCTCTCCAGCAGACAAATGTTCTTCTTCAAACAGGACATCCAGGACAGAACAGGACACACCACATTTGATCTAACCGGAACAGGGTACAACTTGAGAACATGGTGTATTATGGTTCACAAAGCAGTGAATATAAAGTATCTCATTTGAGCTGCAAAATCACCCAGCAAAAAGTTACTTGTTTGGAAACAAGAGTATTTATTATGCCCATTTTAGAGATTAAGAAAGTGAAGGTAAACTAGATGAAACAACTTGCCTACGGACACATAGCTAGTTAAGTGCCATTGGTTAGATTTCAACTCAGGCTTTTCCAGACTCAAAGATCAGGGGTTTTCCCACTATCCCACAAAAAGAAAGCAGGAGACATGGATGGGGAAAATTTGCTCCCTCCATAAATTGTCTACCCATAAACCAGAAGGCCTGTCAATATCCCTTCCGGCCTAAGGATTCCCTAATGTCCTTTTAGTCCTCTGAACAGGAGCTGTGCAGAGAGAGCAAATTTCTAAGAGTGATATCACCTCATTGCCTATGCTGATTTACATTTCAAAGAGCCACTTGGAGGCTGAACAGCAGTGTACAGAAAGCAGGAAAACCCGAAACATGTTTCACCGGAGGCATTCTGTGACCCAACTGGTAACTCTCTGATGGAGAAAGTTAACTTCTTCCAGCCCAACATAGCTCCAGGTGAAAATGGCTTTCCCTCCCATGCAGGGAAGGCTACTGTGATCGTCAGGCGACCCTATGGAGATAAAAGAGAGACTGGGCCTCAGACCACATTCAGAAAGAAACCTCTCTCTGGCTGCCCCTCTTGTTCCGATAGAGTATCTCTGCAAACACAATGGCAGGCTGCCTCATTTGGGAAGCAGACCACACAATTTTGGAATCAATAAGTTTCCTTGCAGCCAACAGACAATCATGCCCTGAAACACTGAGGTGGAACCATTCTTGAGCCACGACCAGGAACCCAGCC
The DNA here is from genome assembly GCF_027887165.1 of Monodelphis domestica. Taxonomy (NCBI): domain Eukaryota; kingdom Metazoa; phylum Chordata; class Mammalia; order Didelphimorphia; family Didelphidae; genus Monodelphis; species Monodelphis domestica. The sequence continues at coordinate 11,204,746 of NC_077235.1, read as the reverse complement.
TTGAGGATTCTCAGGCTTAAGTGAGCTGCTCCCTACCAGGCGAGACCTCCAAGGATCACTGTGGGTGACCAAGAGACATTGTTTGCTCACTAATAAGAAGACTTAAATGAACCAAAGTGAAAATAGCAGACATGAACCTAACAACAATAAAGCAGGAGGAAAATGGCTGTCGTTAAAGGAGAGTGAGAAGGATTCTGGGAAAGATCAAAGTGGAAAAATCAATCTCATTTAGCCCCTTTTTGTTTACTGCCCTATTCCCATATTCTCCCAATAGAGGGAATGTGATCTTTTGGGGGAGGGCCAGACAAAATCATCTGCAAAGACGTAAATGAGTCTGCCTCTTAGTTTCTGCCACAAGACAGGACCTTGGCTACAGATGAGGAAGTCGCCATCCTTTCCCAAAGCTACGTTTTGTAATTTCAAGGAATTCTTTTTTATTGAGGCCTCTTTCTCTCAGTTCCCATCATCGAAGTAGTTTTTCTCCATGGGAAGGGTCTCTCTGAGAATAGCAGAGAGGTACCTTGCTGTCTGCACGGTTTCTTTGCCCTCAATCAGACCCCTCCTTATGGATTCTAGCCTCCTCTGACAAGATTAAAGGACTTAGAGCTGAAAGGAAGTACAGTTGTCAAAATATATTTTAAAATAAGTTCATGGATCCAAGGTTAAGAGCCCTTGATACAGTCCAATTCCTTCATTTTACACCCAAAACAAAGGTAACAGAACTGAGGTTTAAACACTGAAAGCCTTCTAAAGACTACAAAGGGTGAGAGGAGCAGAACCAGGAGAACTTTGTACACAGAGACTGATACACTGTGGTACAATCGAATGTCATGGACTTCTCCATTAGTGGCGGGGTAATGATCCTGGACAATTTGGAGGGACTTAGGAGAAAGATGCTCTCCGCATTCAGAGAAATAAAGAAAAACAACCGCTTGAACAGCTAGGGAGGAAGGTTTCTAACTAGCTTCCCTGGCCTCAGTCCAACCACTGAGGGGGCAGGAACAGAACAAACAAAAAGAAATCTGCAAAGCAGCCCCAGAGGCCAGGAGCAGAGACCTGGACTTGTTTGCTCAGCCAGGGGAGCCTAAATCCCCGGAATACCACTGGAATCTGAATCTCCTTGTGGAAGATCCTGGGAGCAGCTGTGCTTGCTGCCTCAGCTCCAGACCCTGGCTAGCTCCCAGATGGGGACTAAAGGAGTAGACACCTCAGAGTCAGCAGCCACCAGGCCTTAAGGGCAAGAACTCAAGCCTCATTGCTAACAAATGAGGGACTTTGGAGGTCTGAGAAACACGGACTAGATACCAGCCCTGTCCAGGGCTGCAGGGAGGCAGGGAATAGTGGTACAAAAGGAGGAGAGATGAAGTGGGGAGCATGGATGAGTGTGTCTGCTCAGGGACTAGGGCCCCATCAGCTGTGGTCACTTCAGATAGAGTAGGATTCTTTGTTATTGCCACAGGGGAAGGTGGATTGGCTGCTTGCAGTTGCTGGGACAGAACTGACAGTGGACTCTGGTTGTAGTACCATTCAGGGAAACGGCCTTGAGCGGGAACCAGGAATACATCGATTCTGGACTGTAAAAATCTCAATAAATGAATAGGACCTGGGAAACACACACACACACACACACACACACACACACACACACACACACAAATTCTTAAAACTTGAAAAAGCATACATCAACACAATTGGAGCCATGGGACTCCAGAAAAAGCCAAGAAAGAAAATTGGCCTAGTCACTAAAGTTTAAAAATAAGTAATTAATTCTTTAATAAAAATGAGCAAGCAAAAGAGAAAGAACTCAACTATTGATAGCTATTATGGGGAGAGAGAAAATCTGGGCTCAATTCAGAGGACAGTAAATAAAAACACCTACTTAAAAAACCCCAGCAAAGACATACGATAAATGACCACAAGTTCAAAAAGAGCTTTTGAAAGAGCTTTAAAAAGGCCTCAATAACCAAATGAGAGAAGTGGAGTAAAAGTTAGGGAAAAAAATAAGAGCAATGCAAGGAAATCAAAAAAATTATGAAAGAAAGAGCACCCAAATGGAAAAGGAGATCCAGAAACTTATGGAGGAAAATAATGGTATTAAGAACTAAAATTGGAGAAATGGAAGCTAACAAATTCCTAAGACAACCAGAAATAAAGAAAAATCAAAAAAATGAAATAATAGAAGAGAATATGAAACATCTTATCACAAAAACAACTGGCTTAGAAAATAGATCAAGAAGAGACAATATAAAAATAGTTGAACTCCCAGAAAGTTACTATCAGAAAAAGGATTTAGACACCACACTCCAAGAAATCATCAAGAAAAACTGCCAAGAAATTCTAGAAACAGAAGGCCAAGCAGAAATTGAAAGAATCTACTGATCATTACCTCTAAGAGATCCAGAGATGAAAACGCAAGAGCATCATTGCCAAGTTCCATAGCCATCAGGTTAAGGAAAAAAATATTACAAGCAACAAAGAAAAAACAGTTTAAATACTGTGGAGCTACAGATTAAATAATACAAGACTTAGCAGCCACGGCATTAAAAGAACACAAGACAAAGAAAATAGATCTGTCAGAGCAAAAGAACTGGACTTACAACCAAGAAAAACAGATCCAGCAAAGATGAATGGAATTATAGAAGGGGAAAAAATGGATATTTAATTAACTAAAGGAGTTTCAAGTTTTCCTGGGGAAAAACCCAGAACTTGACAGAAAATTTGATCTATTAGAAACATACAAGGATAATGAAAGACCAATTATAAGTAACCCAAAAGGCCAAATTGTTTGATTCTGGTATGGGGAAATGTCATCTCTGACCCCTGGGAATGGCATCATTACCTGGGTATTTTAAAGGGGCAGGTATGGATGGAAGATTCAAAAGGTCAAGAAAATCTAACAAAAAGAACTGAAATGGTAGTGGAATAGACCAGGAGGAGGCAGGGTGGAACAGCTATTTCATATGGAAGAGGAATGCATAGAGGAACTGCCATTGAGAAGGGAATGTGTGTGAGGGGGGGAATGGGAGTAGTGAAACTCAACTTTCATCAGACCTGGGATAAAGAGAGAACAAGCTACACAATTAGAATAGTAAAAATTGTTCTTAACATAGAGAGAAAAAGAAGGGAAGGGGAAAAAGATGAGAGAGGGACTGGGATTCCTCTTGGGGGACTGAGGAAATAAGAGAAGGAAAAGTGGGTTAAGAGAAAGGAAGACAAAGGAATAAGAAAAGGGAGGGAAGAGAGAAATATCTAGAGGGGAGTATATATCAAGAGGTAAAGGGGTAAGGTGATGGGGAAAGAAGTCAGAAGGCACATTTGAAGGATAAGGAAGGGATTTGGGGGAAAGGTGGACAGATTTAGAAATAAAAAGCAAGGGGGAGGGATAAGGGAGTGATCTTTGGAAAGGTAAGCCAAGTTGGAAGTAGGAGGTAAAGGGGAGGAGGATAAGGGAGGATTTGGGGGAAAAGGATATGAATAGGAGAGGTACTAGTCAAAGGAAATTGGACATCTGAGGAAGGATACAGCAGAAAGAAAAGAAGGGGACAAATATTGAGGAGGAATGGAGTAGACAGAAATGCACAACTAGAAAACATGACATTGTGTGTTCACACATGTGAAGAAAAGTGGATAGCAGAAAGGGTCAAAAACCAGGGCCTGAGGATGTGTTGTTTATAAAAAAACCACACTGAAAATGAGAGACACACATAGAATAAAGGTGATGGGTTGGAACAGAATATATTATGCCTCAGTTGATCTAGAGAAAGCAGGAGTAGCAGTCATGAGCACTGATAGAGTTGGAGCTAACGGGGATATAATTAGAAGGGACAAACAAGTTAACTATGTTATGTTGGGAGAGATATTATCAGTATTGGAACTGTATGCACCAAGTGCTTTAGCACCCAGATTTTTAAAGGAAAAACTAAATGAGAGAGAGGGAAACAGATAGCAGAGTAGTTTAATTTTCCCCTCCTCAGAACTAGATAAATCTAACAAAAAAGAGTAAGAAGTTAAAGAGATGAATAGAAGCTTAGAAGAGATAAATAAGAGATATTTGGAGAGCCCCAACACACCTGCATGAGATTAGTAGTAGACCTGAGCTTGAGCATACACACAATCCAAATAGTTTCTGGTGGGACAACAATGACTTAGAAAGCATAAATATTCTGCAAAATTCTTGCCTTAATACTCATCCTACTATGGACTAACTCTGCATCCCTGATAGATTGTGGCGCTGGCTGATTAAGAACAAGCTGAAAGGACCTGTTTAGGAAAGACTATGGGCCTGGCAACAGATTGTGTCTGTGGCCTATGGACCAATCCAGCAAAACGTGGTTCTGGCAATATATGTTAACTGAGACCCAGACGGGCTAAAGTGATGAAATTAAAAGGTGATGGGAACATGGAGAAACAGACCTAATATTGCCTTGCTAGAGCAGCTGTGAATTTTCTTTTTTAAAAAAGAAGATGGAAATATACATTAAGACCTGTAACACTGTTCATGCTCATTGACCTAGAGATCCCATTACTAGGGTTACTGAGATGGTAAAAAGCTGTGTATGTATGAAAATATTCATGGAAGTTGTGTTTATTATGACAGAATAACTAGAAATAACACAAATGTAATGAATGAGAGAAATGGCTGAATAGATTGTGATATTCGAATGCAATGAATTGTATTACATTATTGAAATGAAAAATCCTGGAAATATAAATTAAATAAAATAAAATAAGGGAAATATATGAAGAGATGAAAAAGAAGAGATAATAAGAATTATACACCCCATGATTACATTGAAAAAAAATAACAGCCACAAAATCAAGAGAAAAAAATATCCAAGAAAAACAAATCCAAAGGGAACTCAAAAGCAGAGAATATATAATTTAAATATTTTAAACAAATTGTAAACAATGTGAAGTTTGCACAAAATCTCTTTCATGTAAATGTTTGGTGGTGGTGGTGGTGGTTACTAAATAAATAAAAAAATCATATAAAAAATAAAATTTTATAACTTAATCTATACAGGTATTAAATAGACTTTTGCAGATTGACTTCTAAGTATTTTATGAATTGTTTAGTATTTTGAATGGAACTTCTCTTTTATCACCTCCTTGATTTGTGATCATCCTATAGAAAAGTTATTTTTGCAGACTGATATCGTACCTTGGCACTTTGTTGTTCAAGCTACTGCCTTAGTTCATTTCTTTACTGAGTCCCTAGGATTGTCTAAATAAATCATCATATAATCGGCCAATGATGATAATTTTGCTTCGTATTCTTTGCCTACCTTTATGTCTTTAATTTCTTTCTCTTATTGCTAGTATTTTTATAACTATCAAATAATAGCACAGAAAGGGAACAGCCTTGCTTCATTCCCATTTTATTGGAAAGCTTCACGATTCCTCATGGTAAAAATAATGCTTGCTTTTTGGTTTGGCTTTAGATACTTCCAAAAAACTTACATTCATATATGTAAGCATGTAAACATAAGTATACATAGATGGTGTGTAAATATACACGTATGTTGTGTTGAATCATCCTAATAGTAAATCATCCATGCACTAATCTATCTTAATCAAAATTATTTTTAAAATAAATTGCTACAGTCTTTTTTGGTGAGGATTTTAGGGCTAATGTTTCAATCGATAGCTATTAGTAATATTGGTCTCTAGTTCTTATCTTGTTTTACCTTTACCCAATTTAGCTACTAGAACCATATTTGTTTGATAAAAGGAGTTTGGTGATGTGATTTCTTTCATATTTTTAATAATCATTTGGGTGGTAATGATATTAATTGTTCTTTAAAGGTCTGAGATAAATCTCTTGCACATACATAGCAGGAAAGGAATTCATTTTTTCCTAACTTTTTTGTAACTGCTTTACAACTACATCTATTTAATTTTCTGAGATTGGATTATTTAAGTTCTCTGGTATTCTGTCAGGATGAGTATTTTATATTTTTTGAAGATATTACTCGATTTATTTGGGATTCTTGGTGACCATGCATAGTAGGTTTTTTCTGATTTTGTTGTCATTCCTCCTTGTTCCTTTAAAAAATTATTTGATTTTCTGCCCTCTTCTTTGTAATCTGGCTGGTCAAAGGTTTCTTAAATTTGTTGATCTTTTCAAAGAATCAGCTTTTACATTTGTCAGTTCTATAGTCTTTGGTTTTCAATTTATCTATTTCTCTAACTTTTAAGATTTCTTCTTTTGTTCTTACTTTAGGTTTATTTATTGGGTGTCTAATTTTTCAAAGGCATATTCAGTTAATTAATCCTCTCTTTTAAAGCCTTATTAATGTATGTTTCTAGGGAATAGATTTTTTCTTCTGAGGACTAGTTTATCTGGATCCCAGAAATTCTGGTGTGTTGCATCATCACTCTCATTACCATTTACATAATTATTGTTTCTCTGACATATATTGGAATATCTCATTATTTGGAATTTCATTATCAAGTCTTTGGGTACTATATAACTGCTGGCTATTGTTTGTATTGTATTATTGTCTGTAAAAGGCTCATTTAACTTTTAGGCCTTTTTATATTTGAAATTTCTCTGTGCCCTGACATATTGTCAGGTTGTTGGGTTTTTTGGCTTTCTAAAAGTTCCATTTGTTGCTGAGAAATGTTTATTAATTTAGTCATTCATTCAGAAGGTGCTATAAGTCATTTAGCTCTAATTTCTCTAGCAATTTGTTCAATTCTGTATTTTTCCGCAAGATTTGTCTGGTTCTAAGAAAGGAGTCTCTTAAGTCTCTTCCTATTATTGTGTTACCAGCTATGTCTTTTTTCAGTTCATTTAATTTTTCCGATAGGAATTTGGATGTAATATCAATCGATAAATATACATTCTATATTGATATCGGACAATATTGCCTTTAGTTTCTGTATGCATAATGTAATTTCCTTGTTCATCTTTGTTTATATTCAGACTTGTTTATTTTGAATTTGTCCAAAAAAAAAAAAGATTGCAATTCCTGGTACTTTGGATTCATGTGATGCATAGGACAATTTAATACAGCCTCTCATTTTGAGTCTATACGTGCTTTTTTAGATGTGTTTCTCATCTAACATGTCACTCTTAATATATTGTATCATTTAGTCTATTCATATTTAACGTCCCAAGACATAGTTGCCTGTTTTCCATAATTTATGCCTCCAGTATAGTTTAGGACTTACTTTTGTTCGCCTTTCTCTTTTATGTCAGTACTTTGTCCTTGTGACTATTTTTGCTTAACCTGCTTTGATACAACCTTATTCCCAAAGGCTCTCTATTCCCCGCCCCCATTTGTCCAACTTTTACCTTCTTTCTTATTCTTCCCCCCTAAAGTGTTCAGTTTAAAATCCTCCCGTTTCCATTCCATCTTCTTTTGTAAGTTTTTTTTTCTTTTTCCACACCTTTTTCTAAGAAGAATTTCTTCACCTTGTTCTCGTCATTAATTCTCTTCCCTTTTCTGTCTATTCTTATCTTTTATTTTAGGTCTACATATGGCGACTGCCTCCTGGATTGAGTGGAGCACAGACACAAAGGGTTGATTTGTGTGACCTGACAGAGTAGGAAAACTGGTGGCAGATGACAGCTGAACATCTTCACTGTGAAAACCTTTCTTGTCCTGGGGATTCAGAGCCAATTGCTCTGCCTCTTGTGGATAATTTGTGGACATTAGATAATCTAGTCTACCATCTTACTGGTCATGTGTCTTTACTGCAATAACTTTCTTGCCTACAGTTTCTTCCTCCCTCCTTCCATTCACCTTCTGCATAGCTAGAAGAATGATATTCTGCAGGAAGATCTGATCTCATCACTGCCTGTTCCAGAAGCTTCAGGGGCTCTCTGATGTCTTTAGGTGATACCACCAGTTTCTACCTTCAATCTCTTGCTCTGCAAACAATAATTAAAGCACTATTACTGGGGACAGCTAGGTGGCTCAGTAGATTGAGAGCCAGGCCAAGAGGTGGGAGATCCTGGGTTCAAATGTGGCCTCAGACAGTTCCTAGCTGTGTGACCTTGTATGAGTCCCTTAACCCCCATTGCCTAGCCCTTACTGCTCTTCTGCCTTGGAACCAATACACAATATTGATTCTATGATGGAAGGTAAGGGTTTAAAAAAAAAGCAACATTACCATTATTCCAAGAAAGGGCATACTGCTCTGCTCAGAATATTTATTACTTCTCAGACAAAAACTCCCATTCCTGGCCTCCACATAGGTTGTAAGGCAAGTTCCTTGATGACTGAACCTGCCTAAATGTGTTCTGCATCCTTAGGGCATGTCACACAGCAGGCACTTAAAAAGATTTTTAGTCCATTCATTGAGTAAATCAGTCACTGGAACCCCTCTTAGTCTTTCAGGATCAGCTTAAGTGATATCTCCTTCAAAAGCTTTTACTGACTCCCCACTCTCCTGTGTTGCTCTTTATTCCCTAAGTGTGCTGAAATTACTCATCTGTGAATTTTCCCAAGAGAAAAAAAGGTTCTTGAGTGCTGGGATTCCCTCACTTTTATAACTGTATTCCCAGAACCCAGGATAGAGCCCGCCATATCGCAGGCACTAAATAAAGGCGTGATGTCTCATTGATTAGTATCCCAGAGAAGAACAGACTGAGCAATGGAATGGGTATGTTTGCCCTCAGTGGAAGTCATCCAGTGGAATCAGGACTAATACTTCGGCAAATGTCTCAGAAGAGATGAGTGTTGAGTTAGGGGTAAATCCAATGACCTAAGGGACCAGTGAGACAGAGTGGGTACAATGATGGGCCTGGAATCAGAATGAGTATGACCTTGTTTTGCATCTAGCCTGTTACCACCAATCAGATTTAAGATCCTGGAAAACTAGACCAGAGTTGTTTTCCCCACTGGATTAGCAGGGCATAGCAGTTTCTGGCACAGAGTGTTCCCTTAAAAATGTTTATTGAAGGGAAGCAACAAATTTGGAAACAATCTTCATAACAAAAATCTCTGACAAAGGTCTAATTACTCAAATGTATAAAGAGCTAAAGCAATTATAAAAAAATCAAGCCATTCCCCAGTTGATAGATGGGCAAGGGACATGGATAGGCAGTTTTCAGATAAAGAAATCAAAACTATTAATAAGCACATGAAGAAGTGTTCTAAATCTCTTATAATCAGAGAGATGCAAATCAAAACAACTCTGAGGTATCACCTCACACCTAGCAGATTGGCTAACATAACAGCAATGGTAAGTAATGAATGCTGGAGAGGATGTGTCAAAGTTGGGACATTAATGCACTACTGGTAGAGTTGTGAATTGATCTAGCCATTCTGGAGGGCCATTTGGAACGATGCCCTAAGGGCACTAAAAGACTGTCTGCCCTTTGATCCAGCCACAGCATTGCTGGGTTTGTACTCCAAAGAGATTATAAGGAAAAAGAATTGTACAAGAATATTCATAGCTGCGCTCTTTGTGGTGGCAAAAAATTGGAAAATGAGGGGATGCCCTTCAATTGGAGAATGGCTGAACAAATTGTGGTATCCGTTGGTGATGGAATACTATTGTGCTCAAAGGAATAATGAACTGGAGGGATTCCATGTGAACTGGAACAACCTCCAGGAAGTGATGCAGAGTGAGAGGAGCAGAACCAGGAGAACATTGTACACAGAGACGGATACACTGTGGTACAGTCGAACGTAATGGACTTCTCCATTAGCGGTAGGTAATGCAGTGATCCTGAATAACCCAGAGGGTTACAGGAGAAAAACCACTAACCACATCCAGAGGAAAAACTGTGGGAGTAAAAACATTAAAGAAAAACAACTGCTTGAATACAGGGGTCCAGGGGATATGATTGGGGATGTAGACTCTAAATGAACATCCTAGTGCAAACATCAACAACATAGAAATAGGTTCTGATTAAAGACACATGTAAAACCCAGTGGAATTGTGCATTGGCTATGGAAAGGGGTGGGGGAGGGGAGGGAGTGAAAGAATATGATTCTTGTAACCAAGGAATAATGTTCTAAATTGACTAAATAAATTTAAAAAAAAAGAAAAAATGTTTGACAACTGCTTGATCACATGGGTCGGTGGGGCTGTGACTGGAAAAATAGACTCTAAAAGATCACCCTAGTGTAAATATTAATAATATGAAAATAGGTCTTGATTGATGGTACATGTTAAACCCAGTGGAATTGCATGCCAGATACGGGAGGGGACTGGGGGGAGTGAAGGGAAGGAATAAAATTCTAAAAAAATTAAAAATAAATAAAAATGTTTATTGAAAAACATGTTCTACTCCTTTCTGAAATATTAAATGGAAATCTTAATAAATGGTAAAGTAAGTTCATGAAAAACAGACACAGTGTCTTAGTTATCTGGGTCCCTCTTAGCAACCACACTGATCATACCTATCACAGGACCTTGCACATACAAAGTACTTAGTCATTGTGGAACTAAATGGAATTAGACTAGAAATGACAAAGCAATACAACACGGCTGGTAGAATACTAGATAAGACCCGAGTTCAAATATTGCTCTGAGTTTTATTAGTTATTTGATAATGGTCATGTTGGCTAACCTCTGAGAACCTCAGTTTCCTCATCTGTAAAATACAGATAATAATGCCTCTGTGTATGTGCCTCAGAAGGATGTTATGAGGAGAAAGTGAGACAATGTAGGACGATGCCAGTACTTATTGTTCTGGGGGTGGGTTGGGGTGGGGAGAGACATTTGTCTATTTAAAAGGATATAGCTTTTGTTGCCACTCTAAAACTCTTGAGGTCTTTTTTACCTCAAAACTCCCCTGTCATTACCAAAGAGTTGGACATCTGAAAACCACTACTTCTACAGTCCAGCAATTGATTACTTCCATACTAATTCAGGACATAAAGGAGACACTGGTTAAAAGTACTTTGCACTATTTCTCCTCTTCCAAAAGAAATAGTTCCCAAGTTAGAGGGCACGCCAATGATAGAGCACTCCATTCAAGGTAATGACATATACATTTATTCACCAAGGCAGCATTCTCCAAATGTCAAAGTTTCAGCCCCAAGGCACTTCTCTGGACAGTGTAGAAAATATAGTTATTTAAATAAAACTTCTATTTCCTTTGTCATCTTTCTTTGGGCCTATCTATAACAAGGGAAGTTTCCAATATCCTGACAGTGCTAGATCTATACAAGAAGGAAAGCAGTTTTGAGGTCACTGAATTACTGCTTCTTCCATTTGGGGTATTTTTCTAACATTCCTATGTACGTGGGGAGGCTGACCGGAAGAGGTCAGAGCAAAAGGCAGAAGTCTATTAGCCACACAAACATAGCTCCTCACAACTCATCAAAACCCTGAGCAAGCATCACGGCCTGCCAAAAGGTCCTCAGGTCTCATTGCTCCATCTGACTGGGTCACTACCGTTGTTCCAGCATGTTCTCCGGTAGGAGGCCAGCTCTCTGTTTTTGGTTCCTGAATTGGCTCTATCAAGGAATCCCACTCCTCCCTCTGATTGGACTTTTTAAATACTAGTAGGAAAAAAATTACCAACCACTGGAACTGGGACTAGTCTCTGGGGCCTGTTAGCCCCTCCACTAGATTGCAAAATCAATATAGAATATGATTCCTACTCTCAAGAAATTGGCAACCTTAGAGGGGAGACAAGTTTTGGATGTATGACTCAACATAGACAGGATATCATCTCATTAAGTATTTCTTGCCTCCACCTCAGTTTCTCTCAAGTCTAGGGTTAGATTTTCAGTAAACAAATGCATTTTTCCAATCCACAAGGTCCCAGATATGGACTAGTCCACAGCCCACCAAAGGAAAGAATGGGAAGTACTAGTAAATCCATGAAGTCCTACAATAAAGCACTCCAAATTGTACCAACCCATGTATGCATTCTTAAGTAGTTTGCTTATGATCCATAGGTGCTTAGTGGTCTTTTATGACTACTTAGTTAACTGGCCAAGAACACAACAGTAGTTGGTTTATCCCAGTGTTACAAGGTCTGGCCCATGTGTTGAGTACCTGTGATGGCATCTCCCCAATTGGACCTGCAGAAAAGCTGGCTTCCAGGAGTCTAGACGATGTGTAACTCAAGTGTCTTGGAGTGATATGAGTACATGCAGACACTCTGTAACTGATCAGGTCTGCTATACTTGTACTTTTTGATTGGCTACATAGGTGGAAGGAAGGGTATCTTCAAAAGGGCTAACAGCCTAGTTTCTTTGCCACATTCAATTTTTGCTGTACTCCTAGGGAACCTAGGTGACTCTTTTGCTCACAAACTCTAGTGATAAACAGTGCTGTACAAGGAAAGGCCTTCTGAAAAGCTTTAGTACTTTTCCACTTTAAGAAAAGATTCAGAGAGGTGGGGTGAAGATGACGCCTTAGAGACAGCAACAGCTCAGACCTCCATAAGCCTGTCCTCACCTATCAAAAACACAATGCTTCAAGGGGACTGAAAACAAAATCTAACAACAGGACAGAACTAGGGAACCCTCCTCATTGAACCAACTTAAAAGGTACGCCCCCTCCCAAAAAAGCCTGAATTCAAGAACACATGGGTTTTAAGGGGAAGAAGAATGAAGGTCCCAGGAACCCTGCCCCACTTACAGTGTTGAGCCTCCAGTAGTGGCTGGAATCTATGGGCATGAAAGGGCACTATTCTAGAGGGAGTACCTCACTGGCACAACTGTCCCAGGCTCAGGGTGTTGAACACAGGCAGCATAGAGGCAGCTGGAGGAGAAACACAGAGCAGGCAACCTAATGGGAGCCAAGTCACCCCATCTTGCCCCCCAGGGAACAGCCAGCTTTGCAGATCAACTCCACCCTGGCTCAATCTCACCAATAAGGGCAGATAAGAAGTCTTCAGAGGGCAGGGAAGCTCAAACTCCAACACCCCTCCCCCACAGACTGATCTGAGAGCCTTGCTGACTAAGCTCCAAGGGGCAAAGCCAGCAACAAACTACAGTCAACAACCTTGACAACAGGGCAAGAAGCCCAGCTCCTTCTCAGTTTCTGCTTTCAGATGGGGAAGATCTGACTAACCTGATAAATCAGTAGAATAGGGAAGAAGCCCCCTCAGGACAGAATAGCCCAAAACCACAGATCCAGGCAATGAACAAAGAGGAAATGAAACAGAGATGGATGAAGGAACACCAAGCAAAAACACAGAAACTCCAGCAAATTGGGCACAGGTTTTGGAAGAACTCAAAATGCAATTCAAAAAACAATTAAGAGAGGCTGAAGACAACTAGAAAAATATCTTAAAAAGCAAGATAAGTCATCTGGAAACAGAGGCACTTGAACCACTTGAACTAAAATGAGAAAACAGTGTCTTAAAAGCCAAAATTAACAAGGCTGAAAATGGGGCAAAGAAGATGAAAGATCAGAAGGAGAAGGATGACCAAAAATTCAGGGATGAAATTCAGTATTTAAAAACTAGAATCCAACAACTAGAAGCAAATAACTTTACAAGGAAGTAGTAAACTATAAAACAAAATGAAAAAAATGAAAAAAATTTGAGAAAAAAACCTCATCCACAAAACAGAATATTTAGAAAACAGGTCCAGGAGAGATAACTTAAGAATCACTGGACTACTGGAAGATCATGGTAAAAGAAAAAGGCTGGACATCATTCTACAGGATATAATTGAAGAATACCCCCCACCCCCGACATTCTAGAGCAAGAGAGAAAAGTGGAAATTGAAAGAATCCATAGATCACCTCTTGTACTTAATCCCAAATTGATAATGCCCAGGAATGTTTTAGCCAAATTCAAGAAATACTAGAACAAGGAAAAATATTACAAGTTGCTAAGAAGTCATTCAGATACCATAGAACTACAGTTAGGATAACACAGAATCAGGCTGTATCTACCCTGAAGTACTGAAAAGCATGAAATATATTCCAGAAAGCAAGGGACCTAGGTCTACAACTAAGAATCAACTACCTAGCAAAACTGACCATATTCTTACAAGGGACAGTATGTTCATTTAATAAAAGAGAAGACTTCCAAGCATTCATAAAGAAAAGACCAGACTTGAACAGAAAATTTGATGCCCAAACATAGAACTCAAGAGAATCACTAAAAGGTAATTAAGGGGAAAAAAACAAAAAAAATTTTAAGGGGCCCAATAAGTTAAAATGATTGATATCCCTACAAAAAAAGAGGATATTGGTAACTCTCAAAAAATGTAATTATCACCTGGGTAACTAGAAGAATTATATTTAGAGGGAACAGTGACAACCTGTATAGGATGAAATGCCAAGACATAAATGTGTGTTTGTGTGTGTGTGAGTGTATGTGTGTGTGTGTGTGTATAAAACTAGAAGTCAAAAAAGAGTTAATACTAAGAGAAATGGGAACAGAGACAAAATGGACTAAATTTATGTCATAAAGAAGCTCCTGGTAGGAGTGGAGGAGAACACCAATACAATGGAAGGGTAAAGAGGTTAAAAACAGGAAATTAAATGATACAATTCTCAAAAATCAATTAAAGGACAAATCAAAGAAACAATTAATAATTTCATTGAAGAAGATGACAATGATGAGACATCCTTTCAAAAACTATGGGATGCAGCCAAAGCAGTACTCAGGGGTGAATTTATGTCCTTGAGTTCATATATTAACAAATTAGGGAGGGCAGAGGTCAATGAATTGGGCATGCAAACTAAAAAACTAGAAAGTGACAAAATTAAAAATCCTCAGATGAAAACTAAATTAGAGATCCTAAAAATCAAAGGAGAAGTTAATAAAATTGAAAGTCAAAGACCTATTGATTTAATAAATGAGTCTAGAAACTGGTACTTTGAAAAAACAAATAAAATAGACAAAGTACTGGTCAATCTAATTTTAAAAAGGAAAGAAGAAAACCAAATTGACAGTATCCAAGATGAAAATGGAGACCTCATCTCTAATGAAGAGGAAATTAAGGCAATCATAAAAACTATTATGTCCAAATATATGGCAATCTGGGCGATATGGATAAATATTTACAAAAATATAAATTGCCTAGAATAACAGAAGAAGAAATAGAATGCCCAAATAACCCCATATCAGAAAAAGAAATTGAACAAGCCATCAAAGAACTCACTAAGAACAAGTCCCCAGGGCCTGGTGGATTCACAAATGAATTCTATCAAACATTCAAAGAACAATTAATCCAATACTATACAAACTATTTGATATAATAAGCAAAGAAAGAGTTCTACCAGATTCCTTATATGACACAAATATGGTACTGATTCCAAAGCCAGGCAGGTCAAAAACAGAGAAAGAAAACTACAGACCAATCTCCTTAATGAACATAGATGCAAAAATCTTAAATAGGATACTAGCACAAAGATTCCAGTAAGTGATCACAGGGGTTATTCATTATGATCAGGTGGGATTTATACCAGGAATACAAGGATGGTTAAATATCAGGAAAATCATCCACATAATTGACCATGTCAACAAGCAAACCAACAAAAACCACATGATTATCTTGATAGATTCAGAAAAAGCCTTTGACAAAATACAATACACATTCCTACTGAAAACACTTGAAAGTCTAGGACTAGAAGGGCCTTTCCTAAAAATAATAAACAGTATATATCTAAAACCATCAGCAAACATTATCTGCAATGGGGATAAACTAGAAGCCTTCCCAATAAGATCAGGAGTCAAACAAGGATGCCCATTATTACCTCCATTATTTAACATTGTACTAGAAACACTAGCAGTAGCAATTAGAGAAGAAAAAGAAATTGAAGGGATTAAAATAGGCAATGAGAAGACCAAGCTATCACTCTTTGCAGATGATATGATGGTCTACTTAAAGAATCCTAGAGAATCAACTAAGAAACTAGTAGAAATAATCAACAACATTAGCAAAATTGTAAGATATAAAATAAACCCACATAAATCATCAACATTTCTATATATCTCCAACACATCTCAGCAGCAAGAATTAGAAAGAGAAATTCCATTTAAAATCACCCTAGACAATATAATAATACTTAGGAATCTATCTGCCAAGACAAACACAGGAACTATATGAGCACAACTACAAAACACTTTCCTTATAATAAAAACTAAATCTAAATAATTGGAAAAACATTAATTGCTCATGGGTAGGACGAGCTAACATAATAAAAATGACAATCCTACACAAACCTATCTATCTCTTTAGTGCCATACACATTGAACTACCAAAAAAAATTTTTACTGAATTAGAAAAAAATGGAAGTAATGAAAAAAATGTGAAGGAAAGTGGTTTGGCAGTACAGGATGTCAAACTATACTATAAAGCAGTGGTCATCAAAACAATATGGTACTGGCTAAGAGACAGAAAGGAGGATCAGTGGAATAGACTTGGGATAGTTGATCTCAGCAAGACAGTCTATGATAAACCCACAGATTCCAGCTTTGTGGGACCAAAATCTACTATTTGATAAAAACTGCTAGGAAAATTGGAAGACGGCATGGGAGAGATTAGGTTTGGATCAGCCTCTTACACCCTACACCAAGATAAGCTCAGAATGGGTGAATGACCTGAATATAAAGAAGGAAACTTTAAGTAAGTTAGTTGAACATAGAATAGTATACTTGTCAGATCTTTGGGAAATGAAAGATTTTAAAATCAAGCAAGAGTAAAGTCAAAAAATCAAAAAATGTAAAATCAATAATTTTGATTACATCAAATTAAAAACTTTTTGTACAAACAAAACCAATGTAACCAAAATTAGAAGGGAAGCAACAAATTGGGGAAAAAATCTTAATAACGAAGACCTCTGACAAAGGTCTAATTACTGAATTTTATAAGGAGCTAAATCAATTGTATGAAAAATCAAGCCATTACCCAATTGATGAATGGGCAAGCGACATGAATATCCAGTTTTCGGATAAAGAAATCAAATCTATCAATAAGTACATAAAAAACTGTTCTAAATTTCTTATAATTAGAGAGATGCAAATCAAAACAACTCTGAGATACCACCTTACACGTAGAAGATTGGCTAACATGAGAGCAAAGGAAAGTAATGAATGTTGGAGGGGATATAGATGGGATATTAATGCATCACTGGCAGAGTTGTGAATTGATCCAACTATTCTGAAGGGCAATTTGGAACTATGCCCAAACGGCACTAAAAGACTGTCTGCCCTTTGATCCAGCCATAGCACTGCTGGGTTTATACGCCAAAGAGATAATAAGGAAAACGACTTGTACAAGAATATTCATAGCTACACTCTTTGTTGTGGCAAAAAAAAAAAACTGAAAAAATGAGGGCATGCCCTTCTATTGGGGAATGGCTGAACAAATTATGGTATATGGTGGTGATAGAATACTATTGTGCTCAAAGAAATAATAAAGTGGAAGAATTCCATGTGAACTGGAATGAACTCCAGGAATTGATGCAGAGTGAGAGGAGAACCTTATACACAGAGACTGATACACTGTGGTACAATGGAATGGAATGGACTTCTCCATTAGTGGCAATGCAGTGATCCTGAACAACTTGGAGGGATTTATGAGAAAGAACATGATCCACATTCAGAGGAAAAACTGTGGGAGTGGAAACACAGAAGGAAAACAACTGCTTGATTACATGGGTCAAGGGGGATATGATTAGGGATGGAGACTCTATATTATCATTCTAGTGCAAACATCAACAACATGGAACTATGTTTGGCTCAAGGACACATGTATAACCCAGTGGAATTGCATTTTGGCTACGGGAAAGGGTAGGGGATGGAGGGAAAGAATAATATTCTTGTAACCAAGGAAATATGTTCTAATTTGACTAAATAAAAATGTCAAAAATAAAATAAAACTTTAAAAAAGAAAGAAAAGATTCATCTGAAGCTTAAGAAAGTGAGCCATAGCAACATGGAAGTTGGAATTCAGACCAGGTTTTATAGTCAGTTTAGCATCAATGGCTTGAGGAGAAAAGAATGACCCTTGAGAGGGGTCTTCAGGACTCAGGCCATGGTAGTTTAGATCAGGATTCATGCAGTAACCATACCACATCTGGATATGAAATCAATTGGAAACTTAAGTAGGAATTGTGCTAAGAGTGAGCCCACTTTCTTTAAAGGCCAAGATGGTGGAGGGAAAAATGTGCTCTGGAAATATTGGAGAAGCCGTTTATACTTTCCTTCTGATTTCATCTTTAAAACAATCATCTTCATAAAAGATATTTGCAATGTTTTAAAAGTTAATGTTAAATGGAACTGAGTCCCTGGTTAGGAACACTTAAGAATGGAGAGAATACAGGTGGTGAGGGGTTAAGGCAATGTCATTAGAGAAGAGAATCCTCAGGCACTTTATGGAACTCTAGAACCATGAGGGGCAGGTGTAGCCTGGCTGGCTCTGAAAGAAAAGGATGGGGTATATCCTATCTATATCTGCTATGAAGGGAGATGTCTCCCTCTTACTCTACTTAGGTAAGTTCCCTAAGTGTGAGCAATATTCACTTCCCTTGAACCTCTAACTCAACTAAAACGGTCCTAATGTGATAGAAATGTCTCTTATTTCTAACTAATATCAAAAGACTTTCCCACATAGAACAAGAGGGTAATGTGATAGCTGGTTGGACAAAGTTGCTAAGAGCTTGCAAGACTCTTATTTCCATTTCCCAATGGATACACTTACTGATGTTGACTCGAGTATTCCATTCATTTCAACTCTATGAGTATGAGTAATGCCCATTAATTTGGTAACCAGGGCTCTTCTTATAGGTTAAACAGTTTGCCCAGGGTCACACAGATAGCAAGAGGGGAAGAATTCAAACCCATGTCCTCCTAACTCCAAGCCTAGTACCCTCTACTGTGCCACATTGTCTTCTGGGTATAGGATCCCAGGATCACTGAATACTAGGGACCACAAAATCATAGGATTAGAACCAAAATGGGCCAGGGGGGTCCAATCCCCCTCATTTTACCCATGAGGAAACGGAAATTCAATAAGGTTAAGTGCCTTTTGCAGAGTCCCATAGCTAACATGTGAGATGAGATTTGAACCTAGTTCTTCCTGATGTGAGATCCAGGACTGCATCTACTATATGATGCTGCCTTCTAGTTACAGGATCATAGAACTTATAGAACATGGGAGATCCTAGCTCCAATGAGATCAGTCTCTTTTTTCAATGCTTCCCAATAGGAGTACATCCATCTCCTTCTTCCTTTTGACCTGAATAAGAAGCAGGCTTCTCCTGAGCATCTTTTCTTTCTACACTCCTTTTCTGAAAATCTTGACACAAAGTCGAATCAAATGAAAGAAAGACCTAAACAACCACTACAGTCAATTGTGCATTTTGAGTAGGGACTAGAGAACAGCATCTAATGTGGATGCTGAAACTTCCAAGGATCTCTTCGATTATATCAACAGTGGGGGGTTCTGGATAATGAGCATTCTCTGCAGCCCACTCTCACTGTTTTCTTCTATGTCTGACTAGTCAGGAAAAGGACAAGAAGCCCCTTGCCTCTTTGGCTCTAGTTTTTAAAAAAGAAAAGTAGAACTATGGAGTTTTGATTAGATTCCCTTTAATGGGCCAACTGCCTTCCCTATCCCCAATTCTTGTTTTCTTGAAATGATTTTCTTTTAAATAAAAAATAATAACACAACCGAGTGCCATATGTACAGTCGTGTTTTTAGCCAAGTCTGTCTCTCTGCTATAAATGTACTTCTTTTTGCCCTGAAGGCTTTACAGCTCATCTCCTCAGTTGTACTAAGTGAGTGCCTGGTTTTTAAATACAAAGGAAAAGACTGAAATCTGGGAGAGGCAGAAGTTCTTCATTGATTCTCTATTGGCCAGTTGATTGCACATGTCCCTCATCAAATTTTTCTGAGGCCTGCCTCACCCTTACAGAAAGAGCAGTGGTCTAAGAGCATTTGGCTCCCGAAGCTTGCTGTGTGGTCCTCCACAATTCATCAAACCTCTCTGACCTCAGTGGTCTAATCTTTAATGTGAGGGGGATAATCTTAGAATACAGTCAAGACAGCTCAGTTCTAATGACTATTTGCACTGCTACCCAGTTCTGGCTTTGGGGGATACTTTTGGGGGAGAAGGCTATAGGGGAGGGGTCGTTTTATCCAATAATATAGCAGAACACAAAGCAACTGAGATAGTCAGGAGGGTTCACATCATCTTGCTATTTCACATTCTTCCTATTTCCTTCACAGATAATAACTAGGTTGGAAAAATAATAATAGGAAGAGGAGGAGTCAGCAGTAGCCAGCATTAATACAGTGCTCCAAGGTTTCCAAAGCCCTTTACATGTATTACATCATTTGTTCCTCACACCAACCTTGAGAGATAGGTGCTATTATTACCCCCATTTTAGAGATAAGGAAGCTGAGGCCAAGAGAGGTAAAGTGACTTGCTCAGGGTCATCCAGCTAGCAAAATCTCTAAAGTTAAATCTGAACTAATCTTTCAGTGCTCTAGCCACTATGGCACCACCAAGCTGCTTCCAATAACTACCATACTATGCTCCACACACATTATTTCATGTGATTTTTGACACTGTGAGATTAGTACTCTTATTATCCTCATTGAACAGATGAAGAAACTGAGACCCAAAGATGTTACATTACTTTCCCAGGTATGTGTTTGAGATAGTATTTGAACTCCTGACTCCAGGTCTAGTAAACTACCCACTGTGATAAATAATTGTACAGACCTTATCTTGTTTGAGCTTCACAACAACCTTGTGAGGGGGATGTCACAGGTTGTACTCTACCCATTTTACTGATGAGGACACTTAGGTTCAATGTCAAAACAGGGATGTGAATCCAGGTTTTCTTGATTATCTGTTCTGCCTTCTATTCACTACTCTAGGTTGCCTCTCACAGCACCAGGTATCTCCTAGCTATTGCTATGTATGTGTGTCTTGTTCCTACCCTTTGTTTAATTTCATGGCATACACTTAGCTCTCAATTCTCCTCTAGTACCCTGAACAGTTAGGTAACGTCATTAGAACCAAGACCTAGGCATCCAGATCAGACATTTTACAGCATTACAAAGCAAACACAAATGGTTTGAAATTACTTCATCTTGTTGTATCACGTGACATGCACATTCTTAGAGCCTCCAAACATATGATTAAGCTGTTCTCTCACCTCAAACTTAGATGCTTTCCAAGAATTAATAAAGCAAGGTCAAAAGAATGACAAAATAGAAGGAAACATGAAATATCTCACTGAGAAGATGATTGACCTGGAAAACCAGTCTAGAAGAGACAACTTTAGAATCATAGGTCTACCTGAAAATCCAGAAATAAACAGAAGCCTTGACATCATGCTACAAGAAATTATCCAAAAAAAGTGCCCTGAGGTTCTTCAACCAGAGGGCAAAATAGACATTGAAAGAATCCATAGATCACCATCTACATTAAATCTGCAAAAGACAACCCCAAGGAATGTAACTGCCAAATTCAAGAGCTTCTAAGCCAAGGAGAAAATATGACAAGAAGCCAGAAAGAGACAAACTTAAATGCTTTCCCTAGTTACCTCTGCCTAGCTTATTTCTGACTGTCCTTCAAGGCTCAGTTTCCTCTATAAAGCCTTCCTTTCCTACTGATAACACTCCTCCAGAGAACCCCCTATTAAGCAACTACACTTCACTAACTTCCCATCTCATTTAGAGTCCCTTAACAAGTAGTCCAGTACTTACTCTCTAATTTGACCAAGATGTGTTTATTTTCATTTCCAAATCTATGATGAGCACCTGGAGGTCAGAGGCCTTGGTTTATGCTTGATGAATTTACCATCCTATCATCTCATTTCCTCCAGAGAGCTAAGTGTATAGTAATCCCTGATTAGTTGAATTGATAAAAATAGAAAATAGTCTTCAAAGCTCACAACTTTGCTTCCCATGTTTTCCCAACCTTTCATTAATGTTCTCTCACAAGATTACTGGGAAAGGGGGGGGGTTCATCAAACAGATGAAAACAACACATTTTGATTCCTTTCCCATAGCTAGGGTAAGACAAGAAGAAGACATTGTCTTCCTGTAAGCCTCAAACTGTTCCTTCTCTCAATGTGCCTCTTTCCATTTTGGGGATCACTATTTTCTCAGCCATATAGGTGATGTCTACCAAATTCTATAGATTCTACTTCCTTTGTAACTTTCCTACCTGTTCCTCCTATCCCCAATGTGGCCACTTTAGTACAGGCCATCAGAAGCAGCACCCTTCTAATTGTCCTCCCCACCTGAAAGCTCCGCTTTCTCCCATCTATCCTCCAAACAGCTACCAAGTTGGTTTCTGAACTGACTATGTCACTCCCTTGCTGAAAAATCATTCCAATGTCTTTGGAATAAATGCATTAATAAACATCTGCTATGAACCTGGTACTGTGCTAGATAATGGAGATGTGAATATAAAAGTAAGACAGATAAGTCTTTGACCTTAACAATCTTACATTCTCCTATGAAGAAAATAACACATAATAGATAATACAAACTATTACCTTTGGGATCAGGAAAGGCCTCTTATAGGAGAGAGACCTTCAAGTGAGTCTTAAAAGAAATTCAGGATTCCACGAGGCAGAGGTGAAGAGGAGGGAAACCCAGGTATGAAGGTCAAAAGTACAGATGTGGAAGATGGGACATCATGCATACAGAATGGCTGAAACACAGGGTTTGTGAGGGGCAGTAATGTGAAATCAATCTAAAAATATAGACAGGAGTTACACTGTTCAATCCAAACTCCTCCATCTACCTTTGAATATCCTCTAATATTTTCTCTAACCTTTTCTTTTCTTCTTTTCCAAAATTTCACTACAATATACTCCAGGCTCTTGACAAATTGGAATATTAGCCACTCCAAGATGACATTTTTAACTTTTCTACCTCCAAGTCTTTGCTTATGCTGTTCTTTCCTTCTGTCATGAATGCCCTCCTCCAGGCCCTCTCTACCTTTCCTAATCCTGCTTGTCTTCTTAATACCTCCTCCTTTCTCATCTTCCTTGCCACATGTACGTTCCCCCTTTCTGAACTCTCAAAGCATTTTGTACCTCTCTTAAGCACTCACCATACTCAGTTGTTTTTTTCCATAGTTGTAGAAAAGTAAGTTTCATCTCCTTCACTTCCTTTGTCCTGGCCCTCATCTACGGGCTGGCTACGAGGCCTTCCACATACTGGGCATTTCCTACACATCTGTTGAACACATGAATACAGAAGCTAACAGATAATGAGAAATTTTGCTTAATATGCTTCTGAGCACAAAGGATGGGGATAATGAGCATATTTCAGGTTCTAGCACCAAAGGTCCTCCCAAGAACCCTAAGAGAGTTTGTTCTCTTAAGGGGGCTAAGAATCAAAACTGCTCTCTCTATAGAACTGGGAGGTTTACTAAGAGTTTTAGGTACACTGGCTCATTTGAACCTTCCAGCAATCCTCCAAGATTTACAGATTTAACACTTATAGCAACTGGAGGCCAGAAAGGACCGTGACTAAGATAGACAGTTTTAAGTGACAGACGTTGGATCTGAAGCCAGCTCCTGTTGACTTTAACAATAGCATCTTGCCCGTACAACACATGGTATTTTAAAAACAAATTCTTTTAATTTTAAAAAGCAAATTAAAAAAACTTTTTTAAACCCTCACCTTCCGTTTTAGAGTCAATACTGTGTATTGGCTCCAAGGCAGAAGAGTGGTAAGGGCTAGGCAATGGGAGTCAAGTGACTTGCCCAGGGTCACCCAGCTGGGAAGTGTCTGAGGTCAAATTTGAACCCAGGACCCCCCATCTACAGGGAGGAACCAGGGTTCTCAATTCCACTGAGTTACCCAGCTGCCCCTGAAAACTTCTTACATGTTTCTAGAACACACGGCATCGCAGAATAAATCTCTTCCCCAGAATGATGCAAAATTTAGGATTTGTGGGATTCTACAAAGGAAGGAGAGATGATAGCTAGTATTTATAGAGACCACTGAGGTCTGCAGAGTACTTTACACATATTATCTCATTCCAATTTCTGCACCTATGGCAGAACCAGTTAGGGTGGGAGCATCGTCAGGGAGGGGGGAGGTGGCAAGCAGCCGTGAAAATGCCCTACCCTTTGTGTGTTACCAGGCCCAAACCCCAGCCAACTTGCCCTAGCTACTACTCAGGAGATCAATTTGAATCCAATCTGACTGTAATTACTACTTAGGCAAATATGAAGAAAGCGCCTGACTCCTAACTCTCTGCCATCATCAAGATCTAGCTGTGCCCCCTCCATCCCGCCCCACTCCCCCCTTCTCCCTTCCCAGGCTTCTCTGTGCAGCACAATTGTATTTGTGCAAAAACTCCAGGGCCCCGGCCATTTCCTTAAAGCTGCAAAGTCAGGGAATTGAGGCCCACACCTTTTACCAGCAGAGAAAACCAGAGCTTTTGTCTTTCCTAGAACTCCTGCTCCAGCCCAATGGCAGGCACTCATAATGAGAGCACACATTGCAACTCAGCCGCTCTTGAAGTCTCTCTGAAACCTGCCGAGCTCAATCCCTTTGAATTTGGACATAAAAATGCTGGTTTGCTCTGCGCTGGAACAATTCAATTGTTGTTCCCAGGCTTGCTTTCTCTAGGAGATCTCTTGGTATTTGTAAAGAAAACTGATCAAATATTTGGCTTATAAATAATATTTGGAAACACTGCATGATACCGTATCAGTTGGCTTGTATTTACTAGGAAAAGGAATGAAAGAGAATTGCAGACAAGCCTCGCCTTCATCAGGTTTCCAGTTCTCTTTCTGGGACTGCAGCTAACCCAACTGTTTTATCTTGCTTACATCTCAGCTCTGTTTGCTCACAAAGGGAGTCATTTACCCTAAGCTCAAACTGAGCTGGAAAACCAAGGCCAACATGGTCCCCAAATGGAGGCCCAATCCGGGTGGCCCCTTGGACTAGAGCCCTGCCCAGACAGGCCTTGTTTCCTGATGGTATTAGGCATAGCCAGGGCCAAAGAAAATCAACTCATTTCGAGTGCAGCTGCATTGACCTCCATTCCCCAGTCACCAGCCCCCACTTCTGCCTGCCCCCCCCCAGTTTATTCCAGGAAAACACTCAGGCTATCTATCCATTCAAACTCAGATGGGATTAGCGTTGTTGAATTTCCCATTCATTCTCATTCATGCAAAGATTTTAGAATATGGTATATATACCGTTATAATGAGGGCTTTTGTGCTTAGGACTAGAACCACAACACTGTGCTAGGATCAGAAGGGGGATGGGATGGAGACTGGGAGCTCACTAAAGCCTGAGAGCTTTCTGTCTTAACTACTTACTCACTGTAGTCAGTCCCTAACTCTGATTGTCTTTTCTATGCTGAAGTATACTGTTTGGAATTCTGGGAAAAGCTCAGATTGCTCCACCCTAGTTTTGGCTTGGGAAAACTCCTTTATGAATTTTGAATCTTGGCAGGGCCAAGATGGTAGAGTTACAAGAGAAACTCACAGGATCTCCCTTAAAATCCATCCCCCCAAAATGATGTTAAAATAATGCCTCAAAATGAATTCTGGAGCAGCAAAACCAACAAGGGGACAGAGTGAAGCAACGTTCCCTTCCAAGACAACCAAGAAGGTTGACAGGAAAGATCTATCTCACTGAAGTGAGGCAAGGGTAGAATATAGTCCGGCACAGGCTGAACCCAATAAAGTTAGCAGAAGCATTGTAGGAGACTGACCTGGAAGTTGGCACTGGGTGTAGGACTCTATTACATTGACCATATGTAGTTCTGGGTCATAGTCTGAGGAGGAGCACTACATGCTACAGGGGAACAGGGACCCAGGTCACAATTCCACAGCAGAAAAGAGTGCTTGTGGTCAATCACTGACCAGAACACAGGCTAGAAGAGAGATGACCACACTTTTCTTTAGATTATATAACAACAAGAGTACTATAAATTTAAAGGACCCCAAAACCAGTTTTGAAAAATCTAAAGCTGAGGACAGTGTCCCCTCCACCCCAGGAGTGGAGCCCAACTTCAACATAAAAGTTAAAAGTCAAAAAATAGGTTGGGAAAAATAATCTAATGACAAAAAATATAACCTGACCATATAAATAAAGTAACTGTGGTGACAGTAAAGCTCAAAACACAAACTCAGAAGAAGACAACAAAGTCAAAATAATTACATACAAAACTTCAGAGTAAAATCTGAAATGGTCTCAAGCCAAAAAGAAGTCCCAGAAGAGCTCAAAAAATTTCCGAAATCAAATAACAGAGTTAGGTGAAAATTGGGAAAATAAGTGAGTGATACAAGAAAATCAAGAAAAATGATTTAACTGCTTGGTAAAGGAGGCACAAAAAACCACTGAAGAGAACTCCTTAAAAATATAATTGGTCAAATAGAAAAAAAGTTTTCTAAAAGAATCACTTGAAGAGAAGAACATATTAAAAGGCAGAATTGGGCAGATGGAAAATGAGGTTCAAGAATTCACTAAAGAAAAGAACTTTTTAAAAAGTTGAAGTGGTCAAATAGAAGCTATTCACTGAAAAATTTGAGGAGGGAAGGAAGGACAAAAGGAGAGAGAGAAAGATAAACAAAAGAAAATTAGATGGATGGAAATACATAGTAACTACAAACAAAATTTACAAGAAGTTTCTCTGAAAAAGGCCCCATTATCAAATATATAGAGAACCAAGTCAAATTTATAAGAATAACCCTAACTCATAAATAGTCAAATGATATGAACAGGTAGGTTTTCAGGAGTATTTTTCCTTGACTATAGATATATAGTCAAGGAAAAATACTCTAAATCAGTAATGATTAGAGAAATACAAATTAAAACAACTCTGAGGTACCACCTCACACTGGCTAATATGACAGAAAAAATAACGCCAAATGTTGAAGGGGGTAGAGTAAAGTAGGACCAATAATGCACTACTGGAGTTGTGAATTGATTCAACCATTCTAAAGAGCAATTTGGAACTAGACCCAAAGGGCTATGAAACTGTGCAGACCCTTTAAGAGGGCAATACCACTAATAGATGTTTCCCAAAGAGATTGAAGGGAAAGGGAAAAAGAGATATGTGGACAAAATATATTTAAAGCTACTCTTTCTATGGTGGCAAAGAATTGGAAATTAAAAGAATGCCTGTCAATTGGAGAATAGCTGAATACATTTTGGTATATGATTGTGATGGAGTACTATTGTGTTATATAAGCAATGACAGGCAGGATGGTTTAGAAAAACCTGGAAATACTTACGTGAACTGATGTAGAATGAAGTAAGCAGAACCAGAACATTGTACATAATAACACTAATTCTATACGATGACCAACTGTGAATGACTTGGCTACTTTCAGCAATACAGTGATCTAAGATGATTCCAAAGGATTTATGATGTCCTTTATACTATCCACTTTCAGAAAAAGAACTAATGGAGTCTGAATGCAGAATAAAGTATACTTTTTTAAAACATGGGGTTTGGGGGCTCTGTTTTTATTTACAATAACATTTCATGTTTTGTATGACCGCACATGTATAACCTATATTAAATTGCTTACCCTCTCAATGAGAGGGGGAGAGGGAGGAAGGGAAAAATTTTAAACTCAAAATTACAAAAAAAGGATGTAAAAAACACGTTTTTACATGTAATTTGAAAACATCTTTTAAAAAGAAAAAATTGGTATATCTATGATTGTGGGCTAACAAATCTACTATTTTCAGGGATAGTGGTAGCACTGAGAGATATGGGATGAATGCAACAATAAAAGATGAAAAACTCATTTTAATAGACAAATAGCAGAAGCAAATGGAATAAGAACCCAGTAGGTTGTACAGTGAGTGGCCTGTAGCTGATTTCTTCAAGGATGGCATCTTTAGAAATGGAAATCAAAGGTAGAAACACCAGAGAGCTTCTTTGTTGAGGCTGCTTTCCCTATTTTAGTAGGGCAAATGACCCCAGAGCTGACATATCTGAGAACCCAAACAGGGAATCCACATTAGCCAGGATGCTTTTTCAGCCAATTGTCAGGCTGTGCACCACAGTCAGATGAATTCTGCTTCTTGCCAGTGCCTACCTCAGATCTGTCCTCCCCAGGACCCTTTCTACCTCCCTCTGAGCAATGGAACAAGAGCTCCTTCCCACCTTGCAGGAAGGAGAACCAAAGGGCAGCAATTAGGCAGCAGCTTTGTGTAACAATGGAAGCAAAATAGAAAGAGAGAAAGAATTAAAGGAAGAGAAAGAATGCATGAAAGGGGAGAAAGGAAGAAAAGGGAAAGACATAAAAAGGAGGAATGAAAGAATGAATTAAAGGAAAGAAAGGGAGAGAAAGACAGATACAAAAAGAATGAAATGAGAGAAAAGAAAAAGGGAGAGAATGAAAGGAGCAAATAGGAAAGAGAGAGAAAGAAGGAATGTATGAAGAGAAAGAAAAAGAAACTGGCTTATCCGGATGTTTGGGGTGTGAGGAGAAGCTGCTGGAGTTGGCCTCTCACTGATTTTTGGGACTGAAACCCTATATGTACGTAGACAGACAGACAGACAGACAGAGAACTGGTACAATGAGAGCAGGATGGAGTCCAAAAGGATGGGGCCCGTAGTCCCTGGATACAACTAGGGACAGTGCTTCATGACTGGAGGAATCAAAACAACTCCACAGTAAAATCTGTGCTCTCAGAAAGCACTGCCAGCTGGAATGAAGTGAAACAATGTGCCCTACCTGAGCATCCCTTGCCAGGCCAGCTGGACCCATTTGGAGGCTTGGAAGAAGTGTCAGTCACCATTAAGGGGTGTCCTCGGAGTCCAGGCGGTGGAATATTGGTTTTCAGATAACACCTCTTCTGGAAGGGCTCTGGGAGAGGCCTGTGAGCTGACCCTGAGGCCCCCTCCCATTCACTGCAGAGCCAGCGGTGAACTGTGCAAGAATGGCGCTCTGCTGACACTGATGAGCCCCTGATTGCATTTTATCAACTGACTCAATTCCTTTGGCCCCACAAGGGGTGACTATTTGCTGGAGGCCTGATATAATGTTGCTCTCCAGAGGTTTCACATGTTAGCATCTGTAAGACACACAGAAGATGGAAATTGCAATCTGAATAATAACCATTATCCCGTGGTACACACGGCGGCAGCTTTGGCTTTGGGAAAGCAAAATAAATAAATAAAATAAAAGAGACGCAGAAATAAATGAGCATAATAAAAAGCCTGATGGCGGTGCCTGCACCCAGCCACCCAGAGTACACCAAAGGGACAGGACCAAAGGGGAGGGAGATCTTCCTCTGCAACCATGGCAGAGACTTGGTGGCTCCCCTTGGAAGGGGAGGAAATGGAAACACCTGCTTGTCATTTTCATTCCTTCCCGATCTCACTCCAACGTACCTTTGCAAATTGATTGCATGCTGGCTGTTCATCCAAAGAGGCATTCAATCTCCCATCTCCATACTCTTAACAGGCTGTCACACTGTGTCTGGAAGGCTTGTCCTCACTTTCATGTCTTGGAGCCCCTAACTAATAAGAATAATAACAGCTAGTAATGCTTTTGAGCTTTATAAAATGCTTTACAAACATTTTCTCGTTTCATCTTCATTACTGTCCTGTGAGGTAGGTGCTATAAACCCCGTTTTACAGATGAGAAAACTGAGGCAGTCAAATGACTTGCCCAAGGTTACACAGCTAATAAGTGCCTCAGGATAAATTTGAACTCATTTTCCTGATTCCAGGTCCTGTGCTCTTAGCTGCCTCTAACTCCCTTTAAGACTTAACTCAACAGCAATGCAATGATCCAGGACAATTCTAAGAGACTCATGAGAAAGAATGCTCTCTACTGTCAGAGAAAGAACCATGGGAGCAGAAACGCAGAAGACAAACAACTGCTTGATTACATGGGTTGATGGGAATATGATTGGGGATGGAGACTAAACAATCACTCTAGTGCAAATACCAATAATATGGAAATCGATCTTGATCAATGACACATGCAAAACCCAATGGAATTGCGTGTTGGCTATGGGAGGGGGGGTCAGAGGAGGGGAGGGAAAGAACATCAATCACGGAACCATGGAAAAAGATTCTAAATTAATTAATTAAATAAAATTAAAAAAAAAAAGACTTAGCTCAAGGCTATAGTCCACCAGACGGCTTTTCGTGCCCTTTTCACTGCCCAGTCCCCATTAGTGTGCTCTACCCATTCTGTGAAATTACTTGGTGAAGCAGTGATTTCATATATTTTGTTCTTAAGTGTGTACTATTTTTTAACCAGTCCAAATGGAAAGCTATAGTGCTCATGTCACTGGATCCCCAGCACCTAGCACAGTGCCAGAGACCTAGGAGGTGCTCCACATTTTTTGCACAGAATGGAAAAGAGATCAAAGAAAGATTCCTGATTCACGGCAGGTAAAATCTTTTCCCAATTGATCCATTGATAAATCTCCCAAATCCGTCTCCTTCTAGCCATTCACAGCACTCAAAGAGTCCCTTATACCTTACAAGTCTCCTTTCTGGACGACTGCAATGGGCCTCCTGCTTCCCCTCACCACCGTTCCCCTGCACACAGCTGCCAAAGTAATGT
This sequence comes from Monodelphis domestica, assembly GCF_027887165.1. Classification (NCBI taxonomy): domain Eukaryota; kingdom Metazoa; phylum Chordata; class Mammalia; order Didelphimorphia; family Didelphidae; genus Monodelphis; species Monodelphis domestica. Next base: position 11,174,322 of record NC_077235.1, on the reverse strand, counting down.
TCCAAAGGGCTAGGGCTACGGCTGCCACTCCCCTGCTCCTAATCCTTCAGTGGCCCCCTAGTGCCCTGAGGATTAGTTACAAACTCCTTAGTCTGACATTTAAAGCCCTCCACAATCTGGCTACAACCTACCATTTTAGACTAATTATTTGATATTATTCTCCCTCATGTTCTCTATGCTTTAGCCAACATGGCCTACTTAGCTCCTGAATCCACAAACTATTTCCTGCTGCTCCCTTTGCACAAACCAGGACTCCTGTCAGATTTGGGTTTGAGCGAGTTGCCTTTATTTCCCCTCTTTCTTTTTCATTCTTTGGTTAGGGGAAAAGGATTTTTTGGAAATGAAGGGCCATAGGTGGAGATTTGTCAAAATCTGTCCCTTCCTCCTCCTCCACCTGCCATATGTTATCAGTCACCAAATCCTGCCCATTCTACGTCTGTAGCACATCTCTGTGAATGTTGTTCTCCCTGCTCTGCTTCCACTGCCGCCACCCTGCTACAGACCCCCTTGACTACGTTCCTGGGTGATTTTGATCACTTCCTAACCTGTCTTCTCAGCTCTGATCTCTCTGCCTGCAAGGCATTCATGATATTCCTGCCAGAATAATGTTTCTTATGCTCAAATGCAATCATGTGACCCCTCTGCTTAGAATTCTGGAGGACCTCCCTGTTACATACTAAGTAAAGTTCAAATTTAATTGCCTGAAACCCAAGGCCTTCCACACTCCAACACTGTGGTGCTCTTCCAGCTTACTCAATATCACTTTCCTCTGTTCATTCTACACTCCAACCCCCGAAGCATCCCTCTTGTCATGCTCATGTGTCTTGGCTCACACAATGGCCTCTACTTCCCTCTCTCCAGGGAATCTGCTCCAATCCTTTGAACATAAGGCCATTCTCATGCTCCTGGTCACTACCGCCCTGTGCTTTCATAACTCAGATAGGACTTTATGGGGGAATTCTTGAATACACGTCTCAAAGAATCTGCCCTGTTACCGTATTACCTCACAAGATGGTCAGTCTAGCTCCACTTGGAAGACAGCATTTGAAATTCAACCCCGTACTGCAAACAGGTAGCAAATAAGTGTTCAATGAATAAAGTCTGGGCTTTGGGGGCCTCTCAAGATTCTGAGTCTGTTGTCCTAACAGCTCGAGGATGAAGCAAACTTAGGTTGAGGCCTTTGAAATGATCTTGTCTTTTGTCTTAACAATTAAGCAATGAAGGACATGAAACCAGATCATCACAAGTCTCCTATAGAAGATGGACTGCATATAATGGCTATTGCCATTCTCCTCTTCTCCTTGGGTGGCAGAGGCAGGGTGGATGGAGGGAAAGAGTGAGCAACTGAAAATAAAAATACATTTTTTTTAAAAAACCAAAAACAGGCAGCTAGGTGGCTCAGTGGAGAGAGCAGGGAGCATGTACAAATGCGGCCTCAGACACTTCCTCGCTCTGTGACCATGGGCAAGTGACTCAATCCCAACTGTCTAACATGTTCACCTTGGAACTCCTATTTATTGTTGATTCTAAGACAGAAGGTAAGGACTTCAAAAAAACCCAGAAGATGGAATGTGAAATGGGTCTTGAAGGAAGTCAGGAAAATGAGGAGGAAGAGACGAGGTAAGAGAGCATTGCCAAGCATGGGGGACGGCCAGTCGTAAGAGTCTTTGCAGCTGGACCACAGAGTACATGGAGGGGGAGCAAAGAATGAGAAGACTGGAAATGTAATGAGGCTTAGGTTGGGCAGGGACTTAAATACCACCCAACGGACTTTATATCTGATCCTGGAGGTGGTTGAGGGCCAATGAATTGTACTGAACAGGGTGGCACAGTTAGGTTTGTTCTTTAGGAAAATTGCTTTGTAGCCTGATTGGAGAGGGGAGAAACTAGAGGTGAAGATACCAATTAGGAGGTTACTGCAAAAGTCCCGGCAAGAGGTGATAAGGACACACATTGAAAAAACGTTATCAATATAGAAATGACAAGTCTTGCCAACAGACTGGATACGGGAGGTGAAAAACAGGGAGGGATCCAAGGCAACAATGAGAGCAGAATGACTTGGAGTTTGGAGATACCTTCACGGGTAACACGGAGAAAAGATTTGGGAAGAAAGACATTTTGAGTTTAAGACGCTTAGAAGCTAACCAGTTCAAAATACTGTAATAAAATAAGTATAATTAGAGCAGCAGAACCAGGATTTGAGCCTCGGCCTTCTGACCACAAATCCAGTAAACTTTCTACCGATTCCCACTGCCTTTAAGTGGCCTAGCCACCACGTGTCCTCACTTCTTTCTACAGCTCCCTGAATGAAGAAGACAAGAGCATACTAAGATTTTGGCACCCAAAATATCCTCACAAAAGCCAGAGAATGACCGGAAGAGGCAGGTAAGGACAAAGATGCTAGAATGTCGTTAACCCCATCACCTTATTCTTACCTTTGCTCAGGGACCACATTGCTCCTTGTCTTTGAGGCTAAAGTCAATCTCTTGATGCTCTTCCAAGCAGAGTTAACAGTTCTTTCTGACCACTTCCTTAGTAAAGTGTGAAAATCCTTATTTGGTTTCATTCAATTTAATGATCTCCTACTATGTGCAAAGCACTGGGCTAGCTATTAGGGATACAAATACAAAATTGAGCAGTCACTTACCTCGAAGACCTGACATTCTACTGGTGGTTTGGGGGGAGGCACAGATACAGGATACACACAAAGAACAAAGGCAGTACAAATGGAAGAAGGTGAATAGGACCACAAACAAACAGTAGACCCACTCATAGGAGGGGACACTTAAGTTGAACCCTGAAGCACAGTTTAATCTTCAACAATATTATTCATTAACAAATAGAATAGATGCAGAAGTTCGTTCTAGATGGGGGGTATAGAAAGGAACAAGAGAGACAGAAGGCTGAATTCAGGAAACTAAGTTGGGGACAAAAGACTAGAAATACAGGTGGGGCTCGATTATGGTTGGCTTTGAACAGTCAGGTTACAGACTTTGTACTCTATTTTAAGGACAATAGGAAACCATTGAAGGTTTTTATTTTGAAAAGGGGAATGACAAGGTCATATGCAAGCTTTCAAGATATTTAGGCCACTATGTGAAAGATGGGCCCAAGAAAGGTACAGAGAGGCCAATATATCATAAAACCCATTTTAAGGATGGAGAAGTAGGGGCACAATGCACTTAAAAACTTCCCTTGTGGATAAGTGATCATGTCCTCATAAAGGAAATCATCCAAAGGATGCCAGTACTTAGAATGTCCTTTAAAAGCTTTCTTCTGTAGAACAGATTCTCAAACCTCCTTTGGATGCTGATATTTCCAGGCTTATGGACTGGTGCAAGTTATGACTTCCTAGAGTTCTGCATCATTGATATCAGGTGATGACTGAAATGTGGCCATGGATAGGAGAGACTTTTCAAAGCTTTCCAGTCCCCATGGGGCTTGTGCAGTTAGTAAAGATTCACTTATCTTGCTCACTCGAGCTACAGCTGTCCCTTTCCCATCCCAACTATCTCACCAATGTTCTTTGTCGGCATTTACATCATGATGTGATGCTGCACTTCTACGTAAATGACTGTTGACGTGAACATAAATTTGGCTAAAATAACACCCAGTCACCCCCTGTGCCTCCACTCCCTAGTTCTTGGGTGACCACTGGTGTTAACACTCATCATGGGAGCCTTAGAGATGCAGCATTCATTCCAAGATCTCCAAACCCTTCCAGACAGGCTTTTCTGAAAGTCGGAATAAAATCCCACCTGCTGCCTTTTTAACCCATTCCCTTTGATCCTGTCCTTGGCTGATTGTTTGCAGGCATCCTGCTGTCCAACTGTCGGTTCTGATATCAAATTGAATATGTTTCACCATTAGGAAAGAGCAGTTAAATGTATTCTGGTTTTGGGCTGGGAGGATAAAATTAAACATGTCAAAGCCATGTGGTAGTCAGTTTTTTTCTTGCATATTATTATGCTGTTCCACTCAACAGCTCAGCTCTTCTAATGTTCACCTCTGTTTTCCGTAGACAGATCCAATGAACTTTCCATCCTCTGCTTTGAGTCCCCACATTGTAGAAACTTCCGTTTAAGAAGGCATTATGGCATGTAACCTTCAACAGAATGTTTTTCTCTGGATGCCATATTGCAGCATCCTGTTGACATTCACACTTGCTCTTCCCTCAGGACATCAGCTATACACTTATGAATTTTAAGGACCATTCCCTCTGTCCCCTAGCAAGGAAAACATTACATTATGGGAAGCTGTAACCATTTTTCTGTCCATCACATAGACACTCAAGTTCCAGGAAGAAGTAGCATGGTTTTCTATACTGGTTGGCTCATTTTGAACCTTGATCTCTGCCCTGGCTTTTTCTTCTGCAGAAGGATGGAGCACAGGAACTCTCAACTTCTTTTGTGGTAGAGCAGGATAAATAACAACTACTCTGGGAGCTAGAAAAACATCCAGTATTTTTCTTTGCTTTTGTCTTTTGTTTCTGTGTCTCTGTTAGAAGTTGGGAAATCCACAATGTAGGCCCATCTGGCCACTGAAGTTGTATCATTCTCAATCCATCACTGTCCCCTTCCTGGGAGGAATTAGGCATCTTTTACTTAGATGATTATTAAGAATTTTATTCCCATTACTTAAAAGTTAGGTTCTGTTCAGTCCCAAGTGTTACTTTTTGAGAAGAATACTGATAATCTGGAGAATGGTCCAGAGCTGAGCAACTAGACAGTGAAGGCCCCTGAGTTCATGTCATGGGATATTTAAAGAAATTGGGAATGTTTAGCTTGGAAAAAAGACTGAGGTAGGAAAGGAGAATGATAGCTTTCTACAAACTGTTAAAGGGTTCTCACGAAAAAAGGATCATGCTTGTTCAACTTGATACCAGAGGTCAGGATTCGAAGCAATAGGTAAAACTTAGAAAGAAACAAATTTAGGTTCAATTTAAGGAAACGCTTCCTGGCAATTAGAATGATCCCATAGTTTAAGGGGCTGCTTTGGGAGGCAGTGATTTCCCTGCAACTTGAAGTCTTCGATCAAAGGATGGATGACCACTGTCATAGATGTTGTAGAGGGCAGCCCTCTTCAGACACACACTGAATGAGATTGATGTTGGAGAACTCCGAGTTTCTCCCAACCTTGAGATTTTGCGATTCATTTGGGCTTAAATGAATAAAGAGATACTCTAGCACTGGCAGATATGTTAGAGAAAAATGATCAATCTTGAAAGTTATTTAACTTGTCAGGTATTTTAATAACCAAGTTTCTTGAGCATATTGTCTTTCATTATTATTATATTATATTCACAGAGTTTCAAGCCATCTTGTATATGGAAAACAGGCTTCTAATCTGGGGGCGGGTTAGTTGTGAGGAGCACAAGTGCGATTTTGGTCCCCCATTTCAGCATAATTCATGCTAGACTAACTTAATTTTCTTCTTTGACAGGGTTATTACCCTGGTAGATAAGAGGAATCCTGTAGACATGGTGAATAAAGATGTTAGCAAAACATTCGACAAAATCTCTTGATATGCCAGTAGACACAAGAGAGAAATATGAACTAGAGAGAATAATTAGGTAGGTGGCTTCATAACTGGTTGAAAGGTCTTGAACAGAAAAAGTATTTATTAAGGCATCACAGGAACTAGATTTAAAACTAGAAGGGATGTTAGTGGTCAGCTGGTCTACTTCCCTTTGTTGTACAAAAGGGAAAACTTTGGCCTAGACAGAATAAATGACTTTGTACAAAGACACAAAGGTAAGAGGGGCAGAGGTAAGAGGTGAACCAAGTTCTATAGACTCTAGAGCCAGTACACAATCCTGCAAGGAGGAAGATTTCTTGTGTTATGCCTGTGGTTTTCATCTTTAGCAATATCCGCAATCATTTAATTCAATTCCAGCAAAGATGGCGGCCTGAAAAAAACAAACCCATAGCTTTTTTTGGCCCCAGCTCCCATATACCTAAATCCATCAAAAATCTGAATTTCATACAAGACTGAATCATGATTGAGGAACTGGCAGGATTGAACATCAGATGAACTTCATTCTCATCTGAAATGGGCAAAGGCAGGTTGAACCCACAATTTGCTATAGAAATATGTCAAACTCAAACAGGGACACATGTAGGGATGAGGGGGGGAGAGGTGGAGAGAGATAATACTGAGGATTGGGCAGGGGAACAGGTACAAGCAAAACAAATGTCCTGAAGGAATGGAGAATGGAAAGATAAAGGCAAGGGCAAAGAGTACAATTTCAGGTAGTATCCATCAATTGAGTAATGTCTCTACAAATTGTGATATATGAAGGTAAAGGAATATTATTGTACTTTGAGAAATTAGATGACTACATAGAATTCTGGGTACTAAACAGGTACAGAGTAAAGTGAGCAGAAGCAGAACAATTTATACAAGAATAACAACACTGTAAAGAAAAACAGCTTTGAAATACACAGGGATTGACTGATCAATGACAGGACCAAGTGTGGCTCCAAAGGATGTACAATGAAATAACTCACTCACTTCCTGACAGAATTCATGATGTCAAAGGTGCAGAAGGAGACATTTCTGGCTATGCCCACTGTGCAGTTTCATTTGGCTTCGCTATGCTAGTTAGTTTCAAAGGATTATTTTTGCCTTTTTCCTGTTTTTTTAATGGGAGGAGAATGAAGGCAAGGAATGGCAAGAACGACGATGAAAAAGAGACAGAAACAAGTTTAAATACACAGAAGTTTAAAAAAGAGCAGGAATATTTTTAAAAAGTAATGTGTAGATTTTAAAAAATCCTTACCTTCCATCTTAGAATCAATACTATGTAAGGGTTCCAAGGTAGAAGAGTGGTAAGGACTAGGCAATGAGGGTTATGCTACTTGTTGGGGGGTGGATCACACAGCTAGGAAATATCTGAGGTCACATTTGAATTCAGGACCTACCCCCCCCCCATCCTTAGGCCTGGATCCCAACCCACTGAACCACAGAGATGCCTCCAGAATATATTTTTTTAAATCAAGCAATTTGAAATAGAGATTCACCATTTCATATCTTATCTTCTTTTCTGTTCAGCTGTATATATGGAAGTGTTCTTTTCTGGTGTTTAGGTTCAGAAAAAAATTGAATATTAAAAATACAATTCAATTTTGAGAAGTTTTTAAGCATCTATTATTCCGCAGGTACCATGCTAGGATCTGGGAAAGCAAAGACAAAATCGCAACAGTTCCCATCCTACAAGAGCCTCACCAATTTTACAAATGACTTGACAGATGACCCAGAAAGTTTACTTGTCAAATGAGTAGGTTACATAAATCTAAAAGGAATCATTAATAAATTAGATGACAGAATCAGAATCTCAGAAGGTCTCAACATGCTAGAACTCTAGACTCAGTTTGTCCAGATGAAATGTAACATGAATGAATGCAAAAGTCTTGCAATAAGCTTTGGAGACAATAAAATAGTTCATTACAAAACAGTGGTGAGGGTAGGGAAGAATATGGTGGGACACTGGCTCACAGAAACACCTGAGGTTTTTCAAGACAATTAATATGAGTTACGAATGTGGTATATCACTGCTCAAAAATGTCAATACGGTTCTTTTTTTAACCTTTACTTTGCGTCTTAGTAGTAATACTTGTTAAGGGTTAAAATTAGAATTGTTGACTGAATATATTATACTAGTGGTCAATGGGGATTAAAATTCAATCCCAATAAAATACTCAAGTCAGTTTGGGATTTTTATGGTGGTTTAATTGCAATAGAGGGAAGAAATTAAGAAGAAGAGAGAAAGGAAAGGGAATTGGATTGCTCTGGCAAGCCAATAGGATTTCAGAGGCCTAGGCCAAGGGGCCTTCTCAATATAGCTTGGCTTCCAGCCACGAGGCCTCCTCCGAGATGAGGAGTCTCCTCAGAGGATAGTTTCATTTAGGAGGTAAAGGAAAAGAGGAATCAGCCTAAACCACTCACCAATTTCGGTCAGAGAAGATGCCTCACCTAAACCATGCTACAAAAGCTTCTCTCAGTAACCTCACCACCAAGCCACAAACCCCCAAACCCGCCAAGACATCAATAACGCCGCCGCAAGCTCCCAACATGGAAAAAGCCCAATGTCTCCGCGAGAGAGAGGAAGTGACGTGAAATATATACACCATCTTTACATGACTACCTGTGTCTCACATATACCAATGGTAGCTTAAGCTTGACTTAGGACAGCCCAGGGGGTCAGTCAATTGTTCCTGATTTGTCACTCACTAGCACATGCCGGTCATAGGCCATCCTCCTCACAGTTAATCCTTAAGGGGGGGGGGGTGTATACATTCCTGGTTGCTAGAATTCTAAAGATTAAGGAGAGTGGAGTAAAACTAAAATTCACATACTGATTCTAAGGCAGAAGAGTGGTAAGGGCTAGGCACTGGGGGTGAAGTGACTTGCCCAGAGTCCCACTGCTAGAAAGTATCTGAGGCCAGATTTGAACCCAGGACCTCCCATTTCTAGGCCTGGTTCTCAATCCACTGAGCCACCCAGCTGCCCCCTATGATTCTTGTTTGGGTCAGGATCTATGATTTCGTAAAACATATCGAATTCTCCGAGAAAATGACTTCTACCAAAGCATACTGGCTACGTCTTTTAATCTTTGAGAGTTCCCTGGAGCATTGAAAGATGTGGCCAAGTTGGGACCAGAAGCCTAATTTGCACATCTGTCTCAGGCCAGCTTCCTCTTTTCTGTGCAGTGCACTCTCACTGAGACTTCAGACACATTCCCAGAAATTTAGTGCCCAGAATGAAGGAGGCAATAATCCCACTAGTCTCTTTTGGTCAGCACACATCCTGAGTACTGGGTTAAGTTCTGCGTATGACTATAGTTTAAGAGGGTTATTGACAAAATAGTATCCATAGGAAGGCGACTCAGATGACAAGGGGATTTAAAACGATGTTTTGGGGATGTTTATCCTGGAGAAATGAAGACACAGAGGAAGGCAGCAGAGTGGTCATCAAATATTTGAAGGGCCATAATATGGAAGAAGGATAAAACTTATTTTATGTGTTTGTGGAGAAGAGAATGAGGACTGATGCCTAAAAGTTACAAGAAGACAGATTTGAGCTCAATATAAAGAGAACTTGCTCGCAATTCAAGCTATCCCATAATGGAAAGAGCGGCCTCATAAGGCAGCGAGTTCCATCACTGGAAGTGTTCTAATAGAGGCTGGATGAACCCCTTGAGGGCCATATTATAGAGGGGATTCATGCTTCTAATATGCTGGCGAACTGGATGACCTCTAAAGTTCCGCCCAATTCTAAGATTCTATGATTCAGCCTGGCAGCACAAATCACTGGGTGTGTTAAGCTTCTCCCTGGAGACCCCTTCAGATAAGAGAAGCATCTCTGAAAGGCACCTGCAGAGTTATATATATCCAGTTGGATCATTGCTGTGATAGGGGGTATTGGAGAAGAAGAATTAAAGGAAGGGAGGAAGATATAACAAAGTAATAATGGAGGCCATGTTTGGGGGGGATGAAGTTTGAAGGATAACCCTTTGAGCCCCAGGGACCCATGGTAGCCAAAGAAAAACTACTTTTGTGACACTATAAAGAATGGAATTGTTTGGTATCCTGATCCTAGAGCTGTGTATATTCACCAGTAAGTCCAAGGTTCACAGGAACTGAGATTTAGAGATGGAAAGACACTGAGAAATCATTTTGTTTCCTCCTAATTTTATGGATGAAGATACTGATGGCCAAAGAAGTCGAGTAACTTGTGCCAGGTCAAAAGAAGTTAGGGAACCCAGATTCCAACTAGGGTCCTCTGCCTTTCGAGGTGGTGTGTTTGCTCACCATTTAAATTTTTTGATGTTTTAATTTTTATTTAAAATATTTTTCCATGTTTATATGATTCATAATCCCCCCTTATTCGCTCTCTCCTCCCCCCAAAGTCAACAAGCAGTTCCAATGGGTTATACATGAATCATTATTCAAAGCATATTTCTAGGTTATTCATATTTGCAGTAGAGTGATCCTTTAACATCAAAGCCCTAATCACATCCCTATCACACTACATGATTTAGCATATATTATTCTAATGCCTTTCTGAATCCACAGTTCTTTCTGTGGATGTGGACAGTGTTCTATCTCATAAGTCCCTCAGAACTGTCCCGGATCATTGCATTGCTGCTAGTAGAGAAGTCCATGACATTCGACTGTACCACAGTGTATCCGTCTCTGTGTACAATGTTCTCCTGGTTCTGCTCCTCTCACTCTGCATCAATTCCTGGAGGTCCTTCCAGTTCACATGGAATCCCTCCAGTTCATCATTCCTTTTAGCACAATAGTATTTCATCACCAACATATAACACAATTTGTTCAGTCATTCCCCAATAGAAGGACACCCCCTCATTTTCCAATTTTTTGCCACCACAAAGAGCGCAGCTATGAATATTCTTGTACAAGTCTTTTCCTTATTATCTCTTTGGGGTACAAACCCAGCAGAGCTATGGCTGGATCAAAGGGCAGACAGTCTTTTATCACCCTTTGGGCATAGTTCCAAATTGCCCTCCAGAATGGTTGGACCAATTCACAACTCCACCAACTGTGCATTAGTGTCCCAATTTTGCCACATCCCCTACAGCATTTGTCACTTTCCTTTGCTGTCATATTTGCTCACCATTTCTTGCAAAGGTTGCTAACTTCTCTTTGTCATCATGGTTAACAAATGGAGATAAATAAAGGAGGGGATGCATAGGAGCCCACCGTTGTCATTTTTCCTAAACATTGATTGCTAGTCTGGGGTCTGCTCACCAAAGACATTCATTCCATAGAAAAACCTTGGATTATCTTTTGTGCAGCAACTGGAATTCTGTGGCAATACCACCAAGTGACAGAGGAGGATATATCTGTGCCCTCAGTAGAACCTCAAACCCTTGAGTTATGAAATATAAACTGTAGACATGACACACAACACTTTGGAGGACTTGGCCATGGTGCTGACTATAAACTGGAGGCAGCACTGGCAGGCCCTTTCCTGTCACTAGGGTGGCATTTAATGGGGCTGAAGCAGGGGCAGAGTTTGTCTCTGGGTCCTGGTTAATAGAAGCCTACACCTTGGGGAGTCTAAAGAAATAGGAAGCAGCCAGTCTGTTTATCAGGCAAGTAATGTCTATCCATTTGTGTATTAAAATTACATCCATGCTTAAGGTGACAAAACCCTGAAGGTTCCAGACCTCTGCATGGCACGGAACCAAGAGGCACTGGCATGGTATTTCAGGGGCTAAATACAGAGTTCTAATGCCTTCTCCAGGCTTGCTACTCATTTACTCAGATCCCTAAGCTGCTGGCTCCTGTTTTCTTAAACTCTTCTAGGCTCTAGTAGAAGATGCAAAAGGAGGAAAGGAAAAGAGATCCAGCCTTCAAGAAGCTTCATTCAAACTCTCATGTCAACCGTCTCCCACCTTGAGAGTGAGGAGTGTGCTAGTATGTGGAATGGGATTGCCAAGCTCTTTCCTACTTGACATGGGACCAGTCCATGAGGTTTCTAAGCTTTCAGATGCCTCAAATTGAAAGGACAGATGGAGTTATTTTTGTTCTGTTTGACTGTGCCCTTTAGCCTTATCTGCATTTAGCAAGAGGAAGCAACGTTGGATGTGAGGATGCTTTATTTTAAGCATTGTCCATAAAGGAGGTATAAAAAGGGGCTGACACTATATTGACAAGCCTGCTGCAGACAGCATATAGCAATATATGGCTCCTTACAAACAGTTTACAACATATTTATAGCACAGAAGGTAAAAGTGGTCCTCGGGAATGCATTTCTTACTAATGAAAATGTGTACGTTTCCTTTGAAATGACAAATATATTCAAGCAGACTGTTTCTAATGAAATGAAAGATGCGTTCTTTGGCAGTGACTGTTGACCAGCAAGGCTATCATAAATCACTCACAGTCACATCCTAAGGTATGAATGCATCGTTCCAAATAAATCCATTTAAGAAGCAACTTTTGGAAGCTACGACCTTATACTAGAAGAAGAGATTTCACACAGAAAAGGGAATTTTCTGGAGGATGTTCAATTCCTTTGTCCCTCTTCTACTCCCCCCAACTTATTGATCATATCCCTTCAACAGAGAAGCTGAATAATGGTTTCCCACTGTGTACCACTCTTTCTTTTCCACTCTCCATCTCCAGACCTGCATTTGCTCTTGGATTTAAAACTCTGTGAAGGCTGGCTTCCAAAAGTCTGTGTGAGTCCTCAAGATAAGAAATTGCCTACAGAGCTGTGCGATCCATCCTCGGGCTATCATCCATTACCCACATTTCCTCTTGGCCCTTCTCAGCAGATGCATACATTCCCTCAAATTCTGATACGACCTTTGGGAAGTTCCTATATTTCTCCTAGCCTATCTGTATTAGGGGAGAGACATCTGAAGGTGGTCACTGATGCACACAACACAGAGAAAGAGAGACCCAAAGGCTTGAAGGAGATCTACCATGTCAACGCACCATATACACTTCAAAAGCCATGATGTACTAGCATTAAACCAACCAGAGTTTTTCCAAACCAACAAGGCAGAGAGATGGTGTAATTGGCTCTGAAGTAGCCAAGCATGGTACATAAAAGAGAATTAGCTATATTTGGTCAACCTGCCACACACCATACTATTCCAAGTGACAGCAGCAGACCTAGATTCTCAGGGCAAGGGGAGGGGGCGGAATCATTCAAACTGAAAATATAGAAGCAAATATTAAATATCTCATAAGAAAACCAAATGACCTAGAAAACAGATCAAGAAGAGAGTCTATAAGAATCATTAGGCTCTTAAGTCAAATCTAAGATGAAAAAAAGCCTTGACATCTTATTTCAAGAAACCATAAAAGAAAACTGTCCAGATATCTTAGAACTAGCAAGCAAAATAGAAATGGAAAGAGACCATCAATCACTTAGTAAAAGAAACCCCCAAATGAAAACTCCCAGATATTTTAGAGCCAAGATTAAGAGCCTCAAGTTCAAATAAAATTGCTGCAAACAGAAGGAAGCATGAAGCTACTGGAGAGTCATAGTCAGAGGAATGCAGCCAAAATGGAGGAGAAAAGTATTTTTGCCCAGCTTTCACAACCCACTCCTCAGACCTTTTTAAAAAACACCAAACATAATTCAGAGTGAGAAACACAACAAAAAATTCATGATTCAGGTGGAGTTGAGTTCAAATATGGTTTCAGATACTTATTAGTAGTATGACCCTGTGCGAGTCACTTAACTCTGCCTCAATTCACTCATTTGTCAAAGGATCCAGAAAAGGAAATGGCAAACTACTCCAGTATCTTTGCCAAGAAAACTCCAAAATGGGCTCCCAAAGATTTGGGCATGACTGAAACAACTCAACAAAGGAGAAGACAGAAAGTGTGGAAAGCAGAAGGCAAATCTGGATAAAGTTAGAACTCTTAGATGAAGGATCTACAAAAGATAGGATGCACTGAGAGGAAGGGGAAGGCCACCCCCTCAAAGGTTGGCTTCCTAGACCAAAGCCCCAGTTACAATCCATCCCAGACTCTCACTGAATAATTTTCTCACTTTAACATTTGGCCATAGGAGTGTATTCTCTTAATGTTTGAGCCTTTTCCCCCTTGTTTGGAGGGTGGAATGGGGAATGGACAGGGAGGTAAACCGTTGGGATTCCAACTTCCTTCTGAAAGACCATTCATGGTTCAATGTGATGACTGTGTCTAGTCTCCACAGTCAGTTTGAAGGCAGTTGAGGCAGAGGATGTGTGGCTTGTCCATCCTTGTAATGGCCCCCTAGGACCTTGGGCAGAGTTTTATATACATTGGGTACACAATCATCACTGAAAGAAGCTCCATTCTTCCCTTGTCCAACCACCAGGACATAAAGAGGGCACTCCTCTTCACAACGGGAGTGCAGAGTATAGGAAAGGGCAAGTCTTCATGTAAAATCATTGCTAGACAGGGACATACACACATACACACACACACAAGGACTGACCTGCATTGGTGACGCATATCATTTTCCTGATGCAAAAAGGCAGGAGGTTGGGCCCAGTGCAGAACTCCAATCACCCCAAGAAATGGTTGGAAGCAGCCAGCGTCAGAGAATATGGCAGGACAAATACTTGCAAGGACCTGAAGGAAACATTCGGACAGATGAGTGGGGCTAGGCTCCACGCACAAATGACCCCCACTCGTGGCTTCCCAATCCTCTGAGCCATGGGGTTTGCCAACGGCTTTCTAGCTTGCCCATCCATGCTGGATGAGCCTCCTCCCCCTTTCTGTAGTTGGCTAGTCAGGAATGGCTGACCTTTCCCCACCATCTCCCACAAGAGTCTTCTCTTGAAGCAGACAAAGGCTCCATGGGCACTCTTGGTGGTTTATCTCAACTGCTTTGTCTGTTTCTGATCCTTTCCTTGAAGAGCCAGCTGCCCCCCCATGTGGTCTTGTGTTCACCTCCCCCCCCCAGTTTATGAATTTCAGATTCAGAAGGACAATGTGAAGCTTGAAGGAATCTTGAGCTTCCAAACTTGGAAGAACATGGCAGCCAGGTCCAGTGTGCTGGGCTACCCAAACAAAGAGAAAACTGGAGGACAATGAACAGATGGGGAAGGGGGAGAGAGAAATGGAAAGAGAGGGGGGAGGGATGGAGAGATGGAGAGAGAGACACAGAGAGAGAGGGAGGGGGAGAGGAGGGGAGGGATGGAAAGATGGAGAGAGACACAGAGAAAGAGAAAAGGAGGGAGGAAGAGAGAGAGTAGGGATGGAGAAATAGAAATGGAGAGGGGGAGGGATGGAGGGATGGAGAGAGACACAGAGATAGAGAGATTGAGAGAGAGAAGGGGAGGAAGAGAGAGGGGGAGGGATGGAAAGATGGAGAGAGACACAGAGATAGAGAAAAGGAGGGAGGAAGAGAGAGGAGTGGGATGGAGAGATGGAGGGAGAGAGACTGACAGAGAATGTATGCTGGGGGTGGTGCACTTCAGGGCCCAGGACTGCCGTTTACCTGCATCCTGGAAGTTCCCCAAGTATGCAAATTGGCCACAATTTTTCACCAATTTTATCTCTTGAAAGATGGGTTAATGTCGACTCGCCACTGGCATAGCTGCAGCTGCTGGGGCTTCGCAGCCAACCTTCAGAAGCAGCCAGGAGAGCCCAAACCGAGAAATCTGCGAACTCTGTCCTCTAGCCCGACCATCTGGGCATGGACACAAAGTTGGGCAGCTGTGCTGAGAATGCCCTGCGGAGGAAGCTCGGGAAACTCTTGCAGGCTTCATCCCGGCAAGAGGCTGGGGAGCCCTGGCTGGAGGGCGGGGGCAGCAGCCACCCTGGACAAACAGAGAGCAGCTGGGCTTGGAGATCCCTCCAAACGCACCTGCGTGGGTTCAGTGATCAATTTGCTGGTGGGAGGCAGAGCCCAGGCTCAAGGGCGCGCGCTTGGTTTGTGCCATTCGAAGCAGCATTTCTCCAATGTCCGGGGAGGGAGCGGGGCAATGATAACCTGCCTTGTTTTCCAAAAGCAATTGCATTCTCGGAGAAGGCAGCTTAAAGTTCCGTTTCATCTAAAATTCAGGAGGGAAAGGAGACATCCCGCCCCCCCTCCCCCACCGCGTGCACTCTTAGCATGCAAGAGCCCATCCAGTTTAGAAGGCGGGAGCGGGCATTGCCGAGCCCGTGGCAACTGGCAGCATCCCCTGTGGGGGACACCGCAAGCGATTTCCCATCCAGCTCCACCTTGGCTGAACCAGTAACAAAGTTATGTTGGAAATGAAGCCTCTCCCAGTTTCCGGCAGGAAAATATTTCCCGAAAACCTGTGGCCACCGCCGCCTGCTCTGAATCTCCCATGCAATCTCCATTAGACAAACCCAGTGGGCCGGGCCGGGCTTTTTCTTCCCTCAACCTTGGCGTGGGTTCGGAAGAGGCGGCCGGGGTGGGGGAGGGGCTGGGTTCCTCCCCAGCAGCTTTCCAGGCAGATATTTCGTTTCCCAAATTAAATATTCCTCCGCGAGAAGCACTGAGAGCCACAGGAGAGTGCGGGGTGATTCTCAACAAAGGGAAGCTAGGACTACACTGGAGCTGCCAATCTGAAGATACAGCTGGGATTTCACCACAACTGGAAATTGGGGAGGCAGCTAAGTGGAACAGTGGACTGAGGATGGAGTCATGAAGGCTCAGCCCCCCGGAATTCAAATCTAGCTGTGCCACCGTGGGCAAGTCACTTAACCCCATTTGCCTCAGTTTTCTCATCTGTCAAATGAGCTGGAGAAAGAAATATTGGATAGGGGACAGCTGAGTGGCTCAGTGGATTGAGAGCTAGCCCTAGAGATGGGAGGTCCTAGGTTCATATCTGGCCCCAGATACTTCCCAGTTGTGTGACCCTGGGCAAGTCACTTGACCCCCATTGCCTACCCTTTCCACTCTTCTGCCTTGGAGCCAATACACAGTATTGACTCCAAGACAGAAGGTGAGGGGTTAAAAAGATAGAAATATTGGATAACATACTTCAGTGCTTTGCCAAGAAAACCTCAAATGGAGTCAACCAAGAATCAGACATGACTGAAATGACTTAACAACAACAAAAGGAAGGGGGAGCCTGAAATAAGCCCTTAGGGAGGGGAAGTGGAGGACAGAAGGGGATGGGTCAAGTGACCCCTTCAGCAGGGGGACTTTTCAAGCCCCTCCCACCCATAAAAGTGTGGGTATCCCATAAGGCTTTGCCCTGAGTCCTCCCCTCTCCTTTCTCTACACACTCTGAAGAACTACCCGAGATGCAAAAACCATCTCTGTGGTAAGGTTTCCCAGACGTATATATCCAACTCTAGTCTGTCTTCTGAGCTCCAGCCCTGCATCACCAAGTCCCTTGGGGGCATCTCAAATGCCATCTGACCACAACAGAATTTATTATCTTTCCCCAAACCTTCTTCTCCTGTGAACCTCTCTTTTCCCACCAGGGGCGCCACTGGCCCTAGTGACATCCTCAAGTCCTCATTGGCCCTTAGGATAGGGGGACTCTACTAGGCAGGCATGTGCCTGGGTCTCTGGCTGGGTTTACTCTTCCATGTCTTCCTGTTCTAAATGGACAAGAAGCATGGAGGTCTCAGTCAGGGTTGAGGTGTTCTGGCTGGGGGCCAAACTTGGAGTTCTATCCATCCAGACATCCTGGGTCCATGGAGTGAGTTTGACTCCAACGGGTGTTTCTTCAACAGGTGACCATAGCCAAAAGGAGGTGACAAAGCCTTTGCCAGAAGACGGGGACTTTGAGGGAGGCTGTTCATAGTCAAGGTGCCATGTAAGATGACTAATGAGCAGTCTGGTGTTCTGGTCTAATTAGAGCTAATTATCGGCCTCCTCACAGATTGTGACAGTAGTTCTGTTAAGTTCCCGAATTCCACAGGACAAAACATTAGGTTAATGCCTTCCGTTACGAGAGCCACTAGTGTTTGTGTTTCCCTAAAACGACTAAGACAGGCTAGAAGAATTTGGGGAACTTGAACTACTTGGACTCAGAAGGGCAAGACGAAGCTTCTCAATTTATGGGAAAGATCAATCTTGCCTTTTTTATTCAACAGAGAAGGAAATAATGCCAGATAAAAGGTTAGCAGAAAGGCCACAAACTAGAACTTTGCCCCCCCTAACAGGTAGAGGTCCCCAGAGACAAATGCATCCCAAATGGTCAGTGTTGGCCTCTCCTGACCAGATGGCCTGAGCCTAGCATTTGGAGAAGCTTTTCATTGCATTGCTGGACACAGGATCCCTACCTACCATTACCAAATATCAGGAGCCCCCCCCCCCTTCAGATCATGGAGGAAAAAGCAGCACTTGGAGACTGGTTTATGATTTTCCAAGTGACAAGCGAGGATTTTCTGAGCTTTACAATTTAAAATAGTTTTTTCTTGATACAATGGCTACTGCCCAGGCCTCTGTGGCTCTTAGACCATTGATCACAGTCCAGGCATGTCCAGAGCAACCGGAGAACATATGTGTGATGGAAGAGTCAACCCCATGAGCAGACGGCCAGTAAGGCTCTTACCAAGTGCAAACTGTCTCCAAGGTTGACTTTTAATCTCACGGGAAGTTTAATGGGATAAATAGGATCAGATGGAAAAGGGCTACAATGGGAATCAAAGGTTTGCTATCAACAAGGAAACAAAGCAAACTGATCCTCCTTTGCCTTTGCCCCTATTGCCAGCCCCCTCCCAGCCACCCTTTCTCCTCCTTAACCATAAAGCTAGCGGCTAGTATTTCAGTACACAAGAGTAGACAGTTTCATCAGCCTAGCTGAAACCAGGGATATTTTTGCCTTAAGCAAAAAGTCGAGGAGAGCAGATCTGCAGAAGAGCCAACTAAAAGTAGAGTTCCAAGAAGATGGACCCTCCAATGTTCAGCTCTCATGAAGCTGCCAGAGGAGAAGGGCCCCACAGATCCCGGGCAAGGTTTGGCCCAGGTAGTTCAGAGAGACTTCGGGGGGGGGGGGAGAGAAGCACAAGGAGATGACTGAACAAGGGAGAAGAGGGCACTGTCACCCTCTGCAAGCTGCTGCTCTGTGATAGTTAATAATTCTGTTTATTAGAAATGTTTGATATGCTTCCAAAGAGGAGACTAGGACGATAGCATCGGTGGAGAGAAGGCACTGGGCCAGGAGCACTTAGGCCTGCTCTACTCTTTGACGTGGGTTCAGTTTGACTAGTTGTCCTCTACGTGTCCTTCCAGATTTCTGCTACTTAGACTGTGAAACATGAATAGTTGATTCATTCATTCAATAAATATTTCTAGAACACCTACTTTGGTTCAGGAATCATTAAGAGGTGCAAAAATCGATAAGAAGCAAGTCCTGCCCCCCCAATAGAACTTGTAATCTAGTAGATCTTAACGAGAAAGGACACAGATAACTACCATTCTACATAGAGTGCAGAGGAAAGATAGGAACCAAAGAAAAAGAACATATGAAATAGAAGAATTGCTTATTGCGCACTACCAGAAAAGGTCAGCTGCTGTCCCATCAAGAAGCACATCTTCTACTTCCTGGGATTCCTTTAAGACTTAAGTCTCTTTCTAAATAATAAATTAATCTCTTGCATGAAAAGCTTAGAACTCAGAATGCAACACCCCTGAGGTTGTGATTTTGAGCCTGGCTAAGAGAGCAATAAATCAAAGCATCTTCTCTAACAAAAAGGGGGCTCCCACTGTGTTTGGGCAACAGGCCACTTCCAACTTGTAGCTCCCTAAAAATAACCTGCTCCAACAAGTCTGACAGTTACAGACCTGAAAAATATGCTCTCACTGTCCACCCTGTACTCTTCTTTGTATCCCAACCAGTTGGCATGGAAGGAAATAACAAACAATTCAGAATAATCATGGGCCTAATTGATGCTGTAGTTGAATAGCCAGTCAAATAAAAGCTCCCTCCCTCAATTTTTTTTCTAAAAATGTTTCCACTTGAATTTGCCCCTTACATTACAGCTCAACACTGACCAACAAAGAGTGCCTAGTGAAGAACCATCTGGAAATTGACAAATCTGTACCTGGATGACTACTAAGAAAGCACGAAACTTGGAGCTGAACATGGCACATGGCATGTCATGACTTTCTAGAACAGGAGAAACAAAGAGTTCTTTTGACCAACAAGATTGAACTAAAGCAGGCACAGGATAGGTTACCTGATACTGAAGATGCAAAGAAAGAAGGCTTAAGACTGCATGCAAATAGAAAGTCAGCAACTCTGGTTTCTGTTCAATTTTCAATCAAGTCTTCCTCTCAAATTCTGCCCAACCCTTTCTTTGAAACTTAGAGTTCCACAGTGAAGGTGAAACTGACCGCAGAGATCAGGCCCCTAAGTTTGGCCCTCATCACCTCTCACCTGGTCTATCATGATAGGCTCTTTTCCCCTCTTTTCCTCAGTCTGTCTTTCACTGAGTGGTCCAAGCATTCTTCTCGTTACAGGCATTACTCGTGCCATTCTCCAGTTTAAATGACTGGTACCATCAGGTTTCTGCTACTTTGACATTTTGATATATTGATAAAATCAAAGAGAAACCTTTGGCTTGGCATGCCAGGGCCACCGCTATGTAGCTCTCCTCTCTCCATCCAGCCTTAGCTCACATTATGCTCCTTCCTGGCCTTGCCATTCTAGCCAAACTTCTTGATTTTCCACTCGTCTGCATCGTCCCACCTGGCCCCTGCACTCAGAATGCCCATCCTCTGCCCAGTTCAGGTACTAGTGCTCTCTCCAACCCAACAACTGTCTGATCAAGAGTGGAAAAAGCACTGGCTGTGGGGTCAGATGATGCAAGTTCTAATCCTGCTTTCAGGGTAAAGTCACTCAGTGTCTCAAAGCCTCAGTTCCCCCCCCCTGTAAAGTAGAAAAGTTGAATTAGATCCCCTCTAAGGGTCCTTCCAGACTTTCATCCTGCATCCCAAGTGCCTGTTGGAGCTTAAACTAGAAGAAAAGAAGTCCAAACAGGTGACCAGATGAGAGGGACACCTAGTTAACTGGATATAATCACTGTGTTTGCTGCAGCAAGTACCTAATGAACAGCTGCTGGGAATGGTGATCTGCTTGGTTCTGCAGGAGAGTAACAAAAAACCTGTATATGACACGACCTCAGGGCCACAAGGTCTAGGGACCTGGATGGACTGGTGGCATTGAGGAAATCTTCATAAGCCATGAGTGCTTTTTTTTTTAAAACCCTCACCTTCCATCTTGGAATCAATACTGTGTATTGGCTCCAAGGGAGAAAAGTGGTAAGGGCTAGGCAATGGGGGTCAAGTGACTTGTCCAGGGTCCCCAGGCCCAGCTGGGGAGTGTCTGAGGCTACATTTGAACCCAGGACCTCCCTTCTCTAGGCCTGACTCTCAATCCACTGAGTCACCCAGCTGCCCCCTGAGTGCTTTTTAAGGCAATTTAAAAAGAATTAGAGCTACCATCTCTGTAGAGTTTTCCATTTTCCCAGGAGCCCTGTGTAAATCTGAGTCTAAAAAACACCCCAGGTGGCAGATCCTATAGGCTGGATGATCGTTATTTGACAGACAAGAGAGGTGAATTACTTGCCCAGGATCACACAGCAGAGAAGTGGCAGAGATAGAATTCAAACTCAGGTCTCTCCCAACTCTAAGCCTGACCCAGAAAGGATTTTGGATGAGGTGAATGACAGGAGCAAAGGCCTAGTGTTGAAAAGGAAACACACAGGAAGGAGACCTGGGGCTAAAGTTTAGTGGGAGCTGAGGTGGCCAGGTAGGATCAGGCCAAACTTTGACAACCTTTGAAGGCAAAGTGGAGGATCTGGATTTGGTTCTTTACCTAGAAAGGAGAGAAGAAGCCATTTGGGGTTCCTGAGTTTGGTAGTACCATGAAAAAAGTCAGTGCCTTGCAACAGGAGAGAAGATGAGGGTAAATCTGCATGGGTCTGTATAATGTCAAGAAGAGGGGGTGGATTGAGAGTCAGGCCCAGAGATGGGAGGTCCTGGGTTCAAATTTGGCCTCAAACACTTCCCAGCTGGGTGACCCTGGGCAAGTCACTTAACCCCCATTGCCTAACCCTTACCACTCTTCCACCTTGGAACCAATCCATGGTATTGATCCTAAGATGGAAGGTAAGAGTTTATTAGGGAAAAAAAGAAGAAAATTGTTGTTCAGTCATGCCCAACTCTTTTTTATAATTAATTAATTTAGTCCATTTAGAACATTATTCCTTGGTTACAATAATCACATTATTTCCCTCCCCCCACCCTTCCCGTAGCCAACACACAATTCCAGTGGGTATTACTTGTGTCCTTGATCAGAACTTATTTCCATGTTATTTTTTTGTACTAGGATCTTCATTTAGAGTCTACATCCCCAATCACATTCCCTCAACCCATGTATTCAAGTAGTTGTTTTTCTTTGGTGTTTCTGCTCCCATAATTCTTTCTCTGGATGTGGATAGTGTTCTTTCTCACAAGTCCCTCAGAATTGTCCTGGATCTTGCATTGCTGCTAGTAGAGAAGTCCATTACAATCGATTGTACCTCAGTGTATCAGTCTCTGTGTACAATGTTCTCCTGGTTCTGCTCCTCTCACTCTGCATCACTTCCTGGAGGTCGTTCCAGTCTCCATGGAATTCCTCCAGTTTATTATTACTTTGAACACAATAGTATTCCATCACCAACATATGCCACAGTGTGTTCAGCCATTCCCCAATGGAAGGGCATCCCCTCGTTTTCCAATTTTTTTTGCCACCACAAAGAGTGCAGCTATGAATATTCTTGTACATGTCTTTTTCCTTATTATCTCTTTGGGGTACAAACCCAGCAGTGCTTTGGCTGGATCAAAATCATGCCCAACTCTTGATGACCCCATTTGGGTTTTGTTTTGTTTTTGGGCAAAGATACTTGAGTGGTTTGCCATTTTCTTCTCTATGTCACTTAATATATGAGGAAACCAAATCAAGCAGGGTTAAGTGACTTGTACAGTGTCACACGGCTAGTAAGTGTCTAGGGCTGAATTTGAACTCAGGAAGCCAAGTCTTTCTGATTCCAGGACCAGCACTCTATCCACTATGCCACCTCACTACCCTGAAAAAGAAAATCAAGTCAACTAAGGTGTACATATACTCATTCTACTGATACATTCATATGAAAAGTCACTCAATCTATCAGGAAGGTGAACATCACTAGCCTCCATCCTAGATTGACGTTCTCAGGACTCTATGAAGAGTGAAGCAATCAGCAAACAGAAAGACGGGGAAAGTCCATCAGATTAGCCTGGACATGAAAGGGAGTAAAGACATCTTTGAAAGCTATTTCTGCAAAATAGGTTGAAGCAAAGAGTGTCTTTGATCCCATTCTCCAAGCAATGTTGCAGTGCATGTGTGCACACACACTAATTATACTGTTATTTCCTGCTCTCCTAGATCCTCCTCCAAATTTATTTTAATTAAATAAACTGGCATGTGATGCGTGAGGCAGAGTGGAATACAGCCAGCTGTGTCTATCTAGTGAATAGGAGATGGCTATTGTGTTTAGTGGCTGGCCAGAGGTGGGGAACAGAGGGGAGGGACATGGGGGAGTGACCTGGCTCAGACTCTGAATCCACTGAAGAGAGGATTATTTCTTGGTGACAGTG
This sequence comes from Monodelphis domestica, assembly GCF_027887165.1. NCBI lineage: Eukaryota > Metazoa > Chordata > Mammalia > Didelphimorphia > Didelphidae > Monodelphis > Monodelphis domestica. The sequence goes on along the minus strand of NC_077235.1, from coordinate 11,151,252 downwards.
AAATAGCTCTCCCTTTTAGCCATGCAGTATGTACACACACACACACACATACAGAGTTCACTGGCACCACTAAGCAGCTTCCTCCGCATTCTCTGAGCTGGAGAAAATCCCTTTTCCTCCACTAGAATTTGGAGTCACTGTTAAATCCCCTATTCTATCCTCAAGCTGGAGCTCTTGAGAGAAAAGGACATTGGCTGGAACCAGAGAGGCCCAGATGGCGACTCCTACCTACAGTTCATTAGTCTAGAAAAGAAAGAAAATGAGTGGCTTTCCCCGATATTGCTCCAGAACACCCCCATGGCTCCATCCAGGCAGTCTAGCCATCTCGTCCCATCACATCACAGTCAGCTTGAGACCTGTGGCTGAAAAGAGCTGGGCCAGTAAGGCCAAATCAGCGTTGGCACGTCCATTCCAACCATGGCCAAGCACTATTGGTTACATTCACATGCCTCCCCAAGGAGCCTTTCCTGACTGGCTTTGAGAGAGGCCTCCATGGCCCATAAGGAACTGACCAAGGAGAACAAAACATCGGGCAGATGTTGGCATCAGCCCTGAGCGTTAGTCTCTGAGTGCTGAGCAAATCCAAGATGGGGCCAATGGGTTCAAAGTGATTAATGATTTCAGCACAACTTCTAGCCTCCCACAGCTCAATGAAACTGTCTTTAAAGAGAAGGCAAAGTATGCTGGCCCAAAGCCCAGGGCCAACCTGGAATCCAAGTCCCATCTCTGGAGGGGTTCTGTGGGTGCCGATTCACCGGCCAGCCAGGGCAGTAGGGAGGGTGGTCATGTACACATGGAGCAAATCTCACTTACAAGAACACCACAATTCACTGGACTTAAACCAAGTGTTGGCTACACTCCACTTTCTAGAGCAGACAAGCAAACTACCACAAAACAAACCACCAGTCACAACTTTCAAGAGATGTCCTGAGACTCAGAGAGAGAGATTCAGCCCAATCTCATCCATGGCCAAAGAACCTTTGACCCCGAAGGCACCTTAAGGTCATGTAGTAGAGCTACTTCAGCTGCTAGACGAGGGAACCAATACTCAGAAAGTGCCAAAGGCGCAAAAAGCACTAGAGACAGTACATTCAGACTCCTGGCCTAGGAATGTCTTAGGCACTGTACCATACTGCTTCCCCATCCAGCACAGCCTGCTGGGACAAAAGAGCAGGGCTTATTTGCTTGTGATCTGAGGGTGTGGGGCTGAAAATAACAGCCATGCTGTCCTCATTCTCTGACAACGATGATAGCGTGTAGCGTTGTGGCAATTTAGTAAAGTACCAACTAAAAGTAAAACTACAACCAAACCTGGGAATCCTTTTATGAAGCAGGAACCCTTTTCTCTGAAGGAATTCAAAGGAGGGAAACATCATCGTACAATCAAAACATTACACAGTAAGTAGAGCAAATTGGTCAAAATCAGCATTTTGAGCAAGTCTGAGCTGGGAGTCTTCTGAAGAAGAAACCAGCTTCTGAGAGAAAAGCATTCTTAGCAGGAAGGAAAGAATTCCTCTCTTCTCTCGAACCCCTCATTGGCCATGGTCTCTAGCAGCCACTTGTCCAGAGGTAGATGCCCCATCCAGCCATTCAAGAGAATCTGAGCAAAGTGACAGTGACAGCCAAAGCTTGCTCAGGAGTTTTGGACTAAGTTACACTTATAACATAGGTGGAAATGAAAGTGAAAAATTGATTCCACGTTTCCGTAAGTCTCCCAGGAATCTTTTCCTCTCTGAGGAACATAGTAGGGACTTTAGGTTACACTTTTGTGTTTTAAATACATGTCAATAGATCATTTTGAGTCTTTCATATTTCAGGCATTTCTTTGATGGTAGAGGAATTAAATAGCTGTCCTGTAGCTTAAAAAGAGAATCAGAGATACAGTTGAGGGAGCAAAAGTCCATACACACTTTTCCAGAGAGTTAAGGATCTAGAAAGACAGTCACATGAGGGAGAAAGAAGCAACTTTAAGGAACAGGCCCACTGGCAGCAGAGAAGCGAGATAGTTATGCACTACAGAGAGCGACTAGCATGGCTATTGAGGGATGAGAATCAAATCTATGGAGTGACATCACACCCAAGGGCTGTCTAGTGAGTGATTATGACTAGCAGGCACATCTAGAGGAACTTTGGAACTCTGTTGTTAGGAAGGGCCATTTAGAAGGTATCTTAGAACCGGAGGTAGCAGCCATCCCCTGGAGAGCCAGCTCAGGAGCACAAGAACAAGTTAGATGTGCAATCTGGCAGGGGTTGTGTGAATTCTAAAAGGGAGATGCCACAAATATAATAACCATCAGTTATTCCACCTCAGTAGGAATTAAATGACGTGGCAAGTAGACCTCGGTCAGGACAACGGAAGAGAGGAGGGTAAAAACGGAGAGGGGATATTGTAGGCTCAAGGGCCACCTTCTACAAGAGGCCATTTCTGGTTCCTCATTTGCTGGTGGCTTCCCTCTCAAGGCTATCTTGGACCTGATATGTATATTCCTTGTAGAGGCATATAAGGATGTATGGGTACACATGCACACATGTGTATACCCCATGTCCCCCATGATTTATGAGGCTCCTTGGAAACAGTACATGGAGCCAAGTACATGAAATATTTAATAATTTAATAAAGACTTTTGATTGATTAATGCTAACTTAGCTTTGATAGATGTCAGCGTGCACTATTGACTCACATTGACCTATAACTCCCAGATGGTTTAGGGACAAAACAGCTCCGTAGCCCCACCTTCCCCACAAGATAGATAACAGCTGACATTTTTATATGGTACTTTAATGTTTGCAAAGCACTTTGCAGGCATTTCATTTTATCTTACAACAATCCTATGAATAAAGTACACAGGTTCTTGCCCCATTTTACAGACGAGAAAACTCATGTCAGGAGAAGGACCTAGGCCTAATATTTGGACTCCAGATTCAAAGTTTCTCATTTTATCTACTACACCACATTGTCTCGAGAAGCTGATTCTTGGAGCCAAGCGTACAACCTAACATGTATCTCTATAAGACGTCACCTTATTAGCTTCTAGCCTGTAAATGTCTTTTGGAGGGCTAAGTCTGTCCTTTGGTATGTTAGCTAACCCTCCCAGCTAGGTGATTATGAAGAGTAAGTCACACATGGGTTAATGCACGTCAATCACAAATTGAAATGGGCAACGCGAGGAATCCTACCGAAGAAACTCTTGCAAAGGCTTCCTTTGGGGCTGACATTGAACTGGTAATGACTTCTCCAAGTTCAACTATTCAATCACTCACAAAACCGCTTAACTATGCTGTTGTCTAGCCCACATCTCTCCCTCTCTAGTCCACGATAATAGCAAGACAGACTTTGTCCAGTGTTTCGCTACGATCCTGGTAAGCTCTACCTACAAGATTCCCCTGATCTCCCAATCCATTAACTGCTAGATCTTATCTTTCTTACTCATTTTTAGCGGCTTATTTCTTGGCTGTTAACTTTTTGTTAGGGTTGGGCACTAGGCCTGCGGTATGGGGGAAAATGTCTCTCAGGCTGCAGGTTTTTCTGAACTTTCTCTGGGGGCCTGAGACCTCTTGGTTCTTCTAAGGAGCCATACTCCAAGGACAGGTGTGGTCACTGCTCCTCCAACTCAGGCCTTGGTCTAGGAGTGCCTTCGGATGTTTCTCTTCACACTTCCGCCCTGACCAGGATCCCCAGCCTCATTACCACCACAAATGCCGTCACTCAATGGGGGATCTCAGGTAGCTGCAAATGTCATCAGGGCCCTATCCCTCTGCCATGGAAGGGAAACCAAGGATGCCGCTCTTCTGGGAGTGGCCATAGCCAATAGGGCCTGACTCTTTGCCATCTCGCTCACTGGCTTCTGCTTCCTCACTCCTCCTAACCCATTGCCTGAGACAGTATCTGGAAGGATCCCCCTCATCTTTCTCTCAACTACCTGAACTACCCCATAGGTCTTGTTTGTTGATTTGAGTAATTTGTCCTGAGCTACTACCCCAGGAGGTGAGAGCTATCCTAGCATCTTCCTAAGTTGTCTTGGGCAAGATGCTTTGCTCTGACTTCTAATTATCTCTGCTGCTCTAAAATTTACTTTGAGGCATTTTAATTACTTGTGGGGCATTTGGAGATGGTCAGGTAATATTTCCCACAATCCCTTCCATGTTGGTTTTGATTCTCATGCTTCCTTTCTAGATATTCACCACCTATGCTTGGAATATCAGAATTCTGCCAAGCGTTAAAGTCAAGTTTAATGGTTTATAATTTGTACACTCCCTATGAGGGGAAATGAGAAGAGCTTTGCCTTTCTCCCTTTTCCCATAATCTTTCAAGATCACTGGCTGTGGCCAATTCCTTTAATATTTGGGGATGACTTTCATGTGAGCCTGGTGATGTTTATCATAAGCATCTAGGTGTTCTCCTACTATCTTTCTATTTCTCTTGGGTTTCGACTTCCCATTAGCTATTTTTTACTGTCTGTTTTGTTCCAGTGATCTTTCTTTTTAGCAAAGGACCTACTCTCTATTATCATCATGTCAGCCAACTAGAGCCACAATACAATTGTGATCCTTTCTTCAACTTTCCACTTTTGCCCAATACAGCTTTCAAAAATGACCCTACCTGGTAGCTGTGGTTTTCTGTACCAGTTCCTGAAATTTGTCACTATGGACCCAACGAGTAGAGAATGAGGCAAGATTTTCCCTTGCTTTCATCTTTTGTCCATGTGTTTAACATCTAGTGCTGTCAGTGAGTTCCCAAGCATCCACACTGGTCTCTTTGGACACTTCCCTCTGCTTCCTCAAAAGAAATGTTTCTTTTTGCATCTTCAGAATTTCATTCTCAAGAGATTCCCATGTTCCCAGAACTGACTTCACCTGTATAATTTTAGGTCCTGCTGCTCTGTCCATCCTTTTTGTAAACGCCATGTAACATGTTCCCCCCCAAACCCAGGCTGCATGTAAGACTATGTTCAGATTTTCTTTGAGATGGAATATTTACTTCCTGCCTCCCCAATCCAAAGTTCCCTTTTTTGTCTATCAGCAATGATTTTCTTGTTACTGGTGGAAACTAGGCCCTGAAAGTTCACCTCATTGGCTCCTCCAACTTGTGAAGGATCAAATGACCAGTAAGTCAAAAACAGTCAATACTCTGTTTGGAGAAGAGAAAGGTCAAGAGGCTTAAATGCTGGCTCCTCTCTTGGATTTTGTCTCCCAATAATTTCTGAGCTTCTGAACTCAAATGCTATTTTGATTGCAGCAGGGTAGTCAATCTCTATATCTAGCTTAGTAGCTAGACATGGGTCATTTTCTCCATCCCCCCTTCTTCTTCAGGTTAAACCGCTTTTGATTAGCTTTGTCATTAGTTTCTCTCAAAGCACAAACTCTGGCAAATCTCAAGTATGGAGCCAACAATAGAGAGTGCATCTGTAGTCGAAAAAAGAGTGGAACTCAGTTCTGGGAAGCTCATAGTCAGATTGGTTTTAGAGGAATACCATGCTGGGTGACGGCAAATCTAAAAGATGATCTGACAAATTGTATCATGATTAGGGCATGTGACAGTAGAAGGAAAATGTGATCTGATGGAATCTGAGATCCTTGAAGGGTAATTGGTTTACAAATGACTATTGTAGTCTAAACAGAGAAGAATATTGTCTAAAATGGCAGTGTTGTGATCTGATGAACCTGAGGACACAAGTTAAGAGTCTTAGATTCTCTTCCTAGTCTAGCCCCAGTTTGAGAACTGTTCATGCAAGTTTATTAACTAATACATGCAAGGGAAAAGGGTTCTCTTTTTTCCAAGGAAAATTAAAGAAAAGGTACATATCTATGCTCTTTTTGCTACCAATCCAAGATTCCCAAGAGTCTTCTTGACCAGAATGGCAAGGAAGGTGTCTAGGCCTCAGGAGATGACCAGGGAAGATCCCTTGGGCCTACAATCCTCAAGACCAGAGCCACAATTCTTAGATGAAATAGACTGAAATTATCTTGAGATGTAAAGGGAAAAGCGGTCTAAAGTTGAACATTCAACCAACATGCTAGACTTTCATCTCAGAGAGTGGCTCATGCATGTGTCAGGGCACTGAAGAGAAATACAACTTTTGTCTCCTATCCTCTGCCATGCATTTTGTACGAGATCTTTCTTCTTCCACATCCTTCCTACTCTGAACCTATAAAGGGGATAAGGATGGAGAGGAAAGCTCTCCACTCAGTCCTCATGCTTTATTCACTGACAGCTCCTTTACATGGTCTTTTGAGTGTTCAACATCCTAGCAAAAGAGAGCTCAACTACCATAAGAGCCTTTCCAGTGATCTCCCCATTTCTCAAATCTCTCCCCATCCCAATCTCTGTTATCTACTAACCGATTCAAGTTAGACATCAGCATCAGCACCAAGAAGGTCATAAAGTAGGAAGATAAGTTCTTTCCTCAAAGCAGGAGTTACAAACACATCCTCACAAATGAACTGACTGGGCCCCCCACCCCTGCGAATTCTTGCCCAATTCACAGACTCAGTCCACATCTTACCATGTGCCACCAGTGATCTCCAAGAAGGCCAGTCTCTCTAACAATTCAAACCTTTGGACAATGGCACAGCCATTGTTCATCATCTTTTCTTGTATGACAATGCGGAAGTGAGATTTGATAGCAAGTCTCTGAGCCGACGAAGGGAAGAAGGAGATTTCTTTTGTCGTGCCTCCCTAAACTCTCCTCATTCACAACCCAAAAGCTGCCCAAAGGAACTGATATTTACCATTAATCAGAAAGCAAATATTTTAAAGGAAATTGGTTATCTACCCAGTATTTTGAAGTTTTGATTACTTTGATTCCTAGATACTCAGAACTTGCAAGTCATTCTGGATGCTGATCCCTCGGAGCAAGGAAGAGGCCCAGGCTGTACTATATTGAAACCTAAAAGGCTGGGTCTCTCCTCTTCATGTATCCTGTGACCCCAGAGGCCTCCAAATTCCAAGGAGAAAGTAGGTCTGTTCCACCTACTATTGAATAACAGTAAGTATTTCCCACTGAGGGATTTTTTCTGTACAGAAAACTAAAATGCAGCTTTCATTAGAACATAAACATGAATCATGTAACCATGGAAAAATATTCTAGTTCAATTAATTAAAATATTCAAATCTAAAAAAAGTTAAATGGTATTGAGAAATAAAAACGTGCCCCAATAAATCGATATCGGGAACATAATGATAGAGATGGAATTTGCATTCTAGCACGTGCACAAAGAGGTATATTCAAGACAGATATGATACTTTGGAAGGGGGAAGCCTACTTACCCCAGATATGGAGAGGGGATCAAATAATATTTCATGTGGAAGGTCACATGAGAAGCTTTCCTTAGAAGGAATCCCAATTTTCCAAGAGACAGCAGTGAGGGAGGTGTTTATTCCAGTCTTGGGAGAAATCCAGAATGAAGGCACTGGAGATGGAGGGTCACACATGAGGAATAACAAGACCACCAGTTGGGCTGTTCCATAGAGTGTGTTTCACCTGAAGCAAGCATCACCAATGGCTTCTGGAGCAATGGGAGTCTCACGCAGGGGTGAGAGCCAAACACTGCCCCTTGGAGGAAGACAGGGCCATGAAGATACCAGCCCTGCTAGGCCCAATCCTAGCTCCCCCCAACTCCAAACCCAAAAGGATGCAGGCCACCTGGCACCTTCCTACTTCATGTAATTATCGTGATGATTAGGTGCTAAGGATAGTTATTGATTCACAGTTGACATCCCTGAAGAAGCCTGATTACTGGGGTGCTAGAGTAAAAGGGTGGCTGTTTTGGGGAGGGGGGTTTGAAGTGAGCCATCACTGTATAAGATTACAATTGTAAGAGAACCTTAGAAATTATTCCAATTCAATTTGCTCATTTTAAAGAGAAGAAACCCAAGACCCAGAAAGGAAAAGAGATTTGGGAAAGGTCAGAGAGGAAGATACATGTAAAGAGGCAGTGGGACATAGTGAATAGATCCAGGTTCAAATTTTACCTTGGACACGAGCTTAGACACCTTAGGCAAGTCATTTAACTTCTCATCTGTTAATGAAGGAGTTTAACATGATGACTTCCTTGGTCTATTCCAGTTCTAAAGCTCTGGTCCTATGAACTCTTAGTGAAATTGGAGCTGGGAAAACATGGGGATGAAGGGAGTGCAATCCTCATTGACTTCCTATAGGCCCTCGGGAATGACTTGGTCAAAGCCCCCATTTTCCAAAGGGGTTCCTGTCAGAATAGGGACTAGAACTAGATCTCTCCCGTCCTGCCTAGGCCCAAATTCTTTCCACCAGACCTTCTAGAGCAGAAGTCTCATGAGTCAAGATCAGCAGCTGAGCAGGAGGGGAGTCTTCTTCCATCTTTCCAGAACTAAGCTTTTCTTTTCCCAAAAATCACCTCTGTCTGGAGAGAAATTTGAAGAGCTTGGACAGACAAATGCTTCCATGGCTAAAGGCCTGGTTGGCACATTCCTTGACCTCACCCCAACTGAAAGGACCTGCCCTCTTTCTTTTCTGGAAGGCATTGGTGGAAGTGTCCTTGCCTTTGGCTAGCAGCCATGCCCTGTCTCTGGGTAGGTAGAATGTGGGGCTACGTTATCCCTGAGGAGCCACTCCTATTGGCATTAAAGACCATCTCACTAAGCCAAGGCCAGCTCCTTCTCCCCTTTTTTGACAGAGATGGAATTAGAGTAGGTGAAGGCTCCTTCCTGCTTCTCGGTTTCCTCCAACTAACTGCCCCCAAGAATTGCATTCTTCTACCTGGCAGGAAGTAATACCAGTGGTGTGGTCTGACCTTTTAAGTTTCCTCCGCCCTGAGGCGTCCTCTCCTTGACCCTGATTGCCAACTCCTTTAGGGCAGGGATCCAGGGTATCATCTCTCTTGTTTATATTTCTGGTGGGTGCCAGGATCAGGTTTAGCAAATGTGATTTGAATGCATTCCACTTCATTCCACTCTTCTTAAGCTGTTTCCCCAATACTGTCTAATCAAAGTCCTCCAGATCTCAGCTCTAGAGTGCCCAGCAGAACCGGTCATACATGTGTCAACTCTACAGTGCATGCAGTGCTCCTTGGCTGGATACAGGCCTTGTATTTCTAGAAATCTTGACAATACTCAAACACTTCAACTGAGAATACAGTCACAGGTTGAATATCAGTCTTCCAATTTACATTTTCCAGAAGGTGAGGTAGTCTGTGGGGTCGGTTCTCCTTCCTTCCTTTCTCACACACCCATACAAGTACCTGTACGTATATTTAACACGGAGGAGAGAATGGTCTAGAAACGAAAGGCAACCATATATGTATAATAAACCATTTTCTCCAAAATATGCCTGACGTTGGCCTGAGACCAGGCAGATTTCAGAGGTCCTCTAGGCCTGAAGGCTCCTTTTCTATACAAGGAGGCCAGAGCCCAGAACTGCAAAATGAATAGCTTCATGGGTAAGCAGTAGAAAAACCCTGGGATTCAGAACCAGATAAAGTAACTCCAAACCAACAGTTGAACTTGTCTTATCTGCATGCACTGTATTCCTTTTCATGTCAAAATTTCTAACATTTTTTATAAATACATCTACCTGATCTATTCATTTGCCCTCTAAGCCCCCAGTTCTTTCTTACTCCATTTCCTCTCTCTAGGCCTGGACTTCACTGTGGGCTGCAATGACTGTAGCAGAAAGCTCTGGGCTGTCCTTCCTTCATATGCCCAGCCTCTACCCTGCGCCTGCAGTGGGCATGAGGACCCACAAGTGGATCTCAGTCCTTTTCCGGAAGTGATCACAATGCCATGGTCAAGCTGCGGATGGGTTAGAACTCTCCCCCTCCTCTGTAAAGGTCAGCTTTTTGGGGTCAAGACACTTTTCTTCTCTTTGCATCCCCAGCACCCAGCCCAGTGCCTAGTCCCAAGGGATGCTTGTTTTTCTGGCCAAGCCCAGCTCCCAGCTCCAGCTCCAAGCCTAACCCCAATTCTCTCATCCTTGTGGAAGTCATGTACATGAGCATTTCTTAATGGGCATTAATGAAGTCAGGAGAGTAATTGAAATAAACCAAGTATTAAAGTTGATAATAGCAGTGCAAATAAGACCCTAATTAAATTAAGGAATGCGATAATTATTAAATATTAAAGCTTTTGTTCAGCTCCCTGGAGGTCTCCACAAAGAAAAAATGGAGCCGTCAGAAAAGCACATGAACACCGAGTGCGGGGAGCACCCAGGGACTTGGGAAGCCACAGCTTTTGGTTGAGGGATGGAACCAAACTCTGCACTGCGTGGGGAAGCAGGGGCACTCCTGGGCCATCTACTGCACCTCGTCCCTGGCCAGACCCTCCTGGACAGCAGCGACATAAGCCGCAGCTTCTTTTTCAGACTAGCAATAAACTAGACGGATCATTTACATCTGAGAAGATATTGCCCAACGCTCTCCTCTAGCTGCCACAGGGAAGGCAAGAGCCCAAGATTAGGAGAAACACAGCACTGGCCTCATGGCGAAGAGTTCTTGAGAGGACCGAGGCCAGCACTGGCATCGCTGCCTTCAACATTACAAGTCTGAGCGAATCTCAGAAACACTAGGAAAGAAGTTGGGGGCACAAGTCAATCGACTTCCTTTCCTCTCTCCCAGTGTGCATCTGAAACATCATCCTTCCTTACCCCTAAATGTAGGGTTAGAAGGGAAATGGGCAGAGCCACCTCTCTTTCCAGGGACTAGCTCCCAAATGTGAAAAGCATGTTCCAAATAGGACATCATGGCTTCCCATACTAGTCATAAAACTTCCTATTGTACAGATGGGAAAATAGAGGCCCAGAGAGGTAAAGGAATTGTCCAGTCTAGAATGAAATAGGCAGAGAGCTGAAGCAAAAGTAAAATCCCAGGGCCCTATCCTGTGCCCCCCCCCCCACAGTCCCTTATGTCTATCCACATGGGAGACATCACAGTCTACTCCTCACAGTATTTGCCAAGTGCCCCAGTTTCCTGGATCTCTCAACCTCCAGGCTTCATGTGACAAAGACTCAAGGCCCTTACTGCCATCCTGCTCTTCTTCCTCTGATAAACTAGAAGGTTACTCAACAAAGCTTCAGTCCTCCATGCCACTACTTCAGACAGCCCAATCACATTCCTCGGGTTCTTCCTTTTGTTGGTCCCAAACCCTTTTTTATGCTGGAAACACCTACCATTTGGCCTCTCTTCTCCTGTTAAGGTTCCTTCCTTTTCGATTTGGTCTTTTTTTAACCCCTCACCTTCCACATTAGAATCAATACTGTGTCTTGGCTCCAAGACAGTAGAGTGGTATGGGCGAGGCAATGGGGGTCAAGTGACTTGCCCAGGATCACACAGCTGGGAAGCCTCTGAATCCAGATTGGAACCCAGGACCTCCCATCTCTAGGCCTGGCTCTCAATCCACTGAGCTACCCAGCTGCTGTCACCCATTTGGTCTTTTCTGATGACCTGTAGGGAAACTATTTGAAAAACAAACAAACAAGAAAAATATGTCCTTTCTCTTTCTACTCCTGAAGGAACACTGACAGGAATACTATCTCTAGCACTGGTATGGCCATTAGAAGAATCACACCCAATGGGTGCAGATCAGTCTCAACTCTCAGTTTCCCTGGAATATTTATTTAAGGAATATACATTCTCAAAGGTCTACAGGGCAGTCCAGGTATGTACCTGGAGGCTACCCTGAGCTTCCTGAAAGGCCCTTCAAAAACTACCCCCACACACACAAAGCCTCTGCCTGTGGCTTCCCCAAAGACTCTGCCCTGCGTTCGAATGGTCACTAAATTCCAAATGCTTCATTAGGAAGATTGGCCTTTCTGGGTTGGGGGGTGGGCGTGCCGGAGAAGCCAGCACCGGGTGTGACTTGTGGAATGTGGAGGGTTTATGTCTTGCTTATTTATCCAGAAAGGCCTACCTTGCCGGGCCTGCTCGCCAGAGAGAGCTTTCGGAGGTTTTCTGCTCCCCAGCAGTGTCATTTCAGGGATGACGTTGATCTAGACATGAATAGTGAGGGAGCAATAGGCCTTAGAGGAATCTTCCTTTCATAATTTCTGCAGCAGCAAGAGGCTAGACACGCTCCTGCTGGGTTCTTTGTTCTGTCAGCTCTGTAGTCTCCCCATGTGTTTGGAGGGGCCTCAGCTTTTTAATGAAGTGTGGCTAGTGGACAGTGTGAGCAGCAGGGCCAGTCAGGATGTTTGGGGGCCTGCTGTTCAGGTGTCACCAACTGATTATGTCAAAATGGATCATTAAGAGTCAGCTGGAAAAATACAAGTCATTATCCACCTGCTTTGGTGGGGAAGTGACAGCGCCAATCTGCCCAAGCCCATCCACATTAGGCAGAATGCGAGAAAAAAGCAAGAAGTGTCGAGGAAGGAGAGAAGAAGGAGGCATTGATCCACAGAGCTGCCAGAGCCGCTCACGCTCACTGGACTCAGCCCTGTCATCTTAGTGGGGAGCAGACAGGCTAGGACCAGGGGACCTATGGATAGGCCTATTGGCTCCCAGCTCCTGTGGCATGGATGGGGTTTGGACCCAGATCTTCCTAAACCCGACACATGGCCTCCATGGAATCTGGGCATTAAAAGGGCCTGTTGACCTCAGCTAGTCCAACCCAGTCATATTACAAAAGAGTTGCCTCGACTCAACCATAACGGTTCCCAGAGCCGGGATAAGGGCCCAGGGCTTTTACCTCTTATCCCAGTTACACTGGACCCTGCCCCTGCTGAAGCTCATTTACTGACATTCAGACATTCTGACACATGTTGAAGAACCCAACCAACACATGAAAGGACACAGCCCAAGCTTCTCCCCTTCTGATTCTCACCGTAGCTTTCAGAGAACAGCTCGGCCCTCTCTATTTCACTCTCCCTCTGCCAGCTAGTAGCAGGGGGCAAGAGGAACCGGATCGAATCCCGAGTCTTCAAAAGGTAAAAACCAAAACATACTACGGAGCCCTGACAGGTCAGGAAACCTTTTGACAAAGCTCAAGGCCCAATCCTGGAAAAACAAACCAAAATAAAACAAAAGCCTTTTCATTCTAAGCTGCCCCAAACAACACAACTTATCAAAGGGACGAGAGAGAAAAGACATGGAGATCAGAGGAGTTGAACATTAACCATGTGACCAAGACTCACAGGTCCTCCGCCTCCTAAGCACCCCATGGCTACTAGGCTCCAGGATACGAGCCACTACACCTTTGCTGATGGGCAGAGAACCCCAGCTTGCATTACTACTGGGGGAGAGAATTCTTGCAGGGATCAATCCCTTCAGGGAGAGGACCTCCAAAGCAAGGGCCTCACTGCTTACCAAGTTGCATCTTGGCCTCGACCAACCTGGAGTTCAGCAGCTCTCCAAAGGACAAAAGATAAAACGGAGATCAGGAAGCCAGTGAAAGAAAGTGACGGCTGCTGTGCACAATCATGGGTCTAGGGAAAAGAAAGGAATTCACCTGTAAATAATAATATTCTCCTCCTCCTCCAGGGACTCAGTTCTCCTCTGGGAGTAAAGCCATCCATGTGTGATGAATTAAATTACCCTGAGCTAGATAACAGCTGGGATGACCAACTTCAGTGCTGTTAAATCACACTAAGTAATGATGTGCTGAGACTCCCCCAAGCACCAGTGTCCTGAGAGAGAGAGGCATCTCCACCCCTCCTTCTGTATGTGCTCTCTTGGTTGAAGTGACAATAAGAATGCTTCTAGCTGTTATTCTCACGTCTGGCATTTATGGAGTACCATAAGGTTTGCAAAAGCACTTTATGACACCCTCACAGTGAGCCTGCTAGGTAAAGGCTATTATTATCCACAACTTCCAGAAGGAGGAAACTGAGGCTCAGGGAAGGATGCTCTTGACTTGCCCATTGTCACCGAATCACCTGATACCTGGAGACTTTGGCCCCTGCCAACAGATGCACTGAGGCCCAGTAGAGCTAGAATCAGGAAGCTTCTAGAATCCTGGCTTTGACATGGCCTACCTCAGCATCTGCTAAATTTTTTGAGTTCGAGTGCCCAGAGGGCAAATTCAAGCTGCGTGTGAACCCCCCCCCCATTGCCAGAGAGAGCTGAGGGGAGAAGTGCTTGCTTTGGGTGGCTGGGGCATGCAAAAAATGGAACAGAGAAGCTCCCCCATGCCAGGGGGCAGCACGTATGCCAATGCTGGCTTAGCTGACCATGTGACTTATCTCCAGTTTGGTTCTCAGCAAGCTCAGAACACCCACTGAGGACATATACAGAGAGTACTGACCTTGCAGGCAGAAGATCCCCAGGGTCAAATCCTGGCTCAGGCTCTGACTACTTGGGTCGTTGTGGCTCATTCTCTCCACCTGTGGGATGCCACAAACAAAGTGCCAGGTCTGGAATTGCACATCTACAGCTGAATCCTAGCACAGCCACTAAGTACTTGTGTGGCCCTGAGCAAGTCACTTAAGTCCTCTGAATCTCAGTGGTCTTACCTGTTCAATAATTGAGGGTACCAACGGAAGAGGGGTGGGCCAGTTCTAAGTTTATCATCATCCTGTCCCATCCATCGAATCTTCTCTAGGCAGCCTAAGGGCAGGCCTTATCATCTAGTCGTCTCAGGCACCGTTATCTACCCTGCCTCAGCCCAGCCTCTTCTTCCCAGGAGCAGCATCCTCTAGACCTGCCCTCCAGAGACCACCACTGCCCTCTCCCCTGAGGCACATAATTCACTCAGCTTTGAAACTCCCACTTGGAGCTAAATTGTCCTAATTGGTGAACATGTGAACAACTCCAGCATTCTCTGAGCTTTCTCAGCCACTCCAGGCTTCTGTCTACACTGTACCCAGTGACCTTCTCACCTTGGAGTAAGAGCCCCTCACACAGCTCTTTCCTCTGATTGGTTAGTTCTGCCTGGAGCCATGTTTTAACCCCTTTTCTTCCATCCTCAAATCAATACTGTGAACTGGGTCCAAGGCAGAAGGGTGGTAAGAGCTACATAATGGGGGTTCAGTGACTTGCTCAGGGTCACACAGCTAGGAAGTATCTCAGGCCAGATTTTCAGGGCCTTTATTTTCAAGGAAGGCCTGGGTTGCCATACTCACATCTCCAGTTCTCTCAGGGTTGCCAGGCAGTTCTTGAGACTCATCTCCACCACACTCCCAAGAGAGTACTTTCTCCTACCTGTCCCAAACTTTCAGCTTCTTTCCCTCTGAGAGGGTAAGCCCTTTGAGGGCAGAGTCTATTTGTATTCCTAGCACTGAGTACAGTGTCGGGCACATAGTAGGTGCTTGAAAGGTGCTAATCACCCAAGCCACTACTACATTTAATTCACTCAAGGCCAAGCTTCACATTTCTTCTACCTATTCACTGCTGGCATCTTGTCCTCCATCCTGCAGCCTTACAACTCTCCCAGGTCTCCACTTCCCACTTCTTATTCAGGTAACTGATCAATGCGATACCACCATTGGTTCTGGAAAGGGCACAATAAATGATGGCCCTGTGGCCATCCCTCTTAGCAAAACCAAACCTGAACTTTCGCCCCTGGCCGCCCCTCATGAAAATGGAAGTTCCCCAAAGGTAAGGGCCATCTCGTTTTCCTATTTCTCCCTCCACTGCCCAAAACAGTGCTTCATAAGCACATTTTCATGTTGATTCAATTCTTTTTTTGCCTAATGACCATGGTATCCCCAGAGGCGCTCTCATTCAGTTTTCCTCTGAGTGACAGTTGAGGGAGAGGGTAAGGTGAGCAGAAGCAAAGCCAATAATCTCCATGTTCCATTAGTCAATGACACTTCAGGACACAGTGAGACTCACTTGGGGAACATCTCTAGTCCTCAGTTTGGCCTCCTTCTCAGCTTGCCACCTCCCAAAGCAAGCAGACATCTGCAGCAGGGTGCACCAGAGGAAGAAGGTATAACAAGCCAAGGGAGGCAAACCGAAATGCCATCCCCAAGGAAAATGGGGGAGATTTATAGCCCTTGGGAGGCACATTAATGGAGTGTGAGACCTTTCAATAAGGGCTTCTCATTCCGTTTCCATGACTTAACATTTTGATGAGGCTGCAGGGACCTTTCTATCTGACTCAGGGTTTTGCAATACTAAGGACTTATTCTCCCATCAAACACTTTCACTCTGAACAGCAAATCCCTTCTGGCTGGCACCGGGCATTGCCCACTGATGCACTGAGCATTTGGCCCAGGTGACAAGTGGCACTCGGGGACCTTTAATCATTCAATTATATTTTCAAGTGATCTTTTGTTTCTGTAAGAAAAAGTTTACTGTTATGATGAGGCTAGCTGAAGAGTGAGAATTCGAACACATTCTATTTCTCTGGGCATCTCTCCAGGCCACATCCCATTTTCCCTAATGACGCTGGATTCCCTGAATGGAGGTGAGAAACCAGAAGAATTCCCAAGATCTGAGAGGAGAAAACATGCTGTTTCTGGAACAAGAGAAGAAAAAGCCAACAGGAAGAATGTGGGCCAGTGAGGGAGCCATGTTTCCTATTGACCCTTGTGGTCTATCCCTTAATTCAATCTTCCCTTCTGCTGGAAGAGTAACATGAAAATCAAAGTTCCCCTCATGGTTTTCCCCCCACACTCGTAGACAGCCTAAGGCTTACAAGATGCTACTTTCTCCATCATAGCCAGTCACTGTAAATCAGCTGTGTGAATAAGAACCCTTGAATCCACCCAGCTCTGCGTGTTCACCAAGTTTTCCAAACCCAAAGCAAAGGTTCTAGGGGTAGTCAAGGTGTCAAACATTGGGACGAGCCAACTTAATCCCTCTTTTCTTTGGCACACCGGTGAGATTCCTCCCCCCTCCCCAGGAGGCTCTGATCCATTCAAATGGAGACCTTCTCCTGCAACACATACCCTCCATCAATTGTTTTTTCAGAAAAGCATTTTGGCGATGAGGTGGTAGCCATGCCACCTCACCAAAGCTGAAGGTATTCTGGAAGACTGGCGATATTTACTAGGTAACAACAAGAACCGGTTAATCCCCTCTCGTGGGGGTGTAGCCTTCCGTTGCAAAATGTCAGAATCATTCCAACGAGGCTCTTCTATGTTTGGAGAGAGGGGAGGACATTTCAGGTTCACTGCTCCAAGGATCACGGTGGCCCTTTGCAGGGCGACAACCAACAGCACATTTCAGATCAGCCAAATATCACTATAAACAGAAGGTGTTCCTTCCATTTTCCCCTTATGGCAGCTAATTTGCAGAGCGGCTAAAAACTTCTCCAGTTAGGCCCCAAAAGCATATACACATTTCTCCAAGAACATTACAGAATCAGGAAGGAGAAAAAGTGGCAGCCCCAGAAGAGAGGGGGGCCATATATGCTCTGAGGAGACCTTGACAGGTCAAATTGCTCTCCGTGTCATTTCTGCAGGGGATTTTGGTTTGGGTTTGCTTTTCTGGTTATTAAAGCCTGTACTTTTCATGTCCAGATCAAAGGCACAGGGGAGGTGTTGATCTGGGCTGGGTATCATCTGTGAAACCTCAGCAAGGCAGAGATCCAGTGGAGAATGGCCACTTTCTTACCTTTAGCTCAGAATCCCAGATCTGAATTTGTTGGTTGCTAAACACAGATGAGGGATTAGACTTGTTCTGCTTGGTCCTTGAAAGAAGAACTGAAAGTAGCAGGTGGAAACCGTGGAAGAGTACACCGAGATAGGAGAATCTCATTAAGGTACGGGCTGGACTGCATGTTTTCTCGAGGTCCTTCCAACTTGGAGAGTCTGTGAAATGATGAACTCATAACGATATGAACATAGTAGCGTCAAATATCACCCCAGGAGTCCTAAAGGCAGGGAGGAACCGTGTATAAAGAAGGGACCTTCTCCTCACTTAGAGATCTATTTAACATTTAACACAGCAAGAGGGTGAGGCACTGAGTCCTGGCCTAAAAGAACAGAACTCAAATTGATATAACTGCCTTAGACCTTGTATGACTGCTGAAATAGCACAACCCCTCAATAGTAACAGACATTAGGACTCCTACCCTGACTGTCTCCTAACTGCCAGAGGGAAGACTTCCAGGGCTCTGCAGAAGCACACTACTCCCCAAGACTCAACTAACTGTCAAGAGAACAATTTTTCCTGTTACACATACTGTCCTGAAGTTTAGAGGAAGGGTCATTCCAGAATCATGATTCTTAGCAAGGCTAGCAGGGTTGCTGGGGGTGTAATAATTAAAATCATAAGGCTGCTAGTAGCTTTATAACTTTATTAAATCAAAGTAGCAGTAATAGTAAAGAGAGGGAAAGATAGGAGAGAGGTAGAGAGTTACTTAGGTTTTGACTCTATTGACCACCATGATAGATTAAAGCCCACCACCACCAAGAGTTAGTCCAGCCTCCATGCTCCAGCCAGAAGATCTCCACTTCCTACTGGGTCTCCCCTTATAAGCAGTTTCCTCCAACCACTAGGTCTCACATCACATCTCAGGAACCAATCATAGTTTCTCAATTTCCTGGGGCCACCCAAAGAGGGCAGTGTCTGTGGGATCAGCTTTCTGTCTCCTTGGTTCTCTAACTTCCTTTCTCTGAGGGCCTGTCTATACCTTAATCTACTCAGTGGTCTTTGACCTCCAGGTCACTGAGCGATGACATTAAACAAAGTGACATAATGGAAAGAGAAATTCTCTTCCAACAATGGATAAGGAGGGGTGGTGGATTCAGAATGGGGATGGCCGTTGCTCTCTGTGGGGGCCTGGTGACTGCCACCTAGTTCAAGCATCTTCCTGCACTATGAGTATTTGGCTATAGGCAGCACTAACACAGCTCATGCTTGCTTAGAGCCCCATGGGGATGAATTCTTTTATTTTGGCACACACTTAGATATGTGCTATGGAAAGCAATTGTCTCCCCATCTATCCCCACTCCATCCTCAGCCCCTGCCTTATGGCTCCCCCATCTCAGCCCATGAGTGAAATTCCTGAAAACCTGTGTTCACAGTCTATTCCCCCTTCCCTCAAGACACCTCTGTTATCTCACCACCTTTTTCTCCCACCATAAACTTCACTGTGTAAGAGGTGTGATGGCAGGTCTAGATGATAAACAAAGAAAATGTCTTTAAGTCCCGACAGTATATACTTAGTTTCTTTAAAAAAACTACAAACCTTGGCCTACATGAATGGAAACTGGAGAAATCCCCTCACATAGAGTCCACTTGAAATTGAGTATTCAGAGCAAACATTCATTCCTGATGGTGTACCGAGCCCTTGGTTTGGATTGCTTTGGCTCTGGTTTTTCCAGGAAAAGCTCTGCTGGATCACACTAGACCCGTTTTGGTAAACCCATGGCCCAAGTGCCCTCCTGTGCTGGATGGGGCTGCTCCATTCCTCTCTCCACAGCTCCTGAGGACAATTTTCACACACTCCGCCCCTCTTTCCAACAGCCCAATGAGAGCACTTCCCCCCTCTGCTCTCTGGGGTAACACAGGGGTCTCCCAGGCAGCTTGAGGGTGTAACCTGGGCATGCTGTCGCTAAGAGGCTCGCAACACCACACTAAACCATCTTACTCTAAATAGGGTGATTTGGGGGGGGTGAAGAGTAGAGTGTTAGCCCACTTGATCTCAAAGAGATGGGGAACTAAACTGAGGAAAGGGATGTGAGTGGTGAGCTAACTGTGTGGATCCTTGGTGTGAACTCAACAGGATATTTCCTGTTACTGCATTTCTAGTCAATAGTAAAAATGCATGTTAATATCTGAAGGGGTCTCTGCAGGGTCCCGTACCAACTGCTCATCAGCCCAAGAGAGCAAACCAGGTATTTCTGGCATGGAAGCAAATTAGCCTATAAGCAAATGTGCCTCTTAAACCACAAGGACAGAGCACAAAAAGGGAAATGGGCCCATTATAATTTAAAAGTCAAAATGATTTGGTGCAATGAAGTCAAACTCAAATACAAAAGGATCCATTGTATTTTATTTATTTCATTTAGTTGAGTATCTCCCAATGGCATTATAACCTTGTTTAGTTGGCAGTCAGTCAGCTAAGTCTTTGATATCTCCATTGAAATGGATAGCTCATTGGCCTGGGAATGCTGGCATCATCGATTATGGGCTGGGAAGAACTTTAGAGGCCATTAAGTCCAGTCCCACCTTCACACAGCCTCCAAAATCCTCTGTGTGCTGACAAAGTCAGCTTCAAGAACCACCTTACTTCAAGAGCCTTCAGTAGCTACTTATCTGAAAAAACCTAGCACGTTTCTAGCTTGGTATTGAAAGCAATGAACCCAATTGGATTGCACATGCAACCTTTTTACCCCCAATTCCCTCTAGTTGTTGGGACTTGACTTCTCAAATTATTTTGCATTTTTTTAGCTTAGGATATATGGCGGCTGCTCTCTCCCAAGTTATACGTGATTCCCTGGTCCCCAGATCTGATGGTCTTCCTTCTTCCTGACTTCTCTGCAGCACACAACTATGACTCCTTTGCCTTTCAGCTTTCTTCTCTGTACTATCCTTTCCTATTAGAGTGTAATCTCTTTGAGGGCAGGAACTATCTTTTTACTTATATTTATAATTTTGGTGCTTAGCATAGTGTCTGACACACAGTAAGTTTTCTTAATCCTTAACTTCTGCCTTAGAACCAATCACTGGACCACTTAGTTGCTCCCACACAATAATCTTTTTATTTTTAAAATTTTCTTTTTAACTTTCACTTTAAAAAATGTTGAATTCCAAATTGCTTCCCCCATCCACTAAGGTAAATAATATCCATTATACATGTGAAGTCACAGAAAACACTTCCATATAATCCATGCTGCAAAAATATTAAAAAGCAAGAAAAATAAAGTGAAGAAACACTACCATCTTCACCCAAGAGTTCTTCAGATCTTTCTCTGAAGAGCATTTTTCATCATAAGTCCTTTAAGAACCCAATTAACTCTTAAGGAAATGCTTCTTCTATGGCTGCCCCTCTCTTTAGACTAAATAACCACCCAAAAGGAACTTCCTTTTCTTTACTTTCCCCTCCTCTACTTCAGTTTCTATCTTCAACCATCTCTGCATCTTTCTTCTAAATTTTAATCAATCATTGAGAATTTGGCAAGTAGAAAGACCTGTCAACTTTTCAGTGGTATTTGCCTGTCTTCAATATACAGGCATAATGATAATGAAGGCAGCTGGGTGGCTCAGTGGATTGAGAGCCAGACCTAGAGATGGGAAGTCCTAAATTCAAATATGGCCTCTGATACTTCCTAGCTGGGTGACCCTGGGCAAGTCACTTCACTGCTTAGCCTTTACCACTCTTCTGCCTTAGAACCAATATACAGTATTGATTTTTAGATAGAAAGTGGGTTTTTTTTTTAAGAAAATCCAAATGATAATTATTTCTTTAACATCTTAAAAATTTTCATTACATACATAAAAACACTGTATGGACCTGGATGATTCTTTTTATTTTTGAGTTACCATTTATTTTTATTCTTCTAATATATGACATAATATAATATATAGCATAACAAGAATATAATACATATGATTTGCTCTAAATTATAATAAACATGCTTAACCAAGAAAACCAAATTGTCACATTAGCTATGTCCAAAAGTTTGTCTCATTCTTTTTTATTCTTTCCCTTCCTTCCACCCATCCTCCCTCCCCAAGAAGGCAGGTAACATAATATAGGTTACACATATCTTATCCTATAATACACATCTCCCTGTTGGCCATATTGTGAAACAAGACATTCTTCCTGTTTCGGAGAAAAATTCATGGAGGAAATAAAGTGAAGAATGATATGTTTCAATCTGCATTTGGACCGCATCTGCTCCTTCTACAGTGGCAGATAACCTTTTTCATCATGAATCCTTTGGAATTGTTCTAGAATCCTGCTTTGTTGATAATAGTCCAGTCATTCACAGTTGATCATTGTACATTATTGTTGTTACTGTATACAACATTCTCTTGGTTCTGCTCCCTTCACTCTGCATCACCTCATATAAGTCTTTCTAGGTTTCTTGGTGATTTACCTTGTTTTATCGCTTCTTATGGCATAACAGTATTCCATCACCAACATACACCACAACTTGTTCAGCCATTCCCCCATTTGATGGACATCCCTTCAGTGTCCAGTTCTTGGCCACCACAGAACTTTGAGTATGTATGTATGTATGTATGTATGTATGTATGTATGTATGTATGTATCTATCTATCTAGGTACATGGTGTCTTCCATGAGATGATTGGAAGCTCCTTGAGATTACGGATGGGGAAATTTTAGTCTTTATATCCTCATGATGTAGCACACTGAAGGATTGCTCTTCTGCCCCACTCCCCAGCTTTTGATCTCTTGGCTTTGTCTAGCCCCAGAATTCCACCAATGTCTTAAATAGTGTAAATGTGCCCGAGAAGCACCAGATGAACAGGAATGACTTACTCACTTCAGAAAAGAACATTTTGGTATGGTGTCAAACAAATCTGCCTTTGGGGGTCTAACTGTCACTCATCTTCCTGAATATGTATGCTTCAGGTCTAGAGAGCACTAGAGAACAGCCAGGGGAAGAAAACCCTTAGGTCAATCTAACCACTGCTTCTCTTTGCATCTTTGGTTAAAAAAAGATGATTGCTATCTTTTGTTTTCTCATCCCCTCCACTTCCCAATATATCCCTAAATTGGTCTTTTTGGAAAGCTAACCCTTGTTAACAAAGAAGTAAAAGGAAAACATCAATTCTGCAAAACGATCCCATCACCAAAGGCTGATATGGTGTGCAATGTTCCATAATCAATCCCACTCCTTCTCGCCCCTCCCTCCCCAGATGCCCAATATCCTTGCAAAGAAGGGACAGAACCCCACTATACACTATAGAGCTTTTCTTTAGGCCCAAAGTCAGTTGTCATAATTACCCAGCTTTCGACTTCAGTTGTTGATATTTGATGTAGTACTTGTATATAGTATCTTTCTAGTTCCGTTTACTTTTCATCAATTCATTAAAATCTTCCTGGAGTTCCTGGTATTCTTCATATTCACAAATTCTTATAGCTAAGTAATATTCCATTATTCACACAGTACAAGTTAATAGTCCCTTCTCCAATCAAATGGCATCAACTTGGAATCCGGTTCTTTAAATACCCCAAGAAGGGTTACTATCAAATATTGGGTACATATGGGGACACTTCTTGTGCCTTGGGGTATGTGCCGAGCAGCTGAATCTCTGGGTGAAGATCTCATGTCTTATTTTTTTAAAAAGAAGCCTCTAAGAGGAAATTTGCTATTAACATCAGTAGTTGTCAGTTATTCTGTTAAGACCCCAGTCCATACCCCCCATCTGTTCAGTATTGTCATGAAAGGAACATAGTATACAAGAGGAAAGAAAGAAAGGTGAAGTATTTGAATGTTGAATGGAAAGGGTTTCTTTAGTTCATCTAGTGCAACCTCATCATTGTACAAACTGAAGCCCAGAGAAGAAAAGAAACTTGCCCAAGGTAACACAATCCAAAAATGGCAGAAGAGAAGTCCAAAGAACAACCACATTTTAGGATGTGAACACAAAATCCCTTGAGATACCAGGGAATTCCCCATAAGTGATGGGGCCAACCCAAGTCTTCTGGTTCCCAATCCAGAAGGACAAGAACCCTCCCTCCTCTCTGACTTCTTCCCCATTTTATTGTCCACACTATTCATCTTGATTTGGATGAGTATCATTTTGTCGCATGCACATGTCTCATCTCTCAAACTAGACTGCTCTTTGGGGAAAGGATCAGGGCCCTGGGCCTCTGCCAAGAAAGAAGAGGCGGTATTGGGTCTAAGACTTGTTTGTGAGTCTCATGGCTGGCCCTTGGTACTAGTGATATCCAGTAAATATTAGCTGATGATAACCGTGACAGGTGCTCGAAAATGGGAAGATGCACATGAGGCAAGGCCTGGCTGATGTACAAGGCCTGACTTTACCAAAGCATATACAGCCAACAGTTCTGTTAACTCACGATACAGGACAATACAATGGAAAGACTGGCCTAGAGTCAGAGGCCTTTGATTTGAACCTCAATCCTGCCACTTCCTATCCATGTAAATCCTTCCCTGATCTGGGCCTCAGTTCTGATTTCATGCTCTAACATCCTTTTCAGCCCTAAATCAAAGATTCTAGGAATATCCCCGGATAGGTATTCACCTTGGTCACATGTTAAATAGTAAGAAAACTGTATACTCCCTCCACTAGGGGGCAATCAATACATTGGACACAACCAAGTTCCTTGTCTTGCCCCTAGAGCCTGACAAGATAAATAAAATCAAGGAGGCACACATTAGACCAGGATTCATGAAATGGCTGTATATAATGTCTCCATAAAGCCACACCATCAATAATGGAGGGCACTCTGACTTACTTATGACCTCTTTCATAGAACATAGATGCGGTTGGGCCAGACTCCTCTCATTGATTTTCAAGCTGGACCAGAGTCTCTGAAGTCATCTAAGCTAACCCCTTCATTTTCGAGGTGACAGACAAACTGAGGCCCAGAGAGGATAAATGACTCTCCCAAAGTCGCACAGGTAGTGAGAAAAGTACAGCGGAAGCCCTTGAAGAGAAGCCAAAAGAACAACCACAATTTAGGATGTGAATTCAAAGCCCCTTGAGATACCCAGGAATTCCCCATAAGTGATGGGGCAATAAAGAGGGTTCATCATCACAATCATTAGATCTGATTAATACGTCCACTGGGGGGCAATAATAATACACATACTGTACAGGCCTGGACCCTACTGGGCCAGCCATCCTGGGGATGGTCTTCTGATGACTATTTCTTGAGGAAAAGCTGCCTGGATTTTGTCAACATGGACAGCATAACATCCAAACAGTTTAATGACAAGGATTTCGACACTACCCGAATTTGCCAGATAATAAAAGAGCTTAGAAAAACCTCTGGAATAACAACAATAATGAATGGTGTTTATGGAGTTTTGCAAAAAGATATTTGCAAAATAAGTCCCATAAATGAACTCAGGGGAACCTGACAACCACCTGTTAAGCAGATACTTTGACATTATTATCCCTACTTTACAGATGGAGAACCTGAGGCTTAGCAAGAGGAAGGGGATGGCCAAGAATAGCCACAAAGCTGGCAAATTTCAGGAGTGGGAAGCCTATCCAGGGTTTTCCCTGAATTCAAGTCCTAGATATAAAATGTAGCTTGTCTGTAGAGGGAATTAACTGTGATGTGCACATAAAAATGGCAACTGGAAAAGTGCACATTCTATTAGTCATATGACTTCAGTACATTGGGGTGCTTATTACTAATGGGTTTCAACTCTTGGCATGCACCGTGAAAGCTAATGCATACATAATTTTAGAATTTCATCAATTACCGCTTAAAAAACCCTTTTGAGATTATGTAAGGACTACAGGGAGAAGAGTGGACTTCCTTCAAGTTGGGCTATAGAGCAAAATCCTACATAGTAGACCTTATTTTTTCCTTGACTCTTTCCTCTACGAATACATTTAAGGATTCATTCTTCCAGGAACAACTTAGTCCTGTGATATGATAAAATCCTAGTCGGGAATTCATTTGTAATTAAAATTCACCACTATTCTTGACATCATTTAGTGACAAAATCAAAATACTAGAAACAAAGGCAATTCTTTGGTGAAGTGGGAGTAACCAGTATTCCAGCCTTGGACACTTGGCTATGTTGCTCTTTTGGCTTCCAACTTCCTTCCTTCCCACTTCTCATTTTATATTCAAGACAATGTTGGACTTTTGGACACTTCTCTTATCACTTGTTTGCAGTCACCTCTTTCCAGATATCCTCACATTCAAGAGTGAACAAAATAATATGGGTAAGAAAAAAGATGGCACTGTCCAAACAGAACCATAACTTAGGAATTCTTGCCCAGGGGGCAAATAAGGTTGACAAGAGGCATGAGGTATGGATAGAAGAAAGTCATCTGCTAGGCAAGGAAAGCTGGGCCCCCAAGCCCATAGGAGGTAACTCCAAAAGAAGGCCATTACTCAAACAAGACCCCAGGGCTGGTGGCCCAGGCACAGGTACACCAAAGGATAGTGAGAATCAGCAGAAGGCTGTGAGGTGTGACAGCATTCTTCTCTAGGAGAAATGGAATCTCTTCCCCCCATCAGTACTATGTCATTTACGATTCAATGGCAAAACTAGAATCTTTAAGCACCTTAATAAAATTTGGGGTTCTGTTCCCTCTGCCCCCTTCTCCCCTGTATTATCATCATCCTATAAAAGAGCAAGGAAAAATCTTAATATTACCATGTGTTCTTTTTCATCAGCAAAAGAAGGAAGCAAGCACTGACTTATCTGAAACATGTTTTAAAACCCAAGTTAAAATATTTTAAGTAAAATTTCCTCTCCTTCTCTCTTTTTTACCTGGAAAGTCAATACCACAGCTCCAAAGGCATGGCCCAGAAGCTTGGTGTCCATCCTGATCTGTCAGTTAAGGGTATGGGCACTCCTTCCAGTGATACAGACTACAACCTCTTTATGAAACATCACCCTGAGGCCATTCTGGTTGTAACCTCCTCCAAAGCAGGTCACTAGGTGAGTCTTTGGACAAGCAAGCAGCTCTTCTGTCACCGGGCCTGTCTCAAAGTCTTCCCAACCTTTGGCTATTACAGCACAGCCCTCCAGAATGAACATGAAAAGGAGAATGAGGTGGTAGAGTAGGATTCCCTTATAGTAAGTTTAAAGATGATGGAGACTCCATTTCTTCTAATTTTGAAAATACGTGGCAGTAAAACCCAAAGTATCTTGGCATCATGGAAAGGGTACAAGACTTGAAATCTGATGACCCAGGTTCAAATCTTGTTTCCATGTTGTCTCACAGCAAGCCTTATATTGCTTCATCTACAAAATGGCAATAAGATCATATATTATACAGAATTGGTGTAAAGAATTGCCATAAAATTTAAAGTGCTTTATGAATGTGAATTTCTATTCTTTGGTTCCCTGAGCCTCAGTTTCTTCTTTTGGAAATTGAGGATAATACTTTTACTAATAACTTTACAGAGGGTTAAGTTGAAAGGTAAGTAATAAACTGTGTTGCAAAAAGGTGAGACATTGCTATTTAGATAAAGAGAAGCCTAGTATACTACTTTTCCTAGCATCTTAGCTTGGGATAGAATTCTGATTTAGAATCTATGTTATCTCCTTCTCTGAAGCCATTCCTAAAGAAGCAGGTGCCTGTGGATGGGTGTGAACTTCATTCTCTGTCCACGTTGCCATCCCTTGCAGGAGACAAGAAGGCAATGATAGTCATAAAATGGCAAGGGAGATGGGCCACTTGGTGGTGGTTTCAAGAATCAGCAACCAATGATAGTGATAGAGGAAAGTCAAAGGAAACTGTTTCATTAATGACTTCTCCCACCTTGGAAACCTCCAAAGCTGATGTGGAAGCCAAAGGTTTGGGAAAACAAGGTGATTTTTCAGCCCTCGGAGTTCTATTCCTCCTCCATTGGGCATGAGAGAGGGATACATATTGCAGGAGGTTAGGGGGTACTCCTGCTATCCATGCTGGATATCCAATTAGAGTGAAGAGGTCACAGGCGAAGAGACTCCAGAGACCTTAAAGGTCATTTAATCCAAACTTCTGATTTTACAGACAAAGAAACTGAGGTCAAAGAGGTAAAGTGACTTAAACAGCAAATTAAGGAAAGACTCACAAACCAGAATCAGGTCTCTGATTCTAAGCACTACATTTGCCCATGATGCTACTACATTAAATTTGACCATGAAGAGAACACAGGGAAGTTTGGATATGAGTGTCCACTGAATTATGACACTGGAAGCCAGCTAGTAGAGGGTTTAGGAGAAATGAAGTGGAGGTCCCTATTTGGACAGCTTCTTCAAGAATGGAACTTGAGAAGGGAAGGGGAGAGATGATCTAATATATGGCCAACATGGTCAGTAATAATGAAGAAAGAATGAAAGAAATAGGCAGATCAGGTGCCAGCCAGGCACTGTTCTAAATGATTAATAAGTATTATTTCAGTTAATCTCCACAACAACCCTGAGACCATTTTGTTCCCATCTTCTGTATTCCCTTTTTTACACTTAAGGAAAATGAGTCAGGTAGAGGTAAAGTGATCTGCCTAGGGTCTGAGTAAATGTCAGAGGCCAGATTTGAACTCGTGTCTTCTTGACATCCAGCACTTTATCCATGGCACCACCTATCTCTAATGAGTGGTTTTCTCTAATTTGGGGGAGAGTTTGATAAGTTCATGAGCATCAGAGAAGGAACCAGACGACAGAAGAATACTAAAGATGAGGGAAAGGTACTGAGTGAGGGAGGATGTTAATGAATAGAACTTGCTAAAGAAGAAACAAGAGAACAAGATCAAAGCTACATGTTGGCCTGACCATGAGTTGGGTTGCTACAAGAGTTGGCCTTGCCAATAACAAGATCCTCATCGTTATCAGGATCTACAGTGAAAAAGAAGACAAAGAATCATGCTGTCACGGAGATGTGAGATATTGAGGGGAGACGAAGGAGTTCTTGGAAAATGGCCTCAGTGTTTTTTTTTAACAAAGGATGAGGAAAGGTCCTCAGATAACAGTTTGAAGGAAAGGGCTACTGGGGACGGGGGCGGGGGGTTAGGCACTGAGAAAGGAAGAAGTTTGGAGCAGCTACTGTACAGAATAGGATAGCAAAGGGATTAAGGAAGAGTACTAGGATTGCCTTGCTACCATGTTGAGGACCAGGTTGAGATTAGGTAGCATCAATCTGTAGTAGATTCATAAGATTCTAAGATTGGAACGAAGAAGACCTAGATTCAAACTGGACATTCTGTGCTCTCTGGGAACTCTTCCATGCATCTCAAGTAATTCTCTAGGATTTGTCTACTAAATCATAGGTGGGCTGCTATCTGCCTTGGTGAAGGCAGCTTCCCCCACCCTGGAGGTTCTCTCCAGAGAGAAAAATCCCAGCCCTAGCCATCTTCCTCCAAGGCCAAAGGAAGGTTTGTGAAAATGCTTTGAAAAATGAAAATCAATACATAAACATACAGTTTTAATGTGAACAATAAATATTTCTATAGGCAATACCAAGTGTCACCAAACACCCACGGCTACACGGTGGTGCTTTCTATAGGGGAGCGCCTTCCTTACAGACAGATGGATACTACTATTTCAAAATGAATCCAAACTGGATTTAAAACGTGTCAGTGCAAATAGTCCAAAAGAGTGACAGACAGCGATTCTCCTTTGTGGGCCTTTACACCATTTCAAGAAATCGACCCACTTGGAATTTGGACACATTGCTTGCATCGCGCACTTCAGAGGAATGGCTGCAGCTTTCCTCCCATCTCAGAAATGAAAAAAACAAAACTCCGCTTTCTTGTCATGAATTGAGGCGCTATCTCCGGTTTTCGGGGTGGTTTTTAGGAAGAAGCTGTGCAACGTCTCCTCTCCAGTGTCATAGCAATCCACAAACAGGGGCTGTGTGCTCTTAATGTCGGCAAGCTGCTTTCAGAAAGATATTCTAAATATATGCACGTTGCTAACACAGAGAGTAGCAGGAGCGGAGGCTATGGAATACCAAAATCAAACAGAGACGATCTTAATTATTCTGAGCTCCCCAAACCATTCCTGAGTCTAGAAATGCAACAGCTAAGGCAAATCAGATTAATTCCGAGAGGCTCACCAGCTTACAAGCAGTGATTTGGGGCTCTTTGCACTCTTTTTTCGTACATCCTAAAACTATCAATCTTAGGCATTTCAGCTCATCGGAATTCACTGAAGCCCATCTGAAGGTTTCATTATTCTTTAAGAGTACATTAGTAACCCCACCATATACTTACTTTGAAGACTTTGTAAATTAATTATTCTGACAGTCTGCTGCCAAGCCAACATATCAATCATACAATTAAAACTGGAGGGGCACAAATTAGTATGTTTCAACGGTCCCAGGATATGTCGAACAATGAATGTTCTGCTTAGAAACCGCCACCGATTTCGCCTCCTCTAAGAAACGAGAGTGGCTGTGGGATGGGATGGGAGCATCCCAGTGGGAAGGATGGGTTTTTGAAGGTGAGAACTGTTGTTGCTTCGCCGTTTCCTCCACCAACATCCTACCCAACAAAGACCCTCAGCCTGGCAGCTCAGGACCCGAGTGGTTCTATCTGTGAGAAGTCCAGTATGGTGATCGCAGCTCAGGCAATAGCAATCTCTGCCACTGGCTTTCCCCTCTCTGGGTGCCAAGCCACAGAAAACAATATTTGGAGACAATGCATGTTGCTACCTTATTACTCCATAAAGTAATGTGCCGGGCAGGTTGCATCAGTCCCACAGCCCTCCTCAGCTGAGGCTTCCCTGGTGGCTCAGATGGCCCTAGAGACAGGTTCTGTATCCCTTCCATTTATAGGGAGAAAGAGAAATGGCTTTGCCCTTAATAAATGTAGAGAACTAGATAAAGAGCTCACGACAGCCTGCTTTTTACTCCCTTAAGCACTAAGACCTTTCTTAACCCTGCTCATTCCCTCCCTCTGCTAATTTTGCAGGAACTCTGCTATTAGCCCCAGAAGATGATGAATGTCTGAGAGTCCAGTAAGGCTGAGCTCATGAGAGGACTGTCATTAAACACAGGCACTGTAGCCAAAAGGCAAAGTCGAAACTTCCGAGCCACCTAAAGCTGCTCTACTTTTATTTCATTTTATTTTTTCTTCATAGCAGCTGGCAGTCAGTGTTTCCTGAAGTGGTTCTTCTAAGCACTGAGGCTTAATAAATTGGCGCAATCTCACAGACTGCTGTTGTTCAGGGCTGGGCCATGCCACACTCTTGAGTCAGCTTGCATCCTCACACTTACAAGGCTCTCAGCATGTTTCCTGGATGGTAGCCCTGCAGTGGCAGGCTAGCCACAAAAATGGAGCCACTGCTAAAAGGACGACTAGGAGGCCTTTGTCCTGTTCGCTATACGTTGCCTCAAGTGAATTTCCAAGGGCCGCAGAGGGAAGGCAGCTCAGCTCACTGCCAGAGATACTAGTCTGGGCCCTCTGCTTCCAGTCAGTAAGAGTTCAAAAGCTACAGTAAGCCACTGAAATGACTTAAATCAGTGGGTAGATCACACCAATTGTTTTGGTGTATATATTTCCTTCAGTTATATATGCCACTGTGTACCTTTTAGGTACCATTAAGAAGTCAATTAAAAATGGAGGGAAATGATCATTTATATCACATTCCATGTAGATATGTGACCTTAATATTAAATATCGTAGTAAAAAATGAGAAGAGAAACAAATCACATTCCTCTCTTAGCTACAGGCAGATAGGAGCCATATTCTTCATCAGACAAGGGATACAGGCAATTCTAAAATGGAAGACATAACTTTGATTGCATGAAATTGAAAAGATTCTATACAAACAAAATTCTTTCACCAAGAAGAAGAAGAAGAAAAAGTCAAAGGGGAAAGGGAATTCTTTTATAGCTGATGTCTCTGATAAGAGTTTGGGAATGACTTTTACATGTATGTGTACATTCAAACAGGCATGTATAAGTACATAAATGAACGTGCACATGTAAATAGAAATCGTGTGTATACTGATCTGTTAACATTAATGTATATATTTGCATGTACCTGTAACTGTACATATATACAAAAACAATTGCCCAAAAGGTTAAAGGATAGAAAAAATGGCTCTCTCCAAAGAAAATGTGTAAACCATTAACAAGCAGGTGAAATCAAGCTTCAAATTAATTACTAATGAGAAAAAGTCAAATCATAAAATAACTCTGAGATTTCACTCTACATCCTTCACAATGGCAAATATGACAAAAGAAGTCAATAATGGAAGATGAGGGATGATAAAAAGGAGGACAGATCCGGGGAGGCAGAGAGAAGCAGTAACATAGACTTTTGAAGAGGGACAGAATAAAATGGGATGGAGGGAGATGCATGGTTAATATTCATAACTGGGAATGTGAATGAAATGAGTTCACCCACAAAATAGAAAAGGACAGCAAAGTGGATTAGAAACCAAAATCCAACAATATGTTGTTTACAAAAGGAACACTTGAAAGAGAAATGCATACACAGTTAAAATAAAGGACTGGAACAGAATCAAATGTGCTTCAGCTGAAGTAAAAAAGGCATATCATGAACTCGGACAAAGCAAAAGCGAAAAAAAAAACGAATTAAAAGAGATAACCAGGAAAACTACATTATGCTAAAAGGTGCCATAGACCATGAAGCAATATCAAAGAAATTTTATAGCAGGTTCCTCCGATAAAGGCTAAAATTTTATACTGAATAGAGAACTGAGTCAAAATTATTAAAATAAGAGGCATTACCTAGGTATAAATGGTAAAAGAATATAAACAGGTAGTTTTTATAAAGAGAAAGCAAAGCTATCAATAATCATGTGAAAAATACTCTCAATCACTAGAGAAATACAAATTAAAATATCTCAGAATGACAAATACTGGAGCAGATGAAAGAAAAATAGATATACTTCTGACCTGTTGGTGGAGTAGTGAAATGGTCCAACAATTCTGGAGAACAATTTGGAACTAGGCCCAGTGGGCTATATAGCAATATCACTACCAGATCTTTATCCCAAAGAAATCAAAGAAAAAGTCAAAGGACTTGTATGTACAAAAACATTTATTGCAGGGGACAGCTGGGTAGCTCAGTGGATTGAGAGCTAGGCTCAGAGATCGGAGGTCCTGGGTTCAAATGTGGCCTCAGACACTTCCCAGCTGTGTGACCCTGGGCAAGTCACTTAACCCCCATTGCCTAGCCCTTACCACCCTTCTGCCTTAGAACCAATGCACAGTATTGACTCCAAGATGGAGGTGAGGGTTTAAAAAATATTTATGGCAGCTCTCTTTGTGGTGGTAAAGAATTGAAAATCAAGAAGATGCTCATCATTTGGGGGATGGCTGAATAACTTGTGGCATATGATGGAGTACAAGAAATAATGGGGGAGGACGGGTTTCAGAAAAAAAACACCACAGCAAGAGCTATATTAACAAATGCAAAGTGAAGTTAGAAGAACCGAGGGTTCATTTTGCACAGTGACATCAATGCCATAATGATGATAAACTGTGAAACTAATAGCTACTCTGATCAAGACAAATCCAGTGGACTTATGATGAAAAAAATGCTCTCCACCTCCAGAGAGAGAGAACTGAGGAACTCTGAGTGCAAAGTGAAGTCTAACTCTCATTTTATTTTTCTTGCTTTTTTTTGAAATATGGTTAATATGGAAATCCATTTTGCATGATTTCACATATACAACTGACATATTATTTGCCTTCTCAGTAGGTGTGGGAAGGAGTGAAGGGAAGACGAGAATTTGGAACCTAAAATTTAAAAAGAATGTAAAAAATAACCAATTTTTATTTTTAAAAAATGAACTGTGTGGTGAGCCACAGGTAAAGTTTTTTAAATGTCTTATTTGTTACAAAGGGAGGGACGCTGCAGGAAATTGTGCTGATATCAAGAGAATTTATTTTAAAACACTTAGAAATGAGGGGAAGAGTCAACTTTGGTGTTTTGAGATTCCTTCTTATTAAGTTCACTTATATCTGTTGTTTTCCCATCATTCTCATTTCTTTTAGTCAAGTTAGCAAATAAGCATTTACGGAAGGCTTACTGTATACCAGGTACTATATGAAGTGCTAGGGATAAGGCACTGATATGAGGGAAACAACAAAAAGCCAAAAAGCATGCTCCTTGCTGTCTCAACAAGATCGGAGTCTACCAAGAGAGTCAATGCACAGACTATATCCTTACATTGTCTGGATCGTGGATGGATGGAGCTTATGTAAGGAAAGGCCTACCAGCAAGCAAATCACAAAAGCCTCCTGAAGAAGATGGATTAGTGGAGGCTTGAGGGATGCCAGGAGAAGAGGGGAATCATTTCCTTAGAATTGAAAGCTGGGTGTGTATGTATGTATGGAGATGACAATCAATTCACTGTATCTACTATAGACCAAGTCCTGACCTTGGTGTTGGGAATACTGAACCAGAAACACACAGTTCCTGCCTTCAGGTGCTCATCTCCTACAGTGATATGATAGCAAAGTGCCCTGTATACATCTGTTGTCGGGGTCCAGTTATTTTTCAGTTGAGTTTTCTTGGCAGAGATGATACAGGAGGGTTGGCCATCTCCTTCTCCAGTTCATTTTATTGATGAGGAAACTGAGGCAAACAGAGTGACGTGACTTGTACAGGGTCACATAACTATAAGTGAAGCTGGATTTGAACTCAGGTCTTCCTGACTTTAGGTCACACCTGAACCTGTACTATGTTCTACTTTGGCTTCTCAAATACTTAAAAAAATCACATCACATGTATAATTTATATGAAATTGTGGCTCATCTCAGAGAGAGAAGTGGTAGGAGAAAGGGAGAGAATTTGGAACTCAAAATTTTAGAAAATGAATGTGAAAAATTGTTTTTACATGTAATTAGAAAAATAAAATATTGGAAGATTTAAAAAAAAAAGAAATGCAACTTCTTTTGGCTCCAACACCTCATCCCAGAATGCTTTCAGACGATCAGAAAAAGTCAGTTGATACTGAACCCCTTGCTTTGCTTCCCCAGCACCTACTCAAGGATTTCTAGCTTCCTTTTCTTTCCAGGTTGTTCTGACTGCAGCAGAGTCAGTTTGTTTACTGTG
The DNA here is from genome assembly GCF_027887165.1 of Monodelphis domestica. NCBI lineage: Eukaryota > Metazoa > Chordata > Mammalia > Didelphimorphia > Didelphidae > Monodelphis > Monodelphis domestica. The sequence continues at coordinate 11,116,746 of NC_077235.1, read as the reverse complement.
GCCAAATTAAAAGCTGATTTCTTTGAAATTGATTGTATCGGCCACGCGAAAATCGAAATCAGTCATAAAGTTATAGAATTGGCTGTTAAGTTTGCTAGAATAACAGGACTTCTACGCCACAGTTGGACCATTTGGAGCATTCAGACATGGCCTGTGGCTACTGAGTATGAAGCGTTGCCGAGATTTGGCTGTTATTAATACCAAATGGTAAACTAGCCCATTGGGGCTTAGGATCAGAAAGCCTGGATTATCCAGATGGACTGTTTCCATCCAGAAAGCTGATAGTCAAGATAGTCAAAATCTTCACTCTGCTTTGGCCTGGTAGACCTACTCTTGGAGAAGATTTGCATATCCTTAAGCCCCATATATGTAGATAAGTGGTCATGCTTGTCTAACTCACTGCAGAATCGCAGAGAGGACAGGTAAAAGTTAAAAAACACCCATCAACTTATTTAGTTTCTGTGCACTCATTACATATTCTACCCACCTAGCTGGATCCCATCAGCAGCTACAGAAGCCACACACCATCTCCCCCTTCATCTCCCTGGGACACTTTGAAGTCTTTTCCAAGAATTCTCAACAGTCTCTAAGGACATCTGTATCTATTTCTTGCTCATTTCTAGTTCCCAGTGCCACCAGGAACTCATTGAGTCCCAACCAGCCCTTTCCAATGAAAAGAATGCAGAGCAACAAAAGGCTGGCTTTTCTCTGGTCAAATGGTGGCTACTTGAGGCCAGAGCTATCTGCTTCTGCCTTTCCATTCCCAGCATCTGCAAGAGAGCTCAGCACAGATCATACAGCTTTTTAGTCCGGACAACTTCTCTTAAACTACAATAATACTAATTGAATAAATGTTTAGAAGAACTGACTATGTATAAGGAACTGTGCATAAGTGACATTTCTAGCATATTTTGAGGTTTTGCAAGCAATCCACATGCATCATGTCACCTAAGCCCTTGATGGCAAACCTATGGCATGGGTGCCAAAAAGGGCACTCAGAGTCCTCTCTGTGGGGATACCTGCAGTTGTTTTGTCTTCCTAGAAAGCCAGAGGGACTGGAGGTGAAGCTGTTCCTTTCCCCCTCTCCAAGCACCTGAGGACATTTCTCACTTCCCCCACCCCTCTGCCCAGCAGCCAATGGGAGTGCTTTTTCCCTCCCCTGTCTGAGGGAGGGCACTGGGGCTCACATGCTATGTGAGGGTGTGGCACAGATGGCAGTAGCTAGAGAGGAGCAGAACTGGAGTGGAGGAGAGAGCTCGGGCCATTTCTCTCCCCCTCTCATCAACCACACCCCTGCCCAGCAGCCCAATGGGAGTGCTTCCTCCCTCCCTTGCCTTGGGTAAAGGGGAGCAGTGAGTTGCACTTAGTCTGTCTGGGGGGCTGGAGGGGTGGCATAACACTCACTCTGGGGGGATGGTATTGGGGCAGGGTCCGGCACTCTGTCTGTAAGAGGCTTGCCATCACTGACCTAAGGCATACCATAAGCCTGGGAGAGAGATAATATGGATATCATTGTCCTCATTTTTCCAATAAGGAAATTCAGATTCTGAGTCTAATGAACTTGCCAGTGGTTATTAAACTCAGAAGGTTTAGAAGTGAAACTGGAGTCCAGGCCATTTGGATTCTAAGGATTCCAAGTTTGGCACGAGAGTCATTGTACCACGCTGCCTGGGCCTGTACTAATTGGTGCTATTGTTATAGCAGCAAACATGAATGAATCTTGGATGGGGGTAGATCAAGCCATGAGGAGAGGCTACATCAAAATCCAGAAGGCAATTATTATTTCGATGCATAGACAAGGGGGGCCTCTCACAATCCCCAAATGAGCAATTTAGAAACTGAGAGTTCTCTAGTCTTCCTAATGACACAAACATTGAGCTGGACCTTGGGAACACTAATGTAAGCCTTCTGATAATTTCTGGAATTGAAATGAATATCCATAGACAAAGCAATTGCATAGGGGTGTAAACTATTGCTGTCAGAAAAAGAGAAACACGATAGCAGGAATTCCTGCTTATCTCATCTGCAACAAACAACTGGAGACACTAATGAATTTGTTGAAGAAAATCTGCCATCATGGGTAAGGGTCAACTTCAATCAAAATGACTGAAACGTCATATAGATGTGCCATGCCATGAAGCAAACAGAACAGGAAACCCCAAATTTTGATTGAACAAGAAAACAGTCACTGTCAGTTCAGAAATGAAATGGTCTCAGAGGGAAAGAACAACCATTTCCAGGGGCAGAAAAACCCTGTGTACACACAGACAGGAAAGTTTTACATTTCTTAAGATATAAAATTGAGCTGATTCACATGGTGTTCAATTTAGCAATGTGGTTTCACACCTCCCAAATGAGCTAATGTGGAAGCCTTAAGAGACTTTTAGCTTGCTGAAAGAAGGGGGCTGTGTGAACTCCGGGTATTAAAGTAATCTAAAAATTAAGACGAAGCGAGTGTGTCCCCATTCTACTGGATTGGACACCAAAGGGGTAACCAAATTACCAGAGAGCTTGCTTCTTAAATTTGCGTCCCCCCAATGGGAGGTTAGTGATCACAACCCGCATCACTGCAGCACTTCCCAAACTGAAAGGGGCTCTTTTCAAATACTGCCATGTTTCATCTGGTCTCCCACAATGCTGTTGCAATACCACAATCGAGCTCCTTCTGGACACTGAAAAAATGGCGCAGATGTGACAATCCAGGACAATCCTAAAAGACTTTTGATAGGGAAAATTATCCACCACTTCCAGAGAAAGACCTGTTGGAGTGATCTTCCACATCAGTGTATTTAGGGTTTTATTTGGGGTTCTGCTTACATATGAATGTGCTCTTACAATAATGCCCAATCTGGAAGTGGGCTTTGCATGATAATAAAAACACAATTTTTTAAAAGAAAAAATGGCACAGCCACTGCGGCTACCGCCAACAATGACACTAAAGCTAAAAACAGGAATGGTTAGCTCTGACTTCAAATAAGATGATTTTTAGGGTCACTTTCAGAGTATTTGCGGGGTGATATGCCTATAGCTAATGTACTTGGAGAGAGGCAAAAATAGATCTACACGTTAGCATGGATTGATTTTCTTTTTTGCTGTAAACAGAAACTGTCACCAGCAAACCCGTTGATAACTAAGCCTACACTTGAATAGCTGAACCAAGAGGTTTTTTTTTCTCTGCACCTTCTGTCTCGGTCTCAGATGTTATATAATGTACCTTGCAAAATGATCTAGCTAATGAGATAAAAGAGGGTCCTTCTTAGAGCCAATCGTTTTAAAAGTGACCTCCTGAGGCCCCTGACCTATGTGTACAGAACTCTCCTTTGTGTCCGGCATATGTGCCAAGAAGAGTATGACATCATCTGATTAATGTTTTTTTTAAGAATGCAGATTTAGGGTGAGTCAGAGCCAAAATGGAGGAAAGGCGGGCCCTAGTTTGAGTTTTCACAAATTCCTTTCTAAACTTCATTTCTTATTTTTATTTTTTAAAAAACCCCTTACCGTCTGTCTCAGAGTCATTACTGAGTATTAGCTCCAAGGTGGAAGAGTGGTAAAGATTAAGCAATGGAGGTTAAGTGACTTGCTCAGGGCCACTCAACCAAAAAGCATCTTGACACTAACTGGAACCCAGGATGGGCTCTCTATCCACTGAGCCACCTAGGTGCCTGTAAACAACTTGAAAATAACACCTCAAAATGAAGTCTGGAACAGCAGAAGCAAACAGGGTGAAACAAATTTTCTCCCAAATTCATTTCATGACAGAAATATGGTTCTGATATCTGAATTAGAAAGAGCAAAAATAGAGAATGGAAACTAATGACACCAATTTCTCTAATGTATATTGATTTGAAAATTCAAGAAAAGTATAGCAATGAAGTCAGGAAGACCATAGACTATGAGCAGGTGGGACTTACAACAGGATGGTTCAATAGTAGGAAATTTAGCAGCATAATTGACCACATCAACAACAACAAAAATCATGATTACCTCAAAAAGCTTTTCTTAAAAAGCATAGGAATAAACGGTTTTCCTTAAGATGATGAATAGTACCTATCTAAAGTCATTGGCAATATGATCTTGGGCATAAGCTAGAAGCCTTCCCAATAAGCCCAGGGGTGAAGCAAGGATGTGCATTACCACTTTTATTCAATACTATTCTAGCAATGTTTGCTAAAGCCATAAGAGGAGAAAAAGAAATGGAAAGAATTAGGATAAGCAATGAGGAAGATGACAACTATTATTCTTTTCAGATGATATCCCACTATACTTGGAGAATCCTGAGGAATCAACTAAAAGTCAACGACTTCAGCAAAGTTGCAGGGTACCAAATAAATGCACTTAAACCAGTAGCAGGAGAACACCGTAGAAAGTAACTGCAGAATTATCTGATGATCAAATGTGAATGACTTAGCTACTCTCAGTGATACGTTATAATCATAAAATTCTGAAAGATGAAGATGAAAAATGCTATCTACTTCCAAAGGAAGAACTTGTGGAGTCTGAATGCTGATCAAAACATCCTTTTTTGTAAACCTTCTTTTTTTTGCTGGTTTTTTTTTTCAGGCAATCTGCATTTTCTTTCACAACATGACTAATATGGAAATGTTTTACATGACTACACATTTATAACCAATACAAAATTGCTTGTCTTCTCAATGAAGGGAGAGGGAAAGGAGGGAGGAGAGAATTTGGAACTCAGATTTTAAAAAGGAATATAAAAAGTATTTTTCTGTAATTGGAAAAATACGAAAAAAGAATTAATTAGCTACCATATCTAATTTAGGAAAAATTACCTGGGAGGTGGAAGGGAAGAAGCTATAGAAAAAAGGTTGCCTTAAAGCAGATTAATCAAAACTAAAACTAATTATAAAAACAAAGTAGTCTCTCTCCCAACTCCAGGTGTTTTCACTGGCTATCTCCCATACCTGAAATACACTTCCCCCTCTCCACCACTACCCTCGTGTCTTCCCCGGCTTCCTTCAGGTCACAGCAAAAATCTGACCTGCTACAGAAAATCTGTCCCGATCCCCCTTAACTCTATGGCCTTACCTCTCTATTCACTATCTCCAGCTGATCCTGTCTATATCTTGTTTGTATACAACTGTCTGTGTGCCATCTCCTCCGTCAGAATGAGATCCATGAGATCAGAAACCATTTCTTTGTCTTCTTTGTATCCTCAGTCTTTAGCACATTGTGTGGCACATAACAGATGCCTAATAAATGTGTATTGACTAGCTGAATACTGACATCAGAGAGGAAGTGAAACAAACAAAAGATTCTAATTTGGAAAAGGAACAATCCACATGGCATTAATGGAGGAAAACACAAGCCGAATGAATCCATCCAATAAAATAGAGAGAAGACCGGATAAGGAAAGTAAACGTCGAAACTATTATTTGTAAGAAAAAAATAAAAAAAGTAAAGACACACTGGGGATACATTTTTTGTCCTGGGAAAGTGTCAGGTGATCCTGAAATATATGTGTGCTATTTAGTGGCTCCATCAGAATGAGAGGCTTGAACAAAATATACTTTGCTTCAGATTAATCGAAAAGCAAGAGCTGAAAACACAGTATTAGACAGTAAAAAAGAAAAACTCAGAATATAAAAAGACAAACAAAATTGAAAAAACTGAAAGGAACCAGGGACAACAAATCAATCTCAGATCAAAGTTTTATGTTTGAAATATCATCAGCATCTAAATTTGTAAATGAAGAATTAACTAAATCGCAAGAAGACATCAATAGTGACTCAGTGATAGCAGGCGACTTGAATAGACTTCTCATACAAGCAGACAAATCTATCATAAAGATGAAGAAAAACATATAATTGGGCAATTTGTTAGAGACATTTGAGTTAAAAGACTTAGGGTACATTCTGATGGAGCCACTAAATAGCACACATATTTCTCAGGACCACCTGACACTTTTACAGAAACTGACTATCTATTAGGACAAAAAAATTGCTAATAAATGTAAGGCCAGAAATACTGGTTAAAAAAAGGAAATTAATGGAATAAAAAAATAAGAATCAATTGAACTGGATAACCCAGTGTTTGAAAGAGCTCCAAACATTAATTACTTTATTTTTTTAAGCCTTTTCCCTTTCATCTTAGAATCAACATTGTATACTAGTTCCAAAGCAGAAGAATGGTAAGAACTAGGTGATGGGGGTCAAGGGACTCACCCAGGGTGACACAACTACGAAGTATCTGAGGTCATATATGAACCCAGGACCTTCCATCTCTAGGCCTGGCTCTTAATTTATTGAGCCAGCTAACTGCACCTTCATAAATTACTTGAGAATAAAATCCTCATTAGATCATACCTTCTGGAAAATTGGAAAGTAATATAGTATAAATTATGCTTAGACTAACTTCTTAGAGATACACGACCTGAATATAAAAAACATACCATTAAAAACTTAAAAGTGAGGCAAATCATACAGCTATAGGTGGGAGATAAATTCTTAACCAAACAGGGAAGAGACATGTAAACAAAGTCATTCTCCAGTGAAGAGGTGGTTAAAGGATATAAATAAACAGATCTCAAATACAGAATTGAAGACTATTAACAATTGCATGCATGAATGCTCCAAATGACTAATAATAGAAGCTGCTCATGGCAGAAGCATCCCTCAGTCTCACCTCATACACATCCAAGTGACAAAAATGGCAGAAGAAGGCAATGGTCCAATGTTGGAGTGGCTGTAGGAAGATAGGCACTCTAAGCTGGAGTTCAGAATTGGTACAGCCATTCTAGAATCAAATAAAGAGCAGGGACGGTGACCAGGACTCTGACATTCCACTCCAAAACACATACTCTAAAAATTCATCTACCAAAAAAGGCCCCCACAGATACCAAAACATCGATGGTAGCACTTGTTGAAGTAGCAAACAACTGAAAGGCAAAGTGTCCACTAATTACGGAATGGCAAAACAAACTGCAGTGGAATATTCTGGAGAAACAAACATGATGAATTCGGAGAATCGGGCTAACTTACACGAACTGACAAAAAGTTTAGTACACAGAGATGGGGGGAAATATGCATGTGGACTCTAACTCTGTAAATGCAAAAAAACTACACCTGCAAACCTGTCCCAAATCAGTGCTTCAAAACAATAAAGAACAAGATTGACTTTCAAAAACTAGAGCAAATTCCTTCCCCTTCTGCTTTGTAGAGGTAGGGGTTCACGGAGAGAGAACATTGCATACAGCACCTGATGTGGGGAGATGTACTGATCATTTTTACTAATTTTTTTCTCTTCTTCCCCATTAAAGACATTTTTAAAAAATTTCACTGTTCTAAGGAACGGCTCTCTGGTAGTGTAGAGATGGAGGGATACGTGGGAAAATCTAGGTGATGTGAAAATGAAAGATGCCTAAAAGCTATTTTTTAATGCAAATGGAAACAATTCTGGAGTTTTAGCTGATACTCACTCAGCAAATTGGTAAGGGGTAGAGATGTTGTAAGCAGTCAATGCTGGAGAGGTCCATTGGCTCCATATGGTTGGTGAAGCTAAGAAATGGTTCGACCATTGTAGAGAACAGTTTGGAATTAGTCTAAAAAAGATTCAAATATCCCTGTCTTTTACCCAAGGATCTTCCTGCCAGGCACATAATTCAACTGAGGTCTAACACAGAAATAAATGTCGCACATACAACAAAATATTCACAGCAGCAAAGTTTTGTGGAGCAAAGCAAATAATCAGAAACAAGATAGAGACACTCAATTGGAGAATGACTAAACAAACTGTGGTACATGAATATGATAGTGTATTATTACTTTGCTGTAAATAATGAATATTAAGAATTCAGGAGGGGACAGCTGGGTGGCTCAGTAGATTGAGAGTGAGGTCTAGAGATGGGAGGTCCTGGTTTCCAATCTGACCTCAGTCACTTCCCAGTTGGGTGACCCTGGGCAAGTCACTTGACCCCCATGGCCTAGCCCTTACCACTCTTCTGCCTTGGAACCAATACATAGTATTAACTCCAAGACAGAAGGTGAGGGTTTAAAAAAAGAATTCAGGAAAACATGGGAAATTTTTTTCACATTTGATGCAGTGAAGTCAACAGAACCAGATAAAGAATCTATACAATGACTGAAGAATTACAAATGACAGAAAGAATTTACCTGAAAGGAGTGTTGAGAAAATTCATCTTCTTGAGTCTTCTTTGTCGAGGTGAAAGGCAATGATTGTTGAAGACTGAGTGTCTTGTCTGAGGTGGTTTATACATCTGTAGCTTTGGCTCAACTGCTTGGCACCCACCCCACCCATCTTTAAATCTGGTTCACCGCCTGGGGTGGGGTTGGGAAAAGGGAGAGAAAAGATACATTTGGAAATTAAGGCAATGTAAAAAAGAAGATAGTCCCCAGGAGGGAACATCTAAGTTCCTACAGAATTAAAGCTCAGGCATTTTAGCATCAAGAGAGGCAGTATGCTATAACAGAATGAGCCCTGGCCTAAGAAGCAGAGAAATCAGTGTATTGCCGTTCCACTGACTGTAATTCGGGTTTTAGAAGGCTAACAAAATCCCATGCCACAAAACATGGGCCCTCCTCCCACTGGTATGGCCACCTTCTAGAGACTGACACCAATAACTTGCCCAAGTAGAGCTTCCATGAATTACCTGTGCTGAAGTTTCCCCAGATTCCAGGCATTCTTCAGATGTTTTCTTGTTACCTGCGGATAAGATCCGATGTCCCTGGGGGGGGGGGTCTTTAATGTCTACATCCCAGCCACACTGAATTTGGCCCTTCCTTCCATCATTTGAATCCCGCTACTCATAAGCTCCAATTTCCTCTTTCCTCTCCCATTTTCTTTACCCAGGCTTTTTGGGGCATCCTCTGACCCCACCCTTTCAGTGAAGGACCTAGCTTTTACTGTTTCAGGGTTAAGGTTAGAGTTTATACAGGGCTTTCAAGGAAGACTAGTACCTCTGGTGTGAGGGATTGCCAAGCTCTTTTCAGGGTGGCCCATCCATCTTTAATGTCCACCTGCCTCGCCACTGAGCTCTCTCACCCATGGCCCCGAAAATTCAGCACAGTGGCCACATCAAGGTAAGCTGTCTTGGCAATCTGAGGGTAACTAACATGTCTTACACCTTTCGGTGAGTTGGGGGGATGTCTACCCCCAAGCGTATCCCTTTCCCACCCCCACCTGCTTCCAACAGAAGGGGCAAATGAGAATAACTTGTTCCAGGGAGGAAGGAAATGCTATAAAATACTTTAAGAGTTTGGTTAAACACTGGGAAAGCCAAGGCCATCCTCTGCACCCCAAGATATCAGTAGTTGTCTTCACTTTGTCTTGCCACTGGACTTTGATGACTGGAACAGAGAGTGAGACCGACGTCTCTGTGCAGCTCCGCCTCACTTCAATTCATTTGCTGCTCGAGTCACAGGACTTCACCAGCGATGGTATTTTTGGCCTTCTTTGAGTACAATGGACAAAAACATCAGGGAGATGGAGGGCATTTACCTTGAATTCCCTTTTTTTCCTCTTCTCTTCTCTGATATCAGTATGTATTATGTCCTCTCTCATGAAGAGGGAGTCCCTTCTTTCCCCCCCAAGGCTTCCCCTCCCCACACATAACCTTAATAACATCTCTTTTCTTCTTCAATCCATCATCCCTCTCTGCCCTTGGCCCCCCCATCTTCAGTCTCTCCTTGTCTACTGCCTAATTTGCCCACCTCCTCTGCCCTTACTGTTTTGTAAAGAAAAGAAAAAAATGATGTAACAGTCAACTTAAAATGATTTGCAAAGGAATGATTTATTCAATAATAGTCAAGAAACACTTTAAACATTGAAGAGATTGATTCCAAAGTAAATTAGCAAAGCAATTTTTTCTTTTATTAAGTATTTTCCTCACAGCAAACAATTTTCAATTTCAAAATCAAAACATAATTCCAGGTCATAGAGAAGTTCACAGTACTTAACATTTATCTAAGCAACTTGCACATATGTTCATTTCTAGGATGTTAACTAAATTTCTGGGAGAAACATACTGCTTTTCTTTTTTAAACCAAGAACATTAGCATTAATGTGGAATCCTAAAGATATCTAGTAGTCACTAAGTTTTTCTTAAATCTTCACTTTAAATGCTGTTATTTCTAGCACAGTAAGCAGGCACAGTCTTTCATATACTTAAAAACTGAAATCTTTGGTTGCTACCCTGTTGGCTGGCTTGCACATTGAAGTTAACAATTTTAAGAATGTTTACGTTTACAACTTTGAAACATCAAGGAGGGTAAATACCCCAAGAGTGCACAATTATGAGCATTTACAATTATAACAACTGCAGTTGGCAACTTTAGGCTATACTTCTGAAACAAGATCTCAAAACATTAAGGTTCAAAAGAAAAGATATCAAAAATTGTCATATGCACAATTTTCCACCACCTGAACGTCAAACATTTAAGTAACTTTTCACTAGGAAAAAAACGCAATAGAAAACTAAAACCATGGTTCACTACCTCAATATTAACATTTATAGTTAATGTATTAACAGTTACGGTGGCTATAGCTCATCACGAATGTTGACCAGCCAAATTATGCTGAAATTAAGTAACTTCTCCACAAATAAATGGTTGCCCACAATCACTGGCAAGAATATGTATGAAACTAATTTGGGGAATAACAAGTTGCACTCTGGATCTAACGTCAGCTTTACTTCATCTGCTCCTCCTCTTGCTTGGAAACTCTTCTGGTTACTCTTCTTGGTTTGGTCTGTTTAGGTGGTGGAGGGGGCTGGGTCTGCGGTCCCTGCTCCGAGGACGAGGCTGCCTGCTCCTGCTCTGCTTTCTGCTTCAGCAGTGTCCAATCAAACATGAAGTCGTACTTGTAGCTCAGGCTCCTGAAGAGGATGCGAAATAGCTGCCTCAGGTACATGTAATCGGGTGCTTCTTCAAAGCGAAGGCCACGGCAGTAGTTGAGATACATGGCAAATTCTGTTGGAAACCCCTGACACAGAATATCAACAGGGATGGACATCTTCTTTTCAATAATTTTTTCATACTTTTGCTTCTTGGTTGCCGCCTTTATTCCTTGCCAGGGCAGGCTGCTCCTGTTGAAATACATCAAGACATAGCCCAAGGACTCTACATCATCTCTACGGCTCTGCTCAATGCCCAGGTGTGCATTGATGCTGGCATACCGGGCAGTGCCAGTGAAATTTTTATCTTCTCGGTAGGGTATGTGTTGCTTCGTTCTGTTGTCTCGGTAGCGTTTAGCCAAACCAAAGTCAATAAGGAATAACTGGTTTAATCCTGAAAAAGATGGGTCCTGAGCCCGATTGGCAGCTGCCCCGCCTCTTTTTCTCTTTCCTGCTGCAGATCCAGCAGCCCTATTTCGAGGGCGCCCAATACCCATCAGAAAATTATCTGGTTTAATGTCTCTGTGAATAAAGTTCTTTGTATGAACATATTCAATTCTGCTAATCATCTGGTCAGCCAACATCAGGACGGTTTTCAACGTGAATTTACGGGAACAGAAATTGAAGAGGTCTTCAAGACTAGGCCCAAGTAGATCCATGACAAGGATATTGTATTCTTTCTCCTGACCATACCAGCGGGTTCGGGGAATGCCCATCCCACCCTGAAGAAGCTTATAGAGCCGGCTTTCATACAGCAGCTGTGGGTGTCTGGCCTTCTGAGATTCTAGCTTCACAGCCAATTCTTCATTATTGGTGATATTGATGGCCAGATAGATATCTCCAAAGGAGCCGGCCCCAATTTTCCTGATCAATTTATATTTTCCTCCAACAATAAACTCGGAACTGAGGATATTATTAGTGCAGCTGTTGCTGCTGCTCGCCATTCTGTAAGTGTGAGCTGACGGGGAACCCTGACTTGCTCAGAGAGAGATGGGTCAAAGCAAGATACACCCACTAGGCCCAAGATCACAGGAACTACAGACAGTGGCACAAAATACAACACAAAAGTCAAGGTGATACCAGAGTCCCAAGAACCCTGGACGCCTGCCGCTGCCGCTGCCGCTAACGAGAAGTTGGGGATGTTCTCTGCCGCAGATCAACGGTAGAACAAGGTCCAGCAGCTTCTCCCGAGTTGGACCGGCTTGAAAATTTCAGGCAGGTGCACCAGCTGCAAGATGGATAAAGAGTAGGTGGTGCTATAATATTACTTTCTGCCACCAATGGATCTTACAGGAAATAAAAAGATCATCCCTCCTATTCTGGCTTCCTGTATGACTTTAATGCCCCTCCCTTGATGATCTTCACAACAAGATTTTAAAAGCCCTTTCACTAAACCTTTTAACTCTCACTAGCTGCCATCCAACCTACATTTCTCCTTTTCATGGTTGTACCACTAGAAAAATCTGCCTATTATCAGTGCCCTTCATTTCCTCTCCTTTCTCTTCTTAACTCTACAATCTGACTCTCAACTTCATTTTTTATATTCAATTTTCTCTTCAGTTCTAGATTCCTCTCCTTCCCCTCCACCAACTTCCCTAGCCCTTCAGAAGGCAAGAAATAGGAAACCCATTACAAATATGTATCGTCATGCAAAACAAATACCCTCATTAACTCTGTTCAAAAAAGGAAAGAACAAAACAAACTTCAATCTGTATTCTAAGTCCATCGGTCTTCTCTCTGGAGGGGTATAGCATATTTCATCATGAATTCTTTGGAACTGGTCATTAAGTCTTTAAAGATTACTTCTCTATAGGATATTGCTGTTCCTTTGTGAATTGTTCTCCTGGTTCTGCCCCCTTCACTCTGCATTAGTTCCTACAAGTCTTCTCTGGTTTTTCTAGAACCATCCACCGCCTCCTCATTCTTACAGCACAACGCTACCCCATGACAATCATCTACCATAACTTGCTCAGCCATTTCCTAACTGATGGGCATCCCTTCCTCAATTTCCACTTCTTTGTCATCACAGAAAGAACTAGGGTAAACATTTTGTATGGTAGGGGTCCTTTTCCTTTTCCTTTGATCCTTTGGGGGGTAGGCCTTGTAGTGGTATTGCTGGGCCAAAGGGTCTCCAGTTTTATAGCCCTCTGAGCACAGTACAAAATTGTTCTCAAAAAGATCTGAGCAGCTCATGATTCTACCAATATCCAGTTAAACCAATTTTCCATATTCCCTCCATTGTTTTCATTTTCTTTTTTATCACGTTAGCCAAACTGATGGGTGGGAGGTGGTACCTTTTAATGAGCATTTCTCTAATCATTAGTGATTTGGAGCGTTTTTTCATATAACTCTCAAAAGCCTTTAATCCCCTCAAGGGAAAATAATTTCAATTATGTAAACACTTAATTTCTCTAACTTGTTGGCCAATGCCCTACACGAAAGAAGTGCTCTCTACCCCTTCGTAGATGATGATTAACCTTTCAAAATGGAATCACTGCTCATAATAGAGCTGCCATTTCCTCACTAGCCTATAGTCATGTTCTGGGGGAGTTGTCAGGTCATCTGCTTGTATTAGGGGAAGGACCATAAGGCCAACTCCATGAAGAAAATTAGGACTGTTCTGACAGAGAATTAGGATCATTTTAATCTCTGCTGAGGATAGTGCCTGGTAAAAGTAATAAGAGAAACAGAGAACGTCTTTGCAACAGCAGAACACTCAAGCAAGAACCACAAAAATTCAGACTTCTGCAAAGCTTGGCTAGAGGACATTGGTGTTCAGTCATTTCAGTCCTGTGTGACTCTTCATGATCCCATTTCAGGTTTTCTTGGCAAAGATACTGGAGCACTTTGTCATTTCTTTCTCCAGTTCATTTTTTACAGATGAGGAACTGAGGCAAACATAGCAAAGTGAGCTGCTGTGGGCACATAGCTAGTAAGTTTTTAAGGTTGAGTATGAACTCAAAATGATGAGTCTTCCTGACTGCAGGCGTGCCACTCTATCCACTGTACCACGTAGGTGCCCCACCAGATATATCTACATAGACTAAATTTGGGTTCAAGTGAACTAAAGGTTTTTGCATACTGTAAAAGAAGGGGGCAGGGAGAGTAGAATTAGATTGCCCGTGGCATTAGGCATTTGGGCACAGTAGTTTACCTGACTGCCCAATATAGATAAAGTAACAGACCAATCTTCTTATTCTTAGCCGCTGACATGGTTCGGTTGTCTGAGTCAAGGAGATGAGAAAGGTTCTAGTTCTCAGTCTCCTGAAGAGGGGCACCATAAGAATTCTAAGGAGTTGGCACCTTGATGGTCCCTAGCCAATGGGGTAGAATAAGAATAATAACAATAACTAGTGTATGCATACAATATTCCAACATTTGCAAAACATTATACAGGTATTACCTCATTGGAGCCTCACAACCCTGAGAATCAGGTACTATGGGTATTATGGTCCCCACTTAATAGCTGAGAAAACTAAAGTTCAGAGATGAGAAATTGATTGCCCAGAGTCACACAGATAGTATGTGTTAAAAGTGAGAATATATATATATATATATATATACACACACTATGCCACACAGGAGGTCTCTCTCAGATGATACAAAAAGAATTCCAGAAGTGCATTTACTCAGTTTCCTAAGTATCTTGGCTCCTGGCACTAGCCCCATCTTCTTGGCCTTTTTATTACCTGGAGATTTCCATCAACAGGGAGACCAGAAAGTTCTAACAATCTGATCCCATAACTCTGATTTGATCTTCATATCAGCCACTCTAGGTCCTGGGTCCTCTGAAGTAAGTAGACACTCTCTCCTTCTCTTGGGTTCTGCGAAATTAGTCTATCTAAACTCAGGCAAGTCATGCATGTGCTCCCACCAGAACAAAAGAAAGTCATTTATCAGCCACTGGCTAGAACCGCATGGTGGGATATCTCAGAGGCTTGTTTCATATGTAGATTTTCTCGTAATCTGGTTGGCTATTTCACTAATGGCATTCTGAAGCCCTCAATTCTGAAGATCCTCCAAAGCCCAAGTGCTCCAATCCACATTTGAATAATAAGGAGTCATGGAATCTCTCTCACAATTAAGATACTGCAGTATACAGGCACCATGTTTCATCTGGTCGGATATCCATCCTGGCTCAGACTTGGCAACAAAAGTGAGAAGGAAGACAAGGGGCAAGTGAGCAGAATTTAGACATGGCCTACTTCTTAAAAAAGGACTATCCCTTGCCACGAGCTCATATCTACCTAGAACAAAATAAAGCCAGTCTTCTGGATTCATCATTGGAAGCCCATGTTTTGAAATGTACACTGAGGGGTACTAGAAAGGAAATTATAGGTTCATAGCCAATAATAACCAAAAGTATTTTTCCTCTGCCCTCATGGAGCTTATACTCTTACTGTGAGAATAAAACATTCCCACAGCAGACAAGTAAATGCAGACTGTTTGAAGAGGGTAAAAATATTAATAGGGGTCAGAGGAGAAAGGGAGAAAAGAAATCAGAGAAGCCTTTACCAAGTGACTGTGGTCTAGGCTGAGCCTTGAGGGAAAATAAGGACACTAAGGGGGCAGAGATAAGAAAAGAGGGAAGGCATTCCAACCAAACTATAATGAACAGTTTGGACAAATTCAATGAAGAATCACAGGGAATGCTACGTTTGGAATGCAGCTTTTATAACTTGGATGAAATGAAGAGTTCAAGAATAACGACAATATGAAGTAGGAATTAACAAAATAACTATCATTTATAAAGTACCTATTGTCTGCCAGGCACTGTGCTAAGTGCTTTCAAATATTATCTCATTGGATCTTCACAGCAACTTTGAGAGCTTAAAAACTATTATCTACATTTTAGAGAGGAAGAAACTGAGGAAAAGAGATTAAGTGGCATAACCAAGATCACAGAGCTAGTAAATATCTGAATTGGGATTTCATCTTAGGTCTTCTTGATTCCAGTGCTCTAACCACTGTGCAAACTAGAAAAGTAGATAGCAGTCAGATTGTGGAGACCTAAAGCATGAGCCTGGATATGTTACGGTCCCTCCTAGATGTAATATGGGGCCAACAGACTTTGCATAGGAAGAGATATAGTAATATTATCATTAATAATAATAATAGCTTAATTTTTAAATTTCATTTTAAGTGGCCCTTTCTTTTTCTTTTTTTTGAATTTATTTTATTCCAGTGACAAATTTACATATACATTTTCAAAGGTTACATGATTCATGTTTTTTGTCTCACTTTCTCAATTATTATTAACAAGCAATTCCACTGGGTTATACATGTATTATCACTCAAAATTCATTTCTCTATTGTTCACTTTTGTGAGTGATCTCTTAAAAACCGAAACCCCAGTCATATACCCTTGATCACTGTATTGCTGTTAGTCACAGAGTCTATTACATGTGATCGCCCCATAATGTTTCAGTCTCTGTGTATAATGTTCTCCTGGTTCTGTTCATTTGACTATGCATCAGTTCATGGAGGTTTTCCCAGTTCTTAGGGAAATCCATCAATTCATCATTCCTTTGAACATAATAGTGTTCCATCACCATCCTATACTATTATTTGTTCAGCCATTCCCCAATTGGAGGACATCTCCTCCATTTCTAGTTTTTTGCCACCATGAAAAGCGCAGCTATGAATATTCTTGTACAAACAGATCCAACTCCATTTTTTTTAATCTCTTTGGGATACAGAGCTAGCATTGGTATGGCTGGCTCAAAGGGCATGTAGTCTTTTAAAACCCTTTGGACATAACTGCAATAGCTTACTTTTTAAAAGCTCTTTTAAAAGTGTGAGCATTTTATATCATAAAGTTGTTAGGAAGATCAAATCTATTGTGTCACCTATGAATATTTCCATTATATAGATGGTAAAAGTGAGGCTCTGTGGGGCGAATTGTTTAACTTAATAGTCATACAATTAGTATCTGAGGTAAGCCCAGGCCTCTCCTAACTCCAAGTTTGATATCTTTCTCTATACTGGTGCCTTAAGAAGATTTTGGCTGATGTGTAGAATACATGTTAATCTGGCAGCTTAGCTCTCGCATACATACTCAAGTAAGAGCCTAAAACTGCACTAGGTTAAATGAATAATGATTAAGCAATCCAATGAGAAATTACATTAGCTTCTTTAACCCAGAACTGCACAAAAGGCCAGCTAGAAGCTCATGAGCACTAGTAAAAGCAAAAACTAGAACAAGGCAAAAAGATGGCAGCCACCTGGGATGGTCAGAGACAGTATCCTGCAGGTTTCTACATATGGAGGCAACGAGAGCATACTGTTCTCTCAAGGAAGTACCATTGGGGGCTTGAAACCAATACCAAGAAACAAACTTCAAGAAACCTTTGAGAGTTTTGGAATGCGTCCAGTGCTTTGAGAGCATTAAGAACAAATGGGGGAATAAACCTCTTTAGGACAGAGCACCCACGGGCCAAGGACTCCAAGATCCCCAAGTCCTCTGTACTAAAACACTATTCAAGCCCCTCAAGATCCAGTGATTTAAACTCCACTTATCAAAGGAGGTCTAAACCTGAGAGGTCAGCCCAGCAACCATGTGACCCAGATACCAGACCCAAGTACCTCCACTCAAAAGTACAGATAAAAGTAGAGCCTAGGCCTGGTACAAAGTCAAAATTTGGCACATAAAGCTAAAAAGATAAAGAAGTCAAAGAATAGGGACAAACCATTCTCAAAAGAAGAATGGAAGACTATTAACTAGACCAAAGAATGATCTAAATCAAAAATAATGAGGAATATACATCAGAAACAACCCGTAGGTTTTGCCTCACACTCACAAAATTCTAAAAAGACAAAATATGAGAATAGTCAATGTTGAAGTGGTTGTGGGAAGACAGGCTGGAGGTAAATACATGGTTAGAGATCATAACTATGAATATGAATGAGATGAACTCAATGGCAAGGGCATACTTCATATGGAGTAGGAAGCCAGTTATCACCATAAAATTACTCAGCTTATACATTAGTTGGCAAGAGTAGAGAAGAGAGTTGTCTCTGTAGCTGATCTACTGTTTAAAGCTATGTGATATCTTAGGATTTGAAATTATGAGAGTGTTTCCATAATCAAGCTTTCCTCCTATGACTTGTCAACTTTCCATTTAGGAATCTGTTTATTACTGTTTTTGTTTAGTAGTTTCTCAGTTGTGTTCGACTTTTTTGTGCTGTCATTTGGGGTTTTCTTGCCATTTACTTCTCCAGTTCTTTTTACTCCCCAGGGTCACACATCAGGTGGATTTGAACTCAAAAAGATGAGTCTTTCTAACTTCAGGCCCAGCATTTTACCCACTATGGCACCTAGCGATTCCATCATGGACACATTTTATTTCAATGCCCTGAGGTATTCTACCCCAAACAAATGAATAAAAGATGAAATGTTTTAAACTGAAAAAAAAATAGTTTCTAGAATAAATTAAATCTAGAAAAAAAGAGCAGTCCTGCCAAAAAGTAGAAGAAGCCAAAGCCAAAATGAAAATTCTAGGTTCAGGCATGTAAGTGCCTTACGACTAGCCACCATTTAATTTATTTGGAGCATTCATTTCTTTAAATTTTGAGTTCCAAATTCTCTCCCTCTAGCTCCACTCCCCACTGAATGAGAAAGCAAGCTATATAACAATATTTATACATGTAAAGTTATGGAAAACACATTTACATAATTTTAACAGCTTTAAAATACCCACGCACATTTTATGTGCTCCATCACAATAGGGATCTATTGTCTTTGGTACACTGGGAAACAAAAGAGAAATTAAATAGATATTTTCACTAGTGAAAATAACAAAGGATTTTACTGTTGTCTGTAGTTACATCCATTGAACAGGGCTATAAAAGTAGAGCCATGATAGGCTACCATGTTCATATAACACATAGTGTTGCCACAGCAAATAAAAAGGAACATGGTAAATAAACTGAAAAAAAAAGAAAATGAATGTTTCAAAATTATAAAACATAATCAGGTCCTCAAAGAGATAAAAGAAGATACGTTCCATCATTGCTTTCCTTTTTTCCTTAAAACAATTTTTTTTGTTATGTGAGATAGCTCTCAGGGACACAGAGGGAAGAGATAGGAAAATTTGAGGGATTCAAAAACAAAAGATAGCAACACAAATGTACTGGCTGATTGACTGTGGATCTAGAGGATCCCCCAAATTAAAGAGAAAAGACAAAAAAGTGAATTTTCTACAAGGACTAAATAAATACATAGAAAAGAAAAGAAAAATCTAAAAACTGAAATTCAAGCTCAGGATCAAATAATTGGAAGGAGAAAACTTAGTTTAGAGCAGAAATGGTCAAACCGACCCAAGCAATGCAGTAACTGAAAAACTAAAAGAGGTTGAACAGAAATCAATGACTTCTTGAGACAGTAAAAAAGTATTAAAATAAATTAAAATATTAAAAAAAGAAAAGTTATGTGCTCTTAAAAACAACACACCTAGAAATAATTTAAGGAGACAGGATTTAAGAGTTATCAGACTTAGTGAGATATCTGATGATGAAAAAAAAAACCTGGGCATTATCTTTCCTTTATTAAAATGTGCTTTTATTCTCAGCTTAATAAATACCAAATAAAATGGGCATTTACATTGTACAAAAATAATTTTAAAAGGGAATATATAGGAATCTGCAAGTCTCTATTATGTATGGCTTGCTTTTCTTTTTAAAACATAGTAAATTCAACATGTAGCTTTCAAAGCTGCTTGACACTGTATTTCAGGAAGCCATGATTGAAAACTTCCCAGATCTGCTGAAACTAGAGAACAAAGTGAAGATGGAAAAAATGTACACCTACCGAAAAACACTGCACAATCCAGAGGTTTCCAAGTCAAGGAACAAACACTGCAGGCAGCTAGAAAGAAAGAGTACAACAATCAAAGAACTACAAGTAGGACCAAATAAGCACAGATAGAATTGCATAAAACTTGTCAGCAACTACAATAAAGGAGAAAATCTTGTAATATGATATTCCAAATGTCAAAATGTAAAGGCTTACAATCAAGAATAATGCACCCTGCAAAGCAGAGTAGGACCAAATCTGAGTAGGAACTTTGAAATATAAACAAAAGACTGAACAGAAATATTGAAAGGTAAATCTATTTGAGCAAGAAAAGGGATCGTATGATGAGTCACTGCTAACATTCTGAGACAGGGAGCAGAAGCAAGTCTCCCTTCAGAACTTTAATGTCTTCACAGAGCATTGAGGGAGCTAATTCAGAAAAATCAAGGATGTTGGGAATCAGTTTTATTCCAAAAGTTTTAAGGGGAGAAAGAAAAAGGGAAGGTAAAAGAAATACATCAGTCTAGAAATTGGGAGGAATGGCAAAGCTCTTCCAATTTTTCATAATTAGAGTACATAAGAATATACAAAATAGAAGAAAGGGTTGAGAGGGAGACATCAGAATAAATAACGGAGGACCGAGTACACACACACAAACCCACACTGCAGTTTGGTGAAGAAATACATGAAACTCCACAGAAAAATACAGGGATAGGTAGAGGGATTGTTTGAGGAATGATAATATCATAGAGTGAATATACTCAAGCAAAACAAACTTTTTGATGTGAAACAAGGGATTAACAGTAAAAAAAGAAAAGAACAGTAAAACGCAAACTAAGAAAACACCTATCAACTGGGAAATGGCTAAGCAAACTGTGGGTTATAAATGTAATGGAATATTCCTATATCATTAAAAAAAACTAAAAGATCCTGGGATGTAGGAACATATGCAGAGTGATGTAAACAGAATTAAGAGAATATTTACATAATAACAATTTAGCAAAAAAAAAGGGCCAACTGAAAAATTTAGCAATTTTATGACAAAGGGCCTATGGCTAAATTAAGGGCTAAGTTACCTACCTCCTGTAAGAGATAAGCCAGCCTCAAGGCACAGGAGATATGTATTTTTGAGAATGGTCATTTGCCAAGAGTTCTCTTTTCTCCTCTCTTCTTCACCTCACATAATTATCAGGAGTTCAGCACAGTGCCTGGCACACAGGCACTACCTATGTTTACTATCTCTTTCACCCTTGTCTCACACACGGAGGCTGCCCTTTTCTGGGCCTAAGAAAACTCCTCAACATGCACAAATGACCCTATTCTATCTCATCTTCTCCAACAGACTGCTGCCTATAGGCATGCCCATTCTCAAGAAACACTCCTTTGAGCCAACTCTTCTTGCTAGCTATCACTCTCTCACTTCTTGAGAATGCTCCATCTAATTGGTGCCAAACTTCTTTTCCCCTTACTCTCTTAACACTGCACACTAGCTTCTAATATTATTTTACCTTCTGACACAGTAGACCACCCTCTTCTTAATGCTAGTCTCTTCTCTCTCCCGTTTCCCCACCTACCCGTCTGCTCCTTTTCAGTCTCACTTGTGGGATCTTCATCCATGTCATACCTGCTAAGAATGCCCCTTATGGCTCTGTCCTAGACAGGCTTCCTCCTCATCTCTCCTTTCTAGTTTTTCTCGTTTCCCTCAAGTTTCAGCATAAGTCCCACTTTCTTTGAGAAGCTTTACTAGTCCCCCTCTGTCTTAATGCCTTCCCCCTTAGATATCTCCAATTTATGCTGTATAAAAGTTTGTTTTTACCTGGTTGACTGCAAGGTGCCTCTCCTTCAACAGACAGTGCTCTTCTGCAGAGCAGGGCTGGTTTTGTCTGTATTTGTAGCTCCAGCACAGAGTAGGTATTTAGTAAACACTCACTGATTGGACACAGCACTGTGAGATTCTAGGGCTTGACTATACTGGTTTGTAACAAAGTTTGTTTCTCTGCTTTTCATTGGAGGAGGCAGGGAATCACAAGACCTTTGAGAGGGTAGAGCTGCACCCCCCCCAACTAAAATAGTAACAAAAGAGGAGGATATTGAAATATTTAAGTCAATTCAAAGTTCAGGTTCAAACAAACAGCAGGTTAAATTCATTATATGCTTAAAAATGTGAACAGAGTGCTGCTTAAATTAAGAATTTTGTAAAACATATATTCAAAAAGAAATATAAGAGGGAGATAAGGCCAGAGAACGGAGGAGAAATATAAGAATGTAATGTGGTCCTCTAAAAACAGAGCCAGGAAAGCTGAAGCCCAGGATGAGCTGGTAGGGAAAGTGAGGGCCAACAAAATGAATTTCTAAAGTTATACTGGCAGAAAAAGGAGGCTCTAAGAAGGGAGGCTGCCTTTGCTGGGGCAAATAGGAGAGGAGTGGCTCATTCTCTTTTTCTTTTCTCTACCAAGCAGAATGAAACTTACAGGGACTCTTTTTTGTTGGTTTATTGCTCTTTACCCTTATTTGTACCTTATGGCTTAGCACAGTGCCTAAAACCATAGCAGGCAGTTAGTCAATTCTAACTGGCTGCCCGGAGGACTGGAAATCACAGAACAAAAAGGCTGTCAGAGTTGTTCCCCAAGAGAAGTGAAGAAGCAGTGAGAAAGCATGTAAGTGCCTCTGAGGAAGTCATCTGGTCCAAATGAAATATATCTGAGGTATTAAACTGGTAGATGTTGGCCACTAAACAAATAATGAGCAAAAGCAGGAGAACATTGTACACGAGAGACTGAAACACTGTGGGACGATGATCAACTTTGCTACTGACAGAAATGTAGTGATCCAGGACAATTCTGAAGGACTTATGAGAAAGATGCTCTCCACACCCAGAGGAAGAACTCTGGGTGTTAGAAAGGCCAGGAAAAAACCAAATGACTGATCACTTGTTCATATGGGTATATGATTTGGGGTTGTGGTTTTTAAAAGATCACTCTATTACAAAATGAATAATATAGAAATAGGTATTGAGTGATAATACATGCATAACCCAGTGGAATTGCCTGTCAACTTGGGGGGGAGACAACACGAATCATGTAACTTTGGAAGATGTGTAAATTTCTCACTGGAATAAAATAAAGAAAAAAATAATCTGTGGCATTTGGAAGTTACACATCCTTAAAATGGACGCAAGGAATTCAAGTTCTCAGGGGCCAGTGATACCAGCACGTCCCACTAAAAACACAGAAGGGTTCTTCTTTGAGCTTTCCCATTTGGAGGAGATTGCTCCTGGTACACAAACAACTCTTGTTAGGAATATGAAGGTGGGGCTGTGCATCATTTCATCTTTGGTGTGTGTCTAACCAAGAAAGGGAAATACTCTAAATAGCAATAGTGTGGCCAGGCATATTCTTTAGCCATGCTAAGCCTCATCACTCAGGACTCTCTGCACTTACTGAATATATTATTTTGATTCATGAACTTATCAGAGAATCCTACATCTGGAAGAATAACTCCAGTACTGGCTGTTATCGTCCATGCTGTTCAGTTACATTAAGGTTAATTGAAAGAAATCCAATAATGGTGCTACCCTTTCATTTGGAAAACTTCACAGTAAGTCTCATTCACCCCCGGCACAGTGTGAGTGTCCTGACCCCAACGTGATGGGAGCCCACCAGGCAAGGAGGCAGCCTCATTCCCTCACTAGTCATGCACTCAGAGCCTCTGAGTAGCTCTATAAGGAGGCATGGTGGGACCTAATGGGGAAATGACAAGAGCATGCAAGAGGGCAGAAGTCTGAGTGATGCTGCTGGCTCTCCTCCCACTTCACACCTCTGGAATGTTTTTTTCTAGTCACAGAGGCAGCCATCAGGCTATGCTCCAAAAGGAAACATCTACTAGTGCCCCACTCGGGCATTCTAGTGACTAAATCAGATCATATTTATAAAGCAGATACCATGTGCCTGGCACATAATAAGGCCTTAAGAAATAAATACTTCCTTCCTTTCCCTTCCCAGGGGTTAAAATTGCCAAGTGAGCCCAAAGGATACTGGACTGACTTTTTTAAAAATCAAATTTGTTTTTTAATTCAAGGCCCAGTTCAAGCCTTATTTCCAACAGTCTTCCCCAACAAGCATGTGACACTGGTTTCTCCTCCCACTTCAATGTGCTCTTGATTTGTGTTACATGTTACAATTCCATCCCTTTTGAGGGTACCGGGGATATCATTTTTCTTTCCTACTCCCTCTCCCACAGGAGGCACACCATAAGTACTCCTGAAATAATTATTTGAGCAATTTGTTTTATCTCAAGCTTCTTGTCTAGGGCTGAGGCTCTTCCAATGGAGATAGGAGCTTGGGGCCTGGGTGGCCTCTCGTGCCAAGCTTGAAATTTGTTATTCTCCATACCTAGTGTGGAGTAGAACGTAGCTCACTTTGTAGTGAGTCCATACATATACTCACTGAATCCCACAGTGGACTTTACTCATCTAACATACTCTACTCCTTAGAGACATTGCTGTTTCTGAGTGAACAAGCCACTTCCTGCAGGAAGAAGAGAGCTTTTTCCTAGACTGCCCTAATCCCACACAGGAAGTAATATTTTCCATGGACTACTTTCACTTTTATAAAACTAATCATCACTTTGGCTCCATATAAAGGCATAAAGGAAGTGAAGAGAAAGAGACAGAGAGAAGATGTATGCACACAGCAGCTCGGTGGCACAAGAAAAGACAAAACATGCGATTCAGAGTCAGAAACACCACTTTCAAATATGGCCACAGCCACTAGCTATAGGGCTTTCGTAAAGTCATCACTTTTGTCTGTTTCAATTTCCTAATACCAGCACCCGCCTCCCAGAGTTGTTGAGATAATCAAATGAGATAACATTGGTAAAGTGCTTTGGATACATTAAGGTGCTACATAAATGCTAGCCATTGCACTTATGGGGCAAGCTAGTTGCTAGGCCTGAAGTCAGGAATGCATCTGTTCAAATCTGGCTTCAGACATTTTGTAGCTATGCAACCCTGGACAAGTCACTTCACTCTGTTGCCTCAGTTTCCTTATCTGTAAAATGAGCTGGAAAAGGAAGTGACAAACCATTCCAGAATCTTTGCCAAGATGTTCTCCACCAGGGTCAACAACACTACTGTTCTTGTTGTTGGGGGAGGGAGGGAGGGAGGGAGAGAGGGAGAGAGAGATACAGAGAGAGAGAGAGAGAGAGAGAAAGAGAGACAGAGACAGAGAGAGACAGAGAGGGAGACAGAGAGAGACAGAGAGAGAAAGACAGACAGAGAGGGAGACAGAGAGAGAGACAGAGAGAGAGAGAGACAGAGAAAGAGAGAGACAGAGAGAGGGAGGAAGAGAGAGAGAGAGAGAGAGAGAGAGAGAGAGAGAGAGAGAGAGAGAGAGAGAGAGAGAGACAGAGACAGAGACAGAGAGAGAGACAGAGAGAGAGACAGAGAGAGAGAGAGACAGAGCAATGAGCTTTTATTAAGTCTGGCACTATGGTAAAAGCTGGGCATACAAATACAAGGAAAGAAGGATGTTCTAATGGGTAGCTGGAAATGGGAGAAAGGTGCCCTAGAGGGGGCAAAGCAGCTGGCAAAGAGGTAAATTCCAGAGAAGGAGTGGAGTAAGAAGTAAACGTGAGAGCAGGATGAGAGCCCTGCATGTAATGGTGGTCCAGGCTACTGAATCCCAAACAGGAGGGTGGAGGCTTTTCCAGGTTCAGAAGGAACCTACTAAGAAGGTAAAGAACAAACAGGGAGATGAGCTGGGAGTCTATGTAAGAAAGCTCCCCAAGCAGTTAGTGCCCTGCAAGCTACCGTGTTACTTGGTTAGAAGCTGGCGCTGCAAAGTTAATGGCAAACTGAATTCCCTCCAGTTCACAAGCTTCTAATCATGACCGGCTGGTGTTTATAGATCTAATGCCAATAAAGGCGTCCAAAAACGACAAATGTAACTGGATCAGAGAGTATCTGGCTTTCACTCACTGTCAATTAGAAACAAAATGATGGATTCCAGATCTTCTTCAGAATTGGTGCATGTATCAAATTTCTTCTCTTCCCCACCTTAGCCTCTGCAATGCAGCAGGAAGGGAAGGGGCACAGGGTTAAAAACTCATTAAGAATGAAGAGAAAAAACCCATGTTGTTTCCTCACTGTGCGCATTTCTAAATGGTTCCAGTTTCTGGACTTTTCATTTCTAAACCTTAATGTTCCTCTCCTAATGGAAACAGATTATTGGGTGGAGAAGGGGAAATGTTGCATTTTCACAGGATCTTTAAAGACACAGAGGCAGCATTCCGAAGGCCAGAGAAGGGGCAAGAAAATAAACTAAGAGAACTCTGTCCAAGTTCACCCTTGTGTCTGCCCCCAAATCGTGCTCCGTATAGACACAAAGAGACGGCAATCAGTCTGCTGATGGGAGCTATTAACTACCCAGCATGTGATAGCCTTAACACAGGGCCCTATAGAAGACAGAACTTAAGAAGTCTGTCCCTTGTCCTTGAAGGGTCAAAAAAATCTAGACAAAAGCAACACATATAGGACACAACCAAGGATGGCATTTGCAAAGTAACAAATCAATAATTTCCAATGAATATATGTCACTATAAACCGAATCTAAGAGCCAAAGGGTACTGAGAACAAGAACGAATCAATAGGCTGGTGGGGATCCATCCCAGAAGATTGTGAAGTGAGATTGGTCATGAGGAAAGGGAAGAACATTTTAACAAGATACAGCTGGCAAGAGCAAAGGTGTGGTGGCAGGACACATTGCTCCTCAGGGGAAATGGAAGGTAAATCAGTCTAACAGGCAAGCAGGTGATGTGAGAGAAGAGGAAAGAATAAGGATTCTAAGTCCAGGTGAGGATGGCTGAGAGAAGGGTCTGGCTTACATATGAATTTAAGTCAGACAATGTTTTCAAGCTGATAAGGGAGCTAACAAGGAGGAGTTCAAAGTAGGTAATTACAGAAGTTAGATGCAGAATGGAATGTAACAAGGAAGGACATGGGGAGACAATTAGAACTTTTAAGTAAGTTTAGGAAAAACCTTAGAAAACATCTTTTTGGTTCTCTCCTTCTTATAAATGAAGAAAATGGGACCCACTGAATGCAGTATGACTTACCCAAGATCACCCAGAAAATAAGTAGGGGGCCAACCACACTAGAAAGCTAAGGTTTTCAAAGAGATCATTAGGAGAAAGAATGCAATCCACATTGACAAAAAGAACTATGGGAGTAGAAACACAAAAGAAAAAACACATGACTTATTACTTGTATATATGAGGATGTGATTTGGGGTTTCGGCTTTAAAAGATCGCTCTATGGCAAAAATGAATGACATGGAAATAGCTATCAAGTGACAACATTTGTACAACCCAGTGGAATTGCTTGTTGGCTCTGGGAGGGGGGGCGGGAAAGAAAATGATTCACAGAAATATAAACATGGAAAAATATTTAAATAAATAAATGAAATTTTTAAAAAGCTTAGGTTTGCCCCATATCTATGGTCTCCTCCAAAAGGACAGAAGAAAAGTATCCATTGTAGATCAGGGATAGGGTAGATACTTAAAAATTAGAGTCAAAAGCATACAATGATTAAGACTTAAACATGAAGCAATAAATTATGTAGTGTACAGGCTATAGAGTACCGTAGGTACTCCTGGATGCTCTATCTTACCTTGTTTTCTCTTCCTAGCTTTCTGATCATTTCTTTTCAGTCGCCTTTGTTAGTTCTTCAAATATCTCCCTGCTCATGAACATAGGCACCCTTCAAACCCTATACTGGACTCTCTTCTCATCTCACTATAAACTCCCTCCACTGACAATCTCATCAGCCCCCATGGCTTCAGTTTTCCTTTATGCACCTTTGGGTGCATCTCAAAAGTTACATATCAGTTCTCAACTCTAGCCCAAAGGCCCTGACTGCATTCTGGTGTCACCTCCACCAAAACATCCCACAGGCATCTCTAACTCAAAATCATGATCATCTCCCACCTACCTACCTTTCATCTCTAATGGCACCACCAGCCTCCTTGCCACACAGGAGTAAGATCTTCAAATCATCCTTAATTCTTACCTTTCCTTCAATAGCTAGGTGGCCAGTGTTGGACTTGGCAGTCAGGAAGACCTGAATTTCAGTCACTCGTTCGAGCCCTTATTTGCTGGGCAATCTTGCCAAGCACTTCAGCATCTATATCATCCTCACCTAAAAAATGGGTATAAGTGCACTTACCTCCCAAGGTATGTGTGAAGATCAAATGAGTCAACACTTATAAAGCACTTGGAAACCCTAAAGCACAATGTAAGTGTTTAGTCGCTATCCATTCAGTTGCCAAATCTTGTTGATTCAACATTCTTATCATCTTTCATGCCTATTTCACATCTATCCATTCACTGGGTCCCTGGCCTAGTTCAAGCCTTTGGAGCTACACTACTGTTGTAGCCTCAGACTTGATCCCATGCTTCTAGTTATCTCCCTTCTCAAATCCATCTTCTACACAGCTCTACTATTGCACCGAAAGCTTGTCATCATGTGGCCCCACCTCACTGGACTGACCCAGCTTCTTGGTCCATGCCTTTGTTCTATCTTTTCCTTCCTGCCTAGAATGCCTTCTTTCTTCACCTGTTTCTTGGAATCCTTGGTTGCCTTGGCACCCTGGCTCAAGTACTACTTCTTGCAGGCAGCTTTTCTTTCTCCCATTCCACTCCCCCTTCAGCTGGCCTCCTCCACCGGGCTTCCCCTCCTTCTCAAGCTCATTTTGTCTCTGTTCTGTATGCTCCTGCACACTGCATGCTGCCTCCTCCTCCTCCTCAGCTGGAATGCAATCTCTTGGAGAGCAGGCCTTATTTGGTTTGTGTCTTTGTGTCCCCACCATCTAGCATAGTGTGCCTCATACACAAGAGGCACTTGAGTGCTTGCTGATAGATTGATTTCTGAATTTTTAGGAAAACAAAGAGCAATGAAGACCTTGGGTAGACCGAGTAGTAGGCTTTTTTAATTTAAAAGTTTCATGGGCTTCCACCTCCCCTTTTAATGAGAAAATCTGATTTCATGAACTCAAAAATATCAGTAGAAATAATGGGCCCCAAATACCCACAAGCCCAATTTGAGCATTTCCTCTGAACAACGACAATGCATAAATTCTCCATCATATCTCAGCACCTGCCGGTTGGGGGGGGGGGGGAGGTGTGAAGCTCACTACCTGGAATTATTTGATACTAGACACTTCTGACCAGCTATTTCATCCCAAACCATAGGAGTCCTCACCTCTGTGACATGGAACACAGCAGGAAGGGAGTGTGGGCAACTCTGAATTGGTGGTTGAGAAAACATACCTCTGTATACTTGGGCTTACTAGCCAATGGGCAGCATGGTTTGAGTTGGGCTTATTGGCATTCTTTGAATGAAAAGTTCTTTCAGCTAGAAAAGTGAGAAACCCTGAGAGTTTGAGATAGCGCGTAGGGTTATATCAAGGGGGAAAATACCCAGGTAAAGGTCTCAAATGGCACATACCAGAAGGATGGCAGGTCTCGAAATTCTGTTGAACCTGGTCTTTGAAGCTCCTAGGAGCCAGCTATGCAGGAGGGAAACTCATGTTGAGGCTACACAGGCCTAGTTGCTTTATGGAACCAAATAAGGGGCCCTTTCTCCAGGGTGGTCAAACACACAAATGCCTTTTGTCAATTGTAGAGTTTGGGGACTGATTTGCATAATAGAGTCCTACACATTCCCATTGTAAACCTAAATACCTCATCATACTCAATTAAAATAAAAGGAGTGTGGGATACTTTCCTGGGCCAAATTCTCTACTCTAGTGTCATTCAGGTGAGTATTGGAGAACTCCATTGACTCATCTTTTGCACTGGGGTAGAATTTCAATCAGTTGTGTTGACAAAGGTGAAAGCAGAAATGTGGAACTCCAGCTCTCCTCTTCTGGCTTTGCAAAATGCTGGTTAGTGCCCCCCACTTCCTTACCCCTCCTCGCCACCCTGCCCCTGCCCCTGCCCCAAATAACAATGAAACTTGCTTTTTCCTTCATTTGAGCAGTCACTGACCTATATGTAGACAACAGTTAACTCCAATATTTGAATCCTCAAAGACAAGTGACCCGAGTTAAGGGGTATCGTTCCAGCCCCAGGGGAGATGCCCAGAAGGTAGAGCCATATCTAACACCCCTTGCAGCTTGCACCAACAGACTGAAACAAGGAATCCAGGCTTCACACCTCCAGGGATTCTCCTTCCTTCTCCCCCAGCTTAGAGAGGACTTCCCCCTGGAGGTTTATGTAGGTTAGTTAATAAGGCTCATTAATGCTGGGCTGCTGTCTTTTACTTAGCACTTCCCACAAATTGGGCCAGAACCTGCTGGATTAGAAAGCTGCTACCAGGGCGTACTTGGGGGCACTTTGGGCCACTAAAGTAGCAGGAGAGAACGAACCGAGAGTGAGCTGCTATGCTAAATGATGCCCAAATGACTTGCATCTTCCTCTCCAATTTGTTAATCCTTCTTAAATATTTATGAAGCCGTAGGTAGAAAACAGTATTAGCCTTCCTTCTGGAGCTAAGAAACTGAATGCACAGAGGACACCGTGCAAGATTTTCTTGGGGCTCCCAGCAGGTTGGTGGCAAGAGTAAGGCCAGACCCCCTGAGGCTTGCTGTGAGATGGGCAGCCATCCTACCTTCTGCCACTTGGCTGGGCATGAGTAGGCGGTTTCAGTGAGCACCTGCTCAGTAGAGCCTAGTTGAGTTTCCTGATGAGATTTCCCCCTGAAGGTGTCTGCACTACAAAGAATAGCTCCGACAAGACAACAAAAAGCAGAGTATTGGAAGTGAATGAGCGATGGTAAGGATACCATCCAGGACTGAGTGACTTTTTCTTTTCCTCCATCAGCTGTGTCTACCCCCAAGACCTCCTGCACATGTTAACTTGGACAAAGTCCCATGGCAGCCTGAACCATGAGGCCAAGTGTACCTGTATCAGTTACCAGAAAGAATCTAAGGCTTGGGCTCTGGAGCAGAACTAGGATTTCTACTGTCAGGTCTGCTGGCAGAGTGAAGAGGGAGTAGAATTATTTTCAGATGAAGGCCCCTCGAGCTAGAAGCTTGGCCTCTTTAGGCCTCAGCCCCTTGGCTTCTTAGAGAAGCACAGAATAGCTTCTCTTTGGCCCATACTTGCCCTCATGCAGAATGCTGGCTTCATCACTCTTCTGTTTCCCAATCTTTAGTGGTTCTTTATAATCCATTACATCCAAACCAAACTCTTCAGCTAGACATGCAGGACGGTGCCACAACTTTCCAGCTCCTATGCCAATGCACTACTCTTATCCACATACTCTAGTCTCTACCAGAACTGGACTATAGGAAGGAAGGAAGGCTGAAGAGAAGTCTTCTGCTCTTACGCAGCTCCGCAGCCCATGCTGTTGGTCCTGGAACTTGGGGATTTGCCTATCTCAACTCCTTCCTTTTCTCACACTTGACCTGTCTTACCTTCTGGGGCCCTGGATCTGGTACTGTGCTCTGCAACACAGGAACTTCACTGAGGTTTTTTTTCGTGAATACTTTTCCCTCCAGCCAAGGCTGCCTCTATGCTGCCACCACATGGTCTAGGAAGGGACTGCGAGGAGTCTGAAGACCAGAAAGGTTAAGTGGCTTGCCAAGGCATTGCAAGGTTAAGTGTCAGGGCCAGGACTTAGCTGGTGCCCCCCAGCCCTAGATACTCGCTCTTTCCTAGGCCACCACAATCAAGGAACTTGACCCTTCAGCCTCTGTTTCCTCATCTGTATAATGGGGCTAAGCCTGATCTCTGAGCTTCAAATGAGGAACAGCATAGGAAGAGCTTTGAAAACTTTAGAGCAGTAGATATATGTCAGCTACTATTCTGTCTTCCAGACAAAAGAAAAAGGAAACTGGGTCAAAATGTGTCAGCAGTTTGGAAGCACCTAACTCAGAAAACACACCCATGTTCAAACAGGAAAATTTCTTCCCAAACATCTACAATACCTTCAAAGGAGATCAGAAATGGTTTTATGCATGGTTCGGTCAAATAAATTGATGTGAGGGGCAACAAATAGTCCAGTAGATGGGTTTCAAATAGCCAATAAGAGATCGACATCAACTGACAAAATATCCATACCCTCTCCAATATTTCAGGAAAGTATTGTGATTCCTGCCTCATAAAGGTACTATCTTGAAGGGCACTCCAGTAGTGCACATGTTCTAACAGGTATAAGCAAGCTGGAGAATACTCTAGTATATCCCTAGCAACAAATGTCTGCAGTGACCCCCATTACATATGTCTACCACCACTTGCGCTAGCTCTCCACAAACTTAACTGAAAGACAATGGAGATGATGTTCCATAGCGTTCAAATTTCAAATAAAATCTTCCCAATTAACTCTGAAATATGTATTTAAATTTCTCATGAATTTAATTTGTTTCCATATCACTTTCATTTGCTGAATATTTCTCTACCTCTCTTTCCACTGAGCTATCCCTAGGAGCCTAAATATATAACTAAGAAAGAAAGGGAGGAAAAGAAACCATTCAGTCAAAGTAACCAGGACATCAATGAAGACTGACCGTATGTTCAGAGTTTTGCACTCACAGTTCCCTGCCCCTCCAAAGAAAGGACATTAGTGTATTTTAATTTCTTCTATGCATACACATTTGGGTATAATTACACAGCATTCAGGACTTTATTGCCTGTGGGCTGTTGGCTGACCTCCTATGCAGTTCTGGTGTGGAAGATATCACTTACTGTAGTTTCCCTTTGGATGACTGGATCACTATTGGGTCTGCAAATGAACTTAAGAGTTTTGCTGGAGTAGGCATGTGGGAGCGGAGACAGGTAGCCTCTGCTTCCTATTCAGGGCAGCTCCATTAATTTCCATTAAAAATTTCGTCACTAAAAATGTGCAAAGTTGAAAAATTCTGAAATCCCTGCAGATCATGTATAAATATAACACTGTTACCCAAATGGCAAAGAATTTCATTTCATCTTAGAGTCTCACCTTTCCCATTAGGCCAAACTCCACCTCACTTAAGAATCCCTCTTAAGACCCACTCCAATGGAACCCAAGTCAGTATGCATTCTGATTTGGCCCTCAAAATAGAGCAATTCACACTAACTCCTTGATTCCTCTGCCAAAGACAGACTACAGATCTTGAAATAGTTGGGGAGGTTTTCCAGCATTTATCTTCGCAGACACAGTTATTGAGATATGTGGGACATCAAAGTCCATCATTGATAATCTCTTACATTCATCATTACAAATCTCACTTTCCAATGATTGTCTTTTAGTAGAAGCTCCAGTACTCAAATTACCTTCCACATTTGTCACTCAAGAGTTCTCAACATTCCTATATTGTGCACGAAAAAGAAAGTTCACTATCTTTGGGGGGGGGTGAACTAAAGCAGACCCTCTTAAAATTGTCTCAGCATTTTTCTCCTCTGTAATTCAATCAACAAACATTTATTAAGCATCTACTATGTGCCAGGCACTGTGCTTAAGTGACAGGGACAACAAAAGAGGTCTTCAAAGACCTCACAAGCTAACGGGGGTGGTGGTCTAACAAGCAAAGCTATATGAACCAGCTATATACAAGATAAATAGGAGATAATTAAGAGAGGGAAGACACTTAGAATTAAGAGGGCTTGGGAAAGGCTTCCTATAGAAGAAAGACTCTTAGGTGGGACTTAAAGGAAGCTAGAAAAAAGTCAGGAGGTCAGTGTCACTGGATCAAAGAATATATGGTGGGGAGTTGGATATAAAAAGACTGGAAAGATAGGAGGGGGTCTAGGTTATGAAGGGCTTCGAATCCTACACAGAGGATATTACATTTGGTACTGGGGGCAATAGGGAGCCCCGGGTGGGGGGAGAAGAGGAGGGAGAAGGGGGGGGAGGGAGGGAGGGAGGGAGGGAGAGAGAGGAGAGAGAGAGAGGAGAGAGAGAGAGAGAGAGAGAGAGAGAGAGAGAGAGAGAGAGAGAGAGAGAGAGAGAGAGAGAGAGAGAGGTGTGGTGGATAGTTGAATGGAGTGGATTGATTAAAATGGGAAAAGACTTGAGGCAGGTGATCCACCAGTAAGTATTTAACACAATCTGAATTACACAAATTTAATTTTACATGTAATTTGATTATATAAAATTAAAAAGCTTTTGTACAAGCAAAATCAATGCAGTTAGAATTAGAGGAGAACCATTTTACAGGAGAAAATCTTTCCAGCAAATATCTTTTGATAAAAACCTAATATCCAAGATATGCAGGAAATTGGCACACACACACACACACACACACACACACACACATGAATAAGTCACTTTCATAATTGGTCAATGTTTATGAGTGAGCTATCAACAAGTGTATAAATGCATGCTCCAAAACACCTGGAACACTGTAGGCACTTAATAAATGCTAGTTGACTGACTTTTAAGATAAATGGAAATTCAGGAGTTCTACTTAATACATATTATTTGACAAAAATGACCAAAAAAAGACAATGACCAGACAATGTCAGAGAGGCAGGGAGAAGTCAGGTACACTGCTACACCATTTGGGGGAGTAATTTAGAATAATGCTTAAAAAATCATTTAGCCTGGCATATCCTTTGACCTAGTGACTGACTACTAGGCGTATGCCCCACAAGAGATCAAAGATCTTTTGTATAAAAATACTGAGAGCAGCACTCTTTGTGGTATCAAAGCTTTGAAACAAAGCGACTGTCAATCAGGGAAATGCTGAATGAATTATGATATATGAATAGAAAATATTGCTATCATAAGAAATTAATAATGTGAAGATTTCTTATGTCCAATTTCTATGATGTCTACAATAATGTAAAGGGGGGAAATTACTCTGAAAAACTTCAGAAATCGAATCAACAGAGTGACCAATCGTGATTTTGAAAGACTGATGCTGAAATATGCCTCCTCCTTTCTTGGCAGTAAGATAATGGATGAAATGTATAGATATACATATACGGATAAGATATCTTTCCAGATAGAGCCAATATCTTGATTTCTCTCAATTGACAATATTCATTAGTTACAAAAGAGGTTGAGAAGTTTATGATGAATGAATCATGAAAGCAATTAAAACAGGAGAATCAATAAAACATTAAAAATACACATATAAAATAAAATGTTCAAAAAGGGGCACAACAAGGAAATTGTGTTACTACCTATATTTAATTATGCAATTTCAAAAAGCCCCAAAGGAGTTCACGGTTTCATATATGTTGTCTCTGTGTTCTTTCTATTTTAAAATGCTTGTATTTGTTGACAGGTTTTAAGTTTATAACTAAAAAAATAAAATAAAATCAGGAGGCTGGACTAGCAATGGAAAGGTTTATAGCAGGATGTTATTTTTCCAGATAACAGAGCATTAACTCTCCAATGATTGTTTCCCTCTGCCACTGTGCCAGGACATCTGGGAATATAAGAAAATTTGCCTTCAATTCCTTTACTACTAAATTTTGACTTCACGTAAGTGGGCTGCAACCAATCAAACAACAAACACTTATTAACCTTCTATTTTATGCTAGGTCCTCCAAGGATAAAAATACAAAAAAGGCAGGGGAGGGGGGAATGAAACAATCCCTTCCCTTAAAGAACTTACATTGTACTATAGGAGACAAACAGGTACATATATAGGTATATTTTTAAAAGATTCAAGATAAATAAGGCAATTAGGGGCAGAGGGAAAATATTGGTAGCTGGAGAACCCAAGAATGCAAGCCTCATGGAGAAGGAAGAGCTTGAAATGATCTGGAAGGGAACTAGAATCCAAGACACAGAGGTTAGGATAGAATGCACTGCCAGCATATGAGGCATCCTGTGCAAAGACAAGGAGATGGGAAAGAGAGCACCGTTTGAGAGCAGTAAGGCCGGTATGTGTGGACCATGCTGTAAAGTACGTGAATGGGAGTAATATTCAATAAGGTTGGCAGAGTAGGGGTGGGTCAGGATGTTAAGAGTATTCAATATCAAACAATGGAATTCATATTTTATCCTAGAGGTGATAGGGAGTCACTAGAATTTACCGAGGAGGGGAGTAACACAGGCAGGCTTGCACTTAAAGAAAATTGCTTTCGCAGCTGTGTGGAGGATGAATTGGGGGCTCAAGGTAGTTTCCATGCACTCCAGAAGCCGTAGACATCCTGGGAAGATGGGGTGAATGATTGACTTAAATGAATATAAACTGCCTATTTTTTTTTAAATTCAGTGAAAAGTCACTGTACATTAAAACTTTCAAGTGCCTCTTGCACTCTCACCCAAATTACAAGTGTGTTCCCAACGGTTTTCCATGGCATAAAATGTATAAACTTTGTATTGGTCTTGCCTATTACAGTGAATTTGCAAATTTTCCATTTGAAATGTGCAGGGACCTCAAATTCTTAACAGCATTAGCAAGTCCAAGAGAAAATGTGCTCTATTTTCCGCTTTTCCTCTACCTCAAAAATGGGGAAAGGGGCAAAAGCGGACCTCTTCGAAGACAGTAATTTTGTACTTTGCAGACATTTATTGAGTCGCACTTTAAAGAAGATTAGAACTCCAGTTAGAAAATTTAATGTTGAATCCAAATTCTGCCATTTACTGCCTTGTGCCTTTGGGAAATCAATTGCTCAGTAAGCATTTAAAAACCTCTATAAAGGACTAGGCAATGTGCTAAGTGACAAGACTATAAAGGCAAAACTCCTTGACCTCAAGGAGTTTACATTCCAATGAGGCAAACAATATGTTTGTGTCTGTGCATATATATATATATATATATATATATATATATATATATATATATATACACACACACATATGTGTGTAGCCCTCTCTATAGAAGAATACATCAATCAATAAACATTTGTTAAGCACCTACTATGTGCCAGACACTTACACAAACATATGTTAAAGACCCGTTTTCCCTCACTGACATGTAAGCTCTTTGAGCCAGAAGCCTGTTCACTTTTGCCTTTGTGTGTGTGTGTATACATTATATATTATACTTATATAATCTGTATATGCACATGAAAATTATGTACACCCAGAGTTGGATAGCTGGGTGGAGCAGTGGATAGAGCCCTGGGTCTGGAGTCAGGAAGACAAAGTTCAAATCTGACCTGAGAGAGTTACTGTGTGACTCAGGACAAGTCACTTCACCCAGTTTGTCTCCGTTTCCTCATATGGAAAATAAGCTAGAGAAGGCAATGGCAATCCACTTCAGTATCTTTGCCGAGAACCATCCTCTTGCCCAATGAGGTCACAAAGAGTTGGACACAACTGAAAAATGACTGAATGAAAATATCCATATAGTTGTGTATACCTATGTACAAAACTCTCTCCAGGGCCCATTTTCCCAGGATGCAGCGACTGCTCTCAGTTTCTGTGGATGGGCAGTAACAAAACAAAAACTCAATCTTCTAATGATTAGCCAACAGACTTAATTAGCTCTTAGCCACGGTATGGCAGAGCACAAATAGTAGCTAGTAAATGCCCCTCTCTTCCACAAACCTGGGCACACTGGCACAAATGCACACGGGTAGAGTCCTCATGGAGTACTCCTAGGATGCAGAATATCTAAGCCAGCTGCCCAGTTGAATTCTCAGGCTCTACTCTTCTACTCATAGCCTTACTCTTCTCTGCTGTGAGGGGTCATCTTCCTTGAAGCTGCTTTATTGACTTGGAAAAAATTGAAGTTACCAACAACCCGGATGGCTGGACCTCTATCACTATGTGGCCTGCCACCCTGATAGCTGCAGTGTTTCCTCCTGGTTTGGTAGTGCTCTTTCAATGCAACATGGCCACTGAGGTTTGTAATTTCTCCTTATCTCAGTCTCTCTCAAACGTAGCAGCTCTTAGCTACTTAAAGACCTAAAGAGCATGGCTGGTTGGTTTGTTCAGCAAAGCAGTCTTCCCTTCTTAACTCAATTTAAAAAATGTGTTTCCCCTTCCTAAAAGGATAGAGGCATAGATACAGTTCTATATTTACTTGGATACCTCGTTAATACCTTGACATTAAATTCTGAGATTTTTATGACTATCACCTGAGGAAATCCCACATCTTACATAACTGTGTACACACACACAGGTAGGGGTATCGGAACAGGCTTTATGGAGAAGGCAGTAGGTGAGGTCAGACCAGAAGGCACTAGAGATTCTGAAAAACAGGTTAAGAGGAAATGCATTCTGAATATAAAGGCATGTGATGGGAGATGGAGAATCCTGAATACAGAACCATGTTGTACCAGTATGGCTAAAGCAAGGGATCCTGAAAGGAGAGTAATGTGCAAGATTTAAAAGGTAGTTTTGAAGCAATTTAAAGACCAAACAGAGGAGTTTGTAATTTACCTTAAGGATTATAGGGAGCCACTGGGACTCTTTTGCTATTAATTTACTCAACAAAAACATAAATATACAAAGAGGAACAAAAAGAGAATTTTACATGAAATTGATCTTATGTACCTAAGTTGTTTTAAGTGTGTATAAAATTAACTAAATAGTATGAAAATGCCTTCTCGCCTGTTGCTCCCTTCCCATACTTATTTGTCTCTCTACTATTTTTGAAAAATGTCATTAACATTATTTGCTTCTTTTTTTCACATAATTATCACTAATCGGTCTCAACAGCTCTCCACTGCCCAGCTGAAGCCGTCCCTTTTAACAAA
This sequence comes from Monodelphis domestica, assembly GCF_027887165.1. Lineage (NCBI taxonomy): Eukaryota > Metazoa > Chordata > Mammalia > Didelphimorphia > Didelphidae > Monodelphis > Monodelphis domestica. Next base: position 11,078,442 of record NC_077235.1, on the reverse strand, counting down.
TAGTCAAGCAAAATAATCAACACTTTGCTCATGTTTAAAAGACATTTGTACTTTTCTATACCTCTAGTCCAGCTCCTTTCTACCAAGAGATGAGAAGCATCCCTCTGAAGTCATTATACTGATAAATCAATAGTATTAAATCTTTCAAAGTTGTTTCCATTTACATTATAAGCATATAAAGGGTTCTTCTTTTGGTTCTATTCATTTCATTACACTCTGCATCAGTTCATTTATGCCATCTAAAATGTTCTTTAATTTGTTACAAAGCACACCAATAGAGTATGAATTTCTAACAACACAAAATTATCCCATCACATTCTCATATGATAAATTGCTTAGTCATTCCCGAAAAAATCCCCCCACAGATCTTTGCTATAACAAAAAGTATTCCTATAAATATTTTCATGCATAAAGAACCTTTCTCTCTGAATTGAACCCTTCTAAGCTATATGCCTCGCTGTAAAGACCCTATGACTGGGGCAAAGAGCATGCATAATTTAATAAGTTTGGGGGATACAATTCCAAATTGTTTTCTAGAATGACTGCTCTTACAGTTCCACAAAAAGTTCATTATTAGCTACAAGAAGACATAAAGAGTAAAACAAGTGACCAGAGACTTCAATATCCCTCTCTCAACTTTAAATAAATGTAACAAATACAAACAATAGGAAAATAAGGAAATAAAGACATTCTTGGAGAAACTAAAAAGAGAACCTTTTAAATGGTACTTCAAAAGAATACACATATTTCTTAGGGTCAAATGAAACTTCTACAAAATTGGCCAGAGGGCACAGAGCTGCATGCCAAAAAAAAGGTAAAATGGCAAAAATAGTTAAAACATCTCATAATGCAATAAAAATAGTCACTGGTCCAGGAATCACAAAAAAAAAAAAACAGAGACCCAAATAGAATTTAACAATGAAATACAAAATAATGAGTGGGTCAAAGAACAAATTATACAAATGGTTAATTTAAAATAAAATGAAATGCTTTCTGGGATCCATCTAAAACAGCCCTAAAGGGAAAAATCATATGACTATAAGCATATATGAACAAAGTAGAAAAACTGAGGATTAATGAAGTGAACATACATTTCAAAAAAAGAGAAATCTGACAAACAAATGTAAAATAAGTGCAAATGAGATCATAAAAATTTGAAAAAAAAAGATAATTTTGGAAACAACTATATGAATTACAAATAAAACTAATACTTGATTACTTGAAAATACTAATAGAGAAACCTTTAGCTAATCTGATTAAAAAGTAGGCAAAAAAATCAACAAAAACCCAAATGAACAAGATGAAATCAAAACAAAACCAGGAGAAATAATAAAATTAATCCTACAATATGTAGTTATATGCAGACAAAATTCTGAACACCACACACACAAAAACAGAGGAATTACCTATATGTGTGTGTGTGTATTTATCTATATCTATATCTATATAAATGCCCAGAATATCAGAATGGCCAGACAGTTTAAACAAATAGATCTTGCTGTAAAGGGATTACTAAAGGAAAAAAAAATCTCTGGTCTTGAAGAATGCCCAGAATTCTGTCAAACTTTTAAGGAGCAACTATTACCCATACCTCACAAATTATTCTTAAAAAGTGAGAAAAAAGCCCTCTACCAGAATCCTTTTATGAGACAAATGTAGTCCTAACATCTAACCCATGGAAAGACAAAACACATGAGGAAGACTACAAGCCTATTGGCTTTATTCATTAATGAATATTGACTCAAAAATTTTAAACAAAATCCTATAAAATAGCCTACATCCAAAAATCCATTATGACCTAGAAAGATTGATATCAGGGATGCAAGGATGGTACAAGATTAGGAAAATAATAATTTTAATTCTTTATATGAAAACCAAAACCTCCAAACCACATGATCACCTCAAAAGATGCAGAAAAAGCCTTTGACCCAGTGCAATGCTTTTTATGCTAAAAATCCTACAAAATATAGATTTAGAGAGACATTTTATTATCTTAAAAATCATCTGTTTAAGACCAAAAACAAGCATCATATGTAAAGGGCAGATACTAGGACCTTTCCTAGTAAATAGAGAAGTGAAGCAAGGATGCCCACTCATCATTTTTCGATATAATTTTGGAAATGTTAGCAATAGCAATAAAACCAGAGAAAAAAGTAAAAGCATAAAGACAGGTAAAGATGAACTAACACTATCCCTATTTGCTTACTCTGTGATAATATAGTTGGAAAATCCTCTAGGGAATCAGCAAAGAAACTGAGACAATTAATAGCTTCAGCAAGGTTGCAAGCTTCAAATTCAACCCTCAAAAATGAACAATATTTCTATTTAATAATAACAAAACACGAGGTAATAATAGAAACAGAACTACTTTATTCCAAATACCTAAAATTATGAATAAAACATCTAGGGATGTTTTACCTACCAAAGCACACATAAAACTTTGATACATTCAATTATTAAGTGCCCCTTAAAGAAATAAAAAATAACTTAAATAGCAGGAGGAATATTCAGTGTTCAATGCTAGGTTGTGCCAATATAACAAAAAGGACGATACTTTCAAAATCAGTTTGTATTTCCAAAGCTATACCAATCAAATTACCCAAATATAAATTGATAAAATAATAAAATTCATTTGAGAAAATAAAACTATCTAGAACATCAATGGAAATGATGAAAGATAAAGTGATGAAAGTGGAATAGCACTTCCAGACTTAAAACTATAAAATAAAGCAGCAATCATCAAAACCTTATGGTATTTTTTTTTTAAAAAAGATAGCTCAATGGAACTGACTAGACACAGTAGGATCAGAAACAATAGAACTAAGAGACCCAGTGTTTGATAAAGTAGAAAACATAAATTACCTGAAGAACTTCTCATTGAGAAAAACTTCTACAAAAACTAGAAAGTAGTCTGGCAGAAATCAGGTTTGGACAAACAACTCCTTATACCATATTCTATGACACATTCTAGTTGAATATGGAATCTTAATATTAATTATCAGAATGTTTTAAAAATTACTAGAGAAGCAGATCACATATCTCTCAGAGATAATATGCATTCTAAACCAAATAAGAGATAGAAGCAATTACAAAAGTTAAAATAGGTAACTTGTATTACTTAAAACTAAAAAGCTTCTGCACAGAAAAAATTAATACACCTAAGATATTAAGGGACGTTTAAGTGTAAAATGGTGGAGGGGGGAGCATACATCTATATTAGCGAGGGATTTCAACCTTCCACTTAAAGAACTAGACAAATCAAAACAAAAAATAAATAAGAAAGAATTAAGGGAAGTGAATGAAAAGCCAGAAAAATTAGAGTTAATAAATATCTGCAGAAAACTGAACAGGGATAAAAAGGAATAAACCTTCTCAACAGTACATGGTACATATACAAAGCCTGACCATGTACTAGGGCAGAGAAACATTGCAAACAAATGCAGAAAGGAAGAAATAATAAATGCAACTTTTTCATATCATAATGCAAAAAAATTTATAAAAACAGCCATGGAAAGGCAAATTTTAAATTAATTGGGAACTAAAGAATCTAATTCTTCAAAACTGGAGGGTTAAAACAGAAATCATAGAAACAGTTATGGACTTTATTAAAGAGGATGACAATGAGGAGACTACATATCAAAATCTATGGGATACAATCAAAGCAGTACTCAGGGGAAGATTTATATCGCTGAGTGCCTATAACAACAAAACAGAGAGGGAACAGATCAATGAGTTGGGCTAGCAACTTTAAAAAAACAGGGAAAGAACAAAATTTAAATCCCCCGATAAAAATTAAACTGGAAATCAAAAAACTAAAGGAGAAATTAATAAAATTGAAAGTAAGAGAACTATTGAACTAACAAATCCAGGAGCTGGCGCTTTGAAAAAAAAAATGTATAAAATAGATAAATTACTGGTAAATCTAATAAAAGAAAATCAAATTAATAGTATCAAAAATGAAAAGGGTGATCTCACCTCTAATGAGGAGGAAATTAAGGCAAGTATTAAGAGCTATTTTGCCCAATTACATGACAATAAATAAAGCAATCAAGGTAAAATGGATGAATATTTACAAAAATATGATTTGCCTAGATTAACAGAATAGGAAAGAGAATACTTAAATAATCTCATCTCAGAAAAAGAAAATGAACAAACCATCAAAGAATTCCCTGAGAAAAAATTACCAGGATTCACAAGTGAATTCTATCAAACATTTAAAAATGAATGAATCCCAATACTCCAACAAACAATGTGACAAAATAGGCAAAGAAGGAGTCTTTTATGATACAAATATGGTACTAATTCCCAAGCCAGAAAGACCAAAAACAGAAAAGGAAAACTAGAGACCAATATCCTTAATTAATATAGATGCAAAAATATTAAATAAAATACTAGTAAAGAGACTACAGCAAGTTATCACAAGGATTATTCATTATGACCAGGTAGGATTCATACCAAGAATGCAAGGATGGTTTAATATTGGGAAAACTATGCACATAATTGACCATATCAATAATCAAACCAACAGAAATCACATGATTATTGCAATAGATGCAGGAAAAGCCTTTAATAAACTACAACACCCATTCCTATTGAAAACATTAGAAAATTTAGGAATAAAAGGGCCTTTCCTCAATATAATAAACAGTATTTATTTAAAACCATTAAGTATCATCTGCAATAGGGATAAGTTAGATGCCTTCCCAATAAGATCAGGAGTGAAGCAAGGATGCCCATTATCACCACTACTATTTAATATTGTACTAGAAATGCTAGCAATAGCATTTAGAGAAGAAAAAGAAATTGAAGGGATCGAAGTAGGCAATGAAGAAAGCAAACTACCACTCTTTGCAAATGACATGACGATATACTTAGATAATCCAAGAAAATCAACTAAAAAGGTAGTAAAAATCATCAATAATGTCAGCAAAGCTGCAGGGTACAAATAAACCCACATAAATCATCAGAATTTCTATGTTTCCAACAAAACCCAGCAGCAAGAGTTAGAAAGAAACTCCATTTAAAACCATTCTAGACAAGATAAAATACCTGGGGATCTACTTGCCAAAACAAATCTAGGAATTATATGAACATAACTACAAAACACTCTTCACACAAATAAAACTAGATCTAAACAACTGGAAATGAGCTAATACAATAAAAATGACAATCTTACCTAAATTAATTTACTTGTTCAGTGATATAACTATCAAACTACCAAAACACTTTTTAAGAGAATTAGATAAAATTATTACAAAGTTCATCAGGAAAAACGGTCAAGAATATCAAGGGAACTAATAAAAACTATGAAGGAGGGAGGCCTAGCATTACCATATATCAGACTATACTATAAAGCAGTGATCACCAAAACTATATGGTACTGGCTAAGGGACAGAAGGGTGGATCAATGGAATAGACTTGGGGTAAATGACAGTAGCAAGATAGTGTTCGATAAACCAAAAGATCCCAGATTTTATTTGACAAAAAACTGATGGGAGAATTGGAAAACAGTATGGGAGAAATTAGGTTTAGATCAACATCTTACAAAGATTAACTCAGAGTGGGTAAGTGATTTAAATATAAAGAGGGAAATTATAAACTAAATTAGGTGAACATAGAATAGTATATCTGTTATATCTATGGAAAAGGAAGGAATTTAAGACCAAGCAAGGGATAGAGAACACTAAGAAATGTAAAATGAATAATTGTGATTATATCAAATTAAAGTTTCTGTACAAACAAAACCAATGCAAGCAAAATTAGAAGGAAAGCAACAAGTTGGGGAAAAATTTATAACAAAAACTTATGACAATGGTCTCATTTCTCAAATTTATAAGGAGCTAAGTCAATTGAACAAAAAATCCATCTATTGTCCGATTGCCAAATGGGCAAGGACATGAATAAGCAGTTTTCAGATAAAGAAATCAAAACTATCAATAAGTACATGAAAAAGTGTTCTAAAATCTCTCATTATTAAAGAAATGCAAGTCAAAACAACACTGAAGTACCATCTCACACCTAGTAGATTGGCCAATATGACAGTAATGGAAAATAATAAATGTTGGAGGGGTTGTAGCAAAATCGTGACACTAATGCATTGCTGGTGGAGTTGTAAATTAATCCAGTCACTCTGGAAGGCAATATGTAATTATGTGCAAAGAGCTTTAAAAGAATGCATACCCTTTGATCCAGCAATACCACTACTAGATTTATATACCAAAGAAATCATAAGGAAAAATATTTGTACAAAAATATTAATAGCTACTCTCTTTGTGGTGACAAAAAAAACTGGGAAATGAAGGATTATCCCTAGACTGGGAAATGGCTGAATAAATTGTGGTATATGATAGTGATGGAATACTATTGTGCTATAAGGAATGATGATCTGGAGGATTTTTTATGAAGTGGGAGAACCTCCATGAACTGATGCAGAGTGAAATGAGCAGAACCAGGAGAACATTGTACACAGAAAGTAAAACATTGTGGAACAATCCATTGTAATGGACTTTGCTACTAGTAGCAATGGAACAAGCCAGGACACTCCTGAAGGACTTATGGGAAAGAACGCTAACCACATTGGGAGAAAGAACTGTGGGAGCAGAAATGCAAAAGCAAAATATGATATCACTTATCACATGTATATATGGGTATGTGATTTGGGGTTTAGGCTTTAAAAATTGCTCCACAGCAAAAATGAATAATATGGAAATAGGTGTTAAGTGATAACATTTGTACAACTCAGTGGAATTGCTTGTTAGCTCTGGGAGGGGGGAGGGAAGAGGGGAGGGAGAGAAAATGAATCATGGAAATATGGAAAATATTTAAAAATAAAAATTATAAAAGATCAAAAAATTCTAAAATAAGTTAATGTAACAAAATTATAAAGAGCAAGTATGAAATAAAGATAAATGATAAGATACTCCTAACACACACACACACACACACACACACACACACCTGCTTTGAGGAGCTAAGAAATGCACAGATATTGCATATTTATATGTTTGGGGATTTTTTCAATGTATCTATCAATTGTGCTCATTTTTTCCTTTTTAAAAATACTATTTGTTATATGGGATGGCTCTGAGAGGAGGAGGGGGAAGGATTTGGGGGATAACAATGATGTAAGTAAAAGAAGATAACAAAAAACCCTTTTTTATAGACGACATCAGTAATCCTATGTATTTAATTTTATATATTTAAAAATGATCCTGAGGTGGGGTTCATAGGCTTCAACAGACTAGTGGCCAGAGGGGTCCATGATACCAAAAAGGTGAAGAAACCTTGGATATTGTTTTCATTGCTTTCCAGTGTTCCCAGAATTTTTAATTAACCTCATTTTACAGGGGAAGAGATGAGGGTTCGTAGAAGTTAAATGACTTTCCCATCATTGAAAAAGGAATAGCCACTAAAAGCAGGGAAACCCAAGTTTTCATGAATCCAAGTCTAGTACCCTTTCCATTATGCCACATTGCCTCTTGAAGAAAGGTGTTTGTTCTTATCTTCTTTTCTTCTTGCCTACTCACAGTGGCCAGATTGGCTTACAGAACAAGAGCCAAGTAAGCACTAACCATCTTTCTGCATATTATATGGCTGTTTAACTATTAAGGACTTAAAACAGAGGAGGAGATCAAATGAAGGAGGCCTTGGAAGCCTCAAGAATCAAAGAGAACTTTGGGAAAAGAATCAAATTGGTATCTTGCTGGGAGGAAGAAGCAGAGGGATTTCTCTTAGCATGACCAGCATCCTCTGCTATATATCCATGATATTGCCAAGATTCACTCTTGCTCGTCTTCTTTCTCTATAGGGATCTTCTCAGTAAAATAGGCTAGATGAAACTGTGTATATGACATTTATCTAATGTAGACTATGCAAAATCCTAGAGGTAGCTATCATCTTGGCCAATGCCAGGTCATTTTCATACACTGAATTTCAAAGGTAAAAGTGTCCCCCAAATCCTGTAACGGTATCATTCTAGGAAAGAACTCCCTCTATTCGGGAAAGAGCTAGCTACCACTCACTGCTCTCTACCACACTAGGAAATTTTTACCTTATGAGATATCATTCCTTCCTGTATGCTGCTATGTTTAACTAGCATGTAGCTAATTAAGGGTGTAACCACAAATATATCTCAATTTCCTGAGCTCTTTTTTTCCTCCCAGCCACATGCATTGAATTTTATGTTTTGTTAGACTGATTATGGGTACATATATTGCTCAGGAGTTGGTATATGTTGTATTTTTTATTTAGCTCAAAGGCGGTGCTTAGCAAATAGCAATTTGAGTAACATGAGCCATGGTAAAGAAACCATCAGGAACTTATGAGCTAGCAATTATTTTGCATGAAAGAAAGAAAGTGAGCCAGTGTTCATGTAGTAGCTGCTTTATGCTGCTGCAAGCAAACCTAGTTGGGCAAGTCCCACCTGCTGTAATATTGTTATTCTGATGCTCTCCTCTTTCTCCAGTTGTTTTTCTGTCTTTGCATAATTATCTCAGAGTATCCTGTATTCTATCTCTTTGCTCTCTCTTGCATGCAGAACATGTTTCCTGCAATCTGTTCTCTTTTCCCAGAGTGTCTTTCTTAAAGAAATCAGTTTACATTGACACTGAGTAGACAGTAGAAAAGTCCTGCTGGGTGCCCTCACCATAACCCGATTTCCTTCCTATTTGTTCCAAGGGAAATGGTTACCTGCAGTGTTTAAACACACTTTTAGACTGCTGATTCAGAACTAAACAACTTAAAAAGAATACAAAATGGAATTTGTAGGATCATTGGGAATGTTAGAACTCCTACTCAAAGCATTTTTGAATGGTCCTCAGAGTTATTTTTATGTGGTGACCATAAAGTGTGAGCATCAGAAAATGAAAACCTTTGCCGTAGACGTGCCCCATGAAGGAGACAAACATCCTGATGTTTAAGCTTTTTATTCAAATAAAATGATTTCCACAGTTCTAAAAAAGACTTCCTAGATAGATCTGTCTCATTCTGAAGACACCTACTTCAGGAAGGGTCTGAAGAGGTCCCGAGAAGCTTGCAGGTGGAGCAGGCCAAAAGTTCTCCATAACAGAGAATTCTCTGGCTAACCACTAAGGGAGGAGGGAGACAGCTACCAGTTCTCTCTCACCTAGGTTCTTGAAGGAAAGGCAATTCCTGCCCCTGAAAAATCACAAACAGGTGACTGATCCCCTCTATGGAGGACCAAGAATGAAGTGAATTATAAACCCAGAGCAATCTGGCAGCAAGGGGAGCTCATATGGTAGTTCCCTGTTCAGGATCAAGCTTCCCTTCCACTCAGGTTGTCAATGAAGCATTTCACCATAGCAATAAGTCCACTTATGCTGAAAAGACCTTGCTCTATGATCCTCCCCAGCAGTCTAGCTGAGCTCACAAGCCTTTCCCTCCTGTGTCAGAGCCAATACTACAGGTAGATATATCTAGCTAGCTATCGAGATGACTGGGGCGGGGGGAAGGTGTGTGTGAAAGGTCGAATTTTATCTGCCGCTTTAGATATATATGTGTGTGTGTGTGTGTGTGTGTGTGTGTGTGTGTGTGTGTGTATTAACTGCAGAGAAAAAACCACTACAACATGATACATGAAGACTGATCTTGTAGTTGAGTCAAGTAACCTATAAGGGCTAAATGGGGTAGCTAGGTGGCTCAGTGAGTCAGTCATACCTAGAGATGGGAGGATCTGGGTTCAAATCTGGGGACTCAGATATTTCTTAGCTCTGTGATCCTGAGCAAGTCACTTAAAACCCCCATTTCCTAGCCCACGTCTCTCTTTTGCCTTAGAAACAGTATACAACAACATTTCTAAAGTGGACGGTAAGGGTTTAAAAACAGACAAGGGCCATAGTTTTCAATAGTAAAACTTACCTATTTACCTAGGACATTGTAAGGATTTGTACTGGCTATGCTTGGCATACACCAAAGAAAGATTTCATATCTGAGATCCTAAGAGACTCAGTTGGATTGATGTCTCCAAAACTGGACACGTTGCAGATATATGATACACATATATGACAAGAATTGCCCTTGCCCCAAATTAAGACACAAAGAAAAGTAACTTTATAATGAGATTCTAGTTAAAAGGTATATGGCTTTCCTGAAGTTTTAGGACCTTTTGTACACATGAGGCATCCTACCAGGGATATCACATGGTATAATTTGCATAAGGAAATAAATAATATGGCATTTAGTTTTCCATGCTATCAAAATAAGTTCTATACATAAAACCCTCTACAGGATATCAAAGGAAAAGGAGAGAATTAATAAAATTTAGCCTCTACCTTCAAGAAATTCAAACATACACGTAATCAATTTTAAATAATATAAAAATATGGAGTAGTTGACTTATTTTCTTTTACTCTTTTCAATTGACACCAATGATTCAAAGCAGCTATCTGACATAAGAACCTAGCAATATTCTCCCAATGATACTGAATACTAGTTTCTAAAGAATCAAAATGCAAGAGACTCAAAAATACAATGGAAGATCACAGTGGTCTGAGTTATGTGGGCAGCAAGATGGTAGATAAGCCACTTTTTTCTAGGTCTCATTTACTCTCTAACACAAATAAAAAAATAACCCTAATAAAAGACCAAGCGGGGGGAGTCCTGCCTCCCCAAAGGGTACATATACAACAAAGGCTCATACCTGCAAACCCTAAATCTCTCACATGAATAGAGGCTTACAAATATACGTACCAACCAACAAAACGGAAGAAATCAGTAAATAAGCAAAATGAAATTACATTTAAAGTAAGAAATACAGATTTTCCAAAGTTAACATGCTCAATAGAAGTTTAGAAAACAAGAAGCTAAAACAAGAGAGAAGATCCTAAAACCAGAAAAGATGAAAATAAAATCTCAGATTACAAAGCTCCATGAACAAAAATAACAAAAGTGAAAGCATACCTAATAGAACATAGAATCTTATGGAATTCCAAGAGAAAATAAAACAAGCAGAAGCTCCATAATCACTCAAAACAGAAATGAAGTCCACTAAAAAGAAATTAGGAATGAATAAAGGTCAGAAGATAGCACTCAAAATGAAGTTTTTAAAACTAAATGACCAAATTAGGACAAAAATTAATTCGATGTGATATGGTCATTAGGAAGAACAATTATGGGTTGAGAAGAGTTCAGACAGTAAAAATGGACTAAACAATTTAAGAAACAAGATAATTTCTACCACACCAAGATACTTCAATGCAATATTATTTTTCTCACAAATAAAAAACTTCTAAGAGGGAAGATCTGTAAAGTCAATGACTTAGAAACAGGTTAGCAGAGAATGTTCAAATATTATGCTTCAAAATCAGAACACCAAGAGATTAAAGATGTGGATTTTGCCTACAAGCATAAAATAAAACTTCATGATTTGGTGGTATAATTCTAACCATTTAAAAAAAGCCATTGGGAATTATGGCCCCCAGATCACTTAATTATATATATATATATATATATATATATATATATATATATATATATATATGTGTGTGTGTGTGTGTGTGTGTGTATATATATATATATATACACACACACATACACATACATACACAATATCCTTTGAACAACCAAGCCATAAATGAGATCCCTAAAAACAACAACATAAAACCTGACCAAAATCGAATGGCCTCATACAAGAAAGCTACCAAATATTTTTAAAATTATGAATTCCAATACTACATAAATGATTCAAAAAAATAAGTAAAGAAAGAATCCTACCAAATTCCTTCTGTGAGATAAATATGATCTTGATATCTAAACCAGAGAGAGACAAAACAGAGAAAGAAAAGTACAGATCAATTGCTCTAATTAATATTGATATAAATTTTTTAAATAAAATAGTAGTAAAGAGATTAAAACAACCTATCACAAAAATATACACTATGATTAAGCTGGATTTACACCAGGAATTCAGGGCTGATTCCATGTTAGGAAAACTATAAATATAATTGATAATATCAACAAGAAAAACAACAAAAACCTTATGATAATTTCTTTAGATTTAAAAAAAGCTTTAGGCAAAACCCCCACCAATTCTTGTTTGTTTCTTTTTTACTCTTTCTTGTCTAAAAAAACCTAGAAAGTAGAGATGTAAATGAAGCTTCTCTTAAAATGGTAAGTAGCATCTATGTAAAATCAAGAACAAAAACATTATTAGTAATGAGGATAAACTAAAGTCTTTTTAGTAAAATCAAGAATGAAACAATGATGTCCATTATTATAATCATTATTTATATATAAAAATGAAAGCTGTAGTAATAAGCCTAACAACAAAAAAGAAATCAAACAAATAATAACCATGGGCAATGAGGAAAACCACCACTTTCTGCATTAGATATGACAAGGAAGTTTTCTAAAAAATCCTCTAGAAAATCAAAAACTAGTTGAAACAATTAACAACTTCAGCAAAGTTGAAGGATATAAAATAAACTCATATAAATCATTAGCATTCTATATATTTTCAACAAAGTCCTGTAGAAGAGAAAGAATCATTCCATTTAAAATAACTATAGACAGTAAGACACAAAGGAACTATCAACAGTTTCAATACATTCTTCCCACAGAAGACAGATTTAAGTAAATACAGAAATATTCATTGCTCATGGGCAAGTCAAGCCAATATAATAAAAGTTATATTAACTAAATTAATTTACTTATTCAGTGCCACATCAATGAAACTACCAACCATTACTTTACTATAGAAGTAGAAAAAATAACTAAATTCATTTGGAGGAACAAAAGGTCAAGAATATCAAGTGAATGAATAACAAAAAATGAGAAGGAAAAGGACCTAGAAGTACCAGATCTCAAATTATACTACAAAACTTCAAACAACAAAAACAATTTGGTACTGAATAAGAATTAGAGTGATTTATCAGGGGAACAGATCAAGTACATCACATACAGAAGCAAATGAGCATAGTAACTTAGTACTTGATAAACCCAAAGATCCTCTCTATTGGGGCCATAACTCGCTATCTGACAAAAACTTACGGGAAAATTGGCAAGTAGCCTGGTAGAAACTAAGCAGAAACCAATACTCCATGCAATACACCAAGATAAGCTCAAAAGGGATACATGCTTTAGACATGAAAAGTAATCACCTAAGCCAATTGTGGTACATGGAAGAAGTTACCTTTCAGATCTATAGATAAAGGAAGAGTTCATGACCAAGCAAGAGATAGAGAGGGCCACACATGATGTAAAATAGATTATTTTGATTACATACATTTTAAGTTTGTATAAACAAAATCAATTCATCTAAAATTAGAAGAAAAGCAAGAAAATGAGGAAGAATCTATGCAGCACATTTCTCTGATAAAAGTCTCAAATATATATAGAATTAAGCCAAGGTTATAAGAATAAGAGCCATTTCCCAATTGATAAATGGAAAGTGTGAATAGGCAGTTTTGGAGAAAGAAATCAAACTTATGAAGAGTCACAAAAAGAAATGTTCTAAAATCATTAATGATCAGAGAAACACTAATTAAAATAATTCTGAGGTACTACCTCATACCCATTAGATTGGCTAAGATGACAGGAAAGGAAAATGACAAATACTAAAGGGGATGTGGGAAAACAAGTACTTTAATGCATTGGTGGTAGGAGCTGTAAACTGGTCCAACCATTCTGAAAACCATTTTGGAACCCTGCCCAAAAACTATTTAGTGATACATATTCTTTGACTCAGTCTATAGCAGCATTGACAAACCTTTAAGAAATCGCATACCCAAATTGCACTCTCAAGCCGTCTTTAGGCTGCCCACATTACCACAGACAGCAGAGAAAGGAAGTGCTCACACTGGGCTGCTAGACAGGAGGGCAGAGAATACAAAAAATGTCTTCAGGTATGGCAGAGTGGGGAACGGAGCAGCCCCCAACATGGGTCTATACCCTAAGCAAAGAAGAAGGGAAAGTCGAGAGAGAGAGAGAGAGAGAGAGAGAGAGACAGAGAGACAGAGAGAGAGAGACAGAGAGAGACAGAGAGAGAGAAAGACAGAGACAGAGAGACAGAGAGACAGAGAGAGAGAGAGAAAGAGAGAGAGAGACAGAGACAGAGAGAGAGAGAGACAGAGAGAGAGAGAAAGAGAGAGAGAGAGCGAGACAGAGAGAGAGAGCGAGACAGAGAGAGAGAGAGACAGGGAGACAGAGAGAGACAGAGAGACAGAGACAGAGAGAGAGAGAGAGAGAGAGAGAGAGAGAGAGAGAGAGAGAGAGAGAGAGGGAGAGGGAGAGAGACAGAGAGAGAGACAGAGAGAGAGAGACAGAGACAGAGAGAGAGACAGACAGAGAGACAGAGAGACAGAGAGAGAGAGAGAGACAGAGAGACAGAGACAGAGAGAGAGAGAGAGAGAGACAGAGAGAGAGAGAGACAGAGAGAGAGAGAGAGAGAGACAGAGAGACAGAGACAGAGACAGAGAGAGAGAGAGAGTGTAAAACAACTGTTTTGGAAACTGAAGGGATGTTCATCAAGTGGGGAATAGCTGAATGGGTCATGGGTATATGAATACCACAGAACAGAGTTGTGCTGTAAAAAATGATGAAATTAATAGTTTCAAAAAAACCTGGAAAGATTTACATGAACTGATGCTAAATGAAGCAAGCAGAATCAACAGAACTGACACAAATAATACTGGTATTAGAAAGAGAATCAATTGCAAAAAAACCCAGCTCTGATAAACATGATGTCCCATGACAGTTTCAAAGAATTTATGATTAAAAAATCTAATCCACACAGAAATAAAGAACTAATAAATTAAGAGTTCATATTAGGGCATATTTTTTCTTGTTTTGGGGGGGGGTGAGGGGACTTGGTTAATACAGAAATTTCTTTTGTATGAATCCTTATTTGTAATGGTTTTTATATACTTGCCATCTTAGTGGGTAGAGGAGAGAGAGAGGAAGGAAGAGAAATAATTTGGAACTTAAAATTAAGTAAATTTGATTTAAAAATAAAATAAAAATTGTCATACAATTTTCCAAATTAAAAAAATAGAAAAAGAAATATCCAGAAAAACCTAGAAATATCTGTATGAACGGATGAAAAGTAAAATAAGCAGAACCAGAAGAAAAAAATATAAAAAGGAAAGGGGGAGGGAGGGAAGGAGGAATGAAGGACTATGATGGATAAAGAAATTTTGAAATACAAAATACCAAAAGGAAAAAAAAAGCTTATAACCAATGATAATATCCTACAAAATTTAATATGATTTTAGCAGGAAAAGAAGGTACCTTTAAATGGAAATTTTCACCAAAGCATTTGTGTTGAGAAAAAACAGTTGGGTAGAATTTTGGAAATGAAATCTAAGATGAGAAAGATTTTTAAAAATTGAATAATCTGAATAGGTTAAAAGATGATCAAATATTTACAGCCTAATAGTGGAGAAAAGAACACTGCTCTTTTAAAATTTGAATTGTTGCAGGGATTAAAGAGACTAAGTCAGAGCTCAGATGCAGTTCTGTCCTTTTTTGTTTTAAGAAAGTTAAGGGACCCTGGGCAAGTCACTTGACCCGCATTGCTAGCCCTTACCACTCTTCTGCCTTGGAGCCAATACACAGTATTGACTCCAAGACGGAAGGTAAGGGTTTAAAATAAAAAGAAAATTAAGGAATTTGTGTTATAAAAGGAGAACACAATGGCAAATTTGAGGACAAATTTTCAAAAACTTATGATTTGTCAAAAATGGGGTGAACAAGAAAAGAATCTCACTCTGATCTGAACCAGATATAGGAATGTGAATATCACTTATGTAGTTTATTTTAGATAACATATTAAAATTTAAGTTGATAAAATAAAACAAATGGGAAGGGAATGAACTACAGATGACTTCTAGGATCCTTCCTAGCTCTGGATCCAATTTCAGATCCATCTAGCTAGATGCCTCCTTTCTCTAAAACACTCAATTCTGTACATAATATAAATTTTATAATTTTGTATACAATCTTCTTTTTCTGTTCTTGAATTTGGAAATATTAAAGTGCATTGATTTTTTTCAAGTTCATAATAAAAAATAAAATTTTAAAAAATCATTAGATTTCCTAAAAACCATGACCAAACATAAGCACTAGATCTGGAATCAGAAAGGCCTAAGTTCAAATCCAGTCTTGGATATGTAGTAGCTGTGTGACCCTGGATAGTTACTTAGCCCCATATCTGCCTCAATTTCCAAAAATGGAGACAAGAGCAGCACCTAGCTTGTAGCGTTGCTTTAAAGATCAAATGAAATAATATTAGTAAAGAGTTTAGCATAATATGTAGAACACAGGAGGTGCCCTTTTCCTCACATATGTGGTCTAGCCACACATCAGGAGGGGACACAAATTACCAGGGCATTCAAATCAATAATAAACTTATGTTTGGTGCTCCATATAGTCTGATATCATTATGCTATTGATTCTGCTTCTTACTGATCTTAATGTGCTTGGCATCACATGATTGCAAATATGGCAGGCCAGTGGCATGGCATTTCTGCTATGTGTTCCTCTACTGAGCATGTAAACTGTATTAGCCATTGCTCTGATGGGCATGGGGCTGCAGAACTCCTCTCTGCCATCAGTTTCTATATTTCAGATGGAGTCCCCAGTTTTCATACAAGTACTCCCCCAACCCTAAACAAGGAAGGGTAGTCTCTACCATCTCTCTTTTACTTAAGAGAGCAGAGATCCAAGCTTCAGCTGTTTGGGTGAAAAAGGTAGGCATTTGCACACCCAGATAATGTCACGTAAGTGAAAACCCTTGGCATATAATGAAAGGAAGCTAGCAGTTCTAAGTCTTAGTTGTATGCCACTTTTCTTTCCTAGAATGCTGGGAATTCCAAAATTCTAGTAGCTATACTTAATCGGTTTCTTTGATAATGCTATGTATTTTATCGTATACTCTTAACTCTATTTGTATAAGCAGAGGTCCACGGGTTTCACTAGATGGTGGTCAAAAGAATCCATGTAGCATACGACAAAGGTTAACAACTTCGAACCTAGAAGAATCTTAACCCCCAGAAGTCTAGCCAGTGATGCATAGACAGCCTACCTTTGAAACTTTGATCTTCTTCAGCTCATCAGGAGTGATGCCTCTGTCCAAAGCCTTGGGAGGCAAAGCCCTAGGATTACAAAGTCTCCATTAATGGCTATCAGTTTCTGAATGCAAATAACTTTTAAGGCTTGCCTTTCAATGAACTAATTAAGGGCTGTGTCTGAAGTGTCATGTTTTCCCCAACTTCCCTTTTTGAGATTATCTAATCACCTATACAAATGCCTGTCTTGAATTATGCATCATAGAGATAGACACATGTGTGTATATGCACATACAAATATAAATGTATGTTTTCATATACAGACAAGTATGTATATACTTGTGTATACACATAGTGTGTGACACATATTTATATGTTCATATGTACAGAATGTATATGTATGTCTACACATGTCCATGACACATATATACAAATGTACAGCACATAACTGCATGTAAATATACTTACATATACAAAATACATCCACATGATGTGTGCTGTATTTGATTTATAACTCATGCTATATAATCAAACAAAACATAAAATGGACATACACACTCATATATAAGTATATAGTCATTCAAAATTTGCATCTCTTGTAGCATGGGCCAACTTTTAAATTCTTATCACAGAGCAACAAGAGGTATCAGTGTCAACGAATGTGCCAGGGGCCTCAGGGGTGACTACAGTGCTCAGATTTCTTGAGTGAAGGATGACTTTTGAAAGTCCCATATTTCATGTTGCTTCTAGAATAACCTGAGCCAAGAAGTCCAAGCATAATGCAAAAATGAAGATAAAAATATATTAACCGAAAAGATATTGTCTTTGGCGCATTTTCTCATTCCATTAACTACCTGTCAGGTTTTTATGCTAATTGGACATTTTATTAATCATCATTATTATAGCTCTTTATGGTTTAGCCACATGGTTTTGACTGAACCATCTTAAGCCTCCTACTTGTACCAGATCCTTTCTTTCTGCAGTTATGAACCCACAGACTGTGGTTGAGTTTTATAAGCACATACCCATTTATTAACCACCTTTAAAGATAAGCATATCTATAGGATGAAATATAGCTTTTGAAAGGCTTGGTTGCACTTTTGAAAGGCCCTTTCAAGATGAATGATTTTTCACCCACGTCCAATGGCTTCATGGAAGAGTGAAGTTTGTAAGATAACAAAGGACAAATTGGCTCTATCTGGGGACTGGTCCTAAAATTGAAGCTTGTGCAAAGAGAGGGCAGACTCTGAACCATACTTTCTCCTCTTCTTTCATCCTTTTCTTTCCTTCCTTGAGGTTTTTCATTACCTTCCCATTCATGCTACAATGGAATTTGAAGCAGATATCATTTGGAAATTTCTCCAATCCAAATAATCTTTATTAACTCATTTCAAAACCAGAAATTTTATTATTTAGGATTTCAAATGCCAAGTTAAGTTTAGAAAGTTAAAGAACAGGGATGGATTCAAGATGGTAGAAAAGGCATACAGACCCAACTGATTTCTACCAAATTCCCCTCCAAAAAAACTATGATAAAATGCATCAAAACAAATTCTGGAGCAGCATAAGCCACACAGAGTGAAATAATTTTTCAGCAAAAATAACTTAGAAGGCCACAACAAAAGATTTAGTGTACCAGGGTAGAAGTAAAGACTAAAGTGGCAGGCCAGGCCAGCCTCCATGGTGGTCACAGGTCTTGGGGGCAGCTGAAGCAGCAGCAAAGATTCTCCAGCTCTTAGCCACAGATGGCAACGGGGGTGAGACAACTGCTCAAAAGGAGATTACCGGGGTCCCTTTACTGGTTCCAGTCCAATACTATTATTATAGTGTCCACATGCATATTCCAAGAAATAGCCCTGGGGAACACTCTAAGGCTAAGGAGGCTCACTAACAGACAGGAGAGCAGGAGACCCTGATCACAATCCTAAGGGGGAAAAGAGTGCTTGGTGTTATTACAAAGACATGAGCATAGGGGGCCAGGAAAGTATTAAACACACTATTCCTTACATAATACCATCTTGGAAGGACAGAAAGCAGATAGATTCCCAGAGCCAGCTCTGAAGGCAGCTACACAAAGAACCTGAAGCTTGGAACAGTGCTCCCTTCAACTCAGATAGAGACAAACTTTAAAAATTTTTTTTAAATTAAAAGAAAAAACCTAGAAAATGAGCAAACAACGAAAAAAGAAACTTCACATAGAAATTTATTTTTGGTGCCAGAGAAGACCAAAACAGAAACTCAGAAGAAAACTAAATCAATACTGCTATATCCAAGGCCTCAAAGAAAAATAGGAATTGGCTCAAAGTCAAAAAAGAATTAATGTAGTCACTTGAAAATAATTTTAAAAATCAAATAAGAGAGGTAGAAGAAAAGTTGTTGGGAAAAGAAATGAGAGTGATATAGGAAAATCATGAAAAAAAAGAGTCAACAGCTTGGTAAAGGAGGCACCCCAAAAAACTTAGGAAATTAATATGTTAAAAAACAGAATAAATCAATAGAAAAAAGGCACAAAATCCACTAAAGAGAAGGACTCTTTAAAAAGAATTGGCTAAATGGAAAAAGATATAGTAAAAGTGAACTGAAGAGAAGAACTTCTTAAAAGGCAGAGTTGACAATATTGGGGGAAAAGTACAAAAATTCACTGAGGAAAAGAACTCTTTAAAATGTAGAATTGGTCAAATGAATAAGGAGGTACAAAAGCTCACTGAAGAAAATCATCCCTTAAAAATTAGAATAGGGCAAGGGGAAGCTATGACTCCATGGGACATCAAGAAATAAAGAAAGTCAAAATTATTTTAAAAATAGAAGAAAATGTGGAATATATCATGGGAAAAACAACTGACCTGGAAAAC
Organism: Monodelphis domestica; assembly: GCF_027887165.1. Lineage (NCBI taxonomy): Eukaryota > Metazoa > Chordata > Mammalia > Didelphimorphia > Didelphidae > Monodelphis > Monodelphis domestica. Next base: position 11,058,569 of record NC_077235.1, on the reverse strand, counting down.
AAATCCAGAAGAGATAATATACGAATTATGAAAGCCGTGATAAAAAAAAGTTTAGATATCACCTTTCAAGAAATTATCAAGGAAAACTACCCTAATATTCTAGAACAAAAGGATAAAATAGAAATAGAAAGAATCCACCAATCAACTCCTGAAAGAGATTCCAAAAGAATAACTCTCAGGAATATTATAGCCATTTCTAGAACTCCCAGATCAAGGAGGAAATATTGCATGTAGCCAAAATAAATAACTCAAATATCATGGAGACATATTCAAGATAACATAATAGTTAGCAGTTTCTACATTAAAGGTCTGGAGGGCATGGAAAATTATATTCCAGAGAACAAAGGAGCTAAGACTTCAACCAAAAATCACTTACCCATAAAGACTGAGCATAATCCTTCAGGGAAAAGATTGCAATTCAATGAAACTGAGGACTTTCAGACATTCCTGATGAAAAGATTGGAGCTGAATGAAAAATCTGACTCTCAAATATAATGTTCAAGAGAAGCATAAAAAGGTAAACAGGAAAGAGAAATCAAAAGACATTCAATAAGGTTAAACTATTTGTATCCCTATATGGGGTTCTTGTAAATCCTAAGATCTTTATGAATATTAGAGTAGTTAGGAGGAGTATATACATAGACAGAAGGCAAGAGTATGAGTTAAATATGATGAGATGCTATAAAAATAAATAAAACTAAGTCTTGAGAAAAGAAAATGTATTGAGAGGAGGGGGAAGGGGAAAATAGAATGGGGTAAATTATAACATAAAAAAGAGCTTTTCTGCAGTGGAGAGGAAGATGGGAGAGGAAGAGAGGAGAGCACATGAACCTTCCCTCATCATAATTGGCTCAGTGAAGGAAGAAAATACACAAGCAATTGAGTATGAAAATATATCTTACCCTACAGGATAGAGGAGGGGAAGAGGATAGGAGAAGGGGATGGTAAAGAAAAGAGGGCAAATTGGAAGAGGTGGTGGTCAGAAACTAAAGAGGGAGAAATAGGATGGAGAGCAATGCACAATATTCAGAATGATGTAAAGTGTTTTCACCAGTCTCTTTAATAAGGTCTAATTTCTCAAGTATATAAACGACTCAAGTCATTCTCCAACTGATAAATTGTCAAAAGATATGAACAGGCAATTCTTAGACAAAGTAATTAAAGCTCTTTATAAGCATGCAAAAATGCTCTAAATCTCTATTAATTAGAGAAATGCAAATTAAAACAATTCTGAGGCACCATCCCACACCTATCAGATTGGTTGTTATGACAGAAAAGAAAAATGGCAAAATGCAGAGAGAATGTGGGAAAACTGAGACACTGATGCACTGTTGGGGGAGTTGTGAAGTGACTCTTTCTGAAAAGCAATTTGGATCTATGCCCAAAGGACTATAAAACAGTACAAATCCTCTGACCCAACAATGCCATTACTAGATGGGAGCAAAGAATTAGAAAGTGAATGAATAGCCATCAATTGGGAAATTGCTGAGTAAATTATAATATAGGATTTTAATAGAATGTTATTATGCTGTAAGAAATGACAAATAGGAATTCAGAAAAAACTGGAAGGATTTACAAGAACTGAAGCAGAGTGAAATAAGCAGAACTAGGAGAAAATTGTACACAGTGACAGAAATACTGTACAATGAACAACTGTGAATAATTTAGCTATTCTCAGCAGTACAATGAACCAAAACTATCCCAAAGGACTAATGCTAAAAATGCCATATGCTTCCAGTTAAGAAACTGATGGAGTCTAAATCCAGATCACAGCAAACTTTTTCACTTTCTTAATTTTTTTGTTCATATTTCCTTCCACAAAAGGATTAATATGGAAAAACGTTTGATATGATTGCACACATAAAGTCTATATGACATTGCTTACCATCTGTGCAGTTGGGAGAGAATTTGAGAATCAAAATTCTTTATAAAATGTTGGAAATTGTTTTTACATGTACTTGGGGGGAAAATAAAATTAATTTTTTGAAATAAGAAAGTTAAAGAAATTGGTCTGCCCATTTGATTACTGATGTGTTCATTTATCATTTATGTGAATTCAGGTTCTTCAAAGACCCTTGATTTCATAGCAAGTAGCTATTCTTTCCATCCATTAGAAGTCCTCTGAACCTTGGGAAATTACAGACATACAATTTGGGAAAGTTGAAAGAGTCAAAATAACAGACACTTACCAGCTATTTCAACACAGGCAAGTCACTTTACTTCACTGAGTCTCAGTTTCCTCTTCTGAAAACTGTAAAAAATAGATGTTGCAGGTTATTCCTGTGAGAAAACCACTCAGGAAACCTTACTACAATATTTTAAGGACCCCAAATTTCATCATCATGAGGACTTGCTTTATATATATAAATAACCACACTTTCACTATCTGATAGGTGGTTGCTGGTTTCTCACTGTAAGAAATTTCACCATCCTCAAACCAATATGCTACTTACTCTACCAGAATCATGGAAAACTCTGGAGGACCTTATAAATGTTAGTTAAGATTAGTTTCTGGTACATTTTCCAATACAGCTACATAGCTATAATCTAATTGAGTTAGAGACTCTCTTTCAATGATGCAGATCAAAACTTGTCCAAGCCTAGAGAGCAGAATTTGGGTCTAAGAACTTTGCCAAACTAATTTCATTAGACTTTCTGGGGATGGTGAATATTGAAAACAGAGAGAAGTCACCATTGATTTACTCAAACAAGTCACTCCATCTCACTTAAAGTGGTAAGATATATTGGTACATTCATTGGGTGAAATGAAACAATCTCGATCACAGACTTAAGTGCAGAAAATACTTAAGAGTTACAGATAGGAAGAAGGTTCGGATAGGAAGCTTGGTCAAGTCCTAGAGGTCATTGATTAATTTATCAAGCAAATAGAGACTGGAATCATTCTAGAGGTTAGAGTAAGTGTAATGTTCCAGTTGACCCGTTTGAGAAGGAATGCAGCTCAGCTTCAATCAAGGTGTCTTCTCTCCTACTCCTCTTTGGCTGGATGAGCTTGTTTCACACCGAGTTAAGAGGATGGTGGAATTCCCATTAATGTCCTAACAGCAACCCAGCATCAGCTGATGAGAGTGTGTACACTGAAAACCAAAGAGAGACTGGATGAAGATTCATAGCTCCACAAAGAACTCACCGAAGAAGCAATACCGTGTCTAAAAGGAATTTCCTGAGCATTCCATAAATAGGAGAAAAGGACTTCCAGAAATCTGCAAGTTCCCCCTTTGACCCATGCTCTGTTTTAGTATAAGTCCGCTTTCTTCTAGACTCTATGTACTTGTAGGGAAGAGGGACTGAACTGGAATGTTCAGGGAGGGGAAACACCTCTGGTGAGAAGGCTTGCTGAGCACTTTTCCGAACTGCTTATCCACCTCTGGTGTCCACCTTTCACTCAACTATCACGTGTAGCTCCAAGGAGCTGTAGGATGTACAGCAGCCACACCCTGGTAAAATTCTCAGGTCACATATGGTAAAAGGATTGTACAACTGTTCAGAAGGACATCATAGAGGATGCTTTGCTAGTAGTGGGTGTTAGGACCCTACTGTGTTGCCTATACACAGTTGTGTCACAGTTCAAGAGTGAAGAGGAACACTGGTACACTAGCGGGGGTCCTGATCCTTGTTCCAGGGTGGAGAAGAGTGTTTGTGTTTAGTTAGACCAGAAAATAGATCAAAAGAATAGTGACCAAACTTCTCCTTAAATCATAACACCTTGGAAGAACTGAAAACTTACAGATTCCCAGAACTAGCTCTGAAAGTAGTAGTACAAAAAAACCTAAAGCTTGCGATAGTGCCTATATATTTCCAACAAAGTCTAGCAGGAAGAGATTAAAAGAGAAATTTCATTTAAAATAACAGCAGAAAATATAAAATAACTAGGAGTCTAATTGCCAAGACAAACCAAGGAACACAATTACAAAACACAAAACTCTTTTCACACAAATAGTCAGAGCTCAACAATAGGAGTAGGCCGAGTCAATACAAAAGAACCAACAATTCTACCTAAATTTTAACTTATTCAGTGCCATACCAATAAAACTACCAACTATTTTATAGATTTAGAAAAGTAATAAAATTTATAAAAAATAAATATTAAATTTTATAAAAATAAAAAATAACACTCATTTTAAAATAAAAATAAATGGGGGCATCTGGGTAGCTCAGTGGAGTGAGAATCAGGCCTAGGTTCAAATGTGGCCTCAGACACTTCCCAGCTGTGTGACCCTGGGCAAGTCACTTAACCCATATTGCCTAGCCCTTACCACTCTTCTGCCTTAGAACTACCACACAGTATTGATTCCAAGACAGAAGGTAAGGGTTTACAAAAATAAATAAATAAGATAATAAAATAAGATAAAAATAAATTATAAAATCTGAAAAACAAAAGATCAAGAATGTCATGGGAATTGAGGAAAAATGTAATGGAAGGTGGCCTAGATGTACTAGAACTCAAGCTGTTATACAAAGTAGTAACAGTCAAAACAATCTGGCACTGTCTAGGAAATGAAAATGGTGGACCGATGAAACAGATTAGGTATACAACACACAGTAGTAAACGGCCAAAGCTTTGACAAATGCTTTTTGTCTTTGATAATGATATGTTTGATAAATGAAAAGATGTAAACCTTGGGGAAAAGAACTCACTATTTGACAAAAATTGCTGGGCAAATCAGAAAGCAGCTTGACAGAAACTAGGAGAGCTGAGTGGCACAGTAGATAGAGGACCAGGTCTTGAGTCAGGAAGTCTAAAGACTTCAGTTCAAATCCTGCCTCTGACATTTAATAGTTGTGTGAACCTAAGCAAGTCACTTAATCCTGTTTGTTTCAGTTTCCTCATCTGTAAAAATAAGCTGGAGAACCAAATGGCAAACCACTTCAGTGTCTTTGCCAAGACCTCAAATCAGATACTGAAGAATTAGACACCAAGGAAATGACTCAGCAACAACAACAACAAGGTATAGACCAACATCTCACACCACACAGGAAGATGAGGTCAAAATGGCTGCATGATTTAGACATAAAGGTGAAATCATAAGCAAAGAGGAGCATAGAAAAATTTACCTGTCAAATCTATGGATAAAGAGGATTTTCTGACCAAACAAAAAACAGAGAGTATTATGGGATATGAAATGGATAATTATTATTACATTAAATCAAAAAGAATTTACATAAACAAAACCAATGCAACTAAGATTAGAAGGAAAGTAGGAAACGGGGGAGGAAATTTACAGTAAGTTTCTCAGATAAAGGCCTCATTTCAAATACATAGAGGACTGAGTCAAATCTATAAGAAGAGGAATCAATCTCCAGTTGACAAATGGTCAAAGGACACAAACAAGCAATTTTCAGATGAAGAAATCAAAGCTATATATAGTTATGAAAAAGTGCTCTGAATCACTACTGACTAAAGAAATGCAATACCACCTCATACCTATTATATTGGCTAATATGACAGAAAAGGAAAATGACAGATGTAAGAGGGAATAAGGAAAAATTGGGACACTAATGCACCACTGATGTTGTGATCATTTTGGAGGGCAATTTGATATGATGCCCAAAGGGCTATAAAACTGTGTATACCCTTTGACTCAGCAATACCACTACTAGGTCTCTAAATAAAAAGAAAAATGGCCTATTCGTGCAAAAATATTTGTAGAAGCTCTTTTAAAATGACAAAGACAGATACAGGAGGCCCTGGGTTCAAACCTGGCCTCAGACACTTCCTAGCCATGTAAGCCTGCGCAAGTCACTTGACCCCCATTGCCTAGCCCTTACCACTCTTCTGCCTTAGAATCAATATTGATTCTAAGGCAGAAGGTGAGGGTTTTAAAAAATAAAATAAAATAAAATAAAATGGCAAAGAATTAGAAATTGAGGGGTGTCAATCTACCTGGGAATGGCACAACAGGTTGTGGTACATGATTGTGGTTGAGTACTATCGTGTTATAAGAAATGACAAGCAGGATGAGTTGAGAAAAAATCTAGCAAGACTTCTACAAACTGAGTACAAAGTGAGCAGAACCAGAAAATTGTACACAGTAAATGCAATACTGTAAGATGATCAACTGTGTGACTTGACTATTCTCAAGAAATCAATGATTTAAGACAATTCAAAAGGATTTATGATGAAAAATTCTATCCATCTCCAGAGAAAGAACTGATGAAGAGTCTGAATGCAGACTGAAACATAGTTTTTTTTCCACTTTATTTTTCTTGTTGCTTTGGGAGGGGGTCCTGTGTTTTCTTTTAAATTATGGCAAATACTGGGAATATGTTTTACATGACTACAGATGTATAATCTCTATCAAATTTCTTCACTTCTGAAGGAACGGAAAAGGGGAGGGAAGGACAGAATTTAGACTCAAAACTTATTTTAAAAATTTAAATGTTGAAAATTGTTATTACATTTAATTGGAAGAATATGTAAAATTTCCCCCAAAATAAGGAAAATGGCAGTTCCAATAAAATGAAATTACTTGACCAAGGTCATGCAAGTAATAAGTAATAGCTGGGATTTGAAATCAGCTCGTCAGACTCAAAATCTAGCGCCCTTTCTCAGACTCAAAATCTAGCGCCCTTTCTACTATATGTTTTTTTCATTCCCTTATTTTTAGGCTGTAGAGGGAGATTTTGAATCTTACATTTTTCATCTATAAGATTAGATATTGCTGAGAGTTATGTGTGCTCTGCAAAGCTGATGAATTTGCTCTCATACTTTCAGATCAGCAGTGTAACGTCACCACTGGACTTAGGTCAAGAAGACCTTAACTCAAATCCTGCCTCAGATACATATCAGCAATGTGGTCCCAGGAAATGTACTTAACATCACTCAGCCTCAGTTTCCTCATCTCTATTAATATTATATGCCTCACAGGGTTGCCTGAATGCTCAAATGAGATAATAGTTATAATGCAGCTGACAACTACTGAGGCACTGTAACAATGCCAATATATTTGAGGTGGGACAAAAGGAATGAATAAATGTATGGAGGAGGAGAAGCACAATATATATCACAAGAATAATGAATTGTCTGCTTTGGATAGAAAAGAGAGATTGTAGAGGGGAATAATAGAAGGATAGGGGCTGAACATGTGATTTCATTTGGTACAGGCAACTTCCCAAGGGAGGAAATTTCCCCTATCAAGAATTTCTCTGAAATTTATAGCTGGAGAGAATTACCTGGAGTACTAAAAAGTTAAAGAACGTGTCCAGGGAACTGAAGCCAGCACAGTTAAGAAAGAGGACTTGAACCCAAGTCTTCATGGCTTTGTAACTCATTCTCCATTCACTACCTTTCAAAAAGAAGACAGCAATGGAAAATGAGTCTAAAGCTAGTCTAGAGTGAGACTTGAAAGCCAAGCTAAGGGATTTGGACTTCCTTCTGGAGGCAGAGAATAGCTGGTGAAAGCTTTTAAACAACAAGGTAACTAAGAAGTTCTTCAAGAAGATCTGGTCTCTATACACAGAGCAGGATTAAAAGTGAGGAAAATTGAAAGACTGCAATACTTGGAGTTAGGAAGACTGGGATTCAAGTCCTGCCTTGGAAATTTATTCTCTGGATGACCTTGGGCAAGTCACTTTACCTCTCTGAGCTTCAGGTCCCTCTTCCATAAAATAGAAATAATGCTGGCATCCAAGAGTGGTTGTGGGGAAGCTCAATGTGTAGCAAGTGCTCTAGCAACCAGTGTACCCTTAAAGTGCCTACCATTTCAAGCACCATTGCTATTGACCTGAGGTAATAAAGCCTGAGTAGGATAACAATACAAATGGAAAAGGGAAGGATCAGATCGATGCAAGAGGTATTAATTAAGCATGAAGAACGAATATGGCTTTGTGACTGTGTTGATGTGGTGGCTGAGGGGGGCCGGGCCTCAAGGATGACTGAGATTTCACACTTGGGTAACTAGGAAAATGAAGGTATTGTTACCAAAATGGTTAGAAGAAGAAACTGGTTTGTGTTGGAAGAGGATGAGTTTGATTTTAGACATGATGAGTTGGAAGGGTTGGTGGCACATCCAGGCAAAATGCAGTAGGCCATTGGGACTGGAGCTTGGGAGAGGAGTGACTAAGTTTAGAGATGAAGGTTCAGGACTTTCTGAAGACTGGATGAAAGCCTGGGAGGGGTTTACCCTAAAGAGCAGACTTAATTGGGATGTGGCACACCTTTGAAGAGTTAACATGTAGAAGAAGGGTTTGGGTTGCTTGATCCTGGAAGTAGGACCACGAAGTTGGAAGTTGCTGAAAACTGGCTTTTAGGCTGATGGTCCAAAGGGAACATTCTTAATAATCAGAACTGCAGCCATGTGAAGATCTCCCATCCCTGGAGATCTTCAAGAAGAGCTTGAATGACTTGGGAGGAGGGAATAGAGGAGATTCTTGCTGGATCGGGTATGCCAGAGAGCCTCTAAGGCTTAGGACTAATCTAGGATCCCGGTATCGCCAACGAAAAAAACAAGAGAGAGGAAAGAGTCAAGGGCTCAGGACAATAGCTTGATAGTGCGGTAAAAAGCATACTATCTGTATTTGGAGTCACTAGACTCAGGTTCAGATCACAAGTCTACCACTTCCTACTCATGCAGTCATTTTTCCCTGCTGGGTTTGGTTTCCTGAACTGGAAAACAAGAGAGTTGGACCAGATGATCCCTAAGTCCCCTTCCAACTGTGATCCTAAGCTATTTGCCAGATGCTCAACCCAGCCCACATGCCTACTCTGTGTAGAGCCCCACGTAACCACGAATTCTGCAAGGAATCCATGGAGTGAGGGGCAGGGAAGGGATGCAGAGTAAGAAATATGGAACTCTTCCCACAGTGTTCCTTTTCGAGGGAGCCACATGTATCCAAGAAAGAAATGCAGGTGCCCCTGGAGATGACCTTGCCCCTGTAGACAGCAAAAGTATGAGTGGCATAGAGGGATGAATCCCAAAGGCAGCATTTAGAGTACAGATGAGATGAAAAGCGCAGCTTCCTTACCTTTTATAAGCACTTGGATTTTCTTCTAAAGTTGTTTTTTAATATATGGTCCTTTTTACCAAACAAGCCAGTTTTGTAATTTGGCCATTGGATTCACTCTTGCTAAGTTGCTTGACCCTGATGAGGGAGCTCATTCTTTAAAATCGTCATCGCCGCTTACCTTGTGGAAATCAAAAGCTGGACAAATGCTTTATGGCAAATTAAGCCTGCTGCCCTTTTGGACACTGAGACGAGGTACGACCGTGTAGTCCCTGCTTCTGTGCAAGTGATAGCTTGCGTTTTCAGGGAGAGCGAGGCAGGGTGTCCGGGAGAGGGGAGCCTGCCCTCGGGGGTTGGGAGGGGAGCCACTGGGTACAGGAGAGGTAGGGAGAAATGATGATGTCAACGTCAACAACAGTCATATGATAATAAGGATCCACAAGTACCAGCCACAGTGGATAGAGAGCCGGCCCAGGAGCCAGAGGGACCTGAGGCTTCGATTCTGTCTGTGATGCATGCTGGCTGGGTAACCCTGGACAAGTCTTTTCTGCTTTCAAGGCTTCAGGCAGCTATGAGTACACGCTGCAGAGAAAGCTCTGACCAGTGGCAGAAGTTTCCTCAACCAAGAGCTCTTTATATAATAAAGAAGTTGCAGCTATAGTCCCTAGCCTTAGTCCTATCCCTATTGCCTCAGGCTCTCAGTTCCAGCCAACTGGACTACTTGCCCTTCTGCCACCACATTCCATCTAGTCTCATCTTCCATGCCTGGAATAGCCCCCCACCCCTCACTCTGCCTCTGGGAATCAGTAACTCCATTCAAGGCTCAGGTCACCTGTCATCTCCTCCACATTTTTTCCCTTTTCTGATTCCTCCAGTTGTTAGTATACTCTTCTGTCAATCATTCTGCTGGCTGCTGCAGCTATTTGAACCCATTCTCATTCTCTCATTCACATTCTCCTCTCCTCAGAGACTCTCAGATGAGCTTTCTGGATAGTAGATTCTGAAAAACATGGAGTTTTCTTAACTTTTATTCCCAGTCCTCCCACCATAAAGTTAGGATATGGCCCTAAAGTCCACACGAATGAAATCTTAAGCCCCTAACTTCCCTCCTTCCCTCAAAGCTCTCTGAATAACACAACTGAAGAGACTTTGGAAGCCAAAGATATGGGTCTGACGCCTTATGTGACGTTGGCTAAGGTACTTAACAACTGTGGGTCTCAGTTCTCTTATTTTAGTCATAAAATTGGGAAGGTCAGACTAGATGTGCTTTAGAGATTTTACTTATCTATGTATACAGTTTCACTTCAGAGAATGCAAGCTCTTTGAAAGCAAGGCCTGATTTGATCTTTGTATCCCTAATCAATAAGTGAATATTTATTAAGCACCCACAATTTTTTAGGTACTATTTTAAGCGCTGAGGATCCAAAGAAAGTCAAAAAAAGAAGCCCGAGTTCTCAATGACTTACATTCAAATAGGAGAGAACAACATACACACAATTATTTCAAATAAGATATACACAGGATAAATTGGGAATAATCTCAGAAGGAAAGCAGTAAAATTAAGGAGGAGTTAGAATGGCTTCTTGAATTAGGTAGGACTTTAGTTGAGAACTGGAAAAAACAGGGACACTAGGAGAAAGAGAAAGGAAAGAGGAGAGAAGAGGGAGAGAGACAGAGTGACAGAGAATAAATGACTTTGGGGACATGGAGTCTTGTACAAGGAATAGCAAAGAAGTCATAGTCACTGGATCGTGGAGTACATGGAGGGGGGTAAGGAAAAGAATGGAGAAGTAGAAGGGGGCCAGATTATGAAAGCCTTTTATAGCCAGATAATTTCTTCTTTGATCATGATGATAATGGTCAGAGTTGGGATGATCTGATCAGCGCATAAGGAAGACCTATTTGATAGCTGAATTGATGATAGACAAGACTGGGAACAGGCTTCAAAGAGACCATCGAGAAGGCCGTTACAACAATCGAGGCATGAGAAGATGAGGGACTGCACCAGAATGCTGGCAATGTCAAAGGAGAGAAAGGAGTATATATGAGAGACGTTGGGAAGGCAAAAAGACAAGACAACAGACTGTCTATGAGGGGGGAGGGGGGAGAGAGTGAGAATTTGAAGAGGACAACTAGGTTGTAAATATGGGTGACCAGGAGGATGGTGGTACTCTTGACAGCAACAGGGAAATTAGGAAAAGGGGAGAGTTGGGAAGAGGGAAGAGAATGAATTTGGTTTTAGGTTTTTTAAATTTAAGGTGTCTATGAGACTTCAAATTTGAGATTCCCAATAGACTGGAGATGTGAGATGGGATATCAAAAAAGAGGTGAGGCCTGCATAAAAAGATCTGAGGGTGATCTCTACAGAGATGTTAACTGAACTCATAGGAACTGATGAGACCATCAAGTGAACTAGAATAAAGGGATAAGAGAAGAGGGACCAGGACAGAGTTTTGAGGGACACCCCCAAATGGCAGATGTGACATAGATGAAGATGCAAAACAAGGAGGCTGAAAAGGAGATATGCAACAGGTAGGACTAGAAATAGTGTTATGAAAACTGAGAAAACATCATTGAAAACAGCATGATAGACAATGTCAAAGACTACAGAGATACCAACAAGGAAGAAGACTGTCAACACCTAGTGGGCACAGTAGAAATTAATAACACCTTGTAGAATTTAAGAGACAAATGATGGTGAGAGATGAGGAACAGAAACCATGAACTCACGGACCAGGTTCTAACCCTCAATGGCTGTTGTTGTTGTTGGAAGGGAGCTCATTTAATTCAATGCTCCCAATTCCACAAGTAAAGAAACTGAGGCACACACTAGCCAAGTTCCTGATTCCCAGTTGTCTGGGTGGTAAGTTGCAGGGCCAACAGTCAACTCAGAGCCCAAGATTCCCAAACCAGGGCTTTTTTCACAATTGAACTTCTCAGAGTACTTTGGCAGTGGCAGTTTCAATTTCAGGGTTTTTCTAGTTAAGATTTTAGGACTCTGTCCTAACAGCACAGCAGGACGACTAGGTATGAAGTTAATAATATTCAGGGCACACTGTTCGAAAAGCTTATGTGACAGCCCACCAGAATAGGAGAAGAGAACTGGTACGAAAGCATGAGGATGGGTCCAAACAGCAGCAACAGAGATTCATATTCACAAAATTTGTGAAGAGTTATATACTCTGTATATACTGTACTAGTAGATAAAAACCAAAATTGAGCTTAGATTTCAGGCCTGCGAATCTTCATCTGAAAAATATAGGTGCTACATAAATATTTCCTGGGATCACACATATGCATATAAAATCCTCAAAAATCTGAATCTAAAAGGAAATGAACACTAAAAATAGGCAAAACTACCTTAAAAATACGGCAGCTCCTACCCTAGAGGTAGATACAAGTATCTTGGGAGCTAACACATTTTGGCAACATATGGTGGGCCATATATAAAGAACCAACATTTACAACAAAATACAACTCTTTCAGAAATATGCTATACCAATTTCTCCCAAGAGACCTCTGGAGTTTGTTACTGGATTTCCATACTGCATGATGATGTATTCAAATTGGTTGGAATGGGGAAAAAACTCAGGCCCCAGGAAATGCAATTTTCAACAGGTCATTGCTAATTTATATGAGAGCAAAGAATGATCTTTTGATCTCCTTACTTTTCCTCCTCAGTGGCATCAGTACTTCAACAACTACATTTATTTCCTACATAAGAAAGAGAGGCATATTTAGGTACAGAAACTGAAAAGCATCAACATAAAAATGTACATGCCATCCTATGATAGCAAGTTTACCTCCTTCTCCAGAACCCCAATCCCTTTATTTTCTTTCCTCTGGCTCACAACATAAATGTGTGGTCTTAGTCCCTCCTCACCATCATGGCAGAAGGATTGACAGGGCTGAAGAGGTCTGAGGTTATATCCAGCTCTCAGAATGGACAATTGAGGAGCAAATTTAATTTGGCCTTCTGGGACCAAACCAGGAGCAAATGGGTGGAACTTGGAAAGAGGCAAATATAGCTGGGATGGATTTAAATAAAAATAACAATGTACACATCTACAAATGGAAATAGTGGATGGACTCCTCTCTCACTGGAGGATTGGAAGCCAAGGGTGGATGACGATGTGTTGTAGAAGGAAATCTTGGACAGTTTTATGTTAGACTTGATAGTTACTGAAGCCCCTTCCAGCGATGAGATGAGAAGATTCTGCTAAGATCATCATTTTTCAGATCTGAAAATTGTAAAATAATTCAGTCGAACACTCTGGAATGAAAAAATGAATCAAGAAGGCCAATAAGTACTTTGGAAGACAGAGAGTTAGTATAGCGCCTTGCTGGGTCAGCTACTGCCAAGATCTGTAGGATCTGATGAAAAGTCATCCGGTGATCAACTCTAATCACATGACCTGAAAAGCCAATCTGGAAGGATTTTTGAATTGTAATTGGCTAACTGGAGTGTACACACACACACACACACACACACACACACACACACACACACACACACGCACGCACGCACACTCCAACCAAATAAAATTTATATTTAAATGCTATGAGCTGTCACAATGGGAGGCCAGGGCTCACTGAGTTTTCCTCTTGATTATTGCATCCTACTAATTCTCACTGAAGACAGTGTCAGAGAAGCCTCACCCAAGCCTCTGGTCGACGGGAGATCATCTTTTCAGTTCAGAACATTCTCGGCCCCATCTGGAGTTGCAGAGGCCAGACCTCAACAGGTGCAGATCCTCAGGAATTCCTGAGATGAGAGGTATTTGTCTCGTGGAACATTACATACCAGCATCCAGGGTGTGAGTAGAGTTATAGGAACTGCTGTCTTCTACAGTCAGAAATGAGGCTTATAATAGAAATACTCGTGTATGTGTGTGTGTGTGTATGTGTGTGTGCATGCACACACACATTTCCACAACACCTGTTACCCAGAAGCCAGTGAGTGGCAAAGCCAGGATTCAAATTCAGATTGTTTCAAATGCCACAATCCTGGCAGGTGGCCAGGTTTAGTCCTAGCTGTTGGCTGCAGCACTGTGCCCAAAGATGACGAGAGGAACTGGGACTGGAACTGAGGTCCTAGAAGCCTTCCTTTTATCTCCCACCCTCAGGACGCAGGTCTTGGTGGCACCTGAAAAACCTCGTCCAGAACTCATGCGTACAGGTAAGTGGTGGGAACAGCAGTAGTTTACTGATTAGGACATAATAGCAATAATCAAAAATGTTATAAAAGCAATAATCAGGGGATATCAGGTGAAAGGGATTGGCAGGATACATGCTAGGTCAGCACAAAATGTCCAGCTAAAGCCAGTATTCAGGGTTCTTTGACAATGGGTTCAGGGGTGGGAAATGACACTAATTTAAGGCCAGTCAAGATGATATCAGACCCTTCTCAATCAGTGAAGTGAAGACTGTTTCAACCTAACTCTACTGGGCTGAATATAAAGTAGGGTCTTCTGTAGCCAGAAGAGACCTTAAGGGCAACCTAGTGCAACCATCTGCTCCACTTTACATATAGGGAAACTGAGGCTCTGAGAGGTAAGCACTTGCCAGAGATAACATGGATAGTAAGAAACAAGATTTGAACTGAGGTCCTCTGACCCCAAATCCAATTATAAGAACTGCTATTTCTATAGAGCTTTAAGGCTGGCAAACACTTTACATACCATCTCATTTGAACTTCACAACTCAAAAAGCAAGTACTATAAACATTAGCCCCATTTTTGAGATGAGGAAATTGAGACTCAGAGAAGATCCAAATGGAGCAGGTGTTTCAGAGCAGAGTTATCAACCAAAATAAACTTGAATTGGGAAACAGTTAACAGAATTATTAAAAACACAATAGTCACAGGTCATCTTAATATGTAGTTTTCAAATGTGCCCACAGGGATCCTTATAGAGGGAGGCTGACACCATTATTTCAGAGGAAATCTCAGACTTAAGTAGGGCTGAAAGGCCTCTACTGCCCTGAAGCTGAATTTCTCCCTAGAGTTTCACAAATATCCCCTAGAGGCTGGCCTATTACTTTCTCATAAACCCTACATTTCCAGAGCCACACCCAAAGCTCCCTCCTGGAAAAGGTGCCACCTAGAAGGGCAGCATCAGGCTCTGTGATGCCTCCCTCCATCTCCAGAGGACCAATTGACACTGACCGTAATATTTGCCCCAATCACAGCTGTTCCTACCTCCTCGAATTTCCCCAGCTGAAAGGTCCACACCCATACAGCTAACAGGGGAGACCCAAACATAACTAACATCTGAAATCATTCTGGAGAGGCTCCACCAAAAAGGTGAGATCAAATCCTCTACTCTTCTCCAGGCAGACAAGGCCACTGGGATGGGGGTGTAGTACCCATGGATTCAATCTATCAAACTTATTTTCTTTAGGAACTTTACCCCTTCCCTTGTAGAGCTAGGAAAACCAGAAATTCATTTTATGGGACCAGGTACAAATAACTCCCTAAAAAGGGATCCTGAGTGAAACCTCTAATTGATTTAGCGGACTCTGTAATCGTAAATCCTCAGAGATGGCCACTGAGTCTCAGCATTGAATGAATTAGATTACACCCCTCAGAAACCTCTGCTCCAGTGATTAATCGGGTTTCTGGGAGAGCTTCTCTTGCAAACTCTCTACTTCCTAGGTGGTAAAAGTCTGTCTACAAATTGTTCCCTCAGTAAAGGGCATCTCTCTCCTCTAGAGAGCAGAGAGAAGTATGGGGCTTCTTGCTTTAACCCACTGATGGGACTTCCAAAATCTCCTCACTTCTACTCTCACTTCTCCGATCTGGGCAATATGAGACAAAACCTCTAGGTAGGAGCCCATATTTATATTCTCAGTCCTATGGATTCGTGGCTGTGGCCTATTTGTCCCCATTTCCCTTAGAAGAGATCTCTCGATTTGAGTTCTTACCAGCTCCAGTGGTTATCCCAGTGTTTAAAAGCCAAGAGCTCTGTCTCTAGCTGTTGAATGGACTGGGCCAGCTTCTGTTGTTCTTGTATTATACCGGCTGCAGGGTCAACAGCAGGACTTAATACTTTCTTTATCCTCCTGGCAGTTTCAGTCCGCACCCACTGAGCTAATCATTTTAGATGAGTGAGAACCTACTCCATGGAGAAGGTTCCCCCTACACCATGAAATGGACCCTGTCCACAGGATGCCAAGGTGCTGTAGGCGGCCATCTGAATCACTCCTTCCTCCATATTTACAACGCTCTTCCCCCAACTCAAGCACAATGTGAGAACCAAAAGATTTTCTGAATCCTGACATAGCAAAGATATACAACAGCACTTAACTGGGGCTGCCTTAGCTCTGCTCATCTCTGAAAGAAAGCACATCTCATCAGCAGGGGCTCTTGTGGTCCTCTGGCATCTATGCAGTCTGGAGTATCCTGCTACTATGTGGGTGGGAACAATTATGCCCCTTCATGACCAAGAAGCAAGGTGAATGAACACAGTCAGAGGCCACCAGGAAGCTGTGCCAAGGAGGCATAGCTAGGGAAAATCCAACCTAAACCATGTGTGGGGAAGGGATGGAGAGGGGGAAACTCCGATAGATGTTGATCCAATGAAGGACTGTTACACATTACAAAGAATCATAATGGGGAACTGGTGTAAAAGGTGTCATCAAGGGATAAAAAGGTGGGGTGGATATGTATTAAGAACAAGAGATAACTGGTAAAGGAAGAAAGAAGATAGTATTGAGCACCTTTTATGTACCAGGCATCATTCTAAGCATCTTCTCAACATTATCTGATTTAATCTTCACAACAACCCTGTAAGTTAGGTGCTGCTTTATTCCCATTTTATAGTTGAGGAAACTGAGGCACATGGAGGTTTTTTTTTACTTGCCTGGTATCATGTAACTAAGTAATGTCTGAAGTCGTTTTTGAACTCAAGTCTCCCTAACGCCAACTCCTGTGTCACCTAGATGCCTTTATGTGTTCCAAAGTCAGTCTCATAACATCAACACAAAGTGAAGAGGTCGTCATTACACCGATTGGAACTATGGTGGACTTAGGGGTTCTATAGGTCAAAGGTGCAAAGGATGGACAAATATGGATGGGTTATGATTCAAATAATTGAGGAGAAGGCCCATACTAATGAGATCACAGATCCATTTCAATATTTAAATATACTTGTCTTTTGAACAAAGTTTTTCAGTTTGCTCTCGTTCATGAAGAAGAGAGGTGATCTCAAGATTTTTGTCTATAGGTTAGGACTAGCCTTTTGAGATCAGTACAGTTACCAGTGAAATCAGTATGGCATGGTGGTAATCAATACTGTCCCTGAATCTAGAACACATTCAGCAGTGGTTTCCTGGCCCAGCTATAATTTCCTCTTTAAGGATGAAGGGATTTGGCATATAAAATACTGCTGAATCTAGGAACCTAAGGCAACGTCTCAAAACCAGAGATGTTTTTAAAGGGTTCCAAAATAGGTACACATACAAGTAATCCAGAACTATTTTGACAGCATGATAGATACCAGCTTAAAAGGAGGAAAAAGGTACAGCTTGGGCAAGACACCCAAATTCTCTACTGCCAGACTTCAATGGTGATGAAGTCCCTAAAAACTTAACTAAGACCTACATATGGGGACTATGATTGATCCCATCTGCAATGGACCGAGTTTACAGAGAGATGCCAAGAAACAGTTACTGAAAAAGAAATCAAAAGATGCCACATTAACATCTGGGCATGACCTAGAGAAAAATCTGTTTGTCAGAACGATGAGGTAATTTCATGACTGGTGGTAGGATTTTTTCCCCTTTTTCTTGGCACAAGGAATTGTGGTGCTAAAGAGGATTAATACCTTTGGGCAAACCCCAAACTAAGATCACATTAACAAAAATAGCAAGCCATATCTACAATCTAGAAAAAAAAAACGTACATAGTGGTTTCTGTGACTTGAAGCCATGATTTAGAATCTTCACTAAAGAGAGGCATTCCCCACCCATGTCCATCTGGACCCTTCATACTGCATGGCAATCATGTGATTCATTACCTCTTGACTTCCCACTGCTCCCCACATTGGCTGTTATGAATCTTCTCTCCTTAAGCTCCCAACAATATCTGTGCAACTCCCCCACTCCAACATCTCGTTAACGTTTACGACCTTGGTGTTATAATATCTAGAATTACAAGGGCATTTAGAAGTCACATTGTTCAACCTCCTTATTTTTCAGATGAGAAAACTGAGGCCCAAAGGGGCTAAATGACTTAACGATAACAGAATCAAAGTTTTCTGCCTCTGGCTTCAATATTCTTTCCATTGTACCAGAGAACTTTTACTCTTCCTTCTTGACCTTGTATGTCTATTCGTCAATATGAAAGTCCTGTAGATTTTACCTTGACCATATCTCTCACACCCATTCCTTTCTCTTTCACAGTGCCACCATTCTAAGAAAGGCCCTCATTATCACCTGCCTGGACAGATGCATTAGCCTCCCATGAGGTCATTTAGCCTATATGCCCTTCTCATATGCATTCATTCTTTATGTCACTGCCAGAAGAATCTTCATTCTTGTAGATGGATCTAGGCACATCTCTTTTCTCCTCAAAAAATGTATCTTCTCCCTAATGCCTACTAAGTACATATGCAATTCCTTGGCATTGAAGACCCTCAACAATGAAGTCACCTCCCTACATTTCTAACTTTGGCTCACATTACTCACCTCTGCATTATGCTCCGGTCAAACTTAACTATTCTTTGCTTCTCAAACACACCCTCGTCCTTGTATGTTCTCACCTCCATTTCATAAAGAATTTTCCGTTCTTTGCCTATCGAATTTTTTATCCATCCTTCAAATACTTCATTGGTACTTTAAAGTTCTGCTCCAATGCCACTCCTTCCAGGAAGCCATTCCTTGAAACTTCAGTTAGTAACAACCTTTCCCCCTAGGTACTCACACAATATTCTATTTTACACTTCTCTAATGAATTTATCATGTATTATTGAAAAGCATTATAGTTATCTCTGTGTTTTACCCCCGCCCCCATCTCTAGAAGCTCCATTAGGGTGGATGGAATCTTACGTCAATGTTTCTCCAACAGTGCTCTACAGACTGTCTATACTCCCACAGGTTCCCTAACACCAACCTGACCTCATTCTCATCTTGCCTCTATTATGACTCCTTTCAAGTCTCCTTCACTAGTATTTCATCCTATTCCTTGCCTTGAGATGTAGGTTGTTCACTTAAGGCTCGATCCTTGATCTTCTTTTCTTCTCTATTTTCCTTTCTCTGAAATCACACCCACTCCTATGGTTTCAATCACCACATTGCTCCAGATTACTTTCAAATGTTAAACTGTACTCCCTTTTTCTTCCAAGATGTCTTACCACGCATTTTCAATTCTCCATGTCAGGCTGGCATCCCAAACTCAGTCCAAAACTAAATACATACATTTGTCCTGCATTCCTTCCCCTCCACCTAACTTCTCAGTTTCTGTTGATGGTACCACCATTCTTATTGTCTCACAGGTTTGAAACCTCCTCGTCCTTTGTTCTTTCCTCTTTCTAATCTATCTCCTTCACATCACGAGTCAACATTGAAAGCCTTATTGAGCCTAGCTCTACATTATCTCTTGGACTATTTCTTCTCTTCCCTCTACTACTTTTTGGGACCCCATCCTCTCACTCCATCATCTCATGGACAAATGAAAGAAGAGAAAGAGGTACTTTTCATAATTATGAATTAGGGAACAGTTCTTGTCCAAAGAAAAGACAGAGATGTTCAAAGAAAATTTTAAAAGCAGTTCTGATTACCAAAAAACAAAGATTTTGATGAGACAAAGTCATCGCAATGGGAATTCCTTTAGATTTTAGATAGAAAATTAGATAGAAAACATTTACTTGGAAAATATTTACAAGACGCAGCTGGGTAGTTCAGTGGATTGAGAGCCAGGCCTAGAGACGGGAGGTCCTGGATTCAAATCTGGCCTCAGACACTTCCCAACTACGTGACCCTGGGCAAATCACTTAACTCCCATTGCCTAGCCCTTACCACCCCACTCTCCTGCCTTGAAGCCAACACACAGTATTGATTCTAAGATGGAAGGTAAGGGTTTAAAAATATATTTACAGCACATTTTGCTGATAAATGTCTGATATCTAAGATATAGAGAATTGATAAAAACAAAAAAGGATTAGAGACATTCCAACAATAGAAAAGTAGTCAAAGAATATGAACAGGCAGTTTTCAAATAAAGAAATGCATGCTACAAGGAGGCATCTAAAAAATACTCCAAATCATTAATATTAAGAGAAATATAAATTAACTCTGAAGTTCTATCTCAAGGCATCAGACTGGACAAGATGACAAATAAAGTGGCAATGATTAGGAGGGGCACGCTAACACATGGCTGATGTTAAACTGATCCAATCATTCTATAAAGCTATTGGAAAATAAATCCCCAAATCACTAAACCACCCATATCATTTTACCACATAATATCTCTATTACAACATGTATTTTGACCCCAAAGAGGTCAAAATGAGAGTAAGGATCCTTATTTTAAAAAAACATGACAGCAAAAAGTGCTGCAGGAAAAAAAAAACAGAAATTAAATGGGTTTTCAATTGCATAGGAGCTGAAACAAATCAAGATACAGAAGTGTAATGAAATATTACTGTTTTATGAGACATGAAAAATGGCATGGACTCAAAGTAACTTTAGAGGGCTGAGGTCAATTAATACAGAGAGAAGTGAGCAAAATCAGAAAAAAATTATATAATGACTACAATAACAGAAAATAACTTAGAAAAACTAAGAAATCTGATCAATAAAATGATCAATCATGACTTCAAAAACTTAATGATGAAAGATGCTTCCCAAGTCTTTAACGAAAGTGATGGACTACAGGTATAGAATGAAACCTACATTTTCTGATAGCCAAAATATGAATTTTTTGCATAACTAATCTCTTGCAAGGGGAGTTGGTGGGAAGTTGGTGGGTCATAACAAATATGCAAAGAAAAATGGAAGATGATTAATAAACCATTTTAAAATATAGAAAACTACAAAAGGAACTTCATAAGAGGACATAAAGAAGGGTAGTTTTGTTTCTATCCTGTTAAATTTAATAGATATTTTAAGACAAGAGTTGTTTTATTTGTAATACATTTTCCATTATTTCTTTACTGAAATGTTTATTGGACTAAACTAAAGGGGACATAGCTTCCAAGATAAAGGAGGCTATTGTCTATACTCTGCTCTCATCAGAACATATCTATAGTATTGTGTTTGGTCTTAGATACCATTGTTTATTTATATACATAAATATGTCTGTACACATTTTTTCCAGATAAAGAAATGTACTTTTTAAACTTTAGAGTTAAAGACACAAATGGACAGACTATGTTTGCACAGTTGCCCACACAATATTAGAAAATCTACAGAAAATTCTCTAGAATGTTGCATTGATCCTCTATGGAGAATATTATAGTCCAATTTTATTTAAATCTTCAGGTCAATATTTTTTCCCTCCTACCTTCCCATCCTCCCATATTTTGTGTCTCTCTCTGTACGGTGTGTGTGCGCGTGTGTGTGCATGTGCATGTGTGCCTTGATTTGGACTGAGTCCATCACCTTTCTATCTGGAGGTAAATAATATGCTTCATCATGAGTCCCCTGGAATTGTGACAGGCCACAGTGTTGATCAGAGTTCCTTAGCCTTTCATTGCTTACAGCACAATAGTATTCCATCACATTCATATACAATAATGTTTTCAGCCATTCCCCAATTGATGGGCATCCCCTCAGTTTCCAACTTACTGCCACCAAGAAAAGAGCTGCTATATATAATTTTGTAGATATGGGCCCTTTACCTCTCTCTGATTTCTTTGGTGTATAGACTTAGTAGTGGTATTATGGATTCAAAAAATTCATACAGTTTAATAGCTTTGGAGGCATAGTTCCAAATGGCTTTCCAGAATGGTTCGATCAGTTCAAAGCTCTACAACCAACTGCATTAATGGGCCTATTTTCCCACAGCCTGTCAAGAATTTGTCATTTTATCTTCTCGTCAACTTGGCCAGTCTGATGGGCATGAGGTGGCACCTGAGTTGTTTTCATTTGCATTTCTGTAATTTCTTCTCCTAAAAACTGCCAATTCATATATACTGACCATTTATTAATTGGAGAATGGTTCTTATTCTTACAAATTTCTATCTGTTACTCATAAATCTTAAAAAGAATGCTTTTCTCAGATCAGAGATTCCCATTTCCTACTTCTAATTTTAATGGAGTCACCTCTGCATATATACTTTAAATTTTTACATAATCAAAATTGTGCATTTTACCTCCCATAAGCTTCTCTATCTCTTCTTTGATTGTAAATTCTTTCCCCATTCCTAGATCAGCCATGTACTTTTTTTCCACACTGTCTTCAGATGTAATCCTTTATGTCTAAATCATATACACTTATAGAGCTTGTCTTAGTATATGGTGTGAGAAGTAGACCTATACCTGCTTTCTGCCAGCTTCCTTTTAGTTTTCCCAAGAGATTTTGTTGAGTAGTAAATTCTTCCTCTAATCATCGAGGTCTTTGGATTTATCAGACACTAGCTACATTGCTCATCTGTTTCTGTATAATATATGTGCAATCTGTTCCACTGATCGACTTCTTGATTTCTCTACTAATATAAAACTGTTTTGCTAATTACAGTTTTGTAATCATTTGAGATTTGGTACTGCTATCAACCCTATTCCACCCCACTTTTTCCACTAATTCTTTTAATGTTCCTGATTCTTTGCTCCTCCCAATGAATAATTTTTTTCTTATTTTATAAAGTAATCATGTTAGTTTGTTGTGGTACCAAATAAGCATACTGATGCAATAGCATTGCCATTTTTGTATTATATTGGCTCGGCCTACCCAAGAACAATTAATATTTCTCCGGGTATTTAAGTTTGTCTTTACTTTTGCCAAGTATTCTGGAATTGTGTGTATATACTTCCTACTTGTATCTTGGTAGGTAGACTCCCAAGTATTTGATGCTTTCTGTAGTTATTGATTCCCAATCTATTTTGTTGATAATATCCCAAAAACCTGTTGCTTTGTGAAGGTTGATTTTATTTCCCGCAACTCTGCTGAAGCTGCTGTTTCAATTAGTTTTTAAGTTACTTCCTAGTTTCTATAAGTAAAACACCATATCTGCAAAAAGCGATCATTGTGACCTCTTTGCCAATGCTTATTCCCTCAGTTTTTCTTATCTTACTGATACAGCTAGTACTTCTAGTATTCTAACGAATAAGTGATAATGTGCTTCCTTGCCTAATTTTATTAGAAAGGTCTCTAATCTCCACTACAGATAATGCTAGCTCTTTATTTTAGCTAGATACTATCTATTACAGTAAAGAAAGCTCTGTTTATTCCCAAGCTTTCTGGTGATGGTGTTGCTGAAAAGAGGAATGGATCTTGTATCTTGCTAAATTCTGTTTCTGAAATTTACTGAAATGCTATTATTTATTGTTCTTGTTATTCATAGTCGATTAAATTTATAACTTTCCTAATGTTGAACCACCCCTTCATTCCTGGTGTAGATCCAACCTGGTCATGGTGTGTAATATGTGTTGATTTGTCACTTTAGTCTCCTTGATAATATTTTATTTATATTTTTGGTATTGATAGTCATTCAGAATATTGATGTTGAAAAAGAATGCTATCTACCTCCAAAGAAACAAATGTTAAAGTAGGAAGGCAGATGAAAACATGATTTATCAATTATTTATTTGGGTATATGTTTTGGGATTTTGGTTCTTTTTTTTTTTTTAAACCCTTACCTTCCATCTTGGAGTCAATACTGTGTATTGGCTCCAAGGCAGAAGAGTGGTAAGGGCTAGGCAATGGGGGTCAAGTGACTTGCCCAGGGTCACACAGCTGGGAAGTGGCTGAGGCCAGATTTGAACCTAGGACCTCCCATCTCTAGGACTGGCTCTCAATCCACTGAGCTACCCAGCTGCCCCCAGGATTTTGGTTCTTTAAGACAAAAATGAATAATATGTAAATATGTTTTGTGTGAAAATACATGTATAACCCAGATTGAATTATTTATCAGCTCTGGGAGGGGGAGGGAGGAAGGCAGGGAGATAATATCGATCACATAAACTTACGTGGAAATTTGCCATTAAAATAAAAAATGCAACTAGAAAAAATGTTAGTATATAGTTTTCTTTCTCTGTTTTTACTCTGCCTGGTTTAGATAGCAAGAAGATATTTGTGTGACAGAAGAAACTTAGTGGGACCTGTTCTTTTTCTATTTTTTTAAAGATTCTATAGAATAAAATAAATGATTGTTCTTTAAATGCTTTAATAGAATGCACTTGTTTTCCCTTAAAATGTTCAAATATATTATTTTCCCGATAAGTGCTGCTTTGCTTGGATTTTTAAAAATGGTAGTATGTTAGCTCTTTGTTGTCACTGTCTATATTTATTAAACTTATTGTTTAATTCTTCTATTCTTTAGGAATTCATTCTTTAATTTCTAATTACTTTCTAATTGTTGCTTCAAAGGCTCTTTATTAAATGTGATTTTATTGCATTAGGGTTTGAAAACATGCATCTAATATTTCTGGGTTTCTTACATTTATTTATGAGGCTTATGTGTCAAATATATGGTTAATTTTAGTGAAGGTGTCACATATAACTGAAAACAAGTATTCACTTTCTGTTCTCATTCAATTTCCTCCAGAGATCTATATTATCTAACTTTTCTAAATTTATTTCAGTTCTGTTTATTTTTTAAAGACTTATCAGGAATGAGGGGAATAAATTGAGGTCCCTCACTGTTACAATTTACCATTTCCCTCTTAACTTTTTTTCCTCAATGTTATATCATGTGGTGAATACAGAATTAGTACTGATACTAATTTGTTGTCTATCCTTTTGGCAAAATGTAGTTCCCTTCCTCCATTATCTCTTTTAAATAGGCATGTTTTGACTAATTGTGTTATCTAAGGTCATGGTTGCTACCCCTGTTCTTTCTTCTTCACTTCAAGTAAAGCATAAAAGATTCTGCTCCAGAAAACCCCTTATTTTAACTGTGTGTACATCCCCCTGTTTTTAAGTTTCTTTCATACAATATATTGCTGAATTCTGATTTTTATTTCTTAATAATGCAATCCTGCTATCCTCATCTCATTAAGTTATAATTGTTAGATGTGTATTACCCTACAACCTATTCACTTATATTTTTGCTTCTCTTTTTGTTTCCTGTCTCCCCATACACTGTCCTTTTTATGCGTCTGACTAATTCTTCCCTTAATCCATCCTTTTCCTCCTGTTCCCCTGTTGGGTGATATGTGCATCTGTACCTAATGCTCTCTGTTTGTTAATTCTTCCCTCCTTTTACCAATTCAGATAAAAGTGAGGTTCCAGTGTTGCCTGCTCCCCCACCTTAAACCTTCTTCCTGGTTGTAAAGTTTTTTATTTGGCAAGTCAATAATAATAATGTGAGATAATTTCTCCCATTCTTCCTGTCTTCCCCCTCTCCCACCATGTATTCCTCTTCCTCTCCATTTCCATTCTTCTTTAAAACTCATCACAACATTGCCAAACCACTCCCAGATCCTAATAATTTGACACCAGTTGTAATCCCTGAGGATGAAAGAGTTTTGAGAGGCTATACTTATCATTTCCCCATATAAGAAAGTAAACAGTTTGTCCCCATTCAGTGTCTTATGATTTCTCACTCATGTTTACCTTTTTGTACTTTTCTTGACAGATTTGTATGCCAAATTGTCTATTCCACTATGATATTTTCATCAGGAATGCTAGGAAATCTGCTATTACATTAAAGATCTATCTTTTCTCCCATAGAATTACTAGCAATTGTTCTAGGTAAGTTATTCTTGGCTGTAAGGCTTTGCCTTCTGGCATACCATATTCCAAGCTCTCTACTCCTTTACACTGTGATTGATAAGCCTTGAGTGATCCTAACAAAAGTTCCTCGGTACTTAAATTGTCTTTCTGCTATTTGAGGGATGTAAGATCTCTGGATTTTGGCTTCAATGATCCATGGAATTTTCATTTTGGATTCTTTCAATATGTTACTGGTAAATTCTTTCTCTTTCTACTTAACCCTCTGGTTTTTAGAGTTTGAGGTAGTTTTCTTTCGTGCTTTCTAGAAATATTTTAAAAATCTTTTTAATCATGGTTTTCAAGCAATCAAACAAGTTTTAAATTACCTCTTCTCATTTTTTTCCAGCTCAGTTGTTTTTACTCTGAGATATATTCTATTTTCTTCTTTTAATAGCATTTTTACTTTATTTTAATGTTGCTTGATGTTTCATGAAATCATGAACTTCTATCTTTTATTTCAATTTTCAGGTAATCTTTTTTGAAGGGGTACAGTTTTGTATCTCTTGTTTCAAGCTGTTAATGTTCTTTCTCTAACTTTTTTTCACAGCTCTCATTTCTTTCCCACTTTTTTCTACCACTATCATAGCTCTTAAAATGGATTCCTTTTTGGTTTGTGCATTCTTCTTGTTTTCTTTTGGATTTCAGGCTTTAAGGTTAGGGCTATAATTTGTATACTTCTGAGGGTGAGGGCAAATGTTGGGGCTATTTCCTGCCCTCGTGGGTCTTTCTATTCTTTCTTGGGGATACTGGGGGACAGCTCAGGAAAAGCTTTCCATCCTCCCAGAGACTCAGTGACTTGGAATGAAGTCTGCTCACTGCCCTTCTGGTCTGAGCTCTGCAAGTTTCTGACCCAGACATGGAGCTATTAACTTGTGTCTGGTTGGATGTTCCAGTAGATTCAGCCATCATCAGACTGCTGGGATGTTTGATAGTATCAGAGTGACTGGCCTGGAATCTCCCTTTCATCTAGTATTCCTAACCTCATTATCCCATGGCAGGCTTCATTCAGCCCTCTGGGCCCTAAGCTAGAACCAAGTTCCTGCTTTGCTGCAAACAACTGTTGTTTGCTTCTCAATTTGTTCCTCTCTTAGCACATAGTTATATCTTGCAATGACAACTTCTCTCTGCCACCTCTATTAATGGATCCCCTCCTCAGCCCATACTGGATCTGTGACCTGGAACTGTGTAGTGCCCAAGCAGGTGAGCTGCCATATGGCACCAGTGGTGGTATTTACACCCATGCACAGCAGCTTCCATCCTCTATCACTCTCTGGATACTACAACACTGCTTACAAGGCACATTCCTGGCTAGACCATGTTCTCTGTATCTGTGGGTCTATATGTCTTCCTGTGCTGCTGCCTGAGCTTTAAAAGGGCATTATGTGAATTTTTCCCTGTGGCTTTCTACTTAGAATTGGGGTCCAGTCATTTTTTAGACCTTTGTGGAGATCACAACAAAGAGTGAAAGCTGAGCTGTAATTCTTCCTGCTACTCCATCAACTTGCCTCCACCCCCAACATCACAATTTAAGTACATTTATTAGATGGAGAATGTCCACAGGAGTGCAACCAGGATGATGAAGGACCCTGAATCCATGACATATGAAAATTAGTTAAACTAACTGGGATATTTTGCCTGCAAAAGTGAAGACTAGGGGGGTACATGATAGAGTCTTCAAGTACAGTCAGTTCTGATAAAATCCAATATATGCATTCCTAAAAATCACTGCTGTGAAAAATTCTGCAATAAAAATCACAGGGCTTACAGGGAGATTGGGGTAGGAACACAACATTCAAAAATGTTGTCAGTGACAAATGAAGAAAAGATAGAAACTTAATAAAAAATGATAACAGAGCTTTATGCATGTAAAAATGATTAAGAAATATAGAAATATTAATAATACATGTATAACCCAGATCAAATCGCCTGCCAGCACTGGGAGGGGAAAAGAAAGGAGGGAGGGAGGAAGGTAAGTTTGATCATATAACTTGGGAAAACTTGTGTGGAAATTTGTTATAACATATAATTTGTAAAGAAATAAATTCTTTAAAAAAGAAATAGTTCCTGAAGTCAGGGAAGGAGAAACATTGCCAGGCAAGGAGAAGGGGAGAGTCTGTAGGTATGACCCAGACCTCCTCCAAAGACAGCTCCTTCTACCCCAGAAAATACACAATAAATGAGGCACTTCAGTTTGAAAGAGAACTTCAGTTGAAATTAGGATGCCAGGCAAAACCACTACAGGCATGACAATAGAAACTAAGGCAGGCAGTGGGATCTGGGTCACTGAGAACACTTGCTCTGCCCCCCCTGAGGGGCATAGGGAATCACCCTATGACTGTGCAAGGCCAATTTCCACTAAAGCAATTTATCAATGACCATCACCAGCCTGGATTTTCCATGGGCAGCTGCCCAGGAGAGGAAGGGGAGTCCAAGAGTGCAAGTCATCATGACTTTGGTCTTAGGGTTAGGGAGTGTACTCCCCAGAGGTGTAATAACCCCACTACCACTCTCTATCCTAATAGCCTTCTTCAAATATTTATTCAGAGCCAGATGTCTACTCTTCTTATAGCCCTACTGAGTGCTGGTAGTACCCAGCCATCCAACCCATCTTTCTACTGCCCTCGTGAATACCCTACTACCACTACCATAGGGCAGTTTTTATCAGCAACAGGTAAACAAAATTTACATTAGGCTCAAACTGTTCTCTAATATATCAATCATGATGGAACAAACTTGTTTCAAAACCAAGATTATAAGAGAACTGACTGTGTGTGAAGGGCTATCATGTGGAAGAGATTGGCTTGTTCTATTTGGCCCCCAAGGGCAGAACCAGAAATTGTAAAGAGGTCAATCCAAGCTAGATATCAATAAGAACTTCTTAACAATAAGAACTGACACTCCAATGGAAGGGCCTGCCCAGAGAGGTCATGAGTCCTCTCTGAAAGTCTTCAAGGAAAGTCTCTTTGACCACCTGCTGGCTATTGCATTATACACAATCATGAATTCTTTCAATATTATTGTTTATTTTGATCGATTTTTCTTTTTCTTTGTTAACATTTGTAATAATTCTGGAAAAGGGACAAAATGGGAAATATAGGCAACATAAAATAACAAGAAGATCATCAATAAAAATGTACTTTACAAAGAAATAACAATGAAGGTCCCAGAAAAGGAATTGTGAAAAATACCTGTCTCTCAGGCTGCCTGGAAGGGGTGGGGGAATATGAAGGAAGTAGCATTGTCAAGGTAGAGTATCACCTGCGTTGTCAAGAATATGTTCAGATTCAGATAGTCTGGCTCCTCTTTAAGTGTTTTGTCACAATGGAAGATTCTTTCCAAGGGGCAGGGACGACTGTACTTAAAGAGAAATGGCAACCATTTGAAAAACTTAAACAAACACTTGTATTAAGTAAATGCATATTTGGCTTGAAAACAGATCATCATCAAAGAGCATGGATCAATTACTGATCAGAGAAGAGAAAACATAGGATGGTCCTGATTGATATACTTCCATCTACAAAGGGATTGGTGGAAACACATCAGGCCCTCCCTGGTGCTCTGGGCAGTAACATGAGAACCAAAAAGGCATGTGAAATTAACGGCAGGCAACTGGAGCCACAATAAAAAAGCAGAATTTTTTGCTGTCCATAGGCCTGTCTGTGAGAATTCACTGCAGGTGAAGGTCACCGAGGCTAATTCAGTAGCCAGTCTTGAGTAGGGCTGGGTAATTTTATGACTGCTAATAATATTTGCAGATTTCATGCAAGCTAAGCTAATGAAGAGGGAAGACAAAGCCTCTCCTGGGGGTTTAAGATGGCCATCCAAAAAGGAATCTATTTTTCTACCTTATAATAGTAAGGAGCCTGCCAGAAGAGGCCAATTAACTAGAGGTTGGAGGTCAGTTATTGGTGACAGAACACAGGCGTCTCTCCACGGTTAACCTCCAAGTGATTTTGCTACTGCATACGTACCGTGTCAGACAGCATCCGTGACCACAGCTTGATCAGATCTATCCTTATTGAATTAATGGATGAATTAAAATTTACTAAAGTGCTTACTATGTGCCAAGCATCATGATAAATATTAGGGCTACAAATACAAATAAGCAATATACAACTCCTGCCCTCATGGAGCTTATATTCTAAGGTGTACATGGCACATAGAGGGAAGATGAAAATGAGGTGGGGCTTAGCTAACAGTATGTTGAGCACACCAACCGCCATAGTTTGGAGATGGCCAGGAAGCATTATAAAGGGCTGGTTCCCAGCAACATAAGGTTAAAACTCACCTATCCAAACTCAGGATGTTCTGCCCATAAAGGACTTCCTAGAGAAGAGCATCAACATCTGTAAGGGAATGTCAAGTCTGATCTAGACAAAGTTATCCTGGGTACCCATAGGCATTGTGTGGGGAGGGGGAAGAAGGAAGAGAAGGAGAGAAGACAAAGAAGAAAAGAGAAAGAGACCGAAAGACAGAGAAGAACAGCTGCTGCCCCCTACATCTGTGCTACCTCCTTGCTGTAGTATTCTCGTGGTCTATAGATTTGGGTGAGTGGCAGGAATTTGCTGACAGCTCAGGATGGGGTACTGCTTTAAGTAGCCAATCATGCCCAACTGCTACCTACGAAACCTACAAGTGATGCGAATATAAGGCCAAAGTCATAGAGAAAAGGTTGATGCCAAGGGCTCCATCATTCCCGGTCCCTAGATACTATTCATATGATTCATCTCAATAGCAACTCACTTGCTACACATATACTCCAATTCCTGACCCTCAGACAGACTCATGGCTACCTACAATAATAGGCCTGCCTGCAATATCTCCCAAAACTGTCCCTTCCATTTCCACCAAACATCACCAAGATGAGCTATTCCCTATCTGGACTCTGTCCACTGCCCTTTCCTTCTCACTGTATCTATAGCACAGAAAGTTCTTGATAACAAATACCAAAGGAACAACAAGGATGTGCTCATCTTCCTTCCTTCCTTCCCCCATTTAGAGGTGGAATTCTAAGTCATAGACAAGGATGCACTAAAAAGACTAGAGAATCCCCATTCTTAGAGTCTGTTTCCATTTGATTGGTGCCAACCAGAATGTATGGTTCAGTTGTCATTTTTTCATTATCATGTCACCATGGCCAGCCTACCCTACTGAAGCCAGTACAGCAAGGCTGGTTGGAATTGGTCCCATAATGCCTAAGTGATCCCATGCAGTGAATCACACGGCCAAACCATCTAACCTGCTGTCTACCATCAGGAAGAAAATGGAGATAAATACCTTCTGTCAACCATTGGTGATCTCTGCAGGGAAAAGAGAGAATCCTGTATTGGAGAAAAAGACATCATGAGGCCTATCTTAATTCTCATTGCTACCAGTATCCCAAAGAGCATCTAAATACAGAAGTCCTATGGACTCTCTGCTGTAGAGGGCAACTAGGTGGCATTACTGTGGAGAGAGTATAGGGCTTGGAGTCAGGAAGACTTGAATTCAAATCTGACCTGAAATTCTTACTACCTATGTGGCTCTGGGCAAATTACTCAACCACTGTCTGCCTCAGTTTCCTCAATGATAAAGCGAGGATAGTAAGAGAATCTACCTCCCAGGGCTGTTGTGAAGATCAATGAGATAATGTCTGTAAAGTATTTTGTAAACCAAGAAATTCAAACTATGATGATGACCACCTAGGAGGTGATTAATTAGTACTTGTGTCTTCCCTCCCTCCCTCCTTGTCTGCCTTCATTCCTTTCCTTCTCAAAAGTTTGAGAGCCTGCATGAGAGTGGATATAGCACTGAATTTGGAGTCAAAGGACCTGGGCTTGAGCCCAATCTGACTTCCTAAGAACTGTGTGACCCAAGGGAAGCCACTTGGCCAATTTGGCTCCCAGTTTCATCATCTACAGAGGGAGATGAAAACAAAGTGTGTGACACTGGTCTACCAAAGGCTGACAAGCTATGGCAAATGGATGTAAGAGGATGTTATCAGGCCCTAAGAAATTAGGACTGTGAGAAATGCAGAGAAACACAGGAAGATTCATATCCTGATGTAGATCAAAGAGAGTAGAACCAGAAAAATACCATTGATAATAACTACCATAAGCAATGAAAATGATACTAACAGGTAGCTGGCCTCAAATTAAAGGCGCTGCATTCCAGGAAAATGATGACAGGACCCTCATCTCAACAGAAACACAGTCACTGCATTGGGTGGTTTATGCAACTGATATACAGTCCAAGGCTCTAAAAAGCACAGCGAGCAGCAAGACAATCATGAATATGCCCCTGAGATGTTCAAACAGGTCAAAGAAGTTTTTAAAAATCATAACCAAAGAGTTGAACGTGACCTTTCTTCTACTGCTATCCCTTCCTGCCCAATGTTACTATTTTCCACCTGATAGCTTCTGCCAACACTGAACCAAAAAGAACCCATAAAGAATAAAGAAAAGAACTGAGCTGTGAAAGCCCAGCAATGCAGAGGAAATGTAGTCCTTTAGCTGTATGCCACTGGAGTGGCTGGGCTGTTCTCGGTGGTTTACAATCCTATATACAGTCAGGGACACCCCCAGTCTAAGATTCCCCACTGCCAAGAGAATGCAGCGTTGTTCATCTGAGACAGCACACAGGCTCTCAATTGTAGTTCTGGGCTGCCTCCATTTTCAATCAACCACCCTGTGCTTTCTACAACCAGGCTCAAGGCTGAGGCTCCTACATAATACCTTTTGTGTGAGTGGGCTTTACAAACAAAACCAAACCAAACCCAGCTAGGAAGAAAGTTGCCAAATGTTGAAACCAGCAGATCAGAGAGTCCAGGGAGGAAAATCAGTAGAAATGATTGTAACTGGGTGGGGGAGTGGGTAGGGGACAACCTTCTAATCTGCAGCAGCAGCTGGGGATGGGTATTAGCACTGAACACCATCCAGAACTTGTAAACACTGATGAAAATGGATGAAGCTCTGTAACTTAATGGTGTGGAGAGACTGGTTGTGCTCTTTGTTCAGAAGAAAGGGCTTCGATAAAATCGCTGAATGCCTTTCAAGGTTGCTTTTACCATTCTGTGCTTTGTAAATGTTAGTCATGTTTGGTTGGGTGTCAAAAGAAGTGGGGATCAAACAGTGCCATTTCAAAGGCTACTGCATTTGCCAGGACCTCCGACAAGAGTTCTTCTGCATGGAGGGATCCATGGCAAAGATGGCACTCCCCAGAGTAACAAACCATTGTGCCAGGTGCTGCAGCCCAGCAAAAGGCTTGGTTCATAAAGCAGAGAACTTGGGCAAACACTTGACTTCCCAAGAACCCAAGTGCAAATAATGATTGAGCGTTTGCTGGATGCACCCCACCACACCCACCCCTAAACAGTGGGATATTCTGAAAGGAGGAGAATCACCTGAAAGTGACAGCACTGTCTTGGCCTGGCATACCATTTCCCTACATAAAGCAACACAGAAGAAAAGATTTCCCTATGCCTGGACAAATCAATCGGGTTGAGAATAAGGCAGAGTCTTTATCTGCCCCAATATGGTCATGTGCAGGGTAATAGGGTCTCTTCAGTAGCCCACAAGCAACATTCCTTCTGGGACAATCCCTGGAGGAACTGTCTTGGAGGCTTGGCTTGGTTATGATGCCAACTCTAGAGACAGCTGGATAGGAAAAACTAAGTTGAAAGGCAGAATATCAAGCAGAGGAGTCAGGGACCATAGGTCATTCCCACTCCAAACTAGCTAGGAGCCGCTGGAAAACAAGCTTACCTAAGTCTATCTTCCACTCTCAGGGAACTGTGGCAAAACCCTCCAAAAGCCCCAATCCATTCGCCTTAGAGGCAGTCTGGTTGGCAGCCTTAGAAATGTGGCCACTGCCATTATCCTGAAGGAAGCCAACAGAGGGGACTAATTCAGAAGGAAGTTGGGGCAGAGTGGTGGTGGTGCTATTGCTGTTTAGGATGTAAACTAAGGACCTCGATTCTCAAGACCATCAGTACATAATAATAATAGGTTGACAAAAAAATCCTAGAAAAAGTAATGTGGCCTACCACAGATTCTGTACATCCACCACCTTGTACCCCCCTTTGTTGGTTTTCCTTCTTAGAAAGCCCATTTCAATTTTACACCAGCTAGGAGATAAAATTTAAACTGCCAGAGAGCCTAAGCTAGGTGCCACTGTTTATTCTAGCAATTTCTCTAGAATTCTGTTTTAGTAATCTATAAAAAGGAGGGAATTGGATCAGATGACCTCTAAAGTCCCTTCTAGCTCAAAATCTATGTCCTTATAAAAAACCCAAAGAAGTCAGCAGCACAAGGATAATTAGCCCTGTTTATCAGATGAAGAAACTGAGGCCCCCAAAAGGTTGAGTGACTTGCCATGTCACCCAAATGGTAAATATCTAACCTTCGGCTTGAAATCAGGTCTTCTGATGCTAAGACCATTACTATTTCCACAATAAATTCTGCTGACAGATTTGTTTAAGGTATGATGTTTGCAACAAGCTCAGCTGAATCGTCTCCTAGGCTATAGAACTAAAGAACTAAGGTTCTTTCTACTTTTCACATTCTATGGGGAAATCAGTGACTCTTCACAGCTTGGAATTATCCCAGGCACCAAAAGCAGCCTAAACATCAACAGCTGCCCAATGAGCCTAAAAGGAATCTTCCTATTAAAATGGGCAGACTTGACTAAATTGGATTATTAGGTTACAGCTACACCTATATACACATATGTGTGGATATCAAGCAACACTATTAGGTTATCAAAACATACAATGCTAAAAGCCCCACTGATCAAAGCCAATAGTGTCGATGTACAGCAAGTTAGGCAGATACCATTCAATTTCAAATGCCATCCTCATGTACACTTGATTTTGCATTTCATACATTGGAGTAAGCGATAGATGCTTTTGACACTCTTGCTGCCCACATTAGCTTTAACAACTCAAATGTTGAAGTTATTTCATAGCCTGGGGGTCCTTAACTTCAACATGTTCATTCTCCTCTTACATTTTTTTTACAAGTTTAATGAAACACATTTTTAATTAGCAACACACTAATGAATAAATATAAACAGATCTATGCCCCAGTACACAACCCTGGTGAAGAAGCCTACCAGTGTGAATATGAAAATTTAGAACCTCTATACAAAAGGCAAATATTATGAATAAATAACAGCTAGCAAACACCCACTGAAGAAAACAGACTCAAAATAAGAGCAATCCAAATTAATTTGAAAGTGATCAAGGAAGACAATGTGAGTTGGTTTTCACCAAAGTTGATCATCCCTTTAGCTGAAGTGAACTCAGTTATTTTGATTCTATGTGGGAACATACGAACAACACAGAATATCATGGATTGCATTCTCCAGAGGAGTTCAAAGAGAAGGGGTGTTTTATCAGGGCCTGACATACATTTCATCAATAAGATTTGGCTAGCTTCAGAGCTTTTAAAATTTTCTTCTGATGCTTCCTTTCTCATTACCATAAAGAGAAGGAGTCAGGTCCACGGCTAGTCCCAAAATACTCATAAACTCAGAATACAGGCTGCACATATTAAAAAGGAATTCAAGGATTCGGGGCCAGATTTCCATGTACATGCCTACTGAAATTCCTCTGTGCCTCTTCTGTCCTTCCTATGTTGGAATATCAGTATGGTGTTTGAGGTAGCACATAAGCTGCTCATAGGTGGCCATCCTGTAGGAAAAGTGAATTTGTATTATCCAGTTTCATGACATCAACATGCATCACCCTCCACAGTCTCTATTCAATTGAGACTAGGCTCCTCCCAATGCAGATACTTCTCTTCCTCCAGCTCTTAATATCATCAACTGTCCAGAGGTTTAACCTGGATACTTATTCTTTCTGGCTGTTACCATGCAACCATCAGTAGCCCCAAAACTTAGAGAATTCTGCCCACCCACCCAGACTTATTTCCATTTGCACATTTTTATTCTTTTTCTTTTAATAACCTTTAAAAGAGAGACTGCCTCATCAGGTTCTACTTTGTTTAGAAAAGAAAAGAAAAAAATCCTAAATATATTCCCTTCGATTCAGAGAAAAATGACTTTAATGTCCTTTTAAGCAGATGCAAAATCCAAAAATGGCTAAAGAGGTTACAGGCAGGAATGCCTGGTCATTATGCCTTCCATGGATGCGAACATAGAGGAATGTTCTTTGCTTGGCATGTTATCCGGCCGTGCTCTACTTGGTTGTCCCATGTGGCTCTTCTCGATTCCTATGCCCTAGCCTGTTCCCACTAGCCAAGAGGGCCAGAGTTCCAGAAAAAGGGACAAGATCACAACTCTATTAAACGTTCTCCACCACTTCCCTGCACCTTCTTTTAGAATGGCGAGGCAAGATGGATACAAGTACAGGAGCCAGCTCACCCCTTTCACATACAGCCTCCGAAGGAACACATCTGAAATCTCCATCTAACAGCTCCTGAAGGATTATGAAAATGGATCTGCTGGCTGGCATGTAAAACAATGATGGGTCATTAGTCTATCTTATTCACAAGATAATAGCTGGATGCCTCCACGTAAGACAGGATAATGCAGTCTGCCTTTTCACTTGCTGATGTTACTAAGCAACTTCAGTGAAACCTGTATTTACAGGTATTAAGAGGAGGCACCACCAAGCTACCAAGTGGCCCTGTTTATGTGAAATGCCGAACAATATCATGATATTCACTATTACAGAAGAAAAAACAGCCATTGCAAAATGAAATGCTTCTTTAACAAGTCACATGGATTGTCTTTCTCTTATCAGGGGAATAGTGTTTTCCTCTGTCCCAACCCCTGCCCTCATCCTCAAGGATCTTAATGCTTTTAGTGCTGTCCCCTCACATACCCTGCTCTCCCAGGCCACTGACCTCATCAACTCCCACTAAATCCAACTTCAATCCGCCTTGGCCATTCGCAGAAGCCCTCAAACTGTAGCGTGCCTATGATCCAAAACTCATGGATACCCTTTGTTGATGAAAGCTCCCATCTTGCCATATATCCTTTGGCTTCCTTCTTCCTGACCCTATTCTTCAGCTTTGTCATGCTTTTCTGACCCTTCTTTTCTGTCTTCTTCTCTCAGTCCCTCATACTTTGTCCTTGCTTCAGTCAAGTGAAGCTAGCATTCATTAAGCATCTCCTCTATGCCAAAGGCCACAAAGGTCAAAAGGAAAACTGCTTTCTGCCCACAAGGAGATTACAATAGGGCGGGGCAGAATACAACTGGTAGAGAGAAAAGCTTATAAATTGTCATTGGAGGAAGACCAAAACAGAAAAGGGGATCAGGAAAGGCTTCATGGAGGAGGTGGGTACCTGAGCTGAGGAATACTGCCACCAAGGGAGTTGGCTACTGTCGTGGATGAAGTCCAAGGCAAAGTACAAGGTAACTTGAGTGTTCTGTTCCAACTCTCCATTTTCTCACCCTTCATTCACACTTAAATCCTTGGAGATCTGGCCTCCTTCCTCAGAATTTTACTGAAATTGTGCTACCTTGCTGAGAGTCATCAGCTTTCTGACTCCCCAAACTCCATGGCTTTTTCTCAATCTTCCTTCTAGCCTGAGCTGCAGCATAGCACTGTTTATTATTCTCTCCTCCTCCCCTGGCTCTCCTGCTTCTCCTACTATGCTGCCTATTTCTTTTTTAACATAAAACCCTCACCTTCCATCTTAGTCAATACTATGTATTGGCTTCAAGGCAGAGGAGTGGTAAGGGCTAGGCAATGGGGGTCAAGTGACTTGCCCAGGGTCCCACAGCTAGGAAGTGTTTCTGAGGTCAGATTTGAACCTAGGACCTCCTGTCTCTAGGCCTGGTTCTCAATCCACTAAGCCACCCAGCTGCCCCCATGCCAATTCCTTTTAGCTCCTTCCCAGGTATGTCTCACACCAGGTTTTATAACTATCAGTGTCCTTCAAGGTGAGGTCCTCGATCCATGGTCCTTTTCTCCCTTATCTGTGTATTTATGTCATCAATTTCCTTCCCTTCAATAATTCTCTTTATGTAAATGACTCCTAAATCTCCATTTTCATTCCAGGCCAAGCTAACAAAATTACAGGCTGAGGTCTTTGCTTTGGCTTTGAAGAATGAAACTTATCAGAACACTAGAATGACCAATGGCATCTCCTTAAGAAGCACGGAGAAGATTCTTGGCTTGGGGATTTGTTAACCAATTCATTGACATCTCAGTTGAGGATAAATGATTGTCACAACTACTGTAGATCTGAGGTACCCTTGTATGTACTTGGGCCTACAAAGAAATGTAGAGATCTAAAGAGAGGTGAGCATAGGCAGAGATCAGAGCTTGAACTTGGATCTACAGAGACGAGAATATCTGCCTAGCCCTACACAACTCTCCCACGGGAGACTGCAAGGCCCTAGAAGTGGTAGCAGTCAATGGTAATGGGAGAACTGAACCAACTTGGCTCTTAGAGAGATAAGGGGGAGTCATTTCTGGACAACGCTGAGTCCCCAGGATTATGGTGGTAGAAGATTAAACCTAGAACTTGCCTTCTGCTGTTTTTATGAGGTTTATTATCTTATATGTATACCATGTCATCCCAGCTAGGTTTTAAGCTCTCTGAGGGCAGGAACTACATCTAGAGCTTCCTTGTATTCCCCACAGCCACTAGTGGATTTCTGGAACTCAAGTGAATGATGATATTTTTCTATTTCTAACTTCAATAATGCAGAAATATGAAATTTGTCATCTCTTCTCCCCGGAGCCTGTCTCCCTCCCCGGCTCAAAGGCAGAATTGAGGGAGAATTCTGGGAGCGTGAGTAGCTAAACAAAATACTTTCCTCCCCTTCTTTTCCTTTCCTTCCTGTGGACCACTAACTAATGATAGAACATCCCATAAAAAGTAAGGAGTTAAGAGTTGGGAGACCAGGACTTTTGTCTTTGTCCTTGTCCCTCCCCCCTCTTGCATGTACAAAGAAATAAAGTTGGAGGGGGGGTGACTATCTGGAAAGGATTTTTCCTCCCTCTTCCCTTTTTTGTTCTCTTCCCCACTGCAGGCCAGTGACCCAGGGTAAAGAAAGTTAGAAAAGTGGGGAGAAGGCCTCTCCTTACCAAAGATTTCCCTGAGGAGAGCAGAGGCTGGGGTGAAAGGCAAGAACTAAGCAGTTCCAGTTCCTTGTTTGTACTTTCCTGCCTATACAGGCCTTGGCTAGATAGGACGACTGTTCTTTACCCACTGTCCTCCCAATGTTGGCCAAGATTCAAGGTTTTCCTTCCCTCCCTCCTTCTGCCTACTGTTCTGGCTGATGAGGAAAGGCCCTGGAAACACAAAGCAAAAGACTGAGGGAAACTACTTTTCCTTCCAAGTGTCTTTCCACCATCTTATCATCTCCCCAACTGCTTCCCTTCCTCTTTGTTCCTGGGTCACCAGCCGGCAGTGGGAAAGAGAACAATGGCTAGAAATGGGAGCAGGTAAGCATGAGAGAAGTCATGAAGTCTGGTTTCAGCTCACACTTCTGCCCCCTCCACCTCTAGCCCTCCCTCTACCCCTTGGGGACACTACAGGGTCAAAACGCCCAGGGGCAGAGAAAGGTAGCCAAATGGCCCATGCTAGGCTAAGGAAAGGGAACTTTGCTTGGAAAAGAATCACTTTCTTTTCGCTTCCTTCTTTTTCTCCTTTCTGCTACTACAGCCAGTGGAAGAATTCTGGCTATGCGTTTCTCTCCCACAAGCCTTCTCTCTGGGGCCACCAAAAAGCATCTGACCTTCCTAGGACACCTAAGAACCTAAGGGAAGGGGAAGTAATGATAGCATCCATGAAATGCAAGGGTTTTCTTCATTTCAATCAGCAACCATGTACTGAGCACCTACTGTGTGGCAGACACTGAACTAAGTGCTGGGGATGCAGAGAAGAAAGTGAAAGGCCTTACCCTCAAGGGGCTTAGTTTATCAGGAAGACAATAGGAACATAGATGGGATTAAAACAAAAAAGATACAGAGTAATGAGGATGGAGGATGGGGGAAAGTGCTGACAGATGCACCAGGAAAGGTTCTGCATGGGAGGGGTTCTGGAGCCAAGGCTTGAAAGTAAAGAGGGAGTATATCTCAGGTATGAGGGAAGGCCTGGGAGAAGGAACAAAAATGGGAGATGAAATGTTTGATGGGAGGAACAGTGAAAGGGACTGTTTGACTCGGCCAGAGAATATGTGAAGGGAAGTAATATAAAACAAGCCTGGAAAAAGATGTGTGAGTGCATATATCTTTTTACATATATGCTATATATAGTTCTATGTGATATCAAACTATAATGTATAGATGAAATTGCATATACATCTATTTCATTATACATAAAATAAATTTATATATCTTTTATATTTTATTGCATGTAATTCAAATTATATATAACTAGATATAAATTCTAGGGATATTCATAAACATACACATATCTGAAAATGGTAAGATAAAATTAAATTAAGCATTGGATCCTGATGATAAGGGAGTGATGCAGCTTGCATATTGTCACAGAATAGGTGAGAGGTGCTGAGGTCCTGAACTAAGGTTACATATGTATGAAGAAAAAGAATGGCTATATAGAAGACGTATGGAGTTAGCCTTGCTAAGGCTTGGCTGCAAATTTCCGTGCATAGAGTCAAGAGCTGAGGATGGCTGCATGGCTGGGAGCCTGTATAATTATAGGGATGGCAGTGCTCTCCAAAGAGTTAGGGAAGGCATAAAGAGGAGGAGGTTTGAGAGGACAGAAAATGAGTTCTGCTTAGAACATGTTAAATTTGAAATGTCTATAAGACATTTAGTTAGCAACGTCCAATTGGCAGGTGGTGAAGCAAGACTAGACATCAGGAGAGTAGGCCTGAAGGTATCAATGTGGGAATAAGGCTAAGAGGGTTAATTATTAGACCCTTGGGAGCTGCTACAGTCATCAAGAGAGAAGATGTTTTAAAAAGAAGAGGCCCTGGGAAAAAGCCCTGGGGTTCACTTCCAGTTAGGGTGTGGGATAGAGCTGAGGAGCCAAGAAAGAAGACTGACACGCAGCAGAAGACAGGAAGAGAGAATAATGCTGGCAAGGTATGGTGGAGTACAAAGAAAGATGGCCTCGGTGTCTAGAGGCCCAGGGTTCAAGGCCCACCCTCTTCCACATTCTGCTCAGCCTTGGACAAGTCACTTAGCCTTTCACTGTCCCAGGCAACTCCCCTACCCTCATAGTTGCAGAATAGCTCCTCATCAGACATTCCTTACTTTAACACTGGTGAAATCAAAAATCTGCCCCAGCACCGACAGCCCCTTCCCCCAAAATACGCATTACTATTAGCTATTCTCGGGGCTTATTACTTAGATTATTCCTTCAACAATTTGGTTATGAAATCCCTTTACCTTCCTCTCCAAGAAGTCAGCCACTCCAGAGAAATGCACAGGACCAGTGTGGAATCAGCTAGATTGAATGACTTTCCTCAGTAGAACTCAAGCAGGAATATTGAGCTAGGTAGGCATTGCCCAGGGAGGCCAACTCCCTGGGCAATGCCTACCTAGCTCAATATTCCTTAGTCAATGGCTTGGAGCTACAAGTCAGACTGGTAAAGGGTTCTAGATAGTCACCTTTTGGGTGTTGGAGACCCCTTAGGCAGTCTAGGGAAGCCTCTGGATACTTTCCCAGTTATTACAAAGGAAACCAATTCGACTGAGATATGGTTATCAAAAATTACTTTTTGATAAGTTCATGGATCCCAGGCTAGGAACTCAGATCTCAGGCCTAGTCTGCTTGGACTGCAATCAATCTCACTGAGCCCGATTTGAGACTGCTCTGCTTTTCCCACTTACACTAAACTTAACCTCTGTCTTTATCATGACTTAGTTTAGCCCCTTGACCCTTTCCTATTCTGCCAGTGCACTTAGGCAGCTCTTGTTCCATTGGCTTACATACCAACGATTGAGCCCCCAGTCTCTTCAATTTTTTTGTTTTTGACTCATAGCTTCTTTTAAGTAGTGATCTGGGAACCTTCATCCCTGGATAATCCTTCCTCCTCTCCTCTGCTCTTACCCCAGAGAGTAACACTTAAGTGGCTAGTTAAAGTCCAAGTGAGTTCCATTTCAAAAAGATTCAGATCCATAATCTCAGCTTGAGGGTCTCTTTAGTCCTACCTCTAAACAGTTCCAGACATACATACAGCTTTCCCCTCAAGAATATTCAGTTGTTCTGTATTACCTCTTGGTCCCAAACCCTACAACTCACTTCGTCAGTGAAAGAGAAGACCTTCTCCATTATCCCAGCCAATTTTCCAACCTGATTTCAAATTCCTTACTCACACAATCTGCATTCCAGTCAAATGTGACTACATGGGACTCCCCAAGCTCAGCTGCCTATGGCCTACCTCCATGACTTTGTACAGATCATGGCATAGTGGAGGAGTGGAGGGAGAGTGTGCTCAACTGGAGTCCAGAGGCCCCATTGGGAACCAAGTTTCAGACACTTGAGAGCTATGTGCCCACCTCTATCTAGGTAGACTTTCTAATCCCTTCTATGACACATTTGACAAGGGGTCCCGCTATCTCTGCTTGGAGATCTCATTCCACTTGGGGGTACCTCAAAGTGGAGGGAAATCTTCATTTGCTTCTTTGGCATTTTCACCCATTTTCTCCTAAGTCTGCCCTGTGGAGCCAAGAAGAATAATGCCTGGTGGGTAAGGGACAACAGCTATCAAGAACCTCCCTACACCCTTCTCCTTTTTTCCTTAGAAACTTGGATTGCTCCTCTGATGTGTAAACATGGCTTCAAAGAGCACGTGCAGAGCTTCCTTGCTTACTTTCAGTTGGCCAGCTACATGTGTGAGCTCAGGACTTGGGTGCCTTGGCTGTTAGGGGCCACTAAAAAGGAAGAGACTTTTGGCTCAAGGGAACTTTAAAGGGAGCAATCCCCCCTCAGATGTCTCTTCCTCTTCTCACTCACTCACAGAGCCTCTGAGCCATATGGCAATTACTTTCATGGAGCAAGTAGAGCAGGGGGACTCAATTAGGCAAACCTGAGGCTGGGACCAGACTGGCTGCCTATTCTGTTTTGTGGTGCTTTAAGATGAGTGACCCAAAATGCATATATCTGGGTTTTTCGAGTTCAAAATGGCTGGAGGTCCTCAATTCACCTGGCAGAACTAACTTAGGGCAGGAGAAGGCTCTGTATCCTAGAAGAAACCCTGAACAAGAAGAAAAGCATAAGCCCTGGCGAGTGACTTCTGAGTTGAGGTGAAGCCTAATAAAGGCCTGTTCAACAGATCCACAAACCAAATTAGGTTCTGATTCACTTTAAGACCCAGCCTCATGGGAAAGTATACAATCGCTATAGAAATGACGAAATTTCATTTGAAATCTTCTGTTATTATGTGCTCCTGTTTTACATTTAGCACTACTGGCTGTAGGACTGTCCTAAACCGGATTCAAATTGCACTTTTTACTTTCTTTCTGTTTTTCCTTTGGGGAGACCTTAGATACAACCCCAAACATAATCTTTAAGTAAATCATCCTTAAGCTGCTGGGGCGAGTGTGGGAAATGGAGGGTGGTACCCATTCTCATTACAGGTCAGGCTCCCAAAAGACTGAACTTTGTCCAAACTATGTGCTAAGTCCCAGGTAGATAGAAAGGGAGAGAGAGCATGAGCCAGCCCTAGGGGTCTGTTAGCAGTGGTTTGTTGTTGCTATTGTAATATTAGACTTGTATGATATGAACTGGAGGATCCTCACCATCCTCCCTCCGCGAGGACCCTTGTCCAGGTTTATCGGATTGCCCTTCTTGAAACGTCACGCCCAGAATAAAACACTATACTTCCTATGTGAGCTGACAGGGCAGAGCAAAGCAGAAGATTTACCCTTTATTTGGTTCTTGGAAATTACACCTCTCTTAACACAGCTAAGATCAAATTCACTTTTGAATTAAGCATGTAGTCCACTAAGACCTCCAAATCTTTTTTCAGACAAACTGCTATTTTACCTCTGCCTCCCATATCTCATACTTTTGAGTGAAATTTTAAAAAATCTTTCTGGTCTTGGCCTTCCAAGATCCTGTTAAACCTTGACTCTGCAATCTACTTTGTTATGTATCCCTCCTAGCTTTCATCTGCATATATGGGAAGTATGCCATCTCTGCCTTTACTCAAAACCTGTTTGGTTAGAGAGACCCACCAGAGCTTCCGCTGGGTGGCAGAAGCTGAAAACTCAAGCTACCTCTTCCAGGCACCCAAAATGACCATAAGAGAGGATAGACAGTAACAAAGATAAAGCTCACCTTTGCCTGGGGCTTCCTGGTTTACATAACACTTACTTCTCCTGAAGTCTGAGAGGCAGTAGCCCATTCACTGAGTAACTAGGCCATAAATGTTCCTAGCAGTGAGGCTAACCTATGGCAGGAGTGCTTAAGATGGCTGCCAGAGTTCTCCTTGTGGGCACATGGCCACCCTACCACCCCCCCCAGTTTATTACTAGAAAGGCACAGCTGCTCTCCTCACCCTCTCTATACTTGCTGAGGGACATTCCTCACTTCACCCACCTCTCTGCCCAGTAGCCCAATGGGAATGCTTTCTCCCTCCCCTGTGTGGGGTAAGGGGGGGGGGCGGGGCCCAGCATTCCATCTCTAAAAGGTTTGCCATCACTGTCCTAGAGTGATTGGAACACATACTGGGTGAGAAAACTTCTATTCTGTTATTAAAAGGTTTATGCTGAGATAACCATTGCCCTAATCTAGTCCCTTTGGGGCTCCCAGTAAATATAGGTGAACTCTACTACAAAGCCAATTGGTAATCAGCTTCGCTTTTAGTCACAAAAGGCCCAACAGAAGCTAGTGTATAGTTCTAGGTTTCTCTTGG
The DNA here is from genome assembly GCF_027887165.1 of Monodelphis domestica. NCBI lineage: Eukaryota > Metazoa > Chordata > Mammalia > Didelphimorphia > Didelphidae > Monodelphis > Monodelphis domestica. Next base: position 11,013,941 of record NC_077235.1, on the reverse strand, counting down.
GATTTGGAAATAGAGCTGCTACACTGAAAAGAGGGAAGGGAGAGCAAAAAACTTCCATTTTGACGCTGAAAAGTTTTAAGGTATATTACAGAACTCAGTCACGGAGCAGAAAGATTACCCCACTAAAATTCTGACAAAGAAATACCAGAACTCCCTGCAGTGAAACTTCTGGCTGATATTCAAAAGAGAAGGAAACAACAAAAAGCAAATCCATGAAGTGGGAACTTTAATCAAGGAAAGAAAGAAAGAAAGAAAGAAAGAAAGGAAAGAAGAAAGAAAGAAAGAAAGAAAGAAAGAAAGAAAGAAAGAAAGAAAGAAAGAAAGAAAGAAAGAAGAAAGAAAGAAAGAAAGAAAGAAAGAAAAGAAAGAAAGAAAGAAAGAAAGAAAGAAGAAAGAAAGAAAGAAAGAAAGAAAGAAAGAAAGAAAGAAAGAAAGAAAGAAAAGAGAGAAAGAGAGAGAGAGAAAGAAAGAAAGAAAGAGAGAGAAGAAAGAAAGAAAGAAAGAAAGAAAGAAGAAAGAAAGAAGAAAGAAAGAAAGAAAGAAAGAAAGAAAGAAAGAAGAAAGAAAGAAAGAAAGAAAGAAAGAAAGAAAGAAGAAAGAAAGAAAGAAAGAAAGAAAGAAAGAGGGAGGAAGGAAGGAAGGAAGGAAGGAAGGAAGGAAGGAAGGAAGGAAGGAAGGAAGGAAGGAGGAAGGAAGAGAAGGAAGGAAGGAAGGAAGGAAGAAGGAAGGAAGGAAAGAAAAAGGAAAGAAGGAAAAAGGAAAGAAAGGAGGGAGAGAGGAAGGAAGGAAGGAAGGAAGGAAGGAAGGAAGGAAGGAAGGAAGGAAGGAAGGAAGGAAGGAAGGAAGGAAGGAAGGAAGGAGGAAGGAAGGAAGGAAGGGAGGGAGGGAGGAGGAGGGAAGGAAGGGAAGGGAGGAAGGGAGGAAGAGGGAAGAGGAAGAGAAAGAGAGAAAGAGAGAAAGATAGAAAAAGATGAGAGAAAGAGGAAAGAGGGAAAGAGGGAAAGAGGGAAAGAGAGAAAGAGAGAAAGAGAGAAAGAGAGAAAGAGAGAGAGAGAAAGAAGAGAAAGAGAGAAAGAGAGAAAGAGAGAAAGAGAGAGAGAAAGAAAGAAAGAAAGAAAGAAAGAAAGAAGAAAGAAAGAAAGAAAGAAAGAAAGGAAAGAAAGAAAGAAAGAAAGAAAGAAAGAAAGAAAGAAAGAAAGAAAGAAAGAAAGAAAAGAAAAAGAAAAGAAAAGAAAAAGATAGATTTCTAGCTGTTCCCTACAACTTGAGAAAGAAAGCAAGCAGAGCAAATTGGAATCTGATTACGCAGAAATGAGGACTAATGAGATGTCTGACTTCCTCTGAACTTCCGGACCCACTAACTCTACATCCACCTCGGATCACCTACAATTCTAGCTACCCAGATTCCATGTGGCTGAAGCTGAGGCGGTGGGCAGAGAAGTGGATGGATCAGCACCATTCCACTTCTCTCACCCACATGGAAAGAATAATCAGAAATGCCCTAATGTGCCCATTTGGGAAGAGGGGGTTAGTAGGGAAGCCTCCTGTATAAAACACATAGGGTTGAGTTTAGGCGGAAGCAAAAAGGGAGAAAGGATAACAAAGCACAGCCTTCAAAAACAGAGTAGCCATGATTGAGGCCCGGGCAAAGGGAGGCAGTGTATTTAACAGCTATTTTCTCACATGCCCTCTTCAAGTTAGTTGGAGATACCAGTTTGGCCAAGCTACACACCATTTACACACTACTATACTATATAAGTAGTCTTTTTGGACTCTCCACTGTTTCCAAGTAGCCATCAATGCAGAGAATTAACACCAAACTATTTGCATATGCAGCCCTGAATAATGCACTACAATTTTTAAAAAGGGCAGAAGGAGAAATGTTATTAGGAAATAGTCATCTTTTAAAATTTTTATTTAATTGATTAATTTAGAGCATTTTCCCAGGATTACAAAAATCATGTTCTTTCCCTCCCCTCCCATATCTGATGCACAATCCCACTGGGTTTTACATGTGTCTTTGGCCAAGACCTATAGGAAATAGTCATCTTAATGAAGAAAAAAACATAAGAAGGAACTTGAAAATAAACAGCTATGCTGATAAAACAAACTGAATACTAAAAAATACTCTTTTCAAATAATTTATGAAAAATGCAGGACAAATTAGACTCAGAATTGTTTTGCTTTACAAGATATCAAAATAATTTCAACCCCCTACAGTAATGGCAAACTAAAATTCCACCAAAATAATAGCATTGGAAGTAGCTAAATTTTTACTCTATCAGAATTGAGCTTACAGATAACTAGACTAATGACCCTGCTAGATCTTCTCAGAATTAACATTAGTAGGCAAGGTGGGTCAGTAATCCATTCCCTCAAAAAAAGAGTCTTTAACTGGAGAAAAGTCCAAGAGTACCTAAAATTAGTGGGTTTGACCCAGAGGAATTGTGTGTCGGCTATGGGAGGGGGTTTGGGGGAACGCAGAAAGGGACATGAATCTTGTAACCATGGAAAAATATTCTAAATTAATCCATTAAATAAAATTTAAAAATAAAATAAAATAAAATTAGTGGGTTAGAGCCCTATGTATGTCCTTGAGTCTGAGGCAGGTAGGAGGGGATAACTAAGAATCGTTAGCCATCTTCTGAGTTTTGGGTGCAATCTCTGGCATTTTCTTCACTCCATCCTAACCAAACCTGGACAATTGTAACTTACTTGGTTGTTCCAACGATTCCTTATTTCCATTTATTATTTTAGTCAGACACTGTTTAGGTTTGAGGAAATAGGATAGAGTGGATAAAGAGCCAAGGCACAAGTTCAAGTCCTGCCTCTGATATACCTTTGTAATAAAGGGAAGTTACTCAGATCTTTCCATGCCCAACAGAAAATTTTGCAATATTATAGGTTAAAAGGGGCATCTGGGTGGCTCGGGGGGATTGAGAGCCAGACCCAGAGACGGGAGGTCCTGGGTTCCAATCTGGCCTCAGCCACTTCCCAGCTGTGTGACCCTGGGCAAGTCACTTGATCCCACTGCCTAGCCTTACTGCTCTTCTGCCTCGGAACCAACACACCCTATTGATTCTAAGACTTCAGAAGGTGAGGGTTTAAAAAAAGACTATAGGTTCAAAAGGAACGGCGTATGTGCACCGATAGACGTAGTCGTCAGAAAGGGAGTCCCCACGCGAGGAATCCCAGGTCAGAACCTAATAATAATAATAATAATAATAATAATAATAATAATAATAATAATAATATAATAATAATAATCACTGTTCAACAGAGCAAAATTGTCCAGAGTCAAGGTGCAAAAACCAGCCAACCAGGCCTAGGCAAAACAACGACAAAAACCCAGTGGAAAGGCAATGAGACTGGTAGCAGAAAGATCATGAATCTGGAGCACTTCGAAATTCCAGCTCTGCTAGTGTGACCTGGGCAAAAGCGTTTGCCCGCTGTCTGGATTAACCACGCATTTCACTCGCCCTCCCAACGTATCTCCAGGCAGGACCCCGCAGCAGCTACTTTGCACCCCCCCCCCCGCCACCCCCCTTTCAGACGTCTACCTACACAGTGCTGCCGAACCAGAAGGTTCTATACTGACCGCCACTCACTAACTGCCGAGTCCTTTCCTGGAAACTCCAGGTGTGAAGATGGCGCAGGCCAAAGCCTCACTGCGTCACTCGGCTGGACCCCCTGGGGAGAAGGAAAACGTGCTTTGCTTCCATCCATGGCGCGTCCCCATTGCAGAGAATCCCAACCCCCAGGGGTTAGCGTGCAAACTCCATGCCCCCCCCCCCCGCCCCAGTGCCCACTCCAGAACTCTTCTCTCCCTCATTAACTCTAGCCTTGCTCTCCAACAACAACAAAGGCCCCCCTTCGCCCTCCATACATGCCCGAAAGCTAAGGACTCTCATTGATGCCACGTGGCACCCCGAGCCTCCTTTCCCAGGACTGGTGGCACTTTCACTCCTAAAACACCCGATTCCCGACGTGGGCGTAACTAGCGGCTTGCTTTGCTTCGCCATTGCCACTTTCGCGCTCCCGCTCAACTTGCACCACTCAGTAACTGCACCCTCGTCTATCCCGCAACCAAGAAGAGAACGCCATGGGGCGGTTATCTTTGCACCCTCCCTTCTTGCACCACCTCGGTGCCCGGCTCACCTCCTCCGACGGAAGCCTGGCTCCGTCCCCAAGCAATGCTGGCTCGGGGTCCCCACTGTCCCGTGGCCTCCTCCTTAGCCACGCACACACATCCTCAATACCCTCGATCTGCCGGCCGCTGGCAGATGGTGGGCTCCACGCTGGTGCCCTCCGAAATGCCCTTCCGTGCCCCAAATCTACCTTACCGTTCCCAAGTGTGCGTCTGCTCTTCCTCCTCACGCGCCTCGAGCCCCTCCACCTCGGCCGCCGCCGCCGCCGCTGCCGCCGCTGCTGCGCACGTCCTCAGAAGACGCGTCTGTGCCTCCGCCCCGCGGGCTTGTGGTGCCCTCCCCCTTTTTGCGTTTGCCCCCCTCGGTCCTACGTCGTACCTTATCGGCTTCTCTCCCGCCTGATCCTATTTGCTAATCTTGTCCTGCAAAGCTCCAGCTCTGAAACCCTCCCACCAACTGTTGCCTCTGCTCCTGTTCACGTGCTCCTGATAAAAACTCGAGGAAAGCCGAAGCCCATGCAGCTTGGGGCCGCAACAAGTTGTTACTTAATGTCAGCTGGCACTCTCTGTGCACATACCTAGGGATTCATTCTCCTCTGCACAATGGTTATTGCAACCCCCCCCAGCTTCTCCTGGCCCCCTCCCTACTGAGAGCCCTGCCTCATATTTCACTGGAAAAATGGGCCCTTGGGCAAGAGCTCCTCTGCATTTCACATTACTCCCCTGTCTCCTCCAGCCCCAGCTCAGAGCCTTCCAGAGCACCCCCCAGCACAAGGAATCCTGTCCCAACCTACCTTCTCTCCGGCACACAGTCCCCTCCATCTCGGCGCCAATCCCATCCCATCTACTGGCTGCTTCCCTCGTCTACACCAACGTACCCAAGTCTCCCCCATCCTCAAAAACGGCAAAAAAACCACATCTGATTTTTCCATCTCAATTTGCCATTGCCCCATGTCTCTCTCTTTAACACTTACCACGGAGATAGCACAATACTAGGTACGAGGTAGAAGAGCCGTAAGGGCTAGGCAACTGAGGTTGTGACTTGCCCAGGGTCACACAGCTAGGCGGTATCTGAGGCCACATTCGAACTCAGATCCACCCCCTGCTCTATCTCTTTTCAACAATCTACAACAAATTCTGGCACGTGAAGTCATCATTGAACCCAAACTGCTCCTTCCGAAGTTCAAAGTTCTCAGAGATCTCTTCACAGCCAGGTTTCATGGTAATTTTTCAACCCATATCTTTTTGAGCCCTCAGTTCTTACACCCTGTTGGTTGCACTTTTCAGCTACACATTCTCTCGGCTCTAGATTTGTCCATCTCCTTTATTGGCTCTTAAGCCAATTTGCTCTTGGTAAATGTGAGCATGCTAACCTCTACACCATTTCTCTCCGGGAGCTCATCTGCTCCCAAGAGTGCCTGCCATGAACAATTCTCAAATCTCTTTCTTTACTCGGTCTTGCATATTGAGCTGCTTATTATTGAACATTTTGAATAGGGTCCCAAAACCTTCCATTCAACACGCCCCCAAACTGGAGCCATTGGCTTTCCCTCCAAACTGGCTCCTCTTAACTTCCAGCTCACTACCAAGAGCCCTATTGTCCTCCTAAGAAGGCCAGCCTACAACCAAGGTGTGCTCCTCACTTCATCTCTCTTCCATCCCCATAGTCAACTTTTTGCCAAGGCTTGTTGATTTGACTTTGGGGTCATCTTTCACACAACCTCTCTTCTCTGCTCTGATGTTTCCTCCCCCCTGGTGAAGGCCCTCATCACCATCACCTCATGTCAGGTCTATTTTGGCAGCCTCAGTCCACCTTCCATTCAGCCTCCAGAGAGACCTTCCTAAAGTGAAGATCTGACCATCTGCCCCTGCCCCCAATTCAAGAAGCCCCCTCTTTGGTTTCCCCATTACATGCCTCTGATTTGTAAAGTCCTTCATAACTCAACCCCTTGCTACCAGTCAAGTCTCCATACACTTTGCTCTCCTCCGTGTACCCTGTAATCCAATGCTGCTCACCTCAAATGGGATAGAACACTACTTACTGATTCAGTGCATTTTCGGGGGGGCCTAAAAGGCTCTCCCCTTCTCACGGTGCTTGCTACAAGTTTAAGCTAACATCCCACATTCTAGCCAACCCCTGTCCCAGCTACCCCTGATGTCAGTGCCTTTCCTCTGAGATGATGAGAAGAATATGAGCTCCCTGAGGTGAGGGGCTTCTTTGGCTTTCTTTCCATCCCCAAGCAAATAATAATAATAATAATAATAACAATAATAACAATAATAATACTAAACATAATAAACATAAACTGATTTCCCAAGATTGCCACAGTTCTGAAGCAGAGAAATGAGATGGCTAAGGGATAAGAATAGGCTGGTCACTCTTGTCCTGTTTGGAAGTGGGCAATGAAAGTGAACACTGAGGTGTTTGCCCCCTTAAATACATACAGCAGTTTGGTGTGATGGAAAGCACCACAGTTAGCAAAGAGCTCTGGCTGGGCCACGTTGGGGGGGCAGGAGGGGGATCCACAAGTTCTTAGCTTCTCTGAACTGCAGTTCTCTCTTCTTCAAAAAGAAGACAAGAAATTGTCAGGGCAAGTCCTTCATAAACTTAAGAGGATACAGAAATGTGCGTTACTAACATTACTGCCCCTAAAAAGCTCCCCATTGAGAAGTGAAAGGGAAGGAGAGCACTTTACAAACAGCAAGGCAATTTGCTAAAGAATCTGCAACTTTAAGAGAAAAATCATCCACTGCATTCACTATAGGGGACATTTGCATTTGTTAAGTGATCTAAGGCATGAAAAAAGGCAACATTTCAAGGAAAAGACCTTTTCCCAAGGACTGCATTTTATGTATTTTTAATTGCATTTTAAATATTAGCCAAATGAGTGATTTGAACCAAAGATAAGCTTTGTAGGACCCTTGTAACTAAATTTATCAGGCTAAGCACATTCACAGCTATTAAGATGAAATGTGTATACACACAAATACACATATTTCTCTATGCAGGTGACAGATGACCTTCATTATCATTCTAGATGATGAACATGCTTAAATAAATGAACAAACTCGTCAGTAGCACAGTTATTCACTTTGGCTAACAGCTGTAGCACTGCCTCTTCTGGGTACTGAACTGGAAGGCCTGCCCTCCCTCCCCCCCCACCCAGCTCCTTTTACCTCATCTGTAGGAGTCCAAAATCCAAGACCCAGGCTGCCATGTACTTATGTCCAGATGCCACCATTCCCAGATCCACTTCTTCACCGGCCACCTGAATCTCTGAAATGGGCCGTTGGCACCTCAAGTTCACTAGGAATGAACTTGGAGTCAACAGCTTTCTTATCCTCTCTTGCTAGATGAGGAATTCAGCCTCTCCAGAAACATCAATTAAGGCAGGAGAGAAATTTCACCAGTCTCATAATACATTTGATTAATTATGATTTTTATTCAACCAGAAGTTAATTTTTGATTGCTTATTATTGCCCAGTGGTGTCACCAAAAGAAGAGAGAATTTCAAATCCAGTGCGGGGATAATCAGTACTAAAAATTCTGCAGAGGTCAAAAGCTTAATAAGAACCTGAAAAATGTAAGCTCTGGATGAGAAAAGAACGTGGGATTTGAAAATGAGGAGACCACCAGTGAGCTGGGAGGGAAGTGTTCTTGGTGATGTAGTGGAGGTGAGAGTTGAGAAAGTAAGAGAGCATCTAAACTGCTCTTTTTCAGTCATGGGGTCATCATCCATATTCTTTACCTGAACTCTGCTTGTCCCCCAAGTCTTTGTCCTGGATACTCTTATTTTCTCTCTATACACCATCTCTTTCAGCAATTATTACCATCTCCATGTCTACGGTTCCCAGACCTAGATATCCAGACCTATTCTTTCATCAACACTGCCTTTGGGATATTTGAAATTCTACGTCCCATGGGCATTTCAAACTCAATGTCCCAAACAGAAGGTCCATAGCTATGCCTACTCCTTTTACCCCCAACCCCTGCTCAAACCTAGCCCTCCTCTAAATTTCCTAGAGGACACTATGCACTTTCTAGTTACTAAGGATTGCATCATCAGAATCTCACCCCTGACCCTTTGCTCTCCCTAACTCCCCCTTTCCCAATGGCTAATCAACTTCCCAATCTTGTCAACTCTTCTTCTAAAACATATCTCCCATTTGTCTCTTTTTCTCCACTCAAAAAGACACCAGCCTCAGTAAATTCTCCTCACTGCTTCTCCCCAAGACTATTAAAAAGCCTCCTCATTGAACTCCAAGTCTCTCCCCTCTACATTTCTACTTTGTCCCAACATCATACCCCTAAAGCACAAATCTAATCTGCTTGATTCTCCTGTTTGAAAGCAACAAGACCAACAGGGAAATATATATATATATATATATATTTATATATATATATATATGTATATATATATATATTGTATGATAATATATGTACAATCCATATCGTATTACCTACCTTCTTGAAGAGGAGAGAGGAGTGTGAGGTAGGGGGAAAAAAGAACAAAATTTAAATTAAAAAAAAAACCCCTACAACTTCCCTGTTCAAAGACCTTTCATGGTCCCCTTGCCTGCAGAGTAAAACACAAAATTTCAAGGCCGGTATTTAAACCCTACAAACCCTTGCTTCAGCCTACCTTCTCAGAATTTTTTCATCTGAGTTCTCCTTACACACTCTACATTCCAGTCCAACTGGCCTACTTATGATTCCCCAAACTAGGTTTTCAATGTCCTATCTCCATGACTGCACAGGAGATGGGCAATAGATATTGAAATTGTAAATGGATGTTTGAGAGCAAGAAGTGAAAGCACTGAATGTGTATGTATATGCAATGTTTCTAGCTTGAAAGTAAAAGGAGAGTAGTGGCTTCATGGGAGTACAGGCTTGAAAGAAGGGGTTTGTCTCTCTCTGGGGATTTGGGTTTTGTTGTGAGGATTGGGGGAGTCTAAACATGTTTACACACAGAGGGGAAGAATTCTCTATTTGGTATTTGATATTTTAACTTGGCCTAATCACAGCAATAGCCTAGGAGGTAGGTCACAATCCTTCCCTTTACCTCCTCTTTCTACTCTCTGGAATGGACCCCAGCAGCTTCTCACACACACACACACAAACACACACACACACACACACTCTCTCTCTCTCTCTCTCTCTCTCTCTCTCTCTCTCTCTCTCTCTCTCTCTCTCTCTCTCTCACTCTCTCTCTAACTCTCACTCACTCTCTCTAACTCTCACTCTCTCACTCTCTCTAACTCTCTCTCTCCCTCTCTCTGTCTCTCTCTCTGTCTCTCTCTCTGTCTCTTTCTCTCTCTCTCTCACTCTCTCTCTCTCTCTCTAACTCACTCACTCTCTCTAACTCTCACTCTCCCTCTCTCTGTCTCTTTCTCTCTCTCTAACTCTCACTCACTCTCTCTCTCTCTAACTCTCACTCTCTCTCTAACTCTCTCTCTCTGTCTCTTTCTCTCTCTCTCACTCACTCTCTCTAACTCTCACTCTCTCTCTAACTCTCTCTCTGTCTCTCTCTCTAACTCACTCACTAACTCTCACTCTCTAACTCTCTCTCTCCCTCTCTCTGTCTCTCTCTCTAACTCTCACTCTCTCTCTAACTCTCTCTCTCACTCTCTCTCTCTCTAACTCTCACTCTCTCACTCTCTCTCTCTCTGTGTCTCTCTAACTCTCTCTCTAACTCTCACTCTCTCTCTAACTCTCTCTCTCTAACTCACTCACTCTCTCTAACTCTATCTCTGTGTCTCTCTAACTCTCTCTCTCCCTCTCTCTGTCTCTCTCTCTAACTTTCATTCTCTGTCTCTCTCTCTAACTTTCATTCTCTGTCTCTCTCTCTGTCTCTCTCTCTCTCTCTCTCATTCTACAAAGTTCCTGACTTTCATGTGCAGAGCTGAGGTGAGTGACCAGGTGAATCTCCCATGTTTTGTAGTCTCATCCTTATTCCTAGGGTTGTCCATCAGCCTCCCTAGTAGTCTATCTCAGAAGCTGGGGATGTTCTCCCTGACCGGTCCTGTAACTGCTATAGTTTGAGGGATATTTTCTGCATTTTTTTATTTCAATAACTCTATTGCAAGTCTATAATGTTAAAATTATAAAAAAATATGCAGCAGTAATAAGCTGAGCTACCTTAGGGGGATTGTGGGGTTCTCACCAAGAACTCAAGAATCCATATGCCACCAAGGCCTGTCATGTGTGCCCTTAGGTCCAACACAATACTCAATATCTCTAATAAAGACTAACAAATAATATTTCTTGAACGCGTGTGTTATTTTTCAATAATCTAGCTGTAGATGCTGTTGTGATAAATAAAATGAAAATTTATTTAGAAGCATTACTGAATTTTCAATAGCTTTTTTCATCATGTATTTTCTCAATCATCATTAATAATACAGCTAGAATAGAAGTTCATGAAATGCTTTGACCATAAAAAGAAATCCTCATATTTAAAAAAATTTGTGAACCATTAATACACACCATTTCCACCAGCAATAAAGAATCAATTCCCCACACTCAAATACAATAATTAATGGAAAAAAAAACCCAATCTCAAAAGAGTAGGAATACAGCAAAATGGGATGTTTCTGGGACTCTGGAGGTCCTAATTGTACTGGAATTAAGCACTCATTGAAACTGCTTCCCCTAGACTAGTCAAGATTTGATCACAAGCAACACACAGAGGTTTAAGGAGAAAATGCTTAAGGGTAATTTGATCCCAAATAACTAAGAAAATGAACTCAGGACCTTGCAATGATCTTCTCTGTGGTTTGGAGGAGGGGTGGAAGGGCCAAAATAAAGAGGGAGTAAAATGCTTTTGTAGGGTCCCTGTAGGTATTACAGGCTAGGGGGTGTCAAACAGGCAGGCTGGGGAATACTCTTCATTGTAAATCATTTTAATATGAAAAATATTTAACAAAATAAATTTTAAAACATAATAATATAACATAATGTGTTTTTATAAGTCAATATACTGACCATACAGTAAAATGGGCTTCTGTTTCTAACTGAATTTGACATGGCTGGTATAGACCATGAGAGGAGAAGTATTTGTGTTTGTGGGGGGGGTCCCCTTCAACCACAGCCCCAAATCCACTAAAGGGAGAACAATTCTTCCTCCTCTATCAGGGATTCCAAGGTATTTCAGGGGCATCTTAACTCTAGGCATATCTTGGAATGACTTAACTGGAGACATCTAGATTTGGGGTTTGGGGTGACATCTACATTTTTCTAGAATTTATTAGGCTGTAATATCAGAGGAATGCTGTAGGTACAGTTTGCCTAGATTTTAGCAAAGCCTTACAGTTTCTCATGCTATTTTCGTAGATAAATTCGAGATATGGGCTAGGCAATATGCTTAGGTAGTTTCAGAATGATTGAATGGCTGGACTCAAAGAACAGCTATTCCTGGTCTGATGTCCTGTTGGAAGGAAATCTTTTGTGGTGTGACCCAGGGACCTGTACTTGGCTCTGTTCTTCTGTTTAATGGGGGTTTTTTAATAACTGAAATAAAGGCAGAGTTGTTGTCCTTATCAAATTTGCACAACTCAAAGCTGGGAGGGATGGCTAGCATATGGAATGATAGAACCGTGGCCAAATCTCATAAAGTGAGGTTAAATAGGATTAAATAAAAAAATGTACTTGGGCTCCAAAAGTAAGCTTCCCAAGTACAAGATGGGAGTAAGCATGGTGAGGGGTTTGTCTGAAAAAGATCTGGAGATTTGGGTGGGCTGCAATCTGAGTCAAGTGCAATGCAACCTTTGGCTATGTTAAGAGAGGCACAGTGGCCAGGGCTTGGGGGGGACGTAGGGGGACGGGGTTATGGAGATGTTTAACCAGTACAAGAGGAGACTGGGAGGGACAAGACACAATAACCATCTTCAGGTACTGGGCAAACAATCACGGGGAAGAGGCATTAGGTCTTCAAGCAAAGGGAATATTGTACAAGGAATTCTTAGGTTTCTTCTAACTCAAATTGTTCTATTATCCTGTGACTACAATACAGCCAGCCCATTGTCACTCAATCCACAACTGAAACTCTGATGCCCCTTAGGAGGCAAGACTGACAACAGAGGGGCCCAAATGATTTAAATAAAAGCAGCCACCAAAGGACAGAGCTAGTTTTCAGATAACTGTTAGCTCTGGGCAGCTCTATGTGGCAGTAACCATGATCTGCTGGCTTAGGTAAGTGCTATAAAACTTATGGTTGGTCTTCATGGAGCTACTGAATCAAACATCTACAAGAAAACAAATGAACAAACCAACCAACCAACTGTATGGGATGGGGCAGTCACATACAGAACAGCAGCAAAAATAACTTCCATTGTCCAGCCCCATCTCCCCAGGCTCAGAATTATTGGGGAGAGGCAGGGATGGCTAGGAATATATTTCAGATGACCAAATACAGCAATTATCACAAGTACAGGAAATTTTCAGCTTATGAATGGGTTGTGTTCCAAATATTTATTTGTAAAGCAACCGTTTGAAACTCAAAACGCATTTTCCCATAGAAACAATGGTAAAAATGATGGCAAGGTCCTCCTCAGGCTAGACCCACAAGGCTGTTTAAATCATATCATAGCTGAACCTTTGCTAATGTCCTACTCCAACGTCTCATCACAAATGTGGGGTTGATCCTGGATTCTCAAAGACCACGTCAGTCAAATGCAAAGTTTTTAAAGTCCTACCAAGCTGGTTAGGCCTTGAGTATGGTCCTCATGAGAGATTACAAGTCTGTTACTCAAAGACCAGCTCAGTTAAGTTCAGAGACGCTCACTACCAGGTTGGATTCAGGCTGATGAATTTTTTGACAACAAAAAGTTTCAAACACTATTAATTAAGTCGTAGAGAGGATGCAATAAGTGTTGGTGAAGGGAGGGCTCACAACGACAAAATCACAGTTCTTTGAAGTGTTGAAGTAAGCAGATGAGCTATAGTACTAATCGTACTAGCCAGAGTTCTGAGTCTTAGGAGCAAAGGATGGAGGAGGAAGGGTTTCCTCCCCATTTCCTGGGCCTAGAGCCAGCTGTAAGCAAAAATCTTAAATGGGCAAAGTTTCTCTTTGGCATCCTCCCAACTCCTCTTCTCTAATCCTCCTGCTATCTCTTAATACCTCTCTCCCCAGGCCTCCAAGTGCCTAATGGCCCTCAGGCCTCCCTCAAGCCCCCACTTGTGGCACCCACCTGGCCCTTGGCAGTCAAGCATAGGGTTGACATGGGGCACAGAAAAGAATACAGTTGGGAGAATACCCTTTCTTAGAGGTACAGAATCAAAGAAATCAGAGCAAGACCAGATCGTCTAGCACAACCCCATCATTTTACAAATCAAGAAACTGAGGCCAAAAGAGAAGTGACTTTGTTAAAGTCACATCAATAGTAAGGGAAGGAAGGAGCAGACCTAGGACTTGATCCAGGCTGTCCTAACTCCCAAATCCAACACTCTGTCCAATACTCCATGCTGCCAATGAATTGGGTCAGGAATTTAGAGCTGGCCAGGACCTTAGCAGTCATCTATTCCAACTCTTTCATCATTTTTTCATTCTTAAAGTCCCCCCCAAAAAGTTCCCCCAAGTGGTTTTTTTGTTTTGTTTTTTTTTGTTTTTATTTTTTTTTTGCTTTTGTTTTTTTTTTTAAATAGGGAAACTGTGTTTGGACAGTGTCAAGCTGCAGGGGGTAAGGACAGACATGTAGGAGGTTTCTGGAAATTCAACAGCACCAGTTTGATTTGCAGGGTCTAGTCTCAATCTGGCCAATGCCACCCATCTACATAACTGGGAGGGATATGATGGAGCAGAGACACTCACTGAACACCCAAGGAAAAGTCTTAACTATTGAGACAAGGCTACGTTCTCTGTAGCAGCCCAACCTTCTAATTTTCCCAGTACTCAGGTCCAGGCCCTACCAAGAGATGGGGGGTGGCCTAATGGGTGGGGATTCTATATAGATTAAGTTGGCACAGCACCCCCAAACTATGAGCTTGGTCTCCAAGTGGGCACCTCCTGTGATTTTTTATCCCTTATTCTTTAGAGGGAGGGAAGGAAGGAGGAAGGGAATGAGGGAGAGAAAGGAGCAGGCAGGTCATCCTTGTGCTCAGTCAAGAGTAGGTCATAATAGCAGGAATACCCTCTCTACCCCAATCCTGCTATAGTGGGAGGGGACAGGGATGGAAAGGTAGAGGGAGTGTGATGCTGGCCTTGAAGCCCATGCAGAATAGGGGAGGGAAGCTCTCCTCTGTGGGGGAGCAGGGAAAAGGATGTTTCCTTTTCAGTCTTTGATTGGATGGGTTTTAGCTGATCTTCTGGATCAACTTCTCATCAGACAGGCAGTAGAGGTTGTTGATAGACAGGTCCGAGATGAAATGCTCACAAGCCTTCCGAGTGATCTGCTTGCAGCCTCGAAGGTCAATCAAGGTGACATTGGAGATGCGCCGTAGATAAAACAGAGACTGGTCTGTCAACTTATTGCAACCTGCCATATTGATTTCTGTGAGGGAGTTGCGTGTGGAAGAGCCAACTGCTGTTAGTAGATTTGGTGACTGATCTGTAAGGTAGCTGCAGTGGCTGAGGTCAAGCCGAGACAGAAGGGGCATGTGTCGGATGATTAGGCGAAGCGTGGCATCAGTGATATCTAGGCCAGCCAGCCGAAAATCTGTCATGTTTCGGAGCTTGCTGCGATTGTCATGACCAGGCTTATCAGTTGGTGGGGTCAACAAGTCTCGAATCTGAGGGTCTTTGATTCCCACTGCCCACCGAAGGTCAAGGGTCCTAAGAAGGGGGCAGCTTGAGGTGCTGAGAGCAGACACTGCTGACCAGGAACAGCCTGCTAGGAGGAGATCCTTTAGGCCCGGAAGCCTATTGACAAGCCATGTCAGCTGCTTTTTGGAGATGTTGGTCCAACTGAGGTCAAGGCTCACTGGCTGCCTCTTGATAATACCACTCAGTGCCTGTGGGACAATGGCCTTACACCTGCTCAAGTCAATTTTTGTCCAGAGTCTCTTGTCACAGCACCATTTATACCATGTCTTACATACTCTCATACATTCACAAAGTTCTCTACGGTTGAGATAACGGAAGACAGACAGCCAGATCTCCCTCTGCATCCAGCTTTCATCCTCATCCTGAGTCCAGCTGCCCTGGCTCATTGCGGCTGCCTCACCCTCCTCCTCTGCACTGTCCTCCTCCTCCTCTCCACTCTCGTCCTCCTCCTCTCCACTGTCGTCGTCATCATCGTCATCGTCGTCATCGTCGTCATCATCATCATCATCATCATCGTCATCAAAGTCCTGTTCTCTGCCCAGGTCATCTTCATCCCTCAGCTGGGGAGTTAGAGCTGGACAGTGTTGTACAAGTACTCGGGGAGAATGATGGAGGTTGGTAGAGGAAGCTGTGATGGCCTGTAGCTTGGGCACAATGGAAGTTCCCTGAAGCTCTTTATTGGGCCTCTGTGGTGTGACCATTAGATATGTCCCACGAATTCTGACCTTGTCCACTTCAGACAGCTCCTTCTTGCCACTGGGATTGTTCTCCTTTTCTCTCTGGGTGGCCTGGAGTCGGAGTTGCCTTCTTTTGAAACGTTCATCACGGCTGGCACTGTGGTGGTCACTAGGGCCAGCTCCTGGGGATGATCTGGTCACCATTCCACCACGAGGGGGTCCTGGGTCATGGATGAGCTGCAACATGGTAGTGGACGAGTGAGGAGGCTGCTGAATGAGTGGTTCCTCACGGCTCCGAAGAGGCCGAAGGACTTTGGCTTGGACCACACCCTCATCGCTATCATCCATTTTCCGCCTTTGTACCTTCTCCGGGTTATCCGGTTGGTAGCACTTTGGGCACTCCCAGCAATTTGGCAGTTCATCATTAAGCAGTCCTTCCCCATCCATCTGTAGGCAACCAGGGTGAACAACCTCATTGCAGATACAACACTCCATTAGTTTCTTCTCAAAGTCCTGCGTCTCCTCATTTTGATCCACCTCGCCACATAGAGAACAAGTGACAGAGTAGGGCAGTCGGGGGGCCAAACACTGGCGGAGAACACAGGACTGCTTCATGCGGCCAGGCCCCCCAAATTTCTTCATGTCCCGGCAGTATCTGCACACACCACACTCTCCCTGCACGCAGGCCTCACACTTGCGGCATCGAACCCGCCTCCTACGGGCTCCTGATACTGGGGGTGAGGGAGTGGGCCTCACGGGCGGTGGCAGCCTAGGGGAGCGCTTCATGGCAGGAGGGAGGCTTGGCGGGAGCAGCTGGGGCCTGGTGGGAAAGCTAAGCCGGTCCCTCGGGAGCCCCTGTGCTAAGGACCCTGGTGGGGGCCAACTGGGGGGGGGGAGCACTGCTGGCCAGCCCTTCCACCAGTATCTGAAAGGCTCTGCCCACTCTGCCTGGACCTTGGGCTGCTGGTCCCTCCCGGGCTGCGGGGGCTCTTGGTTCAAGTGTCCCCGGAGCCTCTGTTTGCTTGGGGGAGGGGGGCTGGAAGTTAGGCTGGGCGAGTTGGATCTCCTACCTCTCCGTAACTTCGAATGTACTGAACAAGCGTGGACGTCCCCAAGGCGCCTCGGCCAGGCCAGGCAAAGCTGCTCCGGAGGCCCAAGGCGCGCCTGAAAAGAGCAGCGGGCTGCAGGCGGGCGGCTGGCGGGCGGGCGGCCGGGCTGGCAGGCAGGCAGTCAGGCAGGCAGGGCGGCCGGGCGGCCGGGAGGCAGGCCGGGCGGCCGGGCGGCCGAGCGGCCGGGAGGCAGGCCGGGCGGCCGGGAGGCCGGGCGGCCGGGCGGGCGGTAAGCGCGCTCCTTCCCGGGGCCCTTCCCTCCCGTGCTGATGAGAGCCGAGCGAGCAAACGGTATTGCTCTAGTGCCGCGGCTGCTGCGGCTGCGGCTGCGGCTGCTGCTGCTGCTGCTGCTGCGGCTGCTGCTGCTGCTGTTGGGGTTGTTGCTGCTGCTGCTGCGTCACCCACATGCGGCTCCCAGAAATGCTTTGCGCGTGCGCGCAAGAGAGGAGAGCGAGCGGAGGTGGGGGGAGCCGGAGCTGGAGCCCGAGCGGGAGGGGGAGGGAGAGTGGGAGAGGGGCCGCGGAGAGGCCGCGGGAGGGAGAAGGACGAAAGGAAGGGGTGGGAGGCGACAGAGAGGGAAGAGTGTGGGAAGCGGCCGGAACGAGGGAGCCGGAGGGAGGCGGAACAGGAGAAAGAAAGAGAGAGCGACAGAAAGGAGGGGCAAGAAAGAGAGGGAGCAAAGAGGGGGTCGGGGGAGCAAGAGAAGAGGCTCGGGGGCTCGGGATGGAAGAAGGAAGAAGAGATCAAAGAGGAGGGAGCCGGGGGGAAGGGGTACAGCAAACAGGAGACGGGAAGAAGTGAGATGGGGGGCGGCGGCCGAAATAGAAGCCTCGCTCTCGTTTTACTGACGCTGACGGTCTTGGCCAAAATCACAATACGCGGCTGAGCTGTAATTCGAACCCAGCCCCTCTGACTCAAAATCCTGTATGCTTCCCACTAATCCATACTGCCCAGAAAAAGTTGAGGAGATGGGAGCGGTGGGGGGCGGGGCGAAGGGAGATGATCTCCCTCTATCTCACAGCGTTCAATTCCTCATCCTGGGAGTTTTATCCCCAACAAATGTTCAGAGGCCAGCTGATAGATGGTCACTGGCCCAGTTCTGGCCGACTCACTCTCCTTTTCAAGGGAACACAGGAAAAGCTCCAGGCAGGCTGCAGGAGTCGGTTAGCTGGGTACAGATTTCTCTCTGTCTGGGGTGGGGAAGGGGGATGGGAAGGAATTTAGAGCCCCAAGTATTAAGGATAGATATGAGGAAAATGAAGTGAACAATCCCAGAAACAAGATATTCTGTCGGTCCTTGGATGCATCTGATTGGATTACGGTCCTCCATAGATGTGACTCCGACATGGTTTTTCAATGATGCATTTATGAACATTTTGGAAATGAACTAAAATAGCCAACTATGTGCTTTGGTAAGTGGGGCCATGAGGGAATCTGCAATGTGTGGATAGGGCCCCATGCAACTTCAGTTGGGAATGACAGTGCAGGGTAGCAGGCCAGAGCAGCTGTCTGTCCATGCTGATGCCTCTCACATCTGAAATCCATATGAGCTTAGCTTGAGTCTTTAAGCATCAGTAGCTAGCTTCTGCTGTATGGTTTTGGAACACTGTCAAGGTTGCTTGGAAGAGGATTAATATATTGGCTATTCCATTTGGAGGGGGGGTGCATTCTTTTCCCCCTCCAAAGGGAGACACGATTATAAAAGAAATGAGTACACAGGTAGCATCTTGGGCATTTGACCACTATACAAGGAGGGAGAGGAAAATGACCTGGAGCCCCATGCATATTCCCCTGCCTTCCCTATGTAATCTGAAGCAGCAGCTAAAGTTTAGCAATCCCTTTCAGTGCTCCAGTGCTGTACAATGCAGCTCCAGCTTTTGGCATCTACTTATATAATGAAAGAAAAATTCATTGCCTATCATCAAATGAGTTGAATTGATTTTTTCTTCCTATGTGTATCAGTATGTAGCTGAAATGCACAGCATGATCTAAATATAAGCCATGCTGTTCCCTCAAATCTATTCCTAAATGCAATGATCTTTCCCAGACTTCATCCTTGACCACCTCCACTCCCTACTACTTCACTTGCAGGTTCTCATGACTTTGCTCCACTGTTCCCCCTCTACGTCCCCACAGACCCCAAAGTTCAGTCCTGGACCTGCTTCTCCCCTTGTGCTTTTTTCTCTTGGTGAGCTGATAAAATCTCTTGGCTTCCATGACCATCTTTATGCAAATGATCCCCACAGCCACAGGTTCTCCCCTGAGCTCCAATCCCATTTTCCTACCAGCTGCTGGACATCTCCAACTCAGCATGTTCAAAACAGAGCTCATCATCTTTTCCCTTAAACTCACCATTCCTCTGAATTGCCCTTTTCTGTCAAAGGCGCTGCCATTCCGCATCCCTAATTCTTCACTCTCATCCACACCAAAACCATCTTATCAGCAAAACCTCCACAGCTTCTTTCACCTCAACTCACAACACAACCACTCTACTATAGGCTCAGGACACTTGCCGCCCAGCCCAAGCTCACCATGGCTCTCCTTGCTTCCATGTGATCCCCACCTTCAAAGAACCACCAAGTGATATTCCCACAGAGTCCATCTAACCCTGCTCCTCCCCTGCTCAAGGAGCTTTGATGTTTCCAAATTGCCTTTGTTTGCCATTTCAAACCCTTCCCAGTCTGCCTTTCCAGGCTGATCACACATTGCACATATATACTCTCCTGTGCTTTAGGCCCCCCTCCAAACGGGCCTGCTTGCTGTTCCTTGGTCATAAAATTCCATGTCTTTCCTCAGTCTTTGCACAGACTGTTCACATGCTGAGAATATTCTCCCTCCCTCACTCATACCTGAGGTTCAGTTGGATTTAGCTCCAGTGCTACCTCTGAGGGGCCTTTGCCATTCATCCCCTGATTTGCTAGGATTCTCCCCCTCAGATTTATTTTGCATATACTACATTTTTTTTATTTTTAAAAGTCTTTTTTAAGACTTGTACTTATTTTAGATTGATTTCTTTGTGCTCATGTTCTCCCCTTGTAGAATATAAACTCCAGGAGGGCAAGGATTATTTTTTCCTTCTAGCATCAGCACTTAGTATAATACCTGGAGTATAATAGGTACTTGTAAAATGAACTGATATTGAAATCTTGTCAGTTAACTCAGCCAATAAAAGCATGTATTAAGCTCTGATGGTATGCCAAGCACTGGGGATATGAATACAGGTAAAAATCCCTCTGAGATAGCATGATAGTTGTTGAGTGTCAATGTAAGGTAAGCTCAAATTGATGCTGAGTGAAAGGAGCAGAGCCAGGAGAACATTATATACAGAAACGGATACACTGTGGTACAGTCAAAAGTAGTGGACTTCTCAACTGGCAGCAATGCAATGATCCAGGACAATTTGGAGGGATTTATAAGAAAGATGCTATCCACATCCACAGAAAGAACTGTGGGAGCAGAAATGCAGAAGAAAAACATGATGGATCACATGGTTCAATGGGAATAGGATTGAGGATGCTGACTTTAAATAATAACTCTATTACAAATAATAATAATAATATAGAAATAGGTTTTAAACAATGATACATATAAAACCCAGTGGAATTGTTTGTTGGCTCTCTGAGTGGGGAGGGAAAGAACATGAATCATGTAACCATGGGAAAATATTTTAAATTAATTAAATAAGTAAATTTAAGAAAATTAAAATTTTTTTAAAATTTAAAATTTAACAGAAGGTCAAGCCAAGGCAAAATGAATGCTTGCTGGACATAGTGGAGAGTGAATTCTCATTCAGGAATGGATTGCACTAGATAGTATATGAGGCCCCTTCCAGCCCTAAGATTCTGTGATTCTATTTCATTACCTCTTATTTATATGTAGCTGTTGTATTTGGAGGGCTTGGAAGCTGAAGGTAAAAATGAAAAGGAGAAGCATCCACTCTGTCTTCTTGCCCCTGTCCCTAGAATGTAGTCATTACTGGCCTAGTACAAGCCCTCCTTTTCTCCTTGAACTGGGCATGACTTACTCTCAACTAACAACTCTCCACTTCACCACCTCAGAGGAATTTCTCTACACATGCTCTGTTGGGGTGGGAAGAGGAGGAAGGCAGCTGGACCACCATTCAGCCTCCCCCAAGAAAGTGGTAACTGACTCTTTTTCAATTAAAAATAAAAGCCCTATATTGAGCTTTACCTGCTTTAAGATGTTGGTAAAAATAAATACAATAAAAATATATCAATATCATTTTCTCTCATATTGCTCCTACATCCCCAGTCAATACAGAAGAAGTCTGGAGTAAATTTGAGGCAATGAGAAGAGTGGAAAAAGACAACCAATACGTTGTCCACTGAAAAATTTTCCCAAATGCTGTCACCAACCACTGATGACAACCACCCTACTCTGGGTATCAGGACCTTCAATGTTCCACTCTGGCCACTGAAAACACAGGCAGTTACAGTGCCCAGAGCTCCAGAAGCAGCCTCTTGGGAGTGTTACTATGCCCTAGTGCTTCCTCCCTCACTTCCCTCCTCCCATCTCTGTCTCTGTCTCTCTCTCTCTCTCTCTCTCTGTCTCTCTCTCTCTCTCTCTCTCTCTCTCTGTGTGTGTGTGTGTCTCTCTCTCTCTCTCTCTCTCTTTTTCCCCTTCCCTCCTTCCCCTTTTCCCAAGATTGGAGGGACAGAATGTTTCATGTTCTCCAGACACATATGCAGCTAGGTCTCAAGAATGCTTTCTCCCTGCAGAGGAGCTAGTCTCCGACTTTGATACTTCAAGCGAGAAGACTGTGGTAAGATGTAGTGAGTGACCATAGTCACCACACAACCTGAATCCCTCGTGATCTAACTCTAGTATTCTTTCAACTACAGTATAATCACTTCAAATATAAGCCACTGACATATCAAATTTAGGAGAAAGAAATTCTAATCACTAGCTAGCTCATAAGTACCATCAGGGTTGATTCACTTTAAGATGTTTCAGGAAAAAAGGTGGGCAGAAAGCAGAAAATGGGCTCTCTAGAACTCAACTTGCCATCTAAGCAATTTTTCTAGTCTTTCTGGGGAGTCAAAAGATGATTGGATTAGGAAGGATGCTCCCCTTTATTCTTCCAGTTGATGGAGAAGTCTCCTTTCTCATCTATCTCACTTTTATCTCCCTCAGTGGTCTGACCTGCTCTGATATCAGGATATTGATTCTTTTCCCCTTACTTCACATGAAAAGAAGTAAAAATCTATGCTTATTTGTTTTATTATAAAATTAAAGTTCCTGCCATTTACAATCCTTCTAGCTGACCTTGTAAACCTGACTCGTTTATTATTTTCATTGGTTAGTGGGTGGGTTTGAATCTGATAAACATATATTATCTTTAATCATTTATTTAAAAAAAAACCTCTTAATAGACTATTCCAGTTGGGATTTCATTCTGTTCACCAACACTACTGTCCTGTTCAAACCTGGAAAACTAAAGTAATGAGCAAGTTCACTGTGCTCCCACCTTGGTGAGGGCACACTGCAGAAAGCAGGCCATCCTTCCTAGACTGTCGCCAAGGCCTGTTCATTCAA
Organism: Monodelphis domestica; assembly: GCF_027887165.1. Classification (NCBI taxonomy): domain Eukaryota; kingdom Metazoa; phylum Chordata; class Mammalia; order Didelphimorphia; family Didelphidae; genus Monodelphis; species Monodelphis domestica. The sequence goes on along the minus strand of NC_077235.1, from coordinate 10,991,692 downwards.
CCTTCATCACATCTCTCTGAGCACTTCTCAGAATCCTCGGACAATGCCATACCCTGGTGCGAGTCTCATCACTTCACCCAGACTGTTGCAGTAGCCTGCTGGGAAGCCTCCTTGCCACAAGTCTCTCTTCTCTGCAGTCCATCCTCCATCTTCCTAAAGCACAGGTCTGACCATAACTTTGTCTTCTTCATCGGCTGTGTTTAATGGATCTGTCTGAACTCTTCTCAGAGGAGGCCAGATAATAAAATACAAAGGATTCCAAGAAAATCACTTACATCAAAATAAAGGTGTCATTTTTTCTTGTCCACGCTCCAGACATACTGCCCCGATCTATCTACAGAGAGTGGAACCTAGGTTAGGAACTCCTTCCCTGTGTGATTGGCCAAAATCCTTTTCCTGTCATTTATTCTATTTGCAATGAAGTAAAGATTGGCATGAAGTGCTAACAGTATTTCCTGGTTCCTAGACAAACATCTCACATTGAAAGTACCAACGTTTTAGATGCAGCCCTTTCCCCCTCATTCTGACAATATCATCATAGAAGAGAAGGGGTCCCACCAAACTTGCTTATCTTTTTCTTTGTGTCATGAGTCTCCAAGGCCAAAGACTTCATCACTAACCTTCTAATGAGGAGCCCCGCCATATTTGGACCTCAGAAAGCAGAGCCTGGTGCCCAGGTCATACACTTCCCTTCATGGGGTGCTCTTGGACTCCATAGGACGTGCCAAAGATTGTGCTCTACTGCGTAGCCTTTGAGGATTCGGGGTCACCTATACCACACAGTAAGGCATCTGTACTTCATCTGGCCATTCCCCTGTGATACAGGGGAAGAAGGCTAGACATGGAGTCTGAGGAGCCAGGTTCAAGTCTCCACTCTCTACGTGACCTGGACCAAGTCAGTTAACCACAGTAAATATCAGTTTCTTCACCATCTTTAAAATGAAGGCTTTGGACTTAACTTCCTCTTAGTGCCCTTTCAGCTCCAAATAGCAGATTCTCTGTCATGATTTGCCACAAAATGCTGCAATTGTGATTCTAGATCAGTAAAACTGAATGGGCACTCCCATTCTACAAGTTAAAAGAGCATTTTCTGCCAGCCTGACATCTTTGAGTTTACAGCAAAGACCAGAACCACAGAGAGTGGTAGAACATGGAGACAGGGCAGAGAGAACCAAAGCAAGCCTGAGGGAGCCAGCAGGACAGAGGCACAGAAATGAGCTCCACCAGAGAATCCCTGAAAACTGGAAACCGAAGCAATGAGAAGCCAGAAAGAATAGGCAAGGAAATGACGCATTCACATTACCAATGTACATGGCCAGGGCTGCAATCCAAGCAAGGATGTGGGGACAAAAAACTCAAGGATTTAGTTCAAGAAACAAACATGAGGCCTTAGTGGCAAACAGACCTTGAACCAGAGGTTCTTGGAGTTGGAAAGGCTCCACAAGGCCATAGGATTCAATCTGTATCCGAATAAGATTTCTCATTACAACATGCTCAACAAGTAGTCATTTAACATTTCTTGTGAGACTTTTAGAGAGAGGAAAGGCAGCCCGTTCTATTCTGGGATGGCTCTAATTGTCGGGAACTATTTTTCCTTACATCTGGAACCTGTACTCCCTTTTCCTTGTCTCAGCCCTCTTGGGCAAAAATAAAAAACAAAAAACAAATCTAACCCTTCCAAGGGGCAGCACATGGATGTGCTATGTGAGGTACAGGCTTAGTGGAAAGAGTTCTGGGTCAGAAGTCAGAAAGACAAATTCAAATCCAGACTCAGACACTCACTAATTGTGTGACCCTGGGGAAGTCACTTTGCCTCCTTTGCTTAATCCGCTCCAGTATCTTTGCCAAAAAAACTCACATGGCGTCACAAAGAATCAGACATGACTAAACAACAACCAGGTGTTCCAGCAATCTGCAAAAATCAGGTGATTTAAAATGACCTTTACTTGTTTAGCACAGCAGGTTTTTTTAACTTGGCAACATTTCATTCTTGTTTCTATCTGCAATGAATTTGATTATATAAAAATAGTCTGAAAATGCCTCTGACAAAATACAGTACTTCTTTATGTTCAAAAATACCCATCAACAACACAGCTAAAATCATAGCCACAGAAAGGTGCCTCTATTATAAGTTCCAGATTCTATTCCAGAACCCAGAGCTGGCATTTATTGCAAGGAGAAACTCCGGAACCTTTCACATACAGATAAGAGTAAAGCAAAGAGATGCCCTCTCTCCCACTATTATTTTTATGAAATCGTAACAGAAATACTAGCAAGATTGGTAAGTTAAAGACATAAATATTCACAAGGAGTACATTAATTACTGCTTTACATAGAAACTGAGAGAATTAGTGAAGAAGCTGATTAAGCCAATTTATAGATTCTGTAAAGTAGCAGGACACAAAATGAATCCACAAAGAGCATCCAAACTTCTCTATGGCACTAGCAAATACCAGAAGGAAATAATAGAAATACTATAAAGTGCAAGAAAAATATGGAAATGAACCTCCCAACACACATTTGGGATCTATAGCAATAGAATTCTTCGCAAAAATAAAGACAAATAGATCGATGCAGTTCATCACCAGGCGATGCTAATAAAACGAAAATGCTAATAGCATATCAATTAATTTGTAGATTTAGTGCAATGCTAATCAAAGTCCCAAGGGCAGTACTTTATGGAGCTAGGCAAAAATAATAACAATATTCACGAGCAGGAATAAAAAGTTGAGAATCTCAAGGGAGATAATAATAATAACAATAATACCGAAAGGGACCTATCATGACCAGATCTCAAATCATATTGTAAAGTAAGAACAATCAAAACAATTTGATGATGCTTATTAAAAAAAGAAAAACAAATAAAGAAGTAGATCAGTAGAATGGATTATGTAAGCAATAGCAGATTATGACATAACACAGTAGTCCAATGTTAATCAACTCAAAACAGAAAACACTAAGGGAACAGCTTCTTATTCAAGAAGAAATTCTGGGACAACTGAAAGTAGTTTGGAAGAAATTAGCTTTAGCCTAGAATATTGTAACATATCGCGAGGGTCACCAAAAAATGTTCAAATATTGAAAATGGGCTGCTTCTATTTTTACATAAAAGCTATCTTATTCATGTACCCTCAGGGGTAGGAGGAAGGAGACTGAATAGCATGTGTGCAATTCCAAAAGGAATTAGAGTCACAGGACTCCAGGCTTCCGCTCCTCCTTAGGCTACTTGATTCCCCATGGAACCTTGGGCAGACCACTTTCTTTCCCTCACCTGAACAATAAAAGAGTTGGACCTCTTCCCGCTCTACTCCAATGACCCTACCGTATGGGCATCCCCTCTAGCTCTGCAGATCATAGACCATCTATATTTCCTAGGCCATGTGACTCTTAGCCACACATTCCAATAAGTCCGCCACAAAGGGCATCCCTCATGTGCTTTGAGTCTTCCTCACTTTCTCCTGTCATTTCCAAACTATAAGAGGCATTCAGTAATGATTATACATTACAACCTATTCAATACTTCTGCTTAGCTCTCCATCACTCTCTATGTGATATGCATTTTTCATTCTTCAGAGACTGTAGTGTTCTATGACTCAGAGCTATACAATGGCCTGGTAGAAATCTGCTATTGAAAAGCCAAGTCTTTGTTCCTCGGAGCATTTGGGAGTCATTAAAAGAGTTCTGCAATTCCCTGAAAACAAACTGGCCCATTCTGCCTCCACTTTAATCCTGGGTCCATTGTACTGTTTATTTGTAACATTCATACAAAACTAATAATAATTATAACTAGCATTAACAATAGCTGGCATGTATACAGTACTTTAGGATTTGCAAAATGATACACACATGTTATCTCACTTGATTCTCACAACAACCCGCGAGATATGTGCTATTATTCCATTTTTCAGATGAGGGAATCAAGGGAGATAAGAGGTTAAATAACTTACACAGGGTCAAAGAATTAGTAAGTGTCTAAATATGAATTCACTTCTTCCTAACTCCCAGATCCAAAACTATCTATTGCGCTGTTCTGCAAAGTATTTTCCACATATTAACCTCATTTGTTCTTACAATGGCCCTGTGAGACAAATGCTATAAATATTCCCATTTTACAGATGAGAAAACGGAATCAGGGGAAAAAGTTGACTTGCCAATGACTGTACAGCTAAGAAGTTTGTAAGATGGGAATCAAAATCATTTCTTCCATACTCCAAAGCCAAACTATCCATAAATGTCAAGCCACCACACTCAAATATTTCTGTAGTTTGGGGTTTTCTTGGCAAAGATACTAGAAGGTTTTACCATTTCCTTCTCTAGCTTATTTTACAGATGAAGAAATGGAGGCAAACAGGGTTAAGTGACTTGCCCAGGGGCACGCTGCTAGTAATTATCTCAGGCTGAGATTTGGACTCAGGAAGATTAGTCTTCCTGACTTCAGCCCCAGCACTCGACTGTGCCACTTAGCCTGCCCTATACCATATATAACCGCTTTATGGGGTATGTGTGTGTGTATAAATATATGATATATATATATATAAAATATGTAACTGTATATTTAACCATATTATATATAACTATATACATGTAGATAGATAGATAGATAGATAGATAACTATTAGCAGGGTTATACATATAGTCATAATATTTATATATGTATATGTATAAAATACTACTGGATAAGTACTGTGGGTTATACATCTAATTGCTTGGCATATTCTACATAGTTTTGCAATGTAAATATAAAAGGTCCTATCATAAAAAAATAGGAAAATGAAGGAAGTACTTTTTGCAACTCTGGCTATGGGTAAGATTTTTTCATTTAAACTTTTTTTTATTTTAATAACAAATCTCCACATGAGTGTTCCAAAGTTATATAATTCAAATTATCTCCTTCCCCTTCTTCCCTCCCTGCTCCTGGAGCTGGCAAGTAATTCAATCTGTATTATCACACAAAGCATGTTTCCATATTAATCATATTTGTAAATGAATAATCTTTTAAAAAACAAATCCTACAACATATGCCCAAATAAACAAGGGATAAATCATAACTTTCCATCTGCATTCTGACTCCAACAGTTCTTTCTCTGGAGGTGGAGAGCATTTTATTTCATAAATCCCTCAGAATTGTCCTAGATCATTGTATTGCTGCTGGTAGCAAAGTCTTATCACATGTGATTGGTCCACAATATTGCAGTTACTGTGTATAATGTCCTCCTGGTTCTGCTTATTTCACTCTGCATCAGTTCAAGGAGATCTTTCCAGCTCTTTCTGAAATCGTCCTGTTTCCTCATTCCTTATAGCACAACAGTATTCCATCCCCATCACAGTTTCTTCAGCCATTCCCCATTTGAGGAACATCTCTTTAGTTTCCTTTTTTTAAAACCTTACCTACCGTCTTAGAATCAATACTGGGTATTGGTTCTAAGGCAGAAGAATGGTAAGGGCTAGGCAATGGGGGTTAAATGACTTGCCCAGGGTCATACAGCTGGGAAGTGTCTGAGGCTACATTTGAACCCAGGACCTCCTGCCTCTGGGTCTGACTCTCAATCCACTAAGCCACCCAGCTGCCCCTGATCCCTTTAGTTTCCAATTCTTTGTCACCACAAAAACAGAAGCTATAAATATTTTTGTACAAACAGGTCTTTTCCCATTATTTTTATCTCTTTGGGGTACAGATCTAGTAGAGGTATTGTGGGATCAAAGGGTATAAATTGTTTTTATAGCCCTTGGGACATAATTCCAAATGGCCCTCCAGAATAGTTGGATCAGTCACAACTCCATCAGCAATGCATTTGTCCCAATTTTGCCACATTCCTTCCAATATTTATTGGGTATTTTTTTACGGTCATATTGGCCAATGTACTACATGTGAGATGATACCTCAGAGCTGTTTTGATTAGCATTTCTCTGATCAAGAGAGATTTAGAACATTTTTTCATATGATTATTGACAAGTTTGATTTCTTCATCTGAAAACTGCCTATTCCTATTCTTTGGTCTTTTATTAATTGGGGAATGACTTGGAATCTTATAAATTTGACATAGTTCTTTGTATATTTGAGAAATTAGACCTTTGTCAGAGAAATCTATTATACAATTTTTCCCAGTTTGTAGCTCCCCTTCTAATCTTGGTTTTGTTTGTACAAAAATGGCTTCATTTAATATAATCAACATTATTCATTTTACATCTTGTAATGTTCTCTATCTCTTGTTTGGTCATAAATTCTTCCTTTCTCCATACATCTCACAGGTAAACTATTCTATGGTCCCCTAATTTACTTATAATAATAACACCCTTTATGTTTTCATATACCCATTTTGACTTTGATATAGGGCTGTGTTGACGAATCTATGGTACGCATGCTAGAATATGCCAGAGATGGCTGCTCCATTTCCCTTCTCCATATGCCTGAGAATATTTTTCACATCACCCGCCCCTCTGCCCAGTGGCCCAAAGAGAGCACTTCCTCACTCCTCTGTCTAGCGTAAGATGGGACTTCACATGTGGCATGAGGGTTACAATTTGATCACTCAGTCTCTAAAAGGTTCACTATCACTGATATAAGATGTTAGATATTTATCTAAACTTAATTTTGGCCATACTGTTTTCCAGTTTTCCAAGCAGTTTTTGTCAAATACTGAGTTCTCCCAAAAGCTAGGATCTTTGTGTTTATCAAACACTAGATGGCTGAGGTCATTAACTCCCAATTTTTCTATTGATGTACCCTTCTATTTCTTAGCCAGGACCAGATTGTTTTCATGAACACTGCTTTATAGTAAAATTTAAAATCTGGTACCACCTTTACATTTTTTTTTCATTAGTTCCCTTGGCATTCTTGATCTTTTGTTCTTCCAGATGAATTTTGTTACTATTTTGTCTGGTTCTATAAAAGAGATTTTTTGGTTTTTTGACAGGTATGGGACTGAATAAATAAATTAATGTAGGTAGGATTGTCATATTGATTATATTAGCTTCACTTATTCAGAAGCAATTAATGTTTTTCTAGTTGTTTAGATATAACTATTTGTGTGAAAAGTATTTTGTAATTGTGTTCATATATTTCCTGTGTTTCTCTGGGCAGATAGATACCCAAATATTTTATATTGTCTAGAGTGATTTTAAATAGTTTCTCTAACTCCTGCTGCTGAGCTTTGTTAGAAATATATAGAAATGATGATGATTTATGTGGGTTTATTTTATGTCCTACAACTTTTCTGAACTTATTATTTGAACTATTTTTAGTTGATTTTCTAGGATTTTTACAGTATACCATAATATTCCCCACATGTTTTCTTATTGCCTACTTTAATTCCTTCGATTTCTTTTTCTTCTCTAATTGCTAAAGTTAGCATTTCTTGTACTCTATTACAGTGGTGATAACGGGCATCCTTGTTTCACTCCTGATCTTATTGGGAAGGCTTCTAGTTTATCCCCATTGCAGATGATGTTTGCTGATGGTTTTAGATATATACTGTTTATTATTTTTAGGAAAGGATCTTCTACTCCTCTAGTGTTTTCAGTAGGAATGAGTGTTGTATTTTGTCAAAGGCTTTTTCTACATCTATTGAGATAATCATGTGATTTTTGTTGGTTTGATTATTGCTATAGTCAATTATGCTGATGGTTTTCCTAATATTAAACCAGCCTTACATTTCTGGTATAAACCCCACCTGGTCGTAGTAAATAATCCTTGTGGTAACTTGCTGTAGTTTCTTTGCTAGTATTTTATTTAAGATTTTTGCATCTATATTCCTTAAGGAGATTGGTCTATAGTTTTCCTTCTCTGCTTTTGGTCTGCCTGGCTTTGGAATAAATGCTATATTTGTATCTTAAAAACTATTTGGTAAGATTCCTTCTTTTCTTATTTTGCCAAATAGTTGTTATAGTTTTGGGATGGTTCTTTAAATGCTTGATAGAATTCACTTGTGAATCCATCTGACCCTGGAGATTTTTCTTGGGGAATTCATTATAATGGGCTTGTTCAATGCCTTTTTCTGAGATGGGATTATATAAGAATTCTATTTGCTCTTCTGTTAACCTCAGCAATTTATATCTTTTAAATATTCATCCATTTCACCCAGATTACAAGATTTATTGCCATGTAGTTGGGCAAAATAGCTCTTAATGATTGCTCTAATTTCCTCTTCATTAGAGGTAAAATCATCCTTTTCATTTTTTAAAACTTATTTTTATTTCTTAATTTTTCCAAGGTTACATGGTTCTTGTTGTCTCCCTCCCCTTTTCCTTCCCCCCTCCCAGAGCTGGCAAGCAATTTCACTGGATTATACATATATTATCATTCAAATCCTATTTGCATGTTATTCATTTTTGTAATCTTTTAAAACCAAAACCCCTAATCATATATCCATATAAACAAGTGATAAATATATTTTCTTCTGGATTTCTACCTCCACAGTTCTTTCTCTTGTTGAGAATGATTTTCTTTCTCATAAGTCCCTCAGAATTGTCCTGGATCATTGCATTAGTAGCAGTCAATTACATTTGATCGCACCCAATGTTTCAGTTACTGTGTATAATGTTCTCCTGCTTCTGCTTATTTCTCTCTGCATCAGTTCATGGAGGTATTTTCAATTCTTTCTGAAATCATCCTGTTCATCATTCCTTACAGCACAATAGTATTCCATCAACATCATATGCCACAATTTGTACAGCCATTCTCCAATTGAGGGACAATCCCTCATTTTCCAATTTTTTGCCTCTACAAAAGGAGAAGCTTTAAATATTTTGGTACAAACATAACTTTTCCCATTTTTTATCTCTTTGGGATACAAACCTAGTAGTGGTACTGTTGGATCAAAGGACATGCATTTGTTTAAAGCCCTTTGTGCATAATTCCAAATTGCCTTCCAAAATGGTTTGATCAATTCACAACTCCATCAGCAATGCATTAGTGTCCCCACTTTGCCACATCTCCTCCAACATTTATTATTTTCCTTTACTGACATGTTGGCCAATTTACTAGGTGTGAGGTAGTACCTCGGAGTTGTTTTGATTTATAGTTCTCTAATCAGGAGGGACTTAGAACATTTTTTCTCATAATTATTGATAGCCTTGATTTCTTCATCTGAAAGCTGCCTATTCATATCCTTTGACCATTTAGCAATTGGGGAATGACTTCCAGTTTGTAGCTCCCCTTCTAATCTTGGTTTTGTTTGTATAAAAATGTTTGAATTTAATATAATCAAAATTATTTATTTTACATCTTTAATGTTCTCTCTCTCTCTCTTGTTTGGTCATTAATTCTTCCTTTCTCCATACATCTCACAGGGAAACTATTCTATGGTCCCCTAATTTACTTATAATAGCATTCTTTATGTTTAAAACATATACCCATTTTGAACTTATCTTGGTATGGGGTGTGAAATATTGACCCAAACCTAATTTTTGCCATACTATTTTCCAGCAGTTTTTGTCAAATTGCAAGTTCTTATTCCCAAAGCTTGTATCTTTGGGTTTATCAAACATGAGACTGCTGAGGTAATTTACCCCAAGTCTATTCCACTAATCCACCCTTCTATCTCTTAGCCAGTACCATATAGTTTTGATGATCACTGTTTTATTGTACAGTTTAAAATCTGGTACTGCTAGGCCACCATCCTTCACATTTTTCCATTAGTTCCCTTCATATTATTGATCTTTTGGTCTTCCAGACAAATTTTGTTATTATTTTTCCTAATTCTTTAAGATAGTTTTTGGGTAGTTTGATAGGCATGGCACTGAATATATAAATTAATATAAGTAAGATTGACATTTTTATTATATTAGCTCATCCTATCCATAAGGAATAAATGCTTTTCCAGTTGTTTAGATCTAGTTTTAGTTATTTGGAAAGTGTTTTTTAATTCTGTTCATATAATTCCTGAATTTGTCTGTTCAGATAGATTCTCACATATTTATATTGTCTAGAGTGATTTTAAATAGAGTTTCTCTTTCTAATTCTTGCTGCTGAGTTTTGTTGGAAATATATAGAAATGCTGACTATTTATGTGGGTTTATTTTGTATCCCGCAACTTTACTGATTTTATTGATAATTTTCATTACCTTTTTAGTTGATTTTCTAGGATTCTCTAAGTATACCCTCATGTGATCTGCAAAGACTGATAGCTTAGTTCCCTTATTGCCTCCTTTGATTCCTTCAATTTCTTTTTCTTCTCGAACTGCTAAAGCTAGCATTTCTAGTACTGTATTAAATAATAATGGTAATAATGGGCATCCTTGATTCACTCCTCATCTTATTGAGAAGGCTTCTAACTTATTCCCATTGCAGATTATACTCGCTGATGGTTTTAAATAAATAATACTTATTATTTTAAGGAAAAGCCCTTTTAATCCTCTGCTTTCTAGTGTTTTTAATAGGAATGAGTGCTGTATTTTGTGAAAGGCTTTTCTGCATCTTTTGAGATAATCATGTGGTCTCAGTTTTATTATTGATATGGTAAATTATTAATAATTATTTACTAAATTATTAATTTAATTAATTTTAGTTAATTAATAATTAGTATTAAACCAGGCTTGCATTTCTGGTATAAGTTCCACCTGGTCATAGTGAACAATCCTTGTGATAACTTGCTGTAGTCTCTTTGCTAGTATTTTATTTTAAATTTTTGCAACTATATTCCTTAAGGAGATTGGTCTATAGTTTTCTTTCTCTGTTTTTGGCCTGTCTGACTTAGGTATCACTACCATATTTGTTTCATAAAAGGAATTTGGTAAGATTCCTTCTTTGTTTATTTTGTCAAATAGTTTACATCGTATTGTGATTAGTTGTTCTTTAAATGTTTGATAGAATTCACTTTTGAATCCATCTGACCCTGGAAATTTTTTTCCTGGGGAGTTCATCGATGGCTTGTTTAATTTCTTTTTCTGTGATGGAATTATTTAAGTATTCAATTTCCTCTTTTGTTAATCCTGGAAATTTATATTTTTGTAAATATTCATCCATTTCACCTAGATTGTCATATTTATTGTCATGTAATTGGGCAAAACACCTCCTATTAATTGCCTTAATTTCCTCTTCATTAGAGGTATAACCCCCTTTTCATTTTTGATACTGGTAATTTGATTCTCTTCTTTCTTTTTTTTAGTCAAATTAATCAATGCTCTATTTTTTCATAGAACTAGCTCCTAGTCTTATATATTAGTTTAATTGTTCTTTTATTTTCAATTTACATAGTTTCTCCTATGATTTTTAGGATTTCCAATTTAGTCTTTCATTGGGAATTTTTAATTTGCTCTTTTTCTTAATTTTTTTAGTTGTATGCCCAATTCATTGATCTGCTTTTTCTCTATTTTATTGATAAGCATTTTTGATAAGCATTCAGGAATTAAACTTTCCCCCCCAAGGTACTTCCTTGTCTGTATCCTATAAATTTTGATATGTTGTTTCTTGATTGTCATTCTCTCCAGTGAAATCAGTGATAGTTTCTATGATTTGTTCTTTGACACATCCATTTTGAAGAATTAGATTATTTAGTTTCCAATTAAATTTTAATTTGCCTTTCCAAGAACCCTCATAATTTTATTGCATTTTGATTTGAAAAAGTTGCATTTATTTTTTTCTGATTTTCTACATTTGGTTGTGAAGTTTTTATGCCCTAGTACAAGGTAAATTCTTATATTTGTAGCATATGTTGCTGAAAACAAGGTATATTCCTTTTTATCCCTATTCAATTTTCTTTAGATGTCTATTAAATCTAACTTTCCTAAAATTTGATTTGCTTCTTATTTATTTTTTGGTTAGATTTATCTAGCTTTTATAAAGGAAGGTTGAGGTCCCCTACAAACATAGTTTTACTGTCTATTTCCTCCTTAAGCTCCTTTAATTTCTCCTTTAAAAATCTGGAGGCTGGAGACAGCTGAGTGGCTCAGTAGATTGAGAACCAGGCCTAGAGACAAGAGGTCCTAGGTTCAAATCTGACCTCAGACACTTCCTAGCTATGTGACCCTGCGCAAGTTGCTTAACCCCCATTGCCTAACCCTTACCACTCTTCTTCCTTGGAACCAATACACAGTATTGATTCTAAGACAGAAGGAAAGGTTTTAAAAAAATAAAAATTAAATTAATATCTGGATGCAATACCACTTAGTACATATAAGTTAAGTACTGATATTTTTTCATTGTCTATACTACCTTTTATCAAGATATAATTACCTTCCTAATCTCTTTAAATCAGATCTACTTTTACTTTAGTTTTGTCTGAGATCATGATTATTAGTTCTCCTGCTTTTTTGTCTCAGTTGAAGCCCAATAGATTCTGCTCCAGCCCCTTGCCTTTACTCTATATGTGTCTAACTGCCCCAAATGTGTTTCTTGTAAATGACACATGGTATAATTCTAGTTTTTAATCTATTCTTCTATCTGCTTCTGTTGTATAGGTGAGTTCATCACATTTACACGTACAGTCAAGATTATGATCTGTGTATTCCCCTCCATCTTGTTTTCCTTGTTTAATCCTGTCCTTTCTCTTTTCACTCTTTCACTCAACATCAGTGTTTTGCTTTTAAACAATCCCCCATCTCCATTCCCTTATATTACTCCCCTCTCCACCACCCTCTTTTTTATTCCCCTTCTATTTCTTTATAGGGTAGGAGAGGATTCTGTGCCCCAGTGAGTCTGGCTGATCTTCCCTCTCTGAGAGTAAGGTTTAAGTATTACCTATCAGCAACCTCATCCTGCCCTTCACTGTAATAGTTTCTCCCCATGCTTCTTTATGTGATATAATTTGCCCTACTTTTACTTCTCTCTTCCCATTTCACTTCATACCAATGAAAATATCAAAATGATCAGAGACAGAAACAATCTATGGTGTATATATAATATATACGTGTGTGAGAGAGAGAGAGAGAATAAGGATAAATAAAAAACTGCAGATAAAATTATAAATTGGTCCAACCACTCTGGAAAAACATTTGAAACTAAATAGGAAAAGACTGTACCACTTGCTCCAGTATTCCCAATGCTAGGCATGTGCCACAAAGACATCAAAGTCTAATAGAAGAACCCAATATTTACCATAATATTCATTGTAAACCTCTATGCAAGCAAAACATGTATAAAGAAAATGGGTGATTACTAATTGGAGAATGATTAAACAAAATATCTTATATCAAAAAGTATGGGTCAACATTCAACAACATAAATAATTCAGAGGCTGATCAAGGTAAACAGGACAGGAAAATACTAGACATAAAGGTTGCAAGAGAATCAGAAATGACAGTAGAATTTGATTGAATTCTGATTAATTTCGTTTTTTAAAGAAACTTTTAAAATTTTATTTTATTTTTTATTGTTGTGCAAAACACACTTCCATATTGGTCATTGCTGTAAAAGCAAAGTCATACATAACCAATACCCCAAAACAAAACCATAAATACACTGATATGAAAGACAACTCCAACAGTTCTTTCTCTGGAAGTGGATAGCATTCTTTATCATGCCATTCAGAATTGTCCCAGATCAGTGCATTGCTGAGAGTAGCCAAGTTTTCACATATAATCATTGAGCAATATTGTTGTTACTATGTACAATGTTCTTCCAGTTCTGCTTATTTCACTCTGCATCTGATTAATTTTAATGACCAAATTTGGTCCCAGAAAACAAATGACAAAACAGTTCACTCATTAGAGCTGAAGAACACAGATACACAATGTTATATGGGCTGCCGTACGTTGGTACTGTCTGTAGGTTTTATAGACTATGATTTTTTATCTAACGGGAATCACTGGGGGAAAGGGACGTATTAGGAAATAACTTTTATAAAAACAAAGGCAAGAACAAAACTAAGAAAACAAAATGAAAGTAATGAACCCATATTTCCTTTTGAAATATGATGTAATAAAGTTTAGGGGGTGTCCCCACTAATTTGGACTATCTACTATCTCCACCCCTCCCCACACACTACCAAATTAATCTCAATTAGTAAACTTGAAGTGAGTTCTATTTCTTATCAGCAAGTATTAGGTTCTGGCCCCTATACAACCATACTCCAAACTCACAGAAACTCTTTAGAATGTTGGAGAGCCTCATTCTTGAGTAAGAGGCATTTATTACATACATACACACATACATAATCACTAGGCAGTTTCCCAAAGCTTCTCATGGAGCTTATTAGCTTTCCCTTACTACTCATGTACCCCATAAAAACGTATATGCTATCACCCTTGCATAGAGCATGAAGTCAAATATGTGTGAAAACATGAAGAAGAAAGTGCTCACTTTATTCCAGGTCAATTTTACTCCTTTACAACTAGGAATGAAAGAGTCAAGCCTTCTCTCTGACCTATACAGGCTGTCTACCACTTACCTGTATGGGTAAGAGGATCTTTCCCTACCTGAGGATTCCCTATTCCACTGATATCCCACGTCTAGTCCCCATCCTTCTAAAGATAACCGCAAGGAAGGATAGGGAAAAGTCCATTTATACCAGTTTAGTGATGGCAAAATCCACAAAATAAGATCAGATCTCTGGATCTCATTGGTAACATCCTTTTCTCTATAGCTAACTTTCATGCACCTCAGATGCTGCCAAGGTGGGCTATTAGCTTGATGTCTGGGCAGGCTGTCTGTAATAAGACAAGAGAGAAAAACAACTTGACGTTTACATGTAAGTGCTTTCTCCCCCCAACCCCTTCAAGATGGCCTAGTCACAGGCATGAGGAATGATAGCTAAAGTGCTGTACCTACCAATTACTCGCCTCTTTCTTGGGAACTGAAGCTAAGACTTCAGTATTTCCAGGAGGATGTATGTGGGAAAGTGAATGTCAGTTGAATGGATGGGAGAATTTTTGAGCATTTGTTCCTATTCTGAAATCATCTTCCAGACATTTACAAAGAATCATTAAGAGCAATAGCAAATTCCAAGCATTAAAACTGTACCAAATTGCACAAAATAACTGATGGGGCAGTTTCCTGTCATTAAGTCTATGGTCTAAAGTTATTCTGAAACAGTTTCTCTTTGGGAGAGGACAGGAGTCTTCTTGTCTTCTCATCCCTCCATATACCTACATACCCCCTCCCTGCTCTCCCTGCTCATTTGAACCTTGTTATTCTGTTCTTTTATTAAGTTCGCTCTGTGTACTGTCACTACAGTGCTCTAACCCACTTTTATACCTGGACAGGTAGCCCTTGAAGAAAATATCTGACATTGTCTGATAAGCTCACTCTACATTGAAATCTAGCAAAAGCTTCTGAAGAGCATAATTTGGGTTGGTAATATGTTGCTTACTCTCCCTTGGAGTTTACTCTGGGTAGAGACCTGATCCAGGCCATTGGTCATACACCTCCCCTTCTCCCCTCTCTACATGAGAAGGTGGAGGATACCCAGCCCCAGGGGTCTGTGCCACAATGAGACTGGGAGAAATTAGAGTGAGGAGGGAAACCAAGGTAAGTGACTAATACAAGGGAAAGTCTGAAAGACCAAAAATTCAAAACAGTAAGACTAAATGATAATAGCTTAGAAATAGATCAAATGACAGAGTGAATCATAAAGAAGAGAGAATGAGTAAAGCCTCAAAAATGTCCAGAATACTGTGAAAAAGTAGCATACTAGGAAAGAAAAGGAACCCAAATCATCAAAGAACAATCCTATAGCTGACTTTCAGGGACCATGGAACAATAGCAGAAACCTCCAGAATAGCTTAAAAGAGAAATAAAATGATTAGAAGAAAATACTAGGGCTGCAATTAATTTGGAGATCAGATCTTTCAATGTCGCATTGAAAAACAGAAATAACAAAGAAGGAAATATTAGAGAATCTTTACAAAGAAGTAGAGGCTTTGAGAGAAGAACAGATCTGGAAGAGAACACTTAAGTAGGGGGGAAATTGGCAGAAGTCAAGCAGAAAGGAACATCATTAAATTAATATATGTATGGATTCTATATAAGCCAAAGTGTTTGACCTTGAAGTTGTAATGTACAGAAAGCAAAAGAATCAGAGGTCACCAAGAAGAAAATGAAAAAAAAAATACTGAATGTCATACTGAAGGAAAATCCCTCCCACCAAAAAAAATTGGCCAGGACTTTGGAATAAAGACAACAAAACACCTACTGATCAAATCCACAGACTGCTGCCAGAAAGATAAACAAACAAATAAATACATAAAACCCAAAACTCTCACTTCAAATTCCATGGCATATAGTCATTAAAATTTAAAATTTCAATAACAATAGATTTGGCCTACAGTTAGGAGGACCTTGAGATGTGAAAAAAATCCATTTGAATAACCTAGAAGGATTCTGCTCATCTAGGCAACCCCTTGATATTCAGATTTATTCAGCCAAACTTCTTGGGGAAAAAAGAAAACCCAAACCTGTCTACACTCATTTCCTTCCACTCTTCTCATTTCCAGACCCTCTTGTAATATGGCTTCAGACTTCAAATTGCACTTGAAACCGCTTTTTTGAAAGCTACCAAAGAACTCTTCATTTTCAGATCTGATGGCCTTTCCTGTCCTGAACTCTGCAGCATTTGACTCTTAACCACTGACCTTTCCTCCTGAATATGATCCCCAACATGCATTTTCATAGCACTGTTCCCTTATTTCTCCTCCTAGCTTACTGACCACGCCTCAGATTCCTTTGCTAGACTGGCTAGATTTTTCTCCTTCTTATACTCTCTAAGTATGCCCAAAGGCAATGAAAGGGACCTATCTCTATACCATTCCATTCCATTCATTTCCAAATAAACAACCCAGTATACCTCTGAATCTTGCTACCCAGTAAGGTATAATATAAAACAAAGAATAACACATTGACCATATCTAGCATGGGAGATAGCCAGTCAGGAAAAAGGGCACAGAGTTGGAAGAAGAAATGTTCTGTTCAACGAACAGCATGTAGGCCCATGCGTCTGGATCATAGTATGTGTGAAAGAGGAAACGGCAAAATACAGGATAAGTACATAAAGGCAAGATCATGAAGAGATTTGAATGCTAAAGGTGATACGGATCCATTGGAGTTGACAGAGTATGAGAGTGGCGTGGTCCAAAATGCTCTTCAGGAAAATTATTTTGGTAGTTCAATGGAAAATATATTCAAAAGAGAGAGAGATTTGAGGCAGAAAGGACCATAAGAAAGTTATGTTAAGAAGACAATCAAGAAAGTAAATTAGGTGAACACAGAATAATATACTTGTCAGATCTTAGAAAAAGGAAAGACTTTAAAACCAAGCAAGAGCTAGAAAAAAAAATCACAAAATGTAAAATCAACAATTTTGATTACATTAAATTCAAAAGGTTTTGTACAAACAAAACCAAGGCAATCAAAATTAGAAGGGAAGCAACAAATTGGGGAAAACAATCTTCAAAACAAAAACCTCTGACAAAGGTCTAATTACTCAAATTTATACAGAGATAAATGAATTGTACAAAAAATCAAACCATTCTCCAATTGATAAATGGGCAAGGGATATGAACAGGCAATTTTCAGTTAAAGAAATCAAAACTATTAATAAGCACATGAAAAAGTGTTCTAAATCTCTTATAATCAGAGAGATGCAAATCAAAACAACTCTGAGGTATCACCTCACACCTAGCAGATTGGCTAACATGACAGCAAAGGAAAGTAATGAATACTGGAGGGGATGTGGCAAAGTTGGGGCATTAATTAATTGCTGGTGGAGTTGTGAATTGATCCAACCATTTTGGAGGGCAATTTGGAACTATGCCCAAAGGGTGCTAAAAGACTGTCTGCCCTTTGATCCAGCCATAGCACTGCTGGGTTTATACCCCAAAGAGATAATTAGGAAAAGACTTGTACAAAAATATTCATAACTGCGCTCTTTGTGGTGGCAAAAATTGAAAAATGAGGTTATGTTCCAATTGGGGAATGGCTGAACAAACTGTGGTATGTTGGCGATGGAATACTATTGTGCTCAAAGGAATAATGAACTGGAGGGATTCCATGTGAACTGGAAGGACCTCCAGGAATTGATGCAGAGTGAGTGGAGCAGAACCAGGTGAACATTGTACACAGAGACTGACATACTGTGGTATAATCGAATGTAATGGACTTCTCTACTAGCAGCAATGCAATGATCCAGAACAACTCAGAGGGATTTATGAGAAAGAATGAATCCACATTCAGAAGAAAAACTGCAGGAGTAGAAACACAGAAGAAAAACACCTGCTTAATTACATGATTCGATGGGGATATGATTGGGAATGTAGACTCTAAATGAACATCCTAGTGCAAACATCAACAACATGGAAATAGGTTTTGATCAAGGACACATGTAATACTCAGTGGAATTGTGCATCAGCTATGGGAAGGGTGGGGGCAGGGGGGAGAGGGAAAGAATATGATTCTTGTAACCAAGGAATAATGTTCTAAATTGACTAATTAAATAAAATTTTCAAAAAAAAAAGAAAACAATCAAGAGTCTAGTTAAGAGGTGAGGGCCTGCACCAGTATGGTAGTATGATACTGTGGTGGGTATGTGAGTGAAGAAGACAATAAGAGAGATGGTATGAAGCTAGAAACCACGCAAATTGTCAAGAAATTGGCTATATGATGTGAGGGGAAGTGCAGAGTCTAGGAGGACACTGAAGTTCTCCTCCAAGGTGGCTGGGATATTAGTGGTGCCCTCAAAAGCAACAGTGGCATTTGGAAGAAAGGAGGGTTTTGGCTAAAGATGACTGCTATTTTTGACATGTCGAGTTTGGTGTATCTATAAGGCAACAAGTCTGAGATATCCAATAAGCAACTGGAGATGTGCAAGAGAGATATCAAAAGTGGATATATAGATCTAGGTATCATCTGCATAGAGATGATAATTTAACTCATGGGAGCTGATGAAATCAATAAGTAAGATTGTACAGGGTATTCTAAATGTCTTCATCTAATTTTAAGCTTTAAACTCGACTAGCTTTAAACTAGCTTAAAACTGCACAAAGGCTTTTGGGACTCCCGGCATGGAAGGAGAAGAGAAGAGGACCAAGGACAAATACTTGAAGGACCCTTGTGTTTAGTGGGCATGACCTGGATGAAAATTCAGCAATGGAGACTGAGAAAGAGCATTCGGACAAGTAGAAAGAGAAGCTTGACAGAATGGGATCCCAAAAACCTATAGAGAAGAGGTTATCCAGAAGGAGAAGGTGATCAACAGTGTCAGTAGCTGCAGAGAGGTCAAGCAGGATGAAGACTTAGAAAAGGTCATTATATTTGGCAGTTAAGGAAGAAAGGAAACAGGCCTTTCTTAAGACCTCTTATGTGTCAGGACCTGTGTTGTTTTACAGACATCATCTCATTAAGTCCTCATAAAAACCCGAGATGTACATGATATTATCATCCCCATTTCACAAAGCTGGTAGCTAGATTTGAATTCAGGTCTTCCTGTCTCAAGGCCCAGTGTACTAGCCATTGTACTTCCTAGTAACCAGAAGCACTGCTAACTTTGTAAAGAGCAGTTTCAGTTGATACTGCCAGAAATTTAGAAGAGAAAGAGAAAAGAGGGAATGGAGGCACCTTGTGTAGATAGCTTTCCCAAGCAGTTTAGTTAAGAAGGGAATGAGATAATGAGGATGATGGGGAGTAATGATGAACCGCTTAAGAAAGGATTTTTGTTTTTAGGATGGAGTCAAGGCATTGCATGGTGGGAATATCGCAAGTGTGGGGTTTGGCGAGACATGATTGATGACAAGGCAAGGGATCTGAGTATTGGAGTTCTTAATCTTTTTGTGTCACAGACCCCAATGGCAGCTGGGTGAAGCCTATGGATTCCTTTTCAGAATAACATTGTTAAAATGCATCACACTGAATTCATAGGATTACAAAGGAAATCAATTACCGTGCAATTCAGCTCTCAAAATGCCTTTTAAAACAAATTCATGTAGCCTAGACTATGATCCCCTGGTGGAGAGGGGAAGCCAGGGGAAGAAAGAGGCAAGTATAAAGCTGACAGAGTGCAGAAAGAGCACCTGATAGGTGAAAGGAACAAAAGGCGTGGGGAGGAGGGCAAAGAATAGGGTGAGAGTCTCCGGATATAAGTTCATAATGACCTCAGAGAACTTCAGTGGAGGTCAATAACATGGAAGGGAAACACTGGTGGGTCCTGATCATCTCTCTGTGTGGAGTTGAGCTGAGTGATGGACCAATAGGTTATGGGAACTGAGGATATTGGGGAATCGGGAAATCAAAGTATATATGTGTGTTGGAGAGTTTGTGTGAGTGTGTATATGTGTGTGTGTATGTGTATGTGCAAGTAATGTATGTAGGGAGTATGTATGTATATATATTTATATTATATATAATTATTTTATAATATAAAATTAAAATTATATATAACGTGTATATTTATATTATTATATATTTTCTTAGACCCTTTAGACATTCTGCTTCCTACAATATACAATCAAATCACACTGGCATTTCCTTTATTCCCCCCACCTCCTACTTCTACACCTTTATGCTAGTTGTCTCCTTTCCCTGGAATACATCCCTTCCTGGTTGCTACTTTACAGAATTCCTCTTTTCCATCAACCTCGTATATAAAGCCTTTACTGATTTTCGCAACTACTGACCCGCTTTTCCAAGTTATCTCGGATTTAATTACCTTTGTTTAATTTTGGTTTTATTCTTATATGTGTGTGTGTAAATATAGGTATGTTTCCCCTTATGGAATAAGGTTATGGAGAATAGAAGCTAGTTCATTCTTGGTGTTTCTAAGCACCGAGCATAGTATCTGACACAAAGTGAACACTTAATAAAAGGCTTATTGATTAATTGGTTTTGACTGATTGCTCAAGATCACACAGCTAGTGTCAAAGATAAATCAACTACAAAATCAAGCAGGAAGCAGGAAAGCATCACACACAGTGACTCCAACAATATTAAGGAAAGTAACAGTAAAAATATCAAGAATCGTGTTCATGAAACAATCAGGTTTCATTATAGAGGACTGAGAAGGAAATGCATCCCCTTCCTCTTGATAGTGAAGTATTTAAGAGTCATGGAAGGAACCTCAGAGGTAATCTGGTCCAACCTGTAACTGAAAAAGAATTCCCACCACAACATATTCCACAAGCTGCCACTCAACCTTTGCTTCAAGACCTTTGTAAAGGGGACCCCATTACCCACTACACTGGCCTCTTCTGTTTCTAGAAAGTTCTAATTACTAAGAATTTTGATGCAACATTAAGACAACATTTTCCTCTTTGCAATGTCCACCACCTTGTTCTTGGTTCTGCCATTTGGCACCAAGAATCTCTCAACCATTGCCTCTTTATTCTGGCTACTCTGCAAAGACTTAATGAAAGAGATGTTTCCTGAGTTTTTACTTCTTTAAGCTCCACATCCCTGCTTCCTTCAGCTGATCCTCATATGACGTGAAGGCAAGGCCCCTTATCACCTTTATCGCCTTCCTTATAGACATTTTCCTTCTTAAACAGTACTGCCTAGAAGTGAACACAATATTGGAGATGTCGTCTGAGCGTGGCAGAGTTCAGCAGGATCACTGACTGGACTGTAAGGTCTGCTCTCAGACATATAAAATGGCTCTTCTCCTGTACTTCATGACACATCTTTGTACCAGACACGAGACTAGGCGCTAGGGATGTAAGAAAGGGGATAGACACAATCTAATGTGGGAGAATAAGGTCTCATGGCCATTTGGAGAAGTAGTTTAAGGAAAATAAGTCATGAAATTTCAAGTCAATGCCCATTTCTTCAGGGCTTTCTCAGGTCAGGCACTGGGACTTGAGACAAAATCAAAGCAGCCTCTGGCCTCCTGGGGCTGACCTCAGACACAAATGAAGAAAGACATACAAGGTTTATTCAAAGTAATGGCAGAA
This sequence comes from Monodelphis domestica, assembly GCF_027887165.1. NCBI lineage: Eukaryota > Metazoa > Chordata > Mammalia > Didelphimorphia > Didelphidae > Monodelphis > Monodelphis domestica. Next base: position 10,969,885 of record NC_077235.1, on the reverse strand, counting down.
AGAATAGAGCCCTGCCATTTGGTGGGAGGTGAAGAAGAAGGGAGATCAAAATAAGACCCTCAGGGTAGGAAATGGCACCTGAGCCAAGCTCTAAAAGAAACTAGAGATGCTCAATGGCCCAGGTGAGGAGGGAGGAATGCTTGCTAACCCCCTCCAAGTGATGCAGCAGGGCCATAGGTAAACTTCCCCAAAGTCAGAGAGCAAAATGAACTTCCCACAGACGGAAACATTCTGCTTTTTTATGCATTTGTCTCCTGCTGTCTCAGGAACAACTCCCCTTATGTCTAAAGCAGAAAAGGCCAACACCTGTAAGCTTTAAAAACCACACAGCCAGAGTGTGCCTGGAATAACAATACATCTTCAATGGATACTTTCACTGCTTGCCTAAAAGAGGCTGTTAGGAAGTCAAAGAAATTAAGTACTCTGAAACTTACAAAAAGGGGGATAGAGAGAGAGAGGGAAAGGGATAGACTTAGAGAGATGAAAAAAAGAAAGAAAGAAAGAAAGAAAGAAAGAAAGAAAGAAAGAAAGAAAGAAAGAAAGAAAGAAAGAAAGAAAGAAAGAAAGAAAGAAAGAAAGAAAGAAAGAAAGAAAGAAAGAAAGAAAGAAAGAAAGAAAGAAAGAAAGAAAGAAAGGAAGGAAGGAAGGAAGGAAGGAAGGAAGGAAGGAAGGAAGGAAGGAAGGAAGGAAGGAAGGAAGGAAGGAAGGAAGGAAGGAAGGAAGGAAGGAAGGAAGGAAGGAAGGAAGGAAGGAAGGAAGGAAGGAAGGAAGGAAGGAAGGAAGGAAGGAAGGAAGGAAGGAAGGAAGGTCAGAGACCACAAAAGGGTGAAAGATTCAAAGCTAAATATAGGGGAAAAAACTGATTTGATTCTTTCCAAAAAAATTCATTTTCAGCTTGGATAAGATCCATTTAAAGATTTCCCCCCTGCAAATTAATATTATAAAAGTCCCAGACTGTGATAACTCTAATTCGGAGCTATTTTGTGTTTGCTAAATGGAATGTGACAGGGATCTGAAACACTGACATACTACAGAAAATAATTAGTTGAGAACGAACTTGATAATTTTACCACTGAGAAGAATGAACCGAAATCAACCTTCACTTTAATTATGTGTAAAGAAGAAGTATAATTACCTGCACAAGATAGTAATCAGGGAAATGAAAATACATTCCTCTGTTATCTGGTAGATAGCAAACTCACTTGTTTAATCCATTCACCTCTTGTATAGTAAAGATAGCAAATTAGTTACTCTAATGCCATCGAAATCCTATCCTAGAATAAAACTCTTTAGGAAAAAAAAGGGAATTTAATGAACTTTTTTCTCATGTAATAATATATTTATTTGCTGCCTGTAGGAGTTGTGCCCAAGAAATGTAGCTAAGCACATTGGGGCAAGTTCCAAATTACCTAAGACCCCAGCCTAGACACAACAGTCAAGGTCATTAGGAAAATGTCGAGTCTTCCTACCCCCGTTTTATTATTGGTTTGATCACCCATGGCGGGCAGTATGGTAGTACAGAGTGCAGCACATGGCATTCAAACCCTGCCCATGGCATGTCTTGGCTAGGCAACAATCACCAGCATTCCTCTGTCTCTGTGTCTCTCTGTGACTCTGTCTCTGTCTCTCTATCCTCTTCTCTCATAAACATTTCTATTACTTAGTTCATGCTTAAACTAATTGCCTATATACGTGTTACAGTCCATTACCAAATGGAATCTCTCCAAGGAAAGGTTCTGTTTTTCTTTGTCCCACACACATATCTAACCGTGCCCCAAGTAGGCACTTCACACACATGAATTGAACTTTATTGACTATATCCATTAGAGATGGCTTACGATGAAAGAGTGTGACCTTTCTGCATTTTACCTATTAATCACTGTGCCTGCCTGCTTAGTAGCAGGACCATTTTGATACTATTTCCAGTTGAGCTCATAAACCTTGTTTTGGCTTACTATAGGGAAAAGATACTGTATGAAAGAAATCCAGTGATCTCACTAACTGGGCATGTCCGGCCTGAAGAAATCAAAGACAGAAATGTCCCATAGCTACCAAAATATGTAGTAGAAGCCAAAAATTGAGACCAAAATTGATTTCTACTGACTAATGAATAGCAAATGAAATGATGGCCAATGGATGTCATCGAGTGCTCTTGTGCCATAAACGCAAAGTATATGGATTAAGAGAAAGATGGGCAGATATGCATGATGAACCAGTTCAGAGCAAGGAAAGAAGAATTTAAGCAATCTACACAGCATCCATAGTAATGTGAAGGAAAATCCCATTAAAAGACATCAGAACTCTGATTAATGTGATAAACAATCTGCTGAAATGTACCTCCTTCTTAGGAGACAGGTGGTGGACTACCGGTACAGAATGGGGCAAGCACTGTCAATCAAGGATGGTACATTGGCTTTTTTTTTTGTTTAGCTTGACTTACTTATTCCAAAATTGAGTCTTATCTGGAGAAAGGGTGAGAGTCAGTAATTGGAAGACAACAGCTATATTTTAAAAGAATAAGGCATTTAAAAAATCCAATTGTTTGCAAATGAAAATCCAAATAGGCTTCGGAGCCATTGATTGTTCATTTTGTGCATCTACTGGCCTATGGACCTTTGCACATATTTGAACTGCCAAGGGAAAAAGGGCACTTGGAAATAGTCATTTCTTTTCTATCAACCTGCCTTGTGCCCAGTATGGCCACCAAGAGGGTACTCTCAATGGATCCATAGAGATGCTGAGGGAAAGACTTAACAGATTGATATATCACAGGACCCTGAGGTTGCAAGGTCTTTCTTTCTTAGAGTCTCTCATTCATGTCCCTATCGGTGCCCATCAGTGGTTAGATTATGAGATTTGACAAGATCACAGTCTGAGAAGAACCAGCTCCAGACAATGGGCTGTCTGGTATTATTTCATTCTCCACCGTATCTCATGATCTGTCTTGGATGACAGACTCTACAAAATAAAGCTGTATTTTATAATGAAAATACCTGAGGCCTAAAGTCACTGGCAGAAATGAAGTGACACAGAAGACCCAATCAGATCTTCCTGGCAATTAAGTGAACTGACAACAGACTCAATCCACTATCTAATTAGAATCACAAAGATTGTAGGGACCAGGAAGGTGAGGAGGGGGTAGCCAGTGCTTCCAGCCTTTGGGGACTCAGAGAGAAAGCCCTCCCTGATCTAAAGTCTTAAGGAATTCCAAGGAAAACATGCAAAAGGTGGGGAAAGTGAGGTAAATACAGGAGTGATTGGCTCAGGAGGACAAAAAGAGGAAGGGCAGTAATGGTGAGGTGACCCAGTAAACATGTGGGGTAACACTTGACGTCCTCTGACAGGAGCTGATGGAAGAGACAACTGCCTTTCTTGTTGGGAATGGGAAGGGCAGGTAATGGTTCCTTGGTGTAGACCAACTAGTAATGGCCTAGCAGTAGCAAATGTGATGTTAGGAATCCGGTCAACAGAAACCAAATAAGCGATGGAAAAGAATGAAAGCCCCCCCCCATCCCATTCTCCTCTGGATGCTAATAGCTGACATTTCCATAGCACTTTAAAATTGGCAACGTACTTTATAAATATTGTCTCAATGGATGGAGTTTCCCAACAGCCATATGAGAAAAGTATTTTGTCCTCCACACCTGTGATTTCTTTAGAGTAAGGAACTCCCATTGTGGAAAGTTCCTCTGCCAAAGTAAATTAGCAACTCATTTTCAATTTATAGTCTTAAAGAGTCAACTGAGATGCTACCGGTACTATTATTATTCCAATTTAAAAAAAAGAAAAGAAACGAAGAGGTTTCCATGATGTACCTTAGGTCACATAGCTAATGGACACCACAAATGATACACAAACTTGTGTTTTCACGGTACCAGTTCCGAAATTTTATTATTATATACAGAACCTCATCTTTCTGATAGGCAAAACTATAATTAGGGTGAGGCAACTAAGGCTGAAACATAGAGGTTTCTAACAGCATTTGCAGTCCTCAAAGCTGTATAGAAACAATTGGATTTAGAACGTAGTGATCAAGATTAATTGGTTCAAATAGGAAGCTTAGAGATAATTGTTTCTTGATCCCAATAGTTCTCCCCCATGGAGGCCCCCCCCATGGAAGCTTCCCAGGACAGGTCTCCTGGTGTTACAGACGGGGTCTCGCTGGTGGCTGCCAAAAAGGGTGTTTCCACTCCAAAAGGAGTTTCTTATAACAGTTCATTGTGCTGTACGCTGGCCTAGGCCCCCTAGATGGTATTTATGGCTCTGCTGGTAGACAAAATTCAAAAGCCATTACTAACAAAATGTGATCACAGACATCTCCAGGAAATGTGAGTTTGTAAAAACCAAAAAGTCCATAGATATTCTGAGGGTTGTACTGATCACTGATTTAGAGCAGAAAGGGTGGAGCCTATTCATTTTATAGAGGCGAAAACTGAGGTCCAAAAAGATCAAATGTGTTCAAGGTTACTCAGCGGTAAGTTGCAGAGTGAGGATTAGAATTAGAATTCATGTTCCCTAGAAATTTACAGATTGAGGATAGGAAAACAACCTATTATTTTGCCCCCCCCCCACTCCTTTTCCTAACTTCCTGTTTTGCTTTAGGGTATCACCATGTTTCTAGTCACCAAAGTTCACAACTCCCCTCTCCCCTACCCTCCATATCCAATCATTTGCCAAATCTTCTCTCTTTTACTCTCCAACATATCTTGTATTCATCCTCTTCTCTTCACTTGCATGGCCACCACTCTAATTCTAATTTCACCCTAACTACTGCAAAGGACTCTTAATTGGTCTTCTGGCTTCAGGGAGATTTTACCTCAGAAATGGGCAAATGCCATAAATCATGGCTTGATTTACGGTTTTGTTGATTGTCTAGACTTAAGAAAGTGATGGAGAAAATGTTAATAATATAAATTAAACTGCAAAGTTTATCATGGGTACATTTTTTTCTGTCATTTGTTAAACATTTTCCACCACATTTCTGCCTGGCTCCCAAATTGATATTCATAAAGCATATGTAATGCTGTCCTCTCACACAGCAAGACAGATTTTACTTCCTCACAGACAGGAGGCAGGGCCTGGACCTTCATATGCTTTGGGGATTTAAAGTTTTCACTCCTCCCCAGACAAGGAGTTAGATGGTGATGTAAACAGCAGATCTGGACTTGTAATGAGCCAGGCAAAAAGAAGAAAAACAGGCAGAGGGAAGAGAAGGGAGCAGGCCAGTGCTGAGCCAAAGCAGGCTGGCAGTCATGATGGCAGATATAGGTGAAGCATGACAGACATGTCTCTGCTGAGACCTTGAGCTACTGAGCTCCCTTTAGGGAAGTAAGATTTAAGGTCCACTCTAAGCAGATCAAAGGGTCAAAGAGGAAGAAAACCCAAGAAGTAGGAGACTTTATCCCCTCTCTTCCAGATGGCAATTTCTTTTTGCAGGTTCCATACTCTCACAACATTGTTTTCTCTGAGCTTGACTCATTTAGATGAAAAGAATTCATTATTCATTGCCTTGCTGAGTAGAATCTTCCATGAGATCATGGTGGCATGGATGGGCACCTCTTAAAAGAGACTTTCTTCAACTAGGCCCCTCCACATATGGCTTAGGAGGTGAAAGAACTTCCCTGTGGGTTGCTTAGCCACAGTTTACTGTTATGATTGACACTATAACTCTACGAAGAGGAATTCTAAAGCCTGAACTCCAGGTACACTTTGATTTTTCATGGAAGATAAGCAGATGTGAGCCATGGAAAGCAATGCTCCCACAAGCCAAAAACCACCTGAAGGGAAGGAGGTCTACCGGCTTAGAGTGGCAAGTCCCTTTTCTAAGTCTTCTACCCCAAGAGGTAGTGCAAAGTAGTAGTTGTAGTAGTAGTAGCAGTAATAGTAGTAGTAGTACTAGCAGTACCACCAGCACCATTAATAGTGCTAGTAACAACAATAACAACATAAAGCATCTACTATGAAACAAGTTCTGGGCTAAGTACCACTCTACAAGAATGATCTCATTTGATCCTCCCAACAATATGGGGAGGTAGGTATTGTTATGATTCTCATTTTGCAGATAAGGAAACTGGGGCCAATAGCCACTAAGTTCCTTACCCAGGATTATAGAGTAAGGAAGTATCTGAGGCCACATTTGAATGCAAGTCTTCTTGATGCTGGTCCCAGTGTTCTCTAGCTTCCCAAAGGAGGGAGAGTACCTTCTTGTGCTCCAAAGAGATGCCTAGTTTTCTACATGTGAACTTTAGTAACTCTATTACTCCAAGGCTAAACTAGTCCGTAAGCATATATTGAACTCTTAGTGTAGGCTAAGCACTATGCTAAGAGCTGGGGATACAAAGAAAGATAAGAAAACAGTCTCTGCCCTTGGATTTTGCATTCTAATGGGAGAGACGACATGAACACATAGAAATCTATACATATAACACATACAAAGTATGTGGGTAACTGAAAAGAGAAAGACAGAAGCACCTTGGGGGAGCAGGAAGGCCTTCTATGGAAGGCGGCATTTGAGCTGAATCTTGAAACAAGATTCTAGGAGATTCTAGGAGACATAGGTGAGAAAGGAGAGCATGAACAACATGGAGATGACATCATCCTGGGTAAGCAACAATAAGTAGGCCGGCAGGGGTGGACTACAAGAGTGTGAGGAGAGGAGTAGTGTGTAAGGACAATGTAAAAACAAAAAGAGGCCACATTATATATAGCAGAGGACTTTTCTTCCATCCTAAAAGCAGAAAGGAACCACTAGAGTTTATTGAGTAGGGTGGAGGGCTGATATAGTCAGATCTATGATAAGAAAAATTTGTTTTTAGGAAAAAATAGTTTGGGTTACTATTTAGAGTATGGATTAGAGTGAGGAGAAAAACAAAGTCAAATGAACCAATTAAAAGGCTATTGAAATAGATATAATAAGATGAGAGGTGATGATAGTTTGAAATAGAATGGTGGTTGTATGAGTGGAAGGCAGAGATCATGTAAAAAGAATATTATGAAGGCATAAAAAACAAGATTTGGGGCGAGAATGAGGACTAGAGGATGACAAACCTGGATGACTAGAATTTTGGTTCCCTCTACAAAAATAGGAGAGTCCTGAATGGGGTATGTGTTTTGGTTTTTGGTGGAGGAGGAAAATGATCTCTGTTTTGGACACACTGATTTTGAATTGCCTACAAGTCAGCCAATTCAAAATATCCAATAGGTAGTTGCAATGTGGGACTGGATCTTGAGAGAGAGACTAGGTCTTGGAATATGGATAGGGAAATCATCTATGTAGAAATGCTAATTGAACTCATTCATGCTATAAAATCACCAATTGACAAAATGTGGAAGGAGAAAAGAAATGGACTCAAATGGAACCTTAGAGGACACCCATGACTGATAGATATGGCATTGGTAAAAATCCAGCAAAGAAAATAGATGAGCACTCTGACAAGAGAACCAAGAGAACAGCGTTAGGAAAACCTAGTGGATTGGATACACAATATCCAGGAGAAGGTGGTAGACAGCATCTTGCATGGCAGAAAAGTCATGAAAAGATCAATGGAAACTTGAGAGAGAGAAGATTCGGTTGAATGATGAGGCACAAAGTCAAACTGAAGAGTTTAAAAGAGTTTGAAAGGAGAAATTATAGAGGGGAATATACACATTGTGGTATAAGAATATAATGGTATATTATTGTGGTGTAAGAACTGATGATTATGCTGAATCCAGACAAACATGGAAAGATTTACTTGAACTGATGCAGAATGATCTAAGAAGAGCCAAGAAAACAATATCCTCAATGACTCCTTTAGTATAAATGGACTGAACCACTACCCTAAAACAGCTGAGTGAATGTTGCATTAATAACTAAAGAAAAAGCTTGGGTCCAAAACAGAGATATGACAAGAAATACACAGCCCCTCTCCCAGGTCCACTCCCTCCTTCTAAAGAAATGAGGGATCCATGAGTCTGGAACATCTCATATATTGTCACATTTGTTTAGGTATATTGATTTATTTGGCCACATTTTGGTTCTCCCTTTTTTTGTTTTTAAAGAAAGATTTTGGTTATATGGAATGTCACTCAATGAGGAGAGGAACAAGGACATGGGTGAAATTTAGATGGTGTAAATATAAAAATGCCCAAATCTATTTAATCAAAAACAACATTGTCATTATTTCAGGATCACTATAAAAAGTCTTTTGAAGTGAAGACTAGAGTCAGACATTTGAAGCATTGGCTCAGCCTCTCAATGATATGGGTTTTTGAGGGACTAGAATATGAGAGCTTGAATCCTGCCTGGGCAAATGTAAAAGACATTTCAATGGATCCTTGATCTCATAGGTACTTCCTCTAGAAATATAGATAATAATCTTCATGCCTCCCCATCTTGTGTGAATCTTGTCCTTATAGAAATCCTCCATAAAGGCTCTACCCAACACAGAAGAAGCCCTCCTGTGGGTCTTTTATGATTCAGTAGATACAAATGCAGCTCCTGAGCTGGCTATCTGTTATCTCTTGGGTTCCTTGCATTGTTATTAGTTCCACATCTCTTAGGTACTATTTGGTGCACTAACCAATCTTAAATCAACTGATAGCATTTTGCACCTGTAACCCTTATCGTCAGCCCTGAGGATTCAAGACATATTATATGACCAAAGAAAAAGTATAATACTGACATAATAGACTAGAACTTGTGGGATGCAGCCAGAATCATCCTCATGGGAGAGTTTATTTCTCTAATTCCTTTTGTCAAGAATCTAGTCACAGAACTAAGCAAAAAATCCAGAAAAGCAACAAACAAAAGCCACAAAATAAACATAAAAATAAAAACTCTAAAAAATTAAGAAAAACCCATTGACTAAATGAAACTAGCAGTAATTTTTAAAAACACAAACAAAAAGGCATCCTAATAGCTAATTTGATATTGTTTAAAAATCAGAGGAAAAGCAAATTGCCAAAATAAAAAACAGAAAAGGGGAAATAGCAACATACGAAAGGGAAATAGAAGAAAATTTTAAAACCCCTTTGCCCAATGATATGTCAACAAAACTGATAACTTAAAAGAAAGAAATACTAAAAAAATATAAAACATCCAGATGAATAGAGTAATGAAGATAACTTAAACAATTCAAACTCAGGAAAAGTAATTGAGCAAGTCATAAATGAGGAAAGAAAGGAAGAAAAAAATCCCTAAGCCCAGATGGATTTACAGGTGAATTTGATAAAATATTCAAACATCATCGAATTCTAATCTACATAAATTGTTTTCAAGAATAGAGAAAGATGGTTTCCTATTAAACTCCTATTATAAAACAAATAAGTTCCTGATACCTAAATCATGGAGACCATTCTGTATGAGTTCCCTTTTCTTCACCTTCAAACCCTCTCTCATCATATCCTACTCTGTCCTCCATTTTTGTGGTCCCTGATAATGAGGTGGCCCTTCTCCTTGGCAAGGCCAATCTCTCTAGGGATTAGCACATGTGGTATCTCATAGGTGGGGATTAATAAAATATCAGGTGGCTGCCTTACTCTCCATGTGCTCTTGATCCCATTCCTACTGCACATTTGATCATGTCACTCTCTCAGTAAATTCCAGGGGATATTGGTTCTAAGATAAAATATAAATTTCTTTGTTAGGCTTTTAAAGTCCTTCATAATCTATTCTCAATCTATCTTTCCAGTCTCACTTTATATTAGTTCCCTTCTGACAGTCAACAATATGGACAAACTGGCCTTTCCCCCCATTCCCTCCACATAACATCACATCTCCCATCACTATATCTTTGCACTCAACTTCCTCCATATATGTAAAGTACTTCTTCCTCAACTCTGCCTCAGAGAATTTCTCTCTTCCTTCAAGACTTAGCTCATGGACCATCTTCTATGTGAACCCTTTACCCATTATCCTCTGTTCCCTCCCCAACTGCCTTGCATTAATTTTGTGTTCATTGCAAATATATTTATTACATATGCATGTGCACAGATATATGCATATGTGTGCATACGTGTCTCACATAATAGAATACAAACTCCTTAATGGTAGGAATTATTTTCTTTTTTGTGTGTGTATTTTTGTCCCCAACACCCAGAGAAGTAGCCAGATGGCTAGCTGATCCTCAAATTCAAGAATCTCTAAGATCTATAAAATAAAAGGTGTCATGCTCCATGCTGCCATATATCTATGCTTGACAAAGAGATGAAATGTTTACAGGGGAAGGATTTGAGGCTCTTTTGTCTCCTTTCTGGATGGCACCTGACTGCTAAACCTCTGTAGGAAATGGCCTCAGTCTGTATCAATATGTGTTCTTTTATCCATTTCCCATTTTAGGGTACCACCAACATATTTCAACAACTCAAGTTTATGATGCTTCATGTACATGCTCTATGGTATTGATTTTGATCTTTCTGCAATAGACAACAAATGGATGGCCTGACTGCAAACAGATAGCTGATTCAGAAACAAGGTTTATCAATTTCCTTACTCTTTGTATATAATCAGTTTGATTTTTTGGTCATTTTAATCAGTGCTCCACATATACAGCATTTTCTGATTCTTTTCTTGAAGAAAAATTCTCAAGATATTAAGGTGGGAGGCTCTCGCTTATTTTTTGATCCAGGGGTGTACTGGAACTAGCTCTAACCAGCTGGTTGTTAAATTTTCAGTATTGACATTTAAACTGTGAGCATCTATCCCTCAGAAATCAGCAGATGCTAAAAAACAAGACTTGATTCATTGTTTTGTTGATTTTCTAATCTTAAGGTGCTAATAATTCAAATTAAACTTAAAAGTGTACTTTTCCTCCCAAAGAGCCCTCCTGTTACAAACATGTACCAGCATACTTTTGTATTTTGCTCTATAAACACTGCTTGAACAGCAGCACAGTAGAGGATAAAATCACTACCAGACTAGCAGCTTAATGACTGTTGACCAATAATAAGAATAACAATAATATTAATAATGATCATAATAAAACAATAACAGGCATTTATGTAGTGCTAAAAGGTCTGCAATGTGTTTTGCATCCATGATCGCATCTGAACCTCCCTGAGCCACATGCTACAACACATTTTTCACTTCACCACTGTTCCTTCTTCCTACCTTTGCACCAAAGTCACTGGGCAAAAGGTATAATTTAATATAATTTGATGGGTCTTACCAAGTTCCTTGTAGAATTTCTCTATACCCTCATCCTCTGTAATAGATGTCATTGCATAAACTTCAGCTGTCATCATAGCCTTGTTTTGGCTTATATCCATCATAAGTCCTACAGTACAGGGAGTCTCATTAGATAATGTTTCCTGTGCTTTGGGGTATGTGATAAACCAACTCTGTGGGCTCCTTTCTTTGCCCCTCCAAGCAGAACCTGTGAGCCATTTAGCTTCCATTTAACTGCAATATTGCTATGATTCTGTTCCTCCAGATGATGCTAGTTTGTCTGTCATTGGACAAAGAGTTCACATTTAGATCACTGACAGTTAAGTTAATGTTTAAAGATGATGAGAAATCTGCACAGTCCTTAAGACCCTCCTGAGTGGTAATGGTGATGGTGGGGGGAGTTACTGCCTCTCAGAGCCAGTATTATGACAGAAGCAGCCGGGCGAGAGGGAGGGAAATTATAGCACTAAGGGCCATTTTGTCATTTTTTCCATAGGTTGTCATGGTCACCAGATACATCAGCAAGTGGACAGTGTTTTGGTGATGAATCTCTTTGTACTTAGCTGGGCCAGTCCTTAAAAAAACAGATACAGTCTGTTATCAGAACCAGACTTAAAATTTTTCTAGCACAGTAGAACCTGCCAGAATTTATATTTCATTGGTATCCTTTAGTATCCCTTTAGTATCCAGGGCAAGTTCCAAAATTATAGATTGATTGATAGATAGAGACAACGAGATATAGATCCTAATGAGGTCTCAACAGGAAGAGGCTATGGAAAGTCTATGGGGATGTTTTCCTTATCCCTCAAAACCATCACTCAGATTCCAACAAGTGCTAAAGGTCCCATAGGGAACCTTTGCCCTCTCTTCTAGAATTCTCATTGACTAGTTTTCACTAAGAGCTAGATGCCTTTATTTGACTAGATGATGATTTCCTTCATTCCCACCCCTTCCAGAGGCAAGCTGGAGCCCTGTTCCTCTCTAATTGTCCTGACCACTAACCCTTTCCATCAGCCTTTTGTCAGGAGCCTGCTAGTTGTATGAGCAGGAGGTCATCACCAACTATAATCCTTCGGATTTAATGGGAGACAACTGAGCCTTCTGACCTGCACTGTGCTTGCTCTCTAATGTACCCTTGGCTTTACTGACTTCCCTGTGGCTATGTTTTCTGGACACATTACCATCTGAACTGCCATTGTGCCCTAAATGTTGTTTGGCTTCTATTATGAAGCTGCACCCTAAGGCATACTGGGTCATTCTATCTTCCCTCTGGTTAAAGCCTCCTACACGTACTATCTGTGCTAATTTGAATGGGAATTCCTAGGGAGCAGAGATTATCTCATTGTTCTATTTGTATTTCCATCACTTGATCCATGTTTGAAACATAGTAGGCCTACAGGTTCCGAGGCATATGTCAACATTTTCCCATGGTTTTTAGAAAATAATTTTCCACTATATATTTCACTTCTGTCTTAATTCTGAGCTTGGTTCCCCAAAGTGGAAATAAATATTCCCCAAAGTATAAAACTGATCACTTAAAAAATTTAAACTGACACTTCACCAGCAGAACTGGATAAGAGGTTCAGTGAACTCATTAGAAAAATACTAAGTGTTCTAAGAGACTTATAAGAAAGAACACGATCCACATTCAGAGGAAGAACTGTGGGAGTAGAAACACAGAAGAAAAACAACTGCTTGATCACATTGGTTGATTGGGGATATGATTGGGAATGTAGACTCTAAACAATCACCTAAGTGCAAATATCAATAATAGGGAAATAGGTCTTGATCAATGGCACATGTAAAACCCAGTGGAATTGTGCATGGCCTATGGAAATGGAGTGGGCGGGGGGGAAAGGGAAAGAACATGAATCTTGTAACCATGGGGAAATAGTCTAAATTAAGTAGTTAAATAGAATTGCCAAGAAAAAGAAAAAGAAAAAATACTAAGCACATGAAAACAAATGTAACATTTCAAATGCAAAGCAAGAAGAGAAGCCCAATATTATTGCTATATTCTGCTCTAGACTTCATATTTTCAGATAAGCTTTGACAGGAGTATTGGTGACCTCAAATTAGAAAAAAAGGATAGAAAAAAGATTATACATGTTTAAACTAAGATGATCAGAAAAGCCATTTTTTATCTGGAGAAAATATGCAAAGAGCCAGAATATTAAGCTTTTTTTTAAAGGTTTAAGATCTTTCAGGGGAGAGGGTCTGTATTTTTCTTTTCCACCTTCAAAAGAGTGGAATGGGGTAGAAAGAAATAGGCATTCCATGTAATATTGTATATACATATACCTTTCTTAAAGGAGGATTAAAAAATAGTGTAGTGGAAAAAATACTGAATTTAGAGTCAAAGATTCTGGATCTGTATCCCCAGTCAAACACTTTCTACTTGTGGGACCTTGGAAACATCCCTTCTCTTGTCCAGGCCTCAGTTTCTTCAACTGAAAAAATAATAGAGATGGCCTAGATCTATAAGGGCATTTGAAGTTCTTAGTGCTACACTTCTATGACTGTATATGTGACAATTGTATTTATGATATATGTCTTTCAAAAAGGATTTGAGGGAGAATTAGAAAATCTAAAAACAATATCTGTAGAAGGAATAAGGCCAACAGCAATGAGACTTCATCAGGAAAATTCACTGTCTATACTTAAAATTGCTTCTTACATTTTGACGTGAAGGCTACTAAGCTGTGATAGATAGCAGTGATGTACTTTTAAACTATTCACCCATAAGATTCACATAAGGTACATCAATGATGGTAATAATGCTGGCATTATCATTCCTTTCACCCATTGAGCGGATGGTATTGCAGGGATATTGAATGATTAGATAAAGTTATGAACCTTAATTTTGTAATAACTATTGAGATATAAGATAATGTCAGAGGATATACTATAAAAGGAGGAAAAGGAGGCTCCAAGACCTTGCAATGTGAGAAAAAACATTAATTTTAAGGCAGCAAAAACTGACCTTTATTTAGACATTTTTGTTCTCATCAAAAGATAAGACAGTTACATTAAAATGAATAATAATAAGAAGAATGTTTAAGCTGTATTATTACTACTAAATAATATACTATGTTTCATTATAATTAAATAGCTAACATTTCTTGGTGATAGTCTAGCTATACAAGGAGAGAGGTTCCTTCCTCTGGATAAAGCAAACAGAAAATTAGTCCAAGTAGTTTATAGCAGGGAGGGACCTTACAGAAGGCTTAGAATTCCCTCCTCATTTTACAAATGGGAAAACTGAGGCCCAGAGAAATCAGTCCATCCTCTCACAGGTTTTTTGTAACCCTTAGAGCAACATCTAAAAATGAGTTCCTGCTATCATTGTTATGATTGCTCCCAGGAAAGGAGAAAAGCCCCGTCAGATACAACATAGAATCTAAGGCACACCTAGAATACATGAAAGGATTTGATGAGGAAATTAAGAAGCATCTCTATAAAAAGTATTACAGAATCTTTAAGATCTTGGGAAATGGGTATAAAACTCTCATGTTAAACTTCATCTTTGATGACGAGTTTCCATGAATTTGCAACCACATAGCATCAGCATGAGAATGCTGCTACTACTAAAAAGGATGTTTTGTTTTTTTGCTTGGAGTCCTTGACAATACTGTCTAATTCCATAAATGCAGTCTAGGCTGCTGTCCTACTCCTATTCAGCTCTAGTCTCCAACTCACTGTCCATCTGTAGAGGCTGTCTGAAATACATGTAGCAACTCAAGGGGCTATTCATCAATCTGTACATCACAATCTTGTGATTGTTTCACCACCTCCACTTGCCATCCTCCACCTGCTCCCCAGCCCATGGCTGGCTAGGCTGATCTCTTTTAAGTGGCCATGGATCTCAAAGAGAAGGCTCTCCAACGTTCCCAGCCTTGATGCAGTCCGCACAATGTCAGCCACAAAGAGGAGCAGCTGGAGGACCTCACGACTTAGAGGCAATTTCATTGCCATTGTCCATGACAGCAGTAAACAATTTTGGTATTCATATATCTCCTGGTATTCTACCATACTTAATATTAATAATCAGAATGTCTTGGAACACAATTATCTCTCTTGCTGCATCTATCAGTCTTGTATGATCTTGACACATGCATGGGAAACACCTTGTAGGCTGAATTTTTAATTACAGACTCAAATACTTTTAAAAAAATAATCAGTAAACAACAGACACAGTACATCTTGTGTTCTCTAGATTTTCCAGTCAATTGTATGACTATTTGAAGATATGACTTGCATAGATAATTACCTGGAAAAGCCTGTTCATTCCTTTTCCTTCGGTATTAAGATGCTATGTTGTTTGGTGCATATATGTTAAATATTGATATGAATTCATTTTCTGTGGTACCTTTCAGGAAAAAGGTTGTTTCCCTGTATATCAATTTTAATAAAGTATGCTTTTTCTGTTGCCTTTTCTGAAAGCATATTTGCTACTCCTGCCTTTTTGAGTTCAGCTGAAGCATAATTGATTTGGCTTCTGCCCATTATTTTAACTCTTTCTCAGTCATAATGGTTCCTGTAAACAACGTATTGTTGGGTTCTTCTTTCTACTCTATTCTCTCTTCTCCTGCTTTCATCACTGATACCTTAGATATAGGCAGAGACTGTTCTTTTAAAGAGTTTACAGAGATGAAAAAGTAGGTATGTGGACTGATAGTTGCTTTCATTCTATTGATCACTTCTGTTTGGAATTAGTTGAATTCATTATATTTTCTATTCTGTTGTCATGTTCTCTTATTTAAGAAAGCTCCTTAAGAAACTTTAGGGGCTATTAATTTCCCAGAAAAACATAATGACATAAGAAATCAGCGTAGAATATTTAAGGTCATGAACCATTCCCTAACACATAAATGATCAGAGGAGAAAAAAGAGGGGGGGGGAGACAGACAGAGACAGAGAGAGACAGAGAGATAGAGAGAGACAGACAGACAGACAGAGACACACACACAGAATGTTTGCAAAATAGAATTGTCAGCAACTAAATTAAAAGAATGTTTCAAGCCACTAACAGAAATACAAATGAAAAACAACTCTGAACTTTAACCTCACGTCCCACAAATGAAATTGGCAAAAGTGATCAAACCAAAACAGTCAGCTGGGTCAGATTGGTTCATTTCAGTTCTCATCAATTCAGTCAGTATAATTTAATTTTGACTCTTCGATTCAATTCAACATATTTAGTTCTGTTCAATTCAGGTCAGTAAAATTAGATAGGAAGGCCTCAGGTTCAAATCTCTTCTCAGACACTACCTATGTGACCTTAGGCAAGCACATATACCTTAGGCTACTACTTGGGCCTTAAGTGACAAATCCTAGATTGTTGAAATGAGCTATGGTACCAGGAGTTCCCTATGATGTTTTTGTGTTTCCATTGTCCTCAGAATCTCATAGTCAACAGTCACTAAATGCATTTTTAATGGCCACAGTGTTTGTACAACAGCCCTGCCAAAGCAGCTGGCATTAGATTATTGGACAAGTGGGGACAGTGAGTCACTAAGTCTTCTTCTGTTCTGTTTTGTACATTAAGAAGCAGTCAAGAGTACAGTTAAATCCATCTGTCTTTCCTGCTCACTGTCTCATAGTCAGGCTGTAGTTCCCCTACAAAATGAAATCTGGTTCTGGAGACTAATTTCACTGGGCATAGCAACTCTCCATTACTACTACCCATCATTCCTTCAACAAAGACTAGCTCACACATTTTCCTAGCATCTGGTAAATCACTGTTTTTGGTAAAGCTTATAAATTTCAGTGGCAATGCCTATTCCCTTTTGCCTATAAGAAGTTTCTTTAGTAATAGGCCAAATAATGCAATAACACTTTAGAAATCAGTCTACAGTCTAAATCTGACAACTATTCAATCTCCCTCTTGCAAAACTCCGTAAATATGTAGGTTTTGGCTCAGTAAAAGGATAAAGGAAGGAGCAATTCTTTTGCATAAAGAGAAAATCTTTTCTGCAACAGATCTACTAGGATGGGCAAAGTATACAGTTTATGGATTTGAAAAAATAAAGCATGCCTGGTTATTTACTTTCTGGAACCTATAGGCTTTTCACATATTTATCTCTCTTCCCCCTACCCCTCTCAGAGAGCTATTCCCTGATCCTCTTCACAATGTTTTATATGAACTGTTGAATTTTGCATTACCACAATAAAATAAAACAAGAAAATGAGTTTGAGAGAGAGAAATAGAAGAGACAGGGAAGAGAGTAATGAGAAAAGAAAAGAGAAGAGAGGGGAGAGAAAATGGAGAGGAATAAAGGAAAGAAAGGGAAGAACGAGAGGACAAAATTGAGTTGCGAAGAAAACTGGTCTCTTCAGACTTTGTAGTATAAAATTTCTAATTTGAGAAGCACACACAATAGCAGCCATTAATTTCTTGATGAAAAAAATGTGTCACTTGTAAACACTTCCAGAAGTGCTTGTGTAGTTATGAGTGAAAGATTTGCCAGCGACACAAATAAAGACGGATTACTTGAATAACATGGACATCGTGTCTTTCAAATGCCAGCATCTGGCCACTTACTAGAATCTTTATCTCCTTAAAATCTTGGGAAGATTAAAGTTTCCCTCAAATGGAGTCTCAGGTGTTCATTTGTGCAGTCTGGCCCATATCCCCACCCTTTCTCCCAACCAACCCAGCAGGCTTAAAAGGACAAAAGAAAGAGCCCTTTCTCTGTGCAGCAGGGCTTCCAAAGAGTTCCTACCCAGACAAGTATTTCCCACCATGAATAAACTCCCAGTTGTATGTGAAACTAAACTAACCTCCCCCGGTAGCCGACAAGAGACATCATTTGTGACAATAGTGGGGAGCCTCCATGTCGCAGGCTGTAAAAGAGTTTCTCTCCTACTTTAATTAAGCTAACAGTTCTCAAATGCCAGGGCATTCCCCTATATGACTGCACAGTGTTCTGCAGTACTTTGGAAGCAGCCAGATCACTCCTTTAAATGGAAATTTGACTTGTGAGATGGCATTGGAAGCTGTTTTCTGGTTCTCTTTAGTTCACCTTTTCTTTTCTGGTCAAAAGATGGAAGACCCAGCTGCTTACATGGCACACTAAGGAAAACTTGGGAAGGATAGAAAGACATAAGCCATAGTCTTTAGCTTCCTTAGACCTCCCTTTTGTCTCTCTCACGCAATAGTGGCCCTTCAAAGAGGTTCTAAAATCTTACAAATCTGGTTGCAGATAGGGATGGAAATATTGTTGGCCAGTAAAACTGGTTCATCAGTCTTTCATGGAACTATCACCTTTATATAAAGAGGGGACCTAGAACAATGCAATGCAGAGCAAACTGCAGATTTTTCTATAATGATCCAAATGCCCATTTGTGTGGCGGTACATATGAGTCCCTGAAATAAAAGTGTGGTTCACTCGAATGTAAACAACTGCCTCTCTAGCGAGCCCATGTTTGTACTTTGGTTAGTAATTAGAATGCTGGAGAACTGAGCAACTCTGGGGTGAGAAGAGGGGACTCAAAGGAAAGAAGGAAATATTTTGTTTGTGATGAGCTCTTATGAATAATTGGTCCCGTGTTATATTCATTCTCCATGGCGCAAAATAAAGGTCTGACCCACGTGACTATTCCATTGAATCTTTGCATGAGACCAATGGCCCTTTCATCCACAGACCTAGTCATGAGCTGTTTTCTGAGGCTCTCCGAGGGAATTATGGGTGGGGGCAACATGAGTCAAAGAAACATGATTGGGGTGGGATGGCAGTTTCAAAAGACAGAACCCGAGCTATGTAAACCCAAAGTCTGAGGTTCTAAGTCATGAGTTACAAATTTTTATGGCTCCAGAGATGTGTCTAGTATGCCTTTGCACGGCTAATAATATAAAGGCTGCACAGAGATGCCCTTTAGATTACGTGGGAGGTATGACTGAAAAGTAAAGAGATGGATTTTCTTATACAGTCTATTAAATCATTCTTGGTATTTTATGTCCAGGAGAAGAATGCATGTCAATCAGAGAGCATCCAGTTATTTGTTCATGGCAGCATTACCATACATGAGGAGGAGCCCCTGGCTCAGAACCATTCTAATATACATTAAAGCCAATCTAGAGGGGAAAAGGGTTCACAGGTCCAAACTGTATGAAAGCTCTAACTGCTAGTCCAAGCTATAAAAATTTAGAAGGACGAAGCTCAAAACCATTAAAGCCAAAGGTCTTTTTTTGTACACAAACTTTTTAATTTAATGTAGTCAAAATGATTTATTTTACATTTTGTGATTTTTTCTAGCTCTTGCTTGGTCTTAAAGTCTTTCCTTTCCCAAAGATCTGACATGTATACTATTCTTTGTTCACCCAATTTGCTTATAGTTTCCTTCTTTATATTCAAGTCATTCACCCATTCTGAGTTTATCTTGGTGTAGGGTGTGAGATGTTGATCCAAACCTAATCTCTCCCATACTATCTTCCAATTTCCCCAGCAGTTTTTATCAAATAGTGGGTTTTGGTCCCAAAAGCTGGGATCTTTGGGCTTATCATAATCTATCTTGCTGAGGTCATTTACCCCAAGTCTATTCCATTGATCCTCCTTTCTGTATCTTAGCCAGTACCAAATTGTTTTGATGACCACTGATTTATAGTACAGTTTAAGATCTGGTACTGCTAGACCACCTTCCTTCACATTTTTTTCAATACTTCCTTTGATAGTCTTGATTTTTTATTCTTCCAAATGAACGTTGTTATAGTTTTTTTTCTAATTCAATAAAAAAGTTTCTTGGTAGTTTAATGGGTATGACACTGAATAAGTAAATTAGTTTGGGTAGGATTGTCATTTTTATTATGTTAGCTCATCCTACCCATGAGCAGTTATTGTTTTTCCAATTGTTTAGATCTAGTTTTAATTGTGTGGAAAGTGTTTTGTTCTTGTGCTTGTCTCAGCAGATAGATTCCTAAGTATTTTATATTGTCTAGGGTGGTTTTAAATGGAATTTCTCTTTCTAATTCTTGCTGCTGAGATGTACTGGAGATATATAGAAATGCTGATGACTGATGTGGGTTTATTTGGTATCTTGCAACTTTGCTAAACTTGTTAATTATTTCCACTAGCTTTTTGGTTGATTCTCTGGAATTCTTTAAGTAGATCATCTATCATGTGCAAAGAGTGATAGCTTGGTCTCCTTATTGCCAATTTTCATACCTTCAATTTCTTTTTCTTCTCTAATTGCTACTGCTAGTGTTTCTAGTGCAATGTTAAATAATGGAGGTGATAATGGGCATCCTTGTTTCACTCCTGATCTTATTGGGAAGACTTCTAGTTTATCCCCACAAACATCTTTTAATCTTGTCATTTTCGGGTGGAAGGGAGAGGAAAGATGGGAGTACCTACATGGGCCAACTGGGAATTCCATCCCTCATTTCATTTAACCAATTTATGGACTAATATTATTAATCCTGTGTAATATAATATAATAGTTTAATTACACAACCATTTATGGATACCATGGCCCATGATCCACGAGAATGGACACATTTCCAGAGAAAAAACAAGCCTGTGTTAATCATGGCTGAGGGTTCCTCTATTGGAAAACCAAGAAAGGTTAGCACACTCTTTAAGATCCTTCTCCTCTCAGTCCAGAGCCACTTAATATACATCAGAAAGAACTTCTTAGCATGACAAAACATACTTCTGGCACATCTAGAGGCTCTGAAAAGTTTTCTCAGGGCAAGCATTGCTTAGCTCCCTTCCCTTCCTAACAACCCTCAATGGGTTTTTCATTTTCTTGTTCTTGTTATTTGATTTTTTCCCCAGGTGAACACCTGCTTGTAAATTTGGGAGGCTAATAATGAAGGAAACTGAAATTAATAGCAGCTATACAAGTGCATGGGAGCATGCATAAATTACATGAGTCACAAAGAGCTGGAACAGCTAGAAGTCTTACAGTTCAGGTCTGGGGAAGAGTGTAATTGTCTCATCTTTCTAATGACTGGAAGCTTGAAAGGGGATGCCAAATTGACTCCTGCTTCTCCTGGAACTCCTGGATTTTCACTAATAACAAGGTTCTCTGCACTGTATTTCAAAAGTTTCTTATAGCTCCTGATTACAACATTTATTTTTGTGTTATAGCTCCATAGTTCTCTTTTCTCAATAGAGCATTTATTAAAAAAAGACAACATTATTTCATCCTTTTGATCCTTTCAATTTGGAAATAAGGATCCCTGAAGGCAGAAGAGGCCCTGAAAGTTCAACAGGTTGGCTGATGAGAGTGGCAGCAGAGACCTGTGGCCATTTCTTCACAAGGTGGTGAATTCTCTATTCTGCTTTACTCCTCAATCTTTTAAACATTACCACTAAAGGCAGCCATAGTTCTTGGGTAGGTTATATGCATAGATGGATGGGTGGGACACTGATTTATGACGCACTGGAGAATCAGATATGAGGAGTCCAAAATGTGGTATTTCTGGATGCTTAATGATAAAGAAAGGCAATCCAAAGTGTTCCAGTCTTGCAGGATATCCATACACAGGCTTGAGACAAGTACGCACCAACTTCTAATACTGAGCATGGGCATATCAATCTACAATATCTACTGAAGTCAAGCACTGGACAAGACATTGGATTATAGTGTTCCATCTCTCCATGTAAACCCACTTTCCTTTCTATTCTCTAGAATTCCTTTTATGAAACCCAATTTAAAGTCTAAACATGATTAACAATGCAAACAAGCTACAATACACAGATATATGCAGGATCTATGATTCCATAATTGTATAGAACTCTTAGTGTGGATAATATCTCTTCCAGGAAAGAATGCAAATCACTTCTGACTTAATAGCTGAGTGATAAGAACTTGTTTTAATAATCCAGACTTTAATTTAAAATAAAAGTGTGTATGTGTGTATTTTTAAATTTTATTTCTCAGGTGATACTTTCTATGGTGAGGGGAAAGGAGAGAGGAACTGGGAATAAATTCGATTAAATAAAAAAGCATCAATAAAACATGCATTTTATTTTTTTGAATTGATAATTTTTATTTAATTAATTAATTTAGAATATTTTTCCATGGTTACATGATTCATGTTCTTTCCCTCCCCTCCTCCAACGCCCCTCCCATAGCCACTGAACAATTCCACTGGGTTTTACATGTGTCATTGATCAAGACCTATTTCCATATTATTGATATTTGCACTAGAGTGACCATTTAGAGTCTACATCCCCAAACATATCCCCATTGACCAATGTGATCAAGCAGTTGTAAAATATGTTGATGAAAAGAAAAAATAATAAAATAAAGGGTCATCTTCTTAATCTCAATCTTCTTCTGGTGGTCATGTAGGTTTGCAAGTCATGAAATACTATTGTTTTAGAGGAACTGAAGTTGAATACCACCCAAATGACAATAGAGATACACACTGTGGCCATGAGCATGCTAGAGCATAGAATTCACAAGGAGTTATGAAGAAGTGGTGTAAAGGATGTCATCAAGGAATGTATGAGCAAAAAAGAAGGGACTAATTATGTGCAGAGATCCACACTGGACATGTGCTCCACTAGTATTTCATGATGTCACAAGAACTCAAGAATGGCTGCAGGAGCATTTGTTGGTCGGCCTCACTTAAGTCCAATTCACTCAAGAATCACGACCTCACTCCATGATGTCACTGGTCCTCTTTCAAAGAACAATTTGGATGAGCTCTAACTGCAGTTCACTACAGAAGTGTGATTCCAAAGAAAGCCAACTTATAATTTATAAATGATTTTGAGTTTTCAAAAAAGTTATAAGAAGTTCATAAAATAATTGATCCTAAATAAACTGCTAGCTTGATTTAAAGGGAATAAATATTGCTCTTATAGGGGCTAAAACTAAAATTGGTTGGAACTCCTGTAATAAGCTTATAGAAGAAAATATGGAGGAGGCTGGTACAGGATGGACAGGCATGGATGGGTTGTAATCTTTATCACTTGAAGGAATATCTGTCAAATCCAATGGAGTATTTAGAGAGGGAGGAGCCTACAACTACACATATTCTACGAATTGACACATCCAGGGGGCAGCTGGGTGGCTCAGTAGATTGAAAGCCAAGCCTAGAGACAGGAGGTCCTGGGTTCAAATGTGACCACAGACACTTCCTAGCTATGTGACCCTGGGCAAGTCAGTTGACCCCCATTGCCTAGCCCTTACTACTCTTCGGCTTTGGTACCAATACTTACTATCAATTCTAAGATGGAAGGTTACAATTTTTTTTAAATGACACATTCAAAGCAGCTCCATAAACTCATTCTAGGATCTTGATAGCTCAAAAATTCTCAAGACACACACAGACAATATTTCTTTAAATCCTGTGAATTGTTGAATGTAGCCAAAACAAAGTAGGGCTGAGGTTTTCCAATTCTCAAGATAGTGTTCTTGTCTCTGCCTTTGTTACTGAAAGACTTTCCCCAGGGGCTCTTTTGTAACCTATTTAACCAATTTTAAATACCTTATACATTGAGGCGTCTACTTTTCCACCGTCTCTTAGAAATAAAGATTTTTCCAAATTTCTATTCTTCTTAAATTTCTGCTATTACCAGTCTATATTGCTAGTTATATTCCTTTGGGTCATCTTAGCTATACTTTTTTCTCCTCTTTAGGCGCTCATTACAGATTTAGAGAAAAAGATCTCGTTCTCTTATTTTGTGTTGAATTTCAGTAATAATTCTGTAAAGTTGCTTCATCTCCCCGGACTGTTATTAAGATCTCTGAACTAGTATAACAAATAACTTGAAGTTTATCAGTGAAAACAGGGCCATAAACAGGTGTCAACCATTCTAATTATGCCCATGATTCCATAGGATTAGCTATAGGTTACTGACAAAAGCGAGCATTTCTTCAACGGCCCTTCACAAGAAAGCGCCATTCTCTTCACCCTCAGCAGTGTATTCCTTGCTGAATATTCCCATGCACCTTTTCTTCTTGGACATCACTACAGCATGCTCCTTGCCCCAGTTATCTGTTTGATGAGGCAGTGATGTCCAGACATGGATGAATACTCAGACACTCAATTCCTTCCTACACAATTATTTCTTGCCCCCTGGCCCCAACTCCCTTCCCACATGTAAGTTCAAATATAGGAAAGTGAATTCAAAAGACATTCATTAAGTGCCCACAGAGTGCAATATCCTAGTCACTGAGGATACAAGGAAAGAACCAAAACAAGAAACTTAGACAACATGTACACCAATAAGTAAAAAATCATAAGAGGCATTTTTAAGAGAGGAGTAATAACCAGGGAAATCAGGAAAGGACGTGTATAGACAGGGGCACCTGAGCCATGCTAGGAAAGAAACTTAGAATTCTAAGAGCCAGAGGCAATGACAGAGTACATTCCAGACATAAGGGACAGCCTGAAGGTCCAATGCTGTGTGTAGAGAATAGAAAACACTACTACTTTACAATGCCTTCTACCCATTGGTGGTATGGTACTTTGCGGGAGAGAAGGATTTCTCTGATGAGATGAGCATTCCGCACAGGCTTAGCATAGTGCCTGGCATATTGTAAGTGCTTAATAAATTGCTTATTGATCTGAGGAACCACTTTCCACCCATTATATTGGCTAACATGACAAAAAAAAGAAAATGATGAATGCTGGGTGGGATGTAGAAAAATAGGTACGTTAAAGAACTGTTGATAGTGCCATAAACTGGTCCAACCATTCCAGACAACAATTTGGAACCATTCCCCCAAAAGGTATAAAACTGAGTAGCCTTTGATCCAGCAATACCACTTCTAGGCTTATACACCAAGGAGATCAAAGAAAAGGGAAAAGGATCTATATGTAAAAAAGTATGTATAACAGTTTTTTTGGTAGTGACAAAGAATTGGAAACTGAGGAAATACCCATCAATCAGGAAATAGCTGAACAAACTGTGGTAGATGGTTGTCATGGGATAAGAAATGATGAAGGGGGCAGCTGGGTGGCTCAGTGGATTGAGAGCCAGGCCTAGAGACGGGAGGTCCTAGGTTCCAATCTGGCCTCAGACACTTCCTAGCTGTGTGACCCTGGGCAAGTCACTTCACCCCCATTGCCTAGCCCTTACCACTCCTCTGCCTTGGAATCAGTACACAGTATCGATTCCAAGACGGATGGTGAGGGTTTAAAAAAAAGAAATGATGAAGAGGAGAGTTTTAGAAAAAGCCTGAGAAGACCTATAGGAGCTCATGCAATGTGAAGTGAACAGAACCTGAAGGACACTGGGCACAATAAAAGCCATCTTGTATCAGTCATTGTCTGTGAAAGATTTTGCTACTCGGATCAATACAATGATGCACAATCCCCAGATATTCAAGATGAAAAATGATGTCCTTCCCCAGAAAGAGAACTGATGAATGAACTCTGAGTGCTGATTGAAACAGGGCTTTTCCCCCACTTTCTTTCATTTGCTTGCTTTTATCCTTGCAACATGGCTAATGTGGAAATATATCTTACATGACTATAATATGTATATATATGCATATATATAATGGGTATTATATTTCTTGCTTTATCAGTGGGCGAGAAAGAGGGGGAGAGAATTTGGAACTGGATATGAAAATGAAAAATATAAATGCTCGATGATTTGACACGGTTGAGCAACCACATCCATGTCTCCAGTAAATATATCTCATTTGTTCCCTCCACACACCAAATCGGAGCAGTTCTCGTGTGCTCCAAACTACCGCGGAGCTCAGGTAGAGGGATAAAAGGACATATCATTTTTCGAGTCCTTTGTGAATGGTTTATACGAGCCCAGATTAATGCAGATACCCCAAAGGTATGTGATTAGAAGACATTTGAAAATGTTGACAGCAAGAAGTAACATTAAAAGTGTTTGAAGAATCTGTGTTTTAATCTAAAACTTCAATGTACGGGATTTTTTTTTCTGGAGTTCTACTGTATACGCCCCCGCCCCCAAGTAAATTCAGCAAACAGAAACTTGCCATGCAATGAATAACAAACAGACCACCTGCCAGGGAAGTTTCTGTTGGATATTTTAGTGTGTTCACTTCTTTTCCCTTGCCTCGGAACATCTTAAAGCAAATTAATTCAAAAGAAAAATGTGACTCACTGATCAAAACAAAATGTTATATTATATAATTTGTTATTATCCATATCTCTCCTACCCTCCTAAGACTGGCACAACACCTCTTTCCACAAAGAGGTTTAAAAAAAAAAAGATCATGACTTCATCCTTTGCCATTGGTCCAGTTCCCATTGGATTATTTTTCCAGGATCTAAAATGGACTGCAAATCCCTATGTGAAGAAGCGAAGAGCCTCCCTCTTGTTTGAGGAGGTATATGTCCAGTCCCAAGAGGCCGGTCCCTTCTAACTCTTGATGACAGGCAGGTAAGAGTTTGTGTCTCTTTCGAAGGATGGATCAGTGGTTACTATTCTTTTTCTTTTTATGCTTTGGGCCTGGCTTTTCTCCCTCCCATATCTTAGAACAGAATCATGAAAAAAGGAAATGGTCTCTAGGCATCCACTTATTATAAATGACTCTTCATTTCTGCTTCCCATAGAGTTTCCCTCTAGTTCAAGACAATTCTCTAGAATATTAATAGACTTCAGTAATTCTTGGGAAGTTGTCATCCAGTTTCCTTTCTGACTCTTGGGGGTTTTTTCCTTTCTCCAAATAAATGAGCAATATTCGTGTCTAACTCAAGGCACAGAGGATGGCTATTTACTGTTCTGCTCCCAAGCATTTCTAAACCAATGACTATTATTATTATTATTTCTTCGAGTTAGGAGAATCTCTAGAGATTAATAATTTGACCAATAAGCAAACCTTTGGAAACGATTTCACTGTCTTCCACGACAATGCAAACAGAATACCATTTCAGGATCCCAAATGTGAAAAGGTTTTTTTCTCCTGCCTCCCTCTCCTTTGCTCCCCAATTTAAAGATGTTTAAAAGTGATTTATTTGAAGAAGCACTTAGGAGGAAAGAGGGCGAGGATTTAATATACATCGTGGGATTCTGCACTGTATGCCTCACTATATCTTAGTAAAACATATGTTGACATAATTGGTGGTATTGGAAACCTTCCCAGATGTACACACGGCAGTCATGAACAAAAATCATTTTCATTTGGGGCAAAATATGTAGGGGAGTGGGGAGTTGTGGGAGAACAGACAGCCCAATTCTTACTTCAGAAGGACTTAAGGGACATGGTGACCCAGTGAGAGGGGCGCCATAGCAGTAGAGGACTATGCTATAAGGCCCTGGGGTGACAGTTGTTGCAAACAGGAAGACATATGACCTGGGACCTGCTCCCTAGGGAAGAAGTACACTTTTTTGGATGTTGGTTCCCTGGGGAAAACCTTTATGCTAGTTATGGCTCTCCAAGAAGAGAGAGGGAGATTGTCAACACTGTTCAACCATGCCTCACTTAAATCCAATGAACGCACAAGTCAAGACATCACCCTCGAGATGTCATTGGTCCTTTTTGAGGACAAAGTACGAAATAATAATACGATTCTGATATATGGTGACAATGAAGGGAAACTGAATTGGTGATCTGAAAATTCTAAATTCTACCTATGCAAAGATTTTTCCGGACAATAGAAAATAAGCCACTGTTATCAGAGTGTTCAAATCTATTAGAAAAACTTGGGGGGGGGGGAAGCTGGGTGGCAGCTGGATGGCTCAGTGGATTGAGATCCAAGCCTAGAGACGGGAGGTCCTAGGTTCAAATCTGGCCTCAGCCACTTCCCAGCTGTGTGACCCTGGGCAAGTCCCTTGACCCCCATTGTCTAGCCCTTACCACTCTTCTGGGGCAGGTGACTTAACCCCAAAACCTATTCTTCTGTTTTGGAACCAAAACTTAGCATTCATTCTAAGATAGAAGGTAAGGGGTTGTTTTTTAAAAATTAATTAATTGAAATTTTTTAAGTTTAAAAAAATTAGAAAGACAAACTCTGCTTGGTGGATGAAGAGTGAACCCAGTGTGTAGCCTCTGCTTGCTCTAAAACCTCCTGAGCTGAATCTTCACTGTCATAAGTGTTGACAATTCAATTGCTACTTTCAGTATGCTGTTTCCCAAGGAAAATACAAATCAGTGCTGCCATGTTGGCATCATATCACCAACAACTGGCCAAGTGAATTTTGTTTGTTAGGAAGAAAATCACCACTTTTTCAAAGGCAAAGAGAAAAAAAGAAAAAAATTAGAAGCCCCAAACCCAGTAAGTGATAACCTCAATGCAGATGCAAAGGTTTCCACTTGGTTCTCTGCCATACAGAGTTTTCTTAAAAGGCTGACTTGATTCTTCCATAGCTGAATTCTACCTACAGCCAAGAGGTTATGATTTCTCTGGGGTGGGGTGTCTGTGTGTGTGTGTGTGTGTGTGTGTGTGTGTTGGGGGGGATGGCACAACTTGCGTATGTGTGCGGCTGCAGTGAGTTGGTTGGTTTCCAGTTTCTCCAATTCAGACTCCATTCCAGTCTTGGTGAACATTACAGAACTGGTCTGCTAGCCCTGCTCACTCACTGATAAACCCTGTCCACACAGATGCCTTTCTCTCTTCATCTGGTGGCAACATTAGCTGAAGACAGGAAGTGGGACAACTTCAGTGTAAGGGACAATCTCATGGTGGCTGGTTCATCCTCATTTCGAGCAGTCAGATATTACGGCTAGCACTGTTTCTCCTTTACAGCCTGTTGTCAATGATGTATGTACACTGGCTTATGACAATTTAAATTGGCAGGAAGAGGTTCTAGACACCTGGTTTCCCAGAGGAAGAGGCAAGCTCGTAAAACTGAAAGCCTGACCAGGTTTATTAACCCAAATTATTTAGGGTTTCCAAATAATATATAACATTCTAGGAGACAATTTTGAGCTTGCTTTCAGGAGCAGGCAGCATTTATGCAGTGGAGGTAGATTCCAGCTTCCTTTGAAAAGCTTCAACTTCACCTTCTTAGCCATGAGATTTCTCATCTCCAACTCCACGTGTCATGGAGAACATTATTCGCCATGGATATTCATATCATGAAGGTCTCCAATTCAATGCGGCCAAAATGTTGAGGGGCTCCCCCTGTGCCAGCCTGGTCTGTGCATGAAGCATATAAAGACAAGAACCAGGCAAGCACTGGTAGTCTCATTTTGGCTGCATTCGGACCACCATGGCTCTTGCTCACAGAGCCTCTCATTCTTTGTACTCTCCTTACTTGGTCTCACCATTAAAATTATTTTTGGATCTCAACATGAGCAGATGGGTCACATGCCAGCATACCGTGGCTATGAATGCTGAGCTAGTTCACTTCTAAACAGAAACCACAGAATGTCGGAACAGAGCTTTTCATGTAGGTGTGTCCCTAGAAAGTAGGCACCGGATCAGGATGTTTATATGATAACTTTCTGTTCTCCTTTATTGGGCCCAGAAGGGGAATTGGATTAAATAAGCAATTATTAAGTGCTTATTACATACAAAGCACAGTGTTGGATGCAAAGGAAGAGAGAAACTGCAAAGACAAAACCAAGCACTGTACTGTTCCTCACGTCAAGGAGCTTACTATGTAGAAGGATAAGCCAAATGAGCATTGAATTAAGACACAATGTAGGAGATGCTAAATGAACAGGAGAGTTCCAAAGAGACTGGTAGGAGGGAATCAGGAGGCCAATAGTTCTTGGTCCTAATAGGGGATGGAAGGGATAAATCAGGGAAGGTTTGAGGGATGAGGTACCACTTTGGTTGGGCCTTGAAGGAAAGGAGGATCAAGGAAGGGGAAAGCAAGGGAAACATTCCATTTGGATTCAAAGGACTGGGAGGCAAATCCACACACTTGTCCTTCATTTGTGGGACTCTGGCTAAGTTGCCTCACCTCTCTGGGTCCAGATTTCTTCAGCTCCAGACCAACTAAAAGCACTAAATATTTAATTACAACAAAGGAAGATGTCAAAGAAAAGCAGAATTAGAGGATTTGGGGGGATGGAGATAGAGATTTGAGTGTCATCCAAATAGAGGTTATCCTTGAAATGGAGAGTGTCACCAAGTGAGAGGTGCTGAAAGAGCCTTTCCTTACACAGAGCCTCAACTTATCTCTTCTGCAACCTGAACCATTGCTCCCAGTTATACTCTCTGGAGCTAAGTATAGCAACTTGAATCCTTGTTACAAATGATGGCCCTTCAAATTCCTGGGTAGAGTAGTCATGGCACCTTCATGCCGTATCTCCTCCAAGCTAAATCCCTTTAGTTTCTTCAACCAGTGATCCTATGCCATCATCTCCAGTCCTCTCACCATTTTGGTCACTCTCCTCTGGATACTTTCTACATCAGAGGTTCTTCTCCATTTTTTGTCATGGACCCCATTAGAGGCAATCTATTGAAACCTATGAATCTCTGCTGAGAATAAGGTTTTTTAAAGAATTGAGGAAATGCTAAAGTTCAGTTAGATTTTAGTGGAAACAGAAAGGTCATTTTCCCTTCAAGATTGCGGCCCCCTGGAAATTTATTCATAGACCCATATTCATGGGTCCCAGGCTAAGAAGCCCTCCTTTGGTCAGTGTTCTCCCCCTAAAAGGATAAATACAATATTACAAACATGATACGACTAGGGAAACACACAGAATGCTTGGGACACCTATGTTATAATCCAGGATGAAATATAAAACCCTCTGTTTGGCATCCAAAGTCCTTTATAACCTGTCCCCTCCGACTGTTCCAGTCTTCTACACCTTATTTGCCCTCTTCCCTCATGGACTCTGTAATCCAGTGACACTGGCTTCCCTACATAAGCCCAATTCTGAGCATATTCAATGACTGTCCTCCGTGTCTGGAATTCCCTCCCTCCTCATCTCCACTTCCTAGCCTCTCGGACTTCTTTGAAGTCCCAGATAAAAATGCCATTTTCTATAAGTCTTCCCTGATTCCTTCTTAAAACTAGTCCCTTCCCTATGAGATTATCTCCCATTTATCCTGTTTATATATCTTGTTTGATCATCGTTGTTTGTATTCTATCTCTCCCATTAGATTTTGAATTCCTTCAGAACTTGTCTTTGCCTTTCCTTGCATGGCAATGCTTGGCACAGTGCCTGACACAGAGTAGGCACTTAAGAAATGCTTGTTGACTGACTGGCCTATGTCTCTCTTAAACAGCCTAATATTGGAGTAGCTGTTTTGGCTGCCTGATAACACCATTGACTCATGATTAGCTTGTGAACCACTAAAACCCCTAGATCTTTTTTCCTTTTTTCCTATGATTTTGACTGATACTCTTTGTTTTAAATCACTTTCATTTATGAATATAATTCTCCCTGTAACCCTACTCAATGAAGTGTCCCTTTTAACAAAGAATTAAAAATAAAGGGAAAAATAAGGTCATTAAAATAAGCCAAAAACTTTTACCCTATCTAATAACATATGTAATGTTTCACACTTGTGGTCATTGACCTCTATAAAGAAGGAAAGAAAGTTTCTTTTCTCAACTCTTTCCTGGGACCAAACTTGTTCATTAAGATCACACAACAATTGGGGGAATGGTTGTCATTCTTTCCAAATCAAATGTCACGGTCATTGTGTATCTTTTTTGCATTCCTGCATATTTCTTCCCAAGCTTCTATCAATTTATTATGTTCATTGTTTCTTCTAGCACATTAATACCCTTTATATCTCAATGCCCCAATTTATTCAGCCATTCCCCAAGCAATGATTATCTACTTTGTTTCCAGTTCTCTGCTACCAGGAAACTGATATAGATAAAAATATTGGAGGGTATATGGGACCTTGTGTCTTTGACTTCCTTGGATGTGTATCTCATAATGGGATTTCGGGGTGATAGGCCATGATCATTTTAGTCAATGTCATGGAATAATTCCAAATCACTTCCCAGAGCAATTAGGTCAATTTATAGCTCAACCTCCAAAACTCTAAAAAGCCTATATTTCCATACCGCCTCCCCCCCCCCCATGATTGTTCCTCTCTTTTGTCATCTCCAACAATTTGCTGGATGTGAAGCAAAACCTTAGAGCTGTTTTAATTGACATATCTCTTGTATTAGGTGATTTGGAGTCATCTTTCATATGATTGTTAATAGTCTTTGACTCTTTTGAAAACTGTTTGTTCTTAACTTTTATATATTTAGCTTAGATATCAGACCCTGACACATTTCATATAAAGATTTTCTCAGTTGACCCTTTCTCTTCTTGTTGATCTGTATTTTGATTTTTGTTCTTGTAAAAGTTTTTCACTTTCACAAAATAAAAAAAATAATTTTACAAAATCAATTTCACAAAATCAAAATTCACAAAATCACAAAATTCTTTCTCACATCTCTGTGTCTTATTTGGTCAAGAACTCTCCCCTTGATGAGATTATTCTCTTACAAAAATGAATTATATGGAAATATGTTTTAAGAGATAATACATGCATAATCCAGTGGTATTACTTGTCAACTCTGGGAGGGGGGAGGAGAGAGAAGAGGGAGGTAGCATGAATCATGTAACCATGGAAAACTCTTGTGTAAATTTGCTATTGGAATAAAATAAAGATAAAAACAAAGAAACAAAAAAGAACTCTCCCCCGAGCTAAACCTGTAAAAGGTACCTGCTCTCAAGTTCTTCTAATTTTTTATGGTGTAACATTTCACATATCTATGTCATACATCCATTTGAGCTTATCATGGCATATTGGTGTATGATATCATAAATTGGTCTAAACCCAATTTCTACCAACCTGCTTTCCAGTTTTCCCAGCAATTCTGGTGAAAAAATATTTTCCCCCAAATAATGACCTCGGGTTTGCTGAACACTAGCCGTGTACCTTTATTTAACCTAAGTGAAGGACTTCACCTCTATTTCTATTAAATTTCAGCTCATGTAGTTTGGCTCATCTCTACAACCTATTGAAATCATTGTAGTTCCCAACTTGGTCATCTAATATACTTTCTCGCCCTACCAGTAAAATTGTCATCTACAAATATGATAAACATGGTACTTCGCCTAGGTCCAAGTCATTTAAGCCAATGCTGAGCAGCATCAGAAGAGACTCCTGATAGACTCCATTCAAGATCTCCCTCAACGTCAGTGATGGGCAACCTTTGAGCTTGATGTGTCAAAATTCACCAAAAAACCAAGCATAACTTGGGTGGTGTGTCACTTTGAGAGAAAAAAACCATCCTTCTCAGCATGCGGCCCCATACTTCTCTGTATAAGGCCTCATGTGGCCATGTGTCATCAAAAATGGCTACATGTCAGTGCTGACATGTGTCATAGGTTTGCCATCACAACTCTAAGTTGATATCAAGCCATCATCAATGAATATTTTTAGGCCCAGTCATTCAATCAATTCTGAAATGACTATTGTCAACTTACACTTCTATATCCCATCAATTGATCCATTATTTATTAAGTGCTAGTGAGTGGTGGATAAAAGATGAAATGACTGAAGAAACAAAGGTTTAAGCTTCCAAACATTTCCATGTATTAAGTAATGTATGCCAATTACCTCACAAATTGGGACCAGGCCCCTTCATCACCAGAGGGCTGGATCCTGAATACAAGGGAAGTCAGACTTACATTCATTAGGCACAATTAATCAAATATGGCCAATTGATTTAAAGGAAACAAGGCAACATTAGAAATTTGATTTAAACTTGATGAAAAATTTGGAACTTCCCAAGTTGGGAGGGGAAGAGTGAACAGGTACAATTTTCCCTGAAAGCAGAAATTTTCCCCCCGAGTCTCTGTAAATAAGTAAAGGAAAATGGAAAGTTGAAATGGTTGATCAGTGTGGGACCAGTTTCCATATAAGACACATGAGTTCCTTGAGATGCACAATAGTGAGAAAACTCCTTGTGTCAATCTTATGATCTGATTGGGTTTCTAGTCAACATAATCTGGGCCTTTAATTAATGATCTCTAACCAGTAGGAAGAGATGGTCCAGCTTCCTGGCCACTCAGGATTAGGTTCAATCAGTATGAGAAGGATTTCTCACAATTCCCACAACTGAATAAAGTTTTCTCACAAGACAGAGGTTACCCTAAATCCAAAACTGAAGTGAAAAGAGCACTAAATAGCTCCCAAACAGAGTCACAAGATGAAGTCAGTGAAACTCACTCAATTTCCAAAATTAGTCACTTGTTCTAATCCCCTCCATTCCTTCAGCTATCTATGTGCCAAGCGCCATGCTAGATGCTAAAAACACCTAGTAGGCAAAAGACAAATAGTCCCTGACCTCAAAAAGGTTTTACATTTGATCAGGATAGACACTATCTGTATAAACATATATAATCAAATTAATATACTATATAATGCACATTATGCAGATGTTATATAATATATATGATTAAATAAAAGTTTAATATAGAGATAAAATTAATAAAAGTGAATTATTTAGAGGATATTGCAGTAGCAGCTGGTAGGACTGGGAAAGTTCTCATGCAAAAGATGGTGATGAAATTGTATCTTGAAGGAGATGGGGAATTCCAAGAGATAGAGGAGAAGAAGGAGTACATTCCACACGAATCGCATTAGAAACTTTGTCAAAAACTCTAGCAAAATGTGAATAAATTATATCTTTATAGCGTTTTCCCAGTCTACTGCTTCAGTAAACTAGTCAAAGAAAGAGACAAAATAAGCCTAGCTTGAGGTATTCTTAATGAAGCTATGCTTTTTCTAAGCAATCATTGCTTCCTTTTAAAAAATAGGTTTTATTAACATTTTATGTCTTTATCATCAAACTTATCCCAAGAATCTCTCCTCTCTCACGCAGAGAATCATCCCATATAACAAACAGTATTCTTAGAAGAAAAAGTACAACTCATCAATCTATTGAAAATGGCTAGAAATATGCATAAGGGTAACACTTGTGGACCTCCTAACTTCAGGAAGGGGTGAATTGCGGGTACGATCTCAGATCTCTTCATTCAAGTCATACTTGATCTTTATAATTTTGTTACATTCCTTTTGGATTTGCTGGTGTATAGTTCTTCCCATTTACATTGCTGTGCTTGGGCAACCAGGCTGCACTAGTGGTTAGAGTAACTAAGGGTCTGGGAACATGGAGACCTGAATTCAAATGTGACTTCAGACATTTACTAGCTGTGTGACCCTGGGCAAGTCACTTAACTACTGTTTGCCTCAGTTTCCTCATCCGCAAAATGGGGATAGTAATAGCACCTTCCTCCTAGGGTTGTTCTGAGAATCCAATGAGGTAATACATGTAATGTACTTAGCAGGAGCTTACATAGTAATTGCTTAATAAATGTTAGCTATCATCCTTGCTATTATCATTCTTGATTTCATTTCCCACTTGCTTGTTTTCCTAATGCTGAACCATCCTTGAATCCCTAGAATAAATCCCACTTGGTCATTATGAATGAATTCTTGAATAAATTGCTCTCATCTGTTTGACAGGATTTTGTTCACAGTTTTTTAATTAATCTTAATTAATATAACTGGCCTATGTTTTCTTTCTGTGTTTTTCCTGGTTTGTAATTTATAGTTTGTAAGTCTATATTTGTCTCTTTAAAGGATGCTACTAGGGTGCAATCTTTCTCTATGTTTGAGAATAATTTGTTAAGTGTGCCTACTAACAATTCTTTAAAAGTTTGATAGAATTCTCTTATGAATTCATCAGACCAAGATGTCTGGTTTTTTCTCCTCTTTGGTAGTTCTCTTAAAGCTAGATCTAATTCCTTTTCTTAAATGGGGTCAGTCATTTAAGATGTCTATCTGAGAAATCCCATTTAAAATAACTTGAGACAATATAAAATACATAGGAATCTATTTGCTAAGACAAAACGAAGAATTTATATGAACACAATTACAAAACACTTTTCACACAAAGTCAGATCTGAACAACTAGAAAAATATTACTTGCTCATGAGAAGGCTGGCTAATATAATAAATATGACAATTCTACCTAAATTAATTTACTTATTCAGGGCCATACCAATCAAACTACCAAAGAACTATTTTATAGAACTAGAAAAAATAAAAACAAAATTCATCTGGAAGAACAAAAGGGCAAGAATATCAAGGGAATTAATTAATGAAAAAATTGTGAAGGATGGTGTCCTAGCAATACCAGATCTCAAGCTGGTAAAGCAGTAATCATCAAAACAGTATTGCACTGGCTAAGAAATAGAATGGTAGATAGATGGAATAGATTACATATGCAAGATGCAGGAGTAAATGACCTTAGCAACCTAATATTTTATAAACCTAAAGACCTCTGCTTTCAGAATAAGAACTCAATGTTTAACAAAAACTGCTGGAAAAAAATTGGAAAACAGTATGGCAGAAGCTAGGAATAGGCCAATATCTCATACCCTATACCAAGATAAGGTCAAAATGGGCATATGATTTAGATATAAAGGTTGACACCATAACTAAATTACGGGAACATAGAATAGTTTATCTGGCAGATCTCTGGAGAAGTGAAGAATTTATGACCAGACAAAAGAAAGAGCATTATAAGATGTAAAATGAATAATTTTGATCATATTAAAGAGCTTTTATACAAAGTGTAAAGCAATATTAGAAGGGAAACAACAAACCGAAAAAAATTTTATAACCAATTTCTCTGATAAAGGTCTCGTTTCTCAAATTTAAAGAGAACTAAGTCAAATTTATAAGGATACAAGCCATTCCTCAGTTAACAAATGGTCAAAGGATATGAACAAGCAATTTTCTGATGAAGAACTCAAAGCTGTCAATAATCATATGGAAAAATGTTCTAAATCCCTCTTCATTAGAGAAATGCAGATCAAAACAACTCTGAGGTAGCACCTCACACCTATCAGATTGGCCAATGTGACAGTAAAGGAGAGTGATAAATAAATGTTGTAGGGGATGTGGCAAAATTGGGACAAATGCATTGCTGATGGAATTGTGACTGATCCAACTATTCTGGAGGGCCATTTGGAATTATGCCCAAAGGGCGCTAAAGGACTGCTGCCCTTTGATCCAGCCATACAACTATTGGATCTGTATCTCAAAGAGATCACAAAAAAATGGGAAAGGACCTGTTTGTACAAAAATATTTATAGCTGCTCTTTCTGTGGTGGCAAAGACTTGGAAACTAAAGGGATGTCCATCAATTGGGGAATGGCTGAAGAAATTGTGATACATGTTGGTGGTGAAATACTACTATGCTATAAGAAATGATAAGCAAGATGATTTCAGAAAAAGGTGGAAAGAACTGATGCAGAGCCAAATAAGCAGAACTGAGAGAACATTGTGCACAGTAATAGCAGCATTGTTCAATGATCAATTGTGAAAACTTGGCTACTCTCAGCAATACAAAGATCTGTGACAATCTTGACAGAATTATGATGGGGACTACTGTCTACATCCAGAGAAAGAACTGTTGGAGTCAGATGGATGTGGATCAATGCATACTATCTTTTACCTCAGTGTATTTATGGTTTTATTTGGGAGTTTTGCTTTTGTATGAGTGTGCTCTTACAAAAATGACCAATATGGAAGTATGCCTTGCATGTTAATAGAAATTAAATTAAAAAAAAGACTTCTGTCTGATCCACTGCCAGTTTAAATATTTTACAGTTTTGAAGGTATTCTTTCTTTTGAGTTCTCAATTTTGCTAGCATATAATGGTGCAATATGTCCTGATTATTATTTTTATTTCTCCTAAGTTCGTTGTAATTTCACCTTAATCACTCACTCTTTAATTGATTTGATTTCCTTCTTTTTAATCAGATTAGCTAAGGGTTTCTCAATTTTATTAGTCTTTTCAAAGAACTAGCTTTTAGTTTTATTTATCATTTCCATAAATGTTTTTGTTTCTAATTTATCTATTTTCCCTTTAATTTTTACTTCTGTGTTTATTTTAGGTTTGTTCATTTCTTGGCTTTCTAATTTGTTAAATGTATATTCAGTTCATTAACTTTTCTTTTTCCATTTTCTTAATGTGTGTTTATAAGGATATCATTTTTACCCCAAGGACTGCTTTAGTTCATACCAAAAGTTTTAGTATGTTGGTTCATCACCATAATTATTGTTTCTATGATTTGTTCTGTGATTTACTCATTATTTCAGACTTTGCTGTAAAGTTTCCATTTGGGTCTGTATCTTTTGTTTGTGGTCCTTGAATCAATTGTTATTTTTATCGTGTTATGTTGTATAAAATATGTAATAAGTATTTCTTCCTTTTTATATTTGTTTGCAATATCTCTGTGCCCTAGAACATGGTCAATTTTTGTAAAAGTTCTCTGTGATACTGAGAAATACACAATCATTTTCTTTCTCATTCAGCAGATAACATAATTCTTTTAATTTTAGTTTCTCCGGAAATTTTTTCAGTTCCTTATTTCCCCTTTTGTTTATCTGTTAGACTTATCCAAAATTGAGACATTATTAAAGTATCCTGTTACTGTCTATGTCTTCTCCTGGTGCAAATATGAGAATTCATCCCTTATGAATTTGGATGATAACATATTTGGAACATTTAGGTTTATTACTGATAGTGGTTTCTTATCTACATTCCTTTCAATGTGATACATCATTTATTCACCCCTGCATTTCTGTTGTTTGGGATGTTTGGGAAATAGTTCCTTATTTATCATTTAAAAATTTCTTGAATGTTTGTTTTAGCTTTGTCAGCGTGATTGCAGCTCCTACCTTTGTCTTTTCCCTAGCTGCCTAGTGAATTTTTTCCCAAGCCCTCAGTTTCATTTGTTTTGAAAAAGATGTTTCCTGTAAACAAAAGATTGGAGGATTGGGGGGTTTAATCCACTCACACTTTTTCATTTAATCGGATTGTTTAATTCATTCACATTTAAAGTTATGAGAGTTACATTCATATTTGCCTCCATTTCTCTCTAAAACTATTTTCCTAGCTATGATTTTTTCCCTTCTTTTGCAGTAAAGAAAATACTATGTTCCTTCAGTTACTTTTCCTTGATCTTTTTGAAGTTGGCCCTCTTCTCCTCTCCCCGATCCTCTCCTGTCGTAGATTACCCCCTTTCTCTTTGAGGTTTTGCTCATGAGTTCCTTTGATGCTTTTGTTTTTTATCTAATTATATAATTTGTCTCTCCCATTTAGTCAGGTAGAGTCTCCCTTCCTTTCCTCCCCTTCAACTGCTCCTATTCATTAGGGTTTTTCTAATTTTATTTTTCACATCCCGTTCCAAACTGATTTCTTTTACTCTCTTCCTTACCCACCCATTCTCTCCTTCTGTCTAAACTAGCTTTTTGCCACTGCCTTGTAGTACTTGCTCTGTGGAATTCCTTTGTCTATTATGCTTCCCTTCTAGAACAATGTCAATAATGGCAGGTGATAGAAGGCATTGTCCTATGGCAGGGTCCCTCCCCTACCACATCCATGATGATGCAGCCTACCATTCATCTCCACCCTCCCCTACTTTACCTTTTCTCCCCATCCACCTCAAAATTTCCTCCCTGGATCCATGTTCTCACTCTCCCCCAGATGCTGGATGCCCCTCACAAATAGGATGTGTAGACTTTTCAATTCAATCCAAGTGCTAAATTCCTCATGCCATACATAGCACAAGGTCATCATCTCCCTCTTCAGCCTAGGGATATTCATCAATGAAACCTCCTCCCACCTCCAAAGCAAGTCTTCCTTCCTTGGTTGGATCTCAAAGTATCTCAGCCTCCTTCCATGTTGGGCAAGTCACAGGTCACCAGCCTAGGCCTCAGTTCCAAATGAAATTTGGGTGGTCACAGGAAGCCCAAAGGGGTGCTGCTCTCTTTCCCTTAGGTTTGGTGGAATGGCTCATATCCACTCACATAAACAGTGTCCTATTATGGTGACCTGGCTCACTCTCCGTGCTCCTCAGTTCTCTAATCCAGCACAGGTAGTTCTGAAAGTGGCTGTGCTGGTGCTACAGGGCTGTCTGCTGTAGTGCTGTCTGTCAGGGTCTGAGCAAAATTCTTCAATCTAGAGTTGGGGGTTCTACAGTACTGCCAGTTTCTGGGCAGGGGAGAGGTGACTAGGGTGGGATTTACCTTCTCTTGGATTCTAGGCATCTTCGACCATGGAGACGGATGAAGTTGCTTTATTTTAATTTAATTTATTTATTTAAACATAATTTCTGTTTTTGAGAAGTCAATGGGATTGGAGAAAGTATCTAGTCTACCATCTTGTTGCACAAGTTTCCTGGAGCCTCTCGTTGATTCCTTTTTCTAAATGCTCAAAAACTTTCCCTTTAGCCTACGTTTTAGAATTTGGTCAAGAACTGAAGTCAAGTACACCAGTTCATCCTGTGTAGACTTGTTTGAAAATTTGGACAGTATTTCCTCTTCAAATTCTGCAATCTCTCTTGTGTTTTCTCTAATTTTTCAGAGTTCACTGACAGCAGCTCTGCAATCGTGTCTACTGGCTCTTTTAGGATCAAGAGTTATAGTTCATAAGGAACCAATGGCCTGAACTCATCAAGGGCAGCAAGGCATCTCCTTACACCCTCCTCACTTATCAACTGCTCACTAGCCATCTTTCTTGTCTTTCTGTTCTCCAGAGTAGAGAAATCAGGAGGAAATGAAGAGTTGAAAATTTCTGCCTTCTCTACATCATTCATTCATATGGCCCTAGCCAAATGTTCCTATTTTCCTCACTGTGGCTAAAAGAAAAGACTTGCTTGTTTTTCCCCTGCATCTTGGCCTGTTTCACAGTAGCACTGGTTCTTTGTCTGCTAGATCAAACCCAGTGGCATTTGGGGCTTTCTGATTTGCTGAGAAGTTCTCTTTTCATCTCCTCATCACAGACTCTGATACCTGGTCAGGTTGCCTGCTTAGTGTGTGTGTGTGTGTGTGTGTGTGTGTGTGAGAGAGAGAGAGAGAGAGAGAGAGAGAGAGAGAGAGAGAGAGAGAGAGAGAGAGAGAGAGAGAGAGATTGGGAAGATCAGGCAAGAGAGCTTTGCAGTATAGACATCTGGGGACTTTGGGGTTTATAGCACACCTTATAGACATCAGCTCATTTCATTTTCACAACAATCCCTTGGAAACAGGTGCCTTTAGCATCATTTTCATTTTACTAATAAAGCAACTAAGACTCAAAGCATAGCAATGGCTTGCTCAGGGTTACACAGTAAGTATATGTATCTGAAGCAGGATTTGAACTCAGGTTTTATTGATTCTCAATCCACTCCCTGATGCATCATGTCACAAAGCCTCTCATCTGAGGATAATAACAACACTGCGAAGAAAGTCATAGGATCTCAGGTTCATTGATTCAGATCTCAAGGGCTACTCTAGGTATTATGACTCCCAGTTTACAGAAATGACTTGGCCAAATTCACACAGCACAAAAGCATCAGAAGTGGCCTTCATCCCTTGGTCTGCTGATTCCAGACCCTGCTCCCTTTCTGCTAAATTGCTACTGTGGCTCAAATAAGAAGACATTGTTATTACTGTTATATAGTGAAAGCCAGGCCATCTCACTAGTGAGCTCCTCCCATAACCTGAGAATCCTATCGGCTCCCCAAATCCAAATATCATATTCTGTCCACCATTCCACTTTTGATAAATTTCCTAACGTTTACCTTTATTTGCTCCTTTATATAACTTCCAATTTTCAAGACAACTTCATGGAGGTCCACTTTATTATTGTCTTTGGGTAGGCATTACCCATTGCCTTTGGTGCCATAAAATAAAGAATGATCCATAACTCTCTATCCTTCAGGGAAGAGAGTAACAGCCCGCTTGATGTCTATGTCAGTGAATATC
This sequence comes from Monodelphis domestica, assembly GCF_027887165.1. NCBI lineage: Eukaryota > Metazoa > Chordata > Mammalia > Didelphimorphia > Didelphidae > Monodelphis > Monodelphis domestica. The sequence continues at coordinate 10,928,114 of NC_077235.1, read as the reverse complement.
CCCAGACCATCAAATATTAAAGGGATATGTTACCATGACTAAAATAATCCAAATAGACTGAAGCTACCACTAGAGGGGAAAAGCACTAGCTGGGGAACTAGTTGGCTATAAGATATAAGGGTAAGAAAGGATGCAATCCAGACACTGTTTGACACAGATGAAACTTTCAGTAAAGTCTTTTCAAGTTTTTGGAAGATGATTAATAGCTTTAGAATCCGTGTCAAACTTATAAAGTGGCTTTCCTTGAATTAGTGAAGATTTATGATTAATGACAACACCATCATTCATTTCTTACAGTGCCTCAAATTTTCCAAATTTACCATCAAGAGCTCTTTCTCACTTTTCCCTGAAGTCATTAAGAGATGGAGAGTCCCTGCTAGAGGGCCACTATGGCAACCACAAAGACATGGGTTCAACTCTGGTTTCTAACATATATCATGTGACAATGGATAAGTCTCAGGGCCTTGAGCCACCATCTGAAACTATAAGTTACAAGAGCTGCCAATCTGCATCAGAAAGTACAGTTTCTAAACTTCACTAGCAAAATCTCCTTCACCCCCCAAAACCTTTCTTAGACATGGCTTGTACTTTCATTGCTAATGTCTTCTTTGTGATCTTCTTCAAATCCTTCAAATCTCCTCTTCACTCATCATTTTTTTCTCAGATTTGCCTTCCAGTGTTTTTCTGTTTGTCTTTCCAGAAAAGATGTTAGTCCACCAAAGGACAAGAAATAACCTAAAGACAAGAGAAACAGGACATAAAGGGAGCTCTGCAACCTTGTAGAGCAGGCAGCCTTTCATGTGACTTGGAGGCTTGGCACCATGGAAAAGACTGGAAGCATCAGGGCCACCGCTGGACAGTTTCTACTTACTTGGCCATGCTTGTGAAATTTACATTTGTATGGTGTTCCATTGGAAACTACATTTCCCAGTTCCAAGGAAGAAAGGTGGCTCTGGAAATGAGCACAATGTGCTTAATAAAGAGCCCACAAATGTATTCCACTCTGGAGTATTTTGGAGTTTGCATTGGAATGAAGCTCTGTCACTAAGGCATTTTCAAGGCTGTTCCTAAGTAGTGCACTAGCCAAACATGTACTTTTCATCCTTCATACCTAGAACTCAGAGGGGATTTTGTGGGGCATCAAATCACTTTTCCCATAGTTGTTGAATAAATTAATATCTTTCTTTTCCAGAAAGGATGTCATTCCTGAAAAGGAAACATTAACTTTGGGAAAAGCTCTTCTTCCAAGGGATAGGTACAAGACTCTCTACAAAATGGGATGTGATTTGATCGCTGATAGACTTCCACATCAAAGCTTTACAAATTATACCAAGATCTTGAGGACACATGATGCACTAGAGAAAATGACAGTCCTGGAGGTGGAGAACCCATGGTTGAACCATGCTTCTTCCATTTGCATCATTCTGTAAAATGATGGGGTTGGAATAGCTGTCCTCTGAGCTGTCCTCTGAGGGCCATGGCAGCACCAAATCCATAACCCCTAGGCCTCTTCCCATATTGACTGCTCCATAATGACTCAGAATCAGGGAGTATTAATTGTTTCAAAACCAATGGGGGAGAAGTTTAGATGACTCTGAGAGAGTCCACACCACTCAGAAATTCTCTGATTCTCCATAACTTAAGACAGCAGGGTCAGATGAACAAATAAAGGAGCCGGAGAAAGAATGATCATTCAGGTTATTGGCATTACCAGGAGAGAGCAGGGTCATGGAAGCCAAGGACTACAAGGTCATGCATACAGGAAGAGGTAGTAGTCAACAGTGTCAAATGATGCAGAAATATCAAGAAGGATGAAAAGATCTGGTCAGCATTTCTTAAGGCACTCGACGAAGCACTGAGGATACAAAGCAAACCCAAAATTCAGCTCCTGCCCTCAAGAGCTCCTAGACTAATAGAAGAAATGCCAAGTCAATGACTCTGTACAAACATATCCCCAAGAGATAGTAAATGGCAAGTATTCCATTTGGAAGAGGGAAGCACTAGAAATGGGGTGCGAGGGAGCTAGGAAATGACTCCTGCAGAAGGTGGACTTGAACTAAGCCTTGAAGAAGGCCCCAAACCAAAAATCAAAGGTGAGAGGGGGAGAATGTTTGGTAGGAAGGACAGAGAGTTGAGAGGTTTGGAAAGAGGAGGCAGAATGTTATATTTAAGGAAGTAGGACACTGGATGAATTGTAGAGTGGATGAATAGGTATCTCATGTAAAAAGGCTGGAATGGTCAGGTTAAAAAGCTTTAAATACTAAAAGAGGAGATTCAATTTGATCCTGGAGGTGAAGGGGGGTATCCAGAATTCAATTAGGAGAAGACTAAGATAGTCAGATCTGTGCTGAATGGAGGATGGACTGGAGTGAGGAAAGACCCAAGGCAGGGATACATTCAGAAAGGTCTATTGCAAGAGTCCAGGCAAGAAAAACCATCAGATTTGTAAGGGAAGTCGTTTCTGCTGAACAATTACCTAGTGTGGCACAAGGTAGATTTTGAGTAAGGAACACCACATTTCAAAGTTGGCCTTGGACACTTACTTCGTGCTAGCCGTATGACCCAGGACAAATCACTTAACTTTCTGCATATCTAAAAATGGAGACAGTAAGAGAGGCGGCTAGGTAGCATAGGCAGGCAGGCAGACAGACAGACAGACAGACAGATAGACAGACAGACAGACAGAAATATAGACAGACAGACACACAGAAAGATGGATGGATAGATAGATAGATAGAGAGAGAGAGAGAGAGAGAGAGAGAGAGAGAGATTCACTCCCTGTGTGACCCTAGCCAAGCCCCTTACTCTTATTGAGCTCAAGTTCTGTCCTCTGCAAAACGAAGTTGTCGGATTAGATTATCTCTGCATCTCTATCCAGTTTTAAAAGTCTATGATGATTCTTCATCTGCCGTGTAAAATATGGAAAGATCCGACTTTCTAGAAAAGGGTTTACAAAAGCATTAAGGGTTGACTGCTTTCTGGAGTCTATCCAGGATTTCGCCTACAATGGAAGGTCTCTGTGGTGCTGGATTTGGGGAAAGGCTTTTAGCTAAAATAGTTCCACAAGGCTCTGAAGGGGCTTGACTTCCTGTTGACAAAGCACAATCCATTCAGTTGCTACTGAAGGACCCAAGCATCGTAGCCATTGCAGACAAAATGTAGCACTACAGCCTTACTCCATGGGACTTAGATTAAAGCATTCAGGCATTTTCTCTTCTGGAAGATATGCCGGAAATAGTTTTCCCAATAATGCTGAAGAGATTTTCTCCCCTCTTCTCTCATAGACTTTCTATGCCACTGACACTGTGGGAACAATTCTAGGCCCTTCTGCTGTCGTCTCTTCTACCTGATCCATCACCATCTCCAGAGACCTTTCAAATCTTTTTTCCAAACTAAGGTTTGAATTTTTCTCCCCCTGATTTGTTTCACAGGATCCCGGAAGAACAAGCAGAAAGTCCTTTCGACCATTTGGTTTTGGTTTTTGTTCCCCTCCCCCCCTCCCCCCCATTCCCACCAGCTGCTATTCTACCTTGGGTGACTTGTGAGCACTTAAAGTGAGGAGGGCTGAAAGGTCATGACATTTTACTCCCATTCAAGAGGCCTAAAAGGAGCCAGATTCCCTTTGCAGAGTGAACTAAACCTGATCCATGCCCAGGGAGAAATCCCGGCACTTCCTCTAATCAAACTGAACTTAGTAAGCACCCATGATGTTCTAGACCCAAGGGTCCAAAGAAAGATTAAACAACCCCCTCTCCTCAGGGCTGAAGCCAACAACCTATACTATAAGTAAATGACAAATATATAAACCCAAATCTTCTGAGGGGAGGCTGAGCCACGAACTGAAATGCCAGACTTCTCATGCTCCTCTTCTTCTTCCTACTTGGAGCAGAATCGTGGAACAGTAAGAAGGAGAACTCCCTGGCTCTGAAATCCTATCAGGCCTGAGCCCAAATACTGATGTAATTCCCTACTACCTATGTGATTTGAGGCAAGGCCCAGAAGCTCTTGGGGCCTCTGTTTTCCTCATCAGTAAAATAAGAGGCTTGGACTGGGTGACGTCTAAAGGGCCTTCCAGCTCTGTGTCTGTGATCCTAGGCCTTCGGTGAAGCAGGGCATTGCAATCAGCTTTCTGTCTTTTCAACTGCCTCTGTTCTCTAAGCAACTCCTATAAAGAGCCATGGTTATGGTTTTGCCATTCAAAAGCCTTATTCCTCTGCAGAGTTCTTAGAATAAGACTGTACTACATAAATATTACTAACACTCCCAGTTCTTTTTTCCAGCTTGGTCACTAACTAGGAAAGTGACCTTAGGTAAGTCTCTGCTTATCTCTGGTCTCTGTCGCCCCATAGACTAAGGCTCTATCTATACAGTCCCAAAGCTCTAGGCAAAACTCCAACAGAGCTAACGAAAAGGCTGTGTGCTTGCCTTTCCTTTCTTTTCCTCCATCATTCTGTCACTCAAGGGAATTCATCCTGCAAAGATGCTACATAACCTTCTCCCCCGGGCTCTCTATAACATAGCAATGAACCAGAGCTCTCGGATGACTGTAAAAATAGGGGAATGTTCCCACAGAAAATCCAAGGACACTTCTGATTTTGAAGCCCTGAGTAATATAGGTCAGAAGACAGAGGTCAGGAAAGAAGCTGAGAACCCCCAGAGAGCCTCGGGATCCTTTGTGAATAATTTATTTGGCTAAAATCATGCTATGACCTTTAGGCTGCAAAACACAGATCATATGACCCAGCAGGACCTAGATCTGGTTCAGATTAGACACTGGGAGTTTTGACTAAACCAGATCACAATGTGAAGACACCCTGAGCTTCCCAGAAGAAAAGATAATGCTAAGTGGGCTGGAAAGAGCCACCAGGAACTGAAAATATGCATCTTCTCCCTTGATGTCACATTATGCTGCATGGGGGCACAATCATCACTAGCCATTTCATAGTCCCTGATGGATTCACCTTCTCTTCAAGATCAAGACCTCGAGACAAAATGATCTGACAATACCAAGGAGCCAGGCCGAGCTTTCACTAGCGTTAGTGTTTTGGGGAAGAAAATCACAGGAGGCTTCCTTGATTATATATAAGCAGTCTTCCAACAAAGCTGGAGGTATGATATTCAATAAAGCTGTGAGTTATTTCTCTGAAAGCGCATTTATGGACAAAAAACTAACTCAATAAAAAGGGCATCATGGGGCTTCACATTTATTTTGCCTCCATGACTTCCAGATCAAATTTGTTCCATTTATAAGCTAAAGGGGGATTTTTTCCTCGCTTTCAGCCCAGAAATTTCTTGTCTGAATGTAAAGTTCTTTGCTGCCACAGAATTTCAGATCACTTCATGGTGGGGCATGAATCCATAACCACACTCATTTTGTTGGCCTGTACAGAGTCACCATTGGTTCTTTGGTTCCCTGACCCTAATGAATTAGGTGCCCTTGCCACCATTTATGTCAAGACTGCATTTTCTCACAACATCCCAAAATAGACAAAATTGCCAACCTAACACTTTAAGATCAACTACAAAGTAAATGCAGGGATCTAAAAAACCTTCCCTCATATTTCACTGATAAAAAATGAGGCCATTTACTGTGAACTGCTTCTTCTCCCTTCCTCTTCATCTCATACCACTTATCTGCCACTATCTCCTCCTTTACCTCTGTATCATATGAAGAGGTGGCCCTTCTTCTGACCAAGGTAAACCTTCTACCTGCACAAGTGATCCAATTGCATCCATCTTCTCCTGAAGACTGTTCCCCCTTTGCTCCCTTTTCACTTCAAACTCTCAGATTCCCTAGCTTTCTTCAAATCACAGGTTGAACACCAAGTACCATATCAGAGCTTTACAAATCTCCTGCTAACATTCTTTCCCTCTCAAAATTTACTTTATATTAGAAGCAAGTAGCAGCAGTGTGGCTCAGAATTCATGTGCAGAGTAGTATCTCCATTCTAGCCTTGAGCCCAGTCTGCAGAATAACCAAGGCAAGAAGCCCAAACTAATAGGAAACCTAGACATCCATCACTTGGAACCAGTAAAGTACTCCATCTAATTGATAAAGGCTGAATCCAGTAGAAGTCAATTCTTACTCTGATCCAAACTCAAGGTCAGGAACTTACAGAGCTCAGACCAAGGGGAAAGGGATCAGATTGTGCCCTAAATCTGACTACTTTGAGAGCTCTGAAAGATTTCAGATCGTCAGCCTGTCCCTGAGGTCCTGGGAAAAATAAACCACATTCAATACCACAAGAAAGCAGCAATAGGACCAGCCCATATCTTTCCACCAGAAATGTGAAACTTAGCCCTGACTTCAAATCCAAAATCAGGAAGCAGGCTGGAAGAATGAGCAGACAAAAAATAATTCCACCATAAAGAGCTATTATGGCAGCACAGATACTCAAGACACAACCCCAGAAGAAAAGAATGATTTCGAAATATCTACAAGCAAGAATTCTTGGAAGAGAAGACATAAGAGTTTTCAAAAAGGAGAATTAAAATGTCATCTGTTTTTGTTTTTATAAATGAAATAAAAGGAATGACCTCCAGGAATTGATGCAAAGTGAAAGGAGAAGAACCAGGAGAACATTATACACAGAGACTGATGCAATCAAATGTACAATCAAATGTAATGGATTTCCCCATTAGTGGCAATGCAGTAATCCTGAACAACTCGGAAGGATTTACGAGAAAGAACATTGTCCACATTCAGAGGAAAAACTGTGGGAATAGAAACAGAAGAAAAACAACAGCTTGATCACATGGGTCAAGGGGATATGATTGGTGATATAGACTCTAGACAAACATCCTAGTGCAAGTGTCAACAACATGGAAATACATTCTGATCAAGGACACATGTAAAACCCAGTGGAATTGCATGTCGACTATGGGAATGGGGGGGGTGAGGGAGGGGAAGAAATATGATTCTTGTAAACAAGGGAAAATGTTCTAAATTGACTAAATAAAATTTTCAAAACTAAATAAATAAATGAAATAAGAGTACTTGAAGAAAATAAATGGAAGGGAAATCAGAATTATGGAAGAAAGAAATGTATAGGGAATTAACAGTTTGACACATGAGGATAAAAACTTGCCCAAACAACAAACTCCCTGACAATTCAAAATGAACTAAGAAGAATCAAATGACTCCATGTTGTGAAAAGAAATATTAAAACAAAGTCAAAAGACTGAAAATATAGAAGAAAATATAAAGTATTTATACTAAAAATGACTGATCTGGAAAACAGATCAAGGAGAAAATAACTTAAGAATCCCTGTACTATCTGAATGCCATGACCAAAAAAAAAAAAAAAAGAAAAGAGCCTAAGCATCATATTTCAAGAAATCGGACAAGAAAACTCTCTTAGAAACAGAGATACAAAAAATTCACCAATAACCTCCTAAAATAAATCTCCAAATGAAAACTCCCAGAAAAAATCATAGCTAAAATCCAATGTTTCCAGATCAAAGAAAAATTACTACAAGTGATGGGAAAGAAAGAGTTCAAGTACCAAGGATCCATAGTCAGAATAAAACATGATTAAGTGACCATAACTATAACGGAGCAGAGAACTTGGATATGATATTCCAGAAGGCAAAGGAGATGGGCTTAAGGCCAAGAATAAATTACCAGTAAAACTGAGTAATCTTAAATGAAATAGAGGACTTCCAAGCATTCCAGTTGAAAAGACCAGAACTTTGTAGAAACTCTGAAGTTCAAACAGATAAGTGAAGAGAAACATAAAAAGGTAAGCATGGATGAACAATGACAAAGGATTAAACGAGGACGAACTACTTCCATTCAAATACAGGAAGATGATACACGTGTCCCTTCTGAGCCCTGTCATCATCCAATTAGACAAGACACAACAGTGGTTTTGTTGTCTTGATTATGTTAAGAATGGAAAGGGAGGGGAAGAGGAACAAGTTAGAGGAAAAGGGAAAGGAAGGTTAGAGACAATTGGATAATTAAATAATCAGGATGTGCAAGTAGATGATAAAAGAGGAAGGGCTAGGGGAATGGCTGGCATTTGAATCTCACTCTCATCTGAACTGGTCAAAAGAAGGAAGACCATATATAAGCAAACACATACACATACACACAGAGTTGGCTACAGAAATACATTTCATTTAATAGAGAAATAAAAGAGAATGGGGAGGAACAGGAGGTAGACTTAAAGAAAGAATAGATTGAGGGAAGGATTAGTACTAAGTAAAACAAAATCTAAGAACATAGAAAAATATTTATAGCCCTTTTTTGAGATGACAAAAATGAGAACCTGAGAGGATACCTATAAAGTGAGGTATGGATGAACAAGTTATGGCATATAAATATGATGGAATACTATTGTGCTGAATTCTTATCGGTGTAATGACCAACCAGGATTTCAGAGAACTAAAAATGAAACATGCTATCCATTTCTTAGAGGTGAAGGATTCAGAATGCAGAATGACACTTCTTTTGGCGGGGGGAAGAGTAGATATGGCCAATGTGGAAATTTGTTTTGATTGATTATACATGTGTGCAATGAGTTTTGGTTTTTTTATGTTCTTTATGGAGGTGGGGAGGATTGATGTGGAAGAGAGAGAAGGCAGACTTTGGTTAAATAAGTAAATAATTTTTTTAAATTGAAAAAAGAAATTTCTTTGTATTATTCTGCAAATATGGCATATTTACTGATCAATACACACACAATATCCTTTAGTGGAAGTGATTCATTTGACAAGGAGTCATTAAATATCTATACTATGTTCCAGACACTGTTTTAGGCACTGGAATGTAAGTTCCTTGATAATACGGACTGCTGTATTGTTTGTTTTTGCCTTTGTAAGAAAAAAAACTATATCCAATTGTACCCTCTCCCTGTATTCTCTGAAATACTACTAGACTCTAGAGACTCTCCCCTGGCTGACCTAATCCACTGAACCTTGGAAGTCTTACCTGGCACCAATCAGTCCTGATTGGCAAATGAATGTAAAACTTAGATGGCCACCATAGCTGGTCAGGCTTAACAATGACCATTTTCTTGACATTGGCTCTACCATAGCACATGTAACTTGTCCCTCTTCATGCCAACCTCTAACTTGGGGAATTTGAATCAATACTTCCATTGTTTCTGGAAGTAGTATGTCATTTGCATCCTCTCTGGACCAAATCATCTTGCCCAAGACTCCATAGATAAAAACACACCTCCCTGAGCACCTCTCCTTTATGGAGGTTAGCTCCCCTTATAAGAATATAAGCTTCCTGAAGACAGAGACTGCCTCTCACACTATACTCAGCAATTAGCACAATGCTTGGCAGACTAAGTGTTTAATTCATTATTTTTCATGGGAGGGGGGAGAGCAAGAAAATGAATCATGGAAACATGGAAAATATTTTAAAAAATAAAAACATTATTTTTCATGATTTCATTCATCTATATCCTAGATACCTACCTAGCACATTGCCTTAGTAATAGTAGTTGCTTAGTAAATATTTGTTGAATTGAATTTTAAATTCAACAACCTGGTTCAATTGTTTCCATCACTGGCTCTCAAATCTTGAAACCTCCATCCAGCATAGGCTCCCAGGAAGACCTATTTCCAGGTAGCTGGTCTTTAGGCCATATATCACCACTGATGGAAAAAGCTACCAGGGACCCAGTCCCCAGTGTTAGAGCACGGGATGTTACTCTCAACTTTTCTGAAACCTACAAGACTAGAATGATGAACAGTCTGTGTCCGAATCTCTTGGCCATCAAAATGGAGAGGTGGAGAGATTATGTTGGTTACATTGCACTTGTGGATTTAGTTCTGAAAGTGAAATGTGGTGACTTGGGAGGAAAAGGCTACAGACTTGTTTCAGTTTGTGGTTGATCTTAGAAATATCGAGTTATTTTTATGAATGTACACAGATTTGCGATCAAAACTCTCCATAGGCCTCTCTCTTCATTTTTGGCATATGCTTTCAAAAGCCCAGATAAGTTTTCAGCCATTTCCAAGAACAGAATCTACTAGTGATTATCAACCCACCCTTTTCTTCTTCTCCACCCCAACAAAGTTCATAAAAGGAGGACTATGCATCTAATCATGGCATTCACAAATAAGCAGAGGCTCTGGTCTTTCATCAGTAAAGGGGATATCTAAGTACGAGAAATTCCATGAACATGGCTTGAACTCTATCCCACAGTAGATAAATCCTAGGGAGCGTACTGAGGCACATTGTGGTAAAGTGACTTGATCAGGATCTTCCAACTATTATTAAGCTTTAGTATTCTTGAATTGGAAATCAGATTTTTCTGTCTCCTAGCCTAGCATTCAATCCACTAAGCTAGAAAACCAGAGAGGAAAGTAGACAGCACTTCTCATCTACAACAAACTAGGGTAACCTCTACCTCCTAAGTTTGTATGCATTGTGCAACTTCCAGGGGAATGGATCAGGGTGGCTTCTCTTGGTTTTATGCCCTTGCAGGTATAAAAGACATTTCATACGTTTGCAGGTTACGTATCAGTTCATTCAACAAGCATTTAGTAAGTGCCAACTACATGCAAGTCAGTATGCTAGACACTAGGGCCACAAATAAAAATGAAGGTGTTGCCTTCAAGAAGTTACATTCTACTGGAAAGAACTCTAGGAATGGATGTAGACTGAGAGGAGCAGAAGCAGGAGAACATTATATACAGAGACTGATACACTGTGGTACAATCAAACATAATGGACGTCTCTACTAGCGGCAATGCAATGATCCAGGACAGTTCAGAGGGGCTTATGAGAAAGAACACTGTCAACATTCAGAGGAAGAACTGTGGGAGCAGAAATGTAGAAGAAAAAAATATGACCAATCACATGGTTCGACGGGTATGTGATTGGGGTTTTGATGTTAAAAGTTCACCCTATTGCAAGTATAAATAACATGGAAATAGGTTTTGGACAATGATACATGTATGACCCAGCAGAATTGCTCATCGGCTCGGGGAGAGGGGAGGAAAAAGGGGTGGGAAAATCATAAATCATGTAACCATGGAAAAATATTCTAAATGAAAATTTTTTAAAGTTATGTTCTATTGTAGGGGAGCTTGAAATAGGAGGAGACAATATGCCTGGAGTAAATGAAATATAAAATAAAGGCAGAGCAAGTGGAGGGCACCTGGCAGAATCACTAGAGGTCTCATATAAGGAGGTGACACTTGAGTTGAGCACTGAGGGAGATGAAGACTGACAAAGGAGAGAGGAGGAGGGAGGACATGGCACGCATAGTGGACAGCCAGTGCAATAACTTGAATTTCTAGTTGCTAGGAAGTTCCCAATTCTTCCTTTGAGAACTGTTGGTTCCTAATCTTTGCCCATTAATTTGATTAGGAAATTCATGAATTTTATTTTAATTGATATTAATAGTTCTTGCCTTTACCTTGGGAGTTCAGTAATCCAATGTCTTAAGAGTCGGATTTTAAAAATGTTATCACATGTTTTCTAGAAATACAATGCTTTGAGAAAAAGGGAAAGATGATAAATGTTACAGTGGAAAGAATATTGGATTTAGAATCAGAAGTGCCAGCTTTGGGCTTCAGGACCAAAAGAAAGTCCATCTAGAAAATGAGGCAGTAGATGAACTGATCCCTAAGACCCCTCCCAACTCCAAATACATGATCCCCTGCATCTCTGATCTCAGTACAGGTATGTGATAGGGAAATGGGAATTCTGTTCAGAAAGTACAGGAAAGGGGCAATGGGATGCCTGCTGCTTTCAGCCAGTTTCTAGGAAAAGACCACAGCATGCCCGAGCATGCTGCTGACTCTTTGGCTAATGGCTGACTCTCACAGACAAGTGTCTTTTACTTATCCTAGCCTCCAGGGTTTGGCAGAACCTATAGCCTGTTATTCAGTAGGTAAACATATATTAAGCTCCTTCTATGTACCAGGCACTGTGCTAAGTGCTAGGGATACAACAACAAAAAAGGCCCAAAACAGTCCCTATTCCAAAGGAGCTCACATTTGCATGGGGGAGACAACAATCAAACCAACATGTCCAAACAAGCTCTCTGCTGGACAAACTGCAGATAGTTAACAGAGGGAAGGCATTAGAATTAAAAATTGGTAAAAGTGTCCTGTGGAGGATGAGATTTTAGTTGGGCCTTAAAAGAAGTCATGGAAGGCAAGAGGTAGAATTGGAGAAGGAGAACATTCCAGGCATGGGAGGCAGCCAGAGACAACACCCAGCGTCAAGAGATGGAGTATCTTGTTTGTAGAGGAGCAAGGAGACCCAGTGCCACTGAATCAAAGACTGGAAAGGTAGGAGGCAGCTGGTTTATGAAGGGTTTTAGATGCCAAACAGAACATTTTATATTTGATCCTAAAGGCAATAAGGAGCAACAAGAGATTATTGGGAAAGGGAGTGAAGAGGTCAGACCTATGATTTAGTAAAATAATTTCCATGTAGGTCTTGATCCAGTACACAAGTAAAACACAGTGGAATTGCTCATTGGCCATGGGGGGGGCATGAATCATGTAACCATGGAAAAATATTCTAAATTAATTAATTAAAGTTTTCAATTTTAAAAATTTCCATTGTTCAATGGAGGCTGGATCAGAGTGGGGAGCGCCAGACCCACCAGCAGCTATTGCGATAGTCCAGGTGTGAGGTGATGAGGGCCTCCACCAGGGTGGAGGCAATGTCAGAAGAGAGAAGAGGCACATCCAAGAGACGCTGAAAAGGTGAAATCAACAGGTTTTGGCAACAGATTGGATCTGGGGACAGGGTGAGAGAAAGTGAGAAGCCCAGTAGGACTCCCCAATTGCAGACCTGAGGGACAGAATGGATGGCATTGCCTTTGCCAGTAACAGGGAAGTTGTGGTGGGGAGAGGTTAGAGAGAAAGATGTTGAGTTCTCTTTTGAACATGGTGAGCTTAAGATGTCTACTGAACATATAGTCTGAGATGGCTGAAAGGCAGTTTGAGATAACGCACCTACAGAAACCACACACTGGGCCCTGAATGTAATCGGCCTGCAATTCTTTACAACAAGAAGTCTGGCCATGATCACCACTTGTCAAGCTCTTGGAGAAGGGGTTTCAAGCTTCTCTCCCCACAAAAAAGATGATGCTACCGTGCAAATGGTTTTAAAAGGCAAACTAACTGCCCAGTTGCAGATTTTCCATTGACAAGTTGATAAATGTGCTTGTCTAATTATGCTGTACATTACTAATCTCTCCATTCATATAGCCCTCGTGGAGCCCTCAGAATGGTTCCCAAAGCTCGGGGAATCTGTAATTCTAGAATGGAATGCATATCTGGGGAGTAAAAATGAGGCCTCAGCGATGAAGCACAGGAACGGCAACCTTTTCTTGAAGAGATGTACCGACTCCTAAACAGCTAGCAACAGTCCCTACCCCATTGGGCCAGTGATCTCATTCAACACCTAATTCTGAAAAGTGAACCCTTGGTGTTATAACTTACTAAGCAGATGGCTGATTGCAAGACTGGGAGTCGGGGAAATGGATCTAACTCACGAAATATGTAGTGCTTGATAAATCATCCTGATATTCGAATCTCACCAGGATCAAGGAGGAGTAAAAGGTTACCATTTGGGAGTGGCCAAGACTGCTTACAGATTTCAAGAGTTCATTAAAGAATTTACAAACACACACACACACACACACACACACACACACCAAACAACAACAACCACCACTACCAGGACCCTTCCATAGTGTATGACCAGGTTCAGAGTTCATTATTCATGGATCGTGGAGATTCTAGGACCACGCATTCATAACTTAACAAGAGAAGGAATGACAGCATCATGGGAAAAGAAGGCTTATTTCTTATATGAGACAGGTCAATGGCAGCCTAATTCTAGAGAGGTCCACGGTCGGCATGAGGAGGCAACAACACAGTATTGGTGAAGAATTACACAAATGGAGGGGGGAAGGGTGTAGAGAGGGAACCAGCTGTGTGTCAAGGAGGGGCTAAGCAACCAACAGCTTTCATGTGCTCCATCAGTCACCATGTAATGTCAAAGGGACTTAAATGAAGCCTCCCTCCACCCCAAAACAAACAAACAAACCCTGACTGAACTTCCCTCTGGAATGTTTACAGTAGAACATGGGCAAGTGTCTCACAAGATAAAAGGATGTGGATAGACTGCAATCTGTACTGTTGAAGGGAGGGCTTTGATGAGATCACAGATCCAGCCAGGTACAAAAATATATCACATTTCTAACCAAAATGAAACTCTAATTTCTGGTTCTAAAAATCGAATTAGTACTCCCAGCTTGCATTCTAGAGATAGCTAAGTGGCACAGTGTGTAGAGTGAGGGATCTAGAATCAGCAAAACCTGAGTTCAAATGCAACCTCAGACACTTACTGTGTCTGTGACCCTAGACCAGTCACTTAACCTATGACTGCCTTCATAGAAAATTCATTGATTTGTTCATTCATTCTTCTTTTGGCCTTCATAGAAGAAAGTTGTGCAATAAGCAAGAAGGCCCTATGCCAGAGAAGGAGAAGGCAAGTCAGTAGAAGATTTGGAGAGATATCAACTAGTAACGAAAGCCAGAAATTTAATTTAAGGAGGAGAAGTTGAGGGAAAATTGAAGGTAAACAACCTGTAGCCCTCCAAGAGTTCAGGTTCAAAGATTCTACTTGTGGGTTCTGGGAGGAAAAAGGAAAAGCCAAATAGGATTAAGGAAAATATAAAACGATTAAGTAGGAAAAGAAAGATCAAAGAGAAGGACACGAAGAGGAAGACTCAGAAGGAAAAGATAAAGATTGCTGGCAAGTCAAGATAAGGCAAGAAAAGTAAGGAAGGGCAAGTGGGACAACTGGAGGGTAAAGCCCAATCACTGAGAAATTGATAGATAAAGGGCAAAATGGTACAAGAGACAGGAGATTGGTATAAAGCAGAGAAGAAGGTGGACTCGAGACTTTGGAATTTTCCAGGCTAAAGAAGTCAACTAGGGTCATCAAGTGATTAAGAATTAATAAATGGCAGTAAACTTTTTAACAAGGTATTTGGGATTAGAGTGTAAACACTTACAGGTACTTCAATAAGACAAGGTTGCAAATTCTAAACAGAATGGAGAGTAGAGGAAATAGTGTGGTGACTTGCATTAAGTGGGTGATGCTTTATTTCTGCTATAGTTGAAAGAGTTATATCTGCATTCTAAGCAGAATCTGATCTCTGTCCTAGGGGAGGAGCTAAAAGAATGTCTCTCCATAATCAGGGGGCAGGGACAATAAGATGTTCCTAAAGGAAATGGGGAAACAGGGGAATGGAGGCAGAGGACAGGAAACTTCCTCATTATCAGCACTGTTAGACAGTGGACAAAGAGAAGAAAGAGAAGAGCTGTGTCCTTAGGTTTAAAGTCAGACTGGAGGTGACTCCTAAAGCAGAGGAGCTACGTGTTTGGAAGAGACGGCACTCATTTTCCCATGGATGATACAGTAAAGCTAAAAAAGTTCTCAGCCGGAAGAGATCTTCTTGTACTGAACAAAGAATATATGTTGATGATTTCCTGATTACAAAGTAGCTATCTGTATATTTGACAACAATAAAGGTTTGTATTTCTCCCAGGGTGTACAGAACAGAGAGTCCTCATTCTAAGAGTTAAGAGAACAGTCAACAACATGGGGATTCAAGTGGGTTAAGTTATTCTGTAGAATGGACCCTAAAAAGGACTTCCAAAGATCATGGAGTCTTGAGCAAGAAATGGAAGACCAAGAGGCACAGGCTATGTCCTCATGGTTGCCCACTGAAACCATGTGGAGGACTAAGAAGGTGTTCAATATGAGAATGTGATCTATACTTTGGGAACAATGTGGGGAACATCAGATATTAAGAAGGCACACACCGAGAAGTGAAAAGCATGGTGGAAAACATTTAGATGGAGATATTGGAAGGAGAGTGTCACCAAGAGATGAGGGTTAAATCCTAACTCTGATAGAAATGTAAGCTTTTAATACCCTAGGCAACTCTTGAAAATGATAAGTTACAGAGAAGTTTCTGATCTGTATCTCTGGAGGGAGTTTCCATAGTGGGAGATCAATAGATACATGAAATCCCAGGACTAACCTAATCGATAAAAATTTATAATTTGCACTGAAAAGAAAACAATGGAGTGAGAAACAGAAACAGAAGTGATTCTGTCAGGGGAACTTAATTTCAGAAAGGAGAAATCAAGAAGGGCTTTGACAAAAGGGACAGGAGTCTGGCCCAAAAGAATGATGCACTAGCGATGGAGAACTTCAGTTATCCACACATTTCCTGGAGTACTCATTTGCGTTAAGCCGAGAAACTCAGAATTTCTTGACTCCATTAGATGAAATGAGGACTTGTTAGAAGGCCAGACTCACGGCATATTTATTTATGGTTCAATATCAATGTGGCAGGAGGTCTCCAGGAGTGTAGTCCATGGGTCTATCCTTGGGCCTGTGCTGCTTAATGGTTAGACCAATGACTTAGATAAAGCCATAGATGGCAGACACAGCCAAGCTTCAGCTAACACACAATTAGGAAGGATAGCTAATACACTGGTGACAGAGGGAGGATCTAAAAAACAATCGACAATCTAGAACATTGGCCCAAATCTCACAAATGGAAATTCAGTATGGATAAATGTGAAGCATTAAAATTGGCTGCAAAGATCAACTTTCTAAGTGCCAGAGACATTTGGTCAGACAGCAATTTGTCTGAAAAAGATCGGGGGGTTTTAGTGGACTCCAAGCAAACTCAGTCTGAGCCAGCAATGTGATATGGCAGCCCCAAATTCTGATGCCATCTTAGGTGTCATAAAGTAAGGTATAGCTTGAAGGAACTGGGAAGCGATATGATCCTTGTTCTCTATCCTTGTCAGTACAAAGGTCAGCTTTGGGGCACCAGAGTTGAAGGACGGTGATAAGCTGGAGAGTGTCTGACTCAGGGCATGACATAGGAGGAATGACTGAAGGAACTGAGCACATTTAGCCTAAAGAAGCCTCAGGGGGCACATGATAGCTGTGTTCAAATGCTTTAAGAGTTGTGATATGGAAGAGAAAAGCCATTTGTTCTGTCTGGTCCCAGAAGGCAGAATGAGGAGCAATGGAGAGGAACTGCAAAGAGGTCAATTTGGGCTGGATGTCAGGAGAGATTTCCTAACTACCCCAAAGGAGAATAGGCTGCCTTGAGAGGAGGAGGCCTTCCAGCAGAAGCTGGATGAACACCTGTTGGGTATATTACAGTAAGAGTTCTTTCCATCTATGATTTAGACCCATGTTGGCAAAGACATGGCATGCATATCCCTGTGGCATGGAGGGGGCTGTTCCATTCTCCTTCTCCACTGCACCTGAGGACATTTTTGCATGCCCCAACTCTCTGTCCAGCAGCCCAATTTAAGTGCTTCTGCCCTCTGCTCTCTAGGGTAATGGGGAGGGGACTCACAGGTGACTTGAAGGTGCAGTTTAGACATGCGATCTCTAAAAGGCTCACCAACACTGTTTTAGACTATGTTTTAGAAAGGATTGTGGAGGCCTTTTCAAGGGAATTTGTGAAATGCTGGCTCCAATAAGCAATAGAGGTCATTTTTCAAAGCCTGCCATTCATTTTGAGGGGCCATTTTCTTTGTCTATGTACATTTATTTCTCCCTCAGAACCCACTTCAGAAAGGGAGAAAAATGGTCCAATGAAACCACACTCATTTATTCATTTAACAAACGCTGTGGTAAGCACTGTGCAGTTTTACAAAAATGAATGAAATATAGCCTTTTTCCTAGGGACACATTGGTTATGAAAATACAGTGTGATCATTCCCCATTTCATTGGAAGTTTGCATTGGTTCCATGAGCCCTGAATGTTTAATTAAACTAAGGTATTACTCCATGCATTTAACAGAAACCAGGAGCTGAAAACCATTTGTGGATGATTTAAAGGCCAAACTCTGAAGCCAGACAGTATGGCATAATGGAAAGAGGTCTGGACTTAAACCCACTAGCTATGTCTTGTGGGCCCAGCCTGCAGGAGCAAGAGGCTTGTGTGAGAAATGAAGGCCCTTCCCATAGGACTCCTATGCTGGAAGGATCCCAAGGGTCATCAAAACAAAGTTCCTGTACCAGCTCTAGGACAGAGGCTTCCAATCTTGACCAGGCAAAGCCTCAGCAGCTTTGAGTCAGGAAGCTTCCCTCAAAAGTGCCCCAAATTAAGCTCTTTGTAATTTAATCTAATTCTTAGGATGGACAGCTAGTCTCCAGACCTTTTTTAGGAGGGAAATATCCAACAACTTCAAAGACTCTGGGAATCTTTGCCTTATAACCCTAGTCTTTTTATTATACATTTCCAAAAGCAAAATAGGTCTAGCTGACTAATTGAGAACAATCGTGATCCTGATGGGAAGTGTACTGTTCAGTGTTCATAAGATATGACATTAGAAAAACAAACCCCAAAGCTTCTAGGATGTTCCTGGGGTCTGCAGAGGATCTAGAAGCTGTGTGCTGGGGATCCCACTTGTTGGTGTGAGTAGGAGTTGAGACAGTAGCTGTAGAGTCTTTACTACTCAAGGAAGTTTTCCCTTCTATCCAATCCAAAACAATTGCTCCCTCTCCCTGTCTATCCTGACCACTCCCCTCGGCTCTCTGGGGTCAAGCAGAACAAGTCTTGTTTTTAAACCCTTAACTTCATTTTAGGATCAATACTGTGTATTGGTTCTAAGGCAGAGGAGCCATAAAGGCTGGGCAATGGGAGTTAAATGACTTTCCCAGGGTCACAAAGTCAGAAAGTTTCTGAGGCTGAATTTGAACCTAGGGCCTCCCATCTTTAGCTCTAGGTCTCAAGCCACTGAGCTTCCAAGGTGAGCCTCCTTTCTCTCAAGAGTTACTAGAATACTTGGAGAGAGCACTATCAGGTCCTTTCTAAGTTTTCTCTTCTGCAGACTAAATAGCCTGCTTCCCCATTCCTTTACTCCACCTTTCTGGAGTATGTAGGACATTGAGACCCTTTGCTTTCCAGTTTTGGGATACTCTCTACCTTAGCGATGTCTTTCCTAGATAATTACAGAATAGCCCAGTGTTGTACCCCAGGCTGGTGCAGCCAAAGAGCTCTGTAGCCTTTCTTGGCTGTCATATTACACTGTTGATTCATCATGAGCAAGTTGTCCAATAATGCACCTGGACCTCCAGGTGGCCGAATGGCTATCTAGTCATGTCTCCTCAATGAGACTGTTAGGATTAATTTTGAGCCGTAACAGAAGATATCACCTATTTTACTACTAATTTTTATTATAAACTTCATAACTATCAACAAAGAAAATAAGAAAATGTGAATCGTCACATAAAACTCTTAGCATTTAACAAAGTAGGAATAAATGAACAATAAACTCTAAAAACCTCAAAAAACGCTTTTGTTCTCATGGTCTTTCAGATCTGTCCAATGCTCTACTATCTTGGGTTTTTATCAGATTAAACTGGTCTTACTTGTCCATATTTTTTTGATCCTAACTCTAATCCATGTCTGAGCTGTCCCTCCCAGCTTTGTGTCATCTGAAAATACAACACACAGGATTTCTATGCTTTCATCTAAGTCACCGATATTTTAAAAATGAGGATAAAACAGGTTAGCCAACAGAGAAGTGCACATCCCTCAAGCACTCTACTGAAGAGTTCCTTACAAACTGTCATCAAGTCACTAATGAGAATTCTTTGGATTGTGCTATTCACCCAATTCCTAATCTGCAAAATGGAACTATTTCTTAGCCTAAGTGTCTCTGTCTTCTCCAGAAGAACAGCAGGAGAGTCTTTGTCAAAAGCTTTGCTGAGATCTAGGTAAGGCATTTTCTTAAATATCCATCTAAATCCTGGCCAAAAAAATGGAAATAATGTTTGGTGCAATCTGCTGCTGATTATATCACAGAGTGGTCCACAGAGGCTGTCCTACCAGGTTGTAAGCTGAACCAGCACAAGCTAGGAGGTAAGGGAACTGGAATCAGAAGCCAGGCTCCTCAGGGGGAGTCTAGTTGATGCTGTGGGTCTAGAATGCAAGAAAGGGGGCCAGATAGAGCTGGAAAGATCAGATTGGAACCACGCTCCATTAACACAAGAGGTCAAAGCAGGGAAATGATTTGAGCAGGAAAGGTCAGTTGGAGAATCCAGAATCTAGGAGGTCATAGACTTTGAAAGCATGGAAGGAGAGGTCTTTCTTCTCTGCCTTCACTTATAGTCCCTGTTGTGTGTAGTCAGGCAAGGGCTCATGGGGGTCTGTTTGCTGCTAGATGGAGAAGCAGGGCCCTGCAGGTATAGCTTGCTCCTGAGTAAAGGGGGGAAAGCCTAGGCCTTAGAGGAGATTCTTACAGAAGTCTTTGAAGAGTTTTTGCTGCTTTTGTGGCTTCTTTGAAATTGACAGAGAGCAATGCTCCAGGCAAGATGGTACCTGGTCCGGGAGCCTGAGTCTCATATATGTGTGACATCCAAATATATAAGCTAAATTACTACTTTCACTAAATAAATCAGAAATGGTGTCAGCTGATTCTGTGAAATGCAAGGTGGCCCCACAAAATGTTGATGATCTTGTTGGCAAATTTTAGCAACATTAATGATTCATTAGGACACATTGCTCTGATAGGCAACAGGAAGACGTGCTGAGCTGGGAAAGAAGCACATTCATTCCCTTGTGAAGAATTCTTGGGACCATAACATGGCAATGCTGTTCTTTTCATCTTTTAGGTCCTGTTAAGTTTGAGTTATCTGACATTTCCAAAGACTCTGCTGCTGGCCAATTTCAGCAAGAAGGCTGAATGACTGCAGAAATCCAGCCGGCGTTGGCCAGAGTGGGAAGCCGTGAACCATCATTACGTCTGTATTCATTCCCTCCTAGCATGGCTCCAGGTACCATGAAGTTCGGTGAGTGTGGTCTTTACTGAGCGACAGAGAGGGACCAGGGTAAGTTCTTCAGACCGTGCTTGTCGACCTTAGCTAAGCAATATAGGCCGGTCCAGGTTTTGGAAGGCACTAAGCAATAGAAGAACCCTAAGTAGCTCACTAAAATACCAACGCTACGGTCACAGAAGACCAGAGAACGGAACAGATCCAGTCTCATTTAATCTGCATGCTGTCCACAGTTGCCCTTAGTACAGACTTAAGGATAGAGATGAGGATATTCAAATAGGGTTCTAATTCTTTGCAAAAATCAAAATTCCAAGTCCAAGAGGTAATGCCTACAGAAAACAACTTGTGTGTAACACCTTGTGAAAGAATTAGGGTCCCATGATATAATAGGGTCTATTGATATATGCGATATCATGGCATAGATAAAATGCCACCTATATACCCAGAGAATCAGCAGTTACTTATCAATGAGGCAGGGGGACAGATTGGTCCATTTCTTCCTGTCATATCTCTGGGCCCTACATATGCCTGTGTCAGAATTGAGGAGAAAAGGAATGGTATTATGTCTGTTTTGAGCTCTCTACACCCTACCCAAATCCCAGATTTTCAGCTTAAAGCATCTGGCAGTCAATACACAAATAATCATGGAGCCATCTGAAACTTTGGCAAGGGACGAGAGACTTAAAAGACAATGAAAATGGAAGGGACAGAGAGAACATAAATCACAAAATATCAGAAAACGACTGTTAAAAATTCCACCTACATGTTATGAGGTGGGGGTGGGGGGCAGATTAGTGAAGTTGTCTGTCAAACTATACCAGGGAATCCCCGGCTTTACCCATCACCAAAACACATACACTCAGTGAAATCCCATCAGCCAAAAAAGAAGCCAAAAGCTGTCACCAAATTCAGTCCCATAAACAGCACACTATCTGACAGGGTAGAAGAAGTGCTAATTAACGAGGAAGTAACAAGTCAAAACAAGAAAATCCATGTGTCCTTTGGGGACCAAGATGTTACGGTAGGTTGGTTAGAAGGTGGCACCGTCACGGTAGCAAGCCACAAATCAACCTACAGATGTGTAAAGCAGAGGTCATCTCTTAGCTAGAACAGAGCACCTAACAACTCATATTTTGCTTTGTTATGTCCTGCCTTTAGGAGACAGGCCACCAATGACATGACTAAGTGCTATCAAATTCTGAATGGCAGACTAGATGATGACTGACAAGGTCTCATAGCACAGCAATCTATCAGCACTGAAACGGTGCTGAGAGACAGGTAGTCTAACCTGGACTTTGTCACAAGCTCCTGTCTGCCAAACTGATAGGAGGCAACTACAAGATGGGAAGAAGAAATGATTTGAAACCTCACTAAACCAACAGGTGTGGCACAGAGTCTGGAGTTAGGAAGAATCATCTTCCTGAGTTCAAATCTGACTTAAGACATTCACGGGCTGTGTGACTTTGGACAAGTCACTTTAATCTAGTTTGCCTCAGTTTCTTCATCTCTAAAATGAGCTGGAGGAGTGGAATTATGCATTGGCTATGAGAGGGTGTGGGGGAAGGGAGGGAAAGAACATGAATCTTGTAACCATCGGAAAATACTTTAAATTAATTAATTAAATAAAAAATTCCAAATTAATAAAAAAAAATGAGCTAGAAAAGGGGATGCTAAACCACTCCAGTATTTTTTGCCAAAAAAACCCAAATGCCTTCAAGGAAAGTCAAATGACTGAAATAACTGAACAATAAACTACTGACTTAAAATGCAAACACAGGAAGCCAGAAGACACAGCAAGAGCGTCCTGGCATGACACAACCAGAAATGGGCTATTTCTTTGTAATCTGAGTCTTCAAGAGAGGCAGCAATAGACATTGTGACAAGTTCTGCTCTAATTTTATGTCCAAATGGTACACAGGTCATACATTAGTTTTTTTCACAGACACGCATATGCACATACCCAAAGAATTGTCATTAGCATCATTCTTTAATATTGGTAGTAATACAAGTATTTCATAGTTATGAGACTATGGGCATCTCTCTAGCCCAAAGAAGGACAAAGGCAGAAGGGAAGATCTCCTATTTTACAAAATGTTCATGGCGCCACTTTTTGAGATAGCAGAAAAATGGAAACAAATTTGGTGCTCACTAATTGAGAAATAACTGAACCAATTTTCTGTTAATGTAATGGAATACTACTGTGCTAGAAGAAATAAGGAATGTGAGGATTTCAAAGAAACATGGGAAAGCTCCTATGAAGTGACAAAGAGTGAAGGAAGGACCAGTAGAAAAGTGGGTATAATGACCACAACAATGCTGAACTCAGATTAAACATCAGCCTTGGGAAAAAATTGGAAAATGAGGAGCTGCCCTTCCATTGGGGAATGGCTGAACAAATTGTGGTTTATGTTGGTGACAGAATACTATTGTGCTATAAGAAATGATGAACAGGAGGGATTCCATGTGAACTGGAACAACATCCAGGAATGGATGCAGAGTGAGAGGAGCAGAGCCAGGGATGGAGTGTGCTGAGAATGGGTTTCCATGGGGCTTGCAGAGATCTTAGTGTGAATGGATGGAGACTTTGCATGCAAGGCCGGTGTGAATCAGATAGAGTAACTGAGTCAGTGTGGGCAAAATCGGATGAGTTCGGATGGGGAGCCCTTGTGGCTTGTGAGATGAACTTTATTTATGAGAGTGTGGAGATAGAGAGTACTGCAGGGTGAAGGCGGGGGTGCCCACCTGGTGCTCTAAGCACTGAGACTATCGGAGGGTCAGTGTCTTCTCACAGAACAATAACAATATCTGCAAAGGAGTGAGAAAAGGGCCCACATTTGCTAAAACAGAGAAATGGAGGCTCCCGAGCCTCTAGTTGCCTCCACACTGGAAATAAGTTGGGACTCAAAATGGAGCTTTGAGAATGGGCCATAAAGCTGCTCCAGAACAGGGATGTGATTTGGATCAATGTGAGCATGAAGAAGTCCTTTATGCAAAGGGAAGATAAGTAATGACAGCCACATTCTAAAAATTCTGATTATGGTAAGCTGAAATTACAAAATAATTCAGCTACCACCATTCCACAGCCCCATACTAAGTGCTTTCAGGGGAGTAGAAGCATTGCAAGAATAGCCCCCAGTTTCAAACTTTTAAGTTCGGATGTCAGAGGCAGCATGGCAGAGTACTGGACTTGGAATCAGAAAACCTTGAGTTCAAATCCTGCCTCAGGCATCTACTTGTGATTCAAAGCTGGTAAAAGTCATTTAAACCCTCTGGGCTCCAATTTCCTCCTCTGTGAATTAAGGAGGTTAAATCAAAGTCCTTTAAGGTATCCTTCAGCTTTACTACGATTCAAAAAGAAGGCTTCAAGGTTGGCTGGCATGGTCCATGGTGTCCGACTTTAATTGGGATTTTTTTTAAGGTTTAGGAAAGTATCGTTAATTGAAAAATTTTATTTAAGTAATTAATCTAGAATATTTTTCCATGGTTACATGATTCGTATTCTTTCCCTCCCCTCCTTCCCCACCCCAACTAGTAGCCAATGAGCAATTCCACTGGGTTTTACATATGTCATTTACTTGGGATTTAAAAGCTCCCTCAATTGTACCTATACTGCAGCATTATGACTTGTTCACTCTTCAAGAGCATTTCTATTATATGTGTATATATATGTAAAATGTATTTTCCCCTTTTAGTTTGTAAGTTTTGCTCTCTACATATTCAGATAAACAACAATCAAGATTTCTTTTCCAACGGGTTAATTGAAAACACAGCAGCAAAACAATCTGAGGACCGCTTTTCTCCTGAAACATTGCTTCCAAACAGAAATGGAATTTCATGGTCAGGGCCAACCCTGGGCCTGAATGGGAAGATGATGAATCTCTTCTACGGCTCCTCTATGCTTGCCTCTAGGGTCAGGATGACCCAGTAGATACCAATAGGTCAGAATCCGGAACACGAGGTTCTGGATAATGCTGCTAGTGTCCAGGACATGATGCACCAGATGGGTCCAGCACTTGAGGGACCCTTGATCCATTATATGGCCTCATAGCTTCGAGGGCGTATTTCCTGATGAACAAATTGTGTCTCCCTAAGAGTAACTACCTAAAGTTAAAATGTGATCTAAGCTGCCTAGCCAATAAAATGGGTGGTTAGTCCTCTGCAGAATATTAAATAGGGAATGTCTGAGCCCAAGGCAAGTAGAATATAACACCACCTTAGAGGAGGGGAATCTCACCCGCACCATCTTGGAGTTTCCTAATTTTCCTAATTATTATTGCTAAGTAGTTACTAATCTTTTTGCATCTATGTGGAGGGAAAACTGAAAGTGCTGCCAAGCCACTCTTAATTCACACTGATTGCCTCACCGGAGTTACAGTTTGCTCTTATTTCCAGACCTTGCTGCTAGAAATGCCAAATGCCACTTGTATAAAATAGTAAGAGTTTGCACATTTATTGTCCAATAACATACGAAATACATTGCCCCCATTTTATGGTGAGACTTTAAGTAATTTTCCTTACACAGAAAAATGGATTTCAGCTAGGCACTGACATTTCCCAGAGCTATGCTCTCCTCTAAAACAGCAGATAACTTTTTACATATGAGCCTTCCCTCTGAAAGTCATATCTTCCCTTCCTTCATTTTAAAAGAAAATTTAGGGAAACTTTTTTCCCTGTTAAAATAAAACCAAACCCAGTCCTCACAAGTCATTGGAAAAGAGCTGCATTTCTGGCCATTGAGAAAACCAGTTAGTCGTGTGTCTGGGCAGTGATTGCTGGGTACTTTTGGGCCTATCAAAGGTGGAGATCTTTCTCTTTCTCAGGGAGGAATCCTTCCAAGCTTTAACTAAAGATGATGTTCCAATACATGCTGAAACAGCTGCCCAAGATTTAGCATCCCCTACCCTGCCACCCCCCACCAATGCATTGCCATTTCCAGCTAGAGCTAAAATTCACTAGAGTCACAGAGGTTTCCTTTCTGAAATTGACTCACAAATATAGGCCTCTACTGAATGATGCTAAAAGGGAACACAAAGGGCAGAACTTTAGTTGGAAGAGACCCCGACCACTATCTAGTCTAATTCATACTCAAGAATCAGAGAGGAAAAAACCCAGAATTGTAGTGACCCCAAAGAACAAGTGAGTTAACATACTCCCAGGCTGCTTTGCAGAGCTGGGGATTATGGGTACGGAGTACTGTGTATACTATCAGGCACAGTTGATGCATCAGTTTATTTTTGTTGAAATATTTTTCTTCTTCCTCTCAAAATCTCCTTTACAAGGGGTGGATCACTGCATAGGGGAAGGGAGAGGAGAGCGATATTTCTGAAATGAAGATTGTGTTAAGAAAAAAGACATTGACCTAGCAGATTGGTCAATATGACAGCAAAGGAAAGTGATAAATGCTGGAAGGGATGCAGCAAAATTGGGACACTAATCAACGGCTGGTGGAGTTGTGAATTGATTCAACCATTCTGGAGGGCAATTTCTAACTATGCCCAAAAGGAGCTAAAAAACTGTCTGCCCTTTGATCTAGTCATAGCAGTGCTGGGTTTGTACCCCAAAGAGATAATAAGGAAAAAGACCTGTACAAGAATATTCATAGCTGCGCTCTTTGAGGTGGCCAAAAATTGGAAAATGAGGGGATGCCCTTCAATTGGGGAGTGGCTGAACTAATTGTGGTATATGTTGGTGATGGAATACTACTATGCTTAAAGGAATAATGAAGTGGAGGGATTCCATGTGAACTGGAACAACCTCCAGGAAGTGATGCAGAGCGAAAGGAGAAGAACCAGGAGAACATTGTACACAGAGACTGACACACTGTGGCACAATTGAATGTAATGAACTTCTCTCCTAGAAGCAATGCAATGATCCAGGACAATTCAAAGGGATTTGTGAGAAAGAATGCCATTCACATCCAGAGAAAGAACCATGGGAGCATAAATGTGTTAGAAAAATATGATTGATCATGTAGTGCGATAGGGATATGATTGGGGTTTTGAGGTTAAAGGATCATTCTACTGCAGATATGAATAACCTAGAAATATGTTTTGAACAATGATACATATAACACAGTGGAACTACTTGTCTGCTTTGGGGGGGGGAGGAGAGAGAAGGGAAAGGGGGATTATAAATCATGTAACCATGGAAAAATATTCTAAATAAAAATTAAAAATAAAGAAAAAAGACATCAATAAAAATGAGATTTTCTAAACCTCCCACAGCCTCCCTGACAAGTGATCATCCAGCCTCTGCTGGAGGACCTGTAATGAAGGAGAACCCATATGGCTCAGAGCATGAGTGGGCCTCTCTAATTGTTAAGAAAGATTTCCTACCACCAAATAAAAATTTGTTTCTGCAACTTCTACCCATTGCCTCTGTTCTCTGCCTTGTGGGAACAAGCAGGACAAATCCAATCTCTTCTACATGCCAACACTTCAAATACTTGAAGACAGTTCTCAGGTTCCCTACAAGGCTTTCTTCTCCAGCCAAACATCCCTAGTTATTCAACCAATATAGCAATTTGGGAAGCCCCTAAGAGGTGGCACTATATAATGCCAAGGTAAATAAACTATGATCTGCCTCGCAATATTTAAGCTTTCATCATTCTTAGGCCCTACAGAGTTGAATTCAGTCGATTATTAAAAGTGTTAATCCAACAAGGTGACATGAACCTTTCCTTGTCCCAAGAATAGGATGAGGAAGGTGTCACGGAGCAGAACTCAGGTAGTTGCTTTAACAGGAGGCATTTTTCAAACACTGCCAGGTATTGCTGTCTTATTCAGACATAGATTAGCCAGCTGGAAATACACTGGGGGGTGGGCAATGCAGAAGAGTAGTAGCATACAGTAAAGACAAGAATGTTAGATCTGGTATCAGAGAATTTGGGTTTAAATCTGAGCTCTGCAACTGTTTCTCTGACTTAAGAAAAACCACTTCCCCTCTGGGAACCTCAGTTTCCCCATCTGTAAAACAAAGAGATTGGATTAGATGACCTCTAAGATCTCTTCTAGTTCTAAATATTACATATAAGACTTCTCTAGTTTCTTTCAACAGCACCTAGGAGGTTCCCAATAAATACTTGAATAAATAACTATCAAAAAAGATACATTGCCCTCTCTCAGGGATTTATATCCTAAGTGAGAGATATGCTGGCAGATAACTTGATTTGTTCTTCCCTCATAATAGAGTGGATATTCCTTTTCTTAAGGGCCTTCTTTCCTCTGACTCCTGATCACACAAGGCATGTGTAAGCCCAAGCCTGCCTTGTCCACTGCCACACCCAAGGACCACTCACTGGTGAGTGCTCTCTTCAAAGGAAGCTCTGCTGAGAAAACAACTCGCCGGACTCTTCTAGTGCTGCTCATTCGGAGTTCTCCCTCTTCTCCTCCTATTCTCCCCACTTGACCTCCAATGCCAGCTCTCGAGCCAGGACGTTTCTTTGGCTAACTCTTTGATTTCTGCCTTTGGTCACAGACTGGGCCCCTGAAGCGCTAAAATGCCTTCTGGTTCCTAGTTACTACATGGGCTACAGCAATGACAATATCTGCTGACACACCTCTGCCGTAGGCTTCTGTAACATAACCAGTGCCATGTGAAAAGTCTGGGTGCCATCAACCAACATCTCAAAATGAAGGACGTCCGTAGCATTTCTAGCAGGTATAGATTTAATGGAACCTTTAACAAAGTCCCCCATTGCAAGCTGGGATTCTGTTCTTGCAGGCATTTGTTAATAAGCCCATCAGTCGGATATGATCTTCTTTATTTCTAGATGAGTCATCATCACCAAATCCTCATTAGAAACATGAAAAATATCTTTTCATTAAGAACAATAATCATAAAGTTCCTTTGGCATTTGTCTTGATGTAATAGGTAGTTCCAAAGGAATTATGGATTGGGGGGCTCAGTTCATAATAGTTCGTTTTCTCGGGAGTTGCCATATTTGTTGTGCAAAATTTAATGTGAACTATATCTTTCAGGCTTATTAAATGAGAGCGAGCACAGAGGTTCATATTTTCTTGAAAGTGATTAAAGTGATATTTTCACCTTGGATAAAGTAGGAATGAGCGCACTGACAATTTTCATTATAGGCACTGAATCACTTCTCAAGAGACTAGAAACAATCATCTCAAATCTAGGAGCCTGCCATTTTTTTTAAGTATGACAGATCGGTGTGCTTGGTGGAGAACAAATGACTGGGCAATCCAGGATACCCATGGTTCCCCTCCACGTTGTTCTTCTGAAATAGGCTGAGTATTGAGCACAGTTGGGCCTGTGGGAGAGAAATCATGGGTTCAAATTCATGCTCAGGTACTGCTTAACCATTGTGGAATCTTGGGTCTTCACTAGGATTCTATTAGCTACTCATCTGTCCAAATGGGTTAACGATGGCACTTAACTCCCAGGGTGTGGTAAGGACCAAAGGAGAGGACCCAATACACTCATAAACTTAATAGTTGGGCCATGTTTAGGATCAGGACTTTGGACTGAATGACCTTGGATGCAAGTTACCAGAAGAGAGTATGGAGAGGTAGAGAGTGGTCCTCTCTCCTCTTTCAGCCCACCCTTCATTCCCTTGAGAACTGTGGAGTCTGTCAGTAAGGATCATGGCCACCTGGAGCATGTGAAGAATCTTCGAGGTCTCAAGCAGCTATCTTGAAGCCTTCTCAGGTGAGATCAGACTGGGAGATGGAGGACGGAGAGAAAAGGGGCATATGGGGCTATTAGCTGCAGCCAGAGAGGTGGGTTTACCTCCTTTGAGGTCTTACTCCCCGACTAGCTGAGGGATTCATCAATCACACTGAGGGCAGGGCCAGGGGAAGAAAGAGGTCAAGGAACACTCATAGAGGTTCCAGATCTGCCTGCTTCTGCCTGCCACTGCATCCTATAGGGTTCTAGAGCAAGGGGAGGCAGCCCCTTTCTTGTATGGCCCTATGTAGCCTCCTTGTTCCAGCTACTGGGGCCTTCCCAAATCTCTCATTTCTGGTCTTGCTGGTCCTACCCTCTGCTCTTAGCTCAGCTTAGCCAGATGTAGGACTGCATGGTTCATTGTTGAGTTTTTACCTTCTTGATTTTGCCTCTCCAGCAAGCTGGGAATCGCCATAATGGTGGGAATGTCACTATACAGGCAAGCCCCATCTCTACAATTTTCTAGGTTCAAGGCTTTTGTGGGGCACCAAAAGAACTCCTAAGCTTTTATTCCAAGCATCACTCTACCCCGCCACCCCAAACCAGGGAAAACTCTGGTTCGGATAGACTAGTAAACCCAAGCTGGCTGGGCCAAGACCTTGCTGGCACTGCAGAAGAAGATGGCAGAGCCTTCAGGCCTTCCAGTGCTGAGTAGAGGGCTTGTTGAGTTGAATTAAACAGGGTTCAGTTGATTGTATTGCTGGTAGACAAAGGACGACTTGAGAAACCCCAGGAAGGAAGAGGCAACATTAGCCCTTAAGTGTACAAAACCACCATCCTTTCTTCCCACTGTTTGCTGATGTCTGGAGGAGGGGTATCTGCTTGTTCCAGAGAGTTCTCTCTCAGCCTGCCCCTCTGGAAAGTAGAGTGTCTTGAATAGGTAGGGTTGCAAGCAATGGTCTCGCTTGGCACGGCTGGAACCAAAAGGAGCTTTCAAAACAGCATCTAGAGAGCGGCTAAGTGGCTCGATGAATACAGAGCCAGATGTGGGGAGAGGAAGTCTTGGGTTCAAATTTGGCCTCAGACACTTCCTAGCTGAGTGACCTTGGGCAAGTCACTTAACCCCCATTGCCTAGCCCTCATCACTCTACTGCTTTAGAACTGATATATAGTATTGATACTAAGACAGAAGGTGAGGATTAAAAAAAATCTCCACTTGCTTCTCCCCAGAGGAAATTGGCCCCTGCCATCCTGTAAGGATTATGGGAGAATTTCTTTGAGTACCAAGTGGACATACTTTAGAAAACACAGTCCTATACCTTATGATGGGCAGCTAACTTTGACATAGACAGACTCAGGGAGGGCAGTAGAAAAGGGAGGCAATCCCAGGAGCAGAGTGAAAATCCCAAAAAAGAGACTCTTCTGGCAAGGCCCTTTCACAGTGCTCCTCTTTGGAAAGATTCCTGACTCCTGCATCCGCAGCAGGCAATTTCCTTATTTCTCTGGCTAGATCTTTCTGAACAATCCCTCCTTCCTCCTCCTTCCCACCACTGAGGAAGGTGGTCCTGGCATCCAGGAAATGCAAGAGCAAAGGGGAATCTTTGCAGCTGCTAGGTGGACTTGATGGCCTCCCAATTCCCTTCTGATTGCTTTTATGACTATATAACAATCGAGGAAAATAATCATTGCTGGAAGGTAAGAGGGGCCAACTTTGTTTTGGAAATCACAGAATATTTTCCGTCAGGCACTGCTCTCAGATGTTCTGTGTACATCCTTTGAGACTGCATCTAAATTTGTCATACGGAAACAAAAATCTGCTAATAAAACATTATTTGTTGGATGATGCCATTAGTTTTGAATTATGGTGGGTTCATAGGAAATATAGATTTTTTTCCTATGGCAGTGGCCTAGAGGCAGAGACAGAAAGAGATTCTAGTGGTCAACATTAGCCAGACTAGACCTGGACTCACATTTCACTTTGCATTAGCTCTTGGTGCCTTAGTTTCCTCATCTGTAAAATGGAGGGAAGCAACCTTTGAGTAGTTAGTTACTTCTCAGACTAATACGAATGTCAGTGGTGGGCACAGTGTAAAGTCAAGCATGGGGGAAGCTGTCAAATGAAAGATTAAGAGACCCTCACTTGCAAGCACCCTCTTTTGTCTTGCTGCTACTACAAGAGGCTAGGCTGGAGCCAAACTGGGGTCCTGGATAACCTTGTTGATGCAAACATCCTGGGATCTGGCCTTAAAATTGGGACCAAATAAGAAGCCTTAGAACAGAGGCAGGGGGAGGTGGGATCCCGAATGGCAGAGCTGGACCGAAAGGGACCTCCTTGGCACCATGCACATGGCAGGACTGAGGTAGGGCTGAGAAGAAGGAAGCATCTCTGGAAGGGCCCTCAAGCCATGCAGCACAGAGGGACATTCCATTCCCCCTTGGACTTTGGGAGCCATCCGTACTTTCTCCTGCAACACAGACGCTTGGAAACTGGAACAAAAACACACTCATTTTTGACTAGGTCATTACCCTGCTGAGCCAAGAGGGAATTCTAACAAAAGAAATTGCTCTGGAAAGCATCCACTGAGGACTTGTTTTTTTCCCACTGCCTTGCCATTGGGTGACGTGGAGTCTTTGTTTTGGGGAGCCTAAAACCCTCAGGTTGAGAGATGTCCCACAGAGGACTGGTGGTGGGTTTCGCAAGCCTTGGCAATTCATGCCCTCCCAAGCAATATGACACTGACTGCACAGAGGTAGCTAGAGGAGGCCCCCTGCTTCCAACCCTGCTCCTTGGGAGAGGAATTTCAGTGCCAACTCAGAAGACCTTTTCTTCCCCAGGGCTAGCAACAGACTCCGGCCTAAGTCAAATTCTCAAAGCCTCTGAGTTGCAAGCCTGTATTTTAAAAAGAGAAAAGAATGAAAGAAATGGAGAAGCGAAAGGCTTGCCTTGGATGGAAGTAACCAAATAGGCTGTGTCCATCCCTCTCGCAGCCCTTGACCACGGTTGTTCTTTCACACCCCTCCTCCCTTGGGTGTTCTTCAGACATTTGCTCAACTCTGTTAAACACGGCAGGCCTTTTCTGAAGCATTGGCTGGGGAAATCCACCAGTTCCCAGATGTAATCAGGGTTTTGGTTAATCTGGCTAAATTAATATGTAGATTTAATACACTGCAGGAAATGTAGACAGTTTGGCTTAATGAACAAAATCATCACACCTGGAAATTAACCTTCCTCTACGAAATCAGGGCAGTAAGTCACCCACCAGGGAGCCGAGGGGCGGGGGTCTCTAGAGACTCTACTGTCCTGGAAAGAGGCATGCAGCCTTTGCAGTGGAAAAGCAAGACCAAAGAATTCCATTGGCTCTCCAAGGAAAATCCAGCAATTAATACTTCTTGAACTGAATTCCATAGAATAGCCAGCATTTCCTGAGCTTTTCACAAAAGGCTGAACTTTGTCAAATGAAGGGTGCTCTCTCAACAAATGTCTGTGCTTTCCTTCTTCTCTTCCTTTGAAGTTGGTTTCAGTGTGTAGACCGAGTCCCAGATCTCTCCCCTACCTGAGAGGGCACTAGACTAAAAAGGGATGGCAATCCCCAACAGGCAGATCTTCGGTAGAAATGGGCTTCTGGCCACTGGAATGTCTGCACTCCAGGGTCACTCTTCTCTCCTTATTTTTCTATGTCCAGCTCCTGGTTAAGGGCAATTAATACCTGACAATGGAATTGAATTCTACAGCATATTTCTCGAGAGGGATCATGTTTGCATACTACTTTCATGTTTGCAAAGTGCTTGATGATATCTCACTGAGCCCTACAGTAATTCTATAAGATGGATGCTATTATTAGCCCATTTTGCAGATGAATAAAGTGAGACTCAAAAAGGCTAAATGATCTGTCTGCTCAGGGTCACACAGTCTTTGTGAAAAGATTAGAATCCAGATCACAGCTAAGACATGTTCTTTGCTCTCAAGGAACTTGAAGTCTAACAGAATCATAGATTTAGAGTTGGAATGGGCCTTAGAGGACATCTAAAACTTCCATTTTACAGGTGAAGAAACTGAGGTCAAGAGAGATCAAGTAATTCATTCAGGGTCATATACTGAGTAAATGTTTTGAGAAGGGATTTGAACCCAGTTCTTCTTGACTCCTAATGCAGTATAACAATGTGCAATAAATACCAGTTGTGACCCATCCTCACCTTAATCCCTAGGAAGGGTACCAAGTCCCAGAAACCTATTTTTAGAAGCTTTATGTGGTTAGCAAATCAACAAGCATTTATTAAGCATCTATTTTGTGCCAGGTATTTGAATACAAATACTAGGAGAAATAAAATAGTCTGCTCTCAAGAAGCTTCCATTCTAAGTTTATAAGAATACAAATCGATCTCCAACTGACAAATGGTCAAAGGAAATGAACAGGCAGTTTTCAAATGAAGATATCAAAGCCATCTATAGTCATATGAAAAAAATGTTCCAAATCACCATTGATTAGAGAAATGAAAAATAAAAATCACTCAGATACCATCTCACACTTAAGAGAGTAGCTAATATGATCGTAAAGTGATAAATGCTGGACGGGATATGGCAAAACTGGGACACTGATGCATTGTTGGTGGAATTGTGAACTGATGCAACCATTCTCAAGGGCAATTTGGAATTATGCCCAAAGGGCTATAAAATTGTATTCCCTTTGATCCTGTAATATCACTACTGGGTCTGTATCCCAAAGAGATTTTTAAAAGGGGAGGAAAGGACCTATTTGTACAAAAATATTTCTAACAGCTCTTTTTGTGGTGACAAAAAATTGGAAATTGGGAGGATGTCCATCAGCTGGGGAATGGCTGAACACGTTATATAGTACATGATGGAATACTGTTGTGCTATAAGGAATGATGAACTGGATGATTTCAGAAATAGCTGGAAAGACCTCCATGAACTGATGCAGAGTGAAATAAGCAAAACCAGGAGAACATACACAGTAAGAGCAATACTATATGATGGTGAACTGTGAGTGAATGACTTGGCTATTATCGGCAAGACAATGACTTAAGGCAATTCTGAGGGACTTATGAGAAAGAATCCATTTCCAGAGAAAGAACTGATGGCGTCTGAATGTAGACTCAAGCATACTATTTGTCACTTTATTTTATGTGTTTCTATTTGGGGGCGGGGTTGGTTTTATATGAATATCTTTTCACAAAAATGACCAGTATGAAAATAGGTTTTGTGTGATCATACATATATAATATAGATCAAACTGCTTACTTTCTATCTCAGGGAAAGTTGAGGGAAGGGAGAGAGGGAGACAATTTGGACCTTATAATTTCAGAAAATTTATGATAAAAATTGCTATTACAAGTAATTGGGAAAAGAAAATATTTTTTTTTCTAGGCAATGAGGGTTAAGTGACTTGCCCAGGGTCACACCTCTAGGAAGTGTCTGAGGACAGTTTTGAACCCAGGACCTCCTGTCTCTAGGCCTGGTTCTCAATCCACTGAGCTACCCAGCTGCCCCCAACAAAATATTTTTTAATAAAAAGAAGCTTCCTGTCTAATGGGGGAAGACAACACACATACAAAAAAAAACTAGGGCTGGGGTAGGCTAATCTGCAGTGCAGCCTGGAAGAGAATAATACAAGGTGGCCTGAGTGACTTCCTTAAATGGAGAAGCCATCCACTCAGAAGGTACTTCCAAGGTGGGAATTCCAGGACTGGAGTGAGTGAGCTTCTGGATAAAGAAGTTTCTGGGGCCTGGCAGAGAAAGTCTGGACTACAGCCTGGAAAGAAATGAGGATTCTAATCAGTGCCTCGACCATCATGAGAATTATCCTGGACTGCTGGATCTCCTGAATGGTTGGTCAACCCTGTTCATGACTATTTTCAAGTACAGACCCCCATCCCCAATTCATGCTCCAAACCACTCAAACTGTCCGTGTGGTCTAATTCTTTCATAAAAGGGGAATACTTATTGAAGGCACTAATTGAACCCTGACCTTGATAGCTGGGTTAATACTGACCAAACTCTCCCATTTAAAGGAGCCACTCCAACATTAATGAGCTCTAGGAGAAGAGCACACTGAAGTTTAACAAGGGATGACTCAAGGGAAGCCATTACCCACTAGACCCCAGACTACCAGCTGTAAACCCACACTGTTTCCTATTTGCCAGACAGATAAAGAGCTTGCTTGAGTCCATGGCTGCTCCCAGATTTCCCTTTAGCTAGAAGGACTGTCTCCATGGTCAGGCCACCTTTGACTCTGCCTAAGCACTGAGCAGAGATCTGTCATGGCTGCTGCCAATTGAGTCCACCGCCATTTTTTTCTGGAGCTGAATGTCTTTTTCTCCTTATATAATCTGCTAATCAGTTAATAAATATTCACTGAATGTCTCCTTGTGCTAGGTGTGCTGAGTCAAAGACACACGTGCTCCCTGCCCTCAAGGAGCTGACCATTTAAGTGGGGAGATAGAACACAGACTTCTACAGAGGTCATTAGTGATCTAAGGCAATAGCTGAGATTCTGCCAGGACCGGGACAGGGTCCTGGGACAGTAACATAGGCCCATAATAATAGCCAATGTTTCTATAGCACTTACTATGTGCCAGGCACCGTGCTGATCACATCACAATTATTATCTTGTGATCTACGTCCTGGGAGGTAGAGGGTACAGTTATCCTTCCTTTAGAGTTGAGGAAACTGTAGCAGGGGTAAAGCGACTTGCACAACAAGGTCACATAGCTAGGAAGTGCCTGAGGAAGGATTTGATCTCAGGTCTTTCCAACTCCAGACCTGGAGCTCTGTGCAGTGGGGTGCCTCCTCACAACCCCATCCCAGAAAGCCCTCTTTTCATTTTCAGCAGCAGAGCTCTTCCCCTCTCCTTAGCTTTTTGCTCCAGCCATTGGTATCACTGAATCGCACCACCCTATTTTATTGTTTTTTTTATTCTTAATCAATACAT
The DNA here is from genome assembly GCF_027887165.1 of Monodelphis domestica. Classification (NCBI taxonomy): domain Eukaryota; kingdom Metazoa; phylum Chordata; class Mammalia; order Didelphimorphia; family Didelphidae; genus Monodelphis; species Monodelphis domestica. Next base: position 10,891,715 of record NC_077235.1, on the reverse strand, counting down.
TAGTATTCATGAATCAATAAAGTAGTCCTCCTTCCCCTGCGATTATTAAGAGACTGGATGGTAGAGGGGACAGAGAGTAGGCCCTGGAGCCAGAAAAAGGTTGGGTTCGATGAGTCCTAACATCTTGTGGTTCTAGGTAACTCTCAAAGACCAGAAAGGGTACAGGAAATGCCAGCCTTCATTAGGAAAGCGGTTTCCTCTTTTGAGAGTTCCCAGCACTAACAAACTCACAGTTCCCTTTACCATCCCTCAAAGTAATAATAATGACTCGGGTCCGATCACCATCCCCCATAATAATAATAATAATAACAATACCTTAGGTCCAGTTACAGTCCCTATTAATACTAATAACTCCAATCTGGTCATCGTCCCAAAGATTGTTATCAATAATGACAATGCCAGCTCTGCTCTCATTACTATCCTTATTGTTATTGCCGATAAGAAGAACAAGAACAATAACATCTTGGGGCTATTCACCATTCCTATTCCTAGCAATGTTAATAATAGCTAAAGTTCCTAGAGCCAACTAGCTGGTGTAGTAGGCAGAGCACAGGCCTTTGAGTCAAATCTGGCCTCAGAAACTTCCTATGTCACCCTGGGTAGGTCATCTAATCTTTTCGGCTCAGTTTCGTCATCTGTAAATTAGGGGTGGGTGGCTCAGATGAGATAATGCAAACAAAGCTCTGTAAAACAATTATTCTTCATATAGCACCTTAAGGTTTGCACAGGGCTTTTCCTATATTATCTCCTTCGATTAACAGCAGGAGGGGCATGGAAGCTCCCACAAAGTCACAAAAGCTGAAGTGTTGTTGCTCCACTTCTTTTTTATGGTTGCCCAAACTCCTAAAGGTCCAGAGGAAAAACCATGACAGCTTAGCAGAGAAGGACTCTTAGCAGGCAGAAGGATAGCTCTGCTTCCACTGGTCCCTCCTCCCTTCCCAATAGGCCCCAGAAGCAAAATGGCAAACTCTCCAGGAACTTGCTGGGCCTGGAATCAGGAGAAATGTAAATGTTGGCTGGCTGTGTGACCCTGGGTAAGAGTTATTCACTTACCTGTTTATCTACTTTTCCTCAACTGTGAAGTGGTGATAATAACAGCACCTATCCTGCACAGGGTTGCTCGGAGGATCCAATGAGGTATTTGTAAAAGCATTTAGCACAGTACCTGGCACATAGTAGGCCCTATAGAAAGTGTATTCTCCTCCCCTTTTCCCACTTTAGGAAGTAAACAGTTGATAAAGAGAGGAGACAACATGGGAGCAAGCTAAGCACTAAGTCAACTATCAGATGGAGGGAAGTTCTTCAGATTGTAGACATCTTATCAGTCCCTAAAGTCAGATATTTCATGGGTAAATTCCTACACAAGTAATTCCGTAGAACAATAACTTCCATTTGGGAAGGAATTGGGCCTTAATTTTGCTTTAAATATATTATTTTTCTTTGTGAGATATTATTATTTCCATTCTACAGAGGAAAAGACTGAAAGATCAAACCTTACTTGCCTAAGGTGATAAACTCTGTGTCTATGGCAGGATTTGAATCAAGGTCTTACTGGATAGTCTCTCTCTCTCTCCCCTGGTTCTCCTCCTACGAAATTGTTCTTTCTCTCCAACTTCTTTGCTTTGTTCATCATTCCTATCCTGACTTCTAATAACTAGAGATGGACCACATGGTTCTAGCCTTGGTCAGCTTTTCCTCTCTCTCCCTCTCCCTTTCCCTTTCCCTTTCCCTACCTGCCCTGCCCCTCCCTCTGTCTGTCTCTGCCTGGCTTTCTGTCTGTCTGTCTGTCTCTATCTCCCTCTGTCTCTATCTCTCTGTCCATCTCTGGCTGTCTCTGTCTCTCTGCCTCTGTCTGTCAGTCTGTCTATGTCTCTCTGTCCATCTGTCTGTATCTGTCTGTCTTCTCTCTCTCCCTCTGTCTCTCTGCCTCTGTCTTTCTGTCTATCTCTGTCTGTTTGTCTCTGTCCATCTGTCTGTCTCTGTCCATCTGCCTGTCTCTGTCTCTCTCTCCCTCTGTCTGTCTGTCTCTGACTCTTTCCCTCTGTCTCTCTGCCTCTCCCTCTATCCATCTCTGGCCATTTCTGTCTCTCTGTCTCTGTCTCTGTCTCTCCCCGTGTCTCTCTGTGTGTCTCTGTCCATCTGTCTGTCTCTGCCTGTCTCTGTCTCTGTCTCCCCTCTCTCTCATTGACCTCATGAGCTCTCATAGGTTTAATCATCCTCTCTGCGTAGATCTCGAGAGCCGGCCCTGGTTTCTCCCCCAAATTCTAGCCCTGCATCATCAATTGCTGACTGGCTGCTTCAAACTTGACACTGCCCAGGCGTCTATCTCCAAATCAACATGTCCAAAACAGAATTCAGCCCCACCCCCAGCCCCACCCTCTTCCCAACTTTCACTCCATCAGACTCACATGCACAGTATCATCTGGACTCATTTTTCTCCATCAGACAGTCTGAGTCTAGCCAAAATGGCCCTCTTTCTCCTCCTCCCATCTGGGGTTTCCTATAGACTGATGGAATGCCTAGAGTGCATTCCCTCTTCCCTTCTCTTTCTTTTTTTGACCCTTACCATCAATCCTATGTATTGGTTCCAAGGCCAAAGAGCCATAAGGACTAGACAATGGGGGTGAAGTGACTTGCCCAGGGTCACACAGCTGGGAAGTGTCCTGAGGCCAGATCTAAATCCAGAACTTCCTCTGCAGGCCTGGCACCCTATCTATTGAGCCAGCTGGCTGCCCCTCCTTCTACCTCCTTTAAACCTGCATTTCCTTCAAAGCTCAGGTCAGCCATCAGCTCCTACATGAGGCCTCTTCGGATTCTTCTCTAGTTGCAAAGGCCTTTCCCCAGATATGACCTTGTAAATAGTTTCTATATAGTTTTACGTGTACATTCTCGCTTCCCCCAATAGAATGTAAGTCCCTTGGGAACAGGCAGGGATTGTTTGTTTTCTTTGTCTTTCCAAGACATGACACACAGTAGGCGCTCTTCTAAATAATGGCTATTATTGATCGGTTCTTACCTCCGAGCCCAAAGTGTCAGTTATTAAGCTCCACCACCTCTCAAAGTGGGTTTGTAGTTAATGGATAACTTCCAGAGAAAACAAATTATTTAGTGGGCACATTGTGGCTTCTTCACTCAAGATCCAAGCACTTATATTAACAGCTCATCTCCCCAGGCCCCAGTTTCCTCCAGATTAGTAAGTAAAATGAGGGGGTTGGACTGGATGACCTCTCGGCTGCGAGCCTTCTAGCTCGAGGTGGCTGATCTTGCAACTGAAATGAAGGGGAAATGGATGGGGAAAGTGCTCCTCTTCAAGCTGATTTCTCTGTCTCCTCTGCCCAGACTCCAGGCAACTCTCTGACCTTCAAAGACGGGGGCCTGGGTCTACGTGAGCAGGAGTTCGCTATGCTAGGAGTGGGGCCTCTGCCTCATGAAGTTGAGGCTCACATCCCTGGCTACTCACTCCAGCATTCCAAGACAAGGTTATCTCTGTCCATGACTATAGGGATAACCCCTGCTCACGGCAAGGAGAAGTTACAGCTGTAAGGGGAGGAGAGCACACGTCGTCGTTGTCACCTGTTTGACTGGCCCTGAGATGTTCCTGCGTATTCCAGATGTAGGATTCAAAGATGCCCCTTTTATTGGTATGAAAGAGCATCAAGGTCAACCAGCTGCTCTCAGAACTGCAACTTGATTTTGTTTTCATTTCTCACCTTTCTTCAGTCCCACCAATCTGGTGGTGAGGCAGAGTGGTTTCCTGAGCACTCCAAGCAGGAGCGGGCATGGGTCACTGAGAGACCAAACTGGCACCTGAGTACTCATCTAGCAGGCTTCAAGAAGAATACTCCAGCCTTCTCTTAGCTATATGGAGCTGGAAGCTATGGGATCCCTCCAGTGAAGGATATGCTTGAAAATCCTTGCATGTGCAAAGAACTGAGCTGCCATAACAAATGTCCACTTTGGGTCACAGGAAAGGATAACTAATGCCTATGAACTCTTTCCTAAGTGGAGTCAGTTTCCCTCTCATGTAATAAAAATAATAATAGTTGGTGCTGTTATTAATAATATTATCTTGTTAATAAAAGCACTACTATTATAAAAAGGTCGGTGGTACCTATAAAGCCTAAAGCCAGCAAGACCAGAGTTCAAATTGAGCCTCAGATACTTACTATCTACATGACCCTGGGCAAGTCACTTTACACTGTTTGCCTCGGTTTCCTCATTTGAAAAATGAGCTAGAGGAAGAAATATTGAACCACTCCAGTATCTATGCTAAGAAAACTCCAAATGGAGTCAATGAAAGATTGGACACAACTGAAAAACAACAACAACAAAAACAACAATACTGAAGTTTTACAAAACACTTTGCACGTGTTATCTCATTTGATCCTCATAAGAGTTATTTCAGGTAGGAGCTATTATTATCCCCACTTTATAAATAAGGACACTGAGGCTGAAAAGTGACTTGTGTAGGGGCACAATGCTAATGTCTGAGGCTGGATTTGCACTCAAGTCTTCCTGACTCCAAATCCAAGGCTCTATTTATTTATCTAAGTTTCCTTATTACCTCCCTCATTGACTTTTATGTCAGTACAGCCATGAGAATCTGAGCCAACAGCTAAAGCTCTTAGGTAGGTACCGGAACATGGACTTTTTTCAATGGACTTCCTACTTCATCCATGTAGACCTTCCTTCCATGCATACAGATCACTGCTCCTCCATGCATCCTCATCATGTCAGTTAGTCATCAAGCATTTATTAAACACTAACAAGGAGCCAGGCCCTCGGGACATGCCGGGGATATGAGGAAGGCAAAAACAGCCCCTATACTCAGTCATATTTTTTACTTTTATTTTTTAATTAATTAATTTAGAATATTTTTCCATGGTTATATGATTCATGTTATTTCCCTCTCCTCTTCTCTCCCCCCCCTCCTGGAGCTGACGAGCAAATCCCTTGGGTTATACGTGTATCATTGTTCAAAACCTATTTACATGTTATTCATATTTGCAATACAGCGATCATTTAAAGTCACAATCCACAATCCTATCTCCACTGAACCATGCCAACAAACATATGTTTTCTTTCTGCGTTTCCACTCCCACAATTCCTTCTCAGAGGCATATCTGAACAGAGGCAGACGATATCGAAATATCGAGGGAGATACAAGACACAGTCAACAGAGACAAAAGATAATCTGAGAGGGGAAGGCACTAGAGTACCCACGAAGACTGGGAAAGGCTTCCTTACAGAAGCTGGGAGTTGAGGTGGCTTTTTTAAACTTCTCAATTAAATAAGTATTTATTCTCTGCCCTAGCCTCCTCTGACCTGCAAATTCTTGCAATAAAAAAAAGAAAAAAAACCCCAAAAAACCCTTGTAGCAAATATGCATAGTCAAACAAAACCAGTTTCCCCATTGGTCATGTCAAGAAATATGGCATCTTGCACTATCAATGCTCTGTCAGAGAGGGAGAAAATAACCATCTATTTAACAACTATTCTTTACCGTGCACTGTGCTAAATGCTTTACAAACATTATTTCATTTGATTCTCAGAAATGACTGACTCAGAGGTCACAAAGCTAGTAAGTGTCTGAAGTTAAATTTGAATTCAGATCTTCCTAACTCCAGGCTCAGCCCTCAATCTACTGGACAAACTAGCTCCTGTATCATCATCAGTCCTCCGGAATCATGCTTGGTCACTGTGTTGATGAGAGTTCTTAAAGCTTTCAAACATGTTTGTCTACCGTGTGGTTGTTATTATTTACACTGCTGCCTGCTTCTGTTCACTTTACTCTGCATCAGTGCCAAAGAAGTCTTTCAAACCATCCCTTTCATCATTTCTTAAATTACAGCCGTAATCTCTTCATGTGACCAGAATTTATCCAGTTATTCCCCAATTGATGATCTGAGCCTTTTTTAGCCTCCAACTGAGAATAAAGGGGCTGCTTAATAGGCCCAGAAGTCAGAGGCCTCCCTCTGAATTTTTCCCTGGGGCTTCTGATGCCTTTCCATCACTACCTCTGGCCAGACTAACTTTTCCAGCTCTCTATGACCAAGAAAGACTCCTCCCCACCCTGTAAGAAGACTCTGATTCATAAAATGAATGGATCGAGGGATTAGATGAACTCTGAAGACCTTCCCATGTCTAGCATTCAACTTTTCCAGAGAAAATGGCAGGTAGCAGATAGAGTGATACTTCTAGTTCAAATCCCATCTCAAAAACTGACTAGCTGGTTCTCCAGGCAAGTTATTTAAGCTCTTAAGCTCCAATTTCCTCATCTTTATTATTATTGTTGTTGTTGCCACTTAATTGCTAGCATTTATATAGCCCCTACTATGTGTGATAACTACAAGCATTATCTCCTTTGATCCTAACACCTTTGTGAAGCAGATGCCATTATTATACTTGGGGAAACTGAGGCAAATTGAGGCAAAATGATTTGCCCAGGGTCACAAAGCTGGTATGCATTTGAGGCTGCATTTGAATTCAGGTCTTCCTGATTCCAGGCTCAGTACTTTATCCATAGCTTCACCTTACTAATAATACCTAAGTTACTGAATTGTCATGAGGCTCAATTTATGCTTTGTGTGCTTTTTTTAAAAAAGTAACTCTGCTCTTCGCTCCCCTTTCCACATCATAGAAGGCATCATCCAGGATGTATATACATTTCAGTCTTTCATGTTTCCATTTTTCAGTCCAATCTCAGGAGGTGGCAGTCACAATGTACTCTTCAAGTATTATATTGGTAGCTATGTATGATGTTCTCTTGGTTCTATTCATTTCTCCATTCATTATCCCCTGTAGTTCTTTCCACATTGTTTTAAAATTAGCCTGCCCAGAGTTTCTTATGGCACAGTAGTGTTCCATCACAATCATATACTCCATTTTGTTCAGCCATTCTCCCATTGATGGGCATCCCTCCTCAACCACCAGTTCTTTGCCACCACAAAGAGAGCTGCTATAAATATTTTGGAACACACGGATTCTCTTTCTTTTTCTCTGATCTCCTTAGGAAACAAACCCAACAATACTAAAAAGTTTTAAAACTCTCTCGGTATAATTCCAAATTGCTCTCCAAAATGGTTGGCTCACTATATTCACAGCTCCACCAACAGGGCATTAGTGTTCCCCCTTTTCCACATCCCTTCCAGCAACTGTCACTTTAGCCAATCTGGTGGGAATGAGATGATGCCTTAGAATTCTTCTGATTTGCATTTCTTGGCTCAGTAGTGATTTAGAGCATTTTTTCATATACTCATATGTGGCTTTGATTTCTTTATTCATATGTTGTTCAGATTTTTTTTCAGATTTTCCTTAATCTGATCAGATTTTTTGCCTATTTATCAGTTGGGGATGTCTCTTATTCCCATACATTTGACAGAATTCTCTATATAGTTTAGATGTGAGACCTCTAACCAAGAGGTTCTCTATAAAATTTTCTTCTCAAATTTTCTCTTTCCTTCTATCCTTGGCAGCAGTTGTTCTATTTGTACAAAAACTTTTCCATTTAATGCACTCAGAATTATCTATTTTACCTTTCACAATGCTCTCCATGTTTCATTGATTCAGAAATTCCTCTCCAATCCATAAATCTGATTGATAGGTAACACTCCCTATTGTTCTTAATGGTATCTATTTTGATCTTGTCTTTGAGAATGGTATAAGAAATTGGTCTATAACTAGATTGTTTTTTTTAAACCCTTACCTTCTGTCTTAGAATCAAGGCAGAAGAGTGGTAAGGGCTAGGCAATGGGGATCAAGTGACTTGCCCAGGGTCACACAGTTAGGAAGTGTCTGAGGCCAGATTTGAACCCAGGACCTCCCATCTCTAGGCCTGGCTTTCAATCCACTGAGCCACCCAGCTGCCCCCTCTATACCTAATTTCTGCAAAACGACTTTTCAGTTTTTACCAAATGATTATTTCTTACTCCCCAAACCTAAATCGTTGTCAACTATGAGGTCACTATAATCTCTTCCTTCTGTCTGGTATATGTCTTTCCTGGTCCACAGATCTCCCTTTCTGTCTCTTAGTACCAGATAGTTTTGACAATACAATTTAAAATCCAGTACTGCTAGACCTCATTCCTTTACATTTTTCATTAATTCTTTTGATATTCTTGATCTTTTGTTCTTCCAAATGAATCCTGTTATTATTTTTTCGAGCTCAATAAAATAGTTTTTTGGGTAATTTAATTGGGATGTCATTGAATAGTAGATTAGTTTAGGTAGGCCTGTCATTTTAATTATACTCTATCTATCCACGAACAATTAATATTTCTCCAATTATTTAGACCTGACTGTATTTGTACAAAAAGTGTTTCATAATTATGTTCATGTAGCTCCTAGTTTGTTTTGGCAGTTACACTCCGAGGTATTCTATTCTGTGTGCCGTTCTTTGAAATGGAGTCAATTTAAATGGAGTCTCCATTTCTATCTCTACGTGTAGGGCTTTGTTAGTAATATAGTAAACACATATTAAAAGCGATGTGGGATGATGATCTGAGTCTTGAAGGCATCCAAAGAAAGCAAGCTGTGGAAGGGAGGGCGCATGCCAGCATTCCAGGAAGGACATACAGTAAAGGCAAAAACACACAGAGGTGTGTTCAAGGTAATTCAAGTGAGCCAGTGGAGTTGGATCCTACAGTGTACCGAGGAGAGTAAAGTATAACAAAAGTGGAAAGCTAGGAAGGGGCTAGGTTGTGAAGGGCTTCAAATGCCAGTTGCAGAATTTGATATTTGATTCTTGAGGGAATAGGAGGTCACAGGAGACTAATGAGCAGGGGTATCATCATGAGGTCTACACTTCAGAAAAACGACTTTGGCCGCTTAGTGGAGGATGGGCTACAGTAAAGACACTAATGGGAGACCAGTAAGAAGGCTAATGTCATAGTCTAGATGAAAAAGACAGGAGAGCCGGGGCCAAGAAGGTGACTATGTGAGTGGAGAGAAGACAGATATGAGATGTCTTCAAGGTAGAAATAAGATTTGATAACAGACTGAATATACGGGATGAAAATGAAACCAAGGTCAAGGTTTCAAGCCAGGGTGCTCAGGAAGATAATGGTGCCTTTGACAGTAGTAACCAGCACCTCTGAAGAGGGAGGTTTGGGAGAAAAGACAAGAAGTTCATATTTGAGAACATTGAGGCAGAAAGATGGCAGACACACAAATGGCAGAAAGATATCAAATTTGAGGTGCCTAGTAGGCAGCTGGAGAAGGAAGCCTGGAAGTCATCAGAGATGTTTGAGATGGATACCTAGATTTGAGAATCTTCAGCATAGAGAAGATCAATGAATCCGTTAAGAGCTGATGACATCACCAAGTGAAATGGTATGAAGGGAGGAGAGATGGGGGAGGGGTCCAGGACAGAGTCCTTTGGGTGAAGATCCAGCAAAGGAGGCTGAAAAAGAAATGATCAGACAGGTAGACGGGGAACCAGGTAAGGGCCGTGTCACAAAAACCAGGAGTATCAAGGAGAAGATGGTGATTGACAGAAACTAATAGGGATGATAGGTCCAAGTGAATTGTATTTAAAGAGAGGGTAGATATGGTAGAGTGACCATACAGGAGGAGTTGCCTGAGAAATAACTGAGGGGTGGATGGATTAAGGGACCCAGGACGAAGAAAAGAAGGAGGATTTGTGAAGCAAAGGGAAAGATGGAATGAGAAAAGATTATGATCAGATAAGAGAATTTCAGAATTCAAGAAGAAAGAAATAGAACACTTATAGGGGATGGAAAGATCAAGAGCATGGCCATCTCTGAAACAGGGACAAAGAGTAGAAATAGGTCATGGGAATTAGTAGACTGAAGAACTGGGAAGTTGACGTATTTGAAGAGGTGTCAGTGTGTAGATTGAAGTCCCCTAACATGAGGGCAGAATTTGGGAAGGATAGAAAGACGGGGAGCCAGACATTGAACTCCCCGAGGAAGGAAAGAGTATCCTGGAGAGGAGGGAGAGATGAAAGGGGAGGTCAAGAGATAACAGCCAGCAGCATCTGGATTAGCAGTAAATGAGGATAGTGTGAACCTCAAAGGAGCTGAGGTGGCTGAGGGTCTGAAGTGGAAATGCAGAGAGGGGAGGATTCCAACCTTGGCTTGCCAGAATTCCTCTATATGTGATCTCCCCCAATGCACAATAAGCCCTTTTCTTTCTGTGAGTCAGATTTAGTCAGCACCTGTAGATCTGATCAAGCTAGAAAATGATACCAAAGAATCAAAAAATCAGAGGATGGTGAACGTGGAAGCAATGGCATCTTTTATGTTCTCCTTAGAGATGGCTCAGGGGCCACTCTTAAAAGACCATGTTTCAGAAGGAATTTCTATTTATGCCACTGGCCAAATCAGGAATGACTCCAAAGGGCATGGAAAACCCAAGGAAAATGAGATTTTAAGGCAATCGAGGTCTTCTCCTTTGTTGTATTATATGCCCCTTGAGCAGTCTGGTAAAACCCATGGGCCCCTTCTCAAAACAATGCCTTTAAAAGCATAGAGTCAATAAGCCAACAAGCATTTATTTCCAATGTACTGTGCTAAGTGCTGGTAATAAATACAAGCAAAAAGGGCAGCCTCTGCCCTCAGGGAACTTACATTCAAGTATGGAAACACAAAGCATAAACAGCTGAGAAGGAGAGGGACATGGAGCATCAGAGGTTGGGAAAGAGAAAGAGAAAGAGAAAACAAAGAAATAGATATGGCTAATGGATGACCCAAGAAGTTTCATTAAACTGGCTCTTTAGTGAAGAACTGACCAATCAGAAGGAGCCACAGAGAAGAATGGTCTTCCAGGAGGAACATACTGGGTTATGTTGGAGAAAGAAGTCCCCAGAGTCAGGCAGGAATGAAGGTCAAAGATAAAATATATACAATTACAACAGAAACCAATTTTATTGAAATACAGTCATCAAACTATTAAAAAAGCAAAGCAGACCTGTGGATCCCAGGTGAAGAAGGCTTAAGGGATTCTCAGCTAGTACGGATTCTCCTATATCCTTTTCTCAGGCTTTTGAGCTATTTCAGATGTGTTTCTTGTCCTTCTGGGAGGAAAGCCATTCCTCTTCTTTAGCAACAGGACTCTAGGAAAGGCCTAGCTGAGTGACTGGCGCAAGGTCCCAGCAGCTGTAGAGCCAAGACCAAGAGGGAGAAATCTAAAGCGCACAGTTGTACATTTTGTTAGGACAGCCATTGTGGTTGAGGACAAGAGGACTTGAGACCATTTAACTTAGAGAAGAAGAATCTGAGAGAGGACATGCCAGCTATCTTCAACTATTAGAAGGAAAGTCACGGGGATGAGGGATTAGGATTTTCTGACCTGGCCCCAGAGGGAAGAGCTAAAGGTAATGGGTAGTTCTGACAGAGTTTTGCTATGAGGAAAAACTTCCTAATAATTAGAGCTCCCCACTCCTGCCTTCCACCCTCAGTGGCTCACAAAGATCGATGGGTTCCTGTTCACTGAAGCTCTACAAGGGTAGTCTTGAAGTCCTCTTTCCAGGAACTTTGTAGAGGGAATTCCTGGGGAGGTATGTGCTAAAAGGTCTCTCTTCCAACTCTGATTGTGGGGGAATTTGGGGGAGTCAGTCCTGCTCTAACCCAAACATGGTAGGCCACCAGCCTCTGCTCTGTGAGCAACCAAATGAGTTTTCCTCCCACTGATTCTCATCTTCAGTAAGTATGGAAAGCCTTAGAAAAGGGAATGCCCTGGATGTCACCAAGTCAAGCTTAGGTTCGGGGAAAGGTTAGGAGAAAATTAGGCCAGATCACATTTGAGCATTTTTCCCATAGATCCATGGTGAGAATTTGAACCAATACATATGTTTTCATCAGAAAACAGGACACTTCAGGGGCAGCTGGGTGGGGTGGCTCAGTGGATTGAGAGCCAGGCCTAGAGATGGGTGGTCCTAGGTTCAAATATGGTCTCAGACACTTCCCACCTGTGTGACCCTGGGCAAGCCACTTGACCCCCATTGTCTAACCCTTACCACTCTTCTGCCTTGGAGCCATTGACTCCAAGACAGAAGGTAAGGGTTCAAAAAAACAAAACAAAATAGGGCACTTCATGAACAGTTCATGGAGGAATCTCAAGTCATGGAAAGGGTCACAAAAAATGGTTCAGATACAGTGTGTAGAGGGTTTCGAAGTTTCCTGGGATCGAGTCTAAAATTAGACATTGAGGAGTAAATAAACAGAGCAGTACCACTCCATGCAAAAAGGCATAGAGTTTGGAGGAAATTCCAGAGAACAGCAATTAGGCAAAAGAATGAGTAGGCCTGGCCTTTCTTGTGTGTATGTATACGTGTGTGTAGTTGTGGGATGGGATGGGGTGGGGAGGAGACAGGGACAGAGTAGGAGGTATTCAATACTGAATCAAGATCAACCATTCTGGGACAAGAATGATGGCCTAGATGGCCTTCTTCTCCACTGTTTACTTCCTTATTGGGAGGCTTAGATTATGCTTTGGAGAAATACCATGTTTGTCTTCTATAATTCTGTCCCATTCATCCTAAAGCTTCAATCACTCTTTATGGACTATATGCAATCCTTGCATCAGAAATTAAATGAGTTAGTTGCCTAAGATTATATAATAGGTCTACATGTAGAAAAATCTTGATGGGGAGAAGAGGGGAAGAGATTCTTTCCTGCTTTTCAACCATAACTAGTAAATTTGCCCCCCACAACCACCCCTTCTCCTCTTTTTAGGGGTGAACATACAGACCAACAACTCTAGTTCCCTCATTGTACAGATGAAAAAGAAAAAGTTCATTAGGGTAAAGTGACTTATCCAAGGTCATGCCACCAGGGATTAAAAGAACTGGGACAAGACTCAAAGATTCCAGATTCTCAAGATTTTCTACTTTCTCCTATATCATGGTACCACTCCAAATTGAGTCCTATGACTAGGTCGAGTACATAGCTGCCTAAACTATGTGATTTGCAGCAGGTCTGGAAAAGTAGATTTGCCTACATGTCCCTCAGCAGCATTCTAAGATATGTGAAGTTCACTCCATTCCATAATTCCTTTGGGTTGAGTAGTTGCCTTTTGATGGTCTGTGACAATTTTTTTTACATTTTTATTTCATTTTTTCTCAGTTACATATAAAAAAGTTTTTAACATTTTTAAAAGCATTTTTGAGTCCCATATTCTCGCCTTCCCTCCCTCCCTGCCCTACTCCTTGAGAAGACAAATAATTTGATATAGATTGTATATATGCCGTCAGGCAAAACATGTTGCAAAAGAAAAAAGACCAACTTCCCCCCAAGAATAAGAAGTAATAATAATAAGTAAAGTTTACAAATTCTGCTTCAATCTTCATCTGGCCTTTATGAGTTCTTCCTCTAGAGATGGGGAGCATTTTCATCTGAAGTCTTTCAGGATTGTCTTGGATCATTGTATTGCTGAGAGTAGCTAAATAGTTCACAGTTGATCATGACACGATATCGCTGTTTGTGTATGATGCTCTCCTGATTCTAGTCACTTCACTTTGCATCCATTCATGTAAGTCTTTCCAGGTTTTTCTGAAATTTCCTGCTCATTGTTTCTCATAGCACAACAATATTCCATCACAAACATCTATCACAAATTGTTCAGCCATTCCCCAACTGATGAGCATACCTCTGATTTCTAATTTTTTGCCACCACAAAAAAAGAACTGCTAAAAATATTTGTGTACAGATTGGTCCACTTTCTTTAAAAACCCCTCTCGTAGTAGTATTTCTGAATCAAAAGGTAGGCAGCTTTACAGCCCTTTGGGCATGGTTCCAAATTGCTCTCCAGAATAGTTGGATCAGTTCACAACTCTACCAACAGTGCATTAGTGTCCCAATTTTTCTGCAACCTCTCTAGCATTTGTCAAGGTCCAAGCTAAATTGAAACTAGGGTAGGGATCCCATTAACAGCCATTAGCCCATTAATAAGAATTTATGAGAAGAGATCAAGTTGTCAGAGAATAGGCAAAAAAAAAAAACCCAATCGCGTTAGATAGAAGAGTAAAACCAGATGGGACTCCTAGTAAGGTTGACCTATGAGTCAGGGGGCAGCATGGGGACAGGGAGACAGGTGGTAAAAGAAATTGTTAATTTACCTAGTATCAAATTATGAGATGAACTACATTCTGCTGCATTTTCCCTTCCTAGCAATGTCCCAAGTATTATGTTCTGGAACACAGAGGTGGCGGAAGGAATGATGCACTAAAAGTTCTATTTCTCCTTCAATGGAATGTATGTTGGATTTACAGTTTGAGGCCTTGGGTTCAAATCCTTGCCGAACCACTCATTCTTTAGATGTATAACTGTGGGCAAAACACAAAATGAAGTTGAACATGCTCATCTCAGTTTGCCCTTTCCTACTCCACGATTCCACAGTTCCTAATCAAATGCAGTTTTTGAATAGCAAAAGCACTTCCCAGATTTTCTACCTATTAGTACCAAGCAGACCTGATTGCACTGTTCCTCTAAGGACTTGACAGGCAGCAAGGTAGTGTTTTGTAATCAGTGTGTCCTCGTCATTTCAACAGGGACGCCTTTGTCTGGGGCCTTGTTTGTAAAATACCACTTGGATATTGTCTGTCCACATCAGGACAGAGTGAATACATGAGTACCTCATGTCCTTTGCTTGCATTCTGGCATCACAGGGGATGATTTGAAGAAAATGGACTAATCAGAGTCAGCAGGGCTTTTTTCAACTTTAGTGATTGCAAATCCACTCTTTCTAATTTTCCCCGAGTTTCAAGCATCATGCAATCTTTCCAGGCCCTCCTTTCGTAACCTTTGCACAGGGTAATATTTTGAGAGGAATAATTGAGCCTTCCTCCAAGCGACAACAAATTATCATATTGTATAACTGACCTACAACAGTGCCTTCATAGACTCCTCACCAGTGACACTGCTCCACAGGTACACACACACACACACACACACACACACACACACACACACACACACATTTTCTAATGCCTACACATTAAAACAGACACACACATACACACATGGGATGTGCTGGATGCAAAGCCAAAGTCCTAGAGTACCATGAATTTTCAAACCAGATGCATTCAAGTTCTGCCTTTTTTCAAAATACTCAACACATCCCCTGATTTCCTGCTCGGCCCATCAGAGTTCCAAGAATGGAAGGCAGCTGTCGCATCAGAAACATTCCCAAGCACTCTGGAAAGAGGCTGTGCAAAAAGAGCTGGGTCCAGGCCTCCTCAGAAGTGGCCTTGGGACACAGGCATGGTGTAATAGCAACATCAGTGACATGACAAAGACTTAAATGGAATCCCTTGCTTTGCTGGGCCCTGGTGTGAAACTTCTAATGAATTGTGTCCATTTCTTTCAGGTGGATCCCCTGAATTTAGTGTCCCCCAGTCATTCCTGACTCATTATTCACATGCACTGGTTGAACTCCATTTGTCCTCTACTTGCCTGCCTTTAAGACTTTAACCTCATTAATTTCCTTGCCTGCTGCCTTCCATTTCCTGTTCTATTCTCTGCCTAAGAGCCATACCTTAGACACTGATATTTAGTTTGCATATATATTTAAGGTTTAAAAAAAAGCCCTCTCCACATTTACAATCATTTAGGTTAAGATGAAGTTCTGCTAAGTTGCTTGTTTTTCATCTTCAATTAAGAATGCGAGGGTCAGGAATAGAAGGGCACATTAAAAAATGAATATGATCTTCTATAGGAAAAATCCTTTTTTCCAGGTAGAATCAGAGAATGTTAGAAGCAGATGGGACCCTAGCCTTATCAGTCCTTCAAATATCTGAAAACAACCTCCCAATTCCCACTTTCCATCCTAGTCATCTTCCTCTGGATGGACTCCAACTTGTCAATGACCCTCTTCACATGGAGTCCTGTAAGTTGATTCTGCCCCACACCCTATAGCTATCCATCTCTCACTTTTATGCCACCTGCACACTGAATGGGAATGCCTTCTGAATCTGCATCCAAGTCACTGAAAAAATGGAAAGCAGGACAGGAACACACACCACTAGGGAGTTCCTTTCAGGCTGACACGGATCATTAATATTCATCAATACTCTTTTGGTTGTCAAGACTGATTGGTCAGCTGTAAATTTGCTACTGTGGGATCCTCTGGCTCAAATTTCTCCTTTTGGCCACAAAGATATCCTCACTTCATCCAGTGCTTCATTGAAACACTCTATTCAAGGCAATTTGGTGTCTCCTTTGGGAAAAGCATGCTGGCATTCCATTGCCCTCCGTGCCCAAAAGGACGATGGGCTCAAATGGAATGATCTGTTTGTGGTAATCCCAGGATGGCTCTCAGTGATCACTTTCTTTTCTAAATGTTCTCAAATCATTAATATAATCATCTGAGCTAAAATTTTACCTGGGATTACTATCAAGCTGACCAGTCAGCAGACTCTGGAATCGACCCCTTTGGCCCCACTTTTTGAGCAGTGAGAAAACACTTCACTTTCATTAGTTTTCTGGTCCTTCCCTGATTCTTTGTTCGCAGCTGTCCTGCGATAACATCTACAAGTTCTTTCTGGACTCCCAGAGGTAATATGGAGGCAATACAGGCACATTTAAAAGCAGTAAGAGACTAGATCAAATGACTCAGTTAGAGAACAGCCGACTTCCTGACGAGGTTTTCTGAATAGGAATGCATCTGGATGAAATGTTGTAGATATCATCGTAAAATTTTCAAATTCCATCTCCCAATCAAAGCAGCAGAGTGAAAACAGAGGAGCCCATTAATCTGGCAGAAAGCAGTAACAGCCTGAAGGAATCATTAGAGCTAATTACTAAAGCGACTTCCTGTTTGGTTTTTCCATGTTCAGCTATAGAAATCACCACTTGGGGCCAACAGCCACCCACAGCATCTTCGCAATGGATGCTGTACCCAGAAAGCAGCCAGGAAAAGCTCCCCATCCTACAAGCAGTGGAACAAACTCAGGCGCTCTGCATTGGAGGAAGGCACAAAAGCCTTTTAGGCCTCCACTAGAGCTCAGAGTGACCTTAGTAAGGCACTAACTGATGGCGACTAGATTCTGATTGTTAGCATTTTCTGTCTCAATTACAAATACTGTGGATGTTTTGAACGTTACGCTGTTTGTATAACTCAAGTAAAACAAAGGGCCTGGCCTTTTCAGGGGCCCTATCACACCTCCACTGCTGCAGGTCATCTGTGATGCTCAGGAACTTGGATGGAAGCTTCAGCTTGAACACACTAGAGCTTAAATGACTTAATGAAATCAACCAGTATTTAGCTAGTGCCAAATATATGCAGATCAAAAAGCAAGGTTCTGTGGATACAAAGACCAAACAACCAACCAGTCCCTGCCAGCGAGCAGCTTACATTCTACTGAGAATAGTGGGAGGTAAGAGAACATGTAGCCTGGAGGCAGGATTTGAACTCAGGTCTTTCAGACCCCATGCCCACCCCTGGATCTCTAACCGTTGTACTGCTTTCTTTAACATTTGCATAATTCATCCATACAAACTTACCTCAATCTCTGATCTATGTAACTTACAAAGTCATGAGGAAGAGGTAGCAAGATATAGTAGCTAGCCTTGCAGAGGAAGTCCAGAAGCTTCGGCTTTCATTTCTGCCTCTCAGTGTCCTGGGCAGCCCGAGGATGACAGGACATTACTCGGTGGAGCATTCAGAAAGGGCGTTTCTGTGGAGGGTGTTACACCACTGAGATCCCAAGTGTGAACCAAAAAGAGTTTCTATGGCAGCTCATTTTGTATATTCGAGATGCCCCCAACCCTCCAAGGTGGTATTGAGTATGCAATGCTCCCCATCTTTCCTGAACCGTGACGTTGCTCTTCTGAGCCACAGTTGTGATGGAAACGCACCCAAGGCAGCTATATATGGTCAGTTGCCATTTTCATTTCCGTCTCCTGCCAGATGACCTCCGACATTATCTGTGAGTCACTCACCGTGATACCTGCCTGCTCCCAGCCTCCACCACTGGAGGCTTGAGTGGCTTGACAAAAGGCCCAGAGACTTGACAAAAGCTCCGAGATGACAAAAGCTAAGCTCCTGCCTCCTGGCAGGCACCATTTGACTATGGGACAGGAACTGTTATCCAGAAACTCACTTCAGTCAGGACACGGCCCATGAATACCACCTCCAAAGAGGCGTGCTCCTTAAAGTGAAAGGCACAATTAGGCACGAAAGGCCTCCTGTGGGTGGCATTATTTTTTTAAAAGCGATAGAAGCACATACGGAGAGACATCGGCAAGCAGCACCAAGGAACGTGCCATAAATTGCGAAAGCTTCATAATCAAATATTTATGACTCTCTCTGCAGTGTTTGAAAAATTAAATTATTAAAAGCAAATATTGTAGCAAATAGGACCCCATCCATCTCAATGAAAGTTACATTTCACTATCACTGTCCCATTATTACATTTTTGCTTTCAGTCTTTGAAGATTGAAGAGAATGGTAACAAACTCGGGTAACAAATCAAAGCTTTTCAATGTAATTTACTTTGTGAGTAATTTCTAATTGATTCAGACTGATGGGACTGCATGGTTTGATATATTGCTGAAGCAAGAGATACTTGGGACCGAGTAAATTTATAAGCTCCTCTTCTCAAGAGAAAAATGGCTGCAATATTTCATGCTGTCATTTGGAGCTATAACAATGTGCTCCGATACCTGGGTGGGGGTTTTCCCAAAGAATACCCAACGGCACGTACACCTGGCCCTGGCCTTCTTTGCCCATCAATAACGGTACCCACAAACACGGCTATCAACTTCCTCAAAGCAAAGGATTTAAGCAACTGGTGGAATCAGCCCAGAAGGGTCGACTGCATCTAGCAACTCCAAAGTTGCCTAGCAACATCAGTCAGCCACCTGCAGTTCGGGGGTTCATCTCCTATAAACGTCACTAAAATTAGAACAATGCAATGGTGAAGGGGCTAAGGGAGGAAGGCTTCAGTGACTTTTAAAGGTCTGAACTGGGTTCCAAACACCGAAGAGATGATTTTTTTCTTCCCCAAAGATATCTCCACATGACTCCTGAGATTGTGAAAATGAGAGCATCAGGAGGCCTGCAAGGGATGAATGGGGAGAGATTGTTCTGGGGGGTCTTGACTGCTTCAAAGGGAAAAAGCACTGCACCCCAATTCAATGACAAACTTTTATTTTCCAGTAGATGTAAAGCTAGAATTCAAAACCAGCCATACCTGACACACCTTGCGATTTCTAGTAAAGAATTCCAACTGATAGGCATGCTCCTTTGCCAAGAGAACATTTTTGTACCTGGAGAAAGGCAGGAATTCTCTCGCCCCCCCCCTTCTCCTTCTTTCTCTCCATCTCTCTCCCCTTTGTCTCCCCCCCTTTCTCTCTCTGTCTCTCCCTCTATCCCTCTGTCTCTCCCCCTTCCCTCTCTCTCCATCTGTCTCCCCCTCCTCTCTCTCTCTCTCTCTCTTTCTCTCTCTCTCTCTTTCACACACACACACACACACACACACACACACACACACACACGCATGCACATGAGTTTTTTCATCTTTTCTCATCTTGCTCTTCCCAGAAGGGAGCATCCTCAGAGAACTGGCAGGTCTTAATGAAAACTCCCTCCCTGGAGCCCTTGCCCCTCCATGCTTGGGCCCTGGGCACTGAGGAGCTGTTCACTCATCACCACTGCTCCCTGCTGTGCTAGCCACAAGGGCTCTCCATCAGCTACGACACATTATTGGGGATGCTAGTGCTTAATACACTGTGCACAGGCATGTTACCTTTACTGCTGGTGGAGAGCTTGGGGGCCACAGAAGCTCAAGCCCACCCCACTCCCAAAGGCTGAGGACTTGGCAGAGAACTCACCTGGGGATCACTCAATGGAGAGCTCTATGCTATTTGAACAGGACACAAGACAAAGACATTTTTTAGCATTTTGCTAAATGGAGCCTGGTATCTTGTGGCCATGTAACAAAGTGTGACAATCCCTCCATCACAAAGAAACTGACACCCCTCCCCAACTATCCCAAATCCAGCAGGGTCCCATCATTCTTCTAGGATGGAGATTCTGGAATCATTGTTTTCATCCTTCTCTTTTCACCCCTATAGTCAGGGTCACCAAATCCTGTGACTTTTCTTTGCCCTTTGACATTCCTTTCTGATTGGTCCCTTTGCTTCTATTCCCACTACTACTATCTTAGCACAGATGCTCATTTAAAGCTGGAAGGGACCTCAGAAGTTATCAAACTGAACTCTCCCCTATTACAGATGGGGAACTGAGCCTTTGAGAAAGTAAGGGAGGTAGCATGGCCTCATAGAAAGGGAATTTGTCATGGAGACTGGAACGACCTCCAGGAAGTGATGCAGAGTGAAAGGAGCAGAACCAGGAGAACATTGTACACAGAGACTGATACACTGTGGTACAATTGAAGGTGATGGACTTCTCCATTAGTGGCAATGCAATGTCCCTGAACAATCTGCAGGGATCTAAAAAACACTATCCACAAGCAGAGGATAAACTATGGGAGTAAAAACACCGAGGAAAAGCAACTGCTTGATTACCACGGGGGAGGGGATACAACTGAGGAGAGACTCTAAATGAACACTCTAATGCAAATACCAACAACATGGAAATGGGTTCGAACCAAGAACACATGTGATACCCAGTGGCGTCATATGCCGGCTATGGGAGAGGTGGTGGGAAGGGGGGGGGGAAGAAAATGATCTTCGTTTCCAATGAATAATGTTTGGAAATGATCAAATAAAATAATGTTTAAAGTAAAAAAAAAGAATTAAACAGGAAAGTTAAAAAAAAGAAAGGGCATTTGTTTTCCATTTTCTCTTTCCCTTAAATCCAGCTCAACCTGTTCATTTCTAAAGAGCAAGAAAACCAAGCCTGAGCAACTAAGAGAGTTTCCTGCTCGCTCATCTGTCAGATTTGGGGGAGGAAGTCAGACAGAAAATCAGATTCTCAGGCTCTCCACTGGTCCTGTTGAGAAGAGGTTTCTCCTTTAAGATCTCAAAGCTTCTGTTCTAAAGAGAAAAATGTAAAGATATTCCTGGTTATTTTGAATCCATTGCTTCGCCTTATGATCTTTTCAATCTTGTTTGTATTCATCTTTGTGTCTTTGGTCTCCCTTTAAACATATGGATTTGAAAGAATCTTGTCTGTGGTCCAATCAGTCTGCAGAGCAATTTGGAACTCTGTCCAAAGGACTATAAAACTTTGATCTAGCAATACCACTAGTAGGATTGTATCCCAAAGAGATTTTTAAAAGGGGGGAAAGGACTTATTTGTACAAAAATATTTATAGCAGTTACTTTTGTGGAGGCAAACAAATGGAAATTGAAGGGACCGTCCATCCATTGAAGAATGACTAAATGTGCCATGGCACGAGATTGTGATGGAACAACACTGTTGTGCTCTAAGAAATGACAAGCAGGATGCTCTCAGAAAAACCTGGAAACACTTACATGAACTGATACAAAGTGAAATGAGCAGACCCAGGAGAACGCTTTAACATTAACAATAATACTGTTTAATGATCAACTTGTGAATGACTTAGCTGTGCTCAGCAAGACAAAGATCCATGACAGTGCCAAAGGATTTATGTTGCAAAATGCCATCTACCTCAAGAGAAAGAACTGATGGTGTCTGAATGGAGAATTAAGCATCCAGAAGAGAAAACTGAAGTGCAGAGGGATTAAATAGTCTGTTGGGATTCTAGGTTTCATCAGAGCCAGGACATGAATTCTGGCCTTCCAATTATGCAACCAGTTCTAAGAGGGAGAAATGCTGCTTATGCTACATACACTATGTTCTAAAAGAAATCTGATCCCGTAGTATTTGGTAAGATCTGTGATCTCCTCAATGTCAGTATTTTCTCCACTGTCCTCCACCTTCTGGTACAGATAACAATCCATACACATCTATGCTTGCGGCTCTCATAACCATATCCTTCCTGGAGGCTTCTGATGGTACCACAGTAGCTAGAATACTAGGCCCCCTAGAGTCAGGAAGACCTGAATTCAAATCCTGAAGCAGACAGTTCCTAGCTATGTGACCTGGGCAAGTCACTTAATCTCTGCCTCTGTTTCCTTAACTGTAAAATGGGGACAGAACCTTCCTCACAGGGCTTTTGCAAGGATCAAATGAGATAATGCTTGTAAAGTGCTTTGAAAACCTTAAAGAGCTATATAAATGCTAGATTGTTATTATTATATTAAACATCTTCATGGAAGTAGGGGTTTCACCTATTATATTGGAGACTTTCCTTCATATCTTTTGACATTGGTGGATATCAAATGCTGTTCACTGGTGATTCTTCGCTCTGCCAAAAGGAACAGATTTTATTGGCTGTATACCTATCTGACAACATTGTTTTCTACACGATTCTTCAATGATAAAGTAGTGTCTTCTGCTCAAACTCAAGCATCCACCTCCTCGTTGCTCTTTGGATGACCCTCAGGCTTAATTCTTTTGTTGTTCAGTTATTCCATGGTTTGAAGCCATAAGGACCACCAGAAGACTCTTCATTATGCCTGGAAGAGTGCAAGTCAATTTTGCTTTCAGTTTTGAGGGATTGGGGGCTACTGATCTAATAGTGGAGACTCACTAGCAAAATTATAACCAGTAGGTCTAAGAGTAGCAAAACCATTATTTACCTGCTTGGAATTTTCCAAAATGGACATCCCTGACATGATAAGGGCTTTTTTTCAAACAAAGTCTAAAAGCTACCGGACTGCCAGCTCACAGAGCCCAGCTTGTAGCATGATTACCAACAAGATCCATTTTTAAAGACCAGAAGGACAGAGCACAGAGGAGCTGTGGAGCAGTTCCTCCTCCATCCACAGGATGGCTGCTTTTCCTGAACTTTTCCCTCTTCTATTCTTCTGTGGAGACTAAGGGGTTCAAACATTTCCACAGAGAAATGTCTCAGGGATCAAGAAGCAGTCAGGCCATGGAATGAAGTGGATACCAATAGACTTCTTTTTTTACAAATCTCAAAACATTTTATACAGGCTCAGAAATGTAAAGAAATGATGTTTGGTGGTTTGAGGTCTCATTTCTCCATCATCTGGGCAATACTCTTGTTATGTCTTCATCTCATGTGTGGCTCCACTAGACTTTTAAACAATTGTTGAGACAGCTTGCTCCAGGCATCATCAACTCACAGGAAAAGCCCTTGGGAAGGAATGACTTAGTCTCAAAAAATGGAAGTTCTCCTAACTGGGCTGCTCCTGCCCAACCCATGTTTACTCTGAATGTTCGAACAAACACTAAGGTGGTCCTGTTAGCTTGGTGTAGTTATTCCAGTAACTCAATATCCCTTTTCCCTCCTATGACACACAAGTTGAGGTATAAAAGAATGTTGAATTCTGGGAGGTTTCCAGATATCTCTCTTTTTAAAAACATGATCGAAGATAGAGGGAGAAACACAGCGTTTTATTGAGATTTATTAGAAGAGGTTAACCTTTGGGTAATCTGATGGATTTTTAAATTTGTTTTATTTTTTCAATGAATAAAAATCTATTTTCTCTCCGTACTGCTCTCCAGCATGGCCAAATAGTCCCTGAAATGATATTTTCTATTGTCTTTGGCTGCATATTGCATATTAAAATAATCTCTACAAACTCCCTTATTCGACCCTGTAAGGGTAGCCTATGAATCACTCTTAAGTAACATAGCCACTTCCTTTCATGTTCTGCTTTCATTTAGAGCAAGAATGGACATCTGTTAGTCAGTGGAGAAGGATCTTACATCTAGAATGCCAACACCTAATGAATAAGTTCACATTCAAGGGTGGTACTGAAATTATGTGACCCGTAGCACTCTCAGTCCCCTTGGCTGTCTCTCTATAACAAACTTTATTCTTCCTTGGGGTGGCCTCCACATTTGGACTTTGATGTGCTGAACAGGAAGTAGAGATGGCATTGAAGAAAAGAGAATCAAGAAATGCAGCTGGACCATATGACTGAGCCAGCACAGAGGCAGTCCACACTGGTGGACTGGGAGGGGCATGTGGGGTTGGGGGAAAGGTCAAGGTGACATGGTTTTGCAAGTGCTGAGTGATCCATTTTCAAGATAGAAGAGCCTATGAAACACTGTTTAAAAAGTCTTGTTTTTTTAAAGCACCAAGAGAATATGAGCTACCATCAAAGTATGGGCTTATTTTCATATCTCTGAGAAGCATCTATACATACATCAAGAGGATTCCTGATGAAGGTTTGAGAATGGATCATGCGATCTTTACAGTCACACAAATAAAATGTCAGCTGAATGGTCAAAAAATGACTGAATGGAACCAAAAGCCACCTTCAAGGCTCTGCCCTTCTCCATCTCCCCAAAACAGGCATTTTTGCCAGCTGTCGCCCATGCCTGGACTTCCCCCCTCCTAGTCTCAGTTCAAATTTCACCTTTTATAGAAGGCCTTTCCCACCCCCCTTAATTCCAGGGCCTTCCTTTGGTTGATTAGTTGCATTTTGTCTCATCTCTGTCACGTCTAGACATAGTAGTTGGCATGTTGTCTCCCCCCATGAGATTGGGACCTTCTTGAGAGGAGGGATAGTCTTTTGTCTTTCTTTGTAGCCCCTTTATTTAGTGCTTGGCACAAAGTTGGCATTTGATAGATGTTTACCAACTGACTGATAGCAAAATCATGAGAGGAAGTGAAAGCAGTGATAACTTTGCTCAATGGCCCCCTAACTACTTATATCAATCAAGGCATAAATCTGGGAGATGTCTGCTCACCAAAGGCATTTCCCTCTTCCATGGAAAAGAGCCATGAAAGAATTCCAATGGAAGAGACAAGGGCCTCTATATGGTGAGGTCCTTCATTTGTTCCTGCTTGTGTTAATTCTATCATAAGCCGGATGATGGCAGAACCTTCTCAATGAGATCAAAAGTCACCCCCAAAAAGGATTTCAACTCAGTCATCCACATGGAAATAAACAAGCAGGTCCAGAATGGCTCTTGTCCTGACTATACCATGAGCATGTTCCCCAGGATGCTATCTCTGGTGCTGTTTCTTCCCTTTATATTGTTTGACTTGGTTACCTCATTAGCTCCCCTGAACTCAATGACCAGCTCTAGGTTAATGATTATGAGACCTATTTATACAGTCCTCACTACTCTGCAGATCTCCAGGCCCACATTTCCAACCACCTATCAGACACCAGAACTGGATGTCTCACGGACATCTTGAACCCAATGTGGGCCAACCTGAGCTCATCCTGAGCTCATCCTCTGGTTTTCCCCCAAACCTTCCCTGTTTCTGTACAAGTTGTCATCATCTGCCCACTCCCAAGGCTCATCATTTCAAGATCATCTTTATGCTTTAGGCTCTGCTGCCAAGGCTGGTTGGTTTTACCCACATAACATCTCTCCTCTGACAGTGACACCGCTGGGGCTCAGTCCACTGTTTCTTCCCACCAATATTCTCCGAACAATGTTGTCTGGTTTTAAGTAATGGAATTAAAGTGGCAAGGCACCCAAAGAATCAAGGGAGAGATTCATGGTGAGCGTAATAGGCTGCAACCTATTATTTGTGAAGAATTATACATATATTCAACTACAAAGGACTGTAGTTGAGATAATATCATCAGAGAGATGAATGTCTGGAAGAAGAGAAGGATCTGCCACACTGAAAGCTAAAACATTCACTGGGGAACTTCATACTCCACTCAATGTCAAGGATGCAAGGAAGGAATAAGACTAGTGGGCACCTACTAAGTTTCAAGCATTGTGCCATTATCTACCAGCATTATTACATTTGATTCTCATAATAACCCTGGGATGGAGGTGCTATTATTATCTTCCATATTACAGTTGATGAAACTGACAGTTAAATGACTTGTCCAGGGTCACACAGCTTATGAGTGACTGAAGCCAGATTTGAACTCTGGGCCTCAACTTCTTGACAAAGGCCCCAGCATATTGCGTGGACCTCCTGTGGGGCACTATTATAAGGGTAACAAAGGATTTCTGCACACCTAGATCACTTAAGATGGAGGCACTCACATTAGAGATAGGATGGCTGGCACTGGTGTGAACATTCTGCATTGCCCTCCCTTATGGTTGGGAATAGCCTCTTCCCTGTGGCTAGTCTAGGGGTGAAGGTTTAAGTCTCTCATAGCAGGTGACACCATTTACCAATAGGGGAAGACTGTGAGGGCCATTTCTTCCTTCCCTTAGGCCTTGTGGCCCTGAAAAATCAGCTTAGAATCTTGGTCTGATTCATGTCTTTGTCAGTTGGAGGTGGATAGAGGGATGTCCCAGGCCAGGGAGCTCTAGCTGCAGGGACCTTGGAGTTGAAGATTCCTGACTAGAAGACCAGAGAGGCTAGGTAGGGTTCCAGGAAGCTGGAGGATGGGGAGAGAGGAGAAGGGATGCTTTTGACTTGAAATGGGTAGGACTAGCATCATGTAGAAAATGAATTGGGGCAGCTAAGTGACTCAGTGGAGAGAGAGCCTGGAGATCAGAGGTCTTGGATTCAAATCAGACCACAGACATTGCCAAGCTGTGTGACCCTGCTCAAGGCACTTAGGCCCAGTTGCCTAGCTCTTACCACTACTGCCTTGGAACTAATAGTTAGTAGTATGGGTTCTAAGACAGACAATAAGGAAGGTTTTAAAAAAGAAAAGAAACGAATTATGCTGTGAGTCTCATCCCTCTACCTTCCCCAGAGCCCAAGGGGGTACGGAAGGAATGTCTGACGTATTAGGAGGAAACATTTGTAGGTTTTTTCTTGCTATACCAAGGAAGTAAATCCTCTGGTAAAAGTAAAATAAAAGCCAATTTGACGGAGGCGGTTAAGAAGAAACTAGAGAAGGGAGGGGGTTGCTAGTCACTGAACTCCTAAACTGGGGGGCCACAATCAGCAGGGTCCTTGGCTGATGGCCAGAACCAGAGATCCACCCACTTTCAAAGGCCTTTTAGGGGACTGGAGAATGCTAGGGGAGGGGTGAAATGTGGCAAGCCTGCTCCTAAGGGACTGTGGCAGAGGGAAAGTGTTGCACAAATATAAAAGGCCCAGAGGAGGGAGGGGGGATGAACTGTAGTCTCTACTAGTAGAGTACTTTCTTTGTATGGCCAGTACTCAGCACAGTTCCTGGCATATAGAAGGCACTTAATAGATGTTTGTTGAGTGACTGACTGCAGTGGGGTATTTTTGGTGATGAAATCACAGATTGATTGAATTATTGAAATTTGAAAAAGACATGGGTCTGGGAAACCCGAGTGCAAATCTGACCTCAGACACTTACTAGCTACGTGATTGTGGGCATAACACTTTAAACTGTTGGCCTCCATTTCCTCAACTAGGAAATGGGGATAATAGCAGCACCTCCCCACAAGACTGTCATAAAGAGCAAATGAATATTTGTCAAATGCTTTGAAAACCTTCTAATGTTATATAAATACTATTATTAATAAGGATTGTTACAATAAGAAATGATGACGAAGAAGACTTCAAAGAAACCTAAACTGATGCAGACTAAAAGGACACGAGACACAATGGCTAAATAATACGAACCAAAACAACACTACACTTTATTGATCGCAGTAGCCCATCTCCATCCTAGGGAGCAGATGACCAAACCCAGCTCCCTTCTCTTCAGAAGGGGCTGCAGAATTGTGAATACACGCTTCGATGTGGGCTCTTCTCAGGCGCTTTAGCCCAACTGTTTTCCTCTGTCACAAGGGAGGGTGGGATAGGCAAGAAATGTGTTGGAAAATGACTTGTATAAAAAAAGGGGACATCAGTAAAAGACAGAAATTAGTGGGCTCTGTTCTGCGCTTGTAATCATATGGAAATTCAAGGCAGTGCCTTACCTTATGTGGTATGCTGAGAAGACACATCTCTATGCAGTAGGAGCTCTGAAGTCTCCTTTGTCCATGGAGAAAGAGATTCAAGGTAATGAGGTGCGTGCCCATTAGACAGCTAATTGGCTCACATGGACATTAACATATTGCTTTGTCCCCATCATGCTCTTATATTAAAGGACTCCAGGTGCAGGAAAAACAACACAATATGTTTTAGGAGATCTACTGAATTGAATATCCTGAGTCCCTTTGGTTGATGGTGAGATTCGGGCTTGTAGCTCTCTAGAGGATTAGATATTTCAGCTAAAAAATTACCTCTACAAACTCTTGCATCTTCGCCAAAGCTGCTTTTTAATTGCCAATTTTTCATAAGGTGACCAATTAAAGTCCAGCTTGGAGGAACTGATTTGTGCACCTGGAATGTATATTCCAGTCGTGTGTGCTTGTATGTGTTCTTATTCACAAGGATTGGTCTAGATATTTAGAATAAAGGCTCAGGCGCCCTGCAAAAAAGGTACAAAAAGGGGTGGTAAAATCTAGAGGAGAATGGGAGACAATTTTAAAATAATCTGCAAACCTACAGTCTTGTGGAATAAACGTTCAACACTTGTCAGCCACATTTAGAAGCATTTCCAAAAATGGCCTCAACAAGATGGCGGGAGGATTCTGACATCCTTGCAGATCAGCCTTGTCAGGGCTAGGCTGCTGCATACACTTTGATGCGGTATTAATGATGGGCTCTAATCAACCCCAGGAACAGATCTTCTAGCCCAATGTGATCTCAGGGCATCACTGGAAGTGAAAAGCTCCATTTGATCTCCATCTAACAGTGGTCCCTAAACAAAACTTGTCAATCAGAGCTGCACATATATAATAGAGAGGGGAAAAAAGAGAAGCTTATATGGGAAACAGCAGTAACAACAGGTGGCATGGATTCCAGAATGGGCTATCACCCAAGAGGAAAAGCAACACTGATTCATGAGCATAGCTACAGGGCCTGGTACTGAGCCAGCTCCAAATCCCTCTGCTTTTAGAATAGCGTTTAATTTTTTAGCATCTTAGGAAATGGGAGTAAATTGTTTGCCGGTGATTGGCAGCACATCGATGGCTGGCCCCAACCACAAGAGTGCTTCTAAAGGCATCTCGTAGGTATTGGCATTGGCAGGATTTTGCTCAGGTCTACATGCTAGCCTGGAGAGAATGCCTTTGGGAGCCTTTGCTCTGTCCAGCTCTATCTCAATGCCAGAGACGATGGATCTTTCTTTTTCACTGAGATTCCTCATATCAGTTTCACAAAGAGAGTCACCAAACAGGTTCAGAATGAACCCTTAGTAGAATAGTGTGTGAGTTCTGGTTTGGTGAAAACTAATTCTGGCCCAAGGGATTCTGGACTCTAGGGAGTTGGGGAGGTAGGGATGGAATTACCATCTAATCCAATGAGAACCTGAAAGGAATGCCCACTGCCATGAACCACAGAGCCTGCTGAACTTCTAGCCAGGGCTAAGTTATTGGGTACTCTTTCTAACTTCCAGCCTAAATTGACTTCTTTGCAACTACTTCCCACCCTTATTCCTGTAGGGCCAAACGGAATAGTTCTATTTCCTAACCTACATGTCAACAGATCAAATACTTGAAGGCAACTAACAGGCTGCCAAGATAACTAGAGAGGACAGGAGATACCACAGCTAGATACTGAGAGCTCTTTAGGCATACCTTAGGCAGGCAGACAAACAGACTAAAAAATATACAGATAGACAGAATGGACAGAGAGACAGATGTCTGGAGAGATGGATATAGACATATAGATAGAAAAATAGATAGATAGGCAGACAGATTGATAGAAAGATATACAGAAACATCGATAGATAGAAAAATAGATAGGCAGACAGATAGAAAGATGGACAGAAACATAGATAGATAGATAGATAGATAGATAGATAGATAGATAGATAGATAGATAGATAAGCAGACAGATAGACAGACATAGGATATATGGGCACTTCAAATGGACTCAGGAAAACAAGTTCAAATCCTTCATCAGCCACCTCAGTCATTTAGCCAGTTAATCAATAAACGTTTATTTATTATAAATTTATTAGCTATGTAATCCTGCACAAGTCATTTGACCTTTCTCAGCCTCAGTTTCCTCAATTGTAAAATGGTGATGATTATAGTATCTCCTTTCCAGGGTTGTTGTGGGTGTTTAATATGGTCTTTGTAAGATGCTTTACCAACCATAAAGTGCTATATAAATGCTATTATAGTCATCTTTATCATTGTCATCATCATCCTTGAGCACAGCTCCCATTTTCTAGGATCTTTCAAGTATCATTGGCAGTGTGTGGCCCAGAAATGCCATCAGCCAGTTCTTTCAATGTTTGAGGATATATTTTTTCTGGTCCATGTGATTTGAATTCCTCGGGGGCAGCATGGTACCCTCTTACTGTCTCCTTACTTAACTTGAATACCAACTTCCATTGGCCAATTTTTCACTATCCTCTTCATTGCAAAACTCATTCTTCTTGGCATAGAAGACAAACAAAAGAAGAATTGGACATCTCTGTCTTCTCTCTGTTGTCAGTTATGGACCCAAGCAAAGATACTCTCCTTTCTTATCCTTCCAATATAGCTTAAAAACCCTCTTTTTGTTGTCCTTCACTTCCCTCACCAGCCTGTTCTGAGCTTGAAAACTGGACTTTGTTTTAATAGATTCATTCATGTCACATGTTGACTTTCAGCACATTTCCTTTTAAAATCTAAGTTGATTGGGGAGTTCCCTGTATATCCACATCTGTCTCTTCAAAGAGTTCTCCTACTATCTCCTCACTGGAACTGTTTCCCTTAGTGTCTTTGGGATTTCTCGAAGCAATTCCCATCCCTTTGGGGCTGATGTACTTTTGTAGCATTTTCGTCCACGGGGATCATCCTACCTGTCATTACTCTGACCTCTTTGAAATCTGATTTCCCCCAATTTAGAGTACAAGTTAAACATGTCTGGATTTTGTCTCCTCTATCATCATAAACTCTAGGAAATGGAGTGACGTTCCTCCAGGGTTCCCACCATTCCTAAACCAGTGACCAGGCCCTCTGTAAGAAAAAATTCAGAATAGAATGTCCTTTTACTGAGTTCCTCTACCTTTTGAAGGCTTGTTTCAGGCCTGCTAAGGAGAACTTCTGGGGCTCCACTGTAACAATTTTGGGAGGATAAGCAGCAACTCCCTCCTCAGAGCACCCAGGTCCTTCCTCTTCAGATCCCTTTTCAATTTCCTTGGGTACAGCTGCCCTTTTTTCTTTGCTTTTCCAAAGCCTTGTGAAACAATGCCCCTCTCTCTTGAATATCTTTTGAGACTCCCTGACTCCACATCAGATTTCCTTCTTTTCCTACTGAAGCCTCGCTTTTGTTTCCTTTAGGAACCCTTCATTGTCCCTGATAACCTGGAGTCTGGAGAGGGATTCCTTGAAGTCTTTCATCTCCTCCAAAAGGAATCCAAGCCTACACCTGGAACATTAATAGTAGCCACTCACATGGGGGAGATATAAAAATATGGCACACAATGCAAGCCATGGCGCCAACTATCCTCCTTTCCATATTGGTTAAACATGTCAATCCTAAGCATCTTTTAAAACCTTTACCAGCCGGTTGTCAACTCTAAAGAACTTGACAACCCCACATGACTTCCTTTCCTCAACTAGACAACTCCATAGCTACCGCCACCTTTCCCTTGCACCAACTTCTCTGGTCCATAATTTGACCCACCCATCGCTTTACTCTAGCTGCTGCAGGTTGCTTTCTCTGACTAGGGTTTCTCAGACCTTTGCTTATTCCCCTTGCCTTGGCATGACTACTACATGTTCCTTTTCCCTCTTAAGCCTTTGTCTTCAGATCCTACTCCCTAGTTCTCCTGGATCCTTTTCCATTCTAGTATATCTTCTACTTCTGGTATTGTTCATACTTCATTCAACTTTCTCTCACAAAGACCTGAAACAGAATCTGGAACAGTATTTGAATCAGGAGATAGTTATTCAAAGGGTCCTCATTTTCTTTCCAAAGTCAACCTCTGGTCTTCTTTTCACTCGGTCCAACCCCTCAAAATCTATAATGTCCTTGTCCAACTCTAATCATAACTTTCTTTCTTCTCCTAAGGAAGCTGGAGAAAGAATTCAAATTCAAAATCAAAAAGACATATTTGAGAATCTGCTCGGTGGAAGTCATTGTGTTTGGCACTGAGGGAGATCTAGAAATAGATCATTGGTCCCTGCCCTCAAGGTGCTTCCAATCTAGTGGAAGAAATAAGATCAATGTATAAATAATTCCAATACAGAGTAGAGTGTAACATGCATCAAGGAGGTGTGAAGAAATAGAATGATAGCAAAGAGATTCCTGGAAGTGGCAGGTAAGTCAGGCTGAGAAAGAGGAGGAAGTAGAGGATATGACTGGTGGGGTGGGGGGCAAAGAGAATTCCTGTTACAAAGAACAGTGGGAGCAAACACATGGAGGAAGGAAAGCAAGGGGCAAGAGAGGGGAAGAATGCAAGCTAAAGCTGGAATAGCAGACTGAGGCCAGGCTGAGAAGCTCTGAGCACCAGGCTACAGGATCGGAACTTTATTTCATGTCATTCAAGGTTTGTGAGCAGTATGGAGTGATGTGCTTAGCAGAGCAGTACATTAGCTTTATTAATTATTACTCTCAGTTCTGTATTCCCTACAAGTTTAATAAGCTTTAGTTTGACTGTATTTCTTCATCCAGGTCATTTATCAAAATGTTGAACTGGATGGGCCAAGGGCAGAATTCTGTGTCACACCATTAGAGACCTCCTTCCAGGTTGACATTGATCATTAATCAGCACTTTGTCTACAGTTGTTTAACTAGCTCCAAAATCACTTTAACTGTACTATTCACCAACCCACAATTCTTCATTTTGCCCAGGAGACTATTACAAGGAGTATTTTGTCTAATGTGTTGCTGAAATTAAAGAGATACTATGTCTTCTGATCTAACAGGAAATGAGGAATTGAGGTTGAGGTTTTTTTAGAGGGGAGGGGTACTGGCTACACCTTGTGGACTCTTTCTGTCTTCTATGGAGTCCCGCTTTATTCCTACACTCTCATGAATCATTTAAAATAATCTGTCCTAATACTTTTAGGAGATGGGTAAAATGTTTACTAGGTGGCATTTTCTGGAATTAGCCCTTTTAGAAAACTCTAACACCATCTATGCATGAGGAGTTGGCCTAGATAGAGTCTCTTCCAACTCTAAATCCTGTGATCATTTATATTTTCTACTGTTCTGAAGGGAATTCTTTTTTAAGTGGTACACAAATGACCCATCTTGAAACCACATGAGTTGTCCACAAAATAGTTACTCCAAAGACTGAGGTAGTGCCTTTCCCCAAAGACTTCCACAAAAATGTTCTGTCGTGAACATCTGACATTTGAATCACTATAGAGAATCCAAAAATAACGTCCTCTCTAACTTACCTTTAGAAGAATTAGAAAGACAATCCCAAGTCACTGGCTATCCACCCTGCCATTCAGAAGTACTAAAAGTATACTGGAAGCCCGGGGACTGAGTTCCCCTACAAAGGCAGTCAGTCTTCAGCCAAAAGCAGGATGCCCCTATTAGAGGATACGTGACAGGAGGGCATTCTTGTCCAGGTATCCACCATACCAGAAGGATGCTAACTTTCCTGCCCTCTTGGAATTTCTTTGAAAAATACAAGAGGCCATGATGTCAACAGCCAATGTTGTGTAAACCACTTTGTTTTTCAAAGACAAATGAGCTATTCCTACATATGTGAATGTGATCACCATCTTTAGCCAGTGTCTTGGGGCTTCCCTCTCTACTCCTTGTTTTATTCAGAGATGTGTCTCAAGCACTGAAGAGGTGAATACTCTATGCCTCTTTCCCAAGAACTCAGTCTGTTGGACTTAAGTCCATTTCCTGATTGACCTCTGAGACTATCTCAAAGCTGTACTGATGGAAAAAAAATCCAAAGAAAAAGTGCTGATCATGCTTGCCAATCAGCCCTTGCTTTATATTTTCCTACTTTGACTCTAACCTTGCATCAATTCTGCCCAAAGAGAACAGTTGCTGGCCTCATGGCCTTCCTACTTCTCATAATTGGCATTATTTGGGAGTTTTAAAGATAATCCCATGCGATGGCATATGACTTTAGTATTTTCCAAAGATTTTCACGTGCATCTTGTGTGACAAAGTAAGATTAAAATTAATATCCAATAACTCCAAGTATTATATTTGATAATATTTATTAATAATCACTTGAAGTAGAGGAAATAAAAAGAACAAAAGTAAAAGGCTGAGTAAAGAGAAGTTTTCCCATCCCCACTAGCAGGAGAAGAGTGAGTGAGAGGCGGGGTTCAGAAACTTTATCTCTAAAACTTAAGAATGTAAAGTGAGGGAAATGGACTCCTGGGGTACAAAATTCTAATTACACAATCTTTATAATGCTCTTATAAAGTAAGCAGTCCTCCAAAACTTATGTGATCTCACTACTGTGGGCATTCCTTCCAATGCTACAAACCATAGTCACTTCCCCCCACCCTGCAAATAAGGAAACCAAGGCTGACTTCGGATATTCCAGACTCCAGTCTGGAATTGTCTCCTTCACGCTAGGCCATTTAGAGGAGCCAATCACAAGTCACTTCTCTCTTTCTGTCTTTCTCTGTCTGTCTGTCTCCCTCCCTCCTCCCATCTCTCTCCTCATCCTTCTCGTCCTCTTCCTTCTCCTTTTTCTCAATGTCACTCTCCTCCCTAAAGCCAGCATAAATCCAGAATCAAACAATCACATTTATCTGACTTGTGGGTCTCTGACATCCTCAGTAGTCTCTGGGAGAGCAGCTAAGCAGTGCAGTTCAGTGGCATGCAAAAGAATTCACTTCTACTTTCATGTCTGGCTCTTAGCATACTGGTAGATCTTACAGTACTAGTCACGAAGAAGAATCAAGGAAATTTCTTTGTAGTTCTAGATGATAACACAGCATATAAGAACTACTAGTACTGTGCCCACAGACTGAGTGGAAATTTGGCGTGCAGGAAGGCTATGAGGTCTTGTGTGATGGCTGAGAGCACTTTTTATAGCACGTGCTCCATCCCTGGCTAATATCATGTGGATATCCTTGGGTGAAGAGGGCAGCCACAACAGAGTGGCCAGTTTCATGGTTCTGATTGCCTTACTAAATAATGCTGAACCATTCTCTGACTGGCCCCAAATAGCACGAGGCCACTAAGTAGCCTGGGACTGAACTACTACCCACTTGCTACCTGTCAACCCCTGACAGATTTGATCAGTCCCGATGAACTGCCAAGCTGGCAACATGAACCCCAAGTGGAGAGAAGATACCTCAAGGGCCTGGAGCTAACTCTACAACATGGCCCTGTGGTCTGTCAACACTTTTATTTACAAGCTCTGAGCCTCTGAGAATCAAGCCTTCAAAGGACGCTTCAATCTGGCATGGGCATTTTTGTCTGGAATTACTTAGAAGGCTCAAAACAAGCCAACTTCTCTATCTCTCCACTTTTACTTTAGCTGCCTTTCTTCTGTGTTTCTAAGAACATAGCTATATGAGGGCATAACCTCGGAGCAGCGTTGCCCTGATGCAGACATACAGTCGCTATGTATCTTCTTGTTACCCTAATTCAAATGAACATGGATCCACAAGTCAAGTTATGAGCTCTTAAAATGGCCCCAAACATGGGTTTGGCTTGATCTGGGTCATAGACTAGCAGATGAGAAGTCATTCGTGCCTACCCATCCTATGTAAGATAGACAACCTAGGCCTATGTTACAGATGAGAAAATTAAGACTGGTGAGGTAGTGGGGTTGGGAGGAAGGTGTGACACTCTGGTAAGGCTAGGACTAGAGCCCCAGTTGCCTAAATCCTATTCTATTGCTACCTCCATCATGCTATGCTCTTCAGAAAAGCCAACCCACAGGACCCCTACTTTCTTTTACTTTCCAAATATATTTAAGAGAAGGAAGAGAAAGTAGAATACCCTAGATAGGATAGCTTTTTTCCACTGTATGTGACAAAAGGTAACATGAAGAATTCTTTACTCCAGTTCTTTGAGGACCCTTATTGTTTCATAGAATGCAGACTGCTTACCCCCACACTGTCTTCTCTTGGGTGATCATTTTCACATTTGTCATCATCAAACAAGAGGAACTATTCATCCACTTGCTTTTTCCTAGTACCAGATTAGTTTCATGCCTGCGGTATCTTCCCTTATGTTCATAACCTTGGGAACTGATCCCTGGACACCCTCAGTATTGGCGCCACTTTCTGCTTGGATCTCCTCTTTGCATACCTACTCCAATTTGGCTGCTCTTCCTTTCTTGGATCTTTTGGGGGACATCTAAACCTCCCTGACAAACCCAACAGGGACGATTTTATAATACAGAAGGAGGAAGAGGAAAGAATGGAAGCAATGGAGAAGAAATAAAGGAAAGACCAGAAAAGGGAAACAAACTTTATTATAAAGATGGCAGGGAATGGTCCTGATAATGTGTGCATGCACTAAAATGCTTTTCTTTTTTGCCCAAATCAGGGCCCCAATTAAGTTAATATATCATTGTTCTATCAACAACCAAAGGATTCTGACTCCAGATCCAGTGGGATCCGATGAGGTCCAAAAGTCAGATGATGGGGGAGGAGGAGGGAGAATTGGTCCCTTTCCTTTTCCCAAGAATACCGAAGTGCTCCTGTTTCTGGAGAACCTTGTCTCTCTGAACAGAGGGCTTCATCCCAGTGCAATGCTGGTCCTGAATCCATGGGTTTGGGATCTTAGCAGGGTTTCTGCAGGAGCTCAATGACAGAGAGAGAAACAAAGAAAAGTAAGGTAGTAGGAGGGAGAGACCAGAAGAAACAGAGACAAAAGTGGTCCAGGAAGCAAGAGGAGAGAAACAGATGAAAAGAAACAATTGAAATGACAAATGAAGGGAAAGTACGGAAAAGAAAAATCAGTCCAACCATTACCAGCCCCTTGTCAGTTACATACAGAAGGGGCTGCCTATAGAAGAGCTGAATCAGACATCAGGAAGGGGATTGAAACCATCAAGCCCATATTTAATAATGCGTGGTGGCAACCCCAAGGGGTTGGCATCTGGAGGCAGGCAGAATGAGTTTTTAAATCACTTTTATTGGAACTCCTCGGCTGCAGGTAATGGCTTAAGGGCTGCAGAATATGCAGATTTGGAGGAAATGCAATCTTCCTATTTCATTGCTTTGTCTCCCTTGACTCCCTGCAAGAAAACCTTGAGAACGTTTCTTCCACCTGCGTACCCAGCAGATTTTCTTGTCTTTCACACATTCTTTCCCTCTCCTTCCAAGTATCACGGAATCCTGGGGACATGAATTGGCTGGCAGGACTTCTCTTGTCTCCCTTTTCTTCCTTGGCCCATGCCCTTTAAACAAACCCTAGACAGAAAACTTTGGGATGACGTGTGAAATTTCCATCATTTGCCATCATCACAAAGTCCATTCAAAGTTGTTCTCACTTTATCATCTTTGAATGGTGAGCTCTGGAGGCTGATCACTTAACACTGCAAGCCCTACCTGCACATAACCCTTCATTGAGAACTGAAATGGACCTTCAAGGACATTGACACCAACCCCCCATTTACAGAGGGAAAATTTGAGGCCTGCAGAGGGAGAATGACTTGCTAAAGATCACAGGTACTGAGTGATGGCACTAGGATTTGAACTCAGGGCCTCTGACTCCAAATCCAATGTATCGTTTAATCTGCCAAAATATATATATATATATATATACATATATATATATATATGCCTAGTGTTTCCTATCTCGATATATCTTCCTTTATTCGTCTTCAGAATATCATATATTTATAGGTACATGAAACCTATTGAAGATATTGTTATTTTTCAGTTATTTCCAAATTTTTGTGACCCCATTTAGGGGTTTCTTGACAAAAATTCTGGACTAGGTTGCCATTGTTTTCTCCAGCTCATTTTATAGATGAGGAAACTGAGGCAGACAGGATTGTGACTTGCCTAGAGTCACAGAGCTAGTGTCTGAGGTCACATTTGAACTTAGATCTTCCTGACTAAGCCCAGTGCTCTACCCACTCTGTCACCTAAAGGGCCATTGAGCATATCAGACAGCTACGATCATAGAAAGGCTGAGTAGGTCGGATGCAGTGGTACATGTTGCTAGGGAGGCTAACAAAGGTGGTCACTTACTGTCCGGGAGAGTCCTGAGTTGTAGGATGGCTAAAGATTGGTGGGTATCTACACTTGGGTGATACAATATGACCACGGGTAAATAAAGGCAAAGTAAACTGAGATGGGAGAGAATGCTAACAATAGATGGGTGGGAATCAAGGAAGGTTTCCCAAGGAGGTGGTGATATGTCACCTGAAGCTTATAAGAGCAGAAGGATTATGAGAGGCCTAGAGAAGGAAGGAGCTTCTCAGGCTAGGCATGGAATACTCTATCACGGGTCATTAGATGAAGATCTAACATTAAGAATCTCAACAAGGGCAGCTTGGTGGCTCAGTGGATTGAGAGTCAGGCTTAGAGACTGGAGGTCCTGGGTTCAAATTTGGCCTCAGACACTTCCCAGCTGTGTGACCCTGGGCAAGTCCCTTGACCCCCATTGCCTAGCCCTTACCACTCTTCTGCCTTGGAGCCAATACACATTATTGACTCCAAGACGAAGGGTAAGGGTTTAAAAAAAAAGAATCTCAACAGTTTAGGGGCTATTTCTAGACTGTCTGAAAATCATGTGCTTCATAGTACCACGTGGCCCATTTTCTGTTACTCCATTACCATCCCTGTGACACTGGTGACCATAATACTTCACGCATATCTCAGCACACGCATGATTGTCATCGTTGTGTTCTGGTCTCTTTTCTGGGCCATGCATGCCTTTGTGGTACCCCTTCTGGCAATAAGCCACTCCACATTTTTAGGTGGAACATGCAGAGCTTGGATTCTTTGGACATAGACCACCCCAGCTCAGGCTTGTCTCTACATCACAAGGACCTTTTGCTAAGAAATTCATTGGATCCTAGATCTAGAAGTGAAAGGGACCTTAGAAGTCTCCTCCTCCAGTTCACTTATTCTACTGTTG
Source organism: Monodelphis domestica (assembly GCF_027887165.1). Lineage (NCBI taxonomy): Eukaryota > Metazoa > Chordata > Mammalia > Didelphimorphia > Didelphidae > Monodelphis > Monodelphis domestica. Next base: position 10,852,852 of record NC_077235.1, on the reverse strand, counting down.
TTGGAAAATAAATAAGAAAATTGGGGGGCATCTATGACTTCCTTTTGCAATAAATAAGCTATTATCCTTCTGTCCATTAAGAATCAGTTGTCACTTTCTCTGTATGAATTAGTATAGCACACAATAATTTAAATTTGAAACCTACTTCCTCTGAAGGATATGTGATTAGGGTGAACTGGATATTATTCCCTCCACTGATGCAGATCACAATCCCTCTAGGCCCTTTCTTCCCATGTGAGCACTGTTCCTATTTTCCCATCAATCCTCCGCAGAAGTTCTACTCAACAGGCTGGAGGCCTCCCTTCCTCTGAGCCTTAAATCTCCAGACACTAACATGCCATGAGGATGACTATCCATCTGTTGCCTCTCATTCTCTCTCCATAACTCCTTCTCAGGCTGCCTCTATCCTGAAAATGCTGTCTCGAATGACTCTTTGGTAGAGACAGACAGTACCCGCTGTCTCGTAACTGACTGGCCCCACTCCTTCATTCTGTGATCCACTTTCTCAAACCTAAACTACCACTGGCTTCTCCAAAGTCCTTCTTGGCATCACTGAGTTTATCTGTTGATTCCTATCTCATAAGCTCTCTTGAAGGTAGGTAGTTCCAAGTGGCAGGTGGCTATAGGCAAGTCACTTCATCTTTCTAAAGCTCGATTTCCTTTCCTGTAAAACAGGGATAATAATACCTGTATTAGAGGCCCTATGCCCCAGGGCTGTGGCAAGGAAAGGATTTGGTAAACCTTGAAGCAATAGAAAGAAGGCTGGACTTGGAGCTAAGAGTCATGATTCTCTCCTGGTTACGGGACTCTGAACAAATCCTTGTCTACTCTATTTTCTAACTTTATACAAAGAAAATGATAACAATTATTCCTTCATGGGATTATGGAAAAGAAATCATTTCGCAAGCCTGGCGATACTGAGGTATATAAATGTAAGTTGCCATTATTGCCCCAGATGGTGTTTTTTTCATTTAATTGAACAAACCATGATAAAATGCCTATTATGTGCAAGGAACTTGGCGGGAGGGGCAAGGAGGCAGAGATAAAATACTTCCTGACTACAATGAGCTCATCTTATACTAGCAGGATCCAACATGGTGACAGATCAGTCACTGTGAAATAAACCAAGGAAAGAGAGGGCATTAATTGAGAAGGAGGTACTGCGAACTCAGGGAGGTAGCATAAGAGCTGGGGCCTTATATGAAGTTAATGATCCTGAACCACAGAGATGAAGAGGGACCATATTCTAATCCAGGCATGGGAAATGGTCTGGGCAAAAGTGCAGAGGTAGGAAATGAAATATCAAGTTGAGAGTTGAACTTTCAGAGTCTATTTTGGGAAGTAATAGGAATTAAAGAAGGCGATTTCCTAGTAATAGGAAATAAAGAATTAAGATACCTGGAAATGTAGGGAGGAGACAGACTGTGGAGGGACTCATCTACCAGACAGAGGCATCTGCATCTTATTCTTGAGGCAATGAGAAACTGCAGAAGGGGATTTTTGTTGATTTATTTTTAAATCTGGGGAGAGGTACAGTGAAACCTTCCTTTAGGTAAACCTCTAATACCTGTGTGGAAGATAAACTGAGGAGAAAGACTGGAATGAAGGAAACCAATTAGACAGTTATTCAAAGGCCAAACAGAGGTGAGAAAGGCCTGAACCAGGATAGAAGAAACTGAGTGGTAAGGAGGAGGCTCATTAAAGAAATAGTGTGGAGGTGTAAAGAAGATAAGACTTAGTAACTGATCAGCTACTGAAGATTAGTAAGAATTAAGACTTTACAATGACTTTGAACTCTGAGTTTACAAGCCTGGATGACTGGGAGGATAATGGTGCCCTCAACAAGAAAAGAAACAACTGGAGGAGGGGCGGACTCCAGAGGAGAGCTAATGAAGATAAGTTGCCTATAGGATATCCAGGAAGAGATAGCAGGTGAATCAGGATTTGTGGGAGGCAAATGATTAGAACTAGATTAGCAGACCTGGGAGTTATCTATGTAGAGGTGATTATTGAACCTCTAATTGATGACTGAGAGCAAAGGAGTGGCAGAAAGACAGGCCTGAGGCTAGGTTTGAATTTAAGTGTTCCTGACTCCAAGATCAATGCTCCATCCACTGTGCCACCTAGCTGCCTCTGGGGAGATAGATGGTGAGCCACAAAAGTAGATTGAAAGAAATCAATCAGAGAAGTAAGAAGAGAACCAGGAAACAACTATGCCATGGGAGCCAAGGTAGGAGAGTTTTTGTATTGTTTGAGAGGAGAGGATGGAGGAAAGGATGGGAGAGGAGAAAGGAGAAGAGAAAGGAGAGGCGAGGGGAGAAGAGAGAAGAGAAGACAAGAGATATGAACAAAATCCTGTGATTTGCTATTGCCTTGTACACAGTCCTTAGAGACCAGACCTGAGTTCAAATCTCATCTCAGATACTTACTAGTTATATGACATGGAGAAAGACACTTAATCTGTCTCAGTTTCCTCTTTTGTAAAATGGGGAAAACAACACCTACCTCCCAAGGTTGTTTTAAGAATCCGATGAGATAATACTTGTAAAGAACTCGACAGAGATTACGTGGTAAATACTTAATAAATGTAAGTTATCATCATTACTATCATCAATCCTGATTTTACTTCTGTGATGGAGCTATTACTGTTCCTCTCTATGTACTTCTCTGTGTATGTATGTGTGTGTGTGTGTGTCTGTCTCTGTCTCTGTCTCTGTCCACTTCAAGTTCTCTTCCATCCAATACATATCATGGTCAAAGTCTGGCCAGCTCTACGTCCTCAGGATTACTGACTAGTTGACAGAACTCTGGTGATCCTATAATGAGTACCTTATACTATCAGAGGCTATTGAGGTTATTCCTCCCACTCTCTTGACCATTCTGTTGCTCATTAATGTCCCTAGGAAAAGAAAAGAGATGAAATAACAAAGAACCAGTCTACCCATTAACTGAATTAATAAAAAGCTCCGGAGGCCAGGAAGCTGTTACTACTGAGCAAAATCCTAGCAGAGGACCCCAGGTTGGCAACTAGAAGGGCCCTTGAAGGCAATCTAAAATCCAATCCTTTAACTGCTCATGCATAGGACGAGCCAATATAATAAAAATGACCATCCTACCCAAACTTATTTATCTATTTAGTGCCATACCCATTGAACTCCCAAAATATTTCTTTACTGATTTAGAAAAAACCATAACAAAATTCATTTGGAATAACAAAAGATCAAGGATATCCAGGGAAATAATGAAAAAAAAAACACATATGATGGGGGCCTTGCAGTCCCAGACCTTAAACTATATTACAAAGCAGCAGTCATCAAAACAATTTGGTACTGGCTAAGAAACAGAAAGGAAGATCAGTGGAATAGACTGGGGGAAAGCGACCTCAGCAAGACAGTATACGATAAACCCAAAGATCCCAGCTTTTGGGACAAAAATCCACTATTCGATAAAAACTGCTGGGAAAATTGGAAGACAGTGTGGGAGAGACTAGGAATAGATCAACACCTGACACCCTATACCAAGATAAATCCAAAATGGGTGAATGACTTAAACATAAAGAAGGAAACCATAAGTAAATTGGGTAAACACAGAATAGTATACATGTCAGACCTTTGGGAGGGGAAAGACTTTAAAACCAAGCAAGACATAGAAAGAATCACAAAATGTAAAATAAATAATTTTGACTACATCAAATTAAAAAGCTTTTGTACAAACAAAACCAATGTAACTAAAATCAGAAGGGAAACAACAAATTGGGAAAAAAATCTTCATAGAAACCTCTGACAAAGGTTTAATTACTCAAATTTATAAAGAGCTAAATCAATTGTACAAAAAATCAAGCCATTCTCCAATTGATAAATGGGCAAGGGACATGGATAGGCAGTTTTCAGTTAAAGAAATCAAAACTATTAATAAGCACATGAAGAAGTGTTCTAAATCTCTTATAATCAGAGAGATGCAAATCAAAACAACTCTGAGGTATCACCTCACACCTAGCAGATTGGCTAACATAACAGCAAAGGAAAGTAATGAATGCTGGAGGGGATGTGGCAAAGTAGGGACATTAATTCATTGCTGGTGGAGTTGTGAACTGATCCAACCATTCTGGAGGGCAATTTGGAACTATGCCCAAAGGGCGACAAAAGAATATCTACCCTTTGATCCAGCCATAGCACTGCTGGGTCTGTACCCCAAAGAGATAATGGACACAAAGACTTGTACAAAAATATTCATAGCTGCCCTCTTTGTGGTGGCCAAAAACTGGAAAACGAGGGGATGCCCATCAATTGGGGAATGGCTGAATAAACTGTGGTATATGTTGGTGATGGAATACTATTGTGCTAAAAGGAATAATAAAGTGGAGGAATTCCATGGAGAATGGAATGACCTCCAGGAAGTGATGCAGAGCGAGAGGAGCAGAACCAGGAGAACATTGTACACAGAGACTAATACACTGTGGTATAATCGAACGTAATGGACTTCTCCATTAGTGGCGGTGTAATGTCCCTGAATAATCTGCAGGGATCTAGGAGAAAAAACACTATCCATAAGCAGAGGATAAACTATGGGAGTGGAAACACTGAGGAAAAGCAACTGCCTGACTACAGCGGTTGAGGGGACATGACAGAGGAGAGACTCTAAACGAACACTCTGATGCAAATATTAACAACATGGAATTGGGTTCTAATCAAGAACACATGTGACACCCAGTGGAATCACGCATCAGCTATGGGGGGTGGGGGGGAGGAAAAGAAAATGATCTTTGTCTTTAATGAATAATGCTTGGAAATGATCAAATAAAATATTATTTAAAAAAAAATAAAATAAAATCCGATCCTTCCATTTTCCAGGTGAGAGAACTGAGGCCAGGAGAGGGATGTGGCCTGCCCAAAGTCACAGAAGTAGCTTGAACCCTGGAGTCTCCTGTCTCTCTTTCCTTTTGGAATCACAACAGACTTTACATATTTATCTCAATCCATCCCTGGAGCATGAGTTATCTAGAAAGAGCTGAGAAAAGTGACATGAGCAAACATAAGGACTAAGAATGATAATTAGGTTAAGGAGCTGACCAGACTCACTCAGCAGTGTTCCTCAAACACAATCCCAGTTAGGGTCCAATACAGAAGTTTTTGTTCTCTGAGAGGCAGGGTAGAGTATGGAAAGGGACTTGGAGTCAAGAAGATGTGGGTTCAAATCCTATCCCAGATTTGTGAACCTGGGCCAATCACTTAATTTCTCTGGGCCTCGATTTCCTCATCTGAAAAATAGGGGTGGAAAGTATTAGACTTGATGACCCCAAAGTCCCAAAACTATGATCCTAAGAAATGAATAAATCTTAATTCGCTGGAATGGACACTTACTCCATTTTATCTGGGTGACCATGCTGATAGGAAATGTGGTACTCTCTACATACTCTTTGTATAACTTGGTCATGCATTTCTGCTGAATTTCAGTGTGAATGGTACAATGGATTTGTGCCCAAAGTGAAATGAATTCAAATCTTACCTCTGATAATTACTAGCTATGTGATTATCAGCAAATCACTCTGTGGCAAGAAACTCCCAAAGGCTATAAGATATAGCTGGGTGGTGATCTGCATTAGTAGAGTAACTGCCTACACTGATGAAATCCCAGGTTTTGAACTTGTTGACCTTTATACACCCTCATTGGGCTTATTCATCCAAACTGGCCATGAGACACTCAACTCCCTAAAGGCAGGGAATAGTGTTGTTTTGTTAGTTTTGTTATGTGGTTTTTCAGTCATGTCCACCTCTTCTTGACCTCATTTGGGGTTTTCTTAGCAAAGATCCTTCTCCAGCTTATTTTACAGATGAGGAACTGAACAAACAAGGTTAAATGACTTGCCTAGGGTCACACAGCTAATAAGTGTCTGAGGCCAGATCTGAACTCAGGAAAAGAATTCCTGACTCCAGACCAGGCAGTCTATGCACTGAGCCTAGCACTAGCTGCCCTAAATCTGTCTGCCCCAAACAAACAAAAAAAAACCTCATAGAGTCTAGCATGATATCCTGAACCTACGGGGAGTTCAAAGCACTGTCGGCAACTCTGTTGAGAGCCACATTCTGCTTGAGTCTGCACCCACAGACAACATTAGTCATCCAGTCTGTTCCACAGGGCTGAACGGGTTTGTTGAAAGAAGCCATTAGGACTCATAAAGCAATGTGAAACTAACATAATTTGTTTTGGATTTGCAAATGCTAAACAAACACACGCCCCAATGCCATAGTGAGCAAAAGATGGGAAACTGGTGGTTGCTTCTACTCAAAAGGGGCAGCAAAATCAATTAGCTCTTTCTATCCATAGGAGGTTATTGACATCAGCTGCCTCTGGAAATCAACAGGGCACAACATCAGGAAAGGAGCAAAAGGCATCTCTTATTCTCTTCTTTTCCTTGGGAAGTGGAAGGACTTGGCCCAGGTTGCTTTGCTAAAAAAGGGATGAATGGCCATAGCTTCATGCCCCCAAAGACAGCTCAGAGCTAAGCTCTATTCTGCCTCTCAGAAGGCCAAAGAACTTTCTTAACAATATCCCATTGATTGGCACCACACTTGAAGCAGGGACATAGAGGCTTCAAGGAAATGGCATTCCATCATCATGGGAATGTCTCGGTCTTCCCCTAAGCAGATGATTACCTTTTTCTAACTTGGCACATGGTTCTTGGGAGTTGTCATGGCTGAAAAATCCCTCCCTCATGGTCAAGTTGGTGGTGAGGAATCTCTACAAAGGTGAGCCTGGTGCCAGCCTCAGAGAAGTGATGAACAGTTGATCCCTACAAGTATACACTCTAAAGTCTCTGGCTCAGACAGACCAAGACCATTTTGGAGGAGATAGAGAAGAGAACAGACCCATGAGGAGCAGAAAAAGGGATGGTCCTGGAGACTATAGACCCATTGACTTCACAGAGATTCCTGGGAAGATCCTGGTACACATCAGCAGACAAGTCATCTGCCGAAAATTAATCAGTTGACCTAAAATAATAGAAATAGCATTATGGGTCATTGCAAAAATAAAAGAACCCAAACTAGAAGCAACCTAAATGCCTAACAATATGATAACTGTGAAACCAATGTTACCCAGCCCTAGCCATGCTCTTTGTGGTGGCAAAAAAAAGGAAACTAAAGGAATGTTGCTCTATGGGGGAATGGCTAAACAAATTGTGGTTTATGCTGGTGATGGAATACTATTGTGCTAAAAGGAATGATGAATTGATGAATTTCCATGTGAACCAGGAAGATCTCCATGAACTGATGCGGAGTGAAATGAGCAGACCCAGGAGAACAGTGTACACAGAGGCAGATATACTGTGGGATGATCTTATGAGAAGGAATACTAGGCACATCAAGAGAAAGAACTGTGGGAAAAGAAACACAGAAGGAAGACATTTGATTTTTCACTTGTTTATATGGGTATTGGATGTGGGGTTTTGGATTTTAAAAGATTATTACAAAAATGAAGAATATGGGAATAAGTATTGAGTGATAATACATGTATAACCCAGAAGAATTGCTTGTCGGCTCTGGGAAGGGGACGGAAAAAGGGGAGGGAAAGAACATGAATCATGTAACCATGGAAAAATACTTAAATTTAAAAATGGTTAAAAATAAACCACAAGCCACAAGTACTTTAAAAAACAAACAAAAAACCCCCAGTGTTACCATATACAAGAATGATTTGGAAGGAAGGTTCTGGAGTCAGAAGCAACTGAGTTCGAATCCTGCCTCAGATACTTCCTAGTTGTGTTATGTTGGACTGACTGCCTCAGTTTCCTTATCTGTAAAGCAAATAGGTTGGACCCAATGGCTTCTGAGATACCTTCCTGCTCTAGGATCCTAACATAAACATGCCCAAGTATGAGAAATACAAAGGAATTGTAAAAGATCTTTTTGAAATTCTTCAAAACGAGCAAAGCCCTTGTGAGTAGGGATTGTTTGATTCTTTCCACTTTCATCCCAGGGCATGGCACATAGCAGGGATTTAACTAATGGATGGTGATTGATTGCTTCAAAGAAAAACTAGAAAGAGACAAATCAGAAGAAGAAGGGGGCACACATTATTGGTGAGCACAAAGGAGGAAGGAAAGTCCATGGTAATGACTAGACGTATGACTAAAGTATCCTCATGAGGACTCAGAAGGATGGAGGGAGAGAGGGAAGGAAGAAGATATTCTGGAATTTTTTAGACTCAAATTAATTTAATTGTAAATATGTAGTGAGCAAGTTTAATTAGCTGCATTGGTGTTTTATGAGAGACAGCATGGTACTCCTAGAAGGCCAACCTTAGACTTCTGAAGCCCCGAATTCAGGCTCTTTGCCTCTGATCACATTGGCAGTGTGACTCTGGGTAAGTCTCCTAACATCCTGCACACACCAGCCAGGATATAAGATTATGGGTTACAGAAGAGTTGCTGATCTGCATCACTGAAAATAGCTTTCTGTATGGGAGTTCTTTACACTGAATAAATCAGATCTTACTCCCCTGACAAAAAATTACATTTGATATAAAACTTTAAATAAATTATTTTAAAAATTACAGATATTAGGATACAGCTAATATGACTGTGAAAAGTAACATGACTTTTATGGGGCAACAAGGTGGCACAGTAAATAAGAGTGCTGGAGTTGGAGTGGGAAAGGCCTGAGTTCAAATTTGAACTCAGACACTTCCTAGCTATGTGAACCTGGGCAAGTTACTTCCATCTGTCTTGGTTTCCTTGTCTGTAAAATGGGAATAATAATAGTACCTACATGCCATGGTTGTTATAAGGATCAAATGAGATAATATATGTAAAAAAGACTTAGCACAGTGTCTGGCACATAGTAGGCGCGATATGAATGTTAGCTATGACGGCAACAATGATGATAACAACAATAATGAAGACAACAACAGTGACAATGATGATGGAGAAGCCACAAGTTACAAAAGACAAGGGATTTTGGGGGGCTAGGGAGAAATGTTTATTTTAATGAGGACTAAGTTGTTCTTTATTTCCACAGAGGAATAATACTAATAAAGGCTGATCTAATTTTTGTTTTCTCTGAGTATTTTCAGGCTGGATCTGTTAAGATTAATAATCTTTTAACATTATTCAACAACAAGACTGAAATTGGTTTACACTTACTGTGGGAGTGGTTAAAACCAAAATGAAATGGGATGGAAGACAAGAAACAGACAGGAAAGGAAAACCTGGATTTCTCTACCTAGATCTTTACATAATAGGTACCAATGAAGTGGATTCAATGGTCTCCCAGGAAGGACTGGAAAGGGGGCTTGGGAAGAGGGAGATGAAAGAGAAGCCTAAATCCACCCAGGGGAGACCTCTGCCTGAGAGGACATACTTTTGATATCAACAAGGGACTGTTTTTTAAGATTTTTTCTTTTTCTTTTTTGAGAAAATTTTTATTTAAGTAATTTAGAATATTTTCCCATGGTTACATGATTCATTTTCTTTCCCCCTACTCTCCCCATCCCCCTCCCATAGCCAACGAGAAATTCCACTGGGTTTTACATATCATTGATCCAGACCTATTGCCATATTATTGATGTTTGCACTAGGGTGATCATTTAGTGTCTACATCCCCAATCATATCTCCATTGAACCATTTGACCAAGCAGTTGTTTTTCTTCTGCATTTCTGCTCCCACAGTTCTTCCTTTGGATATGGATAGTGTTCTTTCCCATAAGTCTCTCAGGATTGTCCTGGATCATTGCATTGCTGCTAGTAGAGAAGTCCATTACATTCTATTGTACCACAGTGTATCCATCTCTGTGTGCAATGTTCTCCTGGTTCTGCTCCTTTTGCTCTGCATCAATTCCTGGAGGTCATTGCAGTTCACATGGAATTTCTCCAGTTCATTCTTCCTTTGAGCACAATAGTATTCCATAACCAACATATGCCACAATTTGTTCAGTCATTCCCCAAACGAAGGGCATCCCCTCATTTTCCAATTTTTTGCCACTACAAAAAGTGTGGCTATAAATTTTTGTGCAAGTCTTTTTCCTTATGATCTCTTTGGGGTATAAACCCAGTAGTGGTATGGCTGAATCAAAGGGCAGACAGTCTTAAAAACTCTTTTGGCATAGTTCCACATTGCCATCCAGAATGATTGAATCAATTCACACCTCCACCAGCAATGCATTAATGTCCCTATTTTGCCACATTCCCTCCAACATTTATAACTTTCCTTTGCTGTCATGTTAGCCAATCTGCTAGGTGTGACATGGTACCCTGGAGTTGTTTTGATTTGCACTTCTCTAATTATAAGAGATTTAGAACTCTTTTTCATGTGCTCATTGATAGTTTTGATTTCATTATCTGAAAATTGCCTATTCATGTCCCTTGCCCATTTGCCAATTGGAGAATGGCTTGATTTTTTGCACAATTGATTTATCTCCTTATAAATTTGAATAATTAGACTTCTGTCAGAGATTTTTATTGTAAAGAATTTCCCCCCAATTTGTTGCTTCCATTCTAATTTTGGTTGCATTAGTTTTGTTTTTACAAAAAAAAATCCTTTTTAATTTAATGTAATCAAAATTACTTATTTTACATTTTGTAATATTTTCTAACTCTTACTTTGTCTTAAAATCTTTTCTTTTCTACAGATCTAACAGGTATACTATTCTGTGCCTAATTTACTTATAATTTCCTTCTTCATATTCGAGTCATTCACCCATTTAAGGTACTTTCAAAGAAGAGATAATGAATGATTAGGAGAAAAAAACCAAACCAACAAAAAACCATGAATGGCTTTATAATGACCCAAAAAGATCACCTAAAGGATTTTAGTGGCTGCTGACTTTGGGAAAGGAGTGCTGTTCAGAGGAAAGAGTTGTGAGTTTGGAGTCAGAGGACCTGTTTTCAAATCATCCTTTTCACTCTTTATTAACTATGTTACCTTGACAAATTGTTTCCCTTCCCTCTCTGGACCTTGACTTCTTTGTGGGTAAAACAAAGGAGGTGGGAATAGATAACTTCTAAGGTCCCTTCTGGTTCTAAATCTGAGCTTTTGGGAAGCAAGTCACGTCACCTTCATGGGCCTGTTTCCTCATGTATCCATCAAAGGGACATCAAAGGGACAGCTGATGGCAGCACAGTGCAAAGAACACTGGGCCTGGAGAGTCTAGATGATCTGATTTCAAATTTCAAATTCAGCCTTAGATATTTACTGGCTGTGTGATTCTGGGCAAGCCACTTTGCCTTGGTTTCCTCAACTATAAAATGCGGATAATAATAACAGCACCTACCTCTTAGGGTTATTGTCAGAATCAAATGAGATAATACTTGTAAAGTGCTTAGCCCAGTGCCTGGCACAAAGTAGGTACTTTATAAATGTTTCCTTATATCCTTCCTTCTTAAAGTCACTTCCAGTGTAAAATCTTGGATTCTGACATCTATTATGTTTTTCAACTGCCTGCTTAGACAGGATGGTTTGGACACAGTGATGGAGGTTAAATGAGACCTTTGTTTTTAAAAGTTTCGAGTGGATGGAAGCCTTTTTGATCAGCAAGTGATAAAGCAGTGTCAAACACTCCAAGGAGAGGTCACAGAGTATCCAACACTACAGATCTTTAAGGAGAAAAGAAAGAAACATGTCTGGAATCAATGCCCTTCTTGAGGTAGTTAGATGATGCCAGGGATAGAGCACTGGGCCTGAAGTCAGAAGACTTGAGTTCAAATGTTTTCAAGTTAAAAATTTGCATGCCTCAGTTTCCTCATCTGTAAATCAGCAATAATAACGCCTCTCTCCCCAGGATGTTGAGAGGATGAAATGAGATACTACTTGTAAAACACTTAGTACTGTGTCTATCACATAGTAGGTGCAATGTAAATGCTGGCTATTATTATTATTATCATCATCATCTTAAGTCCTCAGCACAGCTCTGACACAGGTTGCAAGCCATCCATCACTTAGTCAACAAGTCATAGAGGTTTCCCTTAGGCTTTGAGAGAAGTTAGGTGACTCGATCTTGGTAAGACATCTAGTGGCAAAGGAAGAATTCAAACCCAGGTCATCCTGGGTCCAATCTCTTGACTGTGCCATACTGTCTCTTGACTTGAAGAATTTCTGAATGTGTCATTTTGAAAGTAAGGCACCAGCCTTAGTATCTATCTAAAGACCTTGACTCACTTTAGCTCGAGATTTGGGGCATTGTTTGTACAGAAGGATACAACATTGTACCAGATATATCAATAAATACAAAATAATTTGAGAAGGAAGTACAACATCTTCCACAATGTCCAACAAGGTCAAAATATATTGACCTCATCCAGTCTCTAGAACAAAAAAGTTACGCCATGGAAACAACCAACCAAATGATTACAAAAGAATGAGCTGAGATACCTTTGCCAACTACAGTGAAGAGGAGAATTCTTCACTAAACAAGGGATAAGAGAAATCATAACAGATAAAAAGGACACTTCTGGCACCATAAAACAGAAAGTTTATGGACAAAATCAATGAAAATCACGATGAGAAACAGTTGAGTGAGAAAATTATGTGGATAAAAGTCAGATATCCAAACAATACTAGAGAACTGACAAGAATATGGAACACTAAGAATAATTTCCTAATGGATAAATGGTCAAAAGAAACAAATGTTTGTCAAAAGCATTGCAAACTGTACTTGACCACATGCAATCATGTTTCATGTCACCAAGAGTCACAGAAATGTAAATGAAAATAGGGTTTCAACTCACCCAGCACACTGAATCGATTTTGGAGGGAATGTGGGAAAACAGGCAGGCAAACCGAGGCACTGTTGGTAGAACTGTGACATGATCCGGATGTTCTGGAAATCAATCTGAAATTAAAGAAGAAAAATGACTAAGTTGTCCATAGATCCCGCTCCTCAGCACATACCTCATGGAAGTTAAATCCAAAACAAAGGGCCAATATATTCCAAATATTCCCAGCAATACTCTTGGTAACAGCACCAAGGTAAGGACCCATGAATTGGAAAATGGAGGGGAAAAAGATGACATAGGAAAACAATTAAATATTGTTCAGTAAAAATGATTGGATATGAGGGATTCAGAGCAAAATAAGCAGAACCAAGAGAATAACATGCTCAGTGACTAAAATGTTGTCACTAAGAGGCCTCAGAAATGAGACTAATTGAAGAGTGAATGAAGGCCAAAGGAATGGATTGTGAAACATGTATCTCCATTCATGGCAGAGAGGTGGGGGACTACCAGGACAGAATATTGAATATACTTTAAGATGTGAGTGTTTTTCTCATTCACAAAGGAGGGTATATTTTTCTAGAGAAGAGGTTGAAATGAGTATATATAAAGACAATTCGTATCAATGAAACATTTTTAAAAGATCCAAGGGTATGATAGATGACTCAATGGCAGACACAAAAATTAATGCAGTACTGGGAAGAATGAAGAAAAGAGGAGCAACTTTCTACGAATAAGGAGGCCGTGTGGCCTTTTTCCTTAGTTGGCCTTATGTGGGTTCCCATGTTCTAGTCTGAGTACTACGTTTTAGGAAAGACATGATAACCTGGAGAGAGCCTAGAGCATCATGGTTCTCATCCATACCTCCCTTGGCAGTCTGATGAAGGCTGGTGATCCTTTCTCATAACATTGTTTTCAAGAGCATAAATTAAAATATATAGGATTGCAAAGGCAACCAGTTATCTCAAAATATGGCTCACTTGCTCTTTCTAGGCACTGAAGAGAATAAAATTATGATATATAAGCTCATGGCCCCCAGGTTGATAACCCCTGGTCCAAAGAATGGCATTTGAGATGGTGAAAGCCCTCAAGTTCATGCCAAATCCCGCTAACAACAATGGACATTTTTCACATGCTTTAGGGTAGGTGCATGTGTTTCCATACAACGCATCCATTGTCTCCTTTGATTTTTACAACCATGAGAGAAGTCAATATTACAGTTAGGAGTCATTTTCTAGATGAAGAAGCCGAAGCTGAGAGGGTTGAAGTGATTAATGTAGGGTCCCTGAGATATGAAGTCTCAGAGGTAAGATTCAAAGTAAGACCACCTTACTCTAGTCCCAGACTCAATCTATCATGCCATAGTCTGCCTTTACGGAGAGGATTCAGCTGATGGAGCTGGGCACGCTTGGTCTGGAGCAGAGAAAACTCTGGGATGACATGAGAGCTGTCTCCTAGTATCTGAAAGGCTGCCATGTAAAGAAGGGATTAGACTCACTCTGCTTGGCCATTGAGAGTAGAACCAAGAGCAGCAATGGGTCATGGATGATAAACTTAAGCTGGATTTTAGGGAAAATGGCCTAACAACTATCTTCCTTAGCACAGTGTCTGGCTGTTGTTCAGCCATGTCTGACTCTTCCTGACCCCATTTGGAGTTTTCTTGACAACAATACTGAAGTGGTTTGCTGTTTCCTTCTTCAGCTCATTTTATGGAGGAGGAAACAAGGCCCAGTGAGGCTGAGGTACAACATTTACACAGATAAAGGAAGGGAGGGAACACCGAAAATGAGGATTGAGAGTGAGGGGGATCAGGAAGAATTTCCTGTAGGAAAGGTGGCATCTGGGCTGAGCCCTCAGAGAAGCCAGGGAGTCTAGGATTCCCTGATACTCAAAAAGAATCTCATCCCCAAGGAAGGGCTTGCTGATGGCCTAAATAACCATGTTGTCAGCAAGGTTAGGAAAAGGGGCAAATTCTCTGTTTTATGTGACAAAGTGCCCTCACAAGCAAGGTATAATGAGTAAGGAGCACAGCTGTCTCTGGACTGTGCCAGAAAATACTCTTGGGAGTCTTAGAAACTTTTGTCTTTTCCCAAAGCAGATTGCAGTTTGGAAAACTTTTGGGGACACAAAGCACTGGCTAATGGTCAGATGTTCTTCCCATGGTTAGACAAGAAAGAGCCTCAAAGTGGCTCCACATTCCATAAGGTATCTTAAGGTACAGCCAAAGAGAGCTTGAAGGTAATTTCAGACAGCCACTCAAACCCTCTGCTAAAAGGAGGGTTTTCACTGGCCCCTGCTGTAAAATGTCTTGGCCTTATTTAGGGTTGGAATCAATACCCGAGATTGGTCTATAATGGTCAGGAACTGACAATTCCAGCTATTTTTGAAACCCAGTGGAAACCTCTCCTACTTCCAGACACTTGAATCAAGTATTTCATATCCCTGAAACAGTGACACCCAGAACTATATTACGACATAATAAATTCTTGGGGGAGATGAGATGGAGACTGATTCAGGGGAAGAGTTCAAGACTTTCAGCATGTGATGATATATTCTGAGTTCTGCCTTTGCAAAGGAGCCAGCTATGACTCCAAGAAATTTAAAAAAGCAAAACCTTCCAGAAGCCAACAGATAAAGCCCAGTCAGTGGGAATGAAATCTCCAAACCCTGCCCAATGGCAATCAGATTCTATACTGATGATACTCTTCCCCATTCCCAAATGCAGTCACACATTTAAAAGAAACATTAAACATTAGATTGCACAGAAAGTTATAACTAACTAGGTCAGAAAGATTCAGAACATCACAAACTGAGGTGTCTAGAGAAGGGCAGGAAAACATCGTCATGTAGTTCAAGGAAGAGACTATCGCATACAGGCTGATTTTGTAGAAAAATGTAACAACTGGACATGAGTGAGAAAACCGACTGTGGTGCTCAGAAAGTACAATTAAAGATTAACTCCATTCTCTTAAAGTCTTAATCAGGCTCTCAGACTTGAAAACATTTAAAAAATGTTCTGATAACTATATTTTAATATTCTTTGTTTCTTCTGTAATTCTCTGTTTCATACCTTTAAATACAATATTCTGAGATGTTTATAGAATACTCCGTGTGCTAAAAGAGTGATTACCCCGTCTCCAGAGCTTTTCCCGAAATCGTACCTTCCAACAAACAAACAGGACCCACCATAAAGCCTATGAATTATGTTACTTGAACTCTTGGGTGAAAATGACATGAGATAAGGAAGGAACTCATAGGACCACTTCCCAAACTTTCTGCTATTCCCTTCTCAATTGTTTCTGGATTCTAAGTTTTAACATTTTTCTTTTTCCCCAATTTCATCTTTTTTTGAAATGTTGAGTTCCAAATTTCGTCCCTCCTTCTTCTCCCTTCTCCTTTGGATGGAAGGAGGGAAGGAAGGAAGGAAGGAAGGAAGGAAGGAAGGAAGGAAGGAAGGAAGGAAGGAAGGAAGGAAGGAAGGAAGGAAGGAAGGAAGGAAGGATCATTGTGGTCAGTCATTCACTGTTCTTTTAATGGTAGCAACCAGTTAAAATGCCAAGAAGGAAGTGAAGAACCCCAAATGGGCCAACTGAGCAAATGCAAACATATCAAGAGACTGCCTCCCCTTGTAGGAAACCAGCAAAAATCCAAAGGAAGACTTTCAAGATTCAGTTGATGCCCTTCCAAGAGTGTCCACATGAGAACCTTGACTCCTGAGAGAACCAAGTGAGCCCACCAACTGGCCAAGACTAAGCTTTGTCAGCAATGGTCTCTCCAGAGGGGCGATGAAAACATGTTTGAAACAGAATCATTGGAAATTCACTGAATTAGTTTGGGAGATTCATGGGTAAGAAAACTACCATTCCACCCCAGGAGGCTTTGTTTCAGTCACTCCAAGGACGTGGTTATCTACTCACTCTTATTTGGAGAAGAAAAAAAATCCAAGGGGTTAAAGCCAGAACTGTCCATAGTGTCCATCTGGTCCAAGCCCACCATTTTACATACATGGCAGAAACTGAAGTCTGGGGAGGTCAAGAGATTCAGCTAGGTAGTCTTTGTTTAGAACAGGGCTTCTGAGGCATTAGGTGGCCTGGACCCTCTTATCAGTTTGTTAAAGCCTTTGTCCCCTTTTTTCAGAGCAATGTTTTAAATACATGAAATAAAATACAAAGGACTATGAAATAAACGAAATACATGTGTTCATGTGTGTGTGTGTGTAGACAGATAGATAGATATAGATAGGTCATCTATGTGGGTGAGAGGATAGAGAGACACACCTGGAGTCAGGAAGACATGAGTTCAAATCCAGCCTCAGACACTAATTGGCAGTGTGACCCTAGGCAAGTCATTTTACCCTGCTTACCAGAGAAGGAAATGACAAACCACTCTAATATCTTTGTCAATAAAACCCCATGTGTAGTAATGGCACCCTATGGTCTACAGAGCCACAAAGAGGCACATGACTGAACAACTTAACAACACCTACATATATATGCATATATGTATACACACACACACACTCTCACAGACACACACACACACACACACACACACACACACACTAACTTCATGGACTCCAAGTCAAGAACCATTAGTTTGGAGTCAGGATTTGATTCCAGGTTTTCTGACAACAAATGCATTGCTCATTCCTGAAGCCTTTTGCCTTGAACATCACAGTCATTTCCAGATTTGACAGTGTCCTCCCTCTCCAGGAGTCACACCTGCTGAGCCTTCCTGCCTGGGCCAAAGAATAACAGTTAAATAAAACCACTGAACACACTGAGAACGTTTGAGGACATGTACAACACTCTCTGGCCCTAGTCCCCAGCCAGCCTCTCTCCCAAGAAAGGAGGAAGACCCATTTCCTTTTCACTGGGGTCAAGGTGGGTCCTAACAATCAGATGGCACCTGGCTTTATTTTTGTGATCTTTTCACTTCCAAAGTCTCCAGAGTCTCCGCCTACTCTGCTTCCTTCACTCTATCTTCCCATATTTCTCTGAACTCCTCATGTCCTTAGTTTTTTATGGCTCAGTAATCCTCCATTACACCCATGTAGCACAATGTGTTCAGCCATTTCCCATTTAATCTACCCATTTTCCTCTCAACAATTCCAAGGGGTAGATCACAGTCTCCCTCTGTAGTCCATCTGCTGGTCTAGCACCTGCTTCAGTCCATGCCTCAAATAACCGAGTGTCTCATGTCTAACATACAAGGCCCTGCACTGCTCTAGGTTCTTGATTTCTTTTTTATTGTCTCTGTCTTTTTCCTCTGTTAGATTAGTGCCCAGGGCCCATGTCTGTTCTCTCTGTGCACCCTGCGTGTGATCATTTACATCTTGTGGTCTTCCTTGACATAAATCTCTTCTCCTCTATGCCTAGACAATTTCCCTTTTCTCTGTCCTCTGCCAAAAAGCGCCTCTTCTTCTTCCTCTTCCTCTTCCTCCTCCAAATCACCCTTTCCAGTCTCGAAAACTTATTAAATCATTTCTCAGCCTTCTTGTCCTTCAGGCTAAACAATTCCAATTCCTTTAACCTTTCTCCAGATGTCCCATTTTTCACCACTCTGTGATTTCTTATTGCTCTCCTCTCAACCCTCTTCCGATTTTTCACAGCTTTCAAGTTGGGGAACCAAAATTGGTTCTTACACGTCACTCATGAGAAAAATGCTCCAACATCTTGGCGAGCCTTCTCAACTTGTGGCCCCATGCTTCACAGTGTGGATGGTTAACAGGATAATAAGCATATTTACTAAGAGAGCCCCAGAATGCTGAACCATGCCAAGCCCCTCTGAGGAAGACTGTCAAAAGACAGGAGATAGCCAGAATGTCCAAGGGTCCAGGAGATAGTAAAATGGAATAGGCATCCAGGGGCCTGAGTTCTAGTCCTCTTTCTGCTGCCCAGTTGTTATTGTGTTCGGAAGAAGCCTTTGCATACACCTTAAAAAACAGTTGTCTGAGCTATGTGCCCCTGCTCATGCCACATGGTTGCTGGGAAGATAAATGAGAAAATCTATTTGCCCTGTGAAAGTACACTGAGCTCTTAGGAGGGAATCTCCTTCTTCTTTAGCATGCAGCAAGTTCCTCAGGCAGCCCATAAGATAATCAGACAATGATTATGTTATTGGTACAGTTACTGTTACCCCCGCCACCAACATCTCCACCACCACCATCACCAACACTCACACCAGCAGTGAGGAGGAACCCCGCACCCCAAAAAGTGGCCAGTTCTGCAAGAGGAAGAAACTATAAGCTAAATGCTGTTCTGGATTCAAGTTCTGTCTTAGATACATACTAGCTGAGTGGCCATGGGCATCATTGAACTTCCCTGTTTCCTAGGCAACACTCTAAGATGACAAGTTAGAGAAAAACTGCTGAGCTATGTGGGTGGAAGAAGTCTCCACACCTGGAGCTTCTTATACTGCCAAAATGACACGTCTCATCCTCCTGCCCCTAAAAGGGCTTCATATGTGATTACCACTCCATGACACACATTTTCTCTTTTTATCAGGGGGTAGGGGTGGCAAGCTATCAACAAAATAATGAGAATATTCAAGGTACATGACATCCATTAACTCATTTGAGCCTCTGAGCAACCCTGGAAAATAAGCACAGATGGAGTTATTAACCCTATTTTACATATGTGGAAACTGAGGCTCATTTGTCAAATGGAGAGATTAACCCACGGTGACATAAACAGGATCACAAGTGGTATTCAAACATAGGTCTGGCTGATTCAGCACTCCTCCCATGACAGGGTCAGAGTCCATAAATAAGCATAAAATCATAGACCATCATGACTGGAAGGGGCTTTAGAGATCATCTGGGCTGATTCTGCCCATTTTACAGAGAAAGAAAGTGAGACCCATAATGGGGACACCCAGGGTCTCCAAGCCAATAAGTGACACAGTAATGGAAACTTCTTTTTTTAATATATTTTTTTTTCTAAAACCCTTATCTACCATCTTGGAGTCAATACTGCATATTGGTTCCAAGGCAGAAGAGTGGTAAGGGCTAGGCAATGGAGAGTAAGTGACTTGCCCAGGGTCACCCAGCTGGGAAGTAGCTGAGACCAGAT
Source organism: Monodelphis domestica (assembly GCF_027887165.1). Taxonomy (NCBI): domain Eukaryota; kingdom Metazoa; phylum Chordata; class Mammalia; order Didelphimorphia; family Didelphidae; genus Monodelphis; species Monodelphis domestica. Next base: position 10,833,076 of record NC_077235.1, on the reverse strand, counting down.
TTGAATCTAGGACCTCCTGTCTCTAGGCCTGGCTCTCCATCCACTGAGCCACCCAGCTGCCCCTGTAATGGAAACTTCTGACAACAAAGCCGGGGCTCTCTCTGAAATGTGCTTTGGGATCTTGTGCCCTGGGCTCTGGGTTGGTATGGTTCAGTTCGCTATTAGATGATATGATTGCAATTACTACATAGGATCATCATTTGGTTTTCTTGTGTCACTTAAATGATATAATTAGTTACTGATATACGACACTGGATAGAATCAGGAAACCTGGATTCAGACTCCAGCTCTGACACTTTGGAACTCTGTTGATCCTGGGTAAGTCACGTATCCATTGTGAACCTCCGTTTTTTAATCTCCCCAATGATGATAGTAAAAATTGTACCACTTACTAGGGCTCTCAGGCTCGTTAGGGCTAAGAGGACAGAATAAGCATTATAAAGTAACTACTACTTGCTGAGCACTTTACGAATATGATTTCATTTGATCCTCACAACAATCCTGTTCTGATCCCTATTTTTCAGTTGAGGAAACTGAAGTAGGCAGACATGAAGTGAGTTACCCAGAGTCACACAGCTCATTAAGTGCCTGAGGCTAGATTTGAACTCTAGTCTTTCTGACTCCAAGCCCAGTGCAATATGGACCATGGTGCCACCTAGTTGCCTAATGGCATTTTCATTTTGAGATAAGAGGAAGGTCACTTAAAAATGAGCTAATACTAATTATTAAAGCAGCCAGGAAAATCATCTCAACCTTTATCCACTAGGACTACATTTTGCAATTCTTGCTTAAGGGCATCCTCTATGATGAGATGGAAGATAGGGAAGAGGAGTAATAATAATAATAATAATAATAATGTAAGCTGATGACCCACAGAGAGCTGAGCCTGGATGTCTCAAGGAGGAAGGGAAAAGAAGGCTTAGGAATAGACAATAGGAAACCAGATCTTTAACCTTTGAGTCACGTGTTCAACTCCAACCTAGATCAGTGGTGACCAAAAGCAATTACTGGCTGATGGCATCTGGTGACCTATGACAAAGAAGTTGGGCCAGGTCTTATTTGCCATCACAGTGGCAATGGTTGGTTGGCTGGTTTCCCCAGCCATCTGATGGAGGCGTGAATGGGTCTACATATTGAACATCCCTCTTGCTTCTAGAGGAAGACTCTCTCCAACAGGGTTACTTGCATCAGTGGGGAAAGTTCACCAGGGGAGCAGCCACAAAGAACTTGCAGTCAGCATCTGCCCTAGGAGTCAAATTCCAATTGAACTTGGTCATTTGCAAAGGTTGATCTAATTAGTGTTTTTGGGGTATGAATAATGCATGAAGATTCCCTTCCAAAGGAATCCAAGAAAACTTCCCATAGTGACAGAAGGAAGAAACGGAAATGCTCATCAATATTCCACCAGCCACTTGTGGATGATTAAGAATCGTTTATTAAGTCTGGTGTGAAGGGAACTCCGCAGTTCCATCTGCAGAAACTGTGGCTGGTAACCTTCATTAGACAAAGGGCAAGCAGGCTTGCAGATCCTTGGGTACCCAGGAAAATCCATGTGGTGGCTTATGGGGGATTTCAAGGGCTTGAAAAAGGTAAGAGAGTAGGGAGTTGGGAGAGGTAGCCATTATTCCATGGGGTCGCTTTTGATGCTGACCAACTGGAGCATCCCAAACCTCGAAACAAGCCTTTACAGAGAATTCACTACATTCCAGGCACTGGGCTAAGTTCTGAGGACTTAAAAACACAGTTCTTGCCCTCAAGGAACTCACATTCTAATGAAATGACAACAAATAGAAAAAATGAGAGCCCATCTCAGAGGAAAGGGAGGATGCTGGGAGAGGCCTCGTGCCAATGTGGGGATTTGAGCTTGGTCTTGAAGGAAGCTAAGGATAAAAAGGAAGAAATTTCTTCATATAAACTTTAGGTGCTCCTATTTACTTCCCTTCTCGTCTTCTGGGAGAACAATGGATAGAGTCCCTCCCCTGGAGTCATAAAGACTTTCCTGAATTCAAATCCTACCTCAGATACTTACCAAAAGTGTGATCCTAAGCAAGTCACTTCCCTTTTGATCTCAGCTTCTTGATCTGTCAAATGAGCTGGAGAGGGAAAGGCAAGCCCCTCTAGGATCTTTGCTAATAAAACCCCAAATGGATTGACAAAGAGTCAGACATGAATACGATAGAAATCTGAATGGCAGCAGTAGTAGTCTTCTTGTTGGGAGGAGACACTTCAAAGCTTCCCCTCATTCTTAATGTCCTCCACCATCTCCCAGGATTCTGGGCTCTAGAACTAGGCCAGGCCCACTTCTCAGCACCTGAGTGGCATAACACCTTTTTCTCTCACAGACTCATTATTTCCCTTTCTTGGGGTTGACTCCAGGGAAAAGTCCAAATAGGTAAGGGTTTGATTTGAGGTTTCCCAAACTCCTCTACAAGCACTGAAATTACGAAGAGCCTTCATTTCAAGTCACAGAAAATGAAGAAGGTGACAAGAACCCACGAGAAAACACATAAAGCACTCAAAGACCCCACAGATGCTCAAGGGCAGACATAGAAAACTGTGAAATTGCCCAGAAAATTCCCTCACTCCTCCAAGAAAGGAATCCTGTTTTGGAGCTATTGAACAAGACCACCATTTCCCACCTGATCACCTGTCTCAGTAATTCGCCATAACAGTGAGCAGTGGGGACAAAAGGCCCAGATCTAGTGGCCTCTCTTCTCTTATGGGGACTTTCTTTTCCAAGAATCAACAGAGCAATCAGACATTTATTTAGTACTTACTATGAATCAGGCACTGTACTGGGCACCAGAGAAGAAAGAAACCTTAGGAATTTGTATAAAGGAAGGGGCCATCCCAGAACCATACAGAGATTCTGTGGGTCTGCATTGGCTTCTGGCATTACTTCAGTGGCAGATGAAAGGTAGGACTGAGCTACGGCAGACTAAGGAGATAGTCAGGAGCATCCCTGGCTCTCTACGCCCCCTGAAGCCGAAGACCCAGGCTAAGGGAAGCCTTAGAAAAGGTCGGCTCTTTTCCCAACCTTCCCTCATGGTGCCTGTTCATTCACAGATGTTATCATAGAATCTGCTGTTTCATTACCCACACATTTCCAATTACTGTATTTTGCTTCAACCACAAAGTGGCCAGGGGTTTACTAGATATAGATCTACATGTACAGTTAGGCAAAGAGCCCAACGTTTACCTCGATGGGAGGAATTTTCCCAACTTTTAGGAAATTTTCCTAATTTTAAGAATTCTAAATCTCTAAATTCTAAACTTGGAATCCTAAAATTAGAAATGTCCCTAATTTTCAGAGAGACCGAAACTGAACTCAATTTTGTTTTATTTTGTTTTAAATCTAAAATAAACTCCCTACAGCTGAAGACAAAGGAACCCTGTGGGCCTTAAGGGCCATTACACTGCCCCTAATAATAACGCTGATGATATTGATATTCACAGAGAGTATTTCTATTGTGCTTTGCTACGAATGTCATCTCAGATTATCTTCACAACAATCCTGGGAGATGGGGACCGTTATTATTCCCCATTTTGCAACCAGAAAAACTGAGGTAGACAACAGTTAAATGAATTGCCCAGGGTCACTCAGTCACTCAGCCAGGATATATATATATATATACCTGAGGTCATATGTGAGCCTTCTTGACTCCAAATCTAATGCTCTGTGTACTGCGCCACCTAGCTGCTTAGGCTCAAAATGAGCTAGTTCTGTAACAGGGTGTTAAAAGAACTATCTCTCCCTGGAAGCCAGGCAAAAGTGAAAAGGTTTGAAAAGGTAACCAAAAAAAGGACCAAGCTCCTTCAACAAGAAGCCATCCCCCCTGGAGGCTGGCCTGCCTACCCAACCATCTTGGAGACAGGCACCGGCACTAGACACCAATCAGGAAATCCATGTTTGCTAAACAAAGCACCAATGAATGCGTGTCCCCCACTAGTCATGGGATCCCAGCCCCAGATGAAGATCAGTCTGTCACATGAGCTGATGAAACTGATCGATGACTTCGAACTGATCAAGGACTTCCCTGATTCCGTCCTCTGACAGCATCACAGTCATGAAGGCTAATGTTTAGATAGCACCGTAAAGCTTGCGAAGCAAAGTACATTATCTCTTTTCAATCCATCAATAAACATTTCGTGCCAGACACAAAGCTCTTTGGGACCTAACCACAGTCCCGAAGGGCAGCATTTTGAGGAAATTGAAAGTGAGAGAGGAAAAACATATTATCCAGGATCATGTACCTCCAAAGCAAGATTTGAACCCAAGTCTTCCCGACTCCCAAACCAGGAATGGTTGCCGATCACAATGTCAGGATAACTATGGCAAGATGCAAGAATTCATGGAACTCTCCGGTGATCAGAATGAAGGCCAATGGAGAATACCTCTCATAAGAGCCATTATACAGAGCCACCAAGTATAGCTTCTATTTCCCATGAAAATGGTTCAATGCAAGAGTTTTTCAGGCAGGTCATTTGAGATTGTTTTGGGTTCCAGAAGCATTTTGTGAGCTTTCAACGGGGACTAAAATTCTCCCCAATGGAGGAGATCTTTCATTCATTTCACTGTCAGCAGGAATGACAAGCACAGGTTTGAATGGGTGCATGTGATCTATGGAAAGGCATCTCAGAGAAATGGCTTTTATCATACATGCTTTTATCATACGAGCTTTCTTGCTAATGGGAACTGAAGCATGCTTTCCCACCCTCCATGAAAAGCTAATTTGACTTTTACTTCTAATGGGATTTTTAATGCCAACAATTTGTTGAGAGAGAGAGAGGTTGTGAACCCGATTCAAAGTGATTGAGGAGGTGTCCGTGAACGCAGCATTCTAGACATTATTCTGTTCGTGATTCAAGCCTGAGGATAACAAACAGCACTGGGAGATTTCGGCATAGGGGCTATGGTGCTAAATTTGGCCTCAGGTGGGCCTGAGTTCCAATTCCATACTTACTAGTTCTGTGGCCCTGGGACAAATTGGTCATCCTGAGTCTTAGCTTCCTCACTATAAGATAGGAATAACTGGAATTTACATAGCACTGCTAGGCACCAGGCACTTTATAATTACTAGCTCTTTTGATCTTCACAGCAACTCTGGGAGGTGAATGCAATTAATATTCCCATTTTACAGATGAGGAAACTGAGGTGATCAGAGGTTAACTGAATTTAAGAGGTTTGTGCCACTAATAAGTGACTATGGCTGGATTTGAACTCAGTTCACCCTGAATCCCAGGCCTGTGCTCTCCACTGTGGCACCACCTAGCTGGCAACTATCTCACAGATCAAGTGAGATAATGAATTGAAAGTGTTCTACAAATCAGAAAGCATGATCCAAACACGTTATTGTCATTGCTGTACCACCATGGCCTCTGTACCTCATGTACCACCATTGTCTCCTGAGGTCTCATTGATGCCCTTTCTAAATTGTCGTCCCCAGAACAAAAAACAACCTTCTGGCCGTAATCTTGTTAGATCACTTCTGGCCGTTCCCCAAGACCAGTGGGATTACCAAGGCTTTCTCTGATTGAGGAAAGGGGGGAAGCATAAAGAGTTGGTCAGAGTTGCTAGTCCTGACGCCCACCAGGCCATGGGTGTAGTGGGGCCCATCGGATCATTTCAGTGAGTTTCGTCCCTTTATGGGCAAGAGTCCTAAAGAGGTTACAAGGTAGCTAAGACTCCTCATTCACTTTTCCCCATAGAAATATTTGCAAAAGTATCTGGCTGCTTTTCAGCTCCATCACTGACCAGAAGGGATAGAAGGTTTTTCAAGGAAATATTTCAGTTTCAATCTAACAAATGCTTTCACTGTTAGGGAATTTTTAAAAATCGTGTTTTCTGAGATGCGACAGCTGGTAGACAAAGAAGGAGAGAATAATACGTTTTAATTATACCTTTCAGAACCCAGCAGATTTGAAAGCTATGCATGTATGCAGAATTCGAGGAGAAGAGAATTCTTCTCTGAGTTAACTGTGGGTGGTTAAGGACTATTGGTGCTTATTCTAGAGGTGAGATGGCCACTCTTTTGTCTTCAGCCACAATTGTTGAATTTTCCATTTAACATCCTGTCATACTAGTTATTTTCTCCAGGGGGTTCACGAGCCTTGTTTTCCCTCTTTGTTGTGCTTAGGATGACACCATCAAGAAAACAACACGTTTAAGTACTGGGCAGCTTCTCTTGTATAATTATGTCAAGTAACATCACATGCCAAAGTATGGCCCAGATCCCCAGCAGAACGGCTGGGAATTGAAGTCTCTTCAGCAGGAGGGACAGAGTGAGAAACATGGCAAAAGAGTGGCAAGAGTGTTTGTTGGGATGTGGCTTCACCTCTGTCTCCCCGATCCAATTGGCCTGACATGCTCATGGTCCCCGTGTATCCCATTCCAATGCCTGCCTCGCTCCTTCACACAGGTGGTCCCATGATTCCCAAATTTGGAATGGATTTCCTCCTCGAGACCAACTTAGTGGAATCTCCAGGTTCCTTGAAAGCTCAGCTCAGGCACCACCTCCTATGTAAGACTTTGCTGGATTCCTGTAGGTATGAGAACCTTCACCCTCTTAAAATTACTTTGTAGATACCTCGGGGTTACTTAGCTGTGCCTATGTCATACCCCATCCTCTCCAGGAAAGGGAAGCTCCCTGAAGGCAGGGGTCATTTGAGCCTTTGTTTTGATGACACTGGCTTGGTTGTATACAACAGGCACTCAGTAGCTGCTTACAGAATTGTAGTCTCTGGTCACATTTCCCTCTGAAGAGGTTGGTCATCGCGGCCTCACCTGCTACTTCTACAGACAAAGCAAGTGACTCAGACGTGACTGTTCTAGTCTGGACCACTTTAGAAATGGACTTCAGGAGGCTTGATAAAGTAACTGAGTCCTCTAGCTGTCGCCTTATCACAAATCAATAGTGCTACACTAGAAAGCAGAGATCCTGAGTTCAAGTCTGAACTTTCCCACTGCCTGCCTATGAGACCTCATATGACCATTTAATGTCACCAGACTTCATTTTCTTCCTATGTAAATGTCTGTCCTAGTCTGATCTGATCCAAGTGGAACACCCAGAGTCAGAGTAATGGAATCCGAGAGCTGCTTTTAGCGAGGTACAAAAATACAGAAATGAGTACAGACTTCCACGGCCTGTTCGCTATGTCCTAGTACAAACGGCCCTCCTCATAGATGGAAAGATTCATTTGGACAGCTCTAAGGAGCTCCCAAGGGAAGAGTGGCATACCGTCTGTCCTCTTTGGAGACACCCCTGCCCTCCAGATGCCTGCCCACGGGAGGACCCACATCTACTTGAGCTCATCCACAGGGGAGAAGCTCCCTGCCCACTTGGCCATGTCTGGAGCCACATTCCACATCCTGGTTACTCTACGGGGCTGGACTAGAGAGATGGCTGCTAATGTCTCTTCCAGCTAGAAATCTAGAATCTCTTAGGATACCATACGGCCTTCTCACTGACTTCTCCACTGTTGTCTTTGTCTGCTAGAAACAAGAATGGATCAACAACTCTTTGCCCGGCTCTTGCTCTGTATTCATCTTTTCCAATTTTTTAATGTGAAGACTTGCCTGAGATCTTAAAAGTATTTACATAATTCAATTTTCTCCCTGTGACTGGGAAGTCAGATTAAATTTACTGGATATATATTGCCCCATGGAGCACAGAGATAGCATCACAGCCTTGGCCAAGGCCCTTGACAGCCACCCAAGTTTATTTACTAACAACGGTTCTCAGGCAGGCTTTACAACTTGGGGCCAAAATCCAGGGAAGGTGGGAGGGAGAAAAAGAAATGCTAATGAACTTACAAAAATGAAAATTGAATTCAGATTTTTTTAAAAGCGATACTGCAACCTTTAATGTTCAAAGGCGGGAGCAGTGTGGTATGGCTGATAAAGAGCAGGCCTTGAAGCCCGGAAGACCTGGGCTCAAGTCCCTAAAAGTCACTTAGCTTCTCAGGGTTCTAGGCAACTCTTGAAGTTATTTTTAAAAAAGGAATGCTCCGCATTGGAAGATGGAGTTTCAGCCCCAAGGAGGCTGGGCAAACCAATGAAATGCCAAATCCAATCCCCACCCCCAGTTCTGAAGATAATGGCAGCTGAGGTGATTGCAAACAGCACGAATGGATGGACACAGCTCAGAAAAAAGTCCCCCTTGAGCCACTGAGCTCAGGGTAGAAAGGAGGAACCATGGCAAGACCCTTCTCCTTTGGGGCTATCCATCTTTGAGATTTCGTTTTTCTAGGCCCTGTGATTTCCCTGGTGCACACTCGCCCGCCACCAATGGCCCTCTAATCCATATTAGATGGGCTGCAGGAGTTACTATGACCAAAAGCTCATCTGCTGCAATGATAATTCCAGCTAACATTGATTTAGTGCTCCAAGACTGGAAAGGTTTCTTGATTTCCTTTGATGAATAAAAGAACAAAAAAGGATTTGCTATGTGCCCAGCACTGGGTTGATGAGCACTAGGGATACAGACAGAAAAGTGAGACAGTCCCAGCTGCCAAGGAGCTCCCATTGCCACACACAAAGGATGGCGTGACTGTAGGGAAGATGGCAAGGCCCAGTGGTCCTTAGGGTACAAGGCAGATGGTAATGCATCTTCTTGAGTGTCATTTTAGTGAGGCAGCTAGATGGCGCCACAGTGCACAAAGCATCAGGCCTGTAATCAGAAGACTTGATTTCAAATCCAACCTTGGAAACTTCTTAAGATCTGTGTGAACCTGGGCACCTATTTGCCTCAGTTTCCTCATCTGCAAAATGAGGATGACAACGGTATCTATCTCTCACGGTTGTTGTGAGGATCAAATGCAATAAGAATTGTAAAGGTCCATCGCACAGACCCTGGCACATAGTAGGATCTCAATGACTGCGTACTGCCTTTCTCTTTCCCCCTTCTTTCATCATGATTTCATATCCATTTCTGAAGCTGAACTCTTTCGCAGCACCAGGGACTTTGGCGGCATGATCTCCTTCTCTTCTGGCTCCTAAAGGTGCTGTGGCTTTGGGGAAGGCAGAGCCATTTGCCAGGCTGGTCTCCAGAGGGACCCTTCTTCTGGAGCCAGTCTGGAAGTAGGCCCAGTGGCCAGGGCTGGTAGTGGATTCCCTTCTCTGGGCCCTTGGGCCTAGGGCCCCGGGGAATGTGTCCATCAGCTTTGGAGTGGATGTACTGGTCTAAGTTGCAGCAGTGGGGTTGGGCTCACCTGGCACCTATCACTTCCTGTGTATCCCCCCAGAGGACCATCACGTGGGGAGGTAAAAAGGCCCTTCTCTATATCAGAGCACCAGAAGTGGAGAGTACATTTTCCTCATGTGGGAGATGGGGATAAGACTAATATGCAGAGGACTCATCCCAACTTTGGGAAAGGGCTTGGAATGTTTCCATTTGCATCACTGTTAGTAGGAGCAGGCAGGTGACTGCCTTTCCGCTGTAGGAACCAGTTGTACTAAGTTGGCGTCCACCATTGGGGAAACCTGTACGTACAGCTGAGCTAGAGAGTCAGTGAGGGTAAGGGAAATAAGCAGTGGTTTTTCACCTGTCTTAGTTCAGGAATTACAGCTGTACCTAGGGTGGGGCAATCAGAATTCTGTCTCAGGGTATCAGATTTTCCAAAACAACCACAGCACTCACAATCTTCCAGCAGCAAGGAAACAATTGAAATGAACAGATAGGCAGCAAGAATAATTAAAATAGGAAGCTTCTTTGCTTTCTCTTCCCCCAGGAGAGCTCTTATCCACCTACCCCTTGGAGAGAATTGGTCTGAACCGATTTGTAGCATATACTCCTTTCCAGGGTGCAAAAACTACTCAATGTGACTCTACCATTGATGTTGCTTAATGTTTCTCCCACTACGGAGGCTCTAAAAATTATGGGAAAATATGGGATATTTGATACTGGTTTATCAACTTGATAACTGAGACAGTAGAAGATAGCAGGGAAAACAGAAAAGTCCACCAAAGACTCCTGCAACCTTCCACTTGTGATGGGCTCCAAAGATGGGAAAAGGATGAAAGCCGTAAACAAATGTGGCTTAAAGCCTTCAAGTAGGGCTGTTTCTTGGTTCTTTCACTGTGCTCCATAGCAAATATATTATCCCCAACTGCCTGCAGTTCTTATGCCTAGACAGATACAGACAGCATTAAGGGCTACTTTTTTGTCAGGCACTATGCTAAGTGCTTCTGATACAAAGAGAAGCAAAAGGAAAACCGGTTCCTGCCCTCAAACTTGCATTCTAATGGAGAAGATATCCCATCACCTAGAGTGGAAAACCATGGTAGGGAGGGGTAGTCAAGTGGGGAGGATGACAAGGTCAAAGTTCATGAGGACCCCTGGGCTGAGCCAGGGTGGGTGGGTGAGCAGGCCGGCAGTGGACTTCCTCAAATGCAAATGTGGCCAGAATGAGAAGACAGGGTGAAGGTTGGGAAGAAGTCTGAGGAATCACAGGGATGGGCAGGCTTTGGAGTGAGTGAGGTTGGCACAGAAGATATCCTCAAATGGAGGTGCTGAAGGTTTAGGTTCTGCTTATTCCATCAGCAATCAGCCAAGAAGCATTTCTTCAGTGTCTGCTACCAGCCAGGCATGGAGAAGACAAAGACAAGAGTCCGTCCGAGAGTTCTTATCCTCAAGGAGCTTGCATTCAAATGAAATGGGACACTACTCTGAGCCTCCAATTAGCCCATCGCCCAGAAGTTCCATCCAGCTTCATCTTGTTCTGCTGTGTTTTCTTTCTCTGCCTGAACCACTGAGGCAAGGAGAGAGAAATGAATTTTGTCCAAGTCAGTGGCAGCCAAGAGCCTACTCAATAAACAAACCTATTATTTTCCCTCTCTTTAACAAAGATGGATAAACATTATACTGTAGTTGAACAACTTTATTAGCTAAGTAAATTACAGCCCTTTTACCTGAAGTCAATAGAACAAGAGGAGGAAAATGAAAGATAGGCTAAAGGGCACCTTGGAAGGAGCAGTGGGCAACGCCCCAATATGCAGATAAATAATTCATGGCCCATAATCACAAAACACCAAGCAAGGCAACACATTTCACAGGTGGAGGGAGGAGGATGTGGTAGGTGGCTCTGAACTGGAGTGTGAAATAGATACTGGTCTCCTGGTGCCACTGAATGCACACCAGGGAATAGCAACGTTCGAGACAGACGACTAACTCACGGCCAGCCTCTTAATCAGTCATTTAGTCCTTCAGCCCAAGGAGGAAACACCACCCCACTTTCAGAACCCAGCTCCTACTACCGCCTGGCCTGTTCGGTGTAACAGACACTCAAACGCTTACTACGTGGAACAGGGCCCAGGGCTAGGGGACACAGAGGCCAAGATCAAACTGCCCGTGGTCATCAAGGAGCTTGTGTCCTATCGGAGATGGGTATGGCGTGTGTACAGATAGGACTCCATAACATACAAAGAAAGCTCTGCCTTTTTGCAGGAGGGGGGAGAGGGCAGCACGCTACCACCAGCCCAGGGAACTTCAAGCCTAGAAGTGGGGCAAGAAGGCAAGAGAGAATCAACAGTGTCTGCAAGCCCTACTGCAACAAGCTCTAGCTTGTTTTGATGTCTCACTGCGTTTTTATGCAATTTGATGCTACTAATAAATTGCATGACCAAAAAATAAATTATATAGTCCTTAATAGTAGGGTGCCAAAAGAATTTCCAACCTGGAAAGTCCCTCTGCTGAAGCAGATGGACAACTCATCTACAACTCTGAAGGTTAGAAGAGGTGTCCTGGGTGTCGGGGATTCTAGGTAGTATGTGAGAGAGGCCAAGTTTCAACAAAAGCCTCCATGACTCCAAGGATACCACACCTTTCCATATAACAAGGAATCTTTTTTTTTAATTTTTTTAATATTTTATTTAATTTTTTTTAATTTTATAATATTTTATTTGATCATTTCCATGCATTATTCATTAAAGACAAAGATCATTTTCTTTTCCTCCCCCCCACCCCCATAGCAGATGCGTGATTCCACTGGGTGTCACAGGTGTTCTTGATTGGAACCCATTGTCATGTTGTTAATATTTGCATTAGAGTGTTCGTTTAGAGTCTCTCCTCTGTCATGTCCCCTCAACTGCTGTGGTCAGGCAGCTGCTTTTCCTCGGTGTTTTTCCTCCCACAGTTTGTCCTCTGCTTATGAATAGTGTTTTTTTCTCCTGGATCCCCGCAGATTGTTCAGGGACATTACACCTCCCCTAATGGAGAAGTCCATTACGTTCGACTGTACCACAGTGTATTAGTCTCTGTGTACAATGTTCTCCTGGTTCTGCTCCTCTCGCTCTGCATCACTTCCTGGATGTCGTTCCAGTCTCCATGGAACTCCTCCACTTTATTATTCCTTTTTGCACAATAGTATTCCATCACCAACATGTGCCACAATTTGTTCAGCCATTCCCCAATTGATGGGCATCCCCTCGTTTTCCAATTTTTGGCCACCACAAAGAGTGCAGCTATGAATATTCTATAACAAGGAATCTTAAGAGATGGATAACACTAGGGAGAGAAGGGAAGAGAGCAAAAAAAGCCTCCAGGGGAGGCAGCTGGATAGCTCAGTGGTTTGAGAGTCAGGCCTAGAGACAGGAGGTCCTGGGTTCACATCTGGCCTCAGACACTTCCCAGCTGTGTGACCCTGGGCAAGTCACTTAACTCCCATTGGGAAGCCCTTACTGCTCTTCTGCCTTGGAACCAACACACAGTATTGATTCCAAAACAGAAGGGAAGGGTTTTAGTAAAAAAGGCCTCTGGTCCAAGTTCAGGTCCATGAGTTGGGCTTAGAAGGAAGCCACAGATACTGATAGCACCAGGAAGAAGGGAAGAAGAAGGGTATTCCAGACAGAAGGAACCAGCCATGCAAAAGAAAGGAGATGAGAGACAGAATGGCATGCATGGCAAAGAGGTAGGTCAGTCTGACTGGAATAGACAAGGTGGAAAGGGAGGAAAGAAGGTACAAATGGAAAGGTAGGTGGAAGCCAGATCATGGTGGGTCTTCACTTGCCTGACTGAGAATGGCCTTCAGAATTGAGGGTCTGTAATTCCCGGATGTGTCCTATCAATCTAAAAAGGTCTCAGAGTATACCAAGCTTTTCCTCTGCTAACAAAGTCTCCCTGATCAAGCAATGGGTATTAGACACTGTGTGATCAGTCGGAAGAAGAGGCATCACCCAATCCTCCCCACAGGGCTGCCTCAATCAATCTTCGACTTCTGACCTCAACACTTGGCTACTCAAAAGGACTCATTCAGTTAGAATGACTTAGCTTGGCACGCAGGGCCATATGCCACCCGGTCCCAACCTATTTTCCCAGATTTACTTCCCACTCTCCCCCTTCATGTACTCTAGGTTCTCCGTCACTCTTTGAAATGCAGAAACCATATCTATGGAAATAGTTAGCAAAATATTTCAGAAGCCAGTTCATGGGGCCCAGGAAAGAAGCCTGGCCTAAGCCAGCCCTTTAAGCCTGGGGTATCCTTCTGCTACATTTCTACCTGTCAAAAGCTGACCCCAGGACCAACTCAAATGCCAGCATCTTCATAAAGCCTTCTCAGTTCCCCCAAGCGGCCTGGGCTTTCTTCCTCCCATAAAGCTCCCTCCTTGCAGGCATTTCTCATTCTGTCATGATAATCATTAGCATAATAAATAACAACAATAATAAAGTCCCATTTATGTAGCACTTTAAGATTCATAAATTGCTTTTTTATTGAATGAAGAAGTGATTGAGTGATTATTTACAGTTGGTTTCCCGAGCCCTGGAGTATGATTGCTTTTGTGCTAGGGCCCCCAAGACCTGAGGGAAGGCAGATCCCTGGGCCTGGGAGCTTCCATTCTAATTGGCCAGTTCTCTTCAAGGCAAGCCAAGAGTCCCAAGAGTCCCAAGGGTCATATCTCATCGCCATCAAACTCTAACAAGCGTCAAAGAGAGGATGAGGCTTGCATATCAATCTGATTGATAAAAGGAGCAAAAGACAAGTGGAAATCAAAGCCACCTTCCATATATCTTCCTCTTGATAGAGAAATAAATGATCAGCCACATGAGGGATTCCAAGCTCCAACAGGTCTCCCATTTAAAGCCATACAAAGCATTCCCTTTTTTTCCCTTTTTTCCCCTTGTAATATATGCGTAAATATCCCCAGAGCTGACTGCATTACAGATATAGAGCTGTCAGTTATTCTTTCCATTTCTAGAACCTTTCACTTTGAAAATCTATAAATGAGCCGTAGGAGGGCCTTTCTCAAGTAGACAGCTATAATTTTTGTTTTTGCTTTTAAGCTGTATCATTAGCAAATACTTTTTCTTTTGCAACTAATAGTCCTTGTGGGATGTATTCCAATAAAAAAAGGATCAAAAGACATCTGTGCAATAAAAACTTGTTTCCAACGCTTAATGTATCTGCCTCTTAAAACTCCAGATTATCAAGTGATGGCAACAAATACGACTGGCTGCATCTCACTCCAGTTCACCAGAAGAAGGCTGAGGTTGCTTTCCATAATACAGAACAGAGTGGGGTGGCCAGAAGATGTAGTCCAATCGTTCCTTCAGAGGAAACGGACACTGCTAGAACTTGGTAACAGTCCATCAATGGTTGGGCTCAAATTCCGACTCTGAAACTTACCACCTGGGGGACCTGCTATGATTACTCACCCTGCCTCAGTCTCCTCCCTGAGAGGAAGCAGGGATAAATGGTGCCTACGGTCCCTTTCAACTCCAAAATGCCACAATTTGATGGTTGTCTATGGAACAACACTACTACTAAGTCAAGGATTCTCTGAGAACTTCCTCTCTGGCAGACCAAAGCACCATTCACCAAATCCTGTCACCATCATCATCATCATCTTAGTGTTTTGGGAACCTCCCGGGCACATCACACAGCATTCAGTTCTCTGAGGGAAGATGGCAGGGGAAGGTGGGCTCCAGTCTAGAAAGCTGGAGCTCAAGAAATTCCCAAGCAGGGCAGTTGGAAGTGTGGCAAATAAGGTGCTGCACCTGGAGTCAGGGATATCTGAGTTCAAATCTAGCCACATTAACTCACTGGCTGACTTAAATTCAAGTACTTTAACTTCTGCCTGCCTCCGTTTCTTCATCTGTAAAGTAAGAGTAATAATAGGCAAACTACCTCTCAGGGTTATTATAAGGATCAAATTAGATGATATAAGAAAACTAAGAAAGTGTGTTGCAAACCTTGAGGTACCATCATCATCATCATCATCATCATCATCATCATCATCATCATCATCATTATTATCATTGCAGGGAACACTGAAATCTGGTCTTCCCTAAAGAGGGGAAAGCATGGGCCCTTAGCTAATGGTCTATGAGCTTGTTCCTGTAAGGGCTAGGGAATGTGGCCTAAGTGACTTGGCCAGGGTCACACAGCTAGGAAGAATCTGAGGCCAGACCTGAACCTAGGACCTCTTATCTCCAGATCTGGCTCTCAATCCACTGAGCCACCTGGCTGCCCCTCTATGTCCTTCTTTTTAAAAACTATTTCACTAGAATTGGTCTCTTGATGGACCCCCTGTACTTTGTACAAAGGGGTCCTGAGACTTCTTCCCTGGACCAATGGCCAAGGAATCCAGGATGTAACAAAGGGGAGGAAGAGTCCCTGTTTTAGTGTAGATAGTGCTAGCAGAGAGAGACAGACAGACAGAGAGAGGGAGGGAGAGACAGAGACAGAGACAGAGACAGAGAGAGAGACAGAGACAAAGAGGGGCAGAGAGACAGAGGGAGGGAGGGAGAGAGTCAGCACCCCTGAGACTAAGGCTTGACTTTGGCACTCACAGTGTTAAGTCCCAGAACTGTGGTGATTTCCAGTTTCTTCAGCTGTAAAATGAGATGATCTCTAAGGACCCTTCCAGCTCTGGCGTTCCTATGATTCCATGTGTTGACTGATTTACTCGAGTGCAGTAATAAGTAAATTACGGGACACTCTTTCCAAGAGGTAGCAGCAGGGCTGAGTTCTGGGCCTGCTGTGCTGAAATGGCAGGGAAAGATTAGAGTCTGTGGCCCCCTGCTCCTCAGAGGGGGCCGAGCAGTCAAATGCATCCTAGGAGAATGGAGGGGCCAGGGATCTTGGGCAAGGATTGGCAGGGAGGGCTTGGATCCTCACCACCTGTTTGGCCTTCCAGCACTTAGATACCACACAACACAAAGTTGAACACAAAGTAAATGCAAAGGCATTTCTGTGGCAAGGTAGGAAAGGGAGAATACTAAGAACAGGAGTAAAGATGGGCGAACAGATAGAAGAATCAAGGAAGGTCCTGGGTAGGAGGTGCTACCTGAGCTGGGCCCTGAGTACTTAGGGATTCCACAGTGCACAGGGGAGGAGGAAGAACAGGAAAGGTACAGTGAGAGGAGAGGGAGAGAGGAAAAGAGTATGGTGCACTGCAAATGGCAAGGAGCCCAGTTTGACTCGAATATCGAATGTTTAAAGGGGAACATCTGGAATAATCTGGAATGAGAGATAGCAGCTACTGAAAAGCTTTTCAATAGGGAAATTTGTACTAATGGAACCCTACAAATAACTAGGGGGACAAAGCCAAATATAAACAAGGGGAGAAATGAGCCATGTGCCCACGCCCAGGTACCCCTAAGGCTCCACATATTCCAGGGTGGTTATGGCCACACAAGTAACCTCTCGGGACTGTTCTCTCCCCCCCAAAATGAGGGCATTGGCTCTGGGAAACAATATGGAACCATTCCCTCAAAGTCACTATACTGTGTGTCCCCAATGATAGCATTTTAACACTAAGCTTCTACCTCAAAGAAGTCTGAGACTAAGGGAAAGGTCCCAGACAGACAAAATGACTGCTGGTGGCACTCTGAGAAGGGCAAAGAACTAGTCATAAAGCAGGAGCCCATTAGTTGGGGAATGGCTGAGCGAAGTGTGGCACATGAATGTGAGAATGAATACCAAGAATTCAAAAAACCTCGGGAAGACTTGTATGGACTGATACACAGCACGGTAAGCAGAACCAGGGCAAGAATGTACACAGTGCTTTTTACACATGGGTAAACTGGAAGGCAAGTGTATAATTGGAATTTTGAACCCTTGTATTTCATCCCCCAAAAGTCCTTCAGTATTTCCCAGAATTCCTCTCCTCTCTCCACCATGTTGAGTGGTTACGCTTATATTTAAGTTTGCTGTAACTCCTCCCTTGTCCTCTCTTCTTCCACAAGTGGGCTGGGTTTAAGTAGTTCTTTTTACTTTAAATATTATTAATAAAATTTTGAAAATATAATACTTTAGTTATTGTATATTAATTCTAAAACCCACACAAGGTTACCTAACAAGTGACTGGAGCCCAGGAAACAGACCTCTGAAATCCTAGGTCCCAGACATTGCCACATTGCAGCCTGCCCCTTGGAACTAGCAGCGAGTTTATTAGTAGCTTTCATTTTGCCATCTGCCCTTGTGGAAACTGAGGTACACACTAAATGCTCCAAAACACTCTGCTCATCAAGGTTTTAGCTTACACCAAGTCTTCAGCAAGCTCACCAAGTAGGTACCTTAACACACATCAATTAAATACCAGCGGTATGTATGCCAGACACTGGGATGCAAAGACACAAATGAAAATGCCTCTGCCTTCAAAGGGCTTATAGTCTTCTAAGGGATAGATAAACACAGAGACAAATAACGTCTCTAAAACTAAATGGAATTCATTTGGACAGAGCTGAGAATACAGCCCTAAAAATGGATAGAATGAGGAAAGGCCACTCATCTGACCCAAGTGATCCTTGAAAGGACTTAGGGAATGCAAGCAGCCAGGATGAAGAAGCACACAGATGGGAGATGAAGTGCTGGAGTTTGGTAGAGGAGGAAGGAACGACATATATGCAGAAATTCACATTTTCTGCCACTGGATAAGGCAGAGGAAGAAGCTAGATGCTGCCCCTCTACCAGAGCCTGGAGAAGGAGAGGATATGACTTTTATTTTGGGGAGGAAAAGGCAATCCACAAAGGCCCTGGTCTCTAACCTACTGAACCATTCGATCTTGGGCAAATTGTTCACTTCTGCCCAAATGGCCGCACAAAGCGAAACACCGAGTGCCAACATTTCCTGTTGGAAAGTGAATTTGTGAAATCCTCCAACATTATTGGAAATCATCAACTACAATAATTATCTCCAACTTCTGTTACACTTAACAGCTTTTATGCGAACATTAAAGGAATGCAGCAATGTTGTTGTGTTTGCAGGCCCTATTTTGTGTTCCAAAGGCTAGCCTGGAGCCTGCTTTTCTTAAATGTGCTGAAATGGCCCACTGCCAAGTGTCTCAGGGGCCAGGAGGACTCTGAGAGCAATTAGGGAACAATCTGCTTGATTCTCTGTACTGTGAGGTGGAAGTCTGGCCTGGCCTGGCCCAGCTGGTAAAATCCTGGTGAAGGAAGCCTTCTGCAGGCAGGTTCTTGTGAGCAGGGGAGGCTCCTCTCACCTTTCCCTCAGGTCTCCAGTAGGGCTCCCTCTGAACCCCTCTCCTCTTACTTCCCTCAAATCCCAAAGGAGGCCCTCTGCTCTCCTGGGTTGGGGGCAGGCAGGGGACGAAGAGGGGAAGAGGAAAACTGCAAAGGAAGCAGCAGAACAGACGATGGCTGGCTATTCATGAAGGCAGAGCTAGCTCCTACATGGAGAGCCCCCCAAAAGTCAAATTACGTCTACAGCCCGTGAGAGGTCACTCAAGGGCTTCCTCATGCTTGTCCTGAGATAAAAGTATTCCCACTTAAAAAATGGGGATACTGAGGCCTATAGACTTACTCACCCTCATTCACACATAGTCACTTGAGGCTCAAACCTGGGGATCTGGACTTGAAGCCCAGTGATTTTCTTACTATACTACAGAGTATGGCCCCAGGCCAGAATCTCTTTAGAGGGGAGACTCTTCTCTATATATAACATATATATGTATATATACATATATATTCAGAAAATATGCTGGCAAATTTTGCCAGAAACACTCATTTATAGAATGGGTAGGCCAGCAGAAACTCTGGTTTTCTTAAAGTATAGCTCAGATGCCCCTTCTTTCATGAGGCCTTTCAGGACCTCAGCAGCTAGGGGGCACAATGGATAAGGCCCTAGATTTGGAGTCGTAAAGACCTGAGTTCAAATGCTACCTCCCACAACACTAGTGTATCCCCCTAGTTATGTACCTTAACCTTTCTCAGCCTCAATATTCTCATCTGTAAAATGGGTATCAGAGTAGCACCTACCTCAAAGAGGGATTGTAAGGATCAAGTAAGATAACTTGGGTAAAATGCTTTGCAAACCTTCAAGGGCTATATAAATGCTACCCATTGATACCATCTTCCCAGGTTTTCAGGCTCTTTCCTTTGTACTTATTTATCTACGTCAGTATCCCCAGAATTTAAGTTCAAAGGCAAGGAGGACTTCCCATTTTCGTCTGTAGACCCCCAACACCTGGCACAACATTTAATTAACAACAACACATTTGGTCAGGGTTCGTCAAATTAAATGAAGTCTCTTGGCTTAGACAGGTCATTCTTTGGGAGGGAGACATGCCTCACAGAAGGCTCTCCCAACAAGTGGGATTCCACAGTCATCTCACAAACATGGTACAACTCATTGTTCTTCAGTCTTGTCTGATTCTCTGTGAACCTGTTTTGGTGTTTCTTTCGCAGATACTAGAGTGGTTTGCCATTTCCTTCTCCAGCTCATTTTCAGATGAGGAACTGAGGCAAATCGGGTCAAATAACTTGGCCAAGTTCACATAGTTAGTAAGTGTCTGGGGCTAGATTTAAACTCATGAAGCTGAGTCTTCCTGATTCCAAGCTCAGAGCTCTATCCACTATTCCCTCTGGTACACCTGCTGCCCATAGTAAAACTATACCAGCTATATAAAGTGGTACAATTCCAAGGTTAAGATCATTCAACCAACTGTCCATTTTATAATCCCATTCCTAAGGAACTAACTGTCCGTGTGATGTGATTTTGCCTACTGTGGCACTTTCTAGAATGGATTAACAACATAAGATGGAATATCTTGGCATAAATGGCTTTCTATCCAAGGTAGACTCAACCTCCGCTTGTCTCTGAGCTTTCGATGCTTGCTCAACTGCTTACCTAAACTCTGACCCACCACTTGGTCCTCATTTCTGATTTCTGGGCATTCTCTGGCTTCCTGGCTACCTTCCTTCGTTGGCCCCACTGCTTATGCACCTGTGATCCATTCCTGTCTATGGCACCACGATCTTCCTAAAGCTGCTTGGTTCTAGTCCCTAGCGTAGAGGCCTTTCTTTCTCTGCATGGTCTCTGTTACCCAGCTTTCCCTGGAAGGCAGAGGGAGAACCAGTCTTGGGAAGATGAAAGGATTAACTGGATGAGAAATAAACTTGGGTGAGAAAAAGCTGAAGTGATACACCCACTTGGCAAATTAAGCCTCTGTTGGACTAAGAAGAGAAGCAATCCCATCCACCTCTCAGCCCAAAGATCACTCTATCACATTCTCCTGTGATTTCTCCCTCCCTGCTGGAATAATCTCTGTCTCGTCTGGACTGAACATAATTATAAGAATATTATTACCTATCAGTAATGGAACCACTTTGATAAGTGGTCATTTGTAATTTCATGAAGAGAGAGACGGAAGTCTCCAATTTTGCAGCCTATAAGATCTTTGCTAATCTTATAATGTAAGATAAGTAATGCTATTGGGTAATAAAATCTCAGTAGGAGAGTTTCTTATTCCTATACACATGCTGTGTATCTCTCCTGCCTGCAGAGTTCCATTTGAAGCCTACTGGAGATGCCGAGCTAAAAAGCCTGAACTCGTGTCCTGAATCAACATCATCGCAAGCATCCCTCCAATGGTAGGCATACTCCTTTTTGGAGAATGTTCCTTTCATCTCAGGTCAAAAGAAATGATTGGCCAAACACCCACTGTCACTTCTAAGAGGAGACGTCTTTGCCTCCTTGATCTTGCGTTATTAACCCCTCAGACCAAGTGGCCTTTCAATGACCGAATGGCCAAATGAAATATATCACTTCTGAAGAACCTACCTCTAGAGCTAACGTTCTGCTGAACTGTCCCTTGGGAAGAAGAGTCCAAAGGCAAGAAAGAAAAGGCCTGCCTGATTCTTCCGGGCTTCCCAGAATCCTTTTCCATGGGATAGATTGTTAACATCTTTGAAAAGCAGTCATTATGTAACCTTTGTGTCCACTGAGGGTTTGGTCTCAGAGACTCATCAATAATGTCATCACGGCTTGAGCCCCCACCCAGATTCTCTCTTTGGGAAAATCTAATTCTGACCTTTTTTAGCCCTCCCCCAGGACAGGATCCCACATGTGCAAAGAACCCAAGACTTCCGATGAGCAATCAGACAGAATATTCAGGACAGCAATGAGACTAGAAAGCACTGACATCCTTCAGGGAAGCAAAAGAAAAGATTACCTTTGTGTTCTTTGGGTCTGCTTAATACATGGGAGGTGGCGGAAGGGAGCAAACACTAGGAATCAGGGCCTGTGGGGCCACCGTATGACCTGCTTGCTCTGTTTCCTACTTTAGCATTGGTTTCCCCACAGATAAAGAGATTGTCAGGCTCCTGTTGTTCATCTCTCTGACCAGGGTCTTCCTAGTGTTTATTGCTAGCATACCTTTTTCACCAGCAAAACTGCTTTGGTCCTACCTTTTGGGGCTTGGTTTTCTGGTGTTTGTGTTTACCAGAGAGGAATGCAATTTCCCCTCCCAATGTTTTGGCTCCTGCTCACACAGGAGTGGAGGAGACCGAGCCCCTGATGTTCCCAGTTGGGTCATCTCTATTAGAGCCCAGCACATGCTTACCAGAATGCACGGGAATGAGGACAGGCTAGGGCAGAAAAGGCAGAAAACTCACTTCAGATCCTCCTTTATTAAGTATCCAGTTGTGTGTCTGCTAGAAGGCACAAGACTGGGCTCTGGAGTCACAGAGGCAAACACGACGCAGTGCCTGCCCTCCAAGAGTGCACATTCTCCGGGAGGGCTACAAGGGGAACCGAAATAATTTTAAACAAAGAGAAGGTGGCATAGTGGATGGAGTAGCAGACTCATCTCATTGTGTTCAAATTCAGCCTGGCCAAGTCACTTCACCCTGGTAGCAAACATTCGGCGATCTTGCCTAGAAAATGAGCTGGACAAGGGAATGGCAAACCACTCCAGTATCTTTACTGAGCCAAATCCAAATAGGGTCACCAAGAATCAGACGGACTGAAATGACTGAATGACAAGACAAATCTACAAAGGAAGGCAACACTGATAACTAGAGGAGAGGCTTTAGGGAGGAAAAGAAATCTAAACCTTGAGGAGAAGTAAAGATTTTGAGAAGCAGCAATGAGGAAGACAGGGCATTCCAGGAACAAGGGAGTGGTCTGTACAAATGCATAAAGGCAAGAGATTGATGGCTAAGTTATTTAGCTAGAATGGAGAGCACATGAAGAAGAGTAAAGTGGAATGTCTCCAAAGGTGGGTTGGAGACAGAGTAATATAAGCTTTGAATACCAAGCCCCAAAGTTGGAACTTTTCCCTAGAGGTAATAGGGAGCCATTGAAGCTTTTTGAGTAGAAGGGTGACATGGTCAAACTTGTCTCTTAGGAAAATGATTTTAGTAGCTCTGACTGTGTGGCCAGAGCCAAGCCTAGCCTTCCTGAAGGCAATTTGGAACTATGCCCAAAGGGTGCTAAAAGACTGTCTGCCCTTTGATCCAACCATAGCACTGCTGGGTTTATACCCCATAGAGATCATAAGGAAAAAGACTTGTACAAGAATATTCATAGCTGAACTCTTTGTGGTGGCCAAAAATTGGAAAACAAGGGGATGCCCATCAACTGGGGAATGGCTGAACACATTGTGGTGTCTGTTGGTGATGGAACACTATTGTGCTCAAAGGAATGATGAACAGGAGGGATTCCACGTGAACTGAAAGGACCTCCAGGAAGTGATGCAGAGTGAAAGGAGCAGAACCAGGAGAACATTGTACACAGAGACGGATACACTGTGGCACAATCGAATGTAATGGACTTCTCTACTAGCAGTGATCCAGAACAATTCTGAGAGACCTATAAGAAAGACACTATCCACATCCAGAGAAAGAACTGTAGAAGCAGAAACACAGAAGGGGATATGATTGGGGATGTAGAGTCTAAACGATCACCCCAGTGAAAATATCAATAATATGGAAATAGGTCTTGATCAATGACACATGTTAAATCCAGTGGAAATGCATGTCAACTATGGGAGGGGGTTGGGGGGAGGGTTGGGAAAGAACATGACTCTTGTAACCATGGAAAAATATTCTAAATTAACAAATTAAATAATTTATTTTAAAAAGACTAGCCTTCCTGAGCCTTAGTTTTCTCATCTGGAAAAATGGAAGTAAGAGGATCTACCACATAACACTGGTTGAGAGCTCAATTGCAGGGGTGTATGAAAGGGGCCGTGGTATGGCAAGTTATTGTTGGCACAGTTTCCAATGCAGTGGGTGTGCCTGAAAATGACTCGTTGAGTGAGAGACTATCTTCTGTATGTGAACAAATGGAAATGGATACAGACCATCCCAAGACACTTACTGGGAGGCCCACCATGCCAGCTTCCTATTAGCTCTTCCCATCTCCAGTCTCTCCCTTCCTGCATATCACATAGTAGGCCCCAAGAGTATTTCTTTCCCCTGTTGTAGGGCAAGATCTCTGCAAAGTTTATCTCTGGCATTCCTGGTACTTCTCCTAATTCAAGTAGTAGTTTCCTGTCCCCCTCCCCAAGTATTCTTAGGAAAGGAGCTGATAGACTCATTCACAATGAGGTGGAGATGATTTATAAGTTAGCTCTCCCAGAGGTATTTGCATTTTAACAGGGGACAAAGGTCACAGTCAAAGGAATGAAGCTCTAATTGCGCAATTTCAGGCATCATCAAGCAGATTGAGGGAGGTATTCTTGGGCTGAGGGGATGGGGCTAACCTTCCCACCTCCCCTGAAATCATAGCACATAAGCGATCTCCTTGGAAGATCAAATTTGGGGACATTTTCTCCAAGGAAATAAGGGGTTCAGGGAAAGGAGGGAGAACCAGGTACACTTTCCTGTCTTTCCTAGCAATGAAAACCCTCAGAGATTCCATGTGAAGGGCTCTGAATTAGGATTTCCAAAACGTATGGCCCTTCGA
Organism: Monodelphis domestica; assembly: GCF_027887165.1. Lineage (NCBI taxonomy): Eukaryota > Metazoa > Chordata > Mammalia > Didelphimorphia > Didelphidae > Monodelphis > Monodelphis domestica. Next base: position 10,808,928 of record NC_077235.1, on the reverse strand, counting down.
TTTTTCTGAGACGATCTGCTAGCCAGGGAAGGAGGGAGGGAGCACAGCTGTTGTCTGCCAAAGACGAGGGGCATCAACAGGCGGGAGAACTTGTCACTAAATAGTAAATTCTTCTGAAAACATGAGAACATTTCTTTCCTCACTGGTCATTTCTGTTCCTCTACTGCAATCCCATTTGAGATTGATGGCTGTGAATGGGCACTCAAGAACGTCATTCCCATTTAGCACCATCATCTCTGAGAATAGGTGTTGAGATTTCCTCTTTCCGATGTATTGAAAGACTGCTCTTAGCCAGATGGATGGCCTAGGCCCCGGACAGATTCGGTGCCTCTCACCCCCACCCTGTGGCTTCTGCCTGTCTTAAGGGGTTGCAATTGTTAAGATTTAAGGATCAAAATAGTAGCATGCAATATGGCGGGTCTGGCTCCTTGGCCCATCCCATATCTGACTTCTTTGTGCTTCTCAGGTTTTTTCAAGGACCGTCTGACACAAAACCATCGCCCATGGTTATGTCTTGGCAGAATGACGATGGTGGAAAGAGTGCATGGGGTTGGAGGAAATGGGTTCAAATTCTGCCTCTGCTACATAATAATGTGTGTGACTTTGGGCATTTCATTTATCCCATGTGACCCTGTTTTGTCCTCTGAACAATGAGTTCAAATACTTCCACTCCAGACAGCAAGTCCTGGGACATGCTGAAGCCTAACCCTTTGTCAGGTAGCATTAATGCAAGTCCCCATGGCCTCCAGTGCTGTGCCTAACCTTCTGGTGGATCCAATGGAGAGTATGTGCTAATGGGGAGCATGTGACTGGCGCCACTGTCATCTCCCAGCAACGTTTTAGAAGCATCTGTTTGAGGTAAGCATGGGCACCACCTCACAGCTATCTGCTTCCATCTTTTCTTTTCTTCCAACCTTCTACACTCCCTGGCACTCTCGGTGACTGCACACTAGTCAAGGTCATCTCGGCTGCCTTCCCTTCCCCTGACCCCCACATCCAGGGAATGAACCAGGCCCCTTGCAAGGTTGGTCTCTCATTGGTCTCATCCTTCCCGCTACGTCAGCTTCCTAAAGCCGCCTCCACCAGCTCCTACAAAGACCTGAAATGGGACTCACACGAGCTTCCGAGACAGCTAGGACCCAGGCATTTGCTAAAAATAATCCAAGAGGACAGAGAAGGGCCTAAACACACTCTCCAAGAATTTCCATCCCGGCTACTCTGAAGGAATGAGAAATAAATGAGCCACCAACCAGATCAGAGTTTAAGGGATTATAGCTTTCGAGTTGGAAGCAACCTGCTGGGTGATCTACTCTATAGTCACTATTTTACAGAAAAGGGAACTGAGGCCCAGAGAAAGAGAAGCAGAGTTAAGATGAGGAATTTTTGTATCTGGGTGAAGTGTCATGAAACATACCCAGGGCAAGCAGCATGAAAGGTCCCCTCAGAAGAGGAGGAGCAGCAGTGGGTCGGGAAAGGATCCTACTGCTCCTCCCAAAAGGGTAACAGAGACCTCAGGACACCTGCCTGCACCGGCTCCTAGCAACTTTAACAAGGGCCTTCAGAGCCTTTCCACTGAAATTCTGTGCCCTGTAAGGAGACCTTGACTATCCCACCCTAGTTGTGGCTCTGAGGTGGAAGGATTTGCCCCCACGTCACGCAGGCACTGGGTGGAAGAGCTTTGAACCTAAGTCCTTTTCCTTCTGAGTTCCGAGTTCCTTCTCTGGTGGCCCACAGGCTCCCAGCTGCCCAGGCCTGAAGAGTCAGTTATTCACAAGGAACGCCTGGGTACGGTTCATACTCAATAGAGTCTAATCTCGGCTAGATCCCAGATTTTTAATAAAAATACAGTCAATTCCCTCTCAGTGTTGCTGGAAAACGAAGATTGACTGTTTTAATGTACATTTCAATTTACAGTGTGTAGGGAGGCCATTGAAGAAATATAGAGTCTTAACTGCTTAGCTTAAAGTTGTCATTATGTCAATAAGAAATCATTATAGCCAAACACTCCGGCCTGATACGTGCTCAAGAGTCGACGAGTCATTTTACACAAATCTATAGTTTTGCTCTGAAGGAAATTATATGTATAGTTGTTGGTTTCATTACACGGATTATGATTATTGGGGCCTGGCAGGGGGAAGCTGGAGAGGTCTGCCCACACACACACACACACACACACACACACACACACACAGAGTCTGGCCACTTCATCGTGCTCCTCCCAAGAGCTGAGGCTGCACTGTTGATGAAGCCAGGTTTCCGTGGTGCCGGGGCCCTTATTCCCCAGGGAGGCTTCTTTGGTGGTGTCAGGTTAGGAGTGGCAGCTCCAGGACTCAGCTGCTTAGGTGGGTATTTTTTCCCTATCCCAGAGGGGCATCACGGGCGCCACCGTACGGTTGCATCATTCTAATAACGAAGCCCCGAGAGGACCTCAGAGAGGTAAGAGCGATCCAAGTAGCATCCATGATTGCTATGGCACAAGCCCCATTTCTGGGACACCAGCCTGCTTAGTGCCAGGAGGAGACTGGGAAAGCTGACAAGGAAGCATTTGGAGTCAAAAGACATGGGTTCAAATTCTGGCTCTATTATTTGCTATTTATGTGACCTTGGGCAAGTCCCTTCCCCTCCCTGGGCCTCAGTTTCCTCATCTATAAAGCAAAGAGTTGGACTCGGTAACTTTTAAGGTGCCTTCCAATCCCATATCAAAGATCCCATGACTGGGAGAATAGTGACCATCTCTCTTCTGGGACTGCGTTTCAGCTCAGCCCATTCGCAGATGCAGCTACTCCCCTTATCCAGCCTCTGAAAGTAGCAATCCGGCATCACTTGGCCAGGCTCTGCACAAACTTGAGCCCTGGACCCACTCCACCCCCTGCCTTGGGACCATTTACTAACTTAACTACCCCCTCCACGACACACAGCATCCGGTGACCCCACACAAAGAATCTCCTGCATCCTGGCAAAAACGGTTTGCTGCAATTCTGAAATGCGAGTCCACTTTGCTGAGCGTTTACACATGTGGGCTTCCTGAGCCTGCTCCCTGCATTCTCTGCTCAATGGTTTGTCTCACACTAATGGGCCCACACAACTGCAAATATTGTATAAATAAACCACTTCACTTTGCTGGCTTCCAAATGTCTCCAAAGGTCGAGTTACTACACAGCACAATATTGTGTGGATGAGCGTTCCTCAGGAGTTTAGGCCCTAAGCCTGTGCATGAATCAGAATGTGCTCATAGGGCCACTGTCTCCCGATTTCGGAAGCCTCCTGCTGGTGGTGGCATCATCATTTGGGGAATGAATGAACAAGTGTCCATTAAGCATTTACTAGGTGCCAAGCAACGTGCTGAGCACTTAATAAAGTGTTCTGTGCCAGCAACAGCTTTTCTTCATCCTCTTTGGTTGTCCAAAGTCAAGAGAAAGAGACAGACAGACTACAAGCCAGGCACTACCAGCAGCAGGGCCTCAGGGACCTGGAGAGGAGAGAACACCCCACATCAGAAAGCAAACACCCTTTCCCTGTCTCTCTCTGTCTTCCTTCCTTCCTTCCTTGTTTTCTTTCTTTCTTTCTTTCTTTTGCTTTCTTTCTTATTTCTTCCCTCTTCCTTCTTCTCTCTTCCTTCCTTCCTTCCTTCCTTTCTTCCTTCCTTTTTCTTTCTTTCTTCCCTCCGTCCTTTTCTCTCTCTTCCTTCCTTCTTCTTTCTTTCTTCCCTCCTTCCTTCTTTTCTCTCTTCCTTCCTTCTTCCTTCCTTCCTTTCTTTTCTTTCCTCCTTCTCTCCCTCCTTCCTTCCTTCTCTCCCTCTTTCCTTTCCTCCTTCTTTCTTATCTCTCTTCCTTCCTCCCTTCCTTGTCTCAAGCTTCAAGTCCTTGCCTTAGTCGTACAGAAAGTACTCACTGAAGCTTTAGAAGAAAGAAAGCAGCCCTTCACTATCCTTTGGACTGATGGCTTGTTCTCCAGGCTCAGTCAGAGTCCATCAATATGTTAACAAACTTTCTAGAAATAGTCTTAAGCAGATGAGGCTCTGGCATATGTGGGCAGAGCACTGACCTTAGAGTCAGGATTGAAGTTACAATCCTGCCTCTTATACTTACTGGATATAAGGCTGAGCAAGCGACTTCACCTCTTTGAGGAATCAGAAATGGTCCGAGGAGAAAGTTCCCAAACTGAGAGTCCCTGAGACTGGCAAAAACCACAGACCCTTGGAGTACTCGTGTATTTTCAAGCACGACTTAGCCCTTGAACATGCCATCTTATTTGATCCTCTCTACTGTCCTATGAGATGGATGAGGTAGATACTTTATACCCATTTTACAGATGATGAGAGTGGGCTCCCAAAAAGTCACATGACTTTCCACTATACTAAGTAGCTACACTAGGATTAGAACCCAGAACTTCTGGTCACTTGGCTGTAGCACAAGCCAGTCCCCTTAGGATCCATGTCCCACAAAATATACTCTTTTTGTCCTCCATCTCAATAGCCCACGTCAGACTGTCTCTAGGCTACTATAATGGCCATCTTCATGCCAGCCTGGCTGAACCTCATGTGTGACTGCAGCATGTGCATTGGTTTTAGCCCTCCCTCTGCAGCTCTGAGCATCTGTTAGCAGGCTGATCATGCATCCAAGTGCACACCATTCCTTGGTGACAACCCTACTCCCCCAGTTCTTACTCATCATCTCTATTAAAGCCAAATTTCCATTTGCAAAACAAAGCAGAGAAATGAGGCAACTGAGAAATTCTGCAGCAACAACACTCCCCTTGTATCCTCCCCACAATCACCATCATGTCAATTTGTTTTCTGCCTAAATTGATTAGCAAAACTTTCTAATCTTTTGATTGCTGCTCCCTGGGAAGAGGGAAGGAAGGAAAGAAGAAAAGGAGGGAGGGGGATAGAGAGGGAAAAAGAGGGAGAGGAAAGAAAGAGGCAGACAGACAGACAGACAGACAGAGAGAAGGGGAGAGACAGAGAGACAGAGACAGAGAGAGACACAGAGAGAGGGGGGATGGAGGGAGGGAGGGAGGAAGAGAGAGAGAGAGAGAGAGAGAGAGAGAGAGAGAGAGAGAGAGAGACAGACAGACAGACAGACAGACAGAGACAGACAGAGATAGAGGCAGAAAGACAGAGGGAGAGAGGGAAAGAGGGAGAGACAGAGAGAAAGACACAGAGATAGAGACAGAGAGAGAGAGGCAGAGAGACAGAGGGAGAGAGACAGAGAGAGAGACAAAGAGAGAGACAGAGACAGAAAGAGACACAGAGAGAGAGGGGGGAGGGAGTGATAGAGAGAGAGAGAGGAAGGAAGAGGAGAGGAGAACATGGAGAAGAGATAGACAGAGACAGAGAGAGAAAGGAAGGAGGAGGAGAGAAGGGAAAAGAGAAAGAGAGGGAAGGGAGAAGGAGAGAGAGGGAGAGAGGGAGAGGGAGGAGGGAGGCGGAAGGGAGGGAGGGAGGAAGGAAGGAAGGAAGGAAGGAAGGAAGGAAGGAAGGAAGGAAGGAAGGAAGGAAGGAAGGAAGGAAGGAAGGAAGGAAGGAAGGAAGGAAGGAAGGAAGTCGACAGTCTCCAAATCAAAATCAGTGCCTCCTCCCATCTTTCCTCCCATTCAACCTTTCCCTTTGCCAAATTCAATTCAATAACCACTAAGTGCCCATTTTGTGCTCAATGCCCCATCTGGAGTCTTGTGGCAGTCATTCATCTGTACACTTCCAGGTCACCTCTCCTTCCTCAAAACATGAGGTATAGCTCAATCTGTCTTCATCCCGGCTCTAATCCCTGATGATGTCAGTATCTCTGCTGATGTTCCCTTCAACTCTCCAACTTCCAGTTCGCCACCTCTTTGGCTGTCATATCTTTAATCTCCATTTTCACCCTTTTGGTCACTTTTAAGTTGTGTCTGATTCTTTGTGACCCCATCTTGGGTTTTCTCAGTAAATATGCTGGAGAGGTTTGCCATTTTCTTCTCCAGCTCATTTTACAGATGAAGAAACTGAGACAAGTAGGATTAAGTGACTTGTCCAGGGTCAAACATCTTACTAGATTTGAAAATCATGCCTTTGAACTTCAGGCCAATTGCTCTAACCACTGTAAATCCTTGTTGCCCTGAGGTAACTGTTATTTAGAGAAGTTTGCCATTTTCCCTCTCAAATTGTAATGGCCCATTCTTCTCACTTCTGTCTTATTCCTTGGAAAATTCTCTCCTGTGAACCTCTTGAGCTCTCCTCCTGTCCCTGGTCTCAGTTTCCTCCCTCCACAGCTCTGACTACTGTCCTCCACCTTTGAGTCATTTGCCATTTGTTGTTCTGTCCATTTATCCTCCCACTCATGAAGCCCAGGTCACTCTCAACATCTGCCTGCTCCTAAGCTACTGGAAAGCTGTAAGAGGAAGCTCACCAAAGGTCCTTACTGCAGCCACTACAATGTCATGTGGTCCAAGCTAGGCAGAGTCCTCACTGCCATCCACTATGCACTCCCACAAGATGCCCCCATCCCTGGAATCCAGGTCTTCCTCATCTCAGCCTCTTAGCAGGCCTCTCTGCCTGCAAGACTATCTCCTTCACCGCCAGGACGCTCTCCCTTTTCTTATCCTCAGTCCCTTCACAGAGAATGTAGGTTACTTGAGAACAAGAACTACATCATTTAGATCTGTATCCTCAGTGCCTATCACAGAGTCTTGCACGTCTGGGTTCCAGACCTGCGACTATCACTGCAGTGAACTCCTGGGCTGAAAATTCCCTCTCCTGCTTCTAGTCCCTGATTCAAGAAGAAGCTTCATGTGGGAAGGGATTGTTTTGCTTTCACCCTTGTGTCCCTAGCACTTAGCATGGCGCCTGGAACATAGTAAGGGCTTCTTCAATGCTTGTTGACTGACTGATTGTTACTGACATCTTGTACAAAGTAGATGCTTAAGAAATGTTTGTGGGATTGAAAGGAATTATTGCAATAAGCAATAGGGAAGAAAAATAATAATAAGTGAAAGGAATATAGTGCCTTCAAGGCTGCAGAGAGTTTTGTTGACATGATATAATTTGAGACTCCCAACACTGCTGGGAGGTGGCATTATTATGTTCCTTTTACTGACGAGGACACTGAGGCTAAGAGCTTAAAGACTCAGTCTTAGTTACCTAGCTAATAAGAGTTAGAGGTGGGATTTGAACCCAGGTCTTCTTGTCTCTGAGCCCAGCATTCTTTCCACTAAAATACAGATGGCATATTCAAGGATCTTAGAGATAAATTGGGTTATAATTTCCAAACAAGACAACAGTGGCTCTTTAGAGCCTACTGAGTCAAAGCTAGGCTCCAGCTAGGCTTTACAGACTTCTGCATCATAGAGGAACCCATCAAGTAGCCACCTCCTATTTGGACCACAGAAAATGTTAGCCTTTGCATTTTTGGCTGGTTGTTGAGCTGCAGGGATGGTGGATGTGATCAGAGGAGGCAGGCCTTGCCACATGCCAAGAACACAACAGTGAGTGCCCAGAATAGGCCCGTACAGACATTTCCCCATCTAAGGTCACCAGTGACTGTGACAGTAGGTCGGTGCCCAGGGCCTGGCCTCCTCCTATCTCTTTAAATAAGTGACTGTGAGGCCAGAGACCGTTCTGCCCACCACAGACCTTCCCACAGAAGCTAGCACAATTTCAAGGGATCCAGATCTGCCTTTTTTAAAAATAAAAGCCAAAAGCCGCTCACTAGAATTACTGTTTCCCCAAAAAAAGTTCCAGGAGACATATCTTCTTCTGCCAAACCGTATAAGCAATCAATCCATTTTCACCTGTCAGCCAAGGCTCTCATTAGAGCTAGTTATATTAGACCTACCCATGTCATCCATGTAATTTTCTGGCGTTAATCTCACCCGATCCTCTTTTTTTATTTTAGAGCAAATGAGACAATCCATTCAATTTGGAAAGGCCAACAGGTGCCTTCCTAGCTCAACAGCCAGGGACCCACTCTGGCTCCTTCTGCACCTTCGCCCACAACCCCTAATGCAGGGCTGGGCACATAGTAGGTATGTATATACATAATACTGGTCAACTGGGGACTGGCAGCCCCCCCCCAAAGACCGAGGGTGACCTGGTGGGCGATGTGTTCCCATTTTCCCCTTGAGAGAACAGCTCTGAAAGCCAAGTGGAAGGTGGAGCTGGCCCCTCTAGTTCGGCAAACACTGAGTAGGCCAATGTGGGTGGAATGCAAGGGACATGGAGCCTCTCAGTGTGAAGTAAGGCCAGAGGGGATTGGGTGGAGAGTGAGGGCAGAGAGAACAGTAGGACGCTATCTGCTTGGAACCACGTGCACTGAAAGTACATTGGCAGAGACAGGAGAAAAGACACTCAGTGATCTTTGGGGAAGAGGCTTGCAGCCACTGATGGGCCCCTGTCCTGACATCCCCCCTCAGCAGAGGCCTTAGCTAGCCCGCCTGCCAATGCCTTTCTCGGTTCCGCCTCCTCAACTTGTTTCTTTAACTCAGCTGCTCAAAAAACAATAAAGCAAGCCATCTGCATTGTCTGAGTATTCACAGACAGCTAGAGCTCTTTGTCTGCCGGAAAATGGAAAGAAAGGGGCATTTTAGCTGAAAGAGAATAAAAACCAGAGTTGGGCCACAGGGTGCACATGTCTCTCCATGGCTGGCCCTTAGTGGGAGAACAACTAAGGGGAAAGATGCTGGCTCAGTTCTGCAAGCTATTGAAGGCTCTGAAGGATACCCCTCCACCAGGCAAGGAGGGCTCCTGGTTATTGTTCTGTTACTTAGAGTTCACTAGCGAGCAAATGCAGGAATTCTGGGAAAGGCACAGGGAAGATCTGCTGAGATCTCAGCGTATAGGGCCTCAGTTGTTACAAGGTGGGAGATGGGAGGTGAAAGGGAGCAAAGAACATGAAAGAGTTGGTGAACTAAATGCACTTCCTTCCTTCCTTCCTTCCTTCCTTCCTTCCTTCCTTCCTTCCTTTCTTCTTTCCTTCCTTCCTTCCTTCCTTCCTTCCTTCCTTCCTCCCTCCCTTCCTCCTCCCTCTCCCTCTCTCTCTCCCTCTCTTCCTTCCTTCCTCCCTTCTTCCCTCCTCCCTTCTCTCCTTCCTTCCTCTTCTTCCCTTCCTACATCCCTTCCTTCCTTCCTCCTTCCTCCCTTTCTCTCTCCCTCTTTCTCCCTTCTTCCCTCCCTCCTTCCTTCTCTCCTTCCTACATCCCTTCCTTCCTTCCTCTCTCTTTCCCTCCTTCTTTCCCTCTTTCCTTTCCTCTTTCCCTCCTTCCTCCCCTTCTTCCTCTCTCCCATCCTTCCTTCTCTTTCTTCTCTCCTTCCTTTTCTTCCTTTTTCCTGGAGGAAGTTGAAGACTATTGGTACAGAATGCTGCAGAGAAGGTCAGTGGTGGTTGCTATGTCAGTGGGTTTAACTTTCTAGTGTTTTTTGTACAATAAGTGGGATCTCAGAGGACTGAGAAGAAAACATGCTTCCCAGCTCTTGCCCCAGAGATCAGGGACTCCATGTGCAGAAAGGTGGTTCGATTGTTGGCCATGGCCAAAGTGGGAATTTGTTTTGCTTAACTATTTATTTAAAAGTTTTGGGGTTTGTTTTGTTTTGGCAGAAATGAAAACATAAAAGCTTGAAAAAATTAATTAGGAAACAAGGGAAGGCTAATGGGGTGTAGTATAATGGAAAGAACTGTCTCCAAATAAGAGGCACAAATATAATGAAATCAATCAAATAAAATAGACTTTGGAGAAAGCTGTTGCACTAGTGAAGTCCATCCCAAATGTGAAGAGATGGCGGACTTTGTACCTCCCTGGAGAGGGGAAAGAAGGCTTAGTGACTTGGGGTGGTTTGGGAGGAATCTTCGGTGAGTTCATATAGAAGTTCCCAGGAATGCCCTCAGTCTGTCTGCCAGGAGATGACCAGAGCTGCTTTTACATTTTAGCAGTCTTTGCTATGAAAATAGTTTTTAATGACCCCATCTAAAAGTCAAATCCTGCAAACTGGAAGGAAAGGTTTCCTTAAGATTGTATGCTTTAGAGAACCTCAACTGGACCTTCAGAAACCTGTGTTCCAGTCCTGCTTCGGGCACTATAACTAGCCGGGAGGACGCCGAGTCAAGGCCCTTCACCTCTCAGAGGCTAAGTTTAACTATCTGTAAAATGGAGGGGATAATTCTTAGACTCCTGACCTGCCCCTGCCCCCGACCCTGTTGTTGAAACACGAGTGTAGCATAAATGTGAGTTACCTGTTTGTCTTTTCAATAACCCTCTGATTTGCTTTTGCCTATAAAACTGATTTCTTCTAGGTTAGCCTAACGTATCCAACCTTGCAGGTATTCTACAAACCTACTTGATCATCAAATTCAATGGGAGAGCAGAGCTATTTTAAAAAGGCACTTGTTACTAAGCCTGTAAAAAGCATTTCCTGCTCGTCCTATTTGCTTCAAAGAGTCACAGAATCTCTGAGTTGGAAAGGGACCAGTAGTGGCCATCCAGTCCCAGAATCCCCAACAAGTGGCCATCCTGCCCTCCTGGCAACTGCCAGGTTGAGGCCACCTGAACCACTTGAATGTTTCAAAATGGCCCATTGGGAAGCACACCCTTAGGTGGAGCTGAAATCTGTCTAAACTTCAATGAGTACTCACAGGGTAGGTTATATCCAAGGAGAATCCTTCCAGGTAACAGCCCCTGAAATACCTGAAGACCACTAGATCACGTTCACCCCAGCCCCCAGCCTTGTTTTCTTCTCCAGCCTCAAACTCCCCACTTCCTTCAACCAAATGCTCTACCTCATCCGTAATTCTACGGTTTGTCAAATGAAGAGTTTTCCCCTTCTACTTCACACTCCAATGGTGCAAACCAGGTCCGTTTCTCTTTTATTCACTCCTCTGTGTACACACAGGTGAGGGCAGTGGCTTTTTAGCCATTAGCTGCCCCATATAAAACTTGCTAAATGTAGGCACTCAGGTCAAGCACTACAGTTTGTGATCCACTGGGACCGGAGTGTGCCATTAAGCTGACAGCTGTATCAGAGAGGCTATGGAGAACTTCAGCCTTTACACAAAGGGAGAGGGGCAACAGAAATTCATGGCAGTGAGGAGAAAGAGGAGGAGGAGGCGTCAAATCTTTGGGGCAGCAAAGGGAAGGTCCTATACTGGAGTTTAACATGACCAAAGGCCCCAAGAGATGGGTCTAATGGGTAAAAAGCTAGTGACAGCAAAGCTGGTCCCATTTTGGCCCAACAATCAAAGAATCTCTGGTGCAGAAGAGACCTTGGTGGCCACCAGGCCCAAAGTGTACAAAGAATGAGGATCCCCTTGACACCATCCCAAACAAGTGGGCATGCAGCCTCTGCCCAAAGCCATCAAGTAAGGAACGACTCACCACTTCCAAGACTACAGAATCCACTTTTGAATAACTATTTATTAAGGGATGTTCCCTGATATCCAGCCCCAACTGGCCTCTTTGCAACTTCTACCTACTGCTCCTAGCTCTGACCTCCGTGGCCCAAACACAGCAAGTCCACTCCTTCTTCCACAATACAGTCCATCAAATACGTGAATGGAGCTCTCATTCCCTCATCCCCCACCTAAAGTTTTCCTGCCTCCGGGGTGAACACCCCTAGTTCCTTCAACTAATATTTACATGGGATTTCATTGCTATAGGGAACTCACTGGCAAGGAAATGCTTTCTACCACTGCAGGTTTGGCACCTTCCCTGAGAATTCTCATTTAAGAGCAGAGATACTTAACTGGGAGTTCATGAGCTTATTTTAAAATATATTTTAATAACCGTATTTTGATATAACTGGCTTCCTTTGAAATCCTCTGCATTTTATTTGATGCATTTTAAAATATTATTCTAAGAAGGGGTCCACAGACTTCACTAGACTCCCAGAGTGGGTCTGTGACATGTAGAATGATTAAGAAGCCCCGTATTAGGCAGCTACCTAGAACAGTAAGAGGTTAATCAACTTGCCTAGCATCAGAGTCAGTACATATGGATTAGAAGTGGCCCTTGGAAGCAGCCCAGGGCTACCAGGTTTCAGAGCTGGCTCTCCATCCACTACTCCATGTTGCTTTGACAAATGTTTGTACCAGTAAAAGACTTGGCTACTAGGATCAAGACAATGATCCAAGACCATTCCAAAGGACCCATGATGAAAGAGAGAGAGAACTGAAGAGCTCTGAATGCAGAGTGAAGTCTACTTTTATTAACATTCTTCATTTTTCATTGTTTTATTTTGTTGGTGTTTTCTTTTGTAACATGGCTAATATGGAAATAATGCTTTGCATGATTTCACACATCCATATCAAATAATTCACTGCATCAAAGACTAGGGAGGGGCAGGAAGAAGGGAAAGAATTTGGAACTCAAAATTTGAAAAAATGGGGGGTAGTTGGATGGCTCAATGAATTGAGAGACAGGTCCAAAGATGGGAGGTCCTGGGTTCCAATCTGACTCAGACACTTCCTAGTTGTGTGACCCTGGGCAAGTCACTTGACCCCCATTGCCTAGCCCTTACTGCTCTTCTGCCTTGGAACCAATACCCGGAATCGATTCCAAGATGGAAGGGAAGGGTTGGTTGGTTTGTTTTTTAATTGAAAAAAATAAGTGTTAAATGTTTTCAAATTAAAATAATTTTTAAATAACATTTGTCAACTGTAACTGAAATGTCCCAACTGGCTACAAATCATGTGCCTGCAAAGTCTAAAGTTTGATTTGGTTTCATTACTGTTCACATCTGAATAATCAAAGAGCAACACCCACATGTCTGCTTCCCCTCCTCCAGCTCTTGTATAGTCAGACTGGTGCCCTGGGCTCTGTTTGCAGGACCTCTAACTCCACCACCACTGAGAGAACTCACTGCCTGCTCTTCCAGCCTATTGTCTTCTGAGCCTTTGCACTGTTTCTGTCATGGGAAAGGCATTGCCATTAAGCTGTTTTGAAGGTTGTAAGAAATCCAGCACTTCCTCATGGTTCAGCTCTTCCCTAGAGCTTGCTGTTCCATAGAAGAACAGGCTATGCTGAGAACTCCAACCGTGGGCCTTCAAAAGCAATGGCAACCAGCAGATACTTCACTGATCCCTACTTCTAACTCACTTTGCCAGCGCCAGCCAATGTCTCAATTGGCAAGCCAGTTCCGTTCTAGGCTTTGATCCAGCAATTAGGAAATTTGCAAATGGACCGACTTGGGAACGTTGCACTGGGAAACCAGTGCTCCCAGGCTGAGATGCAGGAACCTGCAAATGCAAGCATTCCCAGTAGTGACTTTCAAATGGATAGGCTGAAAATGGAAAGCATCAACAAGGCCAACATCTGACCCGAATGCAAATTATAACAGCAACTCCCCAGAAGCACAGGGGCCCTCCTCTCTTCCTTTGTGGAAGATGCTAAAGGGACTTTTCTTTCCAGGAATATTGAGCACTGGCTTATACTAATAGAATCCAAGAAGAGGCATTCCAAACTCAGGCAGAAAACTGAAGGAAAGCAACCTATTCTTTCTCAGTGAAGGCGACCCTCTGTCAGCAACAGGGACAGTTTTCTGAAAAATGGGGTTGGGGTGAGGAGCAAAGGTGGCCACTGGGAGAGAGACACTGAAAATGGAGGGAGTAATGGAGGGAAATGGGACAACTTATCCCTTTTGGCTATTCTCAAATGCTGGCCCACAAGTCTATTTCCTCACCCCATCTCGGCATCCATCTTCTCTGTTCCTAGTTTTCAGGAGGGGCACAGGTCTACTGTCTCTGAACCACTGTGGGGAGAACTGCATTCCTTCCAGATGTCAAGGCTTAGGACAAAGCCCCGACCACTCCCAGCCAAGTCATAGCACTGCTAAAGCCACTCTCAACTGGTTCATCTGCAATCAAGTTTCTTTACTGGCAAGTCAATTGGCTGAGTTAGCAGCACCTTTGGGAGCTATAGAATAACAAAAAGCAAAATGACCTAATTTCGAGATTGGGACTTTAAAGTAGGCCTCATTGTTAGTGTTTACTACACCAAGTTAGGAGGTCATCAAAGAAATCATCCTAATCTTACACATATCACAGTCATTACTCTTTTGTGCCCTTCTGGTCCTCTAATATGGACTGTAGAGCCATCATATCTTAGACGATGGCCAACACAAGGTGATATACTCTTTCTTTCCAAATATTTTCTCCTAAATTCTTTTTCAGGGTGAAACTTTGGATTGTTGAGGAAGGAGAATGCAGAGTCTGCTCCTAAAGAATACATTTCTCCAAATGCCTCTCTTAACAGACAGCATTTTATTACTTGCATTAAAAAGAACAGAGATTAAGGCAGAGGGTTGAATGGGAAGGCCATCCTTTCAGGCTCACTCTTAGAATGTCTCCCTTGGACAATGAGCTAGGCACATGAGAATGAGAGATCAGGTTGAAACACATCTGGGAAAGCACGTAGCCCCTTCAAAGACCATCAGCTGCCTACTGCCACACAAGCATCTCCCAGTGATACTATAGGGTTAGAAGTTTAGAAACAGTGACCTCGGGAGAGAATCGAAATTGCAGGTGCTCTCCAAAGCAATGGAAAGATGTCTGGGAAGTAGCAGTGGCCCGTTATTAGGGATGACATACACGCTGGAAGGAACATAAAATATAACATCATGCACACGTGTCTGGAAAAGGAGATGGGTTCATCACGTAGCAAGAATGAAGGATTGTTACCTAGGCACAAATGGGATGCTCCACTAGGACTACAGAAATGTTAAAGGCACCAAGAAAGGACCTTTGGAATCTACCAAAGATCTCTAGGGAGACACAGATGAGAAGGGCCCAGAATCAGAAAGTATGGAAACACTATGACACTGAAATCAGTACCAAGTGGAGGCCCCCACCACCACTACCACCAATGTGGCCATGGACCCACCTAAGTACCAAAGCACTCCCATTCTTCCCTTGGGTCCCTCATCTAACTTGGGCTTGGCCCTCTTTTTCCTCCCAAGCTACCTCCTCAGGGTCTATACACACTTTGCAATCCAGCAAAAGGGTCTCATTTTCTGCCATCCTTTGGTTTTTTCCAGAGGAAAGCTTGAGAAACCAAGCTCACCTAGGGCTCCTAGGCAAGAGATCAGATGGAGGGGAGAGGCAAGGAGAGTCAATAGTTTGAGCTGTAAGAGAACAGTTAGGATGTCAAAAGTCTTGGCTTTTCCATGGTCAAATGGTCCTTCTGGCAGAATGGAAATAAAGCCAGACTGGATTAAAATGGCTGTCACAATTTTAACAAATATAAAACAAACATGAGACCCCTGCTGGAACATTGGCATACAGCAGTCGGTCGACAAACAATGATTAAGTACTGTATACCAGGTGCTGTGCCTGTCCTCTTTCAACAGCTAGAAGATGAGATGAGTCTTAAAGGAAACGAGAAGAATCAAAGACAGAAGGGTATCTAGGTCAGGGGAAGTCACAGAGACATAAATAAAGGCTATGAAGAGTGTGTGAAGAAGGCCTTTTAGGCTGTCCCAAAAGTCTTAGTGCAGCTTCAAGCTAGTAAAACTTGAAATGGCACTAAGACTTTTGGGACACCCTATATTTGATCTTGGAGGTCACAGGAAACCACTAAAGTTTATTGAGCGGTGAGAAGACAAGTGACACGGGGCAGCCCAGACCTGAGGAAAAGGAAGAAATGGCAAAATATATTCCAGAGGGCACATACAACAAAGAATCACAAAATTTCTACCAACCTCTCAGGCTACCAGATTTAAAATCTCACTGTTGGCCCTGATTCATCCCTCTTTTCAGGTCTTGTCACTTTGACCGCCACATCCCTCCTATCTATCTTCTGCTCTGAACTCCATCCCCTTTTGCCTGGCCTATTACAATGGGCTTATAATTGCCTCCCTGATCTATCTTCCATAGTCTTGACTTCTCCTGCTCAAGACACTCCGTTAACCCAAGAGCTTCTAGAATGAATCACAAAATCTTATGTTTTCTCTTGGTTTGTATTAAGTCCTTCACAATGAGGCTCTAGCCCACTTTTCTGGGTTAATTATACATTACTTCCCTTTACATATTCTCTGCTTCAGCCAAACTAGCTATACCATTTTTCACCTTTGTGCCTTTGCCCAGACTGTGACCCATGCCTGATGTGCAATCCCTGTTCACCTCCAGATTGAAAAAACTCCCAGCTTCCTTCAAGGTCAACTTCCTTCCTCTGATGTTAGCCCTTATATAAGGCCCATCTTGGGCCTCCCATTGGTAGAGCCTCCTTTCCACTTCTAGGACTTATTTTGTATATTTTTTATATTTGCTTAGACAACATGCCCAAAACTAGACAAATAACCAGCTCTGGGTTTAAGTCCTACCTCAGACACATCAATGATTCCCAGACAAGGTCATGACTGGTCCTGGGCAAGGGAATCAACTTCTCAGTGTTCTGGGCAATGTTCTAACATTGTCGGATACAGAGAAGGAACTGAGGTGAACCCATACAGAGTTTCTTCACCAGGAATTTTCCTAGATCTATGAAAATCCAGGTCCAGTCCCAGCTCCCCTGTATTGTGAATTGACTTATCTCTGTATATAGTGTTTACCTTTGCCCAGAATGTAAAGCCCAGGAGGGCAGGAACTGTTTTGTTTACTTATTTTTATATCTCCGGGCCCTAACATATTGGCTGACGTAGTGGGTGCTTAATAAGTGCTTGGTGAGTTGAAATTAATTCTACTTTAACCAAATCTCAGCTTGAAGATAGCCCCAAAATGCCCACCAGCCTAGATCACATTAGTCTCTTATTAATAAAACTGGCGCATAGCTCATGAAATGCACAAGAAACGATACCACTCTCCCCCAAACCCTCAAGCCCTAAACCTTTCCTCTACACGCAATGAGAACCAAAAGGAAATCACATTGATGAGGCCTGATGGGAGGAGAACCTCATTAACACACTTATTATGTGAAATAGGCTTTGATATCCCCCTATGTCTTATCAAACAGGGAAAAGTTGGTATATCCCAGATCTGTCATCATTTGTCCCCAAGAAGAAAAAAGACCCCATCCTCAAAGATTCTTATTAAACAGAATATACAAGAGAAATCTAAAGAGCAGAGGAGTTTTGGTTCCCACCAATGACTTTCTTCTGACTTCAGGAAGCAGACACAAATGTGTTCTGTTCTCTTGATGACTCTGGAAACATTAACTTAAGACTTCTTTATTCCCCAGAGTGAAAGCTATCTGACCAAGAAATGGACCAACTGAACTAAAAGAAGGGGCTGGGCTCTTTGCCCTCAATACTCCCTGACCCGATCCCACTGCTTGGCTTCACATTGAACGAGCATTTTTGACCATTGGCTGTATGAGAGAGGTCCTCTTTCTGGCCTGGCCTTGGGCCCAGAAGGCAAATGTCATAATGTAATGTAAACAAATTCCTCGGGGATTTCTGAGAAATGCAATTTCTGGTACGATTTTCCAAACTGACTGACATCCGACTAGCTCCATTGAGTTTTAGAAACCAATCTGAAAAAGAATCTAAACTTTGGATGTGGAAAGTTTGGTCTGGTGGAGGTACTTGTAGAACCACAGAATATGGGGCAAGACAGGACCTCCGAGATTGGCTAGGCCAAAGGTTCTTAACTTGGCTGAGTGAGCTTGTTTGGGTCTTAAAAATCTTTTGGTAACTATTTCAGCAATTGGCTTCCTTTGTAATCCTATGTATTCTGCTTGATGAATTTCAATAGCATTATTCCTAGAAATGGCCCATAGGCTTCCCCAGACAGTTAGGGGGTGGGAGAGCTGGGTGCATAACCTACAAAAACTGTTAAGAATCCTTGGTCTAGTCTACCGCTTGTAATTTTCCCCCTTAATTATTTCATTCGATCAAGAATCATTTTTAAACTGGGTATTATGGGCCAGGTCTTGTGCTAGGCACTGGGGAAACAATTACCCAGAATGAAGTGCTAATGCTTCACTTTTGTCCCCTTAATTTCTCTTCTCTTGCAACTCTCATTGAGTGAGAAAGAATATATCAAATTCTCACCTATGACAGAAAGCTTGGGAATTTGGCTATCAAAGGAACTCTTCCCCCTAGAGTCAGGGGAGGCTAGCTAGGATCAAAGAAGGGCAGAGAGGAAAGGGCCCTCCCAGGTCATGTAATCTATCTCCTTGACTTTTCAGAGAATGAAATGGGTCCTGGGCTGGTCAGAGAACTGTCCAAGGTCTGAGCAGCAGAGGTGGGAATTGAACTCAAATCCTAGTACATCAAATCCTACACTCTCTTGCTTATACCATGAGTCCCTGATCTGGCATCAAATGCCAGCTCTGGCACGTAGCCATGGCCATCGGGGCCCAGTTTCCCCCTCTGTACCCCACTTTCAAGCGATTGCCATTAGCAGAGCAAAAAAGGATTCCTAGGTTCAATTTCTAAACCAGAACAAATTTTCCAGAGCCTCTGAAGTGCATGATTGCAGAAACAAAGAGGGAAGAAAAAAACATAAATATGTCCAATAAAACCAAACTCCTGCCAAAGTACAAAAAAAGAACACATGGGAAAAGTTGATATTTAAAAAAATAAAAATACAAACGCCCCGCACAACACAATAATGAATAGACTATAAAACGGCAATAAAAAAGGAAAGAGATTAAATGGAGGCATTCAGGCAATTGAATAAAAAAACACACAAGAAAGAAAGTCAAAACTAGTTTCAGTTGTCTTTGAAAAACCAACTGGGGCCAATGGGGGGAAAAATCACTTGTGCTGAAATATTGCTGAGAAAAAAATGACTGTCAAGGACTTGAAGAACTTGTTTCACTTTTAAACAGATTGATGTTAGAGTTAGGTTTTTTTGTCCTGCAATTACAAATTATAATTAGCTCAAAATATTTCTGTAGTATCTTCAGTGCTTGGAATTGAATAGGATCTAAGATTGAATGAAGCTTTGATGTAAATGCAGCATCTCAGGAGCTGATTAAACATTAAATCTCATCAAAACCAAGGTCCCGGTAATAAATTACCATGATTTGAAAATGATTATTTGGGGGTGGGGTGGGGCCAGAGGGAGGAACTTTAAATCTCAATCTTCAACAAATACAAAGAAAGTGAGAATTGTGTTAGGGGATCTGCAAAAGAGATGGGAGGCCATCAGCCAGGGTCTAAAACAATAATGGAGAGTGAACTTTCAGGAAAGCCACACTACCAGAAATGAATTAAAAGCAGACGAGAGACAGACAGACAGACAGACACAGAGAGACAGACAGACAGAGACAGAGAGAAACAGAGAGAGAGACAGACAGAGGGAGGGGAGAGGGAGGGAGAGAGAGAGAGAGAGAGAGAGAGAGAGAGAGAGAGAGAGAGAGAGAGAGAGAGAGAGAGAGCGAGAGAGAGAGCGAGAGAGAGAGAGAGAGGGAGAGAGAGAGAGAGAGAGAGAGAGAGAGAGAGAGAGAGAGAGAGAGAGAGAGAGAGAGAGAGAGAGAGCGCACGCACCAGATTCACTTACCAACACTGCATTTGTACAGGAAACATTTTAGAAAATACAAAAGAAAGGAGATGTTCCTTTGCTGACCTTGGTATAAAAGAACCAAATGGCTACTGGGGATTTTGCAAGCTTTCTTCCAGTGCATAGCCAGTGCTTCATTGACTATCTTTGTTTGCATGGCTGCACATGTGTCTCTACTCATGGCAGCCAACTATGCTTTTTGTGGGTTTTGTTTTATCCCCAGTCGAATCCTTTTCTTTCAGCCTCTGGACCTTGCACAAGCAACCTTTTCTGCCTGGAATATTCTTCCTCCTTGCCTTGGAGTTTCCCCCCAAGGCTCACCTCAAGGGCTATGGCCAACAGGAAGCCATTCTTGATCTGCCCAGTTGGTAGCACTCACTCATTCATTTGAAATTGCTTTGCCTGGACGATGCGTATATTTTGTATTCCTTGTCAGGTAGCATGTTGTATTCCCCCAGAAATCCGTAAGTCCCTGAAGGACAGAGGAGATTCTATTTTATCTTT
The DNA here is from genome assembly GCF_027887165.1 of Monodelphis domestica. Taxonomy (NCBI): domain Eukaryota; kingdom Metazoa; phylum Chordata; class Mammalia; order Didelphimorphia; family Didelphidae; genus Monodelphis; species Monodelphis domestica. The sequence goes on along the minus strand of NC_077235.1, from coordinate 10,789,024 downwards.
GTAGCCCCAATGTCTAGTCCCATATCTGACACATCAGGGGCACTTACTGAATAGTTCATGAATGAATGGATCGACTTCTTGCACAGGCAGGTTAAAAGTGCAGGCAACAAAAAACAAGCATCATTTGTGCAAATTCTACCTTTACTAATTGCTCTACCCTATTCATGCGTGCATACACACGCGCGCACACACACACACACAGAGCTTGTCAAGTCAGATAAAGTCATCAGGATGTTTGGGGTTGGGCTTGGAAGTCAGCAATCCAGAACTGGCTGATGAGCACTGAATTAAGGAGGAAATAATGGGCCTCTAAGGCATAGTCCTTGCATTCAAGTAGATTACAGTTTAGTCTGGAAGATAAAAGGGGTTACCTATGAAACAACAGTTAGAAAACACAAGACATCCTTTCTGTTAGTGTCAGAGTGTGGAGCACAGCTCAGAAGAGCTGTTGGTGCTGGCTGGGAGAGGCAGAAGCCACTGGGTGGAGGTAGGAGGGACTAAAGCTGGGCATTGCAAATGGACAGGAAAATTGGTGGGGGGCAGTTGGAGAAGCTGAAGGGGGAGTGACAGGAACAAAACTACAGCACCCAAGACAAGATGTTCCAGTTTTCTTTTTGTGTCTCCAGAGACTGGCTTCTCGGATGGACCTGTGATCTCATACTCCCTCTAATCACACAGACTGCCTTCCATGCCTCCATCCAGTGATGCAAATCTACATCTTTTACATCAATCAGCCATGGTGGTAAAAGATGGAGGGATCCATCTAACTTTCCTATGGACCTAACACTGGAAGGATACCAATGGCCCATACAAGATTTTCCTTGTTCTCCCATCATGGCTGCCTGCTCTTTTTCAGACATATTGTCCCAATGATGTCATTCTCTCCCCACTTCTCTCACCCAGCTCCTCACTTGTAATGTAATGCTGCATCCTAGCCATACCTGTGATAGCAACCCATGAATCAAGAAACATATAAAAAGATTTCCAAAATGTTTATGATTTAGCAGTAAAGAGAAGGCTGTGGTTTCATGGGACATGCTGGCTGTCCCTGTCCTCATTTCTGCTATGGAGGATCTAAACAGATGAATTAGGCTGGCTTCTTATATATAATATTAAGGCTTTAGACTAATAATAAGGCATGCACTGCTCTCTTAGAAATGAAGCATGTTGCTCTAACAGGCACAGCAGTAATATGTTTCTGCTATTTTCTCTTCTCTGAGAGGGCAATCAGAAGAAAAAGGCCAAGTGATGTTGCAAAGTACCAAGGGACCAGCCATTCTCTTGACCAAATATGAAAGCCAAAATAAGGCTCATTGGAGCCCTGTTTGTCCCTCAATGCACCCAAATGTTTTTCTTAATGCTGTCTACAGAATATTATACTGCATTAAGGAAGCTCTTTCATGTAATGATTTGCAGTTTATTTTATTTAGACCCCTTCATTAACTTTTTATAGGAAATATGTGGAATTCCCAACTTCAAAGTGTTTTCAAATGTAAGTTTTTGAAATGAAAGTCTTCTGTATTCACAGGGTTGAGAAATATTGGCAGAGGCAAATCACATTAAAATACCTTCCCAGAATCCCTTGGGCTTTCTTTCTCCCCACTCAAAATAGAGATAGAGACAGAGAGATGAGAGAAAGAGATAGAGATATAAGCTAAGATAGAGATGTTAGACAGATATCGATAGGTAGAGGGGAGATAGAGAAGTTTGAAATAGGCAGGCAGAGATAGAGATGATAGACAGATTGCGAGAGGGAGATAGAGGAGATAGAGACAGACACCAAGATGATAGAGATGGAGATAGAGGGTGGGATATTACATATGATAAACTCAACTAACTTTGAAAAAACTTGTTTTTTCTAGGTCTGAACTGATATGAGTTGGAAGGCCAAATAATCCTGACACTGACAGAAAAATTCACGTCTTCTGGTCCAAGTCAAAGAACATGAAATTCTATATAAACACGTTATCATCCTGAGACCAGTTGTGCTCTGCATCTATTTATTGACATTGGCCAACTGCCAATGATCTGAGATCCCAGCTGTAAAAAGTCAAGAATTAAGGACACCCCAGGCATCCTATTTTGCTTTCATTTATGCCTAAGGGAAATAGTCTTCTTTCCGAAGGCTTGTGCTCTCCGAACAGACCCTACTGAGATGACTAAGTTTTGATGTACGTTTCCACTCGCCCGCCACCTTGCTTCCCTACATGAGAGTATTTAGATATCTTAAAGTCTTTTGTTGAGAAATGTGAGCTGAGTTTTTACAGGCTTTGATGGATATAAGTGACCCCAGATCCAGCCCTTGGTAATTGTGTTTAAAGTTTACCTTAGGAATGGATTCAACTTCAGAGGGTCAGGTCAACAAACATCAAGAGAAGAGGATAGAAATGATGGGAAAATGTCATCATGTGGAACAAATAAAGTTAGAAAAATCCACTTCAGTTGAGGGGAGGAGATGATTCACTAGGTTGAACCTCTGCAAAGAATCCAGCTGATTTACCTTGAACCAAAAGATGAAGATTAAGGCAAAGAGAACTGAAAAACTCCAGAGAGATTAAGTAAGAAAGACTTATTTGGGTCAATAGCACACGAAGGCTTGAGCCCCAATGTCTGGCCTGCATGTGATCAAGCTATCTGTCTTAGAAGGGGAAGAAGCTCTCCCCAAGCCAAAGCTATTTGCAAAGGTTTTCACCAAATTCAGCCTGGTGAATTAATGAATTGGTTCTACTGAGAGGCCTAATGATAAGAAGTAGTGAAACGTGTGGGCTCTACTTGAGTGAGCACATCGCAGGTGCTCCATACTACCACAATAGGTGTGGGCAAGCTACAAAAAGGGGTGTAAGATGTTTGCAGTCCTTATAGTATTTTCAGGCTTTGGGGGAATGGAAGAATCAACATTATTTAGAAGAGTATTTGAATCAGTGGCCCAGTGCCAAAATGAAAGGCTCAGAAGCAACATGGAATAAGAGGTGGAGCAAATTTATGGTCAGAAAGACCTGGGTTTGAATCTTGCCCCAAATGCTGAGTAGCTGTGTGACTCTGGGCAAGACACTGGTCCTCTCAAATCTTCTGTTTCCTTTTCTGTAAAACTGACATCATTATATCTAAAGTACCAACCTCAAATAACAGGTGTGAGGATCAAGTGAGAAGAGATCCCATAGACACATCTTACACACATTTAACTGTACAACTGTATTCATTGGTCAATGACTGCTTCCTCCCTATGGTACCTAGTGTTGAGCCAATCCTGGCTCAGGGAGCCAGGTAAAAGGGTCTGCTTGCTGAGGGGAGAAGGTGGGACCTGATTACTGGAGCGCCCAAGTTAGAACAGAGCCAGCATCAAGTGGCAGATCACTATTCTCTAAGGAGGGGTCAAACTTAGCTGTACGTTCTGGGAGTCAGGGCTGAGTCTAAGGTAATGTGGCAGTGGGTGGCTGCTGGAGATGGTAGTGTGGGTAGAAAGACACCAAGGAAGGTTGGAGAGGGATAGAGTTCCTTCAAATCAGTAAAAGAAAAGCTCAGCTGCATCAATGGAATTAATGAGTATCTAGAGCTCCAAGATATAATATTAGAAAAGAAATTTCAGAATTGCCAAATAGCTTTTAAGGGCCCATTAGCCCTTCCGTTGGGAGAGGGCTGCTAAAGTTTAGTTGGTTCGTGATATAAAACAGGAACTCATTATTTTCCCCCTGAAGCTCTCAACCTTTTGCCAGACTTGATTGTTTCTATTGAGGCACCATCACCCTTCCAGGCCCCCAGGTGTGCAACTTAAGAGTCATCTTCAACTCTTCCTTCTCACACCACCACACCCCCACTTTATAGCCAATCAGTGGCCAAGTCTTTCCTTATAGATTCTCCCTCCACAACATCCTTCCCCCTCCTCCATGCACATAAACTCCAACTCCAGTGCTGCCATTCATCATCTCTTGCCTAGCTTCCAGGACCTCTTCTCTTCAATTTCTATCTCACAGAACTGTCAAGATGTTTCCTGAAAACTGCACTCACCATTTCACTCCCTTGGTGGGGAATTTTCAGAAGTTCTCCATTGACTTCTTCATTCTGGCATTTAAAGCTGGTTGTAGTCTGGCTCCAGCCTAACCTCTTTGCTGGATTGTTTGAACATTAAACCCCTTCCAACACTCCCAGTTCCAGTCAAACTAGTCTACTTGGCCCAACTGGCTGCATTTGGCCCATTCCTAGAAGACAGCCAGTCCCCCTTTCCTTGCCTTTACCTCGTAGATGGAATCCCTTGAATCCTCCAAGAGTCTGGCCACATGCCACCTCCTAGGAGAATTTGTTGCTGATCCCCTGGCCTTTAGACAATAGCACTTTCTTCTTCTTCCTCTAATGAGCACAGGGCTAAGATGGAAATGTTTTGCCTGAATTTTCCTATATAGAGAATTGATAAATTACTTACCTTCTCAGTGAGTGAAGAAAGGACAAGAGAGAATGTGGAACTCAAAAATCTTTTAAATGAATGCTAAAAATTTTATAAACGTCGCATTGGGAAGTGCTTAATGAAATAAGAAAAGAATTTTTAAAATTAGCACGTATGTACCAACCCGAGCACATGCTGTTTCTGACCAAGCGAACTTAAGACAATTTGAGGCCAGGCGCTGTTTTGGACAGGACCAACCATGCACTTTAGTAAGCACTTAACAAAGGTGTTCTAGTTTGAGTTGGGAAAAAAAGTTCATCTTTAGACCACTGACCAAGGGTTCTTAAATTGGGGTCTGTGAATAAACTGGGAAGGGCAAAAATTATATCTTTATTTTCAGGAATTCCTAATGGAAAATTACCATTACTTTGAATTCTGAATGTAGGCAACATGGCCCAGTGGAATTAGGAATTTATCAGAGTGCTACAGAGATCCCTGACGAACATAAATAGATTAATGCCCCCTGCCACAGGCCCTTCAGACATCAAGCAGTAACTACATTTGGTGTCTCCTTTAGTCAAGCCCAAGGCTTAATTCAATTAACTCAATCACTGGAAGGAAGAGATCTACCAAAGTGAAGACAATAACCTTAAGAGTGGGTGACACAGTGACATTAGAGCCAGGAAGCCTCTGACACACATGGGTGGCATGACCCTGGCATGCCCTGGGCAACTCTCTACAGCTCAGACTTGTAGGAAATGTACCAAGCCACATTGGGGAAAGGGATTGCCACTCCAGAAGTTTCCACTTACCAATAAAATCACAAGTCTGAACCAAAAGCACAACAAACAATTCAATACCATAAACTACATAATTAGAAATGATCACTGGAACCTTCAACTGTTCAGAAAAGACTCTCATCTGGATGGGCGGATACACTAATTCATAATACACATGCTCAGTGTGTCTCTGGCAATAACCATGTATGTGGTTATAAAAACAAGTTTACTGTTTCGATATACATCTACACCCATACAAGCCGCCATTTTACAAAAATTCTTTGGTCAGTGATTTATCCAAGAGTAGATTCAGAAGCACAAAAGCATCTGGATGGTGATAATAACAGTAAAAATAACTTTATAATTGGAATAATTCTCATCTTTGACTTTGTGTCCATGGCCAAATCAGATGCCATGGAAAGGTGTCACCGATAACCACACTGCCCATCACCAGAGCTCTAACCAACAGGCCTGTACCTGTGGCAGTATACCCAGCATCTCTACTTAGACATTCCTACACCATCTGAAATTGATTTCAATACTTTACTGCTTTCCAAAGCTCACTGGGTATAAATACTCCCCACAATGGTATAGATTACAACCCTTTTACAACATATGGGCAGTTTTTGTCCAAGACCTCCCTTCAATGTTCTCTCTACCCACTATGCTCATGGCCTTCATCCCAGTCCTTGAACATTTTGGTGGAGTCAGTGAGTAATTCGGCCTGGTTATCTTTATGCCTTTTGCTCATCATTTGGCTAGTCCCTCTCTTTTCCCAATCATACGATTGCTATAAGCTCCACTATATGCCACTTTGGTGCCAGTCACTGTTGGTACTACTCTATGGGCCACTGGCTTCAACCATATATCTCTCTATTGCCGTTGTTCACCTCCAGTTTTCATTTTTCACAGAATACAATATTCTGTAATTTGTAGCCATGTGGCATCACCAAGGGTATGCTGGAATGTAATGGATGTGGTCTAGTGTCAAAGCCAAGCCCCATGAAGTCTCCCAAGCCCATATAGCCCCTCCTCTCCCAATTCATTCTAGCTCCTGAGCATCAAGACTAACTCAATGGACCAGCTATCCTCTTAATGTTACATAATCAGGTCAATAGGCATTTTTTCATGCATTTTATTTTACCTCATGTCTATAGCTACATTAATAATCTCTTGAACAACTTTAGTTCACACTGAGAAAGCCCTATTCTATTCTAAGACTCAATACAATCAATGAGAAGGTCACATAAACAAAGAAGCATCTAGAGAACCTCATCATCTATAGGGAATCCTTTGATTTGGACTCTGGGACCGCAACAAACCCTTTGGTGATCACATGCCCCCCCCCATTTCGTGCATTGTTTGATATTGATGATTAGAGGGCTAGTTGACAAAATTATCTACTTGACAGTATTTATCAAGGAATCTTAGTTGACCTTCATATACATTGGCAAAAGGATATGTATGACTGGAGGGAAGTTAAGGCTACACAAAGGAGTCACACATGGTTGGGGTGAATAGTGGGATAAGACGTGAAGCACAGTCTGGAATTGGCAAGATAAAGAAGATTATATGCATTTGTGCTCTTTCACTCACCAATCAGCGCAGCTTGGCCTCAGAAGAGTCGTAAAACTAAGTAGATGAAGACCCAGAAACCCTTCTCAAACTGAGATCTTGAGAGTCAAGTAGAAGGGTTGATAGCAAAGGGATGGCCAGAGGGAACAACTGGATGGGGTGGGAAGCCTAGTCTGGGTGATCTTGGGTTTTTGCAGAAATTTAACACATCAAAAACTGAGCTCATCATCTTCCCCCTTGAAAACACTTTAATTACAATGGAAGACACCATTCTAGTGCAATTGGTATATGCGTTGGGAGTAATTCTTAACCTCTCTCTTGCCTCTTAAGTACAGTAATTTAACAGGTCTTCTAGACTTTTTCCCAAGTCCTTCTCTCTAAACTACCACCTTCTTCCCATTTTCCACAGGCATCATCTTCAAAATTAGCTTTCAACACCTTTTCCCTGTATTGCTATAAGATCACCCTGGCTTGTCCAAGGAAATGTCAGATGTGCAAATCTAGATACATCTCCATCCAAAACATTCAGATGGACTATTTGTGCCTGACCTGTACATAGTAGAGCCTTCTGAGCTCCCAGTGGACTGATCAGCCACAGTGGAACACAGTATACTCTGACCCCAACATTAAAATGTCCCATATGAAGGACATGAACAATAACAGCTAACGGCTTACCTCAGACTCCAATCTATGGTCCTATGATTGCACACAGCTACTAAAGTGTCCTTCCTAAATACAATTCCTGTCTTTGCTCATGGGTTGAAATCTAAAGTGTTCCCCTGAACATCTAAGGCATACCATCAGCTACTTTCCTCATCTCTCCAACTGTGAGGAACGTTTTTTTCATGTCCTGTATTCATTCTTTTTTTTCAGGGCCCTAGAGTAGAAAGGTCCCAAATCCTGTATATTAGAGAGAATTACTGAGTCAAAATCTTGGACCTCAGGTACTGTCCAGTTCCCATATTTTCCCATTTCCTTTGTCCTTAGGACTGTTTCTTTCGCAAAATATAGCTATCAGGAATGTTTCATAATGATTTTTTTCCTTCATGTGAGCCAGTCATCATCTGTCCCACCTGTTGCTATGAGGAAGGGCAGAGAATTTGCTGAACCACCCCCTAATTAGCTATTTACCACATAGAGATGTCTTGTGATATGCAAGGGAGAAGCTGACTAATGAGTTCCCCAAAGTATATCTAGGGGCCTGATCTAGGACCTTCAAGGTCTTTGGTCATTGAAAGGGCCAATGACCTGGCACTTTACTGGTTATGATGCTGGCCTATTATCAATCGACTGCCATTCTTACTCAAAATCAGTCTCTCAAAATAATTTTAATCATAACACAACCTTCTCTTTCAACAATGGGGCATTGCAGAAGAAGCCTACTATCCCATGCTCATCCCAGTTTTACCTAAGTTACCAACTGTAAGACCTTGGTCAATTCTTTTGACTGAATGAACACTGCCAAAAAATATTCTATTTCTCTTTTAGTTTCCTAAGCATATATTAAAAGTCAAGCTCTGATATAGTTAAATAATTCAGAGAAGGCAGTGCATGTCCTAAGCCATACAAAGGGAGAAGCTCCATAGAGTATCTAATTAGGAAGCCTGGCCAGTCACATATTTCTTTCTACAGAACTGATGGGAGGAGTTATTCTGAAGCCACCGAGGAGTTAGTGCTCAGGGAAACACTAGAAAAGAGGCAATTGGGAGCTTCACTTTGTTGAGCTGGAGATGCCAAGGAGGGAGGGAGGATGCTCCAATACATTTCTTTCTTTCTTCTACTTTCCCACTGAGTGGAAAAGGGAGCAGAGATGGTGAGAAGGAGGCCTCCCAAGGGCACCTAGAGGTTCCCCTTCTTAGAGAAAGATCAACAAGGGGAAAGATCTGCTGGCAAGGGCATTTGACAGCAGCCTGGTGGCCTCATGCCCAGCAGCCAGAACTGGAATCCTGAGCACACCCTCAAAGATCTTTTGATTTGAATTCAAAAGGCTCTGGGGTGAGAGTGTTATGATCTACTCCAACCCTGGGGGAAAACAAGGGATTCCGAAAAATTAACAGCTCATTAACGAAGCCTCTAATTGTACCTAGGTACTTATTTCTGTTTAATATTCTTCCATTAATGCTATGTGGTTGAAATTCAGGGAATTGCCGAGTTTTCCCCAAAAGTCAAACTTGCTGGTTGCTAGCATCCCAGCCCCAGCTCCTATGAGCCTAGCTCCAGAGCTGGAAATGACCAAGCAAACTACTCAGTCCAACCTCTTCATATGACCAAGTCTCTCCCACATAGATGAAGTGACTTTCTGATCACACAGACAGTCAGTGGCAGAGATGGAATTCAAACTCAGATCCTGTGACACGACCTTGGAGCTTTTTCCAATGTTCCATTCTGTCTTCTGGTGGCATGAAAGGCAATTGAGAGATGCCTGGTAGGTATTAACAGGGTCTCACCAGCAACTCCCAAGGAAGAAGCAGTGAATGTCAGAAAAGGAGATATGCAAGTCAAGTGGTAAGAGCAAGGGATAACAAGAAGGGCAGCCCAGGGCTCTGATGCTAGCTTCAGAGTGTTCAGAACCCCAGGCAAAGGACTTTAGCACATCATCAACAGAAGGTTTATGGGACAAGCCAGAAAGGAACTGCCTCAGTGAAGGGAGTCGCCATGTCAGTGAGATCCCAGATGCATGGCAATCCTGGCAGTGAGTGCTCTTCCCCTAACTCATCCTCCCTCACTTTGAGAAAGGAGGATCCTACAGGGCTTCGATCAGTTCTCTGATCTATAGAAGAGGGGCCATTGACTGGCTAAGGGTCACTGTCTTGGCTGCTCAGTCCTGGGGTCCCTGGCTCTGAAAGCAGAGAGCCCAAAGCCAGGCCTTTGTAATCTGCCTGGCAGCAGCTACCCAAGAGAAAACAGCCTCTGGAGGAGACTTGTAAACACAAGCTTGGAACAAGGGCAAATGGCAGTCACTAATTAAAGAACTTGTCTGAAGTAAGAGGGGGAAAAGCAAATGTTAAAAATGGGGAAAGCCCCTTCCCAGATCCCTCCAGGACACATTAGATGCTTCCTGGCTCACCCACACACTGTCTCCTGTGCCTTGCAGTGGCCAGAGAGGCTTCTCTTCACCTCAGACAGTATGATATTCAAGTATTAAATTCTAAGATCACAGAATTCACAAGAGAAGGAATACACACTCCGACCTCTTCCATTGCCTTTTGTCTTCTGTCGTACCCCCTGCACTCAGCACAGTGCCTGGTACATCGGAAGAGCTTGCTAAATGCTTGCTTACTGACTGGCTGGCATAACTTTAGGCTTGGCCAAAGCCCATTTGCATATCGAAAGGTAAAGAAAAACTCACCAGGAGGAAACTTATCATGGCGTGAGCACCATCACCAAGAATGCATTTCATTGGTTCAAAGCTAAGGGATGAAGAAAGGGAGATCAGCAGGATTCCAAAGAGATAAAAAGATGAAGACAGATTTTCACCAAAGCTGTGTGACAGTCTACGCCTGTAAATCTTTCTCTGACCTCCCAGAAAGAGGCCCCAAGTAATGTAACCAATTGCATCATGTGAAAGCAAACTCATTGGCGGGGAGCCAGGCCCAGCAAGAGTAGATCCTCACCAGGGCAGGGCCTTTCAGTGCTTTGGAAGGACTAAGGAGAGCACTACCTGGAGTGGGAAGGAGTATCTAAGTCCATTCGGACATTCAGAGTCATGAGATTAAAGATGAATACAGTGGACCAGAGGTTCACCTTTTTCCTGAAGCATCTCCAAGGGGAATGGAAAAAGGAAATGAAGGCAGATGACAGAAATGAAAGTCCTTGCATAAATACCCACTGGCAGAAGGGAAAATGTTCATGGCAACAATTAAGTAATCCTAGTCGTATACACTAACACTCATGGAGCTGAAGGAAACTGGTTATCGTGTTTAGTCTTCCCTTTCTGGTAACTTGGGAGAGGATTCTAAAGAAGAAAAGGATCCCTCCCTAGCCCTGTCCAAGTGTCCATATGAGATGAAGGAGCACCGAAGAGACAATATCTACATGCTTCCTCCTTGCCATTACCCAACCTTGGTCCCCAGAGAAGGTGTAACACAGAACAGATCTTATGGCCCATAGATGCTGGAGTACCCTGAGCATATATATTATGGAAGAACTAAGGAAGAAGCCCAGAGGTGCTGTTATCTGGACCATCACCCTGTCCAGGCCAGGCAGAAATATCAGTTCTCTCAAGCTGGTAAGATTCCGTCCACACAGCTGAATGAAATGAAGGCACAGGACTTGATGCCCAAAGCATGGGGATCTTATCAAGGCTCTTACAAACGAAACGAGATTTCTCTCAAAAGTGAATGTCATTTAAGGATGTCATAAGATTATAGAATATTATAATGAGAGACTTTAGAGACCACAGAAGGAAAAGTGAAACCAAGAGAAGGGATGTGACTTGCCCAGAAGGCAGTAAGTAATAAGTGGACAAAAGAGGACTGAACTCAAGGCCTCAAGGTCTAAAGAGGATATGTGACTTAGCCAAGATCATGCAGTTAGCTCACACTAGAACCAGACATGGGAACAGTTTGTCTGATTCTCAGGCGGGTGCTCTAACAACGATAACTCTGTTCCCTCTGTGTGCCATTCAGGATAAAAGATGAGTCAAAGACAAAAGTCCTAAGAGGATCAAGCAATTCTTCTGGGGGATTTCAGCAACATAGAAGTCAATCAGAGTCCTTTGGAACAAATCCCTTAGCTTAAGGTCTCAATGATCTGGAAGGACTAAAGACATGACTCCAATTCACCCAAGAATTTCTCATTCTTCCCCTTCAAGCTGGCTATATTACCCCGGCTTCAGGACACAGAAGTAGTGGCAGCTTCACTGGGACACCCACCAGTACACCTACAGCTATACCAAAAGAGTACATCCTTTCTCTTGTAATCCCATTGCGTGGGGTGACAAGCAGTTCCTAAAAATAACACATTTGTAGTGCCTCCTGAAATGGCTTCACCCAATTAGAATGGAAGCTCCTTGAGGGCAGAAATGATCTCACTTTTCTCCATGTATTCCCAGCACTTCGGATAGATAGGGCTTTGTATATAGTAAGTGTAACATCAATGCTCATTCTTCCCTACATGCATTCTTTCCAAATGTTCAGCACTTACCATCTAAGTCTCTTGGATAGCCACTTTCATGTCATGACTTCCCATCCCTTATACCAGATTCCATTCTAGCTCTTGGTCCTGGCTTAGTTCTTGGAGGGGGTGCAGAATTGAAGTCTTACCTATTTTTACTCTTCTATTCCTTTCCCGATTGTAATGGAAGTCTTTTATACTACCCCACCCGTCTATCATCCTGCCTACCTCAAACACATAAGAAATTCCAATACATGAAACCCTGAGTGAATGTGAGTGTGCCCAGGTAGCATGTTTGCAAGTCTGGACACTGGCTCTGGTACACCAAGAATTAAGGCATGTATTTAGGTCCCGGACAGCCTTAATGGGACTTCGTGGGTTTCTGTCATGATGGCTCTCTGTTACCCTCATGTTCCCACGAATGAGATTCCTGTGCAAACTCCCCAGGAACTATGCTGTTAATGGGCATCTGGGAGGCAGGGCAGGAGAAACCGCAAACGTACAGATGAGAGGCGGAGGTCTGACAGACACCAGCCCAAGGCCACAGGATCGAGATACAAGATAACTTTGGGGATCGACCACTGGCTGTGCCAAACATCCCTGTCCCCCATGCCTCTTTTTTGGCCTATCTTCCTCCCTTGATCAATTATAAACTTTAAAGATGCCAAAGTGGAGAGGCCACTCATCTGAAATACTGGGCTGGCCATTCAGTGCTCTGCTCAAAAAATGGCTCCATCCACTCTTTGGAGCCCCTAAGCGAAAGAAGACACAACAGGGAACATTCCAGGACCTGGACTGCTATAGAAATCTGATGCACACTTGGGATAGCGTTTGTGAGGAGGGATACCCTGGCATCAAATTGGCTAACCAAGAGGTTTTACAGGTAAACAAATGCTCACTGCTCTTGGGAAATACTTCCCAGGCACACTTGGTGATGATATTCTGGGAGTAAACCTCCAGCAAGGACACAGGTTGTTCCCACACTTAATTGTGTCTCAGATCTCTCTGTTTTGGGCCATTGGCATCTGAGGTTAGAGATCAGCCTGTGGCGTTTCAGCAAGAGCCTCTGGGAAATCTTCTGCTTAAGTCATTCTGCTACTAGAGGGAGGGCTAGTCTCAGAGTCATAAACATGCAGGTCCTGGTTGTGCTTCCAACATTTCCTGGCTGGGGAGTCTTGGCAAGCCATTTAGCTTCAATGCCGAAGCCTACCAGTTATAGATGAGTTCTCCATCTGCCTCAATGGAAGAAATCTCCATACCAGGAGGTCCCCATGTTGATGATCTTGTACCCACTCTGGGTAGCTCCCTGACTTTTACACACATTCACAGGTTGGGTCTCCAGAGGGGTGCTTGCTACCTTAGATTGCTGTGTGTCCTGGGTGTGTCTCTTTGTTTCCAACTAGATGAGTGTCTTTGGTAACATGCTCAATGTGGAAGGGGAGTAAGGGAGAATCAGGAAGACAGGCTATCTGAAAGTCCTCTCCCCACCACCCCTAGGCCCCCAGCTCCAAACTGAGCACCAGTGAGTTGAACAAGCCACCATCATTCCAAGCCCCCAGAGGCAGCAGCAGTCTACCAACTCTACCTTTCTTGGTCCAGTCGAAGAAGTCATATCTCAAAGAGGGCACGGGGCACAGAGTCATCTCGTTGACACACTTGCACATTCTGGGATGACATTAGCTGAGTTGGGGGGCAGCCATTAGAGGTTGGGACCATATAATACAACCAAAAACAAACACACACTAGGGGTAATCTTAGAGGAAAGCCAGTTCCTCTTCAAGGGGGAAAAATGGTCGACAATATCCCCATGAAATCTTGTACACAGCCTAGGCACATATCATAAACACCTATCTATTGAGACACTGTTTCCTCCATTGGACTGTAAGCTCCTTGAGGGCAGGCAGTGTTGGCCCCTTGCCTTTCTATCTGCTACACTTAGCACAGTTTGGAAATACTTTTTGACCGCCTAACTGCCTGACTGACAGGAACAGAGTATTTGGCAAGATCCTCCCACCTCTAGTGCACCACACAGCTAGCTCCAGCCATGGGCACTGACCCAAAACCCAGCAAATTGGACACCCTTGGGGTTAGATACCAGCCCAAAGCCATAGGAGTCCAGCACATGCCCTATCGGTGGACGAGGTTAAAGGGGTAGATAAACATGTCTTAAAAAGTATGTATACATGTATACATGGATGTGCATAGGCAGGTATATACATACTATATGCAGGCAAGCTAGACGGTGCTTTAGTGGATAGAGCACTGGGCCCCGGGGTCAGGAGGATGAGTCTTTGTGACTTCAAATCTGACCTCTGACACTTACTAGCTGTGTGACCCTGGACAAGTCACTTCACCCAGTTTGCCTCAGTTTCCTCATCTAGAAAATGAGCCAGAGAAGGAAAGAGCAAACCCCTCTGGGGTCTTTGGCAAGAAAATGCCAAACGGGGTCATGAAAAGTCAGACATGACTGAACGACTGAGCCACAACTGAACAACACAAACACACATATACTCTGTACATATACATTTTAAAGTATAGTAAAAACAAAAGCAAATAAAACAGAGGCTTCTGCCTCTGCTGAAAGACAGGTTCTTTGGTTGACTTACAACAAAGCCCCCCAAACCACATCAGAAGAAAACGTCCAGGATCCTCCACGAGAGAGAAGCACAGAAACTTGTTCTCTCATAGGGCTTCTGTTGAATGCTCCCTCTGCAGACCTCTGAGTGTCTTTTGCAAGGCTGAGCAAGTTTCTTTTTGGAGCAGCAGGTTTTTTCATGAACCACTGGATGCTAAATTGTGGGCAGCTTCTTGTAACTACCCAGTTCGTGCAGGGTCGGCTGTGTGCTGGGTCACCAAACAAGGTCATGTTTCAACGCAGCAAGTGACTGGGCAGAAGTGCTATAAATCAGGAGTTGTGGGGCCTTCTGGCAGAACCAACATGATCTCCTGTAATGGAGGACCATCCTCTTCCAGGCACACTAAACTGAAATAGGTCAAGTTTTGTGAACTATCTGGGAATTCCCACGTACAGTCTCTTCTCCCCAAAGTGATTCTCGAAGGCTCTTTCTCCAACTTGCCCAACACCAAAGATAACTAGATTCACCAAACGGACCACCCAGCAATCCAGCTACTATGCATGTCGGTTCAATTCTCTTCTCATACCTATGGAGATAATCACTATCTATGTATTCAGCTCTTGTCTCTCTTTTGAGTTCAGTTCTGTATCTTCATTTGCCCCTTTGACATGTTGAACAGGATGTTCCGTGGCCATCTCAAGAGCAACATGCCTCAAACAGAACTCATTATCTCCCCCACAACCCTCTCTTCTCCCCAGCTTCACTTTTACTAGGGAGGACGCCACCATCTTCCCAGGCTCTATATTCATGATCTCAATCTCCATCGACTCCCCACTCTCACTCCGGCCACATGGCCACAAATGACACATCTGCCCATCTCCAACTTTATGCCATCTCTCACATCTGGACTGTTCTGTCCACTCTGATAGCTGGCACCCTAGGTCAGGCCCTTTTCACCACACAGCTGGACGAGTGCAATAGCTTTCTAATGAATCTTCCTGCTTCCAGGCTCACCCAACTGCAATCCAAGGTTCAGCTGCCAAAGCAATTTTCCCAATCTGACCATGTTGCTATGGTGCTCAATCAATTTCAGTGACTCCTTTTACCTCTATGATCAAATATCAAATCCTCTGGCCATGAGAGTCCTTCACAAGCTGGATCCTTCTTCCATTTTTGCTCTTCTTATATTTATTGCCCCTCTATGCATTCTGCAACAAAGAGCCCTCCACTTCCCTTCTTCCTAACCTTGCATTGACTGGACCTCATACCTAGAGTACCCTTATGCCTCCTGAAATCTCTGGCATCCTTCCATTTTCAGTTCCGGTGCTGCCTTCTGAAAGGGGCTTTCTTGGTCCTTTCAGCCCTAAGTCTTTGCTGCTCATGTTAATTTCCCTCTACTATGTATGTAGCTTCTATGTACCTATTCATCTACATGTTGTTCCCACCCCCTAACCATTAAGCTCCTTGAAGACAAGGGTCATTCCTGCCTCTCTTTGTATTCCTAGTACATAGCACAGCATCCAGCTCTTACGTATGCAGTGAATAAATGCTCATCAATGGATTGTTACTTTGATTTGATTGTGAGGGAGAGGAAGACCTTCTCAACACATATGTGGAGAGAGCTCAACAGGAGCTATGTTAAAGTTAGGCTGAAATTTCCCAAAGAGAACTCTGGGTAAAGACGAAATGGAGTGATAAGTGATAATTTGTGGAGGAAGCCACCAAGCCTGAATGTAGTCCATTGAAGTTCAGCACTTGGGTTGTTGGGTCAAAGGAAACAGAAAAATGACAAATCAAGAATTTAGAGAAACATGATGTAGAACCACAATACGCTATCAAACACTAGTGCAACTAGCTTTGTTCAAACTTGAAAATTCAAGGTTTCCTTACATTGGTGGCACATGCAAATATATCTCAAGGCTCTACCCTCGGTCCTCTTCTATCTAATCTCTCACTTTATAACCTCATATGCTCCCCTCGCCCCTGCCGTTTTAATTATTCCTGTACTGAATAGTCTCTTTACCAAGCCTCAGTCTGGCACCATCAATTGCCTATTGGATATTTCCAGTTGAATGTCCTGGAGGAATCTCCAATTCAACACGATAAAACAGAATTCCTTATCCTCCCCATCCCCTAAACCATTTGTCTTCCAAACTTCCCTGCTCCTGTTGAGAGGTCCACATTCCTCAGTCACCTACAGAGGCAATGTCAGTGTTGTCTTCAGATCCTCACCATCTCTCACCTCTAATCTTCACTGGCTAATCTTCTGGTCTCTTCCACCACAAGATCAGTCTAATCCATCCTCTTCTCTTTCCTCACATGGCCACCACTAATTCAGGCCCTCATCACCTTTCATCTTGACTTTCATAAGAGATGATTATAATTGGTCTCCACACTTGAGGTCTCTTCCATCCATCCTCCACACAGCTACCAAAATGATTTTCTTTAAGTGCATGAGTGACCACATCACCCTCTTACTCAATAAACATTAGAGTCTTCCTCTAACTCAACAAACATTAGTGTCTTCCTCTTGCCTCCATGATCAAATACGGGTCCTTTGGTTTGGCTTTTGAAACCCTTCATGGCCTAGTCCCAATTTTCCCCACTCTTTCTAGACTTCTTGCTGTTATTCCCCATACGTATTGCCAAGGTTGTCCCCCATGCCTGAAATACATTTCTACCTTACCTCTGCTTCTCAGTTTCCTGCAAAACTCAGTTGAGGAGCCACTGCCTACATGGAGTCTTTTGGGATGCCCAAACTAGTACCGCCACCACCTTGTATTTCTTTGATTGTTATTTGGTGTCTCTGTTTCACATGCTCCTCTCCCATACTCAACCCACACTAGAATACAAGTTCCCAGAGCTCCAGACCTTAGTTTCCTTTTGTCTTTTTCTCATCAGAGCCTAGTCTGGGATGCTGCCCTGTGCCTAATGAGGGCTTGTTGTTTGAAATGTCTATGATGCATAAAGTAAGTGAGTAATAGAATATCTGGAGAAATAAAAAAGTCACATTTTTAATGAAGAAGGCTTCTTGAAATGCTAGGAAAAGTAAGTGGGAGCTGGGGTGGGGAGAAGAACAAGAATTCTGCCACAAGAAACCATCCAATTGGACTATGCTGTTGTAATTAAAAGAACTGAAAAGTATCTGCTTCTTCATTTTTCCCCACTGCTAAAAACAACACTCTCTGCCTCTGTAGGACAGGATCTGCTCCTCAAGACCAAATAGCCAGCTTCTTCCTCAGGGACTGCCATGGAAGAAAATGCCAAAGACTACAGACCACCTCCATAGCTCCATGGAGTTGAGCAGGAACGACTGACTATATGTTTCTGGAGAAGTCCACAGTTCTTACCTTACCTTACCCGCTGCATCCCCCATCTAGGTTCTAACTCACCAAGGAGCATTACAAGTACAGGGGCACAGATGTGCCTGACTGAGATTCCAAGGCTTTCTTCCTTAGTGGTTCCCCAAGGGAAGCTAGCTCTCTATAGGTGGAGAAGCTGGTAGGAATGCCTTCTTGAAGAGAGCACATGCTCAAAGCCAAGGCCCTAGTGACCACAATTCTTAAGATAAACAAGGACTCAGTAAGCTGAGACTCAGAGGTCCATATTAACAATCAGATCATTGTGTTAATTACTTTTCTCTTCTTTTTCTTACCTTCTTACCTTCCTTTCTGTCTTAGTATCAAATCTAAGACAGAAGAGTGACAATGGCTAGGAAAATGGAGTTAAGGGATTTGCCAAAGGACACATAGCTAGGAAGTGACTGAGGCCAGATTTGAACTCAAGTCAAGGTCAGATGCTCTCTCCACTGTGCTATCTAGCTGCCCCTTAATAACTTTTCAGTGGAGTGTGAAAGTCTCCATTCCTTAACAAAATGCAAAGCACTTTGAAATCCAGGTTGTCAGTATTATGGATTTCTATACAGAGGACTGTTTATATTTGGAATCCCCTTCTTGATGGCTGGCAATCCATCCAACCAATATCTAGGGTACCAAAAGGAGCTCTTGAGTGCCAAGCTGGAAATGACCTCATAAGGTTCTATCTGCTCTGATCTTCTTATTTTGGAGGAATTCCAGGGATATTAAGTGATTTGCCCAAAAAGCAGGCCCGAAATTTGAACCCAAGCCCTTGGACTCCAAGGCCTAGTGGTTCTTCTACACCACAGCTGCTATAGATCTTGTTCTGGTGACAAATGGAGCATGATGAAGAGTAAAGAGCTCTGTGATCTAATCTCTTGATTTTCCCAATAACTTACTGTGTGTATATGACCTTGGGAAAGTCACTTCCTCTCCCTGGGCCTCATTTTCCTTATCTGTATAATAATAATTTTAAAATCTGGCTCCTGGTGTTGTTATGAGGCTTGAAGGACATCATGTCTGTAAAAAACAGCTGGCAAATTTGTGAGTCCTCTGTTAATGTCAGTTGTTAATGTCTTCTCGTCAGGAAAATGAAGACGTTCCATGAAAAAGTTCCTTGAAAGGCCCTTCTAGCTTCGAAACAGTGGGGTGCTATGGCTGGGATCCTACGATCCTAAGAAATGTGGGCACAATTACCCTGTTTCCCAGATACAAGTGGATGACACATGAAAGAAAGAGGAACCTCTTCCATTTGACCTTCGTCCCCCTCTCTCCACTCACATGGTCATTACCTTAGTTCAGGCCCTTATCACCTTGGTCCTGGACAAGGGGAACAGTCTCCAAATTAGGCTTTCTGCCTCCGGTCTCCCCTCTCTTCACAAATTTGCTAAAATGATTTTTTAAAATCTGGGTGTGACCACGTCCCTCTTTGGGTCTCAAGTTTTTGTGGTTCCCTGTGATACCAATAACTCAAAATGAACTCTTCTGTGTAGGACACTGACGCATTAAAACAATAGAAGATGATCCTTAAGGAGGGTCAAAACCTCTGAACAGGTGGAGGCCTGCTGGCATGGGACCCTGCACACAATGCCCAGACTTAGCTGTCAAGGCAGTCAGGGTCAATTGGTTCTTCCTCTCTTTTTTCATTCTATATGACAAGGGATGGTTTTCTAAGTAGTAGACTATGTTCTTCAGTGAAAGTGAGGCTTACAAAATAGCCAAAATAGGAGCTTCACTCTAGAATACAATGCCAACTCCTTGGCTTGGCATTGAAGGTCCTCTCCAGTCTTGTTTTTTGTTAAACCTTTACCTTCCATCTTAGAATCGACACTAAATATCAGTCCCAGGGCAGAAGAGCAATAAGGGCTAAGCAACTGGGTTTAAGTGACTTGCCCAGGGTGACACAGCTAGGAAGTATGTGAGGCCAGATTTGAATGGAGGACCTCTAGGCCTTGGAGCTCTATGCACTGAGCCATCTAGCTGTCTCTCCAGTCTTGTTCTAACCTTGACTTCCAAACTGATCTTCTATCATATCTTCTCACACCCATTCACTCAATGTTCCAACCCAAATGGTCTAGACACTCGCTATTTTTGGAAACAATATTCTCCCGTCTCTGTCCCTTGCTTTGCATAAGCCGTTGCCCATGTCTGAAACCCTCATCCTTGCTGCCTTGTTCAATCTCTTGCTCCACTCAAGACAGCTCAAGCGAGTCTTGTTGTATGAGGTCTTTCCCGATACCCCTTGGAAAATGTGACTTTGTTTCCATTTTGTACTGCCTCCTCTGTATACATAGAGTACAAGCTCCTTGGAGCAGAGAGCCAGTTTTGTTTTGTTCTTTGGCTCATAGCACCAAGCACAGTGCTGGACACCAAGGAGATGCTTAAAGAGTCTTCTAGAATTGAACTGAAGAGTCTCTCTTTGACATGTGGACTTCCCGCTCAGCCTTTCCCTGGCTGGTCCCACACTTTCTCAACATTCTGCATTGCATCTGCTAATGTCATGAACAAGAATATTGCACAACCCTCGAGACCTCTATGAACCAGACTCTGCAGCAGTCCCAGGCTCGACACAACCACTGATGCCACCAAAGCCTCCCATTGTTGATGACACTGCAAAGACTGTCTTTTCCACCACATCCAAGAACAAGAAGCAGGGCAAACAAGAGAAGAATACATGGACCCCAAAATGCCACATCCCACAGGCCTTCACTAGCTGATGCTACTTATTACTCATGAAACGGCCTCCCCACTGCAGCCGTGGGGATGGGGAAGAGTTCTCCTCAATGATGGCTGTTCTCTGAGACCTCTTGGAGAGGAACAAGCCAAAATGACATTTGTATGGCCACTGATGTAAACAACCTTATTTGATCCTCACAATAGTCCTAGGAGGCAAATGCCACAGAGGTGGTTAAAATTACTATCTCTGTTTTCTAGATGCAAATTAAAGGGGTGGGATTTGAACCTGTGTCTCTTGGTGTCTGAGTCTGGCACTCTATCGACTACACCATGCTCTTTCTAACACTGGAGTGACTCTTTGCAGCAGAGAAAAATATCTGCATTTGAGGCCCAAGCCTTCCAGTGAGCCTCCCCTCAAGTATATGTAGAATTGAAAGTTTCCCTGGAAGCGAGTAAAAAGTAAACTCTGATTTCCCCCCAATTGGAGGAGACTAGAGATAAGAGGAGAGAAACCCTAGAGTCCTTCCAAAAAAATGCAGGTCTATGGAGATGTAGAACAAGGGATATTTTCTCCTGGCAGGGGCGAGAAAAGATGGAGGGAAGAATGGTGGGTGGAGGGAAGGAGGTGGAGGGCAGCAATTCAACAAGGGGCCTAAGGGATATGCTATCCCCATTCCGTCTGCCAGGGCCTACCTTCCCCCTCAATCTCCACGGCAAGGTAACTAGGCTAGAGTGTCAGAGGGCTGAGAGGCACAGAGATTGGCACACCTGTCAGGGGGCCATCACAAGGAGGAAGTGCACATCACCTGGATGGTGGTTCCTTGGGAAGAACCCAGCTGCCTAGCCCTTGGGTTGGCTCCATGGGTATCAGACCATGACAGCCTCCATATTGACATGGAACTTTCATGAGCTACATGAAAATATCATACACTGCATGGAAAACAAGAAGAGTCAACCAACTTGTCTTCGCACTCCAAAGAGGTGAGAAAGAAACCATGAAGGCCCCAAGATCAGACTTGGAGAAGCAGAGCTGTCCTGCCTTTGCTCCTGCAGTGATTTCTGACTGACGGCCAGTAAGCCCATTGGTGGAATCATGGGTAAACACTCTGGAAGAGGAGCAGAGGGGCCAGAAGAAAGTGGTGGATTACGAGAGCACCCAGGTCTGGGCAGAGAGGGGAGCAAATGTCTATAGTGAGGGCCCTTTGGCAAACAGCACTCCATCCACGGGCCTGCAGTGGGGAAAGGGAGACAGGACTAGCAAAATCAATCTCATCTGGTGGCTGCTGCCACTGACTGACAGCCACTATAACTCTGCTCCCCAAGTACCAATTGGGGGGAGATGTAAAACCTGGTGGCTGGCATTGATTTGGCAGGGAAATATGCCTTCCTTTTGCTGAGCACGGTGAGCTCAGGTGCACTGCTGACATAAACAGCAATCACAGAGTTAGCCTGGGAACAGGCTAGCTGAGCAGGGGACTGTTCTCCCTTGAGAGGCCAGGAGGACAGTGTTCAGGGACAAGTGGCTTCCCAGGACTCTGCGTGGCCACTGGACAGGGAGTGAAGCACGTGGCATCTGGGGTACACGCAAGCTTGCTCTCCAGGTACAAGGATCAGGCCTCACACGAGACACATAGAAACTTGGCCACCTGCACTGGCTTTTTCTGGAGGTCGATTCCCATTAGGAGGGTATTCACTTGGAGCTGTTTCTCCAGAAGGAGAGGTGGGCAAAAAGCTTGCAGTTGGGAAGAGCTGGATTCAAATCCTGCTTCTGACTAGACTGACTATGTTACCCTGGGCAAGTCACTGAACAGATGAGTGCCCGAAGCAATTCTCAGAGAAAGCTGAATAACCTTGTCTGTAGAGTGCTAGACCTGGAGTCATTACAATCAGAATTTGAATCAGAACTCAGATTTACTAGCTAGGTGGCTGTGTGCCTCAGTTTCCTCATCTGTAAAATGGGGATAATAATAACAATAATAATGATGCTGTAATTTCTAGCTTTTCTATCTATTACAAAAGGCTTATTTTCCTTTTCCTTTTCTCTTGATAAAGGATCCAGATTCATATTCTATGTTCATCTCTCATATATACCCTCTTTTCTCCTCTGATGCTGCTACCAGCCCTGTTCAGACTCACATTGCTTCCATTTTGAACTACTATGACAGCCAGCTGGCTGGCCTCCCTGCCTCAAGTCTCTCCCCACTCCAGTCCATCCTAACACACAGGTCTGATCATGTCACGCACACCTCTTCCACTCCCCACTCAATGAACTGCAATGACTCCCTATTACCTTCAAGACAAACTACAAAATCCTCCTTCTGGCATTCGAAGTCCTGCACAAGCAGGCCCCCTCCTACCTTTCAAGTCTTCTTCTAATTCAATCCCCTCCAGTGTTCTGTGCAATCCACTGATTCTGTATGAAGTTGTTTCCCAATCCTCCTCAGTCTTACTACCTTCCCTCTGTGGATTCCCTCCACCTTACTGTGTCCATCTCAGGTCCCAGCTTAGACAGGAGGCCATTCCCATTACCCCAAATTCTAGTGCCTTCCCTCAGTTGACGGCTTCCAATTTAGCCAGTCTAGAGCTAGTTTGTACTTAGTCCTTTGCAAGTTGTCTTCCCCCGTTAGCTGGTGAGTTCCTTGAGGCCAGGGGCTGGTTTCTTTTGTTAGCTTGTTTGGATTTTTGGCCTCACTGTCTCTCCAGTCACTTGACATAGTGCCTGGCACCTATGAGGCACTAAATAAATGCCAGCGGACTGACCGACTAACCTACCCACCAGGGTTGTTGTAAGGATAAAATGAAATCCATTGCCTAAATCCTAGTTATTAGTCTTCTTATAAACTACAGGTAAGATCACTGCTGTCTACCCCAATGGGAGACACAAAGACAAAGACAAAGAAACCCAAGTTGTTTTGCAATAGCTAAAGGAATAACCACTGGATAAGACTCAGGGTTCAACTATCAAGAAGGACCTTCCAGCTCTGATGCCATGGTTCTGCGAACGCTTCATCACTACCTACTAGCAGAAACATCAAATGGATACATGATTGAAATATAAAAGATGGCATCACTAAAAAGTCTTTCAAGGAAAATGGGAAGAGGCACCTCACATAGCTATGGCTAGGGGGATGATTCTTTTTTTTTAATGTATGTATTTAATTAATTAATTTAGAATATTTTTTCATGGTTCCATGTTTCGTGTTCTTTCCCTCTCCTCTCCCGTAGCCAACGAGCAGTTCCACTGCGTTTTACGTGTGTCATTGATCAAGACCTATTTCCATATTATTAATATTTGCAGTAGAGTGATCACTTAGAGTCTAGATCCTGGGGGAATGATTCTTAACCAAACAAGAGGCAGAGATCACACTACCTAAAACACTAGTTCAGCTACATGAAATCAAAAGCTTTTGCAATAACAAAACCAATGCAGCTAGTATAAAAAGGAAATCCATTAAGTAGGAAAAATACTTTGCCTCATTTTTTTCTGACAAAGGTCGAATATCTAAACTATATAAGGAAGAAATGCAAACATATAAAACCAAATACCATTTCCTAGTGACTAAGTGATCAACGACAGGAATAAACAATGTTCAGAAGAAAAACTACATATTATTAAGAAACATATAAAATTGTTTCAAAGCACTCATAATCAGAAAAACTAAAATTAAAACAATTCTGAAGTTTTACTTCATACTCTGCAAAACAGCAAAGATGATAAAATGAAATGGTTAATAATGGAAATGTTACAAGATGACAATGCCACTAATACTCTTAGAGCTGTGAAAAATGCCAATACTTTGAAAAGAAAATTGGAATCAGGGGCAGCTGGGTGGCCCAATGGATTGAGAGCCAGGTCTAGAGACAGGAGGTCTTGGGTTCAACTCTGGTCCCAGAAACTTCCTAGGTGTAACCCTGGGCAAGTCACTTAACCTCCATTGCCTAGCCCTTACCACTCTTCTGCCTTGGAACCAATACACAGTATTGATTCCAAGATGGAAGGTCAGGTTTTTTTTAAGAAAATTGAAATTATGCAAAAAAGAGCAAAGTGTCAAAAAGGATCAAGCTGGAAATGAATTTAAAAGTCTTTGATACAGCTCTGCCATTTTACATATGAGGAAAATGAGGCTCAGAGACATTAGATGACTTTACCAAGGTCACATAGCTATTAAGTGGGCAGTGCTTGGATTTGAATCCAGGTCCTTTGATACTAAATACACCATTTGTACTCTGGTGCCTCCAGACCCTTTGTCTTTGATCCCAGTGTTAGACATATAACGAAAGAAAGAAAGAAAGAAAGAAAGAAAGAAAGAAAGAAAGAAAGAAAGAAAGAAAGAAAGAAAGAAAGAAAGAAAGAAAGAAAGAAAGAAAGAAAGAAAGAAAGAAAGAAAGAAAGAAAGAAAGAAAGGAAGGAAGGAAGGAAGGAAGGAAGGAAGGAAGGAAGGAAGGAAGGAAGGAAGGAAGGAAGGAAGGAAGGAAGGAAGGAAGGAAGGAAGGAAGGAAGGAAGGAAGGAAGGAAGGAAGGAAGGAAGGAAGGAAGTCTCCCAATAATAGCAAAACATCCACTGGAACACTTTTTGTGTTAGCTGAGAACTATCAACAAAGGAGATGCCCATCAGCTGTGGAACAGCTAAACAAACCATAGAACAAGAATGTGATGAAATATTATTGTACTTTAAGAAAAAGTGAATATGAGGATCTCAGAGAAACAAGAGACTTGTATAAACTGTTGCAGAGAGAGGCAAGCTGAGTCAGGAAAACAAGTCAGAAAATGACCAGAACAACCTAAACAAAGAGGATCCTAATAACATGGCGTCCCCATTTAGCACCAGAGGAGGAGTGAGGAAATGGGTCCTTCCTTCTGCAGGTAAGGTGGAAAACTATGGGCGTGGAATGTTGCATCCATGTCAGATGTGACTGAGGTGTTGTTTGGTCTGTGATTGGCCGCGTATTTTTCTTCTTTGTTACAATGGCAGACTTCCCTATTACTACTGCTGTCTAGAACAGCAGCATCCTCCCAGGCCCTCAGGTTTCCCCCCAAAGAGTCATCCTGCACTCCTCACTGCCTCTCACTCCTCACCTTGGCGACATCTCTGGAATATGGCCCCTTCTCTCCTCCGACATGGCCAGCACTCTAGTGTAGACCTTCTCTTGCAGAATGAGTTCCTATTTCTCCTGTATATAGCTTGCTTTGTACATACTGATTTGCTTATCTGCCCACTAAATGGAGAGCTTCTTGAGGAGGAGAGCCATCTTTTGCCTCTTTCTGTATTCTTAGCGCTTAGCCCCATGCCTGGAATATGTCTGAAAAATGTCTAATGATTGAGCAACTCTTTTCATTGGACTGTGCCACCCCCCATTTAGGTCATATTATCCAATCCATAGCTAAATAAGGCCTCATCAAGGACCTCTGCCAGAATCGGGTCATCTAGCTTTCACTAGCCTAAAGACGACTAATGAGAAGGAACCCATCGTCTCCCTAGGCCACCAGGTCTCTATGGGGACAGCTCAGATTCCAGCCCTCCGCACAGTGCCTGACACAGAGAGGGCACTTAAATCCTGCAAATGGTTAGGCCTTTTTTTCCTCCTATTAAATCTAAATCTGCTTCTCAGCAACTTCTTCCTACCCCCTGCCTGCCCTCTTTGCTCCAAGTTCTATATTTTAGGTCCAAGGAAAACAAGTCTAGTCCCTCTTTCACATGGCAGCTATTCAAATACTTAAAGACAGCAATCATGCCCTGTGCCCCCTGTCCAGAGCTCTCGCTTCTTTAGGCCAAACATCTGTAGCTCCTTCAAGCGGCAGTTAATGGGAGAGTTTGCAAAGCCTGCACAATTTCATTTTCAACAAAACCCAATTTCCAGGCCCTTCACTATCCTCTTCACCTTCCTCAGAATGTTTTCCCTATTCATTAGTGAGTTGGAATCAGCAAGACCCTGAGTTCAAATCCTACCAAAGACAATGACCAGCTGTGTTGTGACTTTAGGACTAACCCATCTGAGCTTTAGCTTCCTCATTGGTAAAAGGAGACTATTACTAGCACCCACTTCATCAGGGCGTTGTAAGGATTAAACGAGATACCATACGCAAAGCACTTTGGACATCTTAAATTGCTATTATTACCATTAGCAATACCTTGGCAAAAAATGGTAGAATGGTAGAATGGAAATAGCACTGACACTGGAGTTCCCCTCTGATACTTATTGCCTTTGAGATCTTGGGCAAGTCATTTCAGCTCAATGGGCCTCAGTTTCTTCTGAGGTCCCTTCCAGCTCTAGTTCTACAGTGTCATGATTCTCGAAACAGAAATATAGTTATCCAGATGTAATCTGACTATGGCAAAGCACAAAAGGATTATCCTGGCCCTTTGTTCTTGCTGTTTCATTATTTTTCACCTGAGTCCCCATTTGGGTTTTCTTGGAAAGGATACTGGTGGTTTGCCACTTCCTCCTCCAATCCCAGGTCTAGACGCTTATTTGTTCTAGTCTAGAAATGTGACTTCATCAGTATATGCTACAGATTAAAAAAAATATATCCAACGCTCCAAGTAATATATTTTATAAGACTT
The DNA here is from genome assembly GCF_027887165.1 of Monodelphis domestica. Lineage (NCBI taxonomy): Eukaryota > Metazoa > Chordata > Mammalia > Didelphimorphia > Didelphidae > Monodelphis > Monodelphis domestica. The sequence goes on along the minus strand of NC_077235.1, from coordinate 10,762,006 downwards.
ATTAAATATCACTTGAGAGTAGAGGAAAGAAAAAAAACCCGTCAGCAAAGAGAGGTTTTCCCAGAGTGCACAGGCAGGAGAAGAGAGCGAGAGGGAGGAGTCACCAAAGTCACCAAAACTTATATACAAAAGTGATGGAGAAGGGAAAGGGATGCTGGGAAATAAAAAAGAATTCTGGGAGATGGAGTCCAAAGGTACAAGATTTTTTTCTAATTACACAATGCAGAATTTCCAGTGAGGACATTCCCAACACCAATGCAGACTGGCAACTGTCCTACAAGTTCCAGTGTGTTGCCAGGGCACTGACAGGTTAATTGACTAGCCAATAGTTAGGATGTGTCAGACATCCCAGTGTCCTGACTCCCAGGCTACTCCCACAACCACCATTTTTGTTGGCTTCCCCTGGTTCAGAACATTCTGCCTTTGTCAATCCAGCCTAAAGTCCCATTAGCTTCAGGGGCTGCCATGTTTCAGGTGATAAGTCGTATGGTATCATACCCTCAAGCCTTTTCAGATGAACTACTTCATGGAAGAAATCTGTTCCATGTTCTTTGGGGTTTGGAACCCAAGCACAAGATTTAGCATTTCTCTCCCCATTCATTCCCTGCTACTTGATAAAAAACAGAGTTCTCCCTGGCAGGTCCTTTTTGGATTCCAGCTCTTCCCTCACAAATGTTATCTCCATGTCCCAACTCTGTCCCATCCATGAATCCAATAAGGACACCGCCTGGGCCTACGGCCAAGTTATCAGCAGTCTGGTGACGGTAGGAGGCAGAGCTTGAGGCGGCAGTCAAAAACTAGCAATGAAGCCTGGGATTTAGGAACAGGATTCTATTATTCCCCAGGAGGCCTTAGGGAAGCAAGAAAAGACTCTAGCCTGAGAAAAGCTAGGGTACAAAGCAGTAAACCAAGATGGGGATGAGCAAGGTGGGGCTCAGGGTGCTAGGCAGGGGCCTAAAGAAAAGGGCAAGAGCTCATTAGTTACTAGGATCAGGGACTTGCATAGCAAGGCAGCCAAGGTTATCCTAAGGCCCTGATACTTCTTGGTACCTGAAATGGATGGGCCCCACCTCCAGCGACTAAAGGAGGTGGAGGAACAAAGGACCAACAGGCACAGTATATACACCCTACCAATCTCCATGACTTTGGTCCCAAGACTTCATTCCACGGCACCTATTGCTTTTCTCTGTTCTGGATCTGGTTACGGTAGTATATTAGACCGGGTTCTAAGTTAACGGAATTGGAGGGAGGGGGACAAGAGCGTTTTCAAGAGGCGGATTCTTGAACCGAGTAATAATGACTCACGGTGGGCCGCTTGGTCTCACGTGGAGAAAAGCCCACTAGAGTGGCTCAGAGAAATGAAAAGGCCCCCAAAGCTGAGCAAATCAAATGCATTTCCCTTCTAGGTCACCAAGAGCCCTGGGACTTTCCTGCTCCAGACAGGTATTTGTGCAGCACACAGAAACATGTGAAGGAGCCCTGCCAGACCCAGGGAAGATGAGGGCTGGCTGTCAGCTAGCATTAAGGCTCAGAGGGGCAAAGCCAAGAGGCAGGGGAAGCAGAGATGCCATTCGCTAGCCTGACTCTCCTGGACTCATCAGCCACACAGGAAGGGACTGGATTTTAATATCATGGTTTGGGTTCTGTTTGGGGGGAGGGGAGAGAAGGGGGGGTCAGGCAAAGACTAGAACAAAGAGCACAATATAGCCAACGATTACAATCATCTAAATAAGCACAACGGTACAAAGACTGCCAACCCCCAGTTAATGGCAAGGTCTGAGGGAAAGGAGGAGGAAACTCGCCACCTCCCTCTTCCCTCCTCCCTCCTCCCTTCTCCTACTTCCGTCTTCCATCTTCCCTCCTCCCAGCTCCCTCCTCCCAATTCCCTCACTAGAGAGGATGGATGGAGGCTCCAGGCACAGAAGGATGCCCACCCAGCCTGTCCAATGCTGCTACCTTGTTGGTTGGGTCTTGCTGACATTTGTGCTGTCACAAGGGATGTTTCAATGGGGGTGGGGATGGGAGGGTGGGGGGAGGGGTGCTGGGGAATGATTCTGAGAATTAAAAAAAAGGAAAGAGAGAAAGAAAGCGAAATTATCCATTGGGGAAGAAAACATGGGGAAGGATTCTTTACCTGCTCAGCTGCTAGAATGACATGTTTCCTGCTTTGGTTTGCTTTGGTTCCTTTCCTTATAATGGTTGGAGCCTGCCTGCTCAGGTTTATTAAATGTGCACTCCTAGTCCACCCAAAACAAAAAAGAAATCAAGTTCTGCTCAAAAGCTAGCCCATCTGAAAGCCTGTGAAATCCGGCCTCATTTAAGCCCTGGATGCAGCTGAGAAAATTGTGCTCTCCCTCCATCTCAGAGAATCCTGCAATTGGCCAGTGTTCGGAGAACAGCACTGCTGCCCTGGAGGCAGGGCTCTGGAAGAACACGGAGCCTTCCCGTCCAGCCTGCCTGCCTGCCTGCCTGCCTCTCCTTTAGGTCGGGAGTGCCAACAGGGAGCACTGAGCCCTGTTCCCACCACCACCACCCCTGCCAATGGGCTGCTAATCCCTCCAGATCTAATAGGAGTGGCCCTCTCAATACGGTGTCCATCAAGTGACAAGAATTTTCTCTTGTCAGTCTCAGAAATCCATCGCCTGCTCCGAGGCACGAGGAGGAGGAAGGGAGGCAGCAGCCAATGACTCGGACTCGGGCTTTTAAAAATGGAGAACAAACAGTCTTTGAGAGCAATTGTTTATGCTGCTTTTCAGCGGTGAAGAATTTTCTTACAACTGCTGAGCCATCTGTTAAAGGGAGGTCTTGCCCGTTCCAAAAGCTGAATTTCAAGCTAAAAAAAAAAATTCAATAAACAGCTTTTGTTTTGAAACCCCCAAACAACAAATACTCTAATAAATAACAGCTTGTGGGATTCTTGGGTCAAACACAGTAGGAAGGAGAAAAATCTTTCTTTTGAATATTGATTTCAACACGGGCGTCCAGAGAGAGGGGACGGCGCGTGCGCGCGCACATGCGCACACGCGCGCGCACACACGCTTCCCCCCTCTTTCAGTAGTACCATCTGGGGCTGCCATTGCTCTTAACCTTCAAGGACGCTGAGGACAGAATCTAAAGTACTGCCAGCTAGCCCTTGCGCTCCTCCCTGCAACTCAGAATTCGTCGCCCGCTCCCTCTGGCTAGTCAGGCGGGTCTAGAGGCCATCACCCTTAGAAACTGCCTCCGGGGCAGGTGGCCAGGGCAACTGCAAGCACCCAGCATGCACTGGGGTGAGAAAAGGAAACAAGGAGGGTTTGGGCCACTTCCCCGCCGCTGTCCCTTTGATTGATAGGTAGGCTACTAGTGCCAGACTGCTCGGAGAGGGGACTTCGTCCCGCCCGGCAGCGGCCTTGATGCCCTCTGAGGGCCCTGAGGGCTTCCGCCATTCCTTGACATCAGCTTAGGTCTCAGAGAAAATGCTCTGGGGAGTAAGTGCTTTGTGCTGGAGCTGCTGCGAGAACAGCCAGGAAAGCAGCACCAGTTTACTGTAAAAACAGTGTCCATTCAATCAAGCTGCAAAGCAACAGGTTTCTTTTGATTAACTGCCACAGATCAGGCCGGTTCTCCCCCAATCAAAATCCCATCTATTCCACCAAAGGTGAAGGCAGAGCCCAGATCCTGCCTGCAGCCTAGATGGCGACCTAGCACGGACCTGGAAGGTCATCTGGTCCGATTTCACTACATTTCTACATTAGAAACCAAGAGGGTGGCCAACGCCCTGTTTAAGAGGGCAGGGTCAAATTATGTAACCGTGGAAAATATTCTAAATTGATTCATTAGGGGCAAGCTGGGGGACTCACTGGATTCAGAGTCAGGCCCAGAGACCTGGGGTCCTGAGTTCAAATGTGACCACACACACTTCCTAGTTGTGTGACCCTGGGCAAGTCACTTGACCCCCATTGCCTAGCCCTTACCACTCTTCTGCCTTAGAACCAATACCTAGTATTGATTTTAAGAAGGAAGGTAAGAGTTGTGTTTTTTTTATTTAATTCAGCAATTAATTGATTTTTTTTTTAAACCCTTACCTTCCGTCTTGGAGTCAATACTGTGTATTGGCTCCAAGGCAGAAGAGTGGTAAGGGCTAGGCAATGGGGGTCAAGTGACTTGCCCAGGGTCACACAGCTGGGAAGTGGCTGAGGCCGGATTTGAACCTAGGACCTCCCGTCTCTAGGCCTGGCTCTCAATCCACTGAGCCACCCAGCTGCCCCCAATTAATTGAATTTTTAAAATTTAAAAAATATAAAAGAATAGGTTCAAATTATGTAACCGTGGAAAATATTCTAAATTGATTCATTAGGGGCAAGCTGGGGGACTCACTGGATTCAGAGTCAGGCCCAGAGACCTGAGGTCCTGAGTTCAAATGTGACCACACACACTTCCTAGTTGTATGACCCTGGGCAAGTCACTTGACCCCCATTGCCTAGCCCTTACCACTCTTCTGACTGACAATACCCAGTATTGATTCTAAGATGGAAGGTAAGTTTTTGTTTAATTAATTAATTAATTAAATTTTAAATATTTAAAAAATATAAAAGGATGGGGTTGAATCATATAACCATGGAAAAATATTCTAAATTAATTCATTAATTTAATAAATTTAAAAAATTAAAAAATATGAGAATCACAGCTCTCTGTCCAACAGAGTACTCTGGGTCTGCCAGGAAGTGGCAACCACTTGGTGGACCTTGAGTCAGGAAGATCTCAGTTCCAGTCTTACCCCAAACACTACCTCTGTTTGATTCTGCATAAGTCATCCTCAGTGGCCTCTACTGTAAAATGGGGATAATAATAATGTCTTATCTCCCAATGTTTTGTGAGGATAAAATAAAGCACTTTGCAAACCTTAAAATATTCTAAATACTAAATATCATGATTAGTCAATAAACTCAAATCAGCGGATCTCCCTAGCCCTGATGAACTCCAGGAATGTATCTGGGCCAGGAGGTCTTCACTTTTTTGACCTGCTTTGAACAGTCTACCGAAGCCCCCTCAAAACCATGTCTTTAAGTGCATAAAATAAAATGCATAAGATCACAAAAGAGACTGATTATATTGGAAATTTTTTTTAGTTTTTAAAACATTCTTTTATTTGGTCATTTTCATACATTGTTCATTGGAAACAGATCATTTTCTTTTCCTTCCCCCCAACCCCGCCCCCCGCCACCCCTTCCCTAGCCAACAGGCAAATGCTTCCTCATTGAGAGTGGCAACTTGCAAAAAGGGGGTGACACACCCAAAATCACATAGTTGCTAGCTGTTCATGTTGTAAATGTACAATCTTCGTCCAGTGATACGATTGAAAATATCCAAGAAGGGGGACAGCTGGGTGGCTCAGTGAATTGAGAGTTCTGCCCAGAGACAGGAGGTTCTAGGGTCAAATATGGCCTCCAACACTTCCCAGCTGAATGACCCTGAGCAAGTCACTTAACCCCAATGCCTAGTCCTTACCACTCTTCTGCCTTAGAATTGGTTCTAAGGTAGAAGTTAAAGGTTTTATTTTTTAATCCAAGAAGACTAGAGCCACACCAAGAGTAATATCCTTGCTATATGTGAAAATGGAGGACAAAAACGATTCAGGGAAATGGAAGGAAGGATGCCTCATAGCCTCTTCTTGGAGAGTAAACAAAGGAGTAACTACACTTGGTTTTATAGTGTGGCAACAAGGAACAATTTTTGATGGGATATTTATTTGGTTGTCTCACCTTGCAAAGTTCATGATAGGTATAAACAAAAGGACTGTGAAGATACTGTAAATTATGTGCTAATCATAATAATTATTATATAATATAAATAATTAAAAATTAAATTAAAATATTTTAATTAAAAGAGGATGAAATCGAAAATTTCTGTGAAGATCTTGGCAAGATCCTCCAAACTGAACAAACATGGATCTTAAAACTCAGTCAACTGGAGTCCTGGGTCTTGGTCTCAGGGAGAGGAGGAGCACTAGGACACACCAGCGCTTGTGGCCACAGGAGAGCAGGGGACCCTGGGCACAGTTCTAAGAGGGAAAAGAGTGCTCATGGTTACTCCCAGACTAGAGCACAGGTCAGGAGAATATTAAACCCAGTACATCTTACATCATACCAACAAAGGAGAACTGAAAATTTAGAGATCCCCAGCACTAGCTCTGAAGACAAGTGCACCTAGGACCTGAAGCTTGGAACAGTGCTCCCTCATCACAGACAGAGATCAACTTTAACACCTTTTTAAATGAAAAGAAGAGGAAAAGGCTGGAAAATGAGGAAACAAAAAGAGAAACTCAACATAGAAAGTTATTTTGGTGACTGGGAAGACCAAAACAGAAACCAAGAAGAAGACAACAAAGTCAATACTGCTGCATCCATAACCTCCAAGAAAAATAGGAATTGATCACAAGGCCAAAAAGAACTAATGGAGAACCTCAAAAAGAATTTTAAAAATCAAACAAGAGAGGCAGAAGAAAAATTGGGTAAAGAAATGGGAGTGATATAGGGAAATCGTTTTTTAAAAAGAGTCAACAGCTTGGTAAAGGAGGTACCAAAAATCTGGAAGAAATTAATAGCCTCAAAAACAGAATAGGCTAATTAGTAAAAGAGATTCAAAAATCAACTGGAGAGAAGACTTCTTAAAGAGCTGAATTGGCCAAATGGAAAAAGATATACAAAAATGCACTGAAGAAAAGAATTCTTGACAGGCAAATTTGGCCCCATGGCAAAAAAGGGGTACAAAAATTCACTGAGGAAAAATAACTCTTTTCAAAGTAGAATTGGTCAAATGTAAAAGGAGTTATAAAATATCACTCAAGATTTTTGTAACCAAGGAATAATGTTTGAAATTGACCAAATAAAAAAATCAAGAGAAAAATTTATCTCACATAAATAAAAGAAGCATGAAAGAGCTTTTAAAATGGAGGAGAAGATGGGGGAAGTGGGAAGTGAACATGTGAACCATACTTACTCTCACCAGAATTGACTCAAAGAGGAAAGGGCATAGACAATCAATTGGGTATAGAAATCTATTTTGCCCTACAGGGAAGTGGGAGGTAAAGGGGATAAGAGAAGGGAGGGGAGCTGATAGAATAGAGAGCAAACAGAAGCATGTGATTGTCAGAAACTAAACACTTTTGGGGCTAGACAGAATGAAAGGAGAGAGAGAGAAAAGGATAAACAGTGGGGGGGAAATAGGATGGAGAGTAACACAATAGTCATAATGTGAAAAAAATGACAAATCTCTTTGATAAAAGTCTCATTTCTCAAATACATAGAGAAATGAATTCAATATATAGGAGCACAAATCATTCCCCAATTAATAAATGGCCAAAGGATATGAACAAACAGTTCTCAGACAAAGCAACTAAATCTCTCCATAGTCATATAGAAATGCTCTAAATCACCATTAGCTAGAGAAATATAAATTAAAATAACTCTGACTGGCTACTATGACAGAAAAAGAAAATGACAAAACTTGGAGGGGACATGAGGAAATTGAGACACTCATGCACTGTTGGGGGAGTTGTGAATTGATTCAGTCATTATGCAGAGCAGTTTGAGCCTATGCCTAAAAGACTATAAAACAGTACAAACCCACTGACCCAGAAATACCATCACCAGGCCTGTATCCCAAAGAGATAAAAAGCCTAACAACAAAAAGGAGAAGCATCTATATGTACAAAACTATTGAAAGCAGCTCTTTTGCAGAGGCAAATAGTTGAAAAGTGAGGTGATATCTATCAACTGGGGAATGGCTGAGTAGATTACAGTACGTGGTTGTAATGTAATATTATTGTACTATAAGAAATGACAAACAGGAGAAGCTCAGAAAAACCTGGAAGGACTTACATAAACTAAAGCAATATGAAGTAAACAGAACCAGGAGAACATCGTACAAATATTGTACAAAGAATAGCTGTTATGATCCAGAACAATCTCAAAGGATTCATGACAAAAAAAAGTCATCTGCTTCCAGAGGAAAAACTGATGGAATCTGAATCCAGACCAAAGCAAATTTTTTTCACTTTCTTTCTTAATTTTTTTTTGTTCAAGTTTCCTTCTAAAAAAATATTAATATGGAAAAATGTTTTACATGATTACACGTGAAAAATCCTTATCAGGGGCAGCTGGGTAGCTCAGTGGATTGAGAGCCAGGCCTAGAGATGAGAGGTCCTAGGTTCAAATCTGACCTCAGACACGTCCCAGCTGTGTGACCCTGGGCAACTCACTTAACCCCCATTGCCTAGCCCTTACCACTCTTCTGCCTTGGAACCAATACACGGTATTGATTCCAAGATGGAAGGTGAGGGGTTAAAAAAATATGTCTCAGATTGCTTACCATTTCAGTGTGGGAAGGAAGGGAGACAAAGCAATTTAAATCTCTCCATAGTCATATAAAAATGCTCTAAACCACCATTAGCTAGAGAAATGCAAATTAAAATAACTCTGACTGGCTATTATGACAGAAAAGGAAAATGACAAAACTTGGAGGGGATGTGAGGAAGTTGAGACACTCATACACTGTTGGGGGAGTTGTGAATTGATTCAGTCATTCTGCAGAGCAGTTTGAGCCTATGCCTAAAAGGCTATAAAACAGTACAAACCCATTGACCCAGCAAAAGATTCAAAATTCTTTTTACATGTAATTGAGGGAAAAATAAATTGAATTTTTTAAAAATTAAAAAAAAACACCTTAGTCAATTCAAGACAAAGTTGGAAAAGAAGAACTTTGTGGAAAATGTTAGAAAATATGTCTCAAGATTAAGAAATGAAAGCAGACAAAGATTTGTAGATTATGTGGAAGCCTTTCAGCTATGTGTACTCAACACTCTTCAAGGGGAGAATTAGGAAGTGCTAGAGCTGGCAATGAAAGAATAACGAACAAATGTATATCAATGCTTTTATGGATCTATGCTCTTCTTGCTGTGGATACTTCATCCAATCATAAGCCATTCCTACCTTCTCATCTTGTGTTATTTGTCTATTACCTCCCATAAATCCTCCAAAGAGAGTCTACCCAATAACATAACATAGGTTACAGAATTTATAGTTATATGTTATAGCCTGTGTTGACACAGGCTGTCTATCTGTAATCTCGTGCCCTCATGTGACTGGTCTACCTCGTTTTTCGGTCATAAATCTCTGGTATTATTATGCTACTTATTGCATGCAATTTATCTTTGGTAATAGGCTGCATCCTATTTACATCTATCATATAATTCTCTTTTGCCCTTTGGCTGCCCCACTATTTGGATTCCTAGAAGACTGTGGCATTCCACAATTCTGTCATAGACCATCTCTTGGTGAATACTGGTGTTTACAAGATACTTTTCTTCTTCAAGGAAAAGCTTGAGGTAATCAAGTGCTACCCTATTTCCACATTGTAATCCAGCCTGCTCCCTTCCTGAGATTTAATTACAGACCCAACTAATTGTTTATCCTCAGTGTCTGTCCAAAATAGGTGTACTGATGAATGAGCTCAATGAGCTGCTTGATTGCTTAGCAAAGGCATTCCTCTGTCTTTTGGCTTTTCTTCTGTGGACTGTTAGGCTGAACTCTTTCAGAAGGTTATGAATCTTACTTAGAAGACTCTGTAGAGGTTCCAGGCTAGCCACAATCTACAAGACATTATCAAAAATCAGTAGTATCTAGATGATTTCAACAGATAAGCCCTCTTCTATTGGCATTCTGTGTAAAATAAACATAGACCAACATGCCCCTGAATAAAACCATAGCTTAAACTTAACTCACCGTTTATCAGTTTGATTTTTTTTTATTATTTTATATTATAAATATATTATTATATTTATATATAAATATAAATTAAGAGGCAGCTGACTGTGCAGTGAGACCATAGGTTAGTTAGGCTAAAATCAACACCCAGTGAAAAGGTAAACATAAAAAGGGCAATTATAAAAGCTCTAAGCTGACCTACTTAAGCAACTTAGTGCCTTGGAAAATAGGAAATAGATAAAAGCAAAGATATTGGCTCTGATTATCACTATTTCATTAAGGACATTTAACAAATATAAAGTAATGGACCCAATAAGGGGAACCAAAGGCCCCAAACCTTCCCTGGAGAAAAACCTAATGATTTCCTTATCAAGCAGAGAGACACAGCAGCCAAGAACAACACTGATACAAGGTACAACAACATAAAGCATTACTCAGAAAAATTACAGAAGAGTGTAAAACAATACTACTTCACAAAATAACATCATGTAGTTGAGAAAAATATTTTCCTGAAGAAAGTTTGACATAAGACCCAACTAAGAGACATCATACTGAGGCAATTTATAGATAAATTTGAAAGGAAAACAAAAAAATACATACAAAATGGAACACGTCTATCAGCATTTCTTTAAGCAATTTGTTTTTACTACTAAAAGAAGCTGACATTTGATGACAGGAGAACCTCCCTATCTGGACTCACGACAGCTCTGCCTGAAATGTGCTGTATAAGGAAATTTAAGAAAATGAAGTCTTGCAAAGCAGTTGGATATAACAAAATCCATACTGGCCAAAAAGTACCAAAAATGGTGATCAAGAAGGTATTACCCAGCCAGATGGTTGTTTTCTCCTGTCATTTCTATTAAATCTTCATAAAAATTGTATATGTAACAAGGAAGTCTTTGATGAGAAGAATAAAAGAGGGGAGCAGTCAGGCTTTCATAGAAAACTTTCCACAGCACATTTCTATAGGCAGCAGCTATCCTGTTGTCCCTTTGGTAAATACATATTATCCAAATAGGGAAGCATAAAAATTCAATCAGAGAATGTTATGCATGCCAGAGGGTGCCATGGTATAATGTTGGTGGTTTTCTTCCCTTTGCAGTCACACAGTTGTGCATTACAGTGATTTGTGGTTTTGAGAGTAGAGGGAGCCCAGAACAGTTTTTTGCAGCAATAAAGTGCTTTTGTGTTGATAGCCCACTCATCCTAGCCTGTTTGCTGATAGCCAAAACAACAGTAAACTAGGCCCATATCTTCCCAGAAGTGTTTTTCTTTGTAAAGGAGGTGTTGTGGGTAGGGGGTAGATGTTCCCACAGTTATATTCACAACTAAACACATCTCCTTCTTTCTCATGCTGGTTTCTCAAGCTGGGACTTGTGACAAATGGGAAGGATGGCCGCAATTCAGGGCCAATTTGAGTCCTTGATGTGATCACTTTTTCAGTGGGCATGATGACCTGGCTGTTTTGCAGAAAAAGCTAAAACTCTGCATCTGAACCATCGAATGGGAAGAAGGCCAAGTTATTCTGTCAAATGACTTTAAGGCGAATTACGAAATAACAACAAGGCATTTTCCTACATTTAGCTATTTTTCATTAGTTTTTAAAAAGTGACGTTAATGGTATTGGGATAATATGAGAAAGTGGAGGTCACATTCACATTGAAGGAACAAAAGCCCTGAATGCTAATTGGCCACAAATCAAACTCTTGTAATTAAGCACTTGAGTGGAGTGAGACATCTGGTAGGTGGGCAGAATCAAGCTTCAGGTCACTCGTTTTGAATGTGATATGAGAAGAACAACTGAACTTCCATGAATAGGGGTAGATGTGGGTCAGACACAAAGTGGTGTAGTAGGAAGTACAGAAGGGAAGGGAGGGCAGGATAGCCCAGGGACAAAATGTGAAGCACGAACCAAGGGACCAGAGAACTTTTGATGCTTTTTATATTGGAGGGCAGTTTGGTTTTACTGCAGAAACTCTGGAGGTAGGGGCCGTATGACAGAAATGATGGCGGACAATCAGCCATAGCTCTCCAACTCTCCCTCAGGCAGAACCTTATTTGGTCCAAACAAACCCATTCACTGATGACTTGAATCTGCCATAAGGTTCTTGCAGGACTTGTCCATCATCGATTTATAAGGGAACTCCATTAGAAGCTACTTATTCCAGAACACAGGTTCCTTCACCATCAAGCACAGACAACAGTCCATTTGGATTCCCAATCAAGATGCTAAGAGACACAGAATCTTCATTCTCCCCATCCAGGTCACCTTTGTCATACTCACAAGCATTGACTGACCCTTTCTTTTACCAACTGCTCATTTGCATGCCCTTCCAGCAAGTCAGTGTTTTCCTAGCATCAGGTAGCATCATAGTGCCTAACCCAGGCTTTCAGATGATCGGTGCATTTTAATAAGCTTCCAGATATGCCATCAGGAGTGAACACTGGTGATTTCATAGGTCACTGTTGGTCTCACTGAGGTCAAGCCATACCTTCTTTTTACATACCTATTAAAGAGTACTAGAAGTCAGCCTGAGTATTCTCACGGCTCTAGCTGTAGGAAAGGAAAGAAAGGGGCCCTAATTCTTTTTAGTTCTCAAGGCCTTTTACTCTGTGTCTGACTCAATACTTCTTTCTTTACTCAGATAAGGTCCAATATCCTTGCTAAATTTCTTGGCATATCTCTCAGTGGTCATTCTTTGATTCATTCAATTAGTTACCTTATTATTGATTGGGATAAATAGTAATTGGATTGCATGTAAGACTTTAAAATTATTCAAATGTTTTTCGTATAAATGATCCCCTTTGAGTCTCACGATGACCTCGTGAAGAAGGTACAACTGATATTATTATACCCAATTTACAGATGAGAAAACTAAGAAGAGAAGTTAAGTGACTTGCTCTAAATCACATAGAGGGAGTTGAACCCAGGTCTTGCTGGGTCCAAGTTTTACTCTCTAGGTACAAATGGCTATTTGCAATTTGATGGACATAGCTAGAGAATCAGAAATCTGAGAAGCCAACTCTAAATGGCCTAAGCTACTCCAAGAGGTGCTTAAACACTATCTAATTGGAAACCAAACTTTCCCCACATCTGAAAAACTTCTTAGTTTTGAATTCAAGTTAGAGATCTTATGAAGGTGCTATATGAAATGGAAAATAACACACTGGACTTGGATTCACAAAGACCGGAGTCTGAATCCTGCCTTGCACATTCATCAGCTATGTGATCCTGGGCAAGTCATTTAACCTCTTTTAGTTTCAATTTCCTTATCTATTAAATGAGGATAATAATAGCACCTATCTCCCAAGATAGTTGTGAGCCTCCAATGGGATAATGTATGTAAAGGGTTTCACAAACCTCTGAGGGCTAGAGAAATGCCACCTATTGTTTGATGTCACCTATTACACACCAGCCACAGCGCTAGATTATATATCAATATACTTTAAATTCTTCATGTTGTCTCTCTTTATCGTTCAGACAGATCAAACATCATGGTGGCAGGTATGACACGAGAGTGCTCTGGCCAATAGCTTATTTCCATTTCGTAATATTCACTGGCAGAAGATTCCGGATCGGAAGGCTATGGCCACTTAGAGTCTTTTGATGTGAAGGTCCTTTGATCACATGATATCACACTTGGAGAGCACAAACTCAGAGTCCATTTGGTCCAGCCCCACCTTGAATAAGGATCCCCCTCCTCCGTCCTCCCTGATAAAGAGTGATCCCACCTTGACTCCAAGGTTTCCCTGTCCACCTTCAACTGTGGTGTTGACTGTCTGGCTGCTCTGCTCCTTAGACAGTAAGTCTCTTTGCAACATCCATCCATTGTTCCTACTTCTTCCATCTGGGCCCAAGACTTGTGCGTCTTCCTTCCCCAAGCTCAGTTTGCCAAGTATTCAGGCCCTGCACATAAGCATATTTGTGAGCATTCAGAGCTGGGCCCAAATGAGGACATCTATTAGTACACATCACGGCAACTCCCAAAGCTGTGTTTCAAAATGCCAGATTATCTTCTGACTTTGCCCTGTGGCTTACACAGACTCAAGTGACATTTAATTTTTTTTACTTAACTTTCAATTTGAATTTAAATCCACATTGGTTCTTAGAGCACAGAAGAAAGAAGAAATATGAACGTAAGGTTCACAATAATAGCTACCATTTATATAGCATTTACTACGTGCCAGACACTCGGCTAAGTTCTCTATAGTTAAACTCTCATTTGGGCCTCACAACAGTCTTGGGAGATAGATGCTATAATCACTCCTATTTTACAGATGAGGAAACTGAGGCAGGCAGAAATAATGTGCCCAGGGTCAAAAGCTAGTACATACCTGAGGCCTGATTTGAACTCAGGTGTTCCTGACTCCAGGCCAGGTACTTTATCCACTGTATCACCTAACTGTGAAGAAGCATTTTGGAATAATGCCCTCCCTGAGGAGGGCACTAAAGGAAGTCATTGAGGACCTTCCCTTTCCCCCTCCACCTTCTTGTTTGTAGGGCAGTCCAGATCCTGAGATCAGGAGTAGAGTAATAATCAGAAAAAGTAAATAATAATAATAGCTGACATCATTGACATTCACGTGACCGTTAGTGATTTCCAAAGTAATTTGGTTACAGTAGTTCTTTTGATGTGCACAACAATCCTAAAAGCTATGTGCTACTGATATTCTCATTTTGCAGATGAGGAAGCTGAGGCAGAGAGGATAAGGAGCTTCTCCAAGGTCACTTGACTAGAAAATATCTGAGGCAGGAATGAGCTTATGTCTCCCTGACTCCAAGTTGTGCACTTGCTCCATTAGGTGCTAAAAGAATAAGGACAAGAAGCATGCCTTCCATCCCACTAGGGTCAGGGTGCATCATCAAACATCAGAAAGAAAGCATAAATCCCTGTGTGACTATCCACCTTCATCCATCCATCCACCATCCATTTACCCATCACTGAGCCATTATCTATCTATCCATTATCAATCAGTCCATCCATCTGTTCATTATGCATCCAGCTACTCCCCACCTAGCCATTATCCATCTATCCATCACTCCCCTGGTGGTTCTGCCTCTCCTTTCCACCTTTTCCTATGTAACCCTTATCTGGCCACACATACCTTCTCTCATCTCACTGCTTATGCCACCCTTATCTCCTCCTTCCCCTTCTTTCCTCCTTTCGTGTGGAGCCCACTGCCTTGGTTCTTACCCTGGACAAAGGTACGGAATAACCAACTTCAAAGACGAAGCAATAGCAAATCACGGGAGACCCTCTCCCTCCCCTTTTGATAAGCAATTTTCTTTGACTACTAAACGATATTCCGTTGTTGAGATGGAGTCAGCGTCCAAGCAAGGGCTGGATCTTTTGAGGAATATCTACAGAGTGTCTCCAAGTGTCTATTCAAGTGCTGGGCACACAGTGGGTGCTGGATGGATATGGATGTGTCCGCCATGAGGAAGACAATAATGATGAACCAGGTATGTTTCCAGGGAGCTGTAGAGCCTGACACTGGAGTGCCATTGAAGTTCTTGCAAGGGCTTCGGATAAGTGGCTGCCATGAAAAACCACGAGTTTATTAAGACAGAGCTAACCCAAGACCCTCTGAAGTACTACTTTGGCCCGTTTTGAGGCTCCTCCTGCCTCAAACCCTCCTTGAGCCGTACCTCCAAGGAGCCCACCACGTGTGATGACAGCTGGTGGAGGATTTCAGAGAAAACCCATCAAACCAAGAACATTCGCAGCAGGTTGGACTCTTCATCAAAACGAATGTCAGCAATCAACAAAAAAAGGTGAAATCTATCAGAAGAGACTCCTGAAGGTTCAGGGGAAAAGTGGCGCCACTCAAGGCTCCCTCCGAGGGAGCCAATCTCCTTGTTACCACACTAATTAAGGAAAATACAGCTTTAAAAGGTCCCCATAGGTTGAATCGAAAAGACTAGTGAGAATTAATAATAGCAGGGTAGGGGCTAACCAAACTTGGAGGTTTCAAGGCTTGCTTGCATCTGTGAATTAAGGATGGAAGCATTTCCTTCCTGAGTTTTCTCCCCAATTTCTCTACATTTTCAGTTCATCACATTTCTGCCATTTGGGATAGAAGTACCCTATAGAACTCACAGGTTCTCTTAGAACATCAAAGTAGCTTTTAGAACTTTAGCATAATAAATGTGATCACTAAAATCTTCTTCCTAGGCACATGCCCCAATCCCAGCACCTCGCATGTGTGACACTTAAAATCATCTCACTATCAACAATTTCCCGAGGAATTTGTGCAGCCTGCCCACAGTTTCGATAGGATCTCCTCCCAAAAAAGTTCCACCAAAGCATCTTTCAAATGAAGTTTTTGAGCAAGCCTCCTTTCCAAATGTTGGGCTGGGTAACAAATGATGAACCAAAGGTCAAAGCCTCTAAGATCAGCTAAGAGAGCAACACGTTCACGCCAAGAGGTGCAGGGATCCTGAAGAGCTGACCTTTCCAGAGCACCCGAAAGTTGGCAAGTTCTCTGCAAGCTTCATTTCCTCTGAATCTCCTAGGTACTAGAGGTATTACTGGACCCATTGTACAGAGGAGAAAGGTGGCGCTCTGAAGGGGGAAGTAAACTTGTCCACAGACATGTAGAGATTGTGTGTTGGAGGCAGGATTTGAACCCAAGAAGGCTTTCCTCTGAGGCTGGAGGTCTGCCTACTCTCATTCTGCTTCTCGGTACCCTAAAGGAAGAGCATTTACATCAAAGGGTGCAGACTGGCATTAGGGCACATCCCATTTGGTCTTTGATATCCTGAGAAAACTAAGGCTGTGCTGGTGAGCCCATGGCATGTGTGCCAGAAGGGGCTGCTCTCTTCCCCTTTTCTACCATGCCTAAGAACATTTCTCACTTCCCCTGCTCCCCTCTCCAGCAGTCCAATGGGATTGCTTCCTCCCTCCCCTATCTGGGGTAAGGGGGCATCTCATATGCGGTATGAGGGCTACAGTTTGGGCACTCAGTCTCTAAAAGGTTCACCATGACTTTCCTAAAAATAGCTAGATGGCTAAAAATAAAGAGCAGGACCATCCTGGAAGCCCTTCTTTTGCAGAATAGTACAGTGTTTTGCAGAAAAGCAAAAAGGGGGATGACATTTGGGAGTGAAATACTCTGATGTTTTAAACATTACTTTCCAGGACATAGCTTTAGCATATGTACCCTCCTCTAAGGAATCTGTATATAAGTGCCTTGGACACTGCTCCAGAAGTATCCAGGTAAATAAGAAAGGAAGTAGGCTAGCTGCCTGGTCAAAGTGAGAATTAAATGAAGGACGGTGGCCTGTGAAGTCCAGTGGTACCCAAGCAGTTTCAAGAATGAGAGGGGCAAGCCCCCAGCACCTTAGGTAGAGCCACTCCAGGGGTTTGGAGGAAGGGGAGGAAGGGATTGATAGGAGATGATAAGATAATATGCTGCACAGGACAAGAAGGCCTGGCTGGGCTGCAAGACTATCGCCCATATTGCTAGGATCATAGGTCAAAGAACATA
Source organism: Monodelphis domestica (assembly GCF_027887165.1). NCBI lineage: Eukaryota > Metazoa > Chordata > Mammalia > Didelphimorphia > Didelphidae > Monodelphis > Monodelphis domestica. The sequence goes on along the minus strand of NC_077235.1, from coordinate 10,744,772 downwards.
CCCAAGTCATGTCCCCTTTAGGCTATAGGGAAGCTTCAATCAGAAGATGCCTAGCCCAGCACTCCTCATTGAGCTGCTGGAGTGATTTGGTGAATCTGGTGAACTTTAAAAAGAGTACGTGCTTTTGAAAAAGAATTGGAAATTATCATGCAACCAGAATAGACGGTCTGTCCAGAAAGTGAGTAAATCATTATTGGCAATAGTATTTGGCTGGGCTTTAGAGTGGAATACATTGACATTTACACGTGCATAAATGCATATTATTAAATGATCATCATTCAGGAGTTAGTGATCAGGAAAGGCTAAGGGTAAAAGGACCTTTGAACACTCCAAGTCTAGGTTTGGTTTGGTCTAGGACTCAAGAGTGTAAACCTTAAAATTTTCTCACAAGAGAACGGGTGTGTCCGTGGAATTTCAAACTTCTTTGGGCAGAAGAACTCTCCATGACTGCCAAGCAAGCTGGAATTCTTTCAAGATGAAGCATTCTCCTAAGACTTCTGCAACTTCCTGATGGGGTGGGAGTAACTTGAGATGAGCTTTCTGTTTTCAGTTCTAGCATGAACCCTGATGTTGAGGGCTAATACTGAAGAGTACTGCACCACATGGGGCCAAACCGAAGCCCCCTGGATTCCATCTGGAGGCCCAGGTTCAAGTTTCGACGGCCTCATCTGTTCTTTCAAACTGGTTCATCCATTCTCAGTTAGAGTGCTGTTAAAATGAAAAATGTTCAAATGCTCACAACTTTTTAATGAGGAAATTTGATCCGGCACGTACATTTTGAAACTCATACACAATACTAAAGGCTCTGCAAAATCCTTTGGTTTGTGAGATGCCCTCTGATTCTGTCCAATTACGTCAGCTTTACACCAGCAACCTTTCATTTGTCTAAAAGGAAGGGAACAAGCATTTATTCAGCACCTACTCCATGCCAGGCACTATACTAAGCACCTTATAAGTAGTCATCTTGTGGGGGCTATTATTATCATCCCATTTTACAGCGAAAGAAACCGAGGCAGACAAGGTAAGGTAACTTGCCCTGGGGTCACACAACTAATAAGTGTCCGAGGTGGTAGCTCAGGACTTCCTGATTCCAGGCCCTGTGTTCTGTGCTCTGATGGTAAACACAGTGGAAGCAGGAGTTCCCTGAAAGCAGAGAATGTTCCATTTTTGTCTCCGTATCCCCCAGAACCTAACAGAGTGACCTACACACAGTAGGTGTTTAATGCACTTCTGCTGAATTCTGTTACTTTGGATATTTAGAATTAACCATCATTACAAGTATTCTAAATCACTCGGCCAACCCTGGGTCATCATTAGATCATTGATTCAGAGATGGAAGAAAACACAGAGGTAATCTAGTTCAACCTCATTTTACAGAGGAAGAAACTGAGGCTCACAGAAGCCTTGAAATGACTTGCTCAAGGTCACCTAGGAAGCAAGTAGCACAGACCAGCACCACCCTGTTATGCTGACGTTTCTATTGTGCCAAGGCACTCCTGTTGCTGCTGCTGCTGCTGCTGTCTCATTATTATTGTTTTCCACCACCAAACTGAGATAATTCCAAACCAGCTGGGCTGGGCAGCAGGGGCTCCTGCCGAGGGGAGTGGCAATTTTGCAAGCAGAGTTCTTCACCACCCACCTAGTTCAGACCTTGTCTTCATTACCGACACTAACGATACCCCGTGGCCCTGCTGGGTAAGGGCAATCTATGGCTTTGGTAGCCCTCGATCATCTGGAAATCGGCTGTGACAATTTTAGACAATTTACAAGGAATCTACTGAGTGAATAAGGTTGAAAGGCGCAAGCCTACAGCAGGAGCTCCTCTAGCTCCTCCATCACCCTTCCCTAGATACCGAAAAGCTCATAATTAGACGACGTATATTGGCTTTTTCTTATCGCTGATGTTAGGAATGTGTGTGATGAGCAACTTTGGCTGGTGAAATGTGAACAGATCATTAAATCGATCAGTCAGTCATTTGATGTCTTTGGGTCCCCACCCACGTGCCCCAACCAGCATGGAGGGCATGGCAGGCCCTTACAAGATGGGTTAAGAAGCAGGAAAAGATGTCACCGAGGGAGTTCAGAATAACTCAAAACGAAGGTGCTTAGAAAGTAAACTGTAGACTGATGGCTCAGCAGTGATCTGATTTTTCTTTAGCCCTACTAAAATAGTAGAGTATCGGCGTTGTCAGTACAACAGTCCCTCAAACTGGCAGGCCAGAGTCCCTTAAGGAAACTGGGGATCTATCTCCCTATCTCCACATTCCAACTAGTAGTAATCATTGGGTGCAATGTGGGGAAAGAGGAATGAGCTTGGCCCTTGGAGTAAAGATGCTGCCTAGCAAGCAATCTCTGGCCAAAATGCTCCCCATGGGCCATCCAAGTGCCCATAGAGTGAGAAAAAGGGAGCCTTGTAAAGCTCAAGCCAGGGACAGGATTTCCTAGGATGATGGTTAACCCAAAAAGAGGATCCATGAAAGTTTTACCAGTAGTACTATAAGCTTAAGGCCCTTCTCTGTAGCACCTTGCAAGTTCTGAGGTGGTCCAGAAGCCTCTCTCACTGCAGAGGATGCTCACCATTCTTGTGACTGAAAACCACAATGAATCCAGTGACAAGCAACAGAACATGAGATGGAAATGCAGCACAGGAGACCTGCGCCTCTTAGTGGGGGATACCCCAAAGGGCAGGAATAAAGGATCGATCTCTATCGATCAGCATTGTTTTGCAGAACCCAGTCCCCAAAGCAGTGATGTTTCCATTCTCAGTGATTTCTTATCCTTCAAAAGTTGGGTTAAATTGCTTTAGATCTTGGGCCACCAATTGATTAGGAGAGCTAAACTTCTCCTCGTTGCAATTCTCCTTATCAAAAGCAAGGAGAGTTGGTGCATTTGCCTTTTAAAACAATCTTAAGGTCTCTAATAAAAATAGCTGATCATCTCTATCGATCTTTGTTTGGCCTGGCTTAATATTTCTTTCTCTTCTTGTAACATTGAATTTCCTTGGAGCCCCCTTTCCGCTCATTATTCTATGCACTACCCGGGCGGTCATTTGCCTAATTCTCATAGAATTCAACTTAGTACCCACTGGCAAGTCTTTCTTGCCTAAATCTATTCATTGGAAATATCTGTTTCCTTCATGAGGCTGTTTGGTGAGTGAATGACAATGAAGGAGAGTTCTTTAGAAGAGACTCTCGATAAATGCAAGTATTAATTAATATTATTATAGATTCTGTAGCCCCTCTCCCCAGTAATTTGCCCTGGGATCTGGCTGAACACCAAGAACTTATGTCATCCCGATATAGAGATGGAACAGAACCAAAGATGAGCTCCCCACAGGTTTCACCCACTCACTCGCTCAGCAGGAGGGAGGCTCACATTTCCCACAACGCCAGCAGCAAGTGGAGCTTGCTGTGGTTGGGGAGCTTTAACAGCATCCTCGCAGGGCAATGGAGCGATGCTAGTTAGAGTTGGCATTCCAAGTGGAAGATAATTGGTAAACAGAATGTATCTGCCACCTAGCGCAATATCTTGCACACAGTAGGCATTTCAATTCTTCCTAAACCAAATGCGTCGTTTCATCATTGTTACTCAAACTGGTTTGTGACCCAGTTATACTGCTGTGACATAACGTGCAGCAGGATTGTTTTCAGCGCCCTACTCTCATCACGTCCTCTGTAACCCTCTTTTTCCAGAGGTAAGAACAGGAGTATAAAGAAAAGGATGTGGACACAGGACAGGTAGGTACACTGGAGGTGTAGCCTGCCAGCAGTCCATTAATTGGTGCTTCCTTGTTTTTCCAAATTCTAAATAACTCCCATCTGTCTTGACTGCTGCGAGGCACATAATCCAACTCCCTTCGTGACAGAGGGGTGGGAATCTGCAGCTCTACGCCACTCCTTCCCCTGAGAGTATGTGGAGTCAGAGCTGTGAATATCTGCACAGGCCCCAAACACCATGCCTTTGCAGCATGAAGAGACTGGGCCGCCCCAGTTAGCCACTCCGCAGGTACACATGTGACTTTGTTATATGCAAATATTTTCTCCCAGAAATGCTGCAGGTGTATCATAGCCTCTTGCTAGGCTTCTCCAAAAATAGCACCAAGGCCTGGTGCTCCAGTGACTCTAATGTTCACACATCCAGTCTAGCCCCTCCGTTCATTGGAGATTTCTCAGTCCATTACCCCCAGGCTTCTCCGTGAATTGTGCCTCATCCTCTTGATCCAGCAGCTTGTTTTCTCTAGCTAGGAGATGGCACCTTGGACGTGACTCTGTAGCTCACAAATTTCTTTTTTACTCTGCTACATGAAAAGGTGCAATTCTTACACCCAGAAGAGATGGGTTTGAACCCCTCCTTTCTCCATAAGGCCCCAGATCTGCCATTACAGATGAGCTCTCTGCTCGAAGGGGGCGTGATTTAAAAAACATTCTCTTTTTAGCAGCTCAGTCTCCAAAAGTTCTCTGAACCCAAAGCTGATGGGCCATAGCCTTCTGCCCCAGAACGATTACAACAACATAATAAAGAAGCAGTCTCAAATACGCAATATGTCCATTTTAAGCAAACTCTTCTCCTGTGGTGGAGGAAAGAGATGGCCTGCCTTCCAAAAGAAAGGTTCCACTGCCCAAAGGAACTGGAAGAGTTCCACGAGGAGTACACACATATGGTCTGAGGACTTTCTCAGACAAGACAAGGAGACGGCAAGATTCTCTCTGCTAGCCCAATGCAAGCTGAAGACATGGCAGACAGGGATCAAGCAGGGTCTGCAGATGAGAGAAAGGACGGTGCAGAGTAAGCAAGCCCCACATACACAGGGCCAAGAGCCACAGCACTAGATGCTGTGGTCGGCAGCAGAAGTCTTGACCAGCAGACTCATTCTCAAGGTTGTCTTAGCTAAGGAGAAAGTGGCAGTTATGATGACCTGGCTGGACCGGGATAGGCAGAAAGGTAGGGACAACAGACAAAGCAAGATGAGATTTCAAAGGGAAATCAGAAATCAGACAGATGGAGGCCAGGAATGAATGCCAATATGGGCTTCAGGGAACAGGTTCCAAATTCGCCCACATTTCAGGGCCTTCCCTGCTGATGCTTATGAGTTTGTTCTTACTGCTAGACTTCAGTCCAAGTCCCATTTCCGTCCCTATATGTTTTGTAATAAATATGTTCTTGAGCAAAGTGTCCATGGGTTGCCTTGGCTGTAAGCAGGTAAATTAATTCCAATACTCTAAAAAGGAGCCAAATCTAGACATTTCCAGAGAGGAGAGAGAGTCTCTGAGTGAAGGCAGGAGCCAATATGTTATTAGTACTAAGTGCGGTGCTGTGGACTGGATGCTGGAACTGGGGTCAGAAAGTTTGAGTTCAAATCCTGCTCAAGTCGGTAGCTACTTAACTTAAGCAAATCACATCACATCTCTAGGACTCTGTTCTTTCATCTGTAAAATGGGAGGGTTGTATCTAATGGCCTCTAAGATCCCATCCCCCTCCAGATTTAGAATCTGTGATCCTGTCACCCAAATCAAATCTCCCTTAACAGATGGGTAATATTCTGATTTCCTCAAAACGGAAATATTCCGCCACCCCCACTGCCCCCGCCATGAAAAGTGAGGAGATCTGAATCCCCTTTGGGCAACCCAGTGGCATTGTTTGAGCTTATTATATCAGCCTTCAGTTTGAACCCCAAAGAGCGTAGACTTACTTTCCTGGAAAGACAAGTCATTCTAGTCCTCAGCACCTGCACATCATGCAGCTTTTCCTCCTTCTCTCATTTTGTTACTCTATTTCAATAGCGTCTTTTCTAATGCTGTCAGATTCCGAGCTTGCAGCAACCTCGTGAGGCTCCTCAATCCCAACTCACAGAAGCACGGCAGTAGCCAAACTCTCCTGGAGCTTCAAGCAGATGCCACCTCTCCTCTGTGAGGCTGAGGTAGGAGGCCTTCCACAGGTTTCCACGATGCAGGCCCAACCCGGCAGGCCCAAGAAGTGAGCTCCAGAGGAGGCATTGGAGGGGAAGGAGGCAGGGAGCCAGCCTTTAGTCTACCACAACATTGCCACGATTTTCAGTCTCGTACCAGACTCTGGCTTACGACAAAATCGATAGTAGGAGAAGCTGGCAAAGGGAACTTCCCGAGATGCAAAGAATCAGAGCACTGGCTAAACTATGGCTGAGCCCAGGCCCCGCTTCTGTAGGGAAGGCCAGGGGCCCCACTGAAAACCAACACAGAGTGGGGCCAGCAAAGTCACATTTGCTGCTTTGGGCTTTATGGCTTAGGAGAATCCCAAACTAGACAGGGACAATAAGGCTTTGAGGTCAAGACAACAAAGACCTCTACACTGAGAGGATAGTTCTGAGTTGCCATTTTCATCGCATTTTAGGGACTTGATCTCATAAACACCAAACATATGAATCAAAGGCAGCATGATAGAATAGGAAGAGCACTAGACTGGAAGACTCTCCACTCCAATCCACTTTCCACGAAGCCAAAAAAGTGGTTTTTTCCTCAAGTATGTGTGGTACAAACAATACCTACCCCACCCACAAAAGCTGGCCTAGGTTTTACCTAAAAAAGACAATGAGGCCTTCCTCAAGACTTAACTCATTAGGAGCAGCTGGGTGGCTCAGTGGATTGAGAGCCAGGCCTACAGATGGGAAGTCTTGGATTCAAATCTAGCCTCAGCCACTTCCTAGCTGTGCAACCCTGGGCAAGTCACTTGGCCCTCATTACCTAGCCCTTACAATACTTGTCTGCCTTGGAACCAATACTCAGTACAAATTCTAAGACCGAAAGGGTTTTCAAGAAGATTCAGAAAGCTAAGGCTCCAATAGTTGATGTAGCTCCCTGGTCACCTGTATATTAAGGCGCAGGATAGAAGGTTTTGAGTATTCAGACCTCGCCATGCTACTGACGGACCACAGCCCTGTGGCAAATACAGAACTTGTGCCTCACAGAATCAATGCCATATTTTTGCTGACCACCCTTTCTCATGCCAAATGTCAGATGTTCTACGTGAGTCTTAGTTTATTCCAATCTTCATCCTAAACCAAGGAACCTGTCGCAGGCCAGGCCCCAAAGGGCAGGTCTAACCACGTCACCTCCTGGCTCCCTATTACCTCTAGGATAAAATAAGAAGTCCCCAGATTAGCAATAAAAGCGCTTCAAAACTTAGCCTCTTCCTACCATTCCACTCTTCTTACACTTTGCTGTCCTCCATATATATAGCCATATCAGCCTACTTGCTCTTTCATATACCTGCTACTCCATCACCCATCTCCATACCTTGTACTCACTGGCTGGTCCCCAAGTCTGGAATACACTCTCTCCTTATCTCTGCCTTTTGGAATCCTGGCTTTCTTCAAGATCCAACTCCGCATGTAATTCAGAAAGTAAAAATATCTAAAACTCAACTCAAATACCCATAGCTCCCAGCATCCTCTCTTCCCAAGTTGCCTTTGAATGATTTTTTATTTGTTTTGTATACTCTGATTTACAAACCAAACACACCACCTTCACTGTTGCAATGGTAGCTCCTTCCTAGCAACAAGTGTTATCTCATAGCAGACCCTTAAAAGAGGCTTCTTGATTGACCAAATGACTGGGCTCATATCTTCTTTCATCCCCCCCCATTTCTCCCAATATAGATTTCAAAGAAGATGTCTGTGACTTCTCTCTCCAAACACTACTCATTCCACGCTTTAGCATCCCTGACGTTAATTTTATAGGATCATTTCATTCCATTATATTCACCTTTTGTTCCCTGGCCTTCCTTCAATCTTCTGTGTATCTCATTTTAAAATTGGAACTGGTTGGTAAGTCCCCTGTGAATCCAAATTCCGAAAGATCTCATGATTCCTACTCAATGTAATTGCTTCTCTTTGTGTCTTCAAAATTTCATTTCTGAGCAAACTCCTACCCTTCCTGGACTGACTTTCCCTGTAGCATCATACTCCATCTGGACCCTTTTAAACCGAGAATACAAATAGAAGGTGGTCTACAGTTTTCAAACTCACTTCTTTCTTCTCTCCACCTTGTTCCTCTTCCTCTTCTGGAATATTCAGCCTTCTTCAGTACTAAATGCCTTTCCCATTCTCGAAGATCTTCCAAAGTCTTAGTGAAAATACCACCTTCTCTAGGAAGCCTTTCCTGACCCCTCCCCTTTTTCTGATGACATCATTTCCTTTATTTGTACAAAATAAGAAATAGGCATTCCCTGACTGAGGGGGAAAACAGTGGTTTAGGGTTTAATTAAGTCCTTCTGTACTGAAGCATCTGTTTTGAAATTTGGGGGCTTTTAGTCTTAGCCTCAGCTTCTTTCGGTTTGATTGCCTTATGGTTAGTGGGTTAAGCAAGCTTAGGGTCATTGAGCTTAGCAGTGTTAAAATTCCTGGGCCACTGGACTTCATGACCTTAGAACTAGACCTGGTAACCTCAGCTTCAATTTGGTTGCCTTGGGGTCACACTTGGTGACCTTGGCAATCTGGGAGTCAGACTCAGTGATTTTGAGACCTGAGCATTTTGTGCTGACCATGGAGCCTGGGTGTTTGGTGGCAATCTCAGGGTCAGTGCACTGGTAATTGGCCTTAGGGTCTGAGGAGCTTGGCCTTGGAGGGACTAATGGTTTCTCCTTAAGGCCTCGACGCCTTTGGCACTATTGACCTGCATGTTCTTCAATCTCTTCTTGTTGTGCTTCTTGGCAAAACATCTATTTCTCAGAAACTTGGGTTCAACCCCTTTAAGAGATACCTGTGACCAAGGTTTCTTGATGCCATTTCTGTGCCATTTTCATGATTGGCTATGGGGTGGTAAGGTTCTTAGATTTAGCCATCTGTACACTGTCGCCTATAAGTCAGAACAGGGTGAGGAAGTGCAAAAGAGAAGGGAAGTACGTAGCAGTGTGGGAAATATGATCTTGAATCTTTTTGAATTCCAGTGCATTTCCTCTGTTGATTATTTCCAATGCATCCTCTCTATAACATGTTTGTACCTTGTCTGTAAATGGTCTCCCTCATTAGACTGGGAGCTCCTTGAGAGCAGATACTGTCTTTTACCTTTCTTTATATCTCCAGGGCACTTAAATGTTAACTGCCTGACTCATTCTTCCCACCAAGTGGAGAGATCTGGTGGTCAAGAGTAACAATGGTCTGCAATATGAAGTCATTTGTGAAATGCTGAGCAGGATGGTGGAAGATTCAGAAAATATCAAGAAATCTTGGCGAGACAGTGTATCTATTCGGAAGTTTCAAAGATGATGGGCAATTGTCCCTAAAACTTCCTCATCAACTTCTTAGTGGATGTGATAGACAGAAAGATGACATTCACTTAGTGACTTTGTGTGTGGCAGAATTAGATGATCAGGAAGAAAATGAAAATCATTTTGTAGGATTGCTAGAAACAATGACACCAAAAAGATTTTTCAGAGCCCGACTTCCTGCCACTTGGAGAAAAAATAGTGTTATGTTCACTCTTTGACTAGAGGACCAATGGTTAACATTTACAATACAAAGACCAAACAATTTCAAAAAGAACCTTATTTTTGATGACCTTTTCTCATGTAGATTTAAACTATAGAGCAAGATGATAAACAGCTATTAGAGAATATTTCCAGTTATTTTCTTGCTGGGCCACCCTCCCTTTTCTGAAATACCTACCTTAGTGGCTTTTTTCTAGATAAACTCGTTTCCCAGATAACTTAATGTTACCTAGAGATAAAACTCTAAGCTTTTTATAATTTTTTTTTATTTTTAAAGGAGTATAATGGGCTAAGGTTTCTTCCCTGGGAAGCTAAGTAAGGATGCTAATAAACAATAAAAGATATGTTTTAGCAGGTAGACTTCAACTGGCATAAGGGGAAACTAAGGAAGAAGATGGAGAAGGGACAGGAATGGTTATAATACACCTGAGCCGGTGGCTGGATAAGGAACTGAACCCAAGGGCAATACTCCAATATCTCTGTATCCAGAGCCTTTCTAGTCTTTTCTCAAAAGAAACATCTCAGCCACTTAGAGTTTCCATTTTCCTTCAAGGCTCAGCTCAGGTATCACTTAGGGCATGAAGTCTTTCCTGAATCTCCCAGCTGCCAAAAATGGGTGTATATGAATATATATACACATATGCAGGTACACATACAGAGATATGTGTACATGATCTCCCTTGGTAGGAATGTGAGCTCCTTGAGGTCAGAGATTGCCCTCCACAGCACTAGGGAAGACAGGAGAAAGGAGAGAGCATTTAGAGGCAAATTACCAGTGGCTTTTTCTCCAAGGTGACCGTCCATCTACTCTGTATACACCTTGTATAGGCCCATTTATGTGCGTGTTGTTTCCCCCTTTAGAATGTGAGTCAACTCCTGGATGGGGGTGGGGGGGGGAAGAGAGGACAGGCTTATTTTCTTTCCCATAACTAGCACTTAATGAATGCTTGTACACTGATTGCCCGGACAAGGTAAAGCCAAATAGGAATATCATCACCTCCCTTGTATGGACACGATCCATTCCAGACCGAAGAACGCAGTGCTTTAGAGAGGGTAACGCACTGCACTGCCGACCCATATGAAGCTTGTGTTATAACCCCCCCAGTACTCTGACTGTGCCTCTTCCAGGCCCTATTTGTGAAGCTGATTTCTAGAAGCCGAGTATGTGTGAACAAAGTTGTCCTTGTGGACAGGGCCGCGAGATGTCTTTGAGGGAGCCAATGAAGCTCGAGTCATTTATTACATTCTTAGAAGTCTGTTTCTATCCCTATACCAAAAAGATGGGCCATTTGTAAGGACATCTAATTAGCGCAGAGTGTGTTTTATCACCACATTTCAAATTCATCTCTTTAAACTTCTGCATGTGGCTTTGGGGAAGTGAGTGAGCTCTGTTGAGCTTTGGGGGGCAGCGAAATAGTAAAAAGTAATCAGAGAAGTTAGCAGCAATATCCGCGAGGTGTCCAAGGAAACCGAGCAAGCGGGAAGAGTCCATAACATTGAAACCAGACCCAAGGCACTTGCTGGTTTAAGGCACTTCTGAACAAAGGCTAGTCAGGGACACTGCCTAGCTCTAGGACTTGCTGTACTGGAAAAGTACTATGAGTGCACAGCAAGAGGCTGATTAGAAGCCTTGGGCCTAGTTGACATTATCTCCAGCTCCTATGTAATGTATTGTTTGCAAGAAAGGAAGGAAGCTTTCAACTTCTCATTGGTCCCTCTATAAACTGATTTCAGACAAAGAAGGATCATTTAGGTCTTATTCCACCACCGGGCAGGGACAGAATAAGTTTGTGACATCAGGAGGAAGGTCGTGACAGCTCGGCAGGAAGAAAGGATTTCTGCACTTTTCAGCCAAAGCCCAAGGACTTCAGTCTCCAAGAAGGCTCTGTTTTGGCCTATTTCTCAATATTCAGCCCTTCCCTCTTCATCTTGCACTTTTTATTTCTGTCTCTGCCTACTCAGATAATCTTGCCTAAGAACGACTTCCTTCCTTCCTTCCTTTATTCTTCTTAATGGCTAGTCCTGCTGGATTTGTTCGAACTTTCCCAGTTGCACTCCAGAAAATGTATTCATAGACAATAGGTCATTCATAAAAAATCTAAAGACCAACTCTTGGAAGTTTGGAGGAGTTTTCAAGAGCACTGAAGGAAATAAAAACAGGTCAAGACTTCTTTGGCAGAAGAATCTGGCGGAAGAAAAAAGAAGTTCTCAACCAGGGGAAGATGTTGTGATGCTAACAGATGGCAAAGCGAAAACAAAGCTGACTACTCCAACGCTGTTTTGTTTTCTAATTAACTCCAAAGGGCACCGATAACTTGGAAAGAACAGGACAACTAGGAGAAAGCTGAATTTTGTTCCCCAGAAACCAAGGAGATGGGAAGGCTTCAGTTTCTGTAAATGGCCCAATAAGATTCCTATTAACGAGCCCATAGATTGGTTTTAAAGAAGGCCTTAATGTGTATTATATGCCATATACATTTGAGTCATCGCTGCTTCGGGGATATTTGATTCTGTCAGCGCGACTTGTTTCCCACCATCAGAGCCCTCCTCTCTCTACTATCTGGCAGGGCGAGTAGCTCCGGCTAACCGTATTCATCAACCTCTGGCCACCATACTCCCTGATGAGCCTCTTTCCATTGAGTAAGTCTAGTCCTCCTGCAACAGCAACACAAGCAAGGCCACACTTCAAACTTTGCCCCCTTGCTAAGACTTTCCAGAATTTGTATATTTGCTACTATGGACTTGGAGATGTCATGGTTGGTTACCTTCACACCACAGTAAAGCCTCAGAAGGGAAGGGGGCTATTATTCACATTTGACACCATATACAAAGAACAAACAAAACAGCAACCAAAGTTTCCCAAATATGGAAGGGCCTACCTCATAGAAAAGACATCAAAACAGAAAACATTAATTTGGTATCTATGAACTTGGATGGGAACAATGACACCTTTCTTCCAATACAATGGGTTTCTTTTGTAATCCTATGTTTTTAGTTAATACATTTAAGAATGTTATTCTGAGCAGGGACCCACAGAGTTCTCCAGACTCCTAAGTGGGTCCACCCTAGTTGTATTTTCATCTTATCTTTGTGGTTTCATCACTACTTGTGATGAACACTTCAGAAGTAATGAATCTTTTAGGTCAAAGGACGGACTCAATTGGGGACTCTTGACCTAGAGTCGGTGGATAGATTTCAAGGGATTTGTGACCTTGGATGGGAAAAAATGCGGAATTTCCTTTAATTATGAAAATATGATTCTAATAAGGGAGGTCCTTATCTTTCATTATACTGCCCAAAGCATCCATATCATCAAACACAGTAAAATCTCCTGGGCTAGATGTTCCATAAGGTCCCTTCCAACTCCCCAAATTCTATGACTCCATTAGTGTCCTAGAATGAGCGAAATATTCCTTCACAAAATATTGACAGAGCACACAGAGGCTCTAAAGCTATTCGCAGACTCCAGGTCGAGAGCCCTTGACCCAGCCGAGTGTGTGAAGGATGCTGGTTTCTGTCCTCTTCGATGTTAGAGCCTAGTAAAGGGATATGATACACATGCAGAGGAATGACTCTGGAAGTCCTTATGGATCTTAATGATCCATACCTGTTACCCCAAAACATTACTCCATTTAGTTCAGAACTTTCTGATTCCAAAAAGAGCTGACCAAAATAGAAGTGACCAGAATTGCAAGAGGCCACACCAAATCAGAATGTTCCCAATTCAAATCAATAAAGTCTAAGAGCAGGGTCACAGAAAGTTATTCAATAGAATAGGCCAAAAGGCAAAGCAACATGGGAATGAAAAGCTAGTTGGCATGCATCGCCTGGCCAGAACTAAGAGGTACGCATCATGAGAAAGAGAACTCAGATGGTTTCTCTCCCTGGGCCTCAGTTTCTTCATCTGTTAAGTGGGCAAGTTAGACCCATTGATCTCCCAAGGTTCTTTCCCATTCAAAATATATGCTCATTTCTCTCTGACACTGTTCTCATTTCCAACACTCAGAAAATGGCTTCCCATTCTCTCCTCTTTCTTGGCCCCTCCCTGATGTCCTAAGAGAGTATCTAAAGCAGGTAACAGGCTTCCCTGAGCATTCACTTTTAATTGAGAAATCATTGCTTCCTTCCCTGAAGAGAGCTGTGATAGACCTCCCACGAATCCTCCCATACTGGCATGCAGCTAACATGCTTCACGCCTCACGCCACAAATACACTGGCATTAAGGCTCCTCTGTGGCACACACTTTACAATTGGATCTCGAGCACTTCCGTCAACTCCACACCTAGATGAAAAGGGGAAAATTCTGTTGATAATCCAATTAGAAACAGCCAGTTTGCATCACTGTATGTTCTTATTATTTAGACTCTCCCACCCTGCCATGGGAAGAGAGACCCTCATCTGGCTAATCAGCAAAGTCACTCCCATAACTCGTGCCCATTCATTTTGATGAATTAGGTAGGACTCCATCATTTTCAGCCCATTTGAGTTCATCCACCTCCCCCTGCCCCATTTTGATCAACTAAAATGAAATCCTATCTTAGTAATACCAATACTCCTCTCCCAATGATACTAGATGACTACAAGCAATGGGATGCCACAGTCTCCAAAGAACTGAAACTGAGGACTACCAAAAGGGAAAGGGAGGGAAGTGTGTTGAGAGAAGGGCAGGGGGAAGGGAAGAAGTGAGCAGGCTGGAACATAGTGGGAACAAAGAACTGAATAGCAGAAACGGAGCAAACAAATCCATCCAAGAAATGTATGGCCAGAAAAACAGAAGGGCCGGTCTTGTGGAAGGGGAGTGTTGGGTTGAATCCCTGAGGTGTATGAGTAGGACGATATGGAAAAGAGTCCCATGAGATGGGCAGTCAGTCAAGGTGGGTGATCATTGATACTAATGGAGGAAACACCTAGAACCATGAGCTTTCATTGGAATACTTCTTTCTCAGTTCAGTGGGGCCCTCAATTACATGAGGGATGTCCCTTCCTCAAGGTTTCTGTACTGGGGCTTCACGCAACACTGTCCCTAATTTGGTGTGCTGGGTGTATAAACATCCCCAATGAGTGTGCATTCCTTTGACTAGCCAAAGACATGGAGATATACAACTGGCTGCTTCACTGAGATCCGAGGCATGGCACAGAGGTTCTTACTTTAGTATGCTTGACAATCAGCACACATTTGTGAAGCATCTACTGTGTGCCAGGGTCATTATTCAGCTCTAGGGGATACAAAGACAAAAGTGAAATGGTCCCTGCCCTCAGAGAGATTACAATCGAATGGTGGAAAACATACTCACACTCGCACAATTATCTACACTTACAAACAAACAAATACAAGGACATCACTTGTCCCGGATGATACTGGAAAATGAAGCAATCCATCGGTAAAAGCTTCCTGGTGGCGCTTAAGTTAAACATTGAAGGAAACTAGAGATGTCAATAGTTGTGGAATGTCAGTAATGTGGGGATTCCCCCGCCATGATGCAGATTAGTCAATCAATATACATCGCTTAAGGGCCTACCATGTGTCAGGCACTGTGTTCATATCACAGCACACCCACATCTGACCATCCTGGGTGTCTCTGCTCTCTATCGCCTCGTAAGTCCATCACAGGAAAGTAGAACAATGAACCTATACACTAAGGCCTCTCCTCGCTTCCTCCTAATACCATAAGCTCATCAGTAGCATGAACGGCATTAGTCCCAGAAGGATGTAGTTACAGGGGACATGTTAGCAGAAGACAGTCCAGCCCACTGGTATCTAGCCTTCCCCTTCCTCCCAAAGGCTCCAGGCCACCAACCTGCCACCAGGCTTGGCCACTGTTTTCAGTCTGAGTTATTTAAAAAAGAAAACTCCAGTGTAACATAAAACACATTCTAATCACTAGATCTCATTATCAAGAAAAGTAAATCACTACCAAATTAATTGCCTTATGCATAACAAAAGGAATAATGAACAATTATACAGACTGCTACTTAGACAAACACTTGTCAAGCAAGATTGATGCCAATGAACCATGACCTCAGGTACCTGCTTCCACTGGCTCTGAGAGCCCCAGGGAGAGGTAAAGAAAACACCACCAGCCATGAGCCACCTTCAGTAGGATTTATGGGCTAGGATTATATGAGCTAGTGTGTTCAGTTCCTACCAAACTCTTCATTAATGTCATTAAACCTCCCTGGTCTTCTTTTATACTAGCTCCCCACATACTCGCACCCGCACAGAGTAACCAAAGAGACAAAAGAAATTTGTATGTGGAATTCGCTGACAAGAAGAATGGAAGGGCTGCTTGTTTGTTCAGTATTCAATAGCAAGACGAGCTTTAGAAGTCCGGTACTATCCCTGGGAGATGGGTGGCCACCCTCACGGGTTTGCCCATGCAATTGAAGATCCCAGCCTAGTGACAATCACGAAGCAAAAAATGTACAAAATTTGAAAAGTTTTAATAGCTTGGTGAAATGTAGATATTTCTTCCATCATGACATGCTCCTCATCCCTCTGTGAGATGGAATGAAAGAAGCTCACTCTAATGAGGGCCTACTTTTAACTCAAAAAGGCCTTATCTGTCTAACTATCCTAGATCTCCTTCAATGCCACCTAGCTGGTGACCTATAAACAAATAGCTGGCAAGGGAAACAAGCTGCTAAGTTTCAGTTGTCTCCACCCTTTGCCCCAAGCACAATCATTCCAAATTCTGTTGCACTTCAAATTTCCACAATAGGGACTGGCACAAGGCACTTATAAGAGCCTCCTAATTAGAACCCCCATAGCTCTAGGCCTGGAGGCAGTGCCAAGCCTCCAGTGAGTAAACACTTGAAGAGATAATGATATTCAGTGTTAGTGCCACCATTTGGACATCTGTATCTCGCTCTCTTCGGTTCTTGTCAAGTACTCTTCTTCTGGATATACAAACGACCCAAGGTAACAAAGGCCTCTTCTTAAATCAATTTCACTTCAAGGAATTTTCCATCTTCATTCCTCGATTTGTTTTCATGCACTTAAGCCCCAGTGGCTAAGGATGAGGAGACAATGGGTACAAATGGATATAAGAATGGTTTTGGTGTGGTCAAAATACAGGTAGCCCTTCCCCGTGGCATGGGCTAGGGGTGGAGTGCCTCCTATTCTGGAAAATTCCTTCGTACCAGAGAAGAAGTCTAGATTTCTGCTTTCTCTTTTACGGAATGTTTACAATACCTTACTGCAAAATCTGGGTTAACTATTTGGTCACAGGCTATATGTAGGTCATTGTTACCATTTCTAGTCTTTGCGTGTCACCTGCTGGCTTTCACATTCTTTTCAAAAACTTTAATTTCTCTCTTTACACAGAACTGCAAAAAAAGTTCTGTGTAATTTACGGTATTAAAAGATAAAACACGGTGATATTCTACTATCCTATATCTGCATATATTGTATGCATTTCTGAGTTTCTAAACTTTTTCTGTGTTATCTGTCGGCCTTTTTCATAACATCTGTGGTTTCTGCAAAACAGCCCCCAAATTTCCATGTATTTTCTTATGCTGGACTCATGATATACCCAAGCCACAATGGGGAACGTTGTGATGTGGAAGGAATACTTGCATATTCGAAGGCTTCAATAAAGGCCAAAGACCATTTTTAATAAAAACCTTTAAAGAGGTCTAATATTAGAAATAAGAAGAAAGAGAAGGTTGGTTTCGGGGGCTAGAAAGGAGGTGGGGGACTTTGTAATTTATTAGAAAGGAACACGGAAGAAATTGAGGCATCAATAAGATCGTTGAATAGTTGCTTTCTACAAACTTCTAACCCCCCAAGACGGAAAGAAAGGAAGGTGACAATAATGACAGCTAAATCTCCAAGAGAAGATGGTAGAAAATGTGTCTCAGAGTCACCATGTCGTCATAAGATAAAAGTCTTATGAAGTAATGCATGAAAATGTAGCTTTGATTCAGCAGCCCTCTCTATGGCCAACTTCACACATTTACCTCGATAAGTAAAAGCAAGCTCTCGGGCTTGGGACTTAGGGCAGAACTGTGGGGATGCTCAGCCCAAACCCCCCACTGATCCCACACAAAGGAGAAATGGATTCTATTCAGCCATATGAATGAAAGGATCAGGGAGGGAAGCTTAGACAGGCCAAACATGTCCTGTTCAGAGCCACAGGTTGGAGGGGAACAAAGCATTAGGATTTCATGAAGGAAAAGGGACTGAGAACTCAGCCGGGAAATCCAACCAAAGAGATCCAAAACAAAAGGGAAGGAAGGTCCTATGTGTACAAAAACCTTCATGGCAGCATTTTTGGTTATACAAGAGAACTGGGAACAAAGTGGGTGCCAGTTGGTTGGGGAATGCCTGAACGAATTATGGTCTATGAAAACAACAAAGTATTACTGTTTATTATATTTATCCCTAAAGGTAGTAAGGAACCGGCCACTAGATGTGACCAAGTAAGGCAACGACATAGACTTATGTATTAGGAAAATCATTTTGACAATGGTGTGGAGGATGGAATGGAGTTGGAAGAAATGCAAGGCCAAGAGACTAATTAGGAATCTATTACAAAAGGCCACGTCAAAGGTGAAAAGTGCCTAAAGAAGGGCTGGAGCTCTGTGGAAAGACAAGTCATGAGATTTGGCACGTGGTATTGGTAAAGTAGAGTGAGTGATATGGAATCAAGGAAAACTCCAAGGTTGTGAACTGGGGTGACTGAAAGGTAGACTGTACTCGCCACAGTGGCAGGGACGTTTGGCAGTGGAGTGGGTTTGGAAGAAAGGACGATGACTTCCTATGCTGAGAAACTCACAACTCTACATACCCTTTGAACCAGAGATACAACCAGTTATGGGTCCTAAAATGATCTTTAAAAAGGGGTACACCAGGGGGCAGCTGGGTAGCTCAGTAGATTGAGAGTCAAGCCTAGAGATGGGAGGTCCTGGGTCCAAATCTGGCCTCAGCCACTTCCTAGCTGTGTGACCCTGGGCAAGTCACTTGACCCCCATTGCCTAGCCCTGACCACTCTTCTGCCTTGGAGTCAATACTCAGTATTGATTTCAAGACAGAAGGTAAGGGTTTAAATTTAAAAAGGCAGGGGGTACACCAGGGCCATATTTTGCACATGCCCAGTTCTTTTCATTAAAGCAAAGGGATACTCATCAACTGGGAAATGGCTAAAAAAATGATGGCGTAGGCATGTAACAGCACATTATTATACCCTAAAAAATTATGAAAGGGAGAGTTTTAGAGAAACTTGGGAAGACCTGTACAAAGTGATGCAGAGTAGAGTGAATAGAACCAGGAGAAAGGGGTTTACAAAACCATATCAATATTGGAAAAACAAAGCACTCTAAAAGACTTTGACTCCAATCAATGCACTGAACAAGCACTATTCCAAAGTACTCCTGCCAATGCCAAATAATATGGGAGCTTTTGTCTTACTCCACTATGCATGTTTGTTATGAATTTTGAGTTTTTCTTTTTTCTTTTTCAATTTGGGACATGTGGGGGACGGGGCGGAGAAGTGGCTAGATAAAGGATATTTCCCTGGACTTTCAAAGGAAAAAAAAGAAAAGAAAGTCACAGAAGCATTTTTAAATGTACAAAAGGAGACAGAAGGAAAGTCAGAAAGAATCACCAATAAACAGGACGGCTTTGAAAGTGACATTTTGAACTTCTATATTTTACAAGAAAGGCAAGCCGAATATAATGGAATCCACAGTTTCACAAAGAATCAGTTCTCTTTTTCTGCTTAAACTAGAGATGAGGAAATGTTCATTTTATTTTTTAAAATAATATTTTCCTCAATTCCATGTAAAAATAATTGTTACTTGAGTTTTTTTTAATTTTGAATTCCAAATTCTCTCCCTTCCTCCATCTCCTCCCCACCCCCTGAGATGGCAACAATTGATTATACATGTGCAATCATGCAAAACATATTTCCATAATCGTCATGTTGTGAAAGAAAATACAGACAAAAAACAAACCTGGAAAAAATAAAGTAAAAAATAGTATGCTCTGATCTGCATTCAGACGCCATCAATTCTTTCTCTGAAGGGGGGGGAAGCATTTTTTGTCCTAGATTATTTGAAAGAAATCTCATTTGATTTGGTGTTTATCAGACTAAAAAATCTGAAGGCTTTAGACATTCTGATTTGGAGATGTCTCTGAGCCATCCAGTTAGACATGTCCAATAGTCAACTGGTGATGCAAGACTAAAGCTTAGGGAGAGACTGGGGCCAGCCAGCCAGATCTGGGAGTCCTTGGTATAGAAATGATAATTAAGCCCATGAGAACTGATGAGGTCACCAAAGCAGGAAAGTACAAAGAAAGAAGAGCAGGGGGTCTAGGACAAAGACTTTGGAAATAACTACAGAGTGTATAATGGCATTCTCAGATAGGTAGGCAAAGAATCCAGAGAGAGAGAGAGAGGGCCATTACAAAGGGAGAGAGACAGACAGACAGACAGACAGACAGACAGAGGGAGAGAGAGAGAGGGAGAGAGAAGGAAACAGCTAAGAGGAAAAGGTAATCAAATGCTGAAGAGAGCCAAGAGGCCAGGCTGGTATTGAGGAAAGCCAATTACATGTGCCAACTAAAGAGATCATTTTGCTCCCTTTGGTGAAAGCTTCTCTACACTCACTTAACTTCCCAAAATGCAATTACAAAGTACTGTCCAAGGGAGTAAGGAATCACGTAAATGATTCAAGGGATAGTCATTGCTGATGGCCGAGCTGGGTTAAAAAATGATGATACCACCTCAATTAATTTATAGATTTAGTGCCATTCCAAACGACCCAGCATTTACAGAACTAGACGAAATAATAACAAAATTCATTTGGAAGAATGAAAGATCTAGAAGCTGGAGGGATATAATGAAAAAGGCAGGCAGGAAAATGAACTTTTACTTCCAGACTTCAAATTATACTATAAAAGCAGTAATCACCCCAACTATTTCATACTGGTTAAAAATTGTTTAAAGTAGAATGTTGGAAAAGGCTAGGAAACCAAGAATCAGAAACAATTTAACTCAAATCTATATTTAATAAAGCCAAGAACATTAATTAAATACTTAAAGAACTCCTAAATTAAAAAGGCAAAAAAAGAGTTGGACCAAATTCTTATACCATAAACCATAATAAAATCAAAACAGATAAACAACCTGAATATTAAAGATAACACCATAAAGAAAGAAGAGAATAAAAGAACTGCCTGGGGGAGGGGAAGACCACTTAATCATATGAGAAATAGAGGAAGCTAAAAACCTCATAAAATATATAATTTTGATTACATGAAACCAAAAGACTTTTGTATAAAATGAATGCAGCTTGGAAGAGGAGGGAAGCTATTCACCGGAGAAAATTTTGGCATAAAATATCTCTGATGATACTATCCTACCTATTGAGAACTATAACAACTATATAAGACCAAGAGCCATTCCCCAGTGAATAAGGGTTCAAATAACATGAACAAACAATTCTCGAAAGAAATGCAACACTAACAGCTATACAAAAGTCCATTTGGAATCCCTAAGGGTAAGAGAAAGGTTGGTCAAAATCACTCATAATTCCCCTCAAACTCAGCCAACTGGCAAGAATCAAATAAACCAAAAAGTATTAATTAATTAATTAGTTATTAATTTAATTTAACCTAATTGAATAAATTAAGCATTTATTAAGTTCCTACTTAATGCCAGGTTCTGGGGTAGGTAGTGGGAATAAAAAGACAAAAAAAATTAAATAATTCCTGCACCCAAGGGAGACATCATCATTCTCTCAAGATATACAAAAAGATGCCAAAAGATATCAGCCATACTGGATGGACTACAGGAAGATAGGCTTGTGGATACGTGGTTGGGGCTGTGAACCAAGCCAACTGCACTGGCAAGCGCCTTACTGAATTGTGTGAAGAAAACAATGCAAATGTCCATGCCCTCTGACCTAAAGATCCCACTGCTAGAGTTATACCCAAGGAATTCAGAGACAGAAAGGAATAGCTTTTCGGTACACAAATATTCATAGCAACAATGTTTTTTTTTTCATAGCAAAGAAATGGGGACAAAGCAGGTGCCCATCAATTAAGGAATATCTTAAATTGTGGCACATAGATAGAATGATACATTGCTGCGTCATAAGTAACTGTGGATATGAAGAACTCAGAGAAGCATAGGAAAAATACCATAAATAGATCCAGAGGGAAATAAGTCCAACTATACTAATTATATATGCAATAACCAGCTATCGCTATCAACACAACGCTGTATAGCGAAAGGAAAAATGTAAAGGGAACACTGTAATGATGATGACCCAAGTTTCAACCCAGACAAGAGATGAGCAAATATATTTCCCTTCATTCTTTTTAGAGGAGGGGGGCGACGGATATGGAACATTTTGTTACCAGCAAATTAATGGATCGATTTCCCCCCTTTCTTATTTGTTCTCTGTTATAAGGGATGGTGGTGCTCATTAAGGAAGGGGGAGAGGAATTTTTAGAAACTAGAATAATGTAAAACAAAAGATACTAACAATAGTTAAAAACTACAAAATAAAGACTTCAGAACTGAATAAAGCATGACTTCAGAGGATCTGATGGTGAGAGATGTCCCCTGCTTTTCAGTAAAAGCATGATGTACAAAATATAGGAGTGATAACACATGAATAACCAAATGAAATTGTTTGTTGGCTCTGGGAATGGGGAGGGAAAGTACATGAATCATGTTACCATGGAAGAATACTTAAATAAAAAATTAAAAAAGAAAGAAAGAAAAAAGAATAAAAAATATGAGTGAGGCATATGGTTTTAGATGTAACAGATATATTAATCTTGTTTTGCATGGCTATTTTTTGTTATAAGGGAGGCTAGAGGGGAGTCACTGTGAAGTGCAGTGAGATTAAAAAAAGAATATTAATAAAATATTTTAAGTTTAAATAAAGAAGAAAGGAAGAACCAAAGGTTAGAGGTGACTAAAGGTTACCTGAGCTTCGGTTTAGATGATGGAGTAAGCAGAGTAACTTAACATAAAAATGGTGAGTAAAATATCAATTCTTAACTGTAATACGTGATTATGCTTGCATCTGGTTATCATGTTGACCTTAGAGCTTTAGCTCTGTCTAAAGTAAACAGAAATTGAGTAAGGAGGATGTTTACAAGGAAGAAAAAACTATTGGCTTAAATTTAGCAAGAGGAACAGGGTATTCAAGGTGGCTGCCAAGGGTTATTAAGGACTGATAGCCGCAGAGTAGTAACTTTCATTCCAAATGGTCAAGTTTTGAATTCTGAAGAGTAGGAACTAGGGGGCAGCTGGTTAGTTCAGTGGACTGAGAGCCAGGCTTAGAGACGGGAGGTCCTGGGTTCAACTGTGGCCTCAGACACTTCCCAGCTGTGTGACCCTGGGCAAGTCACTTAGCCCCCATTGCCTAGCCCTTACCACTCTTCTGCCTAGGAACCAAAACACAGTATTGATTCCAAGAGGGAAGGGAAGGGTTAAAAAAAGAGTAGGAAGTAGATCCAAGAAAAAGAGGCAAATAGCTTATGGTAGCTATGCACAAAGGGAGATTTCACACTACAAGTGATGTGCATGAAACCTTCTGGGCTTCAGTGGTCTGATTTCCTTCAATCTTGAATCAAATGGTATTTGCTTTTCGTGGCAATGTCTAAATGAAGGTAACAAATATTTAATCAATAGGGCGCTACCAGGTATCAGTAAAAGAACTCAACTTGGGGTCATTAATGTGGGGTCTATGAACAACATTGTTTTAAAAAATATTTTTAGAACTACATTTCCACACAATAATTTCCTCTGTAGTTCTACAGCTTTTATTATAGGCATTTTAAAACGTTCTTGTAAGAAGGGTTCCAAAGGCTTAAACACCCTGTCCAAGAGATGTGTGACATGAAGAAGTTTAAGAATCCTTGGACTAGATGATCTCTGAGACCTCTTCCAGCTCTACCAGGCTATGACTCAATGTTGTAAAAACAAAGACAAAGATCTCATATCTTCCATTTTAGGTACAGCATATTATGTGCTGACTGAGGCTGTGATCCAAAGTCACCATCAATGTCTCAAGACAGCCATTATTAATATCTAGAGACATATAGATATCAGTGCCTCAATTTCCCCCTCCGAAAATCTCCTCTTATCCCATCCCATATGCCTAAGAAAGACTGCTCAGGAAATCAAGCCAAAAGAGCAGAACTCTTTGTGTAGGGCCAGACCTGCTTACAGCAGGGAGTCTACCTACTCAGCTTGCAGTCATTCCACAGCAATTCCCATACATCAGTCACTTGGGGATCCATTTGTCACTCCCTATGCGGAGGGGAACATCCCTCCCAACTCTGCATGTGATCTGGGCATTGATGATACTGACAAACCAATTACTATTCAGTTGAACTCATACCATTGGAGAAAATGCTAAAGAAATCAAATCTGGGATAAGTCAAAGGAACAGAGTCAGAGTTATTTCAAGGGCAGACTCAGGTTGGCATTTGACCATCACCACTGTGATCTTTCCAAATACTTGTCATTTGTGGATTCTTGTCTGTACCTACCAGTTCAGTCTCCAACCTTCCTAGTTTCCTTGTTTCCACCTGTGAGAGTAGCTGAGCTAGGATTTTGCCCATCTGAAGGCATCTGGCCTTCATGAAGGCCCATCTGGCCTTCAGAGGGCACAGTGGAGACAGATGATGCATAGATGGTGCATGGAACACTGAATCAGAGCCAAAGTTCTCATTGACCAGAGTTCACAAACACTGTTGAGAACTTATTATGAGCAAGAATCTACCATGGGACCTGGGGAATTGTGATTTTTAAAACATCACAGTCCTATCCTTGGGGAACTCATGTTCTCTTGATGATATATATCATACAAATGGATCGATCAATGAATGTTTATTTTTAAATTTCATAGTTTACTTTAAACCTCCTTTTCTTTTTAAAAATTTAGTGATGGAATACTATTGTGCTAAAAAGAACAATGAACTGGAGGAATTCCATGGGAACTGGAACAATCTCCAGGAAGTGATACAGAGTGAGAGGAACAGAACCAGGAGAACATTGTACACAGAGACTGATACACTGTGGTACAATGGAATGTAATGGACTTCTCCATTAGTGGTAATGCAATGATCCAAGACAATTCTGAGGGACTTATGAGAAAGATGCTATCCACACCCAGAGAAAGAACTGTGGGAGCGGAAACACAGAAGAAAAACAACTGCTTGATCACATGGGTTGATGGGGATATGATTGGGGATGGAGACTCTAAACAATCACCCTAATGCAAATATCAATAATATGGAAATAGATCTTAATCAATGACACATGTCAAACCCCGTGGAATTGTGCATTGGGCATGGGAGAGAGGGAAGGAAGGGAAAGAACATGAATATTGTAACCATGGAAAAATATTCTAAATTAATTAATTAAATAAGATTTTTCATTAAAAAAAAACTGAGTTCCATATTCTCTCACTTTCTCCCACCTCTTTCCCATACACTGAGAGGGCAAGCAATTTTATATTGGTTATACCTGAGAAGTGATGTTGCAACAGAAAACATAGACCAAAGAAAAAGAAAGAAAGTATAAAAAGCATGCTTTGGTCTGTATGCATACTGTATTTGTTCTTCCTCTGGAAGTGGACAACATTTTCAATCCTAAGTCCTTCAGAACTGTCTTGGATCATTGTGTTGCTCAGAATAACTAAGGCATTCAAAGCCGATCATTGTACTGTGAATGATGTCATTTAATTCTCCTTGGTTCTGATTTCTAGATTCCCTGCAGCATCACTTCACTTTGCATCAGTTCATTTAAGTCTTCCCAGGTTTTTCTGAAATCATGCTGCCCCCTTGTGAATGAGCACAAGAGCTCCTCTCCACCCTGGAACTGCAACCAGAACTACAAATCGATAGTTAGAGTCAGCTGTACCCAGTGTTGACAAAAGGCACTCTGTAATCTCTTTCTGATCAGTGGTACAACCTCCTTACCATCTGTGGGCTGCTGCTGTCACAACCACCTCTAAGGGCTGCCATTGGTGTTGTGCTAACTCCCATTCTGCTGTCACAGACCTTTCCTGCTCACCTCCTAAGTTGTCTTAGGAAGGAACAACGTGTCACTCTGACCCTTTGTTGCAATGCTGCTCTAATGTTTGATTTGTATTTTCAAGTTGTTGGGAAAGGAAGCTGAGAGAGTTTTGGTGGGACCTGGCCTGTCCTACATGCTGGGGTGAGGGAGAGCCCAAATCTCTATTCCAGGAGGGTGGTGAGGAGAGAATAATTACTTGACTTACAAAAGGATTTTAAAGTGCAAAATATTTTAAAGTGCAAAATACCTCATTTGAAACTCCCTGTCAAGTTTGGAAGTAGTGAAAGCGAGTCAGCCAGTCCACCAGCATTTATCAAACACCTACTGTGCGTTGAATACATAGATGAAGAAATTGAGCCTCTCAGAGGGCCTGAGTCTCATTCGTAGTTAGTTACACACAGTAAATGCCAAAGATGGAATGAATCAGCCCTGTCTCCCTTACCACCCCGCCCCCGGCCCAACATTTGCTCTATTACACCAAGCTGACTGTCACTCTTGAGGACTCGAGGCAGCACTACAGAGTGCAGAGAGCTAGGCTTGGAGTCAAGAAGACTTGCCTGTAAATTCAGATTCAACCACTTACCAGCTATGGTACTCTGAGCAAGTCACTGAACGTCTGTGCCTCAGTTTCATTAACTGTAAAATAGGTATCATAACAGCACCCCTCCCAGGGTGGTTGTGAGGATCAAATGAGATAATAATTGTAAAGTGTTTTGTAGACCTTAACATGCCCTAGAAATGTGAGCTACAATGATTATTCTACAGCAAACACTCATTCCGAAATCATTTATAGGACCTTGGACTGCCCGCTGGGAGGAACCTCTGAGGCCATCCAATCCAATCTCATCATCATCCAGAGGAGGAAACTGAGGCCCAAGGAGAAGAACTAGCTTGTCACAGATCACATAGGAATCTGAAGCCAAGGCTTCTGACTGCACTGCACTGGGCAATCTCCCTTTTCACCAATGGTCCAGGATTCTGGGATGGAATTCAGGAGGGCGACTAAGGCACCAAGCCCTAGCCCAACACAACCTCCCTATGCAGAAGATGCAGAAACTCTCTGGAAACATAGCTTGGCCTTCAACAGATCCCCCCCCCTTGAAATGTCCCACTGTTCCTTAGTTTCTTCCTTTGAATCTGAATCCTGCCAAAGCCTGCATTTTCCTTCGTTCTCTTCCTCTTATTTCATTTGTCTATGGAGAGCAGTAATATGAATGATGGTGTTGACGGTGGAATGAATGTCAAGTCTGCTATTTTCCTCCTTTTGCTTCAGTGCTAATCACATTTCCTTCCTTCTTCGGCTATGACAGACCAGATACAACGTCCCTACCATATGTAGCCACCTACGAGATTTTCTTTTCCCAGACAGGTACACACCTGCCCAATGGGAGACTGCACCAATTAGCTATTATAGCAATTAGAGGGCGACTCGTTTTCTGTAACAGGCAAAAAGCCTAGTAGCAATGGATTTTCATATGTTTAAGAACTGGGAGTGCTGACAACTCAAGTTTTTAGAACTTTGAGCTCCTCAAATAACAAATAACATGGCCTAGTCCAGGCCTCCTAATGCCTGGAGGAAGCAGAACCTGATTGTGAGACTCAAGAACTGAGGTGTAGACTCAGCTCTGCTACTGACTGGCTGGGAGTCTTTGGACAAGTTCATTGGGATCATCAGTTACAGTTCAGCCACTCTCCAAAAGAGGGACATCCCTTCAGTTTCCAGTTCTTTGCCACCACAAAAGAGCTGCTATAAATATTTTTGAACAAACAGGTTCTTTCCCATTTTTTATGATCTCTTTGGGATACAGGCTTAGTAATGGTATTACTGGATCAAAGAGTAGACAGTCTTTTATCGCCCTTTGGGTATAGTTCCAAATTGACCTCCAGAATGGTTGGATCAATCCACAATTCCACCAGCAATGTATTAGTGTCCCAATTTTGCCACACTCCCTCCAACCTTTATCACTTTCCTTATATTGGCCAGGCTGCTAGGTGGGAGGTGCTGCCTCAGAGTTGCCTTGATTCACATCTCTCTAATCGGGAGGGATTTAGAACATTTTTTCATATGGTTATTGATTGCTTTGATGTCTTCATCTGAAAACTGCCTATTCAGACAATGCTGTCTTGTACCTAATGAGTGTATTTGTTACTTAGAGTACTGGGAAGGAAGCTGGCGACACCTTGCACTCACATTATTCAAACCCAAAACCAAAACTTATGTACTGATACTTCCCATAATCAACTCTGCACTGGAGTAATGTAAACCAAGGAGAGAGTGGTCTTTCGGAGGAGCATCCAAGATCAAACCCATGCCCAGAGCTTAGATTATATAAAAAACAAAGAGAATGGACTAAAGGATAAGAACAACATAGCTTATCTCATTCGAATGACTCTTGGGTGATAGCATTATCCCCATTATACAGGGAAGGAAACTGAAGCCCAGAAAGCCTGACCAAACTGATCAGGGTCCCTCAGCTACTACAGTGAGTGATCCCACATCTTCCTGGCCCTAGGCTTCCCCCCCCCACTAGCCACTATACCATTGTACAGGTCTCCAAAGTCAAATGAAACTCGGAGGTCTGGGCTTCAACCTCCAAACAAACCATGTGGGCGCCATTTTAACATTACCTCCTCACTAAGGGAAGAACAAAGTGAAATGGCACCAAGTCCTAAGTTCTAACCTTGCACAGAGTTTTAAAGCAAAGTCAAAAATCCATCTTTTCCATTGCATGTACAGCTCCAAAGCAGGGAGAGCTGACATTTGAAGACTGACAGCAATTCTGAGAAGGAATACACACTACCATCCTTATTCCTTTAGAAACTAATTTCATTCGAGGCTGCTTTCCCCCCTCAAATTTGGCACCAGAGTCCTAAATGAATGCTATCAAAGATACTATTAAATAGGATTGCCTCCAGTTGACCAAGGTTCATGCTAGAAGCTGGTTTTAGAGATCTCCTAACAGCGAAAATACAATTCTTCAATTATGCTTCCTAGATAAAATGAAATTACCTTGAATGCATGGTCTAGTGGGCTTACTTCTGATAATGCAACAGCAAATGATGAAATCCATCCAAACAGCCAAGTGTATCTGATCAA
Organism: Monodelphis domestica; assembly: GCF_027887165.1. NCBI lineage: Eukaryota > Metazoa > Chordata > Mammalia > Didelphimorphia > Didelphidae > Monodelphis > Monodelphis domestica. The sequence continues at coordinate 10,716,170 of NC_077235.1, read as the reverse complement.
AAAATTTAATGCATCATAAAAAGGAAAAAGCCAGAGGAAAAACAAAAGACCTGGGAACTGGGAAAATGCCATCTCTGCAACAGTTTGCCATCTGAATAGTGCCAGTGCCCTTTTCTAACTATTCTCTAGTGTCCTGAGCTCTATAGCATCTTAGACTTCTCTCTTCTTGGCCCTCATAGTAGACAAGAGTTCATGTGTAGAGAACCTGGAGGTCTGGGGAGACCACAAGCATGAAATGAGTAACAGGGTTATGTGGGAGCCGAGAAAGCAAGTAAGATGTCAGGCTGCCCTAAAGTGGACACTGTCACAGGCCAGATGGAATGATCTGAGGAATTCTGGGCATCATGCTTTAGGGAGACGATTGGTAAGTTAAGCTATATTCCCAAAGAGGGTGACCAGGATGTCATATGAGAATCAGCTGGAAGGATGAGGAATGCTTAGCCTAGAGAAAACATGGGAAGGACATGGAAGAAGGATGAGAAGAACATCCTAACAACTAGAGCTTCCTCGAGAGGTAATAAGATCCCCATTTTGGAAAGTCTTCAAAGAGATGCGGGATATTTTAGGGAGGATTACTGCTTTGGTACCATGGCCTATAAGGCTCCTTGCCACTCTAAATCCCCAGAAAACCAAACTTGTAAAAACAGACTTAAATAAAGCTTAACCAAGCTTTTCAAAGACGAGTTACTTTGGAGTAAAACAAGGGGATCCAGAGTTCCCAAAGGAGTTACTGTCCTTACCGATTTTAGGCCATTCAGCCAAGTCACTGAACAGATTTCCTTCTGGACAGATTTGTCCTACAGTGGGAGCAGTCTTTAAGGTCTAGTAAAGCCATACCTCAGTAGCCACATTTTCCTTTGTGCAAGTGAGTGGGAAGAACTAACTAATTCAAATATGTCAAGCCAAGACACCAAAAATCACATGAATAACTGACCATTGTAACCACCTCTGACCACCGAAACCTTCAAACATGAATATTTTCACGTGGAAAGGCAAGATGGCCAGTTACATTCAGCATAAGGAAGGCAGGTTCAGGTCTGTCTTGTAGGGAAGAGGACCCTCAGCACCCCAGATCCCCTTCTTAGTTCTGGAGCTATGAGTCTATAACCTGTTGGGAGAGGGACTTCTTTCTAGGATTTGCAGAACGTCATGTGGATGGTGAAATCTTCCCACATGATTTTTCTCTCCCCACAATATGGACATCCCAAAGATTCAGTTGGACTCCTGCTTTTTAGCGACACTGGTAGTTTCTAGTTGGACTTCCAGGTCTCTGCCTGGGCCTGGAAGGCTCTGGCAGTACTTGGGGAGCTCGGTCTACATTTCTCCCTCTCCTCTACATGGGATCACATTACCCAGACTGTTGGTGCTTAGTGCGTAGCAGAGAGGTGCCATAAGTAGGGCTCCCAACAGAAATGTGCCAAGAGGTCAGAGGGAGGAAGAGAGAAGTTGAAGCCGGTGCCCCTGGACAATGAATGGTAAAATGTTGTCACAGCTATCTTCTTGGAAAGCTACAAGGAACAATCATTTGAAGAAAAGAAAGAGATGAAGGTAGTAGACGTGGAGACAGGAGCACAAGCCAGGGAAGACCCATTAAGAGCCTGGGAACTCCAAACGCCAGAAAGCTATCGCCAGGAAGTACCAAGTTCCCTCTTTGCCCAAGGCAGTGGGCTCTCCCCCATCCTTTAGATTGGTATTCTGGGGAAAAGATCCAGACAGCCCAGCCTGGGTAAGGCGTTACTCTATGGAAAGGCATTGGATTTCTCTCTAGAGCCGATAGGAGCTGAAGCTCTCCAAGAGGCCTCTGGTATATGAGTAGCTTATGGAGGGTTACTAGAGCCCCACCTCTCATTCTAAGATGTCTAAATGGCGATGCCCCTGGAGTTACCTCAGCTGACCTTCTTTTACCAGAACTCAGGATGATCTGGGAATGCAGCCTCATGGGTGGCCACCAACTCAGCACTGAAGAACCTCTGGCTTTCTACATCCAGCCAACCTTTGCCTCTAGCTTTGAATTATAAAAAAGGATCCAACTGTAGCCATTTGTGACACCACCTTGGTAACAGAGTGACTACCAAGACCTGGATTAAGCCCAATAAGTGACTATCTAGTTAATTCAAAGAACCATCTGACACAACTGATGTCAGTCATCCTTAGAACGGCATTCACAGTTTACGAAGTTAACTACTAAAGAGGCACCACTTCAGGGGAGTCCCCGGGCCTAAATGTACCAGTCAATATAATATATTAGTCAAGTCAGCAGAGGGGCTCAACTGGCTAACCCAGAGCCAAATTCAAAGGGGTCACAGGCTAGCCCTTCATTCGCTTCCAGGATGTGGGAGCCCCCCCACATTTGGTTGCCCAACTGTCCACCCACAGAGAGAAAGCTCAGCCCAAACATTCTCCCAAAGCAGCCCAGCCTACGAGCTGATCCTGCTTCTCCAGCAAGGGGGAAGGGAACTCTTTCCTGGTGCCAAAAACTGTTTTTCAACAATGAACATATGTCTTAAATCATTTCTTTTCCTCTTTAAGGGTAATGATCGAATGAGTAGGCCTGAGCAGAAACCCACAAAAGTAAAAGTTGCTGCACTTCAAAATTGTCATGGCAATATCCTAGATCGCTTGCAAAGTTCAGTTCCGGTTAGTCATTCATTTTAATCCCCTTTTTCTAACTCATCTCATTTCTCTCCCTCTCCTGCTATGGCTGCCAAACCTTTACATTGTGACAGCTTAAATTAATGTTTTGATGTTTCTTCCTTTGTAAGAAGGCAACAAAGATGACAACTGCCAAGTAGATGACAAAAGCTGTCCAAATCTGGGACACAGTGCCCTAATAAAGCCAAAAGGAATCATTTTCATCTAATTACCTTGTTAATACAATTTCTCAACAATTAATCCAGCAGAGCTTACTATCACTCCAAAAAAGAGGTTTTAGTCTACCTATGATCATACATTTCTTGTAATCAGTCCTGTTTGATTCTGGGCCCAAATCATTAGGCACCTGCATTTCCTACCTAAGGCACAACCACTAATGGACTAAAACAATGACCTACCAGATATAATTTGAGCACAAAAAGTTCATCATCCACTTGGCTTTTCCTGTGTGGATTACTGGTGAAGTGAAAATTATGTTGGAAACCATAGTTCAGGGTTGAGCAATGAAAGAGGCCCAATGCATGTAGACTAATTAGAAGTCTCATGTCTGTAATGTGCGAATCCTTTCATCAAGAATCAAGGCAGTAACCACCATAGCAAGCAGTTAACATACCTCAGGGATCTAGAATTCAGGGATTTCTTTCACCAACACAGACTGTAACTATTCTACAAATTGGAAGAAAATCTTCACAAATACTCCTGATAGACAAAATATTCACGTAGCCAACTTGTTGAACTTACTTGGCTATGGCCAGTTGGGTCCTCAGACAACAGACATACAGCATACTTACTGACAGGCAAAGCCTTCTAACCATGTTAGGCCACACTAAATTGGCAGGCGGTCAAGTAGCATTTATGAAGCGTTTCCTACACGTCAAGCACTGTGTGGAGCATTAGAGATACAAGTACAAGCAGAAAGAAAGACAGTTCCTGAAGTCAATATTCAGATGGTGGAAGACAGAACATAAAAGGCTGAAAATGAGAGAGGAGCAAAGGGGCCCACTTGGGAGGGAGGGAGGATGGGAGTGGAAGCCTGGCTCACACCAAAAATCCACCTTAGGAGCAGAAGTCTGGCTGGACTCAGAACGAAATGGGAAAAAGCATCACAAAATCAGGGACTGAACTGGTAAGTTAAAAGCAAGCTTGGAGGCCATCCAGTTTAACTCAGAACTGAAAAAGGAATCCACTCTATACAGCATCATTAAGGGAAAAGCCGGTCTGCTTTAAGACCTCTTTTGGTAAGGCTACTCACCCACCAAGGAAGGCCGTTGCCCTTTGTGGCTATGCATTCTCCTGGACTTGAAGAATTACCCCTCGGCGTGGCCACCAGGCCCTTCACCCTGGAGGCTGCCCTGTCCTGGTGCCATCCAAAAATGCAGCCCTGAACCGAAGGCCAGAGCCCAGATGGTGTCTGCCTAGAGGAGAGCACAGAATTCTGACATCCCTCACTCAGGCCAGTCTATCCAGATGAATGTGGCCTAACGTGGCATCCGTTCTTTGGCTGCTGCTGATTCACATGAAGACTGTGGTCACTAAGACACGAAGGGCTTTTCTCATAGGGCCTGTTGTACAGAATGGCTAGACACATACAATTGATTTTTTGAACCCAAGTAAAAGGCCCTGCATCTTCTTAATTACATCTCCACGCTGCAAAAGCTTCAAGTACGGCTATGGCAACAGACTATGCTTGCTTTCTAAGGAGACGCTAAGCAAAGAGAACTCAGCACCATTAGCATGGCCAGCCGGTAATGAACGAATTCTTTGGACGCAGCAACCCATGGAAAAAAATACAAAATAGCCCTCAGTCTGAGATGACGGCTGCCTTCCACTTCTGCAGTGATGAGGGCACAGTGCTAGGCAGGGGTGCAGGGAGTACCGAGAAGCATGTAGTGGAGAGAGTGAGATTTGGAATCCATCCTATCTGTTGTTGTTTGGTGGTTTCAGTTGTGTCCACCTCTCCATGACCCCATTTGACGTTTTCTTGGCAAAGACACCAGAGTCGTTTGCCATTTCCTTCTTCAACTTATTTTCCAGATGAGGAAACTGAGACAAACAGGGTTAAATGACTTGTGCAGGGTCACATAACTAGTAAGTGTCTGAAGCCAGATTTGAACTCAAGAAGATGAGTTCTCCTGACCCCAGACCCAGAGTTCAATCCACTGTCCCACCTAGCTTCCTGGAATCAGGAAGAAACTTAGTTCAAATCGTGTTTCTAACACTTAGTAGTAGTGGGACTCATTTTGGTCCATCATATTTTGCTTATCTTTAAAATGGAGACAATAATAGAAGCCAGTCACAGGAACAAGTGAAATAACATCTACAGAGTACATTCGAGAAATGCTACCCATCATTATCATGAACTTCAGTGTTGGTAGATGTGAGATATTTGTCTAATGATAGAGTAGATAGGGGATACACTCAGGATTTCCATTCTCTCCATAAAAGTAAGTCAGAACACAAGAGGGAGAGGCAGCTAAGAGAAAGGACCACATGGGTCCTCCTTGGAAAGGCAGATAAAGGAGTCAGCAGAATTTGTTTTATTGGGCCCCTCAAAGGAAACAAGAAAGAGCATTTCCTGGGTAACTAAGCCATGTCATCCTGTAATACTCTAGAGAAGACTTTACAAAAAGGTGGTGTGCCAACATCTGCTACAAAGGAATAAGAAATCGGGAAATTCTATGTGATACTTGTTCGAATCCTCCAAATTGAAACATGAATATTCATTAACACCGATTGATTTCAAAGCAAAGGCGGCCATGGGTGACCATGCTATCCCCCATGTCTGGAATGCATTCCCTCTTGACCTCTGCCTCTTAGAATCCTCAGCTTTTTGCAAGTCTCAGCTCCAAAAGCACCTTCTTCATGATTCCCTCATACTACTAGTGCCATGTCTGTGCCATGCCACAAGGGAATTCATCCACTCAACACAGAGGACATGCTGCTCTGACTGGAGAGGCAGTCAGTGCAGATGCACATGAATCATTATATCTTGTGGCCCTCAGATTACACTTCATACCCCATCTAACCATCTAGTTTTTTCATCTCCTTGCCATCCACCCTGTCACTGCATCACATACCATGCCCAAAGCCTGAACTTCACCCCTCTCTGGCTTTTCCTGGCAATCAAATCAATACTCCCATTGCTTCTGGAAGGGGCATGCCAATTTTCTTCCCTAGGAATCCACTCACCAGCCCTGGAACTTCCCAAATCAAAACACTCTTTCTTGTCCAAACACTCTTATATGTGGTATCATGTTCCCTACTAGAACGGTAGCTCTTGCTTTTGTATTTACACACACAGGGGCTGGCACAGTGCTTGGTATACATAAAATCCTTAACAAATGTTCTTCATTTACCCATTTCATTCATCAAGAATTGCTAGACTGCTTGACAGCCAACAGGATATTGGGAAACATAGTTCAGGAGCAAGAAACAGAAGTGACAAAAAGTTTAATTTGTAAACTGAACAGAAGCCTTACACATATATGTCATGAATACTTTCTTTCAGAAGAGAAGTGGGAAGCCCTAGACACAGACAGCAGCAATATCATTACATAAAAGAACCAAATGACAATGAAACTGAAGGGAAATGGTCGGCTCCTCCTGACATGGCCCAAGGAGTACGAGATACTCTGTTAATGCAGTGGAAGACCATGTTCGCTTTCTTGCCTGCAAGTTACATGGCCGACCTATACTGAATTTACAGTCCAGTAACTTCCAAGTCCTCTTCTCATATACAGCTATCACCTGCAATGGCATTATTTACTCTATTCTAGATGAGTTTCTGTACTTTGAGAACCTGATAACACTAGGACCTGACGCTCTGTAGGGCATCTTTGAATTTTTGAGCCCTTTGGCATATAATTCAGTTAATGAAATGTAGAGCTCTGAGATGGAAACCCTCAGCATGCTGGTTAGACCTCTGTAGAAACTTTGTGGGCATTTGTGGACAGGAATCACAAAGGAGAAGGTAAGGACAGCTGACCATTCATACCTTTAAAGGGCCTCTCATGTTGATGGGATCACACACTCAGACTGACATCTCTCCTGTACCGTCTACCCTTCAGAGCTTCCAGGGGACACTTAGAGGTAAGTGACTGGTCCAGGGTCACACAGCAAACAAATATCAAAACCATAAGGTCTGTCCTCGTTCTACTCTAACAAATATCAGAACCATAAGGTCTGTCCTCGTTCTACTCTAACACATTGCCCTTCAATCTTATTAGTATGAACCAGAAGTCCAGTCTGATTTTGAGAGAAGGAGCTGTGGTAATGACTCTTTGGAAGGCGTCCATGGCTCCCAGTTTGTCTTTCCACTTCATATACAGTTTTAGCTAATGTTTCCAAGTTATCTTTCAAAATCAGGGAGTGATAGTCAGGTTGAATTATCTAGGAAAGCTGAAGCCACCACATGTCAAGCTTTGGAAACCTCCTTGGCCACCCTCTAACAGCCTCACTACTTAGAGGGTGGCAGAGGACAGAGGACTTTCCACATCTTGAGGAAGAGTCTATGAGAACTCTTGTCCTGATGACAACAAATTCCCTACGAAGATGCATTCTCCAAAACAAATCCTGTTTCCAGTTCCCTGTCCATGAATACTTTTTCTAACAGAACTCTCCAACCAAATGCACCACAGGGGGCTGCTAAGCTCCAGCTCAAATTTAACCTGCAAGGAAACCCTGCCCTTCAACGGCCCTTGGATACAGTTCAAATTTGCTGTTCCTGCAACCAACCCACATGTTCAAACCATTCGTCGAAATCAAAGAAGACAGCGTAACACATAATAAATTGAGAACTTCGAGATGGAAGGATAGAGTGAGCAAAAATTCTGGTGAAACAAACCCTCCCCTTTCTTCTTCTTGTGCTCATTGGCTAACTGACAACAGCCGACTGAGCAGTAACTTCATTTCCTCTCCAGTCCCGTATACATGTAATATCATTGTGGCATTGTACATGCATACGTATATATATACCCGCTTGCACTGTAAAGACATACATATACACACACTTCGATACTACAGATATATGTGTATGCATGTGCATGTGTGTGTATGTGTGTGTGTGTGTGTTTGTATATATACACTTCAACACTTCAATGAATGTGGGAGCAAAAGTACAGATTGCCGTCTGCTCAGACAACTGGTGGCACAGTAGCCTAGAGTCAGGAAGACGTGAGTTCAAATCCAACATTGGACATGTCCTTGCTGAGTGACCCTGGGATGTCACTTAACCTCTATTTGTCTCAGGTTACTCATTTGTAAAATAGGGATAACCAAATGAAATAATAATTGTAAAGTGATTAGCAGTATTCCTGACACACAGTAAGGGCTTTGTAGCTGTTAGCTTATTAAGTTAGTCATTCTTACAATTCCATCATACCTTCTCATCCTTTGCTATCCTTGTCCATTTCTTCTCTTAAATTCTCCATAAAGGATCTGCTCAATGCTCCTGTGGCTTCTTTAACATTCCACGAAATGCAAATAGTAGCAATAAGACAAGAGAAAAAATTAAAGGTGAAAACATTGGTAAACAGGAGATAAAACCATTCATATTTGCAGATGGCATGAGGGTTTACTTAGAAAACCCCAGAGAAGCAGCATAGAAATTAATTAGGTTAATTAATAGCTTCAGTAGAGGATATGAAATAAATCCATAAAAATCAACAATATTTCTAAATAGTGATAACAAAATCCAGAAGAAAATGATAGAAGAATCTCATTCACAACTACTATAAAATGCATAAATTTATCTGGGAGTCAATCTACTTAGGACATGTGCAATACAATTACATAACATTCTTTAAAGCATGATTTAATTTGTTAAAAGAATAGTCTTTTGCTCAGGGTTAGGATGAACTATTAAAATAAAAAAAGATGACAATGCTTAAGCCAATTTAAAGACTTATTGCTGAACTAATCAAACTACCAAAAGGGTACTTTACTAGGAAAAAAATTACAGCAAAATGCATTTCGAGAAATAAAAGATCAAGAACACCTTCCAGATCCCAAATTGCATTATGGAGAACAACCATCCAAACCACTTGATATTGGTTAAAAGAAAGAAATGAGGTTAGTGATATAGGCTAAGAAAGTGTCAGAAACAAACTCAATAACCCAATATACAACAAACATTTAAATTTAAATTACTGGGAGAAGAATGCTCTATGGGATAAGAACTATTCTGAAAATTAGAAAGCAATAGAGCAGAAATTAAGTTCACATGAATGTCTTATATCATTGAATAAAATAAGTTAGAAATTAAAATGGGATAGGTAGATATAGACGGATGACAGATAAATAGTTACATAGGAAAAACGTGTCAGATAAATAGAGCTTTTGTTTTATGTGGCCTCGATGTAAAAAGTCACATCATAGAGCAGACAAGAGTGAGAATTTTTAATCAAGGGGACAGAGAAAATTGAAAAAGATAAAGCGAGTATTTTAAATTAGATGAACCTCAAAAGCTTTTCACAAACAAAATCAATATACGTGGGATAAGAAGGAAAAACTGTCAATTAGGAAAAAAAACCTTTGTAGCAAATAAATATCTTTGGTAATAGTCTGAAACTTAAAACACATGGGAAATTAGAACTATATAAGAGCAAGAAACACACAGTAATGGAAAAGTGCTTAAAGGATATGAACGGCTTTTAAAATAAGAACAGTAAACTATTAATAATAATAATAATAACAATAGCTAGCACTTTAAGTACTTTAAGTACTTTAAGCACTTTAAGCACTTATGAAGTACTTTATAAATACTATCACATTTTATCATCACAGCAACTCTGGAGGTGGGCCCTATTATTATCCTCATTTTGCTGTTGAGGAAACTGAGGTAGACAGAGGTTGAGTGAGTTGCCCAGAGTAGCACAGGTAGTGTCTGAGGTCCTATATGAACTCAGGTCTTCTTGAATCTAGACCCAGCTATCTATCCACTGTGCCATCTAGCTGCCTATTAACAACTACTGGAAAGACTGTTCCAAATCATTAACAATTGAAGTAAAAATCAAAACAAGTCTTGGGTTTTGCCTAATATTTGGCCAACTGACAAAGATGACAAAAGAAAGAAACAGTTGGCATCCTAGGAGTTCTGGGAAGCCAGACACACTAATAAATTCTTTGTGGAGCCATGAATTGGTCCAAATATTCTGGAAGGCAATTTGGAATTATGCTTTCAAAAAAGATACATACAGAAGATCACATGGCTAGGCATAGACCCTAGGGTAGTTTAAAAAAATCTAAAGGGTCCATATGCATCAAAAAATCTCCAAGGGAACATTTTGTGTTAGCAAAGAATTAGAAACAAAGTTGGCGTTCATCAATGAAGTATTGGCTACATAAATTGTGACACACAATGACTGTGTTGGAAAATGACTGCTCTCAAGATGAAGAAATATGGAGAATATGGAGAAACATAAGAAGACTTCTATTAACTGATTTAGTGAGAAGTAAAAGAAAAAAAGAAAAACAATTTCTATAATGACTTCAAGAATGCAAAGTGAATGACCAGAATTCCGTATCATTTTAATGACCTAGTGTGGCCCTGAAGAATTGAGAAAAGTCATCTCCTTGTGTTCTTGGCAGGGATGGGGCCCAAGAGCACAGACCCTACATCGACCAGCTAGAGCTGAGGGCCCACATGACTTTGCTAAATTTATTTTAAGGGTTGGCTCCCCGGGGAGGGGTGGAGAAAGGAAGAGAAGAGAGGGAATAACTTCAGAAATAATGGGATAGAAAAACAGAAGGCACAGGGGCAGCCAGATGATTCAGTGGATAAGGAACCAAGCCTGGAGTCAGGAGGTCCTGGGTTCAAAATTGGACCTCAGGCATTTCCTAGCAATGTGATTTTGACCAAGTCACCTAACACCCATTGCTTTTCTGCCTTGGCTCTGATTGGCACCATAGGTGGAGTGGAGGTGGGGTGATGAGCTCACCCCTTGGTGGGAGTAATTTCGCCCCCTTTTGCGTGGAAATGCCCAAACTTATCCTATCTTCCATTCTGTGCCCTACTGTGGAGTCCATTTGGTCATCTGATCTTGGTTTTGTCCTTGTGAAGCACCCTATCTCGATTGGTGAAGAAGAGAGGAAGAGCCTTGTCTCTACTCTAGGGCCATCTTAACCAGGAAGTCTCTGCCTTGGAACCAGTACACCAAATTAATTCCAAGATGGAAAATAAGTATTTAAAAAAGAGGTAACATTTAAAAATAAAATGTTACAAGCTCCCTGGGCACCACTGTACCACTGGTGGTGTTCTCAGCTACTGCTCACCCTTCCCTGGAGAACTCTTACTGAATAGCATCCATTCTTCTTAATATGCTGCATTTCACTCATGCCTGCTCTGGGCATCTCCACTTCCCTTTAGATAATGCACAATTGCAGCTCCTAAACAATAGGGGCCCTCCTGGATTGACAGTAATGTAATATCAGTGGAAGAAGACTGCCAATTTCAAAAGAGGGTTGAAAAAAATCTAATTTAATTTAATTTTTAAATTTTTCTTTAATTAGTTAATTTAGAATTTTAAATTTAAATTTTAAAGTTAATTTAGAATGAGTTAATTTAGAATATTTTTCCATGATTACATTTTTCTCTCCCCTCGTTCCTGCCCCCTCCTATAGCCAACAAGCAATCCCACTGGGTTTTACATGTGTCCTTGATCAAGCCCTATTTCCATATTATTAATATTTGCACTGGGGTGATCATTTGGAGTCTCCATCCTCAATAAAAGAGGGGCTTTTGCATCACAGAGCAGCTAGGGATTAGTCAAAGCGATACGCAACTTCAGAGACATGATGTAGCCATCCCAGATATAAAGTGATAGATGACTTCAACCATTAAACCATTTGTAATAATCTAAACAACTGACATTTCTCATCCACTTGGTTTTTTCCTGAATGGCTTATTAAGCTGAATTCATTTAGACTCTGTAGAATCCATTGAGAAGGTCCTATAATCTTCTGCAGCCAGATGTAATCAATAGGTAGGACCACTGAGGATTTTACTATAAGAAATCCCCTTCATTTGCCATCTTCCAAGACTGAAGTGAAAAACATTGATAGGCAGCTGTCTCCGCGTTTTATGGCCCACTTGATATGGATAATCATTGGCTCATGGAAGTGGGGGAGCGTGCTTGTGAGGAGCAAAGGTTAACAATTCAAGTGCTCTGGTGTGCTATAATGGGCCGTGTGCCGGGCTCATAAGGAAACAAAGGTATAATAACAAATACAAATTAGTTGGTTTGCGTTTGTCGTTAAGTCAATCAAAGTGTATAGAGTGAAAAGTGGCAAGAAATCAGTAAAAGGGAAGACCACAAACCTATTATGTGCCAGATATTTTGTTGAATATGATACGTAGTACAAGAGAATCTGTCCCTGTACAGATACAGAATTATCACTGCAACCTGAAAAAAGAGTACATGAAGTTTGACGGGTTCCCTGGATTAGCACTTGTGACATCTGCATTCATTGTGAAGAATCCCAGTGTGATTTCTGTCATTGTGCCCAGAGTGCGCCAGCTTTGGCGTGGCTTGATAGGAGAGAGTCTTAGGGCTTCTCCTTCAGGGCTGAGAGTGGAAGGTGTACCACAGGCTAGAAGTACAGTGAATAGGGCTGGAACACCACAGAAGGAGTTGTGGATGGTGAGAGAGAGCAGGCCTGGCATCACGTTTACTCTGTCAGGCAAGCTAGGGGTCCAAGGCAGGAGATCAGACCTGAAGATAAGATCAGGGTTGGGTCATAATGGTGATAGGAACAGACTGAAGGAAGGGGTCATTAAATCCAGGAGTTAGAGGAACCAGAAAGATCAACAATGTGTGACCCTGGGCAAGTCACTTGACCCCCATGGCCTAGCCCTTACCACTCTTCTGCTTTGGAACCAATACACAGGATTGATTCTAAGATGGAAGGTAGGGGTTTTATAAAAAAACTAAAACAAAAGGACAAACAGAAACATGGCTGATGAAGTAAAGCTGCGAGGGCTGGAAGATGGGAGCCAGGCCAAGGGCAAAGGGAGAGGCAGCATCTCTCTCAGGATGACAAGTTGGGCCAATCAAGGCTTGATATTACACTCCATCTTTTAACTAATATAGGTTTGGGGCAGGGAAGCTTTACTATAGATAGATAGATAAGGACAGTCTGTCTTAATCATAAAAAGACCCAAATACTTGCCAAGGACCTGCACTCTCAAGGTAGCATCTTCTATGTCTTGCTCACTCCAAAAATTCTCTGGATTTCTAAGCCCACTAGAGGTGACTGAAGGGAGACTGGGAACGAGTGCTCTATGTTCAAGGCCGATGGAGAAGGGAGGACTGGTGCTACTCCCTAATTCAGAGTCCTTGGGACCCTCCCTGTCAGATTCACTTCCCTTGGGTGTGCCAGAGGAGCCAGCAATAATATTGGCATGAGAGTAGGGGCCTGACAAACAGGGGCTTTTAAAAATCTCTCTCTGCATTTTCTAACTCACTAAAGAGAATGGTAGTGTCTAGATGGGTCCACAACTCCGATCTCAGTTGTCAGAATGTGGCTAATTAGCCACCTACCTGTTCTGCTTGGAACGAAGAGAACTTCTGCTCAGTGTCTTTAACCTGCAATCAAGCACTTGACTTTATCTGGGATACAGATAAGAGGTAGCGTTAACCAGGAATAACAAAACTTGTATGATTAATTGATGTCAGAGCAATAATAATCTTCATGGCAATTTTTCCCAGACACTGCTGAAGCATTAAAGCACTCAAGAGAAGGGGGGAAGACATTTGGGTGAACTTCAAGATGAGTTATCGAAGCGTCACCACTAATGACAATCTGGTGAAGGAGAACCATGTGTGTCGCTTCTGGTAACGTGGAGGTAAATGTCAGAGTATTTCCCAGCACACCAATACATGGCAAATGCCCACATGATTTTGAAAGGCAAAGATATTTGCAATATTGCTTAAATCCTTTACACTGTAGAAAGGTTGTAATATGGTTGGTAGAAAAGATACAGTCATCATAAACTCCTGTATTAGTTTTTCATATAATTTGCCATTTGTCAAATGTTGAGGAGAGTAAACTATTTGAGAAACGACTGAAAACTCCCCATCTCCCGATTCCTTTTGCTCTCCTGAACATTAATCACTTTGACTATCTCCTTCCAGCTCCAGAGGGCCTATGAGCGTTGCTTCAGGGACTGAAAAGGGCAGAAAATCTTCCTCCTGCCACCCAGAGGACAGGGACACAATCCATTCTCTTCTGGCCCTCATTCCGCCTTCCATCCTCAGAGGGGGGGCTTCCCGTCTTGGTTTCCATTCCTTTGGGTGAGACCCCAAAGCGGAAAAAGGAAGATAAACCAATTGTCACCAGTCTGGTGAACCTCAGATGAGAGGCCTTGCTGAGCCCTTTTCAAGGCTGCTCCTCTACCTCTGGTGTCCACTTTTCATCCAACTCTCACCCTTGGCTCCAAGAAGTTACTGTAGTATGTGCAGTGGCCATACTCTGGGAAAACCATTTTGGCAAATAGCAAAACCAGATTAAGGGTACTGGATGGGCCTCAGACCTATTCGTGATGTCAGTAGGGGGATGTCCACCCCTAGCATGGGAAGACGTCCCCTGGTAGAATGGCTAAACAAGAACAATCTGTTTCAATGGGCATAAAAGTCGCTGGGTAGGCAATTAGAGCTTGGTTACACATGGAAGATGCCAAAGTCACCAAGTGTATCCTGGACCATCACCAGCTGGTCTAACTTTTGCCCTGCCACTGGGCCTAAATGACTCTAGAAAAAACAGTGAGGCTAAGGACTCTGGGCAATTCTGCCTCACTTAAATTCAGTTCACGAGCAAGGGAAGACATCATTCATCTCTTTCTTTGGGCACATCAGATAACTTCAACTAGATGCATATGAGCACTTCCCTATTCATGCAGCCCACTGAGATTCAAGAAATATGTCTCCCCATGAACTCCCCCACCTCCAAGATCCACGAAAATTGTAACAATGAAAGCAGGTCAATGTATTCCTCCCATTTCGAAGCTCTTCACTGCCAAGGTCATTTATTCTTGGAACATGTTTACTGGAAAAATGCAGTTGTATTTGAATGATTGTTTAGGGGAAAATAAAGTCTATGGGTGAATCATAAGAGAAGGGAAAAAGGTCATATGAGAAGATATCAGCAGAAGAAAGAATTGATAAAGAATATGGAAATGAATTCTAATTGGACCTAAAGGTTCCAAGACTGTACCCTGTAGTGAAATTAGTGTCTTCAATAGACAATACGCCTCGTTAACAATAGGAATCTAACTTTTATTATACCTTAACTTGAATTTCTTTGTCTAGTGGTGTAGCACTTAAAATACGCATTAATGACCACAATGAAGGAATCTATTTGCAGGGACTATTCTGAGCCCCTTGAATGAGCATGCTCTCTAGCTGGGATCTTTGGAAGGGAAACTCGAACGTACTAGATGGGGCATCGTCCGATAATGGGGCGTGACCTGTCCAGAAGAGAGTCGCCACTCCCAGGAGCTCTTGGCGTCTTGGCAAACTCAAGCAAGCCCTGGTTGTGCAGGTTAACTCTTTTAGGGCACCCTGCAGCAAGGACACTATTGGCGAAGCCTTAGATCAGGAATCCAATATTGCTGCTTTCTTTAAGACTCAGTTAGAGCTGCTGCTACTGTTCAAGCCCAGCGAGGACAGTCCCAGGACAACACTTCTAGAGTTAGAGGTAGCAGTGATAGGCCTTGGAGTTTCTAGAGGCCTAATTACATTGTGCTATCTTCAGTGGGCCAGGAAACTTTCTCTTCTCCTCTACTAGCAAAATGAGAGAGACAGAGTCAAAGAGAGAGACAGAGCTAGAGACAGAGAGACAGCCAGCCCAGGGCGGGGGGGGAGGGGGGAGGTAGAAAGTTAAGGAGCTTTGTTTCTTTTTCCAAGATACCAGGGGTCCTACTGTATTAGTCTAAAGCAGAGCCTTCTTCTGTAACATTCTGTTCTGCATATTTTAGGTCTGAAAAATCTTAAACACAAAAAAGTGATGTCTAGCATTTCCTAACCAGGAAGCTCCAGAAACCTAGTTAGACTGACTCTCTCTCTCTCTCTCTCTCTCTCTCTCTCTCTCTCTCTCTCTCTCTCTCTCTCTCTCTCTCTCTCTCTCTCTCTTTCTCTCTCTCTCTTTCTCTCTCTCTCCCTCTTCCCCTATCTCTCTCTGTCTCTCTCTCTCCCTCTCTCCCTCTCTCCCCATCTCTATCTCTCTGTCTCTCTACCTCTGTCTTTGTCTCTCTCTGTCTCTCTCTCCCTCTCTCCCCGTCTCTATCTCTCTCTGTCTCTGTCTTTGTCTCTCTGTCTCTATCTCTCTTGATACTTATATACATTGTATTATGTTAGGAGATTTGCAAGTCTCTACAGTTAATCTTTGGAAGGAGACTACAGGGAGTGTGTGTGTGTATGTGGTGGGAGGAGAGAGAGAAGAAAGGGAGAGAGGGAGGAATGAGAGGAATAGAGAGAGAGAGAGAAAAAGAAAGAAAAAGAGAAAAAGAAGAGAAAGAGAGGCAGAGAGACAGAGAGAAGGAGAAAGGGAGGGATGAGAGGGAGAGACAGACAGACAGAGAGGCAGAGAGGGAGAGGCAGTGTGTGTGTTTTAGCGAGGGGGGAAGGAGCACCAACTAAATGCAAAATATTGATCAGTTTATGCATTGTTGTGGACAGGACTGGGTTTAAAGGCAGGCAAGCCAATTACTGTCAAAAAATAAAAGGACAGAAGGTTAAATTTTGCAACTAGAGAGATATGACAGCTATTTGCTTCTAATCTTCCTCTAACAATCGATAAATAGAAGAGTAAATGTTATTAAACTAATTTACTCTTCATCAAAAATCAGAAATGAATAGAATAATTGACTCTTTATAAACAGCGAGTAACACAGCTAGGAGAAGGCTCCATAGAAAGAATACCTCACCAGACTGTCCCCTGCAAGATTCCACTTCTTTGGGGTTTATCAGATCAACTGCTAAGCCTTGTTCCTCCTGGGCACAAGATTCTGTGATTGGTCCTCTGGACGGCCTGTTACTGTGATGCTTTAGGAATTTGGGTCCTAGAAAAGCCCATTCCCTAGGGATCAAGGGTGATATGGGATAGACAAACAGCCAAAAGATGAGCTAGAGAGTGGGTAAAGCTACTTATCTGAGCTAGGGAGTTCTTATGGTGCTCACAACCTGTCCATCATCTCAGTTTGGTCAGTGAAGGAGGGAGGGAGGAAGAAAGGAAATATTTATTAAGTAAGTACCTACTATGTCCTAGGCACTTTACTAAGCATTTTAGAAATATAATCTCATTTAATCCTTACAACACTGGGAAGTAGGTGCTATTATCATCCTCATTGTTGTAGAAACTGAGGCAAACAGATATAAAGTGACTTGCTCAGAGTCACACAACTAGTAAAGGTCTGAAGCGGAATTTGAATTCAGGTTTCCTTGATTCTATCCAGCTGCAAAAGGTATGAGAATTATGAGAATGAAAAGAATTTGAAAGATAGGGCTAGGGTGAGAACAGGAGGTATGTAGAGGGCAAAACCACAAGAATTAGATTACTCTAGTCTCAGTTCAAACTGAGCAAAGCTTGGTTTCATCTGAAATTTTGTAAGCATATCATTTGAACCACTGCCCACATTGCTAGACTTTGCCTTAACAGTCTACACCAGCGATGGTGAGCCTATGGCACAGGTGCCAAAAATGGCATGCAGGTCATTCTCTGTGGGCACATTGCTCCCCCTACCCAGTTTGTTACTAGAAAGGCAGAGTGACTTGGGTGGAGCTGCTCTCCTCTCCCTCTCTAGTGTGCCTGAGAACATTTTTGACATCCCCCACCCCTCTCCCAGAAGCCCAATGGGAGCACATAGGGAGTAAGGTGGGCTGCTCACAGGCAGCAGAGCTGGAGGGGAGCAGAGCACTGGGGCCAGTCCCCTTCCTCTCTCTACAATCACTGAGAACATTCCTCACTTCACCCACCCAGCAGCTCAATGGGAGCACTTCCTCCCTCCCCTGTGTAGGGTAAAGGGCGGGACAGGGTACACCTGGCACTGGGGGGAAGGGCATGGGCACATGGTCTCTGAGGAGATGGGCATGGCACTTGGTCAGGGGTGGTTTGGGGGGCAGGGCCCAGCCCTCTGTCTCTAAAAGGCTCACCATCACTGGTCTACAGCAATCTAGAAAAAGGCATTCAGAAAAGGGGGTCACCAGCTGAGAAAGGGGATCCTGTTCCTCACATAATAATCCAGGAAAGTGAGCCAAAGAGAAGGAAAGTGATAAGGTGTCAAGAGCAGCCTGGTTAAACCTGTGCGAAGCTGGAAGCAGCAAATGTTCATTTCATTTCTTCCTGCCCCATCCTTACATTCTTTGCACCATCTATGCCCTGCCCCATCCTTACATTCTTTGCACCATCTATGCCTCTCCTTTCTACATTCCCACTGGCTCACTACAGCCGTCAATCCAAGGGGAAGTGTTTTAAAACTTTTAAAAATATAGTACAAGAGAAAAGATATTCCAACTCCACATTCAAAATGCATTTTCACAAACAAGCTACATGGTCTTTGTATTCTCTAATGAGAAGAGCCAGCCATGCAGATCGCTCTGAAGGGCTCCAACCTCACTCCCAATCCTGGGGTGCTCTCTGGTCAGTTCCACTGATGTGTGCCAGAGAATGTCGAAGGCATACCTACGGTTTATCATCCCTGCCGTTCTATCGTGCAAGCAGGAATCAAAAGGTTGACTATTGAGTTCAGCCAGACTTAAATGACTGTAAATCGGGAAGGAGAGAATGAAGAATCAGGTGGTAAATCTCAAGATTTTCTCCTATCTTTGGGGTTCATTTTAGTAATGGGTCACAAATGAGAGATTTCTTACTAGCAAATGAATGCAAGGAAAAGAATTATAGAAGCCCGGGCTTGGAAAAAACCCTTAGTCGAAACCATATGTGAAAAAAGAATTCTAACTACGTCCTCATTCAATGGCCATCCAGTCTCGGCTTGAAGATGTCCAATGAGGCAGAAGCCAGAATCTGTTGAGGAAGACCATTCCACTGTGATAGCAGCCCTTGTTGTTGGGAAGCCTCCTGACAACAAACCTCTGCTGGCCTTTCTACAACTTCTCTCCTCCCTGTTTCCCAAATCTCCCAGTTCTGCCCTCTGGGCCAAAGAGAACAAGGTTAGCTCCTCTTGGCTTGATACAATTAGCCAGGTGGGAGACTGCTATCTCTTCAGGCATCTCTCTGAGTAGTTTGATTGCTGTAAATTATCCCAAATGATGGAGCAAATGAAGCCAGCTGCCAATTAAGCAGGCTAATGCCAAAGTGAGCATCTTGGACGACTCTTGCAAAGTAATGGGATGTCAGGGGGATGAGGGACAGCAGAGGCAGCCTCAGCCTGTGGTCGAGAAGATCTGGGGTCAGATGCTGCTTCTACCATGAAGGAAGTCCCTTAGTCTTTATGTGCCTTGGGCAATTGCCAAGGACCTCCCTCCCCTAATAGGTCCTCATGGGGAGTCTCCACACACCCTGGATTTCACTCTGAGTGCAGCGGTCCATTTGTTCCTGTCTGATAGCCCTCTCATAGCCCTGCTTGTTGATATCCCCTCACCTACTGCTCTTAGACGTTTCACGGCCTATATAGCAAGAGGAATGATCATAATGACCACTAACATTTTCATAATACTTTAGGGTTTGCAAGGTGATTCCAATGTATTAACTCATTTGATCCTCCAAACAACCCTGTGAGGTAAGTACTACTGTTAGCCCAATTTTATGGACACAGAAACTGAGACCCAGTTGGTTTAAATACCAGTAAGTGTCTGAGGTTAGATTCGAACCTAGGTTCCAGCCACCACTCATGTCCAAATCACAGTCCAGGGTGCTTAAAGGCATGGTAGTCAACAAATACCTCTTAAGATGAACTAGAAGTGAGAGGGGTCTAACAAATAGTTTGATTATTCATGTAACTCTGCCATTCTTCTCCTAGAGAAGGTTTGCAGTGATGGCTCCTCACGGTTTTTATCAACATGAAGCTCTTTTGGCCCAGTTATCAGTCCCTACATTCTGGTTCCTGCTCATCCTCTGTCACTTCTCTCCATAATTTTGAAAACTCCGGATCAATAAGAAATTTCACAGCATCCTAGGACGTTAAAGCTAAAGGCAATCGAGTTCGATGCCTATAATCAGGAAAGAGAGGTCCAGCAAGATTGGACTCAGGGAAATAACAAGATCAAGGCGAGACAACCACTTTCAAATGTCCCACAGTTGCACATGAGCCATTCGTGATGTTCATGCCCTGGAATGCCATTAGAGTCAAAGAAGTATTCTGCTAACAATGGAAGAAATCGCCTAGTTCTAAATATTGTTTCCAAACTCTGTGGATGGCCAAAATCAGGAAAGCCTCAAGTGTGACTTTCACTACTGTCCATATTCCTTTACCTCTCCGAATGTTGTCAACAAGCCAGAATGTAAAACAGAGTCTCCCTAATGTGTATGCATATCCTGTTTGCTGAATAAAGATGGTAAGGGGGGAACGACTGGAGTGTCAGTGGCTCCTGGAATTTAATTATGCTGGAATTAATGGCATTAACAACAGCAACCTGAATCATCAAGGTCAGGGTGATCATTTCCAAAAGAGTTGACACAATCTTCTACATGATTCTGCATTTTTTACTGTATCGCGTCTAAACTTTTCAGCCTGGCTTTTCCCCCAGGTAGAGGGCACCTATTTTTTTCTCCTGCCACAAAAGCAATGCTTAAAATACACATCGTCTCATAAGCGCAATAATTCAAAGATAAACACAACTCATTCCCACTCTATGCTCTCCTGGGAAGTGGATGATTAAAACACAAAACACTTTGTGGGACTCTTGAATAGGCACCTCACTGTCACCTCAGAGCTGAGTTCCCAAGCATAGGTGAACATCTTCTAATGTGTCCCCAGATACAGGAGTTCCTGACCTCATGACTCCCCAAGGTTGTTATTCAAGCTGGGAAGATCCATCTCAGAATCACCTGTTTATTCACCAGTGCTCAGGGAAAGAAGAGTAGTCAATGGCCTTAGGCACAGGCGCGATAGTGACAGGCTCACTGAGACAAGCTTATTGGCATATGCCAATAGCTGACGTAGCTGTCGGGGAAAAGGAAGAGAAATGCCCTCACTTGCCACAGAAGGAATCCACGGGAGAGCTGTTAGAGTCTCAAGCCATACATTTGGAAGAGACAAAAGAGAACAGAAGTTGACTCTCCCATTCAAGGCCACTAAATGGGACAGATGCTCTTCTTACTCAAAGATGAGTCTTCTTTCTCCATCATAGCAGGCAGACCACCCATCATTGCACACAACTTGCCTAAAATTTCTCTGATTTTCCCCCACCTATACAAGCCATCTTGATTTCCCATTTCTGCCTAGTCAAAGCAATCACTCTCTAGCCCACAAATATGCCATGCTTCTTCTCAGAGTTGTTCTTTTACTCATGTTGTTCCTCACCCACCCATCAAGTCCAGTTTAGATACCACCTCCTCATTGACCTTCCTTTCCCCAATTCTCACAGTATTTTATAGTCTCTAGTATATTACATGGTTTTAGTGACTACTTAAACTTCTATCCTTCCATGGACCCATTGGAGGGACTTTGTCCAGTGGTGAAAATCATGATATGTTCATGATGTTAAATTCTTGCCCATGGCTCATATAAATTCTCTCTAAAAGACATTAGGAAGTTAGAAAGAAAATGGAAGGATGTTTCACGGTGGTTCCTTAGGGGAGCAAATAAAGGGGTTGGTGAGGCTGGTTTTGTGGACCCAAAGCAAGAAGAAAAATGTTAGGGGATATTTGGTCACATGCACTTCATAATGAGCATAAAGAAAAAGGTCACCATGAAAATAACTGCAAGTAACATGCCAATAACTATTGCAGAGGATGAGGAATGAAGAAAATTATATGAAAAATGGAGTCAGGCCCTTCTAAAAAACCTGCTATGTCAGTGACTTCAATGCAAAGGTGGAAAGATGAAAGAAATATTCCAGGAAATGCAGTTTGGGAACAGGCTCAAGACTGTTAATGTCTCTTCTGTTTTGACATTTTGTATTTCTTGCTACTGACTTGTAATGCATCAGGATTCAGTGAAAACAAAAATGGTAGACTGGGAGTCAGAGGACCTCGGTTCAAATCATGGCTCTGTCACTGACTGGGCCAGTCCCCTCCCCTCTCTGGACCCTAGTTGGAAGAGATGTTCACCAAGGTCCCTTCCAGCTCAAAATCTCTGCCGCCATGTTTGTCTCATCTCACCATCAATGAGACCATAAGCTCCTTCAGAGCAGGAGCTATGCCTTGTGTCTGGCACCTGGATCACTGCTAAGAACATTCTATATCCCACATGCCATGGTTAGAGACCCTCATATAGTGGAGAAATGCGCTTGTTGTCTCAAGAAGCTGACAAGACATATTTTGTAAACAGAGAGATTTGCATCTACACACATTCATCAGGATGGTGGATGAGTAATGATAGCGTCTGCATGGAAAGAGAAGTATTTACCAAAGACATGATTTTAAACCTAATTGTCAATTCAAGCAGGACTGGAGTAAAGAGGATGAGGACATGGGACTGGGCATGCACAATGGAGGTCAGTCTGGGGGGTGGGGAGAAGGAGTGGTACCAGGTATAAAAAGTATTCCAAGTGGAAGGGAGGTGGGGTGTGAAAAGCTCTGAACACCAGAGCATTTTACATTCCATTTGGGGGATGGTAAGGAGCTACTGGACTTTATGCATAACAGGGTAACCTAGATAGACTGGTGGTTTAGGAAAATCACTTTGGGAACTGAGTGGAAGATGGATCAGAGTGAGGAAACACTTGTGGTAGGGAGACCCACCAGCAGACTACAATGGAAAATCAGGTGTAAGGGGAGGACAGCCTCCACCAGGGTGGTGACAATGTCAGCAGAGAGAAGGGGGCTCAGGTGAACATGGAACAAAATCAAATTCAACAAACTCTGAAGAACCTACTGTGTGCAAAGTCCTATTCTAGGTTGATGGCGCAGTGATAAAGGCTTTCATGGTATCTGCTTATATTCTAAGAAAGGAGAGAAAACCCAAGTACTACATTCTAGTATGTTCTAAGGCACAATATGAAATAGAAAGATGGATGATGGATGATGGATGATTGATGGATGGATGGATGGATGGATGGATGGATGGATGGATGGATGGATACAGAGACACATAGATATACAGACAGGCAGACAGATGATATAGATAGAAAGTTCACTAAGGTAGGGGAACAGAAAAACAAAATTTAGAGATCTGTTGCTGCCCTCTACAAGCTTACAGTCTAGAAGTTCAGAAGGAAAATAAGTTGTATTTGTTTTTATTTTTTAAAGAAGGTGATGCCGTATTTTTCACCTACAAAATTAGATATCTTGTCTTCATTCTTTTTTCTAAACTCTTAAGAAAATATCAACATGGAGCCAGTGAACCAACGGTAGTCCTGGTCTTAGAGATCAGAGCAGCTGGCCCCAGAGCCAAAGTCAGCCTAAAGCAAAGGATGATGTCAACGATGTAAAGAATCTCCAAGGTCCTTTTGGGATCTTCCTTCTTTTCCACCATCTAAGGCTGGCCTCCCTTTATTGTAATACCCTGTTAGGCCTTACGAATTATGTGGCAGCCTAGGCCCCAGCCCTTTCTCTCATCCTTAGCAAAACTCAAATCTGCCAGTTCTGTGCCCTCTACCTCAGGGTCCTTCTAGATGTCTAAAACTGTATCAATTGTTTTAAGTCTAAAAATGAAAGGGAGTAAAAATCTACACTAGCGACTAAAGAGGCCAACCAGTGTAGAAATACATACATACTTACGTGTGTCATACACACATATACATATGTTCATACAAATACATATACTTATTTATCTTATGCTTTTTAGGCAATGATTCATTAGAAACAATCCAGCTCAGAAAGGGCCAATTTTAGTGGTTGGCTTTTTGACTCTTCAACAAGTCTGTTACCTTAGCAATGCAAGTTTTTGCTTGAGTGGGTCACAACCCACCCATACCTTCACATAAGATACAATTTCTACCCCTGCCCTACTGTAAAATTACTCAGAGAATAGCTCCAAATCATGCTGGGGGCCTTCCCCAAAATCTCTTGGCACTACATGGCTACTAATGGAGGGCCATCAACTATCCCTTTCCTTCAGTAAAGGAAAGGCCCATCTTTTCTTCTAGCTCTTAATCTCTTCAATAAAACCCTTTATGCCCCACTCTCTAGGCAATTCTGCACTGGTGGTCTACTTCAACCAATTCCCACATCCCCATGATTCTTTACTACCAGGGAGTTGACCCGTCTCGTTAATTTTTAGGACACTGTCGGGGCCTAAGGGGCAGTCATATGTTGTCACGGGAAGAATACTGGTGTTTAAAAGATGGACCTTTTACTGATGAAAAATTCCATGTGATTTCCCAGATTCTCCTACTCTGCCTCCAATTCAATCCTGGCCAAAGGCCCTGTTGTCCACGTGCAGCAGTTCCCCATCTGTCCATCCAAGGGCACAGTGCAGTCTGGACAACAGGGATTCTTCACCCACTTGCCGTTTTCTGGGTGGACAGTCAAGCCAAATGCTTTGGTAGGATTACTGAGCTCACATAGGAGGCTCTGCAGCGTTCTAGGACTTGATATAATCAGTATAAGGGCATTTTCAGACTGGAGTGTGGCCAGTGCCAGCAGCCGCCACCTCTGGTGAGCGGGCAAAGTCTCACTGACTTCTGCCTCAGTGGATAAATACAATCAGAGCCTTGTGGAACAAAGTTATCTCTGTCAGTGTGTCTTTCAGGGAATCCTATAGCATTTTTACATGCATGGGAGACTCCTCGTTGGAGGAAGGCCTGTATAGCTCCCTGTCTTTCGCACTCTCCAGGAAAATGCTTTATTATAGTCAACAAACAATAAGTACAGTGAGACTTTATATTGGCTGCACCTTGCAGCAAATTGGGTGACTGTGAGATTGGCCAAAATATCATTAAAACGGATCACTGAAGTAAGGGAGGCCAATATGGCCATTCTCTTCCCCTTATTTGCTGTCTGGCTCAGAAAAGCAAAGTATTAGGAGAGGACAGTCTAAAAGGGTAAACATTTATTTTGTTTGCTATAAAATGAAAAAGGCTCTGAGTCAATTCCATAGAACTTGGCACCAGAGAATATTGGGACCTTTCCCCAATTTCCTAAACTGGCCTGGCTAAGATTCTATTTTAAAGCATTAGACTAGCGAACCTTCCCAAAGGAAGGATTTCCCTGGGAAATATACACTTCATCCTAAAGGCGGAATTGCCATTTTCTAGAGAATAGTAAAGGTACAGATTATGGCAAATTCATTGGAAGCATCACCTTCTAGAGGCATAGCTGCACTCCAGGAAGAAGGAAATGTGTCATTTCCATCTGAAGAACGTGATCCTATATTGAGAGTTGAAGCCAGGGCCATAACTACCAGTTCTGGTGACTGGGGCAAATGCCACAAAATGCTCTCGAGCCAAGCAACATGAGAAGTGTTCTTGCATCAACTTTTAAAGATAAACCGAGGCAAAGCGGAGAGACCCTGGACCTTGGGACTCCAGATTCTGGGGGAAGAGATTCTGAAATGCTGCCCCTTGGTGGAAAGAGAGGACATCTGGGACATGAACACTTGAAGTGGATGTAGGTCTTGGGACATCTTAAGGCCAGATCTGGAGAGGCTACCTTTAGGGGAGAGAACAGGGTGAGGCTGAGCCTAGCCTGAGCTCATCTTGGATGTAGCTGTTCAAGAGCTGATATCTGCTAACTCCCCATTGCGTCCTAGGGCCTAGATACAGTTCATTCTACCCCCTCACTGCCTGAATACAAATTCTGGCAATTTCAGCACCCTGGGGTGAAGCTCCTGATGCCCTAACCTGGCACAGCTCAGACCATAATCCTCTTGTTTCATGACCAGGAGATGCTAACAATAAAAGCCATTCAGAAAGAAGGAAAGGAGAATAAAGGTTGTGAAGGAATGCCTGCTAGGTTTAAGGTTAGTGACTGATAAATAAAGCAGACTGAGTTACCAAGGGCCAAAGAACTCAGCCGCAAGTTTAGGCCAAGGCCCCATGGAGTGTTTCTCGACTCCCTACTTCCCTTAGGAAAGCCTGATGAGATACTACTCAAAGCCTGTTTTGACTGAACAGCCGTCCGTCCTCCCAGAACTCTCCTTTCTAATCCAGCACCAAACTCGGTTATTGACAGTATCAGCAGGTTAATTACAAAGTCAGTTAGTGATGACAGGAAGAAAGTTGGCACAGCTTCAGTTCCGACAGCTACTGCCCAGGACCCGGGCTTCATTGATGCTTGCTCAGTAATGCTAAGACATGTCACAAAAATGAAGAGAGGATGTCTGATACTGAGAGGAAGCTTAATGTCAAGTGCTAGGAAAAATGTTCCAG
Source organism: Monodelphis domestica (assembly GCF_027887165.1). Classification (NCBI taxonomy): domain Eukaryota; kingdom Metazoa; phylum Chordata; class Mammalia; order Didelphimorphia; family Didelphidae; genus Monodelphis; species Monodelphis domestica. Next base: position 10,690,092 of record NC_077235.1, on the reverse strand, counting down.
ACTGTTGCAGATGTTCTCAGATCAAAAACTATTTCTCTGCAAACCTGTAGAATATTCCACTGACAGAGTAAGCATCAAACCCAGAGGGAGAGTTCAAGGGAGTCCATTTCTTGGTTTAAAAGAAAAGAAACTCACCCAGACAATTTGGGGCTGGTCTTAGTCCTGCGGCTTGAAATCTGGCAAGTGGAACACTAATGGAAAACAATAACAGTGGGTCACCTTATTATTCATACTTGGCAATTTAGGATGCTACATCTTGGAGATTACAAAACAGGGGGAAAAGATGGACTTCCACAAACACTACTAGAGGAACTCCTGCACAGCTCTCACTAGGGAACACAAGGTTTTGCTGCGGGTGAACCTTTTTGAGTTGATTCTGCTCTTTTCCCGGAGCCTGGTTTTGCTGGGCCAAAGCGTGGTCACAGAGATGTTACAAATGTCTCACCTCAAAGGGCACAGGAAGCACAGAGACCTTTGTTTCATAAGTAAGGCAAGTTAATGCCAAAGACTGATGTTAGGGGACAAGTAGCCTCCCCCGGAATTCAAAGAGAATTATAGGGAAGAGGAGAAGCAAGGGAAGAAAGAGGAGGAGAGGAGAAGGGAGGTGACAGAAGGGGAAGATAGGGCAGGAGGGGACGTCAGAGGCAATAGCTATGACATTGTAATAGAAACAGTTGATGAGCTTTTCAAAGGCTGATTTCCCACACTTTTCTCACTGAGGGTGACCCTGACCTCTGTCCCAGAAGCTCTAGTTGCATACATGCCAATAATGGAAGCTGTATTTAGGTCTGAGAAACCTCTGTGAGCCAGTGAATAAACAAGTTGTGGGAACTAAAGAAAAAATCAAGACCTCACAGCTGAGCACATGAGCTCCAAGTCAAATCAGGCAGAAACCATCTCAACTGCAGGGAGCAAAGGAATGGGCCTAAGAGATAGAAGGAGACTCCAGTCCAGTGGAAGGGTCAGAAATGGAGCAAACCACTGCAATTATCCACTTCATATTTATCCTAGGGAAGTAGAATGAACTACTCAAAGTCTGCTTCCATTCTACAAGAGGAATGGAGGAAGGAGAGAAATAAATAGAAGATGGCCAAGTTCTCACCAAACTCTCATTTCTTTTCAAGTGGCTGACATTTTGAACCTCTCCAAGCATTGGGTATGCTGCATGATGACCCTACCTGAAGGTAACACAGTCTTCTACCAGGACACGGTTTACTAAAGAGATCATGGTGGAGGTATTTACTATTAAGTCCAGTTAGCCAGAATGGGCTGGGCATCTCCTCTGTGCTTCCCATGACACTATCATGGAGGTCAAGTGGACTTCCAAAGGCCTGCCCATCCTAAATCAGATTATTTTAGCAAACAGGAAAAGATACACAGATGGGCAAAAAGAAAGAGTTTGAGAGCAAGAATGGTGGAGGGAGGACCCCCCAAACTCTCAAGCCTTCTTCATCCAAAAAACAGCATTAGGTGCCCTGGGCTATCAAAGGACACACTGTTCCAAAGTACAACTTGAACTGATTTGATAGGAAAGCTACATCAAGCCCTAGCATAGATTCCAATGTTCCATTCCAGGATTTCTGCCTTATAACCTGCGATTGCGAGATTTCACCTGACTGATTCTGAGAAATTAGTCCAATGCAGGATCCAGAGGGACAATGAGATTTTTGCTTCCCCACATCCCTGCTCTCTTTTTGAATGAGGGCGGTAAGGAAGAATGACTGCATTATGCTATTTGTTACCATTTTTGTTGACTGCAGTATGCTCTCTTCCAATTTCATTGTTCAGCTACGTCAATGTGGAAGTGATCTATGATTTCTGGAGGGACTGCCTGGCAGAATCTGGCTGCTACTTTGTCTGTTTTGTATGAGATTCAGGAAGGATAAGGCATAGGATCTGAATGCAGATCTTCCTGGGGGCCAATCTGCCTCTCAAATGATCAGAGAACTCTATTAGCAGAAGCCTTATACAATTTGGAAGTCAGCCCAAAGGGCTATAAAAGAATGCATATGCCCTTTGATCCAGTCATATGGCTACTAGGTCTGTATCCCAAAGAGATCCCCAAAAGGGAAAGAACTGACTTGTACAAAAATATTTACAGCTGCTCCTTTTGTGGTGGCAAAGAAGTGGAAATTTAGGGCATGTCCATCAATTAGGGAATGGCTGAACCAATTGTGGTAAGTGATGTTGATGGAATATTATTGGCTATAAGGAATGATGAACTGGATGATTTCAGAAAGAGCCAGAAAGACCTCCATGAACTGATGCAGAGTGAAATAAGCAGAAGCAGGAGACCATTGTACACTGTAACAGCAGTCCAATGGAGTGATCAACTGTGATACTTTGCTGCTCCCAGAAATACAATGATCTGGGACACTTCTGAGGAACTTATGACAAAGAATGCTCTCCACGTCCAGAGAAAGAACTGTTTAGTTAGAATATGGATGAAAGGACGTTATTCTTCACTTCAGTTAATCTGGATTTTTGATTGGGGGTTTGGTTTTATGTGATTTGGTTTTATATTTTATTTTCTTGCAAAAATGAACAATATGGGAATATGTTTTGCATTATGATACATGTGTAACCCAGCTCAAAGCTTTGGGAGAAGGGGGAGGAAGAGGGAGGGAGACAATTCATAAAATATAATTTCAGAAAACTTATGTGGAAATTTGCTATTACATGGAATTGATAAAATAAAATATATCTCTGAATATATATATATGTATATATATATATATATATATATATATAATTTAAAAAAAGAAGTCCTATAGCAGAGAAAACAGAAAGACTCTACAATCAAAAGACTTTGGACTTGTGTCATGCTGCATCCTGGCTGTGTGACCTTGCATTTAGCCTCTTTAAGCTTCAGTTTTCTCATCTATAAAATGGGAATAATACTAGCATATACCTCCTAGGGTTATTGTGAAGATCAAATGAGATTCTGTTTATAAAATACATAGCAAAGTGTTTGGCATACAGCAGGTGCTACATAAATGCTTATTCCCTTCCCTATTTTGTAAGGCTCCAAGTCCCTTATATGTGCATACACACATATATGTGTCTATATACCTATCTTCATATATGTATGGGTATATACGTGTGTGTGCGCCTTTATATAAATGATTTGTTACCGTACTGACAAGGATATTGTAGGCTTCAGACAAACATATAATGATTAGTAAACTAGAGAATGACAGAAGTAGAGCATTGTATTGTTGATCAGAAAAGAGCAACTTGAATACCTAGAGAAATACCAAGCAATCAAGTGAAAATATGACTTTTTTCAACCAGTGAACCCATTCAACAAAAGGAGCATTTATTAAGCACCTTCTCAGTCCTACATATGGACTCTGTAGTCCAGGGCACGGCCAGGCACCAGGAACACAAAGGCCATATCAAACAATCCTTGTCCTCAAGATTCTACTGTAACTTAATTCCACTGACTTTATTCATCTGGAAACCAAAGAAAGCCTCCTTCCTTTCCCAGAATGCATCAACTGCACCAATTGCCAGTTTGCTGAGGACCCTCTGCATTCCTAGCCTGCGCCCAGTCAGTAAGGCTCTCTCTAGACCACAGGCTTCCTCTCTAGTGTCTGGGGCTGCTTTCAGACCATTTTCTTTGGCAGAGATGATTTAGTGGTCACATATGGTCCTTGGCTCATCTGAATATTACGTGTTGATAAAACAAATTGAAAAATGGTCTACATATGTTTCAGGGACTCAATGGAACAGGGAGATAGTGCATTATTAGCCTTGGCACTCTGGAGAATGGGATTGAGTCTTTGTTTGGGAAACAATGGGAAATGAATATGCTCTCGTTCTAACTAAGAAGTACAGCATTAGCACCAACCACATGGCAGTGCCGCCACACAGGGAGATCGAGAGCCGTGACAGGCTGGAATTGCCTGGGTGGTATCAAAAATATTCTTTATCATTAACCCTGACAAACATGGATTAAGTAGCCAGGGAAGAGTGTTAAATACTGGGAGCACTGACAAGCTGAGAAGAATCTTTGACCCGGAGGGTGGCGTGATTTCAATGGTTCTACAGCATGGATTGTGAGCGAGAGAATCACAAGTCAATTTCCTGATAGTAGTAGGAAGGAGGTCCTTCAATAAAGTTTACAAAACACACCCCACATGTCATCTCGTTGGATCCTCAAAATAGTCCTGGGAGGTAGATGCTGTTATTATCCTCATTGTACAAATAGAAAAAGCGAGGCCAAGCCAGAGAGTCTTGCTCAGAGTCACAGAGCTAGTAAGAAGCGCCCACCACGGCAAGATTTGAACGAAAGGTCTTCCTCATCACCAGCTGGGGCTCTATCTACTATGCCACAGGACCGTAAAAGCTATTCACCAGAGAGACATTCTGACCTAGTAGATAAAGAGATAGCCTCAGAATAGATCTATATTCAAGTCCTGCCTCAGAAACCTGAGTGTGTGGCCTTGGGCAAGTCACTTAAACATCTCAGGGTCTCAAGGGAATGCTCTAAACCTCGAAGTTGCAGAGGAGTTGATGGTCTGCATTGGTAGAAGGAGTTCCTTGGATGAAATAAGTCACTGGTCCAGACCTCCCCACGCCAATGATTGTCTACCATGTGTAAGTAACGCTGCTAGACACTAGGAACAGAGAAAAAGAAATCTGATAAGCCCTGCCCTCAAGGAGCTTCCATTCTACTGAGGAGCTCCAAACATGAGCACACATAAGTGCTGCTAAGTAACCTAGAGAAAGAGAGGAAGAAGTGTGGTGGAGTCAGGGCACAGAGGGACCAGGAAAGGCTTCCTGAAGGGGGCTGGGGACCATAAGAGACCAAGGTGAGGAACGCCAGCCTGAGACAGAAATGAGAAAATAAGGCTTAAAGGGAATTTTCCATTTGGGCTGCTCAAAGTGTTCACCGTTCCAGGCAAAGCCAATTCTAAGTCGATTGTTCTGGATGGAAAAAGGTCTCCATTTCCTGCTTTGTACCAATAGCCATCTCAACCGGTTGGAAGCAATCCACTTCTATTTTCCCCCTCCAAACGTTGCCTGTAGTTGAGGGAGAGGCAAAGCCAACATCTACTCAAGTCACTGAGAAGCTGGGATGGGCTCAGAAATAGGTAGCACACTGGGACATGGCCTTCAGCCTGGATGCCAGTGTGGCTGTGAGCTCAGGAGAGAGCTTCTGCAAGCTCCAGAACAGTTCTTAAAGGCATTGTTGGTCCCCTGTGCCTGTGGCCTAGTCCAATCGTCTCCCAATAGCATTTCAAGAAGCCCTGCTGACTCATTGCAGTTGGACCTCCTTAGGTCCAGGCCAGATAATCTTGAATGCTTCAAGGCTACAGTGCATCGCAAATAAAGCAGGGGCAGAATGATAACTGAGCGATTAATGAGCGCCGGCAATGAAACCATATATTTAAAATAAAATGCATAACTAAAAGAACTGAGCCACTAAAAGGACAAGTGTAGACAGGAAAATGAAGAGACAGTCTAGATACACCTAAAGGACAAAATGAAAATTAAGAGGTTAAGAGAAGAAATTTGCTGAAGGGATACAAGCATATCGCTGAGTTGGGGAGTAGCATGGAAGGACAGAGGAGGCAGGATTAGGTAAGGAATTTGTGTCATCACAAGGGGCTCTCACTAGGCAGCCAGGTAGCATAGTAGATAGAGCCACACTTGAAGTCAGGAGGACCTGGGTTCAAATCTGACCCCAGACATTTCCCAGCTTTGTGGCTCTGGGCAAGTTACTTAAGCCCAAGTGCCTAGTTCTTGCTGCTCTTTTGTCTTAGGATTTATACCAGAACAGAAGGTAAGGGATTTAAAAAAACAAGGGGATCTCCTCTTTAGAACCTCCTCACCTGAGGAATTCCCAGAGGAATGCTCAATCCCTCACATATTCCCTAACTATTGAATTATCCGCCCTGGCCTACAGCTTTCATTTCTAGATGCTGAGGTACTAGGTGGCTCATAGAATGGCAATCTGTGACATGCTAGATGCCCAGCATTTCCTGCGGCTACTGGGGGATGAGGTAAGGGAGGGTACAGCATTGACCAAAGTCCCTGGACTGGCCGCACTGGTATTTGCCCAGGCCTATACAGCAAAATATGTGTTTCCTTCCACAACAAAAGTATACTTCAATGTATTTGCAAACTCAAATGGAAGATTAACCAGCAGCAATATGGGCTCAGATTCTCAGTGCCTCACCAGAGAGTTCGGTCTACTTCCTTGAATCCTCCATTTCAAGGCAGAAAGACAACTTATCAGACCGCCTACCAGATGAAGGAACTAAGGCCCAGAAAGGCTAAATGTCCTGCCCAAGGTGACCCAAGATTAAACACTGGAGCCGGAATTTCCTCCCAGGTTCTCTGACTCCAAAGCTAAGACCTGATTCCATCGTTTCATGTTCCACAGCAACATGGGCACCTGGGCACATTCACCAACCTCTTTTCCCCAATTGCTACTCTGGGTGCTTCAATATTACAGTAGAGAGGTCAGCATCTCACCAGTGTGTTTGGGCCTTCCAAGAAAATGCATTCCTTTTTATCTCGTACAATCAGTTTCCATGTCTTACCTGACCCTTCCTACCCCCTAGAATATGCTTCTTCCGGGGCTTTAGACAAATAGCCATCCATCTATCGTGCATGGCCAGTCTGTGGCTTTTTCTGATCATAACTCAAAGAATGTTTTATATCACTTCTTCTACAGATTTGTTTATTAGTAATATCCCATTTCCTATAGATACCCAACATGCATTTCTCCACTGCTGGGTAGAGCACTCACAATTTGGATCCTATGGAAATCGTGACATTCCAAACCCGGAGACTACAGTTTCTTCAGAAAGACTTCACTATTACACACCTCTGATACCTCATCAACATGGCCGCTCCTTTCAACAGTGTAGGTGGCTGCCCTTCCTGTATGTGTAGGGCACCCCCATCACATTCTTGGAACATGGGAGTTGCCCAGACCTTAGCCCTCACTCTGACTAACTCTGGGACCAGCCTTGTATTTTTTTCTCAGTTGTACATTTCTCTGCCATCTTTTACTTTTCTTGGCCTGTATTAATCTCCATTCATATCTTATAATGTGCTCCCACCAGCCCAAAACACCTTTCCATGGTTAGAGTGCTAAAGATGATTGGTAGAATGCCGGGGTAGAAATGGGAACCATCCACATGACCATAAAAGTATCATTAATGGGTCCTTCTTGGACTGGTCTCCATTGTTCCCCTGGACAGCCTTAATTTCTTCCATAGAACTTGGGCAGGGTGCTTTCTGTCCCACTATTCAATGCTCTGCGTGGCCATCTAAGCCCCTGAGAGAGAGGCAGCAACAAAGCCTCAGGAGGTGAACCCTACTTTGCCCTTCAATTGCGTATGTTTTGCCCACTAAAGGCCAACTGCACTTTTCATTGATCAAAGCTTTTCAAGTCTCACGGTGAACATTGGGAACACAAAGGATTCTGTTTTGTGGGCCTGAAGAAATGAATCCATGCCTCAATGGCCCCTTTTACGTTTTTCACATATAGTCTATTTAGAAAGTCCATTTGCTAGGGGTGTGGGTATTCAGTGATCACAAAATCTGCCACCACGGAGGAGACACATCTTTATTTTGTTCCTCACGCAGAGCCCAAGGCCCCTTGTCTACAGCAGTGCCATGCCCAATTGCTGATTGCCTAGTTCCTAGGGCCATCCTGAGAGAATGGAAGGATAAAGGGAAGAAACAGATTTCGTGTGTATCTCAGAAAGTTTGCTTCTCTCTCTGTACTTTCGAGGGGCTGTGATGGGCTTTGATCAGTAAAGCAGTTCCTTCCCCACTGACTTTAAGCCCATTGGTGGCAGTCACTGGCAAGCAGGGTACATAGCACATCATGTCTGGCAACAATTCACACTTGGTTTTTTCCATTAAATAGAAATAGCAAACTGCAGGTGGTTGGTACAGTGCAATCATCAGCCACTTCACGAATAGGATATGTTCTGAACCTCTTCATCAGGGCCCCAACTGATCAGCCCTGGGGGTTTTATAGAATTGTGATTTCAGAGCATCTCAGAATTCGTTTGCCTACTTCCCCCTACGGCAAGCTCCCTCCACTAACCCATCCCCAATAGGTACAGACAGATATGGCTTCCTCAATCCATTACCCACCGATATACAGACTTTCTGTAATCGGCCTGCCTAGTACTAGCAATCGGTTACCCAGCCGTAAGACAGGAAAACCTGAATTGCCATTCCCAGAGTTTGGGGGGCATGAGTGAGAGAGGGGTGGGAGGAAAATGGGCAAAGTCTTAAAGGAATGGAAGCTGAGGTCAATGAAAGAACCAATGAGCACTCTGCACCCTTGGGATAATCAGAACATGAATCTAGAGCTGAAAGAAGCCTTAACGCCTGATTTCCCTAACCTCGGATGCCGCAGATGAAGAAACAGAGGCCCCAGGAGGCTGAGTGACTTGTCTTACAGCACACAAGAAACAAATATCAGAAATGGAATTTGAACCAAGGTCTTCTACTAATGAGCCAGCGTTTCTTCCAAAGGACCTAAGAAGTCATCTAGTTCCATCCCTCTCATTCTATAGAAGGGACTAAGGTTCAAAAAAGGGAAATGACTTACTCAAGGTCACACAGGAAGAATATGGCAGAGTCAAGTTTTAAGCATATGTCTTCTAAGTCAACCCTGGAGGTTGTCATTACTATATAAGTGGCATACAAGGCCCTCATTGGGCTTCATCTTTCTCATCTATAAATAAGAGGGTTTACAAGATGATATTCAGGGTCTATTCCAGGTCTCTGAAATACAGCTGAGTCATAGGATCCCAGACTGATTATAGGAACGCAGCTTTAGAGGCAGAAGGCACTTTCAAGGCCCTGTAGTCGAATCTCTTTATTTTACATTTGAAGAGAGACCCAAAGGGGTCAAGTGACTTGCCCAGGGTCACCCAACTGGGAAGTGTCTGAGGTTAGATTTGAACCTAGGACCTCCTGTCTCTAGGCCTGACTCTCAATCCACCGAGCTACCCAGCTGCCCCCTATTATGGACTTTTTGTGGGAAAGGTGCTATGGAAGCAAGGACAAGAGGGAAAACAGTCCCTGGCCTCAAGGAACTCTCATTCTAATGGGGAGGAAAGAATGTATTCCCAGAGCACTATAGACACAGTTATTTGAAAGGGAGTCAACACCAGCTAGTGGATTCAGCAGTGGTCTTCTACAGAAGGTGGCACCCGAGCTGAGTCCTACTGGAAGACACCAGAGGTGGATGTGTGAAGGACCAGTGTGGCATGTACCAGAGAACAGCTTCATTAAAGGCAGAGAAGAAGAACCCAAAATGTCCACCCTGGGCAATGGTAAGTGGGATGCTTTGTGCGTGTGGGAGCAGGAAGGGGAAAATCAGCCTGGAAAAAGAGGCTGAAGTCAGACTGGGAAAGTCATTAAATGCCAAGCTGAGGAGTCAAACCTTAGAGCCCTTGATGGGTTATTGAGCAGGTGAGTGATTTGGTTACATGGGAGGCAGAAGAGGAGGGTGGGAGGTGGTGACAAAGAAACCGCCAAGACAGATCACAATCCGGCTCACGCATGTCGCAGTCAGTCAATCCCTTTCAAGATCTGAGGACGAGAGCAAGCTTCTAGATGTGATTCTGGTTGGCTCACAGACAAAGAAAGAAAGAGAAGATTTCCATTTAGAACTTGTTCACAGCTTCAATTCATGAGAGATTTCAATTATACCAAAACATGGATGGCAGCTGAGGTTTATCAAGAAAAGTTATTGTCCTAAGAAGAAAGAAAAGGCCCTAGCAGATGATGCTGGAAGCCACTGACAAAAGGCGTCACTGGCTGCCAGGGAGCCCTTGTTTCCATACTCCACGGTTGGATTTTCCCTCCAGCCTCTAGTTCATAAGCATGCCACACTTGAACATGTGGCCATGCTCTGAAGGTTCTTCAATGTAAGTTCTCTTCTATGAAGTTCTTGTGACATTTTTGCTCACGGGGTCAAAAGGCTCCCTCAGTAATAACAGCAGCCATGGCAGATGAAGGGAAGAGAAAATTAGAGCTGATGTTTTTAGTTGGCCTCTCTACGCCTTTTCAAAGTGTGGTTTCACTCGATTCTCTGTTAGTCTTAGAAGTGTGTGACGCCACCTCCCCCATTGAGCTACACAGAATAAACTTTCCCTGACACTGATTTGATGACCTGGAAGCTGACACAATATAGATGGCAAGTGGGCCAGTGATTTAGCGGATGAACGCTCTCCCCCTGAGAGGCGCAATGGAACACATTTGTAAGTTATCTTCTTAGACAGAGACACTTGGAGTGATGTATTCACAGTCATAGTGGAATTTGATCCCAAATCTTCCTGAGCCCAAGTCCAGTCTTCTATCCACTGGGCCACACTGTCTCTCACGGTAAAATACAACAGGAGAACCATATACATTTGATAGTTCCTCTCAAAAGCAAAACATGTTTTGCATGATGGGGACATGAAAGTAATCTGTTTTGTTCACTGATTTGTTCTCCAACATAATAAAAAAGTCAAAAGCCTTTTTTTTACAAAAAGCCATGTACTTGCATATACTACACGAAACTGTTCAATAGAAGTTGGCTAGTCAAGATGTCATACAGATGAATCACCGTGACTACTATTTTTCTCTGGAAATAGAAGGTGAGAAGACAGTGTTTTCAAAAGCTCTAGGTACCAAGCTGTGCGTCTGGAGGTTTTGATGCTGTTGGGCTTTTTTCCAATTTAGAATTGTTGGTGTTCAGTCTAAATCTGCTCCCAAGTCATTTCAATCCTACCCATATGATATCTTTCACCTCCTCATCTTTCTTTTCACTCCTACAGCCTCAACCCTGGTTCAGGTCCTCATCACTTTTAGTCTCCTTGCTACTAGGATCTCCCTTCTCCTAATCGTCTTCCGCCCTCTTTCCCCTACTCAGAACCTTTCAGTGGCTCCCTATTGTCTCTAGGGTAGAACATAAAACCTTCAGCCTGGCACATAAAGGTTACCATCATCTGACTCTTCTTAAAAATACTTTCTGTCTTACCCCCCCCTTTTTTTTTGAATAGCATACCAAATATATTAGCATCTTTTACATTTTTCAGACAGTAGTGCAAACATTAATACAAATATCAATTTTGCCATAAATATAACATTTTGATTTGTTGAAGACATCAAAATGTTATATTTATGGCAAAATTGATATTTGTATTAATGTTTGCACTACTGTCTGAAAAATGTAAAAGATGCTAATATATTTGGTATGCTATTCAAAAAAAGGGGGGGTAAGACAGAAAGTATTTTTAAGAACATTTTATACCATTTTTATATCATTTTAATCCTATTGAGCAATTTTGATTTGATGCTCTCACTTAATTTTCTCTGAATATTTTGATTATACTATGTTGTTTTCATTTTTCTCATATATTTTGGAAAAAAAATATTTCAAGTACTTTTAACACTCTAATCCTGAGCAATGAAGGTGCACATTTTTCTCTTTATATGTACCCAACAGAATGAGATTATAAGAACGTGACAGCATTTGTTAAATTGCAGGTGACTATCCTGGGAAACCATCACTGATTGCAAAAAAAGGGAATGCAGAGGATATCTCAATGGGCCAGACAGCCAGAGCCACACACCCAGACATATATGCCATAAGAGATAGATATATGTGGGTTGCTGAGGTTGGAGGTCCTGGGACACGGTGCTTGACACCCTCATTCACAGGTGGCTCCGGTATCAAAGTCCAACCATATTGCCACGTGGCAGGCATCTAGGTGGGTATCCCTAAAATGCATAATCAGTACAAGGGAGAAAAAGGAAATTCCCCTTCATATCCAGATGCAGTCATCTTTTATCTTGCTAAGAAAGCACTGGCAACTTCTTGTAATCCTAACTGTGTGTGTGTGATAATCTAATGCACCTGTCCTATGTTCTATGGGACTACTACCTCAATAATTCAGGATAATCAGAGTGAAAACTATTTTCTTAATACCCTTGTCATTATTTTTAATCATTTATGAAACTTTTTATCTTTGATTTTGATTGTTTAGTATTAAGAACACATTTTATCTTTGCAATAATCTTTATGAGCAAAGAGGAAGATTTTATTATTGTTGATAATCACAATTACTTTTTTCAGCCAAGACTTTGGCAATATATTTTGAATGTCTATTTTTAATCACTTGAAGCATCAATTGGTGATGCTACATGATTTTATATTTTAATTTTAGTCACATTTCTATATCAACCACCTTTCATTTTATTTTTAAAACAAAAAGGGGGATATGTAGCATCCCAAGCATATTCACATCTATGAAATATAAATGACTGTATGATTACTATGTCTCCAAGCATAAGGTTATACCAATGAGGCTTGTGAATGTAACCTTGAACTGGCCATGCGGCCCTTGGCTAAGACAAACTCATTAACATGCTCGGACTCAATTCCCTGGGAAAGCGCGGTTTGCAATCTACACGCCCAAAGGTGTTCCCTCTACCTTGCCACCCAATCTTAATTGTCTACACTTTGTGCTGTGGTTACTACGTGTTTGGGAGTTCTGCCCAAGCAGGACAGGAATAAATTCAGAGGCAAACCCATGAACTTCCTCTTGGCTTTTCTCCCCTTCCAATGGAGCTCCACTGGGCTCCTCAATGACTATGTCTCTCTCTCTCCTCTTGACTTTCTCCTTCCCCGAGGCTGTAACCATCTGGGCCTGCATTTCCTATCTTAATCTCCTCCTCCACCTCCTGTTCCTTTGTACTCATACTTTCCTATCAAAGGGAGTATCATAGGGATTGCCTGCCCTATCCAACCACTGACTTGTCCGTGTCTTTCATTTCCACCCTGGTTCTTGGTTCCTACCTCTCCTTGGGTCCCATCACAAAGGGGAGCCCCTTCCCTTGTGGGACCCTGCTGGTCAGGGAGGTCCATTAAGGAAAACCCCACAGACTCCCACCTGCTTTTCTAGGATTATTCCCCATAACATCCCTTCATGCCACAGAACAAAACATTGTCAGTTTTAGTCGGCCTGGCCTGCTAGCTCTTCCCTTCAGAGAACAACATTCAGCCAAGAGAGACAAAATAGCAAAGGCTAGGCAAATGGGGTGAAGTGATTTGCCCAGGATCAAATAGTAAAGCATGTCTGAGGCCAGATTTGAACCCAGGTCCTCCCAACTCCAGGCCTAGCATTCTATCCACCTAGCTGCCCCAAAGATAATTCTTTGTTATAAGGGGTGGGTCTCTGGAAGGGGAAAGGAGGAATATAGGGGGAAATCTAAGTGATATAAAAATAAAAGTTATTTAAAATGTTTATTTTTTGATAAAACCTGTATAATGTAGATCGAATGGATTACCAGATTCAGGAGGGGGAGAGAAGTGAGGGAAGGACACAATTTGAATCATATAACTTCACAAAACTCATGTGGAAATTTGTTATTACATGCAATTGGTAAAAAAAGTAAAAAATTTTAAGCAATTGGCACACAGCAGGCATTTAATGTGTTGACTGAGTGACACCCTCTCCTCCTCAAAAAAGAACCCCAAGTAACAGCTCAGATACCGTATCCTCCACAAGGCCTTTTCCAATCCCCCTCAGCTTTTAGTGACTTGGTCCCTCTTGAAATCACTTTGCATTGGTTTTCCCTTAATTGGTTTTGATTTCTTCATGGGCACTATTGTATTTCCCTAGTAAAATGTAAGCTCTTTGAGGGTAGCATAATTGGAGACAGTGCCAGATCTGGATTCAGATTCACACACCATCATCTCGTATGTGACCTTGGGAGGGGAGCACATGAACTCTCTGTGCCTCAGTTCCTGCATCATCTAGAAAATAAGGGGTTTGGACTAACTGATCTTTAAGACCCATTCCAATTCTAAAATTCTGCTCTTATGAGACAGAAAATATTATGTTGTGTTCATTTTATAAAAGCTATATGGCATTTTGGTGCCTCAAAGGCCAGAAGACCAGTGTTCAAGTCCTGCTTCTGATGCAGGGGAGCTTGTGTGACCTTGGGCATGTCACCTAATCTATCAATGTTCTAGACAATTCCTCTCAGACTAGAAGTTGCAGTGAAGATGCCAACCCATACTGAGAAGGGCAGCTGCCTCACCTGGGGTGTTCCCTGTATTAAGATAATTCCAGCTCCAGGCCTGATTCCTGGTATCCAAAATTTTGGCATTGAACATAACAGAGGCTTAGTAAATATTTGCCAAAAAGTTGAACCGATGCTCTCTTTGTTGGGGGGGACCTTTGGGAGATATGCTTAAAGAGAAGAAGGGTTGATCAATGCCACATGCTCTGAAACAAAAATGGCATAAAGGGGGGAAGCACTTGGGTAAGCGAGGCCCAACCTGAAGCTGGTCACTGTATTGCCAAGAGAAGGGGCTGAGAAGACCCAGGACCCTTTTTCAGGGCATACTTGGAAGGAAAGGCAATAGCAGAAAGAGTAGGAATAGAGGATCCTTCTTTGGGAGTCCTTGAAATGACTTATAAAATGCTTTTTGAAAACCTCAAGATGCCAGCATGGCCATACATACGTCTCATTTGAAATCAAAAGACACAAGAAAGAAATACCTGCTTCTCTTTCTGTTCAGCTCTACTTTTTGGTGAAACCTGTTGGCTGGAGCTCGGGAAAGCCAACGGAGGTGGCAGACGCTCTGCTCTCCAGGAATGGCCCACCAGTAATTGAGAGCCGTGGTCTATAGACGTACGGGATTTGGCTTCCTGAATAGTAAAAAAATTGTTGAGCATATGATCCCAATACATGGAACTCTCAGGTTAGGAAAATCTTTCTACCAACACCAATTAGAACTTTCTCTGTAACTCAGGGGCTTACGAGAGCTGCCCAGAGAACACGAAGGTTAAGTGACTTGTGCAGGGTCACAGGGTAAGGCTTTATCAGAGAGGGAATTTGAACCCAGGTCTTCTTGACTTGGAGACCAACTCTCTGCCCCACTAGACCACAATGTACCTCACATTCATTCATAAAAAGATACTACTATACAAATATGTACTTCTGTTTTAAAACATATACAAAGTGGTCATTTTAAAAGATGATAGAAAGGTAAAATAAACTAAAAATCAATTTAAAATAGTTTCAAAGTTCATAAAAAATGATCACTATTGACTGTGAGAGTAGCATGGCAGAATACACTTTGTTATTTCAAAAATCTTGGTTGGATTCTTTTCAAAACAGGAAATTGTGACTCTCCACCAAAAGCAAAACAAACGAGGCCGCCATCGTTAGTGTCTTCCACATTGTGTATGATATACATGACACCTGATGACGTCAGCTTCAATCTGCGTGAGGCTTCATTTCCTATTTTTAAAACCCTTCCCTTCAATCTTAGAATCAATACTGCATATTGGTGCCAAGGCAGAAAGGCAATAAGGGCTAGAGAATGGGTGTTAGGTGACTTGCCCAGGGTCACACAGCTAGGAGATATCTGAGGCCACATTTGAACCCAGGGCTCTCATCCCTAGGCCTGACTCTCCATCCACTGAACCACCTAGCCGCCCATATTCATTTTGTTTTTACTTAATCTTCTTTTTTTCAAAAATCAGTATCCATCATGTATTTTTCCCAAATGCAGATAAACAGATGCCAGTCCTGAATCTTACCATTAGCAGATGGGGAGCACAAGGGATACAGGATAACACGCCCACCCCTTGTTATTGGCATTCGAGGGTAGAAGGAAGGACGGATTGAAACAAGCCTCTTTCATTTACTTACTATGCCAACTAGTCTCTAAAACACAGAAGTTGGCATGCTGCTGGAAGGAACTCTGCCTTAGGTTATCCTCTTCCTGGAGTCTTGCCTTGTTCCATCTCTCTCTTTAATGCCCACATAAGTAACAACCTCAAAAGTTCTTCCAATGTCTTTTTTTCCCTTTAGAAAATCAAGTTGTCTCTACCCAGGGGTCAAGCTCTAATAGTTCTGAGTGAGCTAGATGTGGTAGCATGGGCCTTTGGTCCCTGCTGCTCCTGGGAAGGTCGAGGCTATTAGATCTCTTGAGTTTGGGAGTTGTGAGCAGTAGAAGACTTCAAGCTGATTGGGTGTCTATCCATATTAAGTCTGGCAACAATATGACTAATGAGTCCCCAGGGGTAGGTATCTACCAACCTGCCTAAAAGGAAGTGAAGCACTCTAGGTCAGAGATGGAGCAAATCCAAGCTCCCATCCCCATCAGCAGTGGGATTCGGCCTGTGAGGAGCCCCCCCCAAAGCCCCAATCTGAATGAATTTAGTTGCTCAGATTTTCAACTCTTTTCTTGAGTTACCCTGAGTTTTGCAGAAACATCGGACTCTTGGGGCACCTT
This sequence comes from Monodelphis domestica, assembly GCF_027887165.1. Taxonomy (NCBI): domain Eukaryota; kingdom Metazoa; phylum Chordata; class Mammalia; order Didelphimorphia; family Didelphidae; genus Monodelphis; species Monodelphis domestica. The sequence goes on along the minus strand of NC_077235.1, from coordinate 10,673,801 downwards.
CCTCTCCGCAGATTTGGGGAGCTGTTAGGGGTTCATAACGGCATTCAGATTTTAGTCACAGATCTAATTCCAAAAGTGTCCAAGGACCATAGCTGGCTGCAGTGTCCAGCCGCTGAAAAACAGAGCTGGTAGCCATCTTTACTTGTCAGCACTGAACAGTTGCTAGCAATATTAGCATCCACACATCAGAGATTGGCCCTTGACATACCCAGCCTGTCGTCATCTTCCATGTTCTTTGGTTTCATCTCTGGAAGCTTTAGTAGGTTGTAGACTAGACTAACTCAGCAGCCACATTTGTCAGAATGACAGGGAGATTGGGAAGGCTCAGAGCAAAGATTCACAGATTATATGGAGGGCTGACAATGCTTTGGAAGATGACGCTACAGGAGCCCACTTACCAACAGAGCTAATCAGGACACTGAAATCTGCCCCCTCTGTGACTCACCACCTTTTTTTCTGCTTCTTTCTCTATATTTGAACATCCATCACAGAAACAGTCTTTCTTTGGGGATCATTTCCCCATTTGCTGTCCTCTTCTCCATCATCCTCTGTTTTATTCTTAGAGCCTATACTTCAAACATGGACCCGAACTGCCCGTCCTGTCTTACCGCACATTGCGCTCTTTTCACTCTCCTCGAGGATGGCCACACTGGTCTTCTCACTCTTTCTCAAATGGGATACTCCCCCTCCCAGCTCTGTGTCTTCCCATTGCCTGATCCCATGCCTGGGCTGCACTCACTCCTCACCCCTGCCTCAGAGAATCACTCATTTCTTCAAGACCCACCTACATGGAGCCTTTCTTGATTCCCTCCAGCTGCTATCTGCCTCAATCTCTCCCCATACCCACCTTCTTGGGATATATCTATATGGTAAGTCATCATCTCTCCTGTTAGAAGACAGAGACCACTTCACTTTGACTTTGTAACCCCCAGTGCCTGGCACATAGCAGAGAATTAATCAGTGCTGCCAATTATCACCTTCTACTAGCCACTGGACCAGGCATCCTGTCGTCAGCTCAAAGATGCCAACTGGATAGGCCCCCCACACCACACTATACCAGTACTGCTGCCATGGGCACCTATGTCACATTCAGTGTAGTAGTGCCTTCACCCAGCATGCTGAGCCACATATCGTTCGGGACGATGTGAGAAGGGATGAAAGAGCCACATGGCCACTCAGTGGGTGGAGTCCTGGCCACTTCTTTAGTCTCCACTGCCAGTTCAATCCCAGACTCCTTGGCCTAGCAGTCTGGACCTCCTTCTTGGGGCTTGTGTCTTCTGTGGCTCCAGCCACTTACTCAACCCTTGGAGGGAGGTGGGAAGGAAGAAAGGAACCAATGACCCACCCCACTGCCACTGCCAGCACGCATAGAATAGCCATGGTGGTAGAAGGGAGCACATTTAAAGAGAGATGGAGCACTAATTAAGGCACTGCCTAAGAGTAGGGGTACAAGAATAAGGAAGACAGCCCCTTCCCTCAAGGCACTAATGAGGGAAGACAATAAATGGGTGAAGGACATAAGACAATGCAGTGAGGAAACAGCCTGGGTTTGGGCTAAATATGGCAGTGTCGTGGACAAAGGCCAAAACTTCTCTGGGAAGGAGATGAACATGCTAGCAAGTGACACAAAGGTCTGATCTTGGACAAGATGAGGCAGAAGCTTACCAGTTAGACCCTAAAGGGCAGAGTCTAAGGTTTCAATGAGGGGGAACTTTTCTTCCTGCATCCCACCAATCATCTGACACATTTCATTAGGTATACAACGCCACTTCTGGAGACCACCAAGCCAGATCAGTAGAGAGTCTCTGCTTCTTATTCAATCAGAATGGAACCTCTGGATTTGGAGGCCTTTTCCTCCGTCCCTCTATCTCTCCTCTATTCTCCTCCTTCCCCATGCCACTGGTTAATTACCTACCAGAAACATCCTGAAGCTATAGCGCTTAGCCTCTGGTTGGCACTCAAGACTAAAGAATAACAAAAAGTCATGTTTTGTACCATATTCAAAATAGGGCCAATTCACTTCCATTGCCCCCACACCACGGTGCAGGGTATGTCTTTGTATCTGAGACAGATTGTCTGCTTGGCTTTTGGCTGACTCCTTTGATATTTCCCTCTGACTTTGTACCAGGCTTCTGACGACGCTAAATTTGGTCTGCCTCCCTCCAAAGAGACTGCTTACATTTGTATATGTGATAAACATTGCGCTGTGCTGGGTTAGGGAAACAGAGCCTTGGAGCATCTTGAGAGACCAGTTGCATTCAATTAGTATGATTTATTTACTTCCCGTACATTTTCATTCTCCATGTTGCCTTTCACCCATGGAGCTCAGAAAGATTTCCACAAAATAAAGTAGCCATCTCAACAGCTCCAAGAAGTAAGTTGAGGAAGCCGAGGATGGGGTGGAAGTCTAGCTATGTCAATGTTCAAAAGGAAAACTGAAAAACAACACTGCTGGGGAAGGGAAAGTGATTAGTGGAATTCTTCAGACCAGAGACCCCTTCCCTGGCAAGAACACAGCTCCCCACCACTCATCTCACAAGGCCCACAGCCATGGAGCCAAAGGGATGAGTCATCGGAGAAGCCAAAGCTGGGGACAGAAAGTCTGAGTGTCATTCAAAACATTAAGACTCCATTCAACTTCATTCCTTTTTCTGAAAGAAGCAGGCACTCCAGCAAATGCCTTCTCTGAGAGTATCGTGCTCAAAGTGCCCAGGTGAGACTGTCGGTGGCGACTGATCCCTGGCCAGTGGAAGAGACAAAAGATGACCTTCAATAGGAACAGGTCTATGGCGATTGGCAACTTACCACCAAACCTTGAGGAGGGAGCAGAGAAGGAAAGAGAAAAGCAAAACCCTCTGTTCTCTCCGCTTCAACAGAGCCTCATCTCCAACCTCATCACTCCAGACTCATTCAGGGCTCCAAAAAGGAGAGTCCCATGGTTAGGCTCCTGCCTAAATCAGAGAATTCCCGAGTTGGGAGGAACCACAAACCATCTGGTCCAATCAGAGCTGAGAAGAAATCACTGGCCCTGGCTGGCACATAGTCATCCAGCTTTGGCTTCAAGAAAGAACTTTAGTGAGGGGAGGCAGCTCATTCCACTATGGAACAGCTCCAATTGTTGGAAAGATTTTCGTGACATGCAGCTCAATTTGCCTCTTTGTGCCTTCCTTTCGCTGCTCCTGGATCTTCTCTGGGGAGCCAAACAGAACACATCAATTCTCTCTTTCCAGTGACAATCCTTCAAATACAATTAAACATAGAGAGTCAGTGGAGAGACAAGAGGGTCTGGAAGCCGATGACCTCTGATGGTTACTCCACACGTGAACTTGAGGAAATCACTTACCTGGCCTGGACCTCGGTGTTCTCGATGAAGGCACCGGACCAGATAACCTCCAAGGTTCCTTCTAAGCCTAGCTCCTCTGGACTGAGCATCCCCAGCTCCTCCAAATGATCTCCAGGTAGCATGAACCTACCATGCTGGCTTTCGTCCTCCGGACGTCCTTGCCTGCTTGACAAATAAACACTAGGCCAGTCTTTAACTAATGGCAGTCCCATGGCTGGAGAGATACTCCACACCCTCTACGATCTCAATCTCGTAGTGGCCAATGTGGGAAATTACAGAAAACCCAAGCTTGAGTTAAGGAACCAAACGCACCATTAACTGCCAAATGAATCAACAAAATAACCTTTGCTTAAGCAGCCTGGCTAATCTTTCTTCTGAAAACAAAAACTAAAACAATACTGTGAAGACTTTAGGAATAAAAACAAGCAAAGGGAGGTAGACTTTGGACAGTTTCCCATGCCCGAGGGCAGAAAGAATGAGTCCATTTTGTCTATGAGTCCCCAAGCATTCTCAAGGCTAATTAAAGAATGGAGTCATGGAGTCACCGAATGATAGAGCTGGAAGAAACTAAGGCCCAGAGAGGGAAAGTAAGCTACCCAGAAAGACCTTTCTGTTACTGGAAAAACATTCTTACCGTATTTTCTTCCTGTCACTAGTCTGGGGCTGTGAAGAAGAGGTTTGCTTGCAGCTCTCCATCCTCCTCCTGCCTCTAATCTCCTTTATCTTATGAGTGACTTCCCTTCCCACTCCTCACTTGGCCCTCTCTGGTCTTTCCAAACTCCTTGTGGCCATCAAAATCAGCCTGGTCTGTATGTTATTCTACCAGGGCCCTGTTGGGTAACTAAAGTTTACCCAGAACCCAATTCTGCCTTAAAGACTACTTGTAGTTTCATGCCTTATGGAAGCTTTCTATTTGAATGTTCACTCCCCGAAAAGGGGGATCTTCACTCCTGGAATGACAGGCACCTATGGCAGAGAAATCAGGGGCTGTTTTTAGGAGGGGGTTTCCAGTACTTCTCTTATCATATACACTTACATCTGACCATAAGTAGGGTCAGTCTTCTCACCATACAGCCTTGCGGAGGCAGCTAGAGTATCTGACCTGGAGTCAGGAAGACCTGAGTTCTAATTCACCCTTAGCCACTTACTATCCATGTGACCCTGGACAAGTAATTTAACTTTCCTCAGCCTCACTTTCCTCATCTAATAATACCATCTATTTCCCAGGGTTGTTGTGAGGATAACATATTTGTGAAGCTTCAAGTGCTATATAAACACTGGCTGTTATTGTTATTAGTACACCATAGTGAGCCTGGGCCCCTCCAGTTCAAAATGGAAGGTATGTGATAGGGGAGGTGGGGTGAGAGAAGTAAGTGTTACTATTTTAACACCTTTGGAAGCAGACACTCCTCAGTACAAGACCAATCCTTCTGAGGTGCCACAAAAGGATCCACGGCAAAGCTCGATGAATCAAGGGCCCGGGACCCTTTTGTTGTTGCTGGTACAACAAGACTGGGTACATTTTTGGCTTTGCCTTCACTCGGTATCATCTCTAGCACTACTGGCAACAAAAAGCAAGGGTAATGGGAATGCTCAAAGCATTAAAAGAATGACCTTTAAGGCCAGGAAGCTCAATGGGGGATTCCCCTTTGTCCACTCAGTGCACATTCCTTCAAGCCAGTGCTGTCTGCTCTAAAGGGCTAACAGGTTATTCAATAGGGGAAATGGCACTTGTTCAATCCTTTTAACATTTAATGAAACGTGCCAAGGCAACATGTACTCACCTTCACCTCTCTGGAAGATGTCAAGAAATTGAGAGCTCTTGAGTCTCATGTATCCATACCATGAAAGCTTGAATGGAGTGGACCAAGATGGTGTCATAGATATAGCAGGACCTTCAGGGCGCTGGCCCAGCTATAGTGGTCACCTCCTAACTTTGAGAAGTCAGCCTCTCTTAGATGGGCTCCAGGAGGAACACGTTTTTGAACTCAAACCCAGTCTACCAAAGAATTCCTAGCTAGGTTTCAGCATACGTTTGCCATCCTACTCTAGATAAAGAAAATTGGGTTTGCAAGGAGCGTTGGCGGCCAATGATGAGACCCGGATCACCTAACATTAGTGTTGAGAGACACTTTCTAGTTCTTCCAGTCTGAGTCTCTCTTTGTAAAAGGAGAGAAAATGCACTGAGGCATTCAGTCCCTTCTTGGGGACATTCAATCCTTCCTAGGGGCAATTTGAGGCCTAGGCAGAGAGAGCAGAGGGTCACACACCAGCCTAATGGGATCTGAAAAGCTTGAGAAAGACTATCTAGCCATCTTCCCCAGGGTCCGGAAATTCTCCCACTAGAAAGTCATTTCTTTAGGTTAGGACACTGACATTTCCTTTTCTTTTTTAATACAAATATCCCTGATAGGCACAGCACAGCTGTTACAAGTCATTAACACCTTAGTGTGAATTCATTTATCAGAGAGCTTTCCTTCTTGACAGCTAGCTTCAAGCAGTATACTGAGGGAATGGGAATTTTAATAGGTGTCAGATTCCCCTCTGAGTGATTAGTGCAATCAATAGACCTGAAGGTAAACCCCCTCCAGGGAAAGCTAAGAAGAATTCCAAGCACCAGCATAACCAAGGGCCAGACCAATCAAGAATCAGATTTTCTTGAAATTTCAAATCCAAGGGTGTCAGAGTTCAAGCTAGGAAACTCTGTACCCAGTGTGTCTGGGAAATGATTGCTTGTCTGCCACAGTCTGCCTCCTCAAAGGTCTGACTCCACATGGCCCAGATTACTGGCCCTTAGGCTATGCTGAGACCCCGCCCTGCCCAAGAGCCATGGGGAAATTGGAAAATGGCTAATAGGGAAGGCAGGGACCCAAGAACCCAATTCTAGGTCCTGAGGAAGATTCCAGGAGGACAGGCCCAGATCAGGGCCAGCAGGGCAGGGAGTACCCTCTACCGGAAGGGACCAGGCAGAAGGCGAAAGGAGCTGGGGAGAGGAAGGGATCAAAAGCAGATTGTGCCAACTTAATCCGTTTGCCCAGCTTTTGCGCTTGGAAATAGCATAGATATTGGGATTTGGGGTCCAACAGCCAATGAAGGACTGCGCTGCTTACTCCTGATGGAGACAGCAAAGGATGATGTTTCAGCAGAGCGAGACCCTCCCCTTGGTGCGGCCACTCAGGCCTGGCCAGGGAAGCCACCCTGAAGCACAACTCCTTCTCCAGCAAGCCCATTATCCTGCCTTGATCGTTTGGTGAGCATTGACAAATGGAAGCAAGTGACAAGGTTGTCACTAGATTCATTTGGCAAACCTCAGAGCCAAGAATAATAGAAAATGTTTCAATTATTCCCCCCAAATGAAGGTCTTTCTTGATTCAACAAAGGACATATTATTCAACACAGACACAAAAACCCTGAACACAAAGATGATATTAAAGAGAGCAATCTGAGGAGGGGGAGAGCAAGGCCCAGGACTGGTGCCCCTAGAGAATGGACCTCTCATTATGAAGGAGCAGCAGCAGCAGCAGCAGCCACCTTCAATTGCTGCACAAATAACTGATGAGTGGAAGCAGGTCTCAGTGTTTGAGAGGAGGAAGGACAAGACCCAGGGTTCCTTGAGGCATTTCCAGATTAACCTTCATATACGGCTCTCCACAAACTGACTGGAAAGCGCTCAGAGAAATACAAGACGAGTAGCTGAGCCACACTCCAAAACAGAGTCTTGCTTTACTAAAATGGCAGCCAAAACAAATCAGAGAAACAAGACTCAGAAAAAAGACAAAACCAAACAACCAGATCCCTAAAGCCTGTGCTCTGAAATGGCAATGCATGCTGCCCTACAGGGCTCAGAGGCCTTGGGGATCATAGGGGAGGGAGGAGCTGGAAGGCATCTCAGAGGCCTGCCCCACCTTGTTACCACAAGGAGAAATGAAGGCCCAGAGAGGGTAAGAGATTTGATCCAAGTCACAAGGTACCAAGTGACAAAGCTGCGATCTGAATATTCAGACCTCCAGTTTCCTCTCTTTCCTGCTCCTGCAACCTACCTCTAGCAGAAGGGGTGGCCAAAGGAACTTGCTAAATACAATTAAATGACTCCCCCACTCAATACCCACCCACCACACACACATACTTTCCCCCTTAAATCAAGAGTTGCAGAGAGTGAAAAAAGATGAGCACAGAGCCATGTGTGCACCAAAGGTGCTCCATTGGTTGTAGTAACTGATGAGAAGTGAAGAAAGCCCTGGATTGACCAAATGACAGACCATCAGGGTTGAAAAGGGCCTTGAAGGTCATCAGTTCCAACCCATGCCTGCCTAAGATTCTCACCAACACAGACACCAAAGGAGCATCCAGCCTCTGCTTAAGGGTCTCTTCCAAGGAAGAGGAATTCACTATCCCTCACCCCCACCCCATAATGGCCCATTCCACTTTGGGGTAATTCTGTGTGAAAAACATTTTAATTAAGCATTTCCTTTGTCCTAGAAGGAGCAGCTAGGTGAGTGATGGCTAACCTTTTAGAGACAGCATACCAGGCCCTGCCCCCACCCAGACTATATATCCCTACCTTCTTTACCGCACACAGAAGGAGAAAATGCTCCCATTGGGCTGCTGGGCAGAGAGGTGGGTGAACTGAGGAATGTCCTCAATGAGTATAGAGAGGGGAAAGGGAGCAGCTCCACCTGAGTCCCTCTGCCTTTCTAGTAACAAACTCTGGGGCAAGAGGGACCATCAGGTGCCCACAGAGAGTGCTCTGCATGCCACCTTTGGCACCTATGGCATAGGCACACCATCACTGAACTAGGTGGTGCAGAGGATAAGAATACCTGACCTAGAATCAGAAAGAGGAGTCTTTCTGAGTTCAGATTTGACTTCATATGTTTACTGTGTAACCCTGGGCAAGTCACTTCCCCTTGTTTCCCTCAGTTTCCTCATCTGTAAAATGAGCTGCAAAAGGAAACAGCCAACCTCTCCAATATCTCTGCCAAGAAAACTCCCAAAGGGGTTCACAAAGTATCAGATACAACTGAAACAACTGAACAATAACAAAAATGTTCTAGAAACCAGAGATACCAAAAGAAAACCAGAACAATTTTGGTCTTCTTATTTTACTATGGGGAAATCTGCATGTATTCAAATAACTAACTATCAAATAGTTTATATATGTGTATTTACTTATACGTGTGGGGGTATATGTCTGGAGAGCAGACAGAAGAACTACCAGCAAGGGAGAGCAGTGATCACTAACGGCGGTTTATATGAGGTGGAACTTGAGCTGTGTCTTCTCTAAGGCAGGGGTAAGGAAGGGGGTGCATGCCAGGAATGGAATATGTCTTCTGCAGAGGCCTGGAGGGGAGATGGAATAAGGAAACTAGTTGGTTTGCAACAGAGACTTTGTGAGGGGAATGGCAGGAAATCCATGTAGAAGTAGAGGGCAGGGTCAGATTTTAAAGGTCTTTATTTTATTTTTTAATTGAAAATTTTTATTTAATTAATTAATTTAGAATATTTTCCCATGGTTCCATGATTCATGCTCTTTTCCTCCCCGCCCCCCCCCCACTCCAGTAGCTCTCTGAAACAGTCATTTAACTTCTCTGTCACCTTATCTGTAAAATGAAGAGGCTAGCCTGAGATCTTTTCTAGCTCTAGATCAATGATCTTAGGAGTTTGTATTTTATTCTAGAGGCCATAGGGAGCCACGGAAGCTTAATCAAGGAAGTCAAGTGACATGGGCAGATCTCCATTTTGGGAGCACCAATTTGACAGCTATGTGCGAGATGGACTGGAGGCAGGAAGGCCAATTACCATGCTATTCCAATGGTCCTGGCAAAAGGTGAGAAGGGTCCTAATTGAGCTGGTGGTCACGTAAGCAACTAGGAGAGATTGAATGTGAGAGAGGTGGTAGACATGAAATTAAGGAGACTTGGCAGCCAGTTGGACGTCAGGGTGATGAAGAGTTAAAAGGCAAGGATACCTCCTGGGGGAGAAGCTGACCAGTGGGAAGAATGGTGAAACTACTCAAGAAATAAAGGGCTTAGGAGGAGTTTAGGAGTAAAGATAACAAGTTCTGTTTTGGCTAGGTCGAATTTGAGATACTACTGAGACATCTAAGTGGTACGCAGCAAGCATTGCTATTGTGGGAATGAAGTTCCCAAGCATGAGCTGGACAGCTCAGTTTAAAAGTCATCCACTCAGGAATGAATGTTAGTTGAACTTCTGGGAGCTAATGAGATCCCCAAGAAAGGATGGCTGTGAAGAAAGAAGAGAAATGGGCCCACACATCACAGATGGGACTTAGATAATGATCATGCAAAGGAGGCTGAGAAGAAAGCTGCCCAGATGGGTAAGTAGAGAACCAGGAGAAAGCAGGGCCATGAACACAGAGAAAGGAGATCCCGTCTAGCAAAAAGGAGTGCTCTACAAGGTGAAATGCTGCCCAGAAGTTTGCAAATTCTACCTTCTCTCCTAGTTTTGCCATCTGGGGCTAAGCAAAATGAATCAATCCTTTCTGCCTGATGCTTGGCACACAGTAAATGCCGAATAAATATATCCATCTATCCATCCATCCATCCATCCATCCATCCATCCATCCATCCATCCATCCATCTCTTCATCCTATATGACCCAGATCTTCATGGTGTGTATGTTTACATGTTCCTATCCTTGGAGGGCTGGTAGGGAGGGGGCAGTAGAATATAAATAATTCTCTTGGATGGGACTAGAGGACAAAGGAAATTGCCAGTTCTGTTGAAGCTAAAACAAGTGCTTACCATGTAGGGGCATTCATCGTGAATGAAATCATCAATGGCTAACTTCTTCCTCCTCTTCCTCCATTATCCCAGACTCTTTGCCCCAACCTAGAAATACAGTGAAGGTGAAATATCCAATTCTGCAAAGTGCTTTGAGTTCTTTGGAGGACTCAAAAGTGTAAAGGGAAGAGAGTGAAGAAGGGTATATTTTTAAAATAACCCTAATACCCACTAGCAAAAATAATCATTATAATAAGCTTTGGAGGATTTTCCTCGCCATATGCCAATAAATTACCCTTTATCGGGTACAAACAAAATGTCTAGGAGGCTTAAGAATGATGAGGATATATTCGGAATTTCTCTGCATCTCTGAGTGGGTTTGCAACCTGGCCCTTTGGACAGAGATACGTGATGGCAAAGTTAGTAAATCTAAGTAAAGAATATTACCACTAAAATCATTAGGAAAGATTCTATTGCTTCAAAGGGGAATGACAAAGTCTTATTCAAAAAGACTGTGGATTTCAGTTGTTAATGGAAGTAGTCTTTTGTGTAAAATCCTTCTGTGTGAGTCAATGAACCTCCTAAACCTTTGTATTGAACAATGATAAAAATAATGAGCCTGGATCAGGTTTATGTAGGAGTGGGACGCTGAAGAGATGTCGTTCCGTTCCCCAGTGTGCCAACAATGACATGGTCTTTACCGAGCAAGAGTCCAGTGCTGAAGGAGTTAAGTGCTCAGAGCATGTTTTCTGGTATAGATGACAAAAGAGTGAAGAGAAGCCTGGCTGGAGGGAGGCCTAGAAATAAGGGGCAACTGAGGCAACCACCAAACAAGAGGAAAGCTCCGAGGGGGAGAGTGTTCATTATGAAAGCAAGGCAGATGGCAAGAGATGGCCAAGTGGAATGTGAAAGTACTCACAAATCAGGACAGCACAGACTCCAGGGTAGGGGTTTCAAATCTGACATGTCAATCATCTGGCAGATCTGTGATCTCATGAATGTGGCAACACATCCCCTGGCACAAATCACAACCAATCCCCTATCTTCCCATCCTGTGGGACTCTTGCCCATGTGCTGCAGTATTCATCCACAGGGTGACCAACCCAATGTGCCCTGCAGGGCCTTTCCTTACATCTCTTGACACAGAATGGGTACCAGTGGAACAAAAGAGTTGTCCAACAGCCTATAATCTTGATAGGCGATTGGTCAATCGCCTTTTCTCTTCGTACGTCTATCTGATGATAGAGGATTATGTCACTTCTACACATGTCATCATTTATCTTTCATTGCAGCCCATTTGTGCCTACCACGTGGCTGTCCATTGCTTTTGGGGTGACACATAACTTGAAATCTTCGGTAACAGTGGTATCATGTGACTCACAACAATACGGCATTACTAGAAGAATGATGATGTTTAAAACATGGGACTTTCTCTGCAACAGAAGCTTGGGGATTTTGAGAGCCCTGAAAAATTTGTCTGAAACACAAAATCCAGCCCACTGTTTTCTCCCTGATGAATTCTGGGCCCACATGTTGTCTATGCTGATAGGCTGGTTCTATGTGTTGTCCCTTAAACTACTTCTCACAGTCTGACCAATAGGCACTCTATATCCACTTAGTTTTTCCTGTGTGGATAGTTATGTCAAACTCTTTCAAGTCATTAGAGATTGCATATAGATAGCTCTGCAATGCTCCAGGGCTTCTGACAAGCAGCATAATATAATTTGCAAACAGACCTCTAGATCTATCAGGAGTGCCTCCTTCATTAGGACCCTAAACAGGACATCTCCTATGACACTGGCAAGCAACCTCTGGTAAACATGCATCTCTTAACTTACGCCTCACCTTATATGAACAATCAGAGGATCAAACACATCTATTTCTCTTTTTTATTTTTCTCAGAAAACTTCACATAATTTTGACATGAAATGGGGGAACATTTTATTGAAAAAGTGTCTCTAAAAGTAGCATTTTGCTCTACCCAATCAAATGCTTTTTAATAAACAAAAAGCCAATAAGCACAGCAAAATCTTGCATTCCCTCCATCGTGCATCAATTATAAGACTGTCAAGATGAGATGTGCTGCAGAATAAATCAGGAGAGCTAGCCTGTTCCCTTCTCATACCTTCATAAAGGGTGCCCTTGATGCGTGCATGCAGAGATTATTCTCATCAAAATTTTGTAGAGATGGGAAAGTAGACATATGGATTGGTAGTTATTAATATTTCTCTGGGCACTTCTCATAGGGGAGAGGGGAGAAATAATAAGGGCCAAAGCAATTTTCAAGCCATTGATATATTGCACTCTTAAGAAAAATCTTCAGAATTTATCCCCCAGGTTGTAGAAATACAAGTACACTAAGGCTCTGTTGTTACTGGACTTGTGAAGGTGTCCAGTCATTCCAGAAAGCAGTTGGAAATTATGCTAAGGAAATAAATAACTAAAAGGTCTATACCCTTTGACCTAGATAATCCCTCTGTCATGTACATGCCCAAAGAGGATCACTGATAAAGAGAAGGGTCCCCTACACTGGCAAACACTTATACCAGTCCTTTTCTTAAGTAGCAAAGAAATAGGAACAAAGGAGATGCCCATTGATCAGGGCATGGCTAAATAAGTTGAGGCAAAGAAATGTAATGGAATATTACTGTGCTATAAGGAAGAAGAGGAGGAAAAGGAAGAAGCATTATATATCACTTACTATGTGCCAGGCATGGTGTAAGCAGATGTACAAATTTTACCTCCTTTGATCCTCACAAGTCTGGAAGATGGGTGTTATTAATATTCCCATTCTATAAAGGAAGAAACTAAGGGTGAGAGAGATTAAGGGATTTGCCCAGGATCACATGGCATCTGACGCTAAATTTGAATTTAAAACTTCCCATTCTAGGCCCAATGCTCTAGCACTGCACCACCATCTGCATATAATAGGAAACAATAAATCGCATGTGATGAATTCAGAAAAGCATGAGAAACAGACTTATAGGAACCAATCTCAAGTGAGGGAAGGAGAACCAAGAAAACAATATATATGAGAATGACAACAATGTAGACAGAAAGGACAACACTGGGTGCTATGCTGCTAAATTATGAGCAAGCTTGATCCCAAAGAAAAGATCTGAGAGTATTCCCCTCTCCCTTCTTTACAGAGGCAAAGGGAAGAGGGGGGCAGAACAACCTATATCATGTTAGTCTTGGTAAGTGTGTTTGGGGTCAGCTCTTGAACTATTTTTTCTCTTTTTTGTCATAAGGTATGGCTTGGGGTATGGATATTCAAGGAAACAGAAGTGATAGAAAAACAGAAGTTATAAATAAAAATGTTTAGAGGACTCTCTTCGGCCTTTAAAATGGAGTTGCAACTGGATGAACACAACAATAAAATACTCTCCACACAATTAAAACTAGATCTAAACAACTGGAAAAAACATCGATTGCTCATGGGTAGGATGAGCTAACATAATAAAAATATCCATTATACCCAAATTAATTTACTTATTTAGTACCCATTGAACTACCAAAAAACTTTTTTACTGAATTAGAAAAAACCATAACAAAGTTCATTTGGAAGAACAAAAGATCAAGGATATCCAGGGACATCATGAAAAAAATGCAAAGGAAGGTGGCCTTGCAGTCCCAGATCTCAAACTATACTATAAAGCAGCAGTCATCAAAACAATATGGTACTGGCTAAGAGACAGAAAGGAGGATCAGTAGAATAGACTTGGGGTAAATTACCTCAGCAAGAGAGTCTATGATAAGTCTAAAGACCCCAGCTTTGGGGACCAAAATCCACTATTTGATAAAAACTGCTAGGAAAATTGGAAGATAGTATGGGAGAGATTAGGTTTGGATCAACAGCTCACACTCTACCCCAAGATAAACTCAGAATGTGTGAATGACTTGAATATAAAGAAGGAAACTATAGGTAAATTAGGTGAACACAGAATAATAAATATACTTGTCAGATCTTTGGGAAAGGAAAGATTTTAAGACCAAGCAAGAGTTAGAAAAAAATCACAAAATGTAAAATAAATAATTTTGACTACATCAAATTAAAAACTTTTTGTACAAACAAGACCAATGCAACCAAAATTATAAGGGAAACAACCAATTTGGAAACAATCTTCATTACAAAAACCCCTGACAAAGGTCTAATTACTCAAATTTATAAAGCGCTAAATCAGTTGTACAAAAAATCAAACCATTCTCCAATTGGCAAGGGACATGAATAGGCAATTTTCAGTTAAAGAAATCAAAACTATTAATAAGCACATGAAAAAGTGTTCTAAATCTCTTATAATCAGAGAGATGAAAATCAAAAAACTCTGAGATATCACCTCACACCTAGCAGATTGGCCAACATGACAGCAAAGGAAAGTAATGAATGCTGGAGGGGATGTAGCAAAGTCAGGACATTAATGCATTGTTGGTGGAATTGTGACTTGATCCAACCATTCTGGAGGGCAATTTGGAACTATGCCCAAAGAGTGCTAAAAGACTGTCTGCCCTTTGATCCAGCCACAGCACTGCTGGGTTTGTAGCCCAAAGAGATAATAAGGAGAAAAAGACCTGTACAAGAATATTCATAGCTGCACTCTTTGTGGTGGCCAAAAATTGGAAAATGATGGGATGCCCTTCAATTGGGGAATGGCTGAAGAAATCGTGGTGTATGTTAGTGATGGCATACTATGGTGCTCAAAGGAATCATGAATTGAAGGGATTCCATGTGAACCAGAACAACCTCCAGGAATTGATGCAGAGTGAGAGAAACAGAACCAGGAGAACATTGTACACAGAGACGGATACATTGTGGTACAATCGAATGTAATGGACTTCTCCATTAGTGGCAATGCAGTGATCCTGAACAACTCGGAGGCATTGACAAGAAAGAACACTATCCACATCCAGAGGAAAAACTGTGGGAGTAGAATCACAGAAGAAAAACAATTGCTTGACTACAGGGGTCGAGGGGATATGGCTGGGGATGGAGACTCTGAATGAACATCCTAATGCAAACACCTACAACATGGAAATAGGTTCTGATCAAGGACACAGGTAAAACCCAGTGGAATTGCACGTCAGCTACGGGAAGGGTGGGGGCAAGGGAGAGAGGGAAAGAATATGATTCTTGTAACCAAGGAATAGTGTTATAAATTGACTAAATAAAATTAAAATTAAAAAATAAATATAGCTTGAGAAGACGGTAGAAAAAAATAAAAAATAAAATAAAATGGAGTCACATTCAAACAGACATCTGCTATGTCTATCTGGCCTAGACTTTCATTCTAGACCTGGAAGGGATCCAATTAATCCAGTCATCTCATTTTAATATAAATAAGGAAACAGATTCAGAGACAAGTGACTTATTCAAGATTACACAGCTAGTAAGGGGCAAAACTAGGATTCTAATCTAACTCCTCTGCCTCAGTATCCAGTCCAGTTGCTCTTCCTAGACTTGCTTTCTTTGGCTGCCATATCTGCTTCATAAAATCAGTGGATACTAGGTCTAGAACTGAAAGGGACTTCAGATGGGTATCATTTCCCTTTTAATTCTTTCTTCTAATTTGGTACCGACATTGATTTTTGTGCTGAAAAAATCAATAATCTAACTAAGCAAACGACTGATTTTAAAATGACTACCACACCACTAAGACATTATTTCCTGTGTGCTAGAATAAAATCAATTTCATTTTTGTGAAAGTGATCAGCGCTCCTCATGTCTAGCACCTCTCAACCACATTTTTGGAGGAGATCTTCATGATGACTTAAAGGTATGACATGACTTCTCTGAAATGTACCAGTCTTTGGCCTCTCTCGTTATGTATTCCTAAACTGCGATTTCCAACACACTTTATGTTATCTTCTTCCTTGTTTACCTTTTTCGTCATATTCCCCAAAACTCTGGTGCAGGCTAAAAGAGGACCTAATGGAGCAGTTTATTGAATTTCTCTCCTTCTTCCTCTTCTAAAAGGGATGTTGGTGTGGAAGTTAGTTATCTTCACATTGGTCTTTGTGCAGATTTCTATTAGGAGCAGTGCAAAAGAAGATGAGCAAGCATTCCATGAAAGGGTGCTTCTTATTGCCTTTGGACGCACAAGAAGGCCAACTCTGCCAAGCCCTTTATTTGCCACCTCATGAAAACCTGTGAGGCATTCTTCCATTTAACTGCAATCTCCGTTTGGACTTCTGGTTCAATCTCTAACAAGAAGATCAGATTTGTTATGATTCAGTTCCTAGAGCAGGAGGTCCACTTCCTGGTCCCTATAGGATTCGTAGCACCCTTCCCCCCCCCCCCAATTTCCCACTTGTCCATAGGGGCCACAAGAGTCTACTCTGTGTTTCCTTTGTTTCACAGTTTGCCATTGCCAGAGAACTGACCAACAAGGTGGCAACATGGTGCTCTTAAACGTCTGTATACTGCAAGGCTGGCCACAGGATTCTGGGCAATCAGACTGGCAAGGGAAAGGAAGTCATAGGCTATCTAATCAAAACTCTTCATTATATGAATGAGAAAACTGGTTAAGTTAACTTGTCCAAGGTCACACAATTGGACACAGAATTGGAACTTATGTCCTTTGTTCCTCAACTAGTGTCCTTTCTACTAAAACATACAGCCACCCCTGGAAAAGTAACCCCAAAGCTGTAGCTAGGCCTGTACTTACAGACTTTCCAGCATAGTAGCACTTAAAGCTACTTTGCCTTCTCTGGCCCTAGTTTCTAAGATTAGATATCTGAGGAGTGTGTGTATGTGTGTGTGTGTGCTCCCAAGTGTGCAAGTATTTTGGAGAGGAGAAAGGATTAAATTCTATGCATAACATTATTTTCTAGCTGTCACTTAGAAACAAATGAGATTTATTATAGTTATTGCCCCAATTGTTAAACTATGGTTGTTTCAATGTAGCATCAATAACATTAGGCCATTAGAGTATTATTTAGTTTGCCAAAATGAGGGAACATTAAATGGGAACCTGAGAGTGACAGATGTCCAAAACTTTCCCACTGAGGGACAGTTCTTCTCCAGCCAACAGCTAGATCTTGGGATATCCTAAACCTGTGATGGCGAGCCTTTGGCACACATGCCAATGAAGGCACACAGAGCACTCTCTGTGGGCACACATGCTGTCATGCCCCATTGTCTCCTGCCAGAGTTGGTTACTAGAAAGGCAGAGGGACTTGGACAGAGATGCTCCCCTCCTCCTCTCCACCCAGGCTGAGGACATTCCTCACTTCACCCACCCCTCTGCTCAATAGCCCAATGGAAGCTCTTCCTCCCTCCCTTGTCTGGAGTAAGGTGGAGAGGACCACATGTGGCACTCACTCTGGCACAGTACAGTCGATAGTCTCTGGTGTGGGGACAGGGCATTGCACACTGTCTCTAAAAGGTTCACCACCACTATTCTAGACCTAGGGAGTCTAGGCTCAGGCTTAATCAGGGCTAACTCATTAGCCCATTTTCCCTGCTGGGGATTACTGTTGCACCTAGCATTCAAGTGTGATAATTCTTGGGAATTCCTTATTGTGATATTATTGCTATCTTTAAGGAGAGAGAAAGATAAGAGAATCTTTTGGTTATCCTCAAAGGGAATCTCATACATTGTAATAGAGGTCTTCTTGAGGCTACTCTTTATCTTCACTAAGTCTCCCAATTCCTGCTTTGTCCATATTATTGCAAAGACTATCCTTAAGCATGCTGTATTGCCCCAGAATGTGACCTCCTCAACAGTGGGGAATTGTGGTTCTCTTTCTCTGGATCCTGGGGATTTGCCACAATGCCAGGAACTTAATAAGTGCTTAGTGGTTGATTGAGTGACAAAAGAAAAAGGAGAGGAAACTGAATCTTAATTGGGCCTAATGGTAATGACCAATCCTGGTCCTGTAGAAGAGCTGGATTGGGATAGCACAGTATACCATAGAGAGTGCTCGATTTGGAGTCAAGAAGATTTGAGTTCAAATTCTGTCCAAGATACTTACAATCTGTGAGACTATGGGCAAGTCACTTAACCTCATCTATAACAATATTAAAATGTCAATGTGGAGAAGCAGTAAAGCTCTAATCAGCACTAATGCCATAGTGCCAACTGGACAGGATATATTCTTTCTTTCTGCTAATTAACTGGTTTTTCAGAGACTGAACTTTGTAAGAGGGGCTGTGTGGGTGTTCAGTGGAATGGATCTGTTGCACGAACACAAACATATCAATAATTTTTTTAAATGTGAGAGCCCATTTAATCATTTCTAAAATACAATAAAGGAGTTCCTCTGGAGAGGGTCTGTCTGTGGACCTTCAGAGCACACTGTTAGGGTACCAGTTGGTGCTGATTATCTGCTATTTTCCCATCATTAGGGCTGTACAAAGGAATAGAGGTGAGGTTCCCATGGGAACCACATATTTGTATTTCCTGACTTTGAGGCAATAAAAAAGCTATCAAAGTTGTACCATCAGAATTTATCTCTTCGTCTATATTGGTGCAAGGTCTACCAGGGTTTTTATTTCTCACATGAAAATGATACTCCTGACCCACCATCTGTATGACATTCCTTTGATTAGTTTTTTCCAGAGGCGAGGTTGAGTTACAAGGAGTTCTCTAGAGATGGTTCTCTGGTCCAATTTCCACATCTTAACCAAAGGTTGATCAGGGTTAAGAATAAAGGCTGCAGTATCTGGTGCACACAATCATTTCTCAGGCCCAGCTGGTAAACTTGAGAAAGATTCCAAATCTATTCCAAGGGCTCCATGATTTCTTTATTGCAAGCATTGTAGAAGCCAGTGCCTCTCACTCATCTTCCCATAAGTTTGCCAGAGGGTGTCCACCAGATCTACTGGGGGCCTTCCTCATTTTCCCTTCATTTCTCTAGAATAGCAGTCCCCAAAGTTACCCCAAGGGTAAAGATGTTCTGACTCACTTGTAGACTTAGATGATGGGCCAATCAGATAGTGGGAAGATGCATCAGGTCCTACCCTCCCTACAACAGTCAATAATGGGACTGATTTCTGATATAACCACACCTACCCTTCTCCTCCCAACACTTTTCCATTCTGCCTACTCTGGGCAAGTTCTTAATCTCCCCCTTTCTGAGTCTAGCATTAGTCTCTCAGGGAACCTGTAACTTATCCATACCCTGAATACCTACAAGTCACCTAAATAAGTGATTTCTGCTTTTCAGCTGTGCAGAAGCCAACAAGGAACCTCATGGCCCCCATCACTACCATTTCACCGACCACAATCCCACAACTCACCTGTGACTTGGGCATGTTCCCACTTTGAGAGAGAAGAGTCTACACTACAGGTCGGTAAGAATATCTAAGAACCCTACGTGTACCCTTTTCATTTTGAGGCCCAGCAGGAACACTAGACAATGAGCAGACAGAGACCAGTTGTAATTGCATCTTCTTTTCCTTCAAACTTAACCCTCTTCAGCCTTTCCTAGTGCCATTAAGGGCCTTACCAATCTCCCACTCAGCCCAGGGCCACACCACAGCCTTGGTGGTATCCTAAATTTCACTTTCCTTTACCCTGATAGCCAATCAGGGCCAAATCTGGTCAGTTCTGTCTCCATTTCTCACATATATGCCCTTCGCTCCACTCCCACAGCCATAGTATAGTCCTAGCTCAGAATCTCAGCTGGTGGTCTCCTACCTGGTCTCCCTGCCTCCTCTCTGCTCTTTCCAATCCATCTTTCACTCTGCTGCCAAAATGATTTTACTAATGTACAGGTCTGCCTATGGCACTTCCAATCGGGCTGCATTAGTCAAGATTTTGTCTACAAGTACTTCTCAAGTCTGTTTGTTACACCAGCCACTGAGAGGAAAAGGAAATGGACAACCACATTCATTGGCTGGGGTTATCAATGGTACCAACTGCCAGCATAGTGCCCCTACTCCTCCCTTGGCAGAAGCCCATTCTCTAGCCTTTGAACAATTGTGCAGAATCAGATCTTTCAAATTGGAAGTGGCCATCTCATAAACTGAGACCTTTCAGTTCTTCAAAACATACTCATTTTACATTCTGCTCCTTCAAGGGACAGAAAAGAGAATCTGACAAATGGATTCATTCCAACATGTTACTAACTGTTAAGTTAAAGTGTTGCCCTTCAGGGTGATATATTTGCATTTCAACAAAGGCCTGCTGGAGCCACAACATGTTAACACAAAGGAATGGTTAATGGTTGAACTTTCAGGCACTTAGAGCAAAAGAGTGAAAGAAGATGTTTTTAGCCTAGTGGACCTTTAGGATCTTCACATGCCATACCACGTATGGCTGTATATTAGAGCTATACACAGTACTGAGCTTGATTCATACTTGTAGAGAAATAAGTGAGGTTTTGTTGCTGGCAGAGATACACAAAAAAGGGCAAGAATGTGGACCAAGGAGGTGGAGACTGATGGGTTCCCAACTTCCTAAAAGAACCTGCATGATGGACTCCAATTGCATTTTCATGCCAAAGAAGACTCAATACATCTCTTGTTCTGGGGTTGAGGGCAGTGGACCCAAAGGGAATTTTGGAAGGATTGTCAAAGCCGTTTCCAGCTTTTGCTGCTACTAAGCCGCCATCTTGGCTCCACTCCCCTCCTCCCCTGCCAAAGTGCTTTCTGAGGACACAACTGAACTTATAAGGGCTTTCTAAACCTAAGCCTGGCATCTGATAATATAGGCTACAAGAAATGAACTTGAAACATAAAGACTACACATGAAGTGAAAATAAGGAGCTGAGAGGTATTTTCCTAAACCCATAGGCCATGACGGAGTTTCTCTGGCCAATCACAAAGCCTATGGCACCTAGTTGAAATTATTTTTTTGACGACTTATTAAGTCAATGGAGATGTCTAAACTTTGTTCATACCTAATTCATCTCTCTGATTGGCACCTGTCCATGCACTGATAAATAGCAACTCAAACATTTTCAACAAGATATTACTGGAGAAACACATCAAAAAGATTGTACATTATGATCAGGTGTGATACATATTCTGGTTCAATATAAGGAAAACTACAAACACAAAAGACCTTGTTTATAGCAAAAATAATCCAAGTCACATGATTCTATCAATAAAGGCAGAGAAAAATTTTGACAAAATGCAACATCCATTCCTATTTTTAAAAAACTAAAAAGCATAGGAATTAAGGCAATTTTCTTTATGCAGAATCTACCTGAAACCAAAAGCTCAAATGATATCTAGAGGTAAAGCAGAGGCTTTTCGAACCTCAAGTTTGGGACCAAAGATCTCAATGAAATTGGCACCAAATGAAAGCAAATAAAACATAAAAATTTTGTCTAAGGCTACAGTGAATTTAGCAGGCATTTGTTATCTCTCTGACCTCAGATTCACCCTAAGAAAAAAGCAGGTTAACCTAGACTCAGAGAGGCTTACTAGTCATTGTACCTTACCCAATGGGAGCAAAACTCAGGATAAGGAGGATAAAGAACTATAGTCCACAAGCTGATGACTTGGTGTACCAGCTGAGGCAACATGGCTTGCCATGGATTTCGGAGACAGAATACCCAATAGATAATAGTGTGAAGGTATCACTGGAAGGCATTGGCAGCACCAGAGGTCTGACGTGTCCTGTTCATGAATGGATAGATCCTCATCACAGTTTTCCACACAAGTACAATTCATAGATGGCCCCTAGACATAGGAGTTTCTGACATCTGCACCCTGCCCACACTGAGCGTTTGGGAAGCTATGGGAAAGTCTAGTCCCAAATGTACATTGTAGGGGGTCAGAGGAAAGAGGAGAAACTTGTGATTTTACTGACACACTGGTAGGGGCTCATGAACTATGGTTGTCATGGGGTACTGAGCAACACATTTCCTTGTATTTTAGGTGAGAAAAGGATCCTGGAAAAGATGCCCCAGGTACTACAAGGAGAACCCATGATTTCCTGTTTACCATTTAATTTATTCTAGTGCAGAGAGGAGAATGCAATACAGCACAGCATTCACAGAGCTTTCTCTTGAATTTACACTACTATAGAATCTTCGGATGCCCTTGGAGATCAGCAGGGACAAGAGCCTTAGATTTAAAGTCAGAAGATCTGGGTGACTTTGGGCCCAACATGTCACCAGCTTGTCAATGTCTCCTAAAAGAGGTAGCCAGAAGTGAGCGCAGGACTAGGCCTCAGGCATCTAAAGGCAGAGCTCTAGGGCATGGCTCTCAACTAGGCTTCCAGTACTAGTTCATGTTACTTCCCTTTTGGAAACCCTCCTTTCCAGACCAACTGATTCACTTACTGCTCCCTGTACTCCACATTCCATCTTCCAGCTTTACGCCTTTGCACAAATGTCCTCCCATGCCTGGGATGCGCTCCCATTACGCCTCTACTTTGAAGAATCTTTGGCTTTCTTCAAAGCTTAGATGCTCCTCCTCTCTCCCTTGGATATTTTTATTTTTTTAACTCTTCCCTTCCATCTTAGAATCAATACTGTGTATTGGTTTCAAGGAAGAAGGGTGGTAAGGGCTAGGCAATAGAGGTCAAGTGACTTGCCCAAGGTCACATAGCTGGGAAGTATCTGAGACCAGATTTGAGCTCAGGGCCTTCCATCTCCAGGCCTGACTTTCCATCCATCGAGCCACCCAGCTGCCCTACCTTGGACCTTTTGTGAGCCCGTAACTGATAGTGCTCAGCCTACTGGAAATGACTTGGTGTAACTTTATGCTTGTGTGTATGTATATACACTTGCACATGTATATACACAGGTCCATTTGTGTTTACTTATCTGGATATCTCCCCCAGCCCCAGCCAAATATGAGGAAGAGACCATTCACTGCTATGTTTGTATTCTGGCCCTTTAGCATGGTACCCAGCATCTACTAACACTTAATGAACGTCTGTAGGTAGGACATATGGTGGGGAAGATAACACTATCACCTCCTTTAACTTGGACCCTCTATTTCTAATCAGTAATGTAGCACTATGGAAAGACTGTCAATCCTGGACTCAGAGGACTTAGGTTCAAGTTCTGCCTCGGACAGGTACTGTATGTGTGACCCAGGACAAGTCACTTTACCTCCATCGTCCTTGGTTCCTCATCTGTAAAATCAGGGACTTGAACTAAATGGTCCCAGTGGACTCCCAGGTTATGCTCAGGTCTCATCTTTAGACCCCAGGACTCAAGGAATTGAGGAATGTATTATCGATTTGGGGTTTTTTTGCAGCCATGAAAATAATATTGCTTCGTTTCTACCTGCTTGGTATGACTGCCCCTCATCCCTCACAGTAGAAACAGGGCGCTAAATTGTCCCGTACAAGTGCCTTATTACCTCAGAGGCATCTCCCCAGCAGCGCCCCAGCACCTAGCCCATTCTCCCCAGCCTTAGGTTCAAAATGTAGACTTTGGTGAGAGCCAAGCCCAGCAGGCTGACCTTGATCTGTATGCAGATTCCACTCCAAGGTTAGAGCCCTGTAAGCAGGATGGTTGCAGAAGCCTCTCTGGAATACGATTTTTAGGCATGTTTAATTTAAAACCCTAAATATTTCATCTCTAAAATGTGGATGGAAGCGCTTATATCTCAGCTTTTAGCTTCTTTTTTCCCTGATATTTAAGAGTTGTGAATTTTCAGACCTCCAAGAAGTTGGCAGAGGACACAGCACAGGAAACAGCACTGCAGGCCTCACTCCCCTCCCGGGGGACCAGTGCTCATTCAAATGCTGCAGGCTAGGCAAGGCGAGGGGAGACCTTGGGCCAGGGCAAACCACTGCTCTCTCTGCCCTCTCCAGCCCACCTGGAGGGCCTGTTCACTCAGTCTTTTGCCTCTCAGCAGCCTTATCGCTGATGTCCAGAATCAACATATCCTCAGGCAAGCAAGAAGCAGGTATTAAAACCCCTACTATGTGTCTGGTACTGGCCTAAGAACTGAGGTCTGAAAACCCGAAAGGAAATGGTTCCTGCCCACAAGGAGCTGGCACTCTAGTGTTGGAGAGAGCATGGACATTTCTAAGTATTTCCATGACGTAAGGGAAATGGCTGTAAAGGCTCCAGTGGAATGCTCCCCACCAAGGGAGCCTTAATGGACGCTCTCCTGGCTGACAGCAACAATAATGAGAGCTCATAAGTAGATAGCCTGTTAAGGTTTGCAAAGCACAGGAAGGTTTTCCTTAGATCTACTCGAAATCTTCCTCTCGGTGACGTTTAACCAGGGTTTCTAAGGCCTAACCTGGAGAGGCAGGCAAGTAGACCAAGTCTGCTCCCACCCTCTCATTCTTTTCCAAGCTAGAGTCCCAATTCCTCCGGGCCACCCTATTACGACACCATCTTCACCAGAGTACAGGCCTTAGGTTCTCTTCCCACAGTACAGTGTCTAGAACTCAACACGACCACACTTCAGGTGTGGCCTAAGCAGCACTGAGGACAACGGGACCATTAATGGCCTTGTGGTCCTTCGTCTAGCCTCCCTATGGAAAGAAGCCATGGGTAAGATTTTCATTGACTCCCATTAAATCCTGTCTTCAAGGATGGGGCCTACCTGCCAAGTCCTTTAGTTAGTCTTTAGCTCTTCTTTTCTTTTGAACAGCTACAGCCTCAAACGATGACCCAGATCGCCTCAGCACTCCAGTGTGCCCACCAAAACACACTGCCAATATGGCCATCCCCTTAGCCCATTAATGTTTATCTATGTGTCTTAGAAAGCTCCAGTCATGGCGCAACAATAAAAGTACTTCACCCTTCCGGAGCTCTTCACAAAGATCTGACTTTTCACCATGACATTCTTCGGTGATGGAAGGTGTGAGTATGCTCTGGCAGCCATCTCTACTCTGCACAGACTTCTCAATGGGGGCTTCCATTTCTCTTGTCCTTTTACTCACTCTGAGCCCCAGCTTTCAGTTTTATAAAACAAAATGTTTCAAGAGCTCACTGTTAGTCAATTTGGAAATTTAAATTAGATTAAAGTTTAAAAACAAAATTGAAATAAATGAAATTAAATTTAAATAAATTTTAAAAAATTAGAAAAGGGATTGAGCTGATGGGCCTGATCTCCAGCCGCCTGGTCCTAGAAAACTTATTACTTCACAAGAGGGTTCAAGTAAGACTCCAAATTGGCAACTTGTTGCTGAGGGGCCAGGAAACTCCTGCCTGGTATAGGCAGCCTCAACCAGGTCTCCCTGAGAGGGCTGCTTCCTATAGTTCTCAGCAAGAGGCCCCTACCAGGATCAGAACCGTACTTGGAAGAAGGTAGAGCGCTCTACCTTGGGTGGACCCTGGGATTTTGGTCAGGATGTGAACATAGGCTATACCTGAACGCAGTGAAGGCCGCCTGCCATGGCACGCTCAGATTGCCAGGACAAAGAGGAGTTGGCTGCTCCGGCCCCAGAGGAGAGCCAGGCCTAGGTCTCAGAGGACTTGTTCTTGAGATTTGCTTATGAATACTTATGTTAATGCCCTATGAAAAAAACTAGCCCATTTGCAGAAAAGCCAACGGAAAGAGCAGAGCATTTTTTGTTATTCAAAGCCAACTGAAAAGTAAACAGCTTTGAAAGCAATCTATGAGTAATACAAAGGAGAAGTCATCTGTACTTGGGACTATCACAAAGCCAGGCAGGAGCCTCATTAGACACCATTTGTGCAGGCTATTCAGACAGGGAGTATCACATGTTACAAGCCAGAAGGACTTCCTACTTGGGGCTGGTGGGCTTTATTGAGCCTGCTGAGAAGTCAAAGCCCACAATGCTCAGGGTCCTCAACTGACCCAAATCCAATAGTCCAAGGGCCTTTTCCCACATAACGGCCGGATGCTGTGACAGAGCGTTATGGGGAAATCGACATGCAAAAATATGCACAGAGATGTGGGGACTGCATTGAGGCGTGCTCCATTAAGCGCCGTCTCTACACACAAGAATGACCCCTGCGCCTTATTAAAGAACTTTCTAGAATTTGTATGAAGAAAAGTCCCATCTTTTGTTACCGTTAGGGAGCTGCCTGACAGCATATGATGTGGGGTCGTCTCTCAGCTCAGGGACATGGTGATTTTGATGGAAAATTGCTTCACAAAAGGTGTACTTTCCCATCAAACCAGCTAACTTCATTTGCCGTTTCTATTCTTTTCTAGACCTTGACTGTGGCTTCAGGTCGGATGGAGCATTCCTACCCCAGGCCCAGTCCCGGGTCAACAGCAACCATGGGCGATGTCTTCCAGCCCCAGGAATGGGCTGGCTCCTATTCCTTTAGAAAGAAGCTGATAACAATCTCCCTGTCTAGTATATGATAACCCGGCTACCATAATATCTCCTTCAGAAAAGAGCCCAATCCAAATTCAGGGTGGCCATTATTATATCTTGATCTAATCTTCTTTCTTTGAGATTTTTGATGTCATCTTTTCAATAGCAGAACCTAACAAAGGACTTGGCACTTCCTAATGTTTACTGAATTGTCTTCAGTCCATGGCCTGCCTTTACTTCCTTATTTTATTTTTAAAAAGAAATGTTTTTATTTGTTGATACAGTTCAAGGCAGAACAGAGCAAGTAGTCAAGAGTCTTGGGCTTGGAGTTAGGAAAGACTGATTTAATTCCTGCCTCTTTTACTTGCAAATTCATAGTCATAGTTACTCTGAATAAGTCATTTGACCTCTGTTTATCTTAAGCAATAACCTAGGACTAATATGTATGAAGCCCCAAGGCAGTGATGCCAAACTTTAAGAGGCTGAGGGCCCAAACTGCAAACTGCATGGAGAGGGAGAGGGGACTAGCCCCACCCTGTGTCCTTCTGGTTTTCTAGTAAGGAACTCTGGTGAGCTCTGTGCTGAGGTGACAGGGTGTGGACCCACAGGGAAGTGCCCCCTCCGGCACACATGTCATGGGTTCGCCAACATGGCCCTAAGGTTTGCTAAGTGCTTTACAAATATTATGTTATTTGACCCTCACAACAACTCTAAGAGGCAGGTTCTATTAGTATCCTCATTTTATAGATGAGGAAACTGATAACGGACAGATTCATACAAGTAGTGAGTATCTGGGGCTGGTTTCGAACTCAGGTCTTCCTAACTCTATGTTTAGCATTTTATTTATTCACTGTGCCACCTCAATTACTACTAAGACACAGATAGATTCAGACCTATGTCAGCAAAGGTGGTTTCCACAATGGAACTTCCCCACTCTAACGAAAGCACTGATTCTCTATACAGAGATATTTTGTTTGGGGACCACCAACACTCCCCAACACTAAACTCCCTCAGAAAAATATATTCCCTGAGCAATTTGGTTACAATTAATAAAAGAAGGGATGAGTCCTTTAGCTTGTAGACTAGGGTACCATGACCAAAGTTTGGTCACACCTCCAGCTTGACTTTATTATATTGTACTTACAGTGCCCATTATTCTCCTTAGTCTGCTTTCTTTGCTCTTCATCACTTCATACAAGTCTTCTTCTGTTTCTTGGAATTCTTCATATTCCTCATTCCTTGCAGTTCTGTAATAAGAGAATCACTAAATTGGAGACACAAAGAAGCTCTCAGTAGCTGGTTAGTGCAGATTAAATGGAATGAGAATTCCCATCACAACATAGTCCACAAGTATTTGCTTCCCCTTTCTTTTGGCTGTTCCCAAAGTAGGCCATTTTACTTTTGCAGAGTTCTAAATGTTAAGTTTTTCTCTGACACCAAAATTAATTTGGCCTCTTTTTGCCTTCTAGCTCTCTTTGCAGAGGCCAGAGTAGGTCTAATCTCGCTTCCACGTGACAGCTTTTTAAGTGTTTAAAGATAGCTGTCATCCCATCTCCTTCTCCTAGCCTTCTCTTCTCCAGGCTAAAGATCTTCAGTTCCTTCAAGTTCATAATGCTCCCATTATATTCACATAAAATAATTCATTCAATTATTTCATAATCAAGGCAGCTAGGTGGCATAATGGATAGATCCCTGGACTTGGAGTCAGGAAGACTCATCTTCCTGAGTTCAAATCTGGCCTCAGACACTTACTAGCTGTGTGACCCTGAGTGAGTCACAACTCAATTTCCTCATCTATCAAATGAGTTAGACAATGAAGTGGCAAACTACTCCTCTACCTTTGTCAGGAAAACCCCAAATGTGGTCACAAAGAGTCAGACACAACTGGAAAAAAATGACTGAATCACAAATTTCCCAATTACTGGGAATAGATTTTTGTTCCCAGCTTCTTGTCACAAATGGTGTCCTGCCTAAAATCTAATTTTTTTACATCATTATGATTTCCCAGCATTTGCTTTCAATAGTTTTGTTCTTTTCCTCTTCATTTACAGTGTTACAGTGAGTATACTGTCTTCCTGGCTCTCCCTTAAAATGAGACCTCTATTTTGAGATCATCTCCAATTTACCCTGTGTCTCTGTTGTTCATATGTAGTTAAGTTTGCATGTTGTCTCTCCCATCAGAGTGTGAGCAAGCACCTTGAGAGCAGGGACTAGTTTTTTGCCTCTTTGTAGCCCCTGCACTTAGCATAGTGCCTGACACATAGAAGGTGCTTAATAAATACTTGATAACTTGACTAGTTCTGCCACGTTCTGCTCATAGTGCACCCTTTCTCAGAAGTCTTTTCCAACCTTCTCTATATTTCTTTTGTCTGTCCCTTCTTATACCCTCTCTTTAATATTCATGAGTCACAACTCGTTGAGCCATCTTCCAATTGAAGAACGTACACTTTTTCTAGTTCTTCGTTACTCTAAAAAGGCTGTTGTAACTACTTTGAGAAAAGTGTCATTAACTTCTTTGGAGGAATATACCCTAGCAGTGGAATCTCTAGGTCCAAGGGTAGGCCTTACTTCACACAATTGCCATGCCCTTTCCATAATTCCTACTTCCCTAACTTTTACGACATATTACTTATGTTCAGCCTCATGTCCTCCTCTAGAATATGCATGCAGAAGCCAAGAAATGGCAAGTAACAGAAATGAGGTCAGTCGAGCAGGCCTATTATTGGGAAATTCATCCCAAACATTAGCAATGTACATTTATTTCATCTCTGACTTTTTACTGAGTGGGGCCCTTTTGCCAATGCTTGTTTCCTCCTCTCCCCATTCCCATGAGCAAAAGAGAAGTAATGGGATTTTCCCTTTAGAACCTGAAAACAGATGTAGTGGGGAGGAGGGAGTGGAATTCTGTGGAATGGAACAAGCTGAGTCAGCACTCAAGTCTGGTTCAGATTTGAAGGAAAATGGGAATGCATTTTATGAGAAAAAAAGGAATTGACATATGAGTTATTTGTTGAAAATTTTTTAAAGCTGTGGTACCCTTCTATAACTACGATCTGGGCTCCTGCAGAAAGAAGAATACCAGAGGACGGAGAGGTCTGGTGGTAGTAGAGTCTCTGGGCAAATTTAGAATAAATACATTTAGAAGGCCCTGAGTCAAATCTGAATGTCTTGACTTTCTCTGAGTCAGAGTCTCTCATGAGGAGCGAAGGTGAGCCGCTGCCCTCTGTCAGACTGTATCCACTGTGGACAGCTGATTCTAGCTTCTGTCTGGAGAGATGACCATCTTGGTTCTAGCTCTGGAATAAGTCATTAAGGACAACAGAGGATAACAGGGGTACTCCAGAACATGTTTCTGAACCATAAGCAGAAGGATGACTGCAGGCAAACATGTCATCATTCTTATTTAGAGAGAAACTGAGACGAGGACGATGAGGCCAGCTCTTCTGCAGAAACACAGAACATCAGAAGGACTCCCTCTCTCTCTGCTAGGCCCAAGTCAAGTACAGATACAGAAGTGGCCCAGTCTAAGTTTCAGTAAAAGACAATCAAGTTTCCTTTCAAGGCCACACTAGATGTGTCCCAAGTGGATTGTCGTGGCTGTGACCCAAGGTGAAATGTTCCCTTCCCGGGGCGTAGACCTACAGAGCCGATGCTCCTTCCTTTCAGAAGGCACTAGGCGTCCCTGTCCTAGGAAAGGCTTGGTCCACTGCTGCCCAAAGCAGCTGAAAGGAAAGGGGCCTAACTGTCCCTGGAGAAGTGCTGAATGAGGCTCATATGAAAGCCTCAGCATAATTGCACACTGCTGATTGGAAGGCCAACACAGAGCAAAGCTGTTAGAAACATGCGGAAGGTGTGGGAGGTTTTCATCAAAAGCATATGGCCGCTCCCTTCTGACCCCTTGCCACGCTGAAATACTTCTTGCTTTATTCCATTTTGT
Organism: Monodelphis domestica; assembly: GCF_027887165.1. Taxonomy (NCBI): domain Eukaryota; kingdom Metazoa; phylum Chordata; class Mammalia; order Didelphimorphia; family Didelphidae; genus Monodelphis; species Monodelphis domestica. The sequence goes on along the minus strand of NC_077235.1, from coordinate 10,643,621 downwards.
CAACTCCTATAGAATAGAAATCATGCAAATTGATATGACTGGAGGGTTTGATTTGAGTTATTTCTAATGCAGCAAAAGCCAGGACTGTTCCACTGTGCCAGGCTCCCTTTATCTGCGGGAGTGCTCAAGAAGCCTGCTTGGCACCTCCTTCCTCATGGTGGGGGGCCAGAATTTCTGGCACCTTTTGGCCCAGAATCTCTACACAAATGCACAACAGCCCGAGTGGCTGGGTGTTATTCAAACCCATGTGTCAGTTAGCACTAAACTGAAAATCACTTAGAGAAGTGTTCTCTCCCGTGAGGACTGTTCAGTTTTTGGCCAACTGAAACAAGGCGGTGTCTACAACACCATCTCTTGCCAACCCGATGACTGAGCCGGGTTTTTTTAAGTATTTATGCACTGGAGCATCCACAGATTTCTTCTAATGCAGAAAATTTGCCCCAGGAAAGCAGGGTTGTCTTCATTTTCAGAAAGACAGTGAGAGAACTGATTATTCATTCTGGAGCGCTATGCACCATGGGAATATGAGGAGAAGCTCCAGGAACTGGCCTGAAGAGCAAAAGCCTCAGGAGGGACATAAGAGCTGTCTTCAGGGAGTCAAGGGGCTATCACGTGGCCAAGGGTTTAGGCTTGTTCTACTGACCAGGAGCAATGGCAGAAGGCACTGGAGGTCTTTGAGGGAAATCTGGGGAACCAAACGCCAAGCATCCTGGAGGGGAAATCTCAGCTCTGGGAAGGGTTGGCTGAGATCACTGTTGATGTCCCTTTCTGTTCCCAGATGCTGCTCCTCCTCAGCTTTTGTTTACAGGAGGAATAAAGTCCAAAGGTCTCTCCCTGGGAACCCAACCCTAAGGCCCACTTTTACCTTAAGGAGAGGCATCCTTTCCCCACTGGCAGAAGTGATGTAGTCATTGCTCTGTCACTGGGTTTTGATTCAAGCCCTGCCCCATCCTCAGGGAGGTCCTGACAGGCTGGCCTCTGGAGCCCCTTTGGGGCATCTTCCTGGAGGGACTGCTCATGTCCTATCTGCCGTCACCACTGCCCTCTTTATCACCCATTTGGGATGGAACAGATGCTGCTGCCTCCCTACTGTTTGTTACCTTGATTTTTTGTGTGTCTTCTCTTTCCAACTGGACTGAAACTTCCTCAGTTCTCTCTGATTACCCACCATGTGCAAAATACTCGGCCAGACACCGGCCTGACAAAGACAAAGCCACAGTAATCTGTGTCCTCACTCTCCAAGGCTGGAAGAGCAGGAAGTCTATCTTCTACATAACCTTGCAGTCCTCGGCCCAAGTAGTAGGCCCTGCACATACTTGGGGCTCGCTGTACAGCTGCTGCTGGGGATGATGTGAGGATTCACAGACAACTCTCTGTGCCCAATCCTGGGCCACATCGCAGTGAGCGTGACTCCTTGCAGCCTTCTTAACCTGAGAATCCGTCCTAAAAACAGAAAACGGGAGTCTCAGCATCTGGATCAGACAGGTACTTCGCCCACTCCTAGGCACATAGAAGATGTCCAATAAATATCTCATTGATTGATTGCTGTCAGTGATGCCAGGAAAGGGAGCTAGCTATCAAATGGTGCCCAGGACAAGAGAGCCTTAAAGTCTAGACTGAGTCTTAAAGATGGGGCCTCACTGTCTCTTTGTTATGATCACTCAAAGAGGCAGAAGCAGTTGATTTAATCAAGCTAGAGGGCAACAACTTTCACTTCTAAAAGAAATGCCATCCAAAAGCTCCTGTCACCCATCACTCAAAGAGGGAGGCAATGACGTCATTAAGGAGGGGCTGACACACTCTGGAGAGTTAGAGGGGGAGATTCTCTTTTTTCTTTTCTTTATTTTCCATGGAGAAATCTGTTCATCCGTTACCATTTTTCCTTCCAGTGAGAACACTGATGAGCTCTCACTCCAGTCGCACATCATGGTTTCTATTCAGAATTTGTAGGTAACTTGAGCCTGGGTAAATATTCCCAAATGGTCAGGCAGTCTGATCAATGTGGGCTTCTTACCCAGAAGCCAAGCAGTGTAAAGGAGGATGGGCTGGATCCCGGAGCAGGATTCGATTCCAAACTCTGGGGGCTGCCAGCTGTGACCCTCGGCAAGCCACATAACTTCCCGGTGGCTTAGTTCCTCATCTTTAAAATGGGAATATTGCCCCCTACCCACAGAGGTGTTGTAAGAGATGCATTTTGTAAATCCCAGTGTGCTATATCAATATGAGCTGCTGCTATTAGCAGAGCTTGTGTATAACTGCAGGAGTGCAGGCCCAGGAAGGAGGGTCAGAAAGATGAGCAAAGCTCTGCTGGATTTGCCTCTATCCCAGATGATTGTTCAACCAAGAGAGCTAAGTAGTGATGTCTAAGGACCCTACCAACTCTGACAGTTATGGAATCCATTCTTTCTAGGAGCGGGGACAGGGGGAAAGCCTGGTCTTCCAAAAGTCAATTAGGATTATTTTTAAAGGAATCCATCTTCTGGGTACTCATTGGTCAAAACATAAAAAAGAAAAGAGGGAGGCCTCCAGCACACTGAGTAAGTCTGGATGAAATTTGGCCAAGTGCCATGTGACAAAAGAAGGTGTGGTAAGCTTATGATCTGCACTGGTGAAGAAGACACCTGTACCAAGCACATGACAGCTTGGTCATAGCAATATTAGTAATTCCAAGTCATTCTCCTTCACTTCTTAAGGACTTTCGTTGCCAAGTTCCCTGTCTTCCTCGCCAGTCCAAATCCTATTGTTCTACTAGGGGATATCTATATACTTCTTTCATATTAAAGTCCCCTCAAATGCTCCAATTTCCCAACTTACTAGTCTCTTCAAATTCCTCAACCTACAGTGCCACGTCAATTAAACCTTAGACCAGTGATGGCAAACCTATTTGGCACACATGCTATCACCAGCCAGAGTTAGTTACTAGCAAGGCAGAGGGGCCCAGGAGGAGCTATTCTCTTTCCCCTCTCTACCATATATCCCCTCTTTTCTTCCCAGCAGCCCAATGGAAGTGCTTACACCCTCCCCTGAGCAGAGTGCCTGGGGAGGACACTCCCTTCCTTTCTCTCATCCCTGTCTAGGGTAAGGGAGTGGGGGGGCACTTGGTCTCTAGGGAGGTGAGGTATGGCACCCAGTCTAGGGAGGGGCGGGGCATGGCACTTGGTGTCTAAAAGGTTCTAAAAGGGTTGCCATCACTACCTTAGATAGATATTGGGAAGGTCACATCCTTGATATCACCATCACCCACAAATTCTCCACTTCCATGATCAAGAACTCGCTCTGAATTCCTCCATATGATCAGAACTTCCTATCATTCTGTCTCTCTCTCCCCCTACCTCTTTATTCCCAGCATTCCTCAATACTCCCCCAGGGCATCACCCCTGTTCTGACTTCACTTCTTCCCTTGCCAATGGTGACCCTAAACTGAGCCAATACAACCCTTCCATCCTCTACTCTTGAACACCTTGTTCCCTTGTCCTATCAATGACCATACCTTGACAAACCCCAAACCTGAATCACTCCACCATCTACCTCTCATGCTGCTAAAACCACACATTTAGGTCAACTGGGGCCCCTAAAATTTCTAATAGTCTCAGCTGGACCCTTGCCACAATCTCTTAATTCCTTCCAACGGATTTTCTATCCTACTTCCCACAGAGGCTGTTCCAAACCTCTTCTCTCCGCAGACCTTCTGCATCACCCTGACTCACTCTTCCAGCTAAGGGCTGCCAATTATTCTTTACTAATAAAAACCAGGTCATTCTCTGTGAGTGTCCTCTTCTCTCCTTCTCTATATCACAAAACCCCTTGAAATCTTCCCCCATTCTCTACTTGTCTCTGATGAAGAAATGACCCCTTTCCTAGCCAAGGTCACCTCCCTCTTCAGACGCCCTTGATCCCATCCCATACTGTCTTCTTCAGTAGACTGTCCCAACAACCATCTCCTCTCCTCACTCTTTTTCTAACCAAAGTCTCTCCCTCTCTACTGGTTCCTTTTCTGCTTCCTATAAATACTCTCAAGCCTCTCCCATCCAGAAAAATACCTCCACAGACTCAAGCTGATATCTGTTCTCTCCTCCCTTTCTCAATCAAAGTCCTAGAAAAAGTTGTCTATATTCATTGACTCTACTCCCTCTCCTCCCATTCATTTTCCAACCTTCGACAATATGGCTTCCAATCTCAGCCTTTGGCTGGAATTGCTCTCTCCAAAGTAATCGATGATTTATTAATCATCGCTGTAAACAGAGTTTCCTCAGGCTTCACCAGTCTTGAGCCCTCTGTGACATTTGACCTGCTGACTGCCCGTCTCCTCCTAGATATCCTTTCCTCTCTGGAGTTTCCTATATGACTCCCAAGGAGCTCTTCCTACCTGACTGAGCATTTCCCAGTCACCTATGCTAGAGCTTCATCCACATCACAGCCTTTAACAGTGACTACACTTAGAGGATCTGTCCTGGGCCCCGTTCTCTTCTCCCTTTGTACTTGCTCAATTGGCAATCTCATCAGTTTCCTTATTAAATTAGCACCTCTCTACAAATGAGTCCCAGCTCTCTGGGAGAGAGGGAGAGTTCTAGTCTCTCTCAAGTCCACACCACCAACTGCCTACAAAACATTTCAAATGCGCCATTCCATAAGAATGGCGAACTCAACAAGTCCAAAACAGAACTCATAAACTTTCACCCCAAACTCACACCTCTTCTGACCTTTCCAATTTCTGCCAAGGGCACCACCATCCCACCCGTATATGTGACCCCTTGTTCTCCCTCATCCCACATTTCTGTCAGCTATTGCCATTTCAGTCCAGTCCCATGTGACTCCTCTCCAGTCACAAGGCTGCCACCCTAGTTCAGGTATTCAGCATCTCTCACCTGGACTACTACAAAGAGTCCCGCCCAACTCTAATCTATCCTCCACTCAGCTACTCAAGTGGTTTTCCTCATTCCTCGCTCAATAGATTCCAATGGCTCCCCACAGCTTTAAAGCCTTGTCCATCCTGGCTATTCCACACATATGCTAGGACCTCCCCAGCCTTGTGCCCTTGCCATGCCCATCTCCCTCTGGAATGCTGTTTTCTCAGATCTCCTGGTTTCCTTATGGGCCACCTCCCATTCACACGAAACCCTTCATGCTCTGCCCTCAGCTCTCTGAGCCCACCTGATTTCCTTCCCCCCTCCAAAAAAAAGAACAGAGAGCTTGAGGGAAGGACATGTTTTCTTTTTTTGTTTTTGTATTCTCTGTACCTAGCACAGGGTCTAGAACAAAGCAAGCAGGCCCTAAAGTAATGCAGAGTGACGTGTGCAGAAACAGAATTTCTTCTAATGTAGGGAGGGGTGGAATGGGAGGAAGAGAGAAAAATAGATTTTCATTGAAAAAAAACCCAAATAAGTGCTTAGTGATTGATTCAATGCTTGCATTCGCATAGGCTCACAGGATCAGACATCTTTAACTCAATGGGTTTTCAGAGGCCGGCTAACTCAAACTCTTCATTTTACAGATGAGGAAACTGAGGCTTAAGGCAGTTAAGCATCCTCTGATTTCAGCCTTTGTTCATATTGTTACCATGGTGCTAAAGTGTATTCTTCTTCTTCAGAACTGCTTCAAATATACATAAAGTCTTCCCAGATGACCCCAGCATGACTCTCCTACGTCAAACAGATCCAGACATCCATAGCACTTGTGTTCAAAAACAACAGCAAGCTGGGTGCCCTTTGTTTACACATTTCAGTCCTAGATATTCTCTGTGTGGTGAGGACCTCCTTGGTTTGTCCTTCCAGATGAAAAGCTCTGAAGAACTTTTGAGATCATGTAATCAACCTGATCATTTCATAGATAAGGGAAGTTTGGTCCAAAAGTTAAGTGACTTGTCCAAGATCATGGGGCAAGTGAGTGTGCAACAGAACTGAGATGTGAGCCAGGTCAGTATATGTTCCCCCATATCACACTGCTTCCCTAGGGAAAGGCAACATGGCACAATGAAAGGCTGCCTCTAACATTTATGAGCTGTTAGAGCATGGGCCAGCCATTTAACTGCTCTGAACCTCAGTTTAGGCATTTGTAAAATGTGGACAATGATCCTTGTAGTACTTAGCTCTAATGGGCTGTTGTGAGGCTCCAAGGAACTAGCACAAAGTCAATGGCAATGATTACCATTACTTGATTGGGACTGCTTTATCCCCTCGCTCTGCCCCCCCCATCAGCCTTGATGTCCCCTGAGAAAACGGTCCACATCTTTGTCCTCTTTATCCCTTAAAGCACCCAGGGGAGGCCTCTCTGCATGGGAGATACACACACACACACACACACACACACACACACACACACACACATATATATATACATATATATATATATATATATATATATATATATATATATATATATATTTTAAACCCTTACCTTCTGTCTTGGAGTCAGTACTGTGTAGGAAGTATCTGAGACCAGATTTGAACCTAGGACCTCCCACCTCTAGGCCTGGCTCTCAATCCACTGAGCTACCCAGCTGCCCCCTCTGCACCGGAGATATTAAGCAGACGAGGATCTGTGAATACAGGGGATGTTTCAGGTAGGGAAAAACAATCACCCAAAATAGCTTCATGATATCAAAGCATGAGGAAAGCCTCTTCAACTCACCAAGTGAAAAGGGTTTACTCTCCTGCTCCCCCCTACCCAGATGACTTCCATTCCAGCCCATTGCTTTCTGCCTGACCCCATGATGCTGTGCGCTGTTCAGCTTGACCTTCTTCTCCCACCCAGTGACAGCAGGATGAGAATTTCAAATCAAAGCCAACATCAGAGCCATAACATGCCATGGAAGCCATTTCCCTAAGACTTGGTTCCCAATCAAAATGGTGGGAGAGAAAGAAGGAAAGAGGAGGAGAAGGAAGGAGGGAGGGAGGAAAGGTAGAAAAAGCATACCAGCCATTAATCTAAGCCGTTAAGAAGCATATCAAGTACTTGTCTCGTGAGCAGCCCACTAGGCAGAGTCCAAGTCCCCATTTTCCAGCTGGGAAAATAAAAGCTCAAGAGCTGTGAGGTGGTGTGGCCCTTGAAGTAGATGGGGCCAGCTCTTGAACCCTGAGGCTCTGACTCCAGTCCCTCCCTCTTCTAATTCTCTCCATGAGCCCTGCTGCCCCTCATACATGCCCAATCTCTTTGTCACACAGAGCAAATACTAGGAGTATATTTGTTTGTTTAATAAAAACCCAGTTAGGGAATGGAGTTGCTGCATGTAGACATGTCAATGGAGAGCATCAGGGACATTATTACAAACTTTAAAAAAACCCTCAAGGGAGCAAGATCTGAGCATGTCATGGCAGCATGGGCAATGACCAAGCCAGGGAGTTTGTTCTGCTCAGGGTGCTCATTTCAAACCCCAATAGCAGCAGGTTCTTGGCACAGGGAAGTGCTTCTGCACAATGTTCCAGTGGTATCTGCAGAGCCCGGAAGCCACCCTTGGCCCAGTCTGGGACAGAGCCCACCTCAGAGGCTTGCAGGCAGCTGGACAGAAGACTATGTGTGTTGGCTCCCAGAAGGCCGACTAGCCTCCGGTCATCTATTAAACCGGGCCTGGGAACTGCTGATGGCCCTGCCCTCCATAAAGGCAGGCAGAGGACCAAGACGAAGGTCAGTTCACGAGAAAGGGATGTCACTGTGCTGCCACCACCGTTTGAAGCTATCAGAAGAAAAGTTCAATTCAATTCAACGAGCAATTATTAAGCACCTACCATTAAGTGTACCTGTCTGTGCTGTGGCACTGTTTAGTGGGCTATGGGGGAGAAGATGGTTCTGTGAGCTGGTAAGGACAGGAGTCGAGGAGCTGATTTCTAGACCCAACCCATCCGCCAGAGCTTTTTCTGCTGCATTTGGAAACACCGCACCATGTCGGGGCCGAGAACTGGGAGATTGTACCCATTCGGTTTTCCACTTAGAATACATCGGTGCATTTTTCAAAACAATGTAACATCTGAGACTGCCTCAATAGAGCAACAGAGGCACTCTCCTGAATAACCAGAGCAGCGGCTTCTCTCTTCTGTACTGGCTGTTTCTTCGGAATGATGCTGTTGGGTTTTCTGTTGTGGGGGGTCAGAGCAGAGCCTGTTCACACTCTCATCTAACAAATGATCACGTTATTAAAGAGAGGAACCATCATCATTCAGGAAGGGCAGCTACAAGGCCAGCATCAGAGGCTGGAAAGCGAGTGCTGTCTGGGACACAGAGAAGCCGGAGAACTAGGGAAAAGGCTCAGAGCCTCTCAGGGCAGCTCTCTAATACAGTACTTGAAGCTAGTCCCAGATGAGTTCCCAGAACTACACTGCTGCAGGGAGCTTCCACACTGAGATTCCTGCAGCCCAATGAAATCCCAAGTTGAGACAGCAGCAGCACAAATAACAATTCAGACATATATAAACTTCTCATGTGTTTTACGGTAGGTATGGCACTGCTCATACTTTGTCTCACTTGACTCTTACAACCCTTTGAGACAGGTTCTCTAGGCATTATCATCATCACCATCATCATCACTATTATTATCCTTTTTTAGAGAAAGAAATTGAGGCTCAAAGGTGAAATGACTTACCTAGAGTCACGTAGCTAGTAACTGCTGGAAGCAGAACTCAAAGCCCAGGACTTCTTGACTCCAGGCCACTCTACCCATTACAAGAATAAAACTAGAGTGCCAACCGTAGCCAAAGCATCACGTGCTTTCCTGTAGAAAGAAATCTACCAAAGACAGCCGGGTTCGAATCGAGTTCCTTGACCAGGTAGAGTGAGCCATCTTGGGGACAGCATCTTATCCAATGTGTCATCTCTCATTCTTCTCAAGATCTCACTGAGCCAGAACAGGGTAAAACAAAGAATTCCAAGATCAAAGATTTGGATTCAGAAAGGGACTAATAGATCCCATTGTCCAACTCTGTCATTTTAAAGATGGGGACACTTAGGCTGGGAGAAAAGCAACTTGCCTTATACGAGTAAGAGTTAGAATTAGAACTCAGCTCCTTTGACTCTATCACTGTAGAGGACCCTATCACAGCATAGGGACATCACTTTCTCATGGACTGACCTTCATCCTGGTACCCCGCCTGCTTTTATGGAGGCCTCTCCTGGATGCATTTGGCAGGGCCTTCAGCCAAGAATCCAAGGCTATTTATATGTGTATAAATATATTAGCTATTGATGTGTGTATGTACTTTTCTATGGGATAGAAGAATCTGTGTAGGGGAGGAACTTGGGGTTGGGAATAAAAGATGGCGATTTCTTGCTGTGGTACTACTCACTGCTTCCAGGTTTATTGGGGCAGCCCACGCCCCCATCTGGTGCAAACTTTTCCCTCTTAGGCAAGACCATCCAAGAATCACATTGTTTTAATAGTAGAGGCATTTCAGGTTGAAACAACAAGAGGCAAATGTGTTCTCCAGTCCCATCCACGGGGGTACAAATTCCCACTGCTCCAAACTAGTTTGAGCAGAATTCCCCTTTAAGCCCTTGACTGTCAGTGAGGGGAAAGGGATGCAGTCACTTCAGCCCTCATAGCCCCAGTGATAAGTAAGCACTCCAAGTCACCTGACTATTGGAGTTCTTTCCCAAGAATCTCCCTCTCTGCAGACTGGAATTTGGCTGAGACATCATGGAGTCCAGCTATCACTCTTATGACCAGAAATACTAGGCCCATGTGGCTCCACGGGTCTTTCTGCTCTAATGATTTTGCAGCTTGCCTCCCTGAATTAATTTGCTCGACTCTCAGAGACTCCCTTCTTTAAACTTCCTATCTTACAGAGTGCTCACCACCAGTCATGTCAGCCCAGTATTCAAATAGTGATGTCATTGTGCTTTACCCCGACACGGTCCAGAGAATTCTTACCAATGAGTGATGCTGCCGCCTCGGTCCCAAGCATCGTGGGAAATGAAATCCTGGGAACGTGTTCCCTCTGCCACCAGAAAACCCGATAGGACTGAAGAAGCCAGAATATAATATATTGTAAAGAATGCTGGTTAATTCAGTGCTAGCCCCAAGGTGGAGGTGGGAGGTAGCAGACTGGTACCACTTGACAGAGTTATAGTTATCAAGTTCCCTCCCTCTTGCCTTCCTACAAGAAGACTGATACAACGGAATGCAAATAGACCCTCGAAAATCCCTCAGCAATGGGGACACCAATTCTGCTGGGACAGTTAATACTCAGAAGACCCTCCAGGCTATGCTAGAGCCACCAGGTCGGGGGACATTAAATGAGTCTAATATTTCAAAGGGAAGATAGCAACGTGGTAATAGGATGGGAAACTAAGCTAAGGGTGAGTCATATGAGGGAAGGTGGCACCTGGAGGGAGTTCAGGACTCTAGGCGCCAAGGCCATTTTGTCTGTCTTACCCAAAAAGAGAAGCTGAAAGCCTTGGGATGAGTTGCTGAAAAAAGGGCTAACATGGGCACCCAGACCACTCTCCTTTCCCTCTTTCCCCCCTTAACCTTCCCAATCCTTTTCAGCAACGCACTGCCCTTAGTGACTGAGAGAATGGAAAAAGCCTAAAGCTTTGGACAGTGGTAGCAGCAGGCAGCCGGAGAACAAGCCTGACAGGCTGAGACATGGGTTTTTTTGCTAACAGGTTCACACTTCATTAGCATGACCCCATATCAACACTAGGGGACAGGAATGGCGTTCTGCAGAAATTGTTATTTACCATTTAAATCAATGACCTGGATGACGGAAAAAGAAAACCTGCTCAGTGTGGCTTTAGATCACCCCAAGTGGGACAGATGACGAACAGCCATCACTTGGGAATGGAAATCACCTCAGGAGCCATAAGAATTGGTCGGAAGCCATCAGAACAAAATTCACTGGAGACAGGTCCGCAGGGGAGTACACCAGGGGAGGAAAAACAAATCGTCTGCTGCCCCGACTCCCACCCCCTCATTCAATAGCCATGCCTCTGCTTTGCCATGCCCATTTTCAATTTTATGTTAGATGCGTAACGTGCAATGGCCCGTGTTTTTCAGTTCTCTGTACAGGGCCTTAAGCTCTTCAAAAGGAAAGCACCATATAAATCCAACAATAAATAAATAATAAATAAGAGGAATAACAGACTATGAGCAAGTCTGACTGAAAAAAAAAGATCTCTGAAGTGTGGCGATGAAGAGAAGATGAAGGAAGTCAACAGCTCACACAGCAGTAGCAGCAGCATTTGGGATAGGAGCAAGTCAAGGCTAGAAGGCATAATTAAAGATGGGGTAGTAGCACACCAGCCACCACGGGTCTACAGATCCTACCTACAAGCATCCAAAGTAGATAGCGAGTGCCAGTGGGCCAAAAATGAAATCCTTGCTGCAAGAGGATTCCATAAGGAAGGAGTTGATGGCCAGGAATGGAGCCATCGGGAACATTTCCATACTGGGTTCAGTTCATGATCAAAAAGCAGCCCTAAGGGACATGCCAATGGAAGACATGTATCTCCTCCCACACACCAGCCTTAAGGATGACAGCCAGGAGCAAATGTAGCAAGAGATATATTATAGAAGTGGGATGATCCTCAGACCCACAATCTGAAACTAGCTGGGCAGCTGCCTTGGGTACCAAAGGGTGGAACAAGACGAGGCAAGTTTGAGTGAGTACGTACACAGTGAGTGAGGCTCAGAACAAGTAGTGAGTCAGAAACCAAGTAGATGAGTAAGAAACAAGCAGTCACCGAAAAACAAATAAGAACCCCAGAAGTCCAAGTAAGGTGGGAGGTGTGACATGGTGAGAGAGAAAGCTCTAGTTGGAAAAGCACTGTACAGGGAGTCCGAGGAAGGAACTGCCACTTACTTCCCATTTGCTCTGCATCTCCTCAGTTTCCTTCTCTGGAAGATGAGAGGGCTGGCAACAATGATTTAGAAGGTCCCTTCCAATTGCCAGATCCTCTGAAATGAATCTGGAGAGGTTGAGTCTGAGAAATATATGGGAGCTGAAAGGGGAGAGCAAAGCAATGGAAGGCCATCCACAAGGTAGCAGAGATAAGGAAGGGCCTGCAGACAGTTATCCTGGAGGCTGGAACCAATTACAGAGACAAGTAAGAGATAAACTGGTCCGAAGAAGCTACTCTGGACTGAAGTGAAAGGGCTGAGGGCGGAGGCCACATGCAGCATCTGGCAAGGTTAGGTAGCTCTGGTTCAGCTTCTCTGGAGGGCCAGAAACACTCCTTCAGACTAGCATCGGGTCCCAACCTTTCTGGAATCCATTCCTCTGTCCTGCTTCTGCCATTTGGAAGAACAATGATTTCCATGAGTTTATTTCCTAACAATGGCTAAAGTAAGACTTCCTTCCATTTTGTCCCAAGCTTTGCTCATTCAAGGGTCCAAGGGTGACCCCAATCATCCACTGCCATCCCTATATTCCAGGATTCGGTGACCAAAGATCCAAGGCAATGGGACCTGCACCGAATTAAGACTGCTTCCATGAGGTCTGGCCCAATAAGATTTGCTGAGACGTAGTAGCAGGGCTGACTAGAGCTATTTCTTCCACATTCTCTTCCAGTTGCTGCCAGCTACATTTCCCAGTGCCGACTCCTTGTGCTGGGATATTCTCTCCCCCCTCAAAATCATTGAGCCAAGTGTAAAGTGGAGGTCATCTTCCATTTTGGAAATCTCCCTCCCCAAACACCAGCTCACCAATCACTTCAATCCAACGAAAAAGAAAGCTTTATTTTTAAAAGTCTAACGGCCTTAAGGCCCATGTGGCACCTTAGCCAACAGTTGGGCCTCCATTCCCTTTTGTTCTCCCACCACAGAAGAGCCAGAACCCAGGCAAGAGAAGTGATTTCTCCTTTTCAGTGCTATGTGTTTTTAAGGGCTTAATCGAAGGGCCATTTTGTTGACATCTCCTATTCAACGCTGGGTCTCTAGGTGCTTTTACATCCTCCCATGGGTCTTTAAGGTTTCCCTTACTGTCTCATTCTTCCATATAAAGAGCTCGAGGGTCAAAGGAGTGACATGACTTGTCCAAAGTCCTGGTGCCAAAGAGAGCCAGGCCTAACTCAAGAAACAGGGCTGTTTCTACTCTGCCTCAGGCAGGCAGCCTATCCAATCCCAGAACTGCTCTCTTGAAGTCAGATACCCTGCCTCTACTGTAGCCTTGTAGTCCCTCCCCAACCAAGGCTCCAGGAGTGTCATTTCCCCTTTCCATGCCACTATGGGGAAAAGAGTAAGATAGAGGGGCTCATCTAGTGCTAGGCCCAGAGGTAGCAAAGACCAAAGACTGGAGGCCAAAATACTGCCTCTGACCCTGAAGGATCAGGGTCTGGTCACTTCAGTTTGTGAAAGCTCAGTTTCCTCATCTGGAAAAGGGAGCTAATATCTGCACCCTCTACATCACCAAGCTTTTATGAGGAGAAAACCTTAAAGGCCTTAAGGCATGATCAAAAGTGCAGCTCTTGCTGTTCTTATTGTTCTTACTGACCACACTAGCCCCACACAAACAGCTCTGTTCTTCTCTTCTGCTGCTGAAAGGAAGAAAAACAGTACTGTCTGCACTGCAGGCCCAGCAGGGGGCCATGCCCCCCCAAACTTTCCAGTTGAGAAGCCAAGGCCCAGGAGGAGAGATTTCCATGAGGTTAAGAAGCAAGGAGCAAACACAACAGGTTCCCACACAGTGAATGCCTGAATGAATGAGTGAGTGAATGAATGAATGAATAAATGAATGAATGATTATGCCAGGCAAAAGCAGTTTATTGAATTGTACACCAGAACGAGGCCTGGGAAGGAAATCTGAAGGACATCAAGTGATTCCCTCCTAAGTTACTTAAGAGATGGGAACAATAAGGAAAGGTAGAAGCCCTTTGCCTAGGCTTGGAGATGGGAGAAATCAAGCCACAGTCATGAGTGGGCTTAGCAGCAGTTACCTTTACCCCCTCCCCTGTCTTCCACTAAACTGGATGGTAATGGTTTGAGGGAGGGTCCAAATGGAAAGGAATGCTGGGAGTTGTGAGTTTCTAATGCCATCCCTCCCACTCTGCTTGGCCTCACTGGAGTATCGCATATGGTTCTGGGCTCCCTAATTGAAACAGGAAATGGGGAATTTGGCAGAGGTGTGGAGAGGAGTCACAAAAAAGCTTCCAGGGCTGGACAAGAAATCCTCTAAAGAAAGGCTAAAACAACCCCAATTGAGGAAGTTAAAGAAGAAAAAAATAAGGGTAAATCTCCAATGATCTTCAGCTATTGGTAACAGAATCCAGTCATTCCCAGGCTAATGATTCCCTCCATCATGCAAATCCTGGCTCATTTCCATGACTAAGTAGATGAAGTCACAGAGTCCTGGGCCCTAGGGCCTAGGGCCTCATGAAGCATAAAGAGGTAAAAGGACTTGTAGAGGGCAGAGTTCCACAGGAGGCAGGCAAGGTTGCTCAGGCCTTCATGTCTCCAAACTTGGCGCTCCATCCAGGATGCCACAATACCTCGATTTCTTCAATACTGTTTGGGGCCTGGGTGGGGGTTTAATTTGTTCTCAACCTAGAATTTCAAGAATAAACTCCTTCTATCAATGTAGAGAAGCTCGTGCCAAATGTGAGTCGTAACGGAGTTGCTTGGGGCCCTTGAGGGGTTAAGTAACTTGCTCAGGGTTCCAAAGCCAGCCAGGAAGGATGCGTCAGAGGCAGGACTTAGAGGCAAGGTGGCCTGAGGCTGGCTCTCTACTCCCCATGTCACTGTTGTCCTCTTTCTTCCAACATGTAGAGTCATGACCCGGAAAAGAAACCACGTGGACTTCATCTCTACCAAAGACCTCTTTCAGAAGGGGGAGAGAATGTAAGCTACCAAATGAGAAAGGCATCAAAGCAAAGGTAAACTTCCTCCAGGGGAGCTTTCCTGGCCTCTGGAAGCTCTGAATCAACTTTTCCAAAGGTCTTTAGAAACCAACCAGCTTCTCCCCTACCTGCCTGAGGGTTCTGCCAGGCCTAGGAGACTGGGAACAATTAAGAGGCCCCCAAAGGATCAAGCACTTTAATGCAGTTAGCCAACAGACTAAATGATCACAACGTGGGCATCGGAAAACGCTACTCTGATGCTCTGACTACAGGAATCAGGTGAAAATATTTATTGTATGAGTATGAAACCACACATGACGAACGAGATATTAGGCTGAGTGATGGATCAGGGAGAATACAACGAAAAAATGATAGGGAACACAGTGTGCGCCCTATATTGAAGAGAGCAACAGATTGGGTCTAGACAGCCTTAGCCATCCCCAAATGCAAGGAGACCCACACCAAAAGGGAGACTGGCCATCACATCTGCCATCTGGGCAAGCCCTCAAAAGATGGGCCTGATTGCCAAGGAGGGCCAAACCAAAGAAAGTGACAAGAGCCAGGCCAATAGACACTGTGATCACCAAAGAAATGGATTCTAAATGGCTTCCCCTAAGTTCCCTTCCGGAGATCCCCACCCAGAACTTGCCTCACTGTATATATAGGTTCTGCAAGGGCCCTTAGTATTCATATTTTAAGGTAATTGAGATGTCACAATGCATTAACTACACTATATAAAAAACCCAACAGTTCCAACTTAAATTGCAAAAGTAAATTTATTATTGTAGGAGTGAAAGGAGCTTTTTTATACATATAGATTGTTACCCAAAAGATTCATTAATCATTTTTGTTCCGTGGCTATAGACACAGTAAGCTAACAATGAAATCAAATAGAGACGAGAAATAGAATGCGCCAGTCCTAATGGACTCATAAAACGTTGGCAAAATCCCAACAGAAACTTCTAGGGACACGCAGAACTGGTAGGTTTGAATGGGCAGGGGGACAGGGGGGAGATCCATACATGTGCCTTGGATTGACTATTTTTATCATGTCATCATTGGAAGGCTCTGAGGCCTCCTTGGAATATGGGCTTTTCAAAGAACATTTATTAAAAACAGAAGAAGGGCAAAGCTGAGTATGGGGCTTGGCAACAGGAAAGGTTGGCCACTGAGTGATGAATTCTGGGCCAGAGCAATCCATGAAACAAAGAACAGTATGAAACAACTTTTAGTCCCGTAGGCCTCCCACACTTCCCACCATGGGCAGAAATGGAGGCAGAGGGTACCCCAAATCCCACTTCTACATGAAATAGCAACATGAATTTAATTGTTGGTACTCTAAATATGAAATCCATATCCGGTGACCAATTATGCCACATACTACATGAGAAAAAGGCTCTCTGTACATTGTGTGGACCTTCTGTATACAGCTGATAGATGGAAGGGCATGGACCAGAGACAAGTGGGACAGAGAAGACAAGAAGGGGTTGAAAACTGCACCACTGGAGGAAATGCCCATGTGGATGAGATCAGGGATGCACTGAAGAATGAAGCATGTGCAAGCCTGGTGCTAAGGAGACTGCAAAGGTAAGGAAGAACTGGCCCCCAGAGATGTGGAGAGAAGAGAACTATACAATTAAGTTAGAATACACAATTGATTGTGAAGCCATGAGAAACAAAGGATGCAGAGAGTTGGAGCAGAGAGAACTCACCCAGGGCCTGGGAACAGGAGGTGTCGGACAAGTTGAAACAGGTTAGACTTTGTGCCAGAGGTCGCATTCAAGCTGGGCCTTGAAAGATAGGCTGCACTGAGATGAATGGAGATGGGGCAGGAGCAGATGAAAGAATGGAAGAAGCGGTTATGATGTTCAAAGCACTGTGCTAAATGCTGGAGATACAGAGCGGCAAGTATGACAGCCCCAGCTCTCAAGGAGCTCCCATTCTAATTGGAGAAAACACATGCATGGAAAGTGTTATGTGCAAGCCAAAGGTACTTGGGGTACAGTAGCAAAGTATATGGTCATGGTTTACTGAACCATGACACAAGGTCTCTGGCGGCCAGGACTTTCCTCTCTGGTTCTTCAGTAGCTGTGTCCATAACCCCTGTAGGAGTAGGGGCCAGATTGCACCTCCCTGGGATGAGCTTCCTGGAAAGATGGCTGCAGGCACAGGGACGGAAGCATTGTTCTTCCCAAAGTCCCCAGGACGTGGCCAGTGGAATCTGAGCGGAGATGGCAGTCGGGTCAAGGTGGTGGTGGTGGCTTGATGTGACCAGTACCTGCGGCCTCCCAAATCTCCTTCAAGGTGCCTTGCCTGCTCTCTGAGTTGCAGTTCAGTTGGCATTTGGTGAGAATAGCCAGTATCTTCTTCAAAGGATTTGCTTCCCTGGATGATGGCTCTGAGGCCTGGGCCAGAAGTAGAACTAGTGGCCTGGAGAACACCGCCACTCCCAAAGCACTCATGCTTATCAGCCTTTGGGTGGCAGTGGGTCAACCACCTCCTCTCTTCCAACTCTTCTGAAATCTGGCTTCCAAAGATCACTCAACTGAAAGAATTTCCTCCCCCTTGACTTTTCTGTAGCACTTCAGCCTATGAATCATCCTTTCCTCGTCAATCTTCTCTCATCTCTGGTTTTCAGGACAATAGACATGCCTTCCAGACATCTGGGTGCTGTCATGTGTCCTGCTGATGTCCCCTGAGGACATCCTGGCGTTGCCACTAAACTCTCTTCTGTATGCTGCTTCCCACCATTAAAGTAGGTGCTCCTTGAGAGCAAGGACTCACCTGCTTTTTCTGTTTTCATCTCCAATACTTAGTTTAGTGCTCAGGATAGAGTAAGTGCTTAAACTAATGCCTTTTCATTCATTAATTCACTGCACAAAGATAAACGTGGTGTGTGTGTGTGTGTGTGTGTATGTGTGTGTGTGTGTGTGTGTGTGTGTTCTAAACTTCTCCAAGAACGAAAATGCCTTATTTTAATGTCCCAGAATTTCATAATCACCCACCACGTGGCATGGCAGTAGTTGCATTAGTGCTCTCGTGTTTGTTTGAGCTCATCACAATGGTAGTGTTTGGCACACATATGAAATTGTACCCTGGCAATAACCCCAAAGCTACCAGTATGAAATCACTCCAGTAGGAGAAGCCCAAAGCAAAGTGCTAAAGTAGCTAGAAAGGGTTACTGTAATGCTTCGCATCCCATCACTTGGGAAGAGAAGACCATCTGAAGCTAGGAGAGATACCGAGGCTTGGCCAAATTTAGATGAACAGATCACTGGGACTCTGCTATCTCTATAGAGATGTTTAAAATCCAAATGAGGCACTCTCCAAATTCGAGCCTATTTCCCTCCAATAAGTGCTTAGGTTTTTGTAATGAAAAGACTAGCTTGTCATGTTTAAGAAATAGAGCCCAGCATCCCAAAGGCAAGATGTTCAAAAAAGTCAATCTCTTAGATTGTGACATATGAAAGAGTAGGAGAGGGGTGAATTGGTTGCCCAGTCATTAAAAGCCATTGAGATTTACCTAGTATTTCATGGCACTCTTACTGTCATGTAAGAAGGAAAATTCTCAATAGATGTTCAAAGTTAGCGTTTAATAGACCTGGCGCCTCTGATTGCCTTTGCGCAGATTGTGTTCCAGCTGTCTTCAGATATTTGAACACGCAGGTCTCAGTCCCATGCTGTGCAAACAGGCAGCTTCCCATGTATCCCGTATACCAAGAGTAATTTAGGAGTCTATCTGGAAAGGCAATCAGAGAGCATGGAAGAAAGGGTTATGGAAAGCCTGGAGATTGAGCGGGAGTTCCACACCGTACAAGTTGCACACATTACCATTAGGCTGAGACTGATTTACAAATGCCCCAGCCCTCCGTCTGGTAATCCATATCCTTTGTGCAGCAGGTTGGCACTGCCTCTCCAGAAATCTCCAGCTGCCTCATATTCATGAAGCAAACTTGCAATTTGGTGCTTTGAGCCAAGCTGCAAGGAAAGATAGGCAAGTTGAAACATGAGTAGATGCCAATGAGGGAGAGGACAAGAGGAAACTTCCCAAATGCCTGGGAAATTGGCCTTCAACACAACTATACCTGGAAGGTACAGTAAAGGCCCTTTCAACGGAACCTGGTTTTAAACCCAAAGTGAAAAGTCCCCAAGATGGCAGCATTCACTGTCACATCCTCCTGGGCCACGAGGTGCCGAGTCACTTAAGCTCATTCCCATTTCTCTTGGAGTCTTCTCTTGGCATTCAGCAGATGAAGTATTATATTTGAAAGTATTATTAGAGCCCTTTGTTTTAGCATCCAGACTCAAATGACCCTCTCTTGTAACAAAGAAAACAAGCCCAACTTGGCACCATGGCGATAGAAACGGATGTAGTATATGCCACGCTCCACGCCCATAGAACCCCACCTGTCTACTATGATGGGGGAGATGTTTTTCACCATCTAATCTCTGGGACCAAAACGAGTCAGTACAATTCGTTGGCGTTTGGATGCCTTTCAGTGGTATTTTCATTTCAGTCATTGGGGATCTTGTTCTCTCCTCCTGCTATATCTCACCACATAAGTTCAGACGAAGTTTCCCCGTTCCTTTTCATGCCTCATTTCTTAGAATAGGATAATATTCCATCTCTCGAGAGACGACAATTGGTTCAGCCTTTTCTCAGTTATGGGCGCTGACTTTGTTTCTAGTGTTTTGCTACCATAAAACTGCTGCTATCATCATTTTGATATATGCTAGGCCTGTCTTTCTGCCCTTGACTTCTTGGGAACATTTACCCAGAAGTGGAATCCAATGGGTCCAACAGTTTCATCACTTTTCTCACATGATACGAAATAGTTTTCCAGAAGGGTCAAACCAATTCCGTGCTTCACTAACCTTAAATCTGTCCATCTGTCTATCTTCTAAGACTCTTCTGTAGGAAGCACACTCATGGTTCATCCTCCTCCTGCTTACACTTATTGGGGTGAGAGCTTTGCTATCACTTGGTCGGTGTTTATAAGAACAGCACTCAGGAGACTTTTCATTTGCTGCCACCAGGTGAGTACCTGTGCCTTAGTTCAGGACTCACTGAAGGTGTGGTTAACAGAAAATTATATTACCCCCAAAAGATATGGGAGGAAACTAAATGATATTTGATATAATTCTAGAAATGCAGATGATGGCAATAAGACAATAGAAAATGACTTTTAGGCAAAGGAGATCAAATTCATACTCCGATCTGCTCATGACAGGATGGTTTACTTAGAAAATTCTGGGGAATCAACAAAGATGAGACAATTAACAGTTTCCACCAAGTAGTAGGCTTCAAAATAAGCCACCAAAATCAACAGCATTTCTAGGTAAGAACAAAGAATAAAAAAGAAAGAAGTAACCGAAGAATGGGAAATTCCATTCTAAATAACTACAAAATTCATAAAGTACCTGGGCTCAGTCTTCCAAAGCATACAAAAGATTTGTATAGATTCAGCTTCAAAGTGCTCCTTCAACAAATAAAGAATAACCTTAAAAGCTGGAGGAATATTCTGTGACGTGACCACTGCTGGACAGCAAAACCAAAGTTCATTTACACTTTTAATGCTATACCAATCAAATTAGCAAAAGGATTCTCTACAGATCTTGATAAAATTAGAGCATTTATTTAGAGAAACAAAAGATTGAGAATATCAAGGGCAGTAATGAAAAAGGTAGAGGTGAGGGGGGAATAGCACTTCCAGACCTCAAACTAAATCATAAAGCAGCAGTCATCAAAACCATCTGGTATCGGTCAAAAAATAGAGGAGGAGATCAATGGAACAGACTAGACAAGGGAGAATCACAAACAATGGAACTCAATAACTGAGTGTTTGATAAACCCCCAGACATAAATTATTCAGGAACAAATTCCCTTTTTGATAAGAACTGCTGGGAAAAGTGGAAAGGAGTCAGGCAGAAATTGGGCTTAGACCACTATTATATGCCATATTCCACAATAAATTAAAAATGCATATTTGACCTTAATACTCAAGATCATGCCATAAAAAAGTGGGAAGAGAGGCAGATAATATGCCTTTCACAGATATGGGTAGAAAGGCCTATTTTTAACCAAACAGCTGATAGAAGCAATTACAAAAGACAAGATAAATGATTTTGTTTATATAAAATTGAAAGACTTCTGCACAAACAAAAATAATAAATCTCAGAGAAGAAGGAAGAAGTTGAATGGGAAAAACTTAATGTCAAATTTCTCAGATTAAGGGTTTTATATCCAAGATAAAATAGATAACAGACACGTGAATGTATGGATAAATGGATAGACAGACAGACAGACAGACAGACAGACAGATAGATAGATAGATAGATAGATAGATAGATAGATAGAAACAGAGACAGACAGAAAAACAGAGAAGACAAAAAGCCATTCCCCAAAACATAAGTGGTCAAAGTACATTAACAAACAATTCTCTAGTAATCACTAGCAATAAGAGAAATGCAAAGCAAAACAGCCCTGAGGTTTTATCTCATATCTGTCAACTTGGCAAAGATGACAAAAGATGAAAATAGTGAATGTACAAGGAGTTATGGGAAGGCAGATACAATAATACATTATTGGTACAATGACAATGAAAAGCAATTTGGAATTATACAAATAAAGTGACTAAAACATCCATACCCTTTGTTTGACTCAGCGACTACTGGGCATATACTCTCCAAGAAATCATTGATAAGAAGATATTCTCTACATACATCAAAACATACCCATCAACTGGGAAATGGCAAAATAAACTGTGGTATATGAAAATCATGGAATATTACTATGCTGTAAGAAATAATAGGTGTGATGAGTACAGCAAAACATGGACAATTTTATATGTACTGATGCAGAGTAAATAAAACAACATATAGTGGCTACCACAATAGAAATGGAAAGAACCACAAAAAAAACAATTAAAAGTGAATGTGGGGGACAGCTGGGTAGCTCAATGGATTGAGAGCCAGGCCTAGAGATGGGAGGTCCTAGGTTCAAATCTGGCCTCAGACACTTCCCAGCTGTGTGACCCTGGGCAAGTCACTTGACCCCCATTGCCTAGCCCTTACCACTCTTCTGCCTTGGAGCCAATACACAGTATTGACTCCAAGACAGAAGGTAAGGGTTTTTTTTTAAAAGTGAATATGGTTGAATTACAGAGAACAAGTTTGACTCCAAAGAAGAAAAATTAGAAGATAATCCCATTCCACCCCTTACCATGGATGTGGAACACTGTATATATTTTCAGATTTGTCTACTTGATTGGCTATACTGATGTTTTCCTCCTCTTTTTCTTTCTTTTTCCTTGAAAATTTTTTTTATTATGTGGAATGGCTCTAAGAGGACAGAAGGGGAGAAATAAAAGGAGAAATTCTGAGAGTTTGAAAATAAAAGAGAATAAACATTTATTTTTAGAAAGAAAATTAAGCCTTCTTTTCAAGTAAACTTTAAAAAACCAAATTAGATCTCTCTAATAAAAAACTCACCATAAACATAAATTTGTTATATATTCTTTTTAATGATATAGCATTAGAGACCTGAATTTGGAGTCAAGAGATCAGGGTACACTTCATAGTTCATCTACTAAATGTGTGACCTTGGGTAAGCCTCTTCTCCTCTTTGAGTTTCAGTTTCCTTCTCTGTAAAATCAAGGGATTAAACTTGAGGCATGTTGATGAACCTATGGCACACATGTCTCCACAGGGATGCTTCTATATGGCTTGGTGGCCTTGTTTCTATCTGGCCTGTATAACCTTTAAAAAGAAGAGTCCCATGATCTACATCTCCATCTGCTCCTCTTCTTGAACCTGCTCCTTGCTCACTTTGTCATCCACTTTAAGGCTTAACCCACAATGATCTGTGAACCTAGATGGGAAAATATCACAGTTTCTTTTCACTAACCTCTAGGTGAAATTGGGCATTTCTTTTGACTATGAGTGATTTGTTGTTTCTTCAATCGTTTTTCAGTCATGTCGGTGTGACTCCATTTTGGGTTTTCACAGCAAAGATACTAAAGTGGTTTGCCTCTTCCTTCTCCAGTTCATTTTCCAGGTGAGGAAACTGGCAAACAAGGCAAACAAGGTGAAGTGACTTGTCCAGGATCACACACCTAAGAAATATTGGAGGTCAGATTTGAACTTAGGAACACGAGTCTCCGACTCCAACCCCAGTGTTCTATCCACTGCGTCACCTAGCTGCTGAGTAAAGACAACAACAAATATGATTCTGAATAGAGGACTGTAGACTTCCCCAGACTGCCAAAAGGGGCCATCACACAGAAGAGGTGAAGAACTTGAAGTTTCCTTAGTCTTCTCCAATTCTACAGAAGCCGCATATGCATGGCTTCCCTTTTCCTCAATGGAAGCAGCCACACTGATACTCTAGGGAGTATTACATCATCCACAAGGACTCAGAAGAAGCTAGGTATCACTAATCAATCTTTTATTGCCTGGGGGTGGCTGTAATTGCAGAGGCTGGAGTACAGGCAGAGTCACAAGAAATATGTCCAGCAAAATCTTCAGACTCACCTTTGAGCCTTTCTTCTCTGCCTGTCTAAGTTTTCTCTTGTGACCCTGGGCCCAGCATTCATTCTTATGTTGTCCCTGTCCCAGCCAGCTACCTCCCACCTGAAATGGCCTCATGGGTACCTCGTTCCCTTTGGGTTTTTTTGTTTGTTTTTTATTAAAACCCTTACCTTCCATCTTGGAATCACTACTATGTACTGGTTCCAAGGCAGAAGAGTGGTAAGGGTAGGCAATGGGGGTCAAATGACTTGCCCAGGGTCACACAGCTGGGAAGTGGCTGAGTCTAGATTTGAACCTAGAACCTCCTGTCTCTCGGCCTGGCTCTTAATCCACTGAGCCACCCAACTGCCCCCTACCTTGTTCTCTTTGGGCTGGCCTTTCTGCATAGGCCCCTGTGGAATCTGATCACATTAGGCCCAGGCTGACTCCTCCCAGAATCTCAGAGCCAAAAGGGACCTCGGGAACCAGCTAGGATGCACCCCTCCCACACCTGACTGAGCCTCCTCTCTATGACACCCCACTTCCCAACAAATCTCTTCCCTAAGAGCTGTGGTGGGGGAACAGGAAGCCCATGATGTCCCCAAAGGCAGCAGCCCCTTAGACAGCTCTAGAAAAAGAGCCCAGACACTTTGGGGAAGAATGTGATTCTCTGAAAACAGCAGCTGTCCAAGAGGCAAAGGTGACCACAACAACGGAGACCTCCAGGTTCCACCACCACTAGCACTCAGGCTGAATTATCGGAAAAAGGATCCAAATGGCGGGGGTGTGAGAAATGACAAACAGGGCAATCTTG
Source organism: Monodelphis domestica (assembly GCF_027887165.1). Lineage (NCBI taxonomy): Eukaryota > Metazoa > Chordata > Mammalia > Didelphimorphia > Didelphidae > Monodelphis > Monodelphis domestica. Next base: position 10,619,539 of record NC_077235.1, on the reverse strand, counting down.
GACTTTCACAACTTGGCAGCTAAACTGTCAGAGCATCCTTGACGAGCCCCCAAAGACTATGGATATGTTGCTGAGAGACCAGATGGTCAGTAATTTGTGGTTAGAAAGGGGAAAAAAGATAGCCATGTAGGTGTCACATCCAGGAATGCTAACATATTCTGAAGCCCTCAGAGGAGCTGCTGTCCCCAGCCGGTGATCAAAGGCAGCTTGTCCCATGTAGGGAAAAGCAGTCCCCAACACCAGGCTCTACCCATTTCTGGAAAATTATTCTCTAGTGGAAAAGACTATTTTGACTGTGAAAGTCACATCCCTTTAGGGAAAATCCAGGCTTTCTCTGTGCAATTCAACCTCCTTTGATGTCGAAACAAAAGGAAGGCTTTGGGTTTTTGTTGTTTTTTTCCCCAGAGGAAAAACTTCTCCACTCTGAAAATATTTTTCTTCCACATTTGCTGTCTGGGTTTTAACAAATATTCACTAATTTGCACCTTGTTCAGAAGCCAAAAGGAACTTTGATTTCTGTCAAACAACTTGGGAAATCGGAAGACTCATTTAGATTGGCTTTCACAGCAGAAAGGAGCCATTTTAAAGAAGCAGCCCCGGCCCGATCTTAATTCTGGATTTGCACGATTTCGTGTCTGGGCTCCAAAGAGGTGCACTGTGAAGTTAGTTAAAAGAAAGACAACTGTTCTCTTCCTCCTGGTCTCCTTACAGATGAAGTAAACCTGATTTTTAGAAGATATTTGACTTGAAACACTATGTTCCAGGCAAAGAAGAAAAGACAACAAGATGTCTCCTGCTAGGACTCTCATTCCAATGGACCACCGAGGAAACCGAGGAATTTTCTTTAAGGACAAAGAAAGAGAAACTTGAAAAAAATCGTACCTGGCTTTTTTGTGCTAAATAAAGTTAAGTTAGGCAGGGATTCCATTCCGTCCTTTGAAGCTATACATTATGACTAAGAGATACAAAAAACGCAGCATGTGTTTCGAAGGGCACGCTGTAAACTAATCCGAGCCAGGAAGAGCGGGGCAAAGATTTCCCGCACCTGCATCAAAACCTTTTCTCTGGAAGACTAACCAAAATCATGAAGAAGTTTTTATTCTTTAGGAAAGAAAAGAAACATGTTTCGGGCTGTGGTCCTGACAGTATCTGATCTAGGAAGCAAGTGGGAACTGAGCATCATGAGTCGGGTACCAGGCAGAGGATGGTGAGGCAGGAGAGCAGCCAGGGAGAAGGTGCCTAAGCATGACCGTGGCTATGGGAGCAAGAAGAGATGGCACTGAGGAAATGCACTGGAAGGGGCAAAGCACAGAGAAGAGTCATTAAATACTCTGGTCATGGCTGGGCCCAAATCTAAGAGCACAAAGAATGAGCTTCATGTTCTTGAGAGGAAAGGTTTTCTTTGGGTTGGTTTTTTACATCCTACCTCACAAGTTTCTCAGCGCCAGTGAGATTTGAAAGCAAAAGAAATCTGGCCATGTTCACTTCTATAACCCACAGATGCCTGATGTCTGCAAATTAATGAATTATCTCTGAACAGTAACTGAGAAAAGGCATCTGAAAGTACTTTGTAAACTGTGAAATATTTGACAAATGTCAACATACATCAGGGTGGACTTAGCTGTCCTCTTTAAGGACTCAGCACATAAAAGAAAATGTTAATAATTTAGCCTAACAAGCTATACAGGACAACTCAAATGGATGAAGAGTGTATACCATATCAGTCACAGGTGGATGGTTAGCCCACTGGGTTCATTTATTCATTCAATTTCAATTCAATAAATGAAATTTATTAATGGTCTACTATATTCATGGCATGAGAAGCAGCAGAGTGGAGTGGAAAAATAATTACAGAACCATAGCATTTAAGAGTTAGCAGAGCTCTCAACAACCATCATCTAGTCTAACAGATACCCAAAACAGGAATTCCCATCCCCGTTGAGGCAATAAGTGCTCATCTGGCCTTTGCTTGAAGCCCTGTAGTGGAGGAGAACCCTCTACCTCCAAAGGCCGGCCATTTCAGAGATTTCAGTGTTTTCAAGGATCCCATGTTCCCTGACACAAAAGTCAATCATTTCCAATATAATTTTTTTTCTTTTAATGAAGCTACATGTCTGTAAATTAAGGACAAACAGGATATTAGAAGAATCAAAATAGGTTCTATTGTGAACCTAGGGACCCACAGAGCAGTAGTCTATGCTATGACATTTTATCAGTGGAAATGATCTCCATGCCAGAATTGACATAAAACACAGCATCAAGGATATATATGACATAAAAAGGAGATGGAGGAGACGAGGGCCATCAGGAAAGATGATGGCATAATAACAAAAAGTCCCGATATTGTAAGAAACCACAAAATGATTCAAGGTCCAGACTCCAGGCCTGAGACAAAGACTCCTTTCTCTGATACTGGGCAAATACTCTAGGGAAGATCAATGATCTTATATCATATTTATCAGAGTAACCTATGTTTTAATGTAGAAGGTTAGATTACCAAAAAAGTTAATGCAGATATTGATTTGTCACTTGGCCAGACTCAGTTGTTGTGGTTCAGTCATTTCTCAGTTGTATCCAATTCTCTGTAACACCACTAGGGGTTTTCTTGGCAAAGATACTGGAGTGGTTCACCATTTCCTTCCCTAGCTCTTTTTATAGATGTGGAAACTGAGGTAAACAGGGTTAAGGGACTTACCCAGGGTCACACTGCTAGGAAGAGTATGAGGTTTGATTTAAACTCAGCAAGTTGAGTCTTCATGACTCCAGACCTGACACTCTATCCACTGTGCCATCTAGCTGCCATGTTATTTTGACATGCTAATGGATTTAAACATGGATTAAAGCCATCAGTTAATTTTTTAATGTAATTTTTAAAATTGGGTTCAGACTAGACAACATCAAAGACATATACTATTCATTTGACAAGATTTGCTCTTGATTAGCATCAAGACTGTGTGATTCTCAGAATCCCAGGGAGCGAAACGCCATTGACTGGTGTGTTACCATGTGCAACAACAAGGGCAATATTCATCCCAAGTACCTATTGTCTCTTGCCTGGACTATTGCAATGGCCTACTAATTGAGATCTATTCCTCTGGTCTGCTTCCCACTCCAATTCATCCTCCACACATCTGGCAAAGTGATTTTTCTTATGCATAGTCTGACCATATCACTATTCTGCTAAATAAACTGTTACAGCTCCCTCCCTATTGCCCTTAGGACTGAATATTGACTCCTCGGTCTAGCTTTTAAAATCCTTCACATCCAGATTTTTCAATTTTCTCCCCAACCATGTTTTCATCCTGGAGAAGCCTTTTTGCCCTCAGGTCTTCGACTCCTGCCTTCGATTGCCCAGCCTGCACCTCCATTCCATGAGGATCCCCAGTCAATCTCACTCAAGGAATTTCTTACTTCTTTCAAGACTCAACTTAAATACAACCTTTTAACATGAAGCTTTTGTTAGTGCTGCCAGTTACTTGCACCCTCTCCTCCCTAAGCTCTCTTGCATTTACTTAGAATACACTTCTAAGTTCACATAATATACTCCAGTAGAATGGAAGCTCCTTGAGAGCAGGAATGAGTCTTTGTGCTCCGAATGTCTGTTGTCTGATATATAATAGATCCTTCTTGTTGACTGACTAATGAGATCACATCTATGAATGTGTTTAAGGCAGTGGCTAATAACAGCTGGAGGGGCCAGAAAAAATGAAGGATAAAACAAGACACACATACAAGTTCTCCTTGTAATGTGATAACTCCAATTTCAGAGGCTAATTGGGAAAGACACAATCACAAAGACAGCACAGGCAGTTGTCTTCTGATGTTTGGGTTTAGACTGAACATTAGACAGCTCCTCAAGCAGCTTAGCTTATTAACTTGTTCTTTGCTTAATTTCTCTCTTGTTTATGTTTATTTTCTTCGTATTCGTTTCTGGCATGTATTGTGTGGTTTGTTAACTATGCTTCAATTTGCTTCTAGCTATGTGTTCATAATCTACCTAGTTTGCCCATTTGGGGGAGGTAGTGGTTTAGAAGCCTATTGTCATCAACTTGATGTCTGCTGTTAGGCATATTTGTTGAGTTATATCAATATGCAAGTGCAAGCATGTAATATGTCCTGCATCCAACTTACTAGGCCTGCCACAAGTATTGTTGATGTACATTTGCTTGGAAGACACTTGAAGGTGGGGATGGTAATCACTAGGATTCACGGGTAATCAGCAGTTAAATGCTGCTAGTTTTTCAATGCTATACTATATAATCCCAGGTGCCAAGTGTACTGCAGTTGATTTTGCAAGGGACTGCAAAATTCCAAACACTGGGAGAGGAATATAATAGAATTTTGAGAATTGCCTGGTATTCTGGGATTTATAGTTCAGAAGGACAAGGATTCCATTATAGGTCTAAGTGCAATTTGGGCTATCACAGCCTTTGAATCAGAAGGGATACATAAATAATACCTACATGTTTTAAAGGAGACACACAATGCTTATAAGAGAGTAGATTGAGAAAGAGTGAGATCAAGCATCATCAGTCCCATCCAGAACTTAATGAAGCAAACTAGAAAGCACTGGCAGACCAAGGCAATAATAACATTAAAAAAATAGGAGAAACTATTCAGGGGAGGGCAAAGCTGAAGCAGAGAAATGAGAGACTGAAGAGGACCATCGAACATCTTTCAACCAAGGACTCAAGCTTGACATTGTATAGGTAGCTCTATAAGAACTAAAGTTAAAAAACCTAGGAGTAATGAACTGGAGGAATTCTATGTGAACTGGAACGACCTCCAGGAATTGATGCAGAGTGAGAGGAGCAGAACCAGGAGAACATTGCACACAGAGACTGATACATGCTGCGGGACAATAGAATATAATGGACTCCTCCATTAGTGACAATGCAGTGACCCTGAACAACTCGGAGGGAACTATAAGAAAAAACACTATCCACATTCAGAGAAAGAACTGTGGGAGCAGAAACCCAGAAGAAAAACAACTGCTTGATCACATGGGTCAAGGGGGATATGATTGGGGATGTAGAGTCTAGATGATCGCACTAGTGCAAATATCAATAATATGGAAATGGATCTTGATCAATGACACATGTGAAACCCAGTGCAATTGCTTGTTGGCTATGAACAGGGAGGGAGGAAAGGAGGGAAAGAACATGAATCATGTAACCATGGGAAAATATTCTAAATTAATTAATTAAAAATTTTAAATAAAAAACTACCTGCTCTTTTTTTCCAATTTCCCCTTCCTGTCTCTATGTAGTAACAATATTATTCTGCTCTTTCCTCTTAACCCAAACATTTCCTGAATCCCCTGATCTTGCTATAAATATAAAGAGGTCAGGAGTTATCAGAAGATAACAAAATAATTTTCATCAGGGCACAGAGCCAAACTTCTAGAAGAATGTATTGTCCCGAATGGGGGCTCTAAGCTATAGTGATTATACTAACATTTTGTCTAATATAAATTGCATAAAATAGCAGTGAAAGGTCCATATTGACCTGAAGGCAGTCCTAATGCTGTAGGCTAAAAAGTAAGCTAAATGTTGTAACAGGGTGTGACTGAACAAATCTCCAGAGAAAAGTGGGGTAGTAAGGAAAAGGTGAGAGCCAAAGAAAAGTTCATATCCTCAGTGGCTCATCTGAGGGGAGATAGGAAAGGCCCAGAGCAGATTCAGCCACACCCCATTCAGCATGAAAGGAGAAAGAGGAAGGATCAAGTACTGGTCAGCCAACTCTACACGCCATAACAATAACCAGTAGTATTACGAAAGTCATACAAAGGAGTGCCATGATGAAAAATGCTAACCACCTCCAGAGACAGAACTGATAAACTCTGAGTGTGAATTGAAGTACATTTTTTCCCTTTCTTTATTTTTCTTACTTTTTTTGGAACATGGCTAATATGGAAATATTTTCCATGACTTCACATGTATAATGAATATCATATTGCTTGACTTCTCAATGGGTAGAGGAGGGGATGGAGAAAAAGAGAGAATTTGGAACTAAAACAATTTTTAAATGAATGTTAAAAGAAAAACTTTTTTAGGAGAATCAAGAACGGCCTCCTTTAGGAGAAGGCACTTAAGCTATGCTTTGAAGGAAACGTAGTATTCTTTGAGGAGGGTTAACTATGAGTGAGCTAGGTGAGGTGTCACTGGAGGTAGGGGGAGAAGAAGAATCTCAAGGAAGGGCTGGGACTGTCATTTCTAAATGTGGTACCACGAGGGTAAGCAGACTGGGTAATTTTGTTTTCCCCAGGAAAATGTTCAAAGAGGAGCCGAGCTTGTCCGTGGGTTGACATTGTTCAGTGCCTCATAACTTAAAGCATTTCTGAGCCCTTCATTAATCATATTTCCCAAATGGTCACTTCCCCCAATTCCTCCCTCCTGTACCCAGGAAGTCTGCTACCACAGAGGAGAAATAGTTGGGCCTTCTTGTGGGACTGCCACGCAGCTCAGCAGCATGGGACAGAAGGTGAGAAGTACGGCAAACCGACTCAGTCATTTCTTGGCAGTAAACTGGCCAACAGCCAGGTTTCCTAAAATACAAAATCCAACAAAAGAGCACATATTTCATTTTGTGATGAGTATAAAAATTCTCTCAAACCAAAAACTGGAAGGCTATTGTGGGTGTGGAATATTTTACGTGATGAGCTGAAGGGAATGGCAGGAAGAAGAGGTCAGATGACTTTTGAAGTAACTGTTCCTTAGGGAATCCTTGAATTCTCCTAATTGGTCTTTTCCACAAGAAGAATATTAAACACACACACACACACACACATACACACACACACAGCTTAATTGCCTTTTCTGAAATGGTTTCAGAGAGAAAACAACCAGCTTTAATGCCTTCCTTCTATTTTTGGTTAATACCAAATAATATATTCCCTTAAATATGAAACAAAAACTAGGAGACTATTTCCTTTCCTCCCATATTTTCTAGGCCTACGCATCAAATGGATGGGCCTTTGAAGCTATGAGAGTAGAAGCATCAGCTCAGTTGGGTGGCTAGCAAAGTGAGAATGGCAGAGAGAAAGGGGAAGTGGGGGAGTAGAATCTGAGCCCTGAGCTGCCCCAATTCTCTGAAGTGTGGGAAAGATGATGGAGGGAAAGTCAATGAGCTGAAGTGAAATAAGATAATGAAATAAATATCCCACAAAGGTGTCAGCCCAAAAATGTACAGGCTGCTGAACTGAGGGGGAGGGAAGAGATGGCAGTAAAAGAGATAATCACCAAGGAACACCAAGTTAGGAGGATGGAACCATGGAACAAAAGGAAGAGAAAGGGCTATGAGAGAAATCTGGGCTGAAAAAGCCGTTTTCTCTACGCCGAAGCAGCAGGACAAGCAGGTTCCCCTCCATGTGACATCCTTCACAAGCCTTCGACAATTTGTCCCTGCATAGGAAACCATCTCCTTTCCAAGCCCAGAGCCTAGATGTTAAAAGGAAAGAGCACCGGTGATTGTTTGCATTGCACCGTTTCAACACCTGAGTGGCAAGATTCAATATTGAGTTAGCTCCCAACTATGAATCCTTCATGTATTTTGAAACATTTTCATCTTAGTTAATGATAGGTCTATTTAATCACATTACCCCCAGGCAACAGGACAAACACAGAGATGCCCTCCCAGCCTGACCTTCCTGCAATACTGACTGGCTTTACAATAAGAGAGTAGAATGCAGCCCGGAAATTCGCCGAGGAATTCTGTGTTATCCGTTAGCACGAACAACAAATCTCCCCGGCAGACAGAGGAAAGCCTCCAGATGTTGAAGTCTCACACCAGCTCTTTAGGCCTAGGCCAGACAGGTGTTCACATACTGCAAGTTGGGTGGGTGCCAAGAGGTGAGCCCTCCCCCATGCCATTTCCCAAATCACTCCTCAACTTGGGAGTAGCCAACTTGATGGTCTTCGCTGAGCAGGGAACTAAGTCCAGAGAGGGCTCTCCTTCCAGCTCTGCCCCTGATTTATGCTAAAGGGAGACCCAACAGGTTGGCCCAGCTGCCTTCTCTGGGCAAAACCTCTGACCAGACTGAGCCACATGCCTGGAGGGAGTGTATTCCTTCATCACTGAACCCTTAGCTTCCTTGGAGACTTGGCTCATGTCACCTTCTCCATAGAGCCTTTGGGATTGCTCCAGTTTTTAGTCCTTTCCTCTACAAATTTACTCTTTATTTTTAAACACATTTTATGCTTACTATTCTGAATAATATTCTTTCTCCGACAGACTATAAGCTCCCTGAGGACAGGGACTATTTCTCCAGCACAGAGTAGGCACTTTACAATTGCTGGGTGGTTGATGGGCTTACGCTCACTTTCAGGGAGTAGCAAGTCTACCTGACAGACCCAGAGATTTTGTTAACTCTCTGCAAAGGCAGGAGCTCACCAGAAAAGGGACATTTTTGTTAGCTCCTTTCCAGGTCCTTACCAGCCATGTCGACCTCTGGACCTCACAAAAGCCAACCCAGAATAGTGTGGAAGGTACACTATGAAGAAAGACTATGAAGTCAATGGCATCTCTGGGCTTCTGCAAGATGGAATGATCTGAGATTTACGGGTAGAAGGGACCCTGGAAATTCTACCCTCGGCCTCATCGCCTCTGCCTCCTGTAGGAGAGGAAACTGAGGTCCAGATATGCAAATTGTCCAGAGGCTCACGGCTTCAGGCTTATGGCTGGAAGATCACACAAGGTCTCCTCATACGTAGTTCACCTCCTTCATTTGTAGAGGACAAATCAGGCCTCAAGCTTTGTGAGTTGTCCACATGGCTATGAGTGTTCCTGAAGGTCTATGCCAAAGAGTCACTCCACCCCAGCCAGCTACTGATTATTCTCTCAGTAGTGGAGTGGCTAGGGGCATCCCAGACTCCTGGGGTTGGTCCTCCTTGGAATGACTGATCCAAATTCAAGGTGCTCAGGAGACCTGCCTCCCCTGGAAACGTGAGTTTCCTTTGGTGTGTGTTTACCTTGAAGCTGGAGGACAAAACTGGTTCAATGCAAAAACATTTGGGGAGATTACAGTGAAGCAAAGTTACTACAAAACACTTCCTTCAGAAATCTGGGAGAAATTCTTCCACAAATACACCCAGCAAACATGGGAAAGTGGGCACACAGAGGGAAAAGGAACGGCAAAGACACACGCATGGGAGGCATGTATAGCCAGCCTCCAGTCCAGCCAAGCAAGGCCTATCTTAACAAGAAGCACAAAGTGCCTACCAAAGGGACGGTACTGGCAGCCAGCAAGACATACGCCCATCTGGTTATACCCAAAATAAATCAGCCCACTCTGGCCAGCTCATCAGAGACAAAAAAATTCAGTATTCAAAGCTGGTCAGGAGTGACAGACTCACTCCTGGATGGACCAAGAGAGACACGTTTGTGACTAGAGAGCTTCTTGGGCCCGGCTGAGCATGACTGCAGCCTTACTCCTCACCATATACCTGCTGGCGGAAGTGACAAGATTCCAGCTTGACGCTAGACACCTCATGAGGCATCCAGGCCACCGAAGCTGCCTTCTCAGTGCATCTCCCTCCAGCTAGGCTCCATGCTCATGAGCCAGCTGGTACATTGGCCACTTCTCCTAGGTTAAAAGCACTTCAGAAATGCGAATAGGCCCAGACCTCTAAGAAGCACAGTCCATCTGAGTCCCAGTATCACTACGCTCTGCTTATTAACCATTTCCACATGACATTATCATTGCAAGCCAGTTGGCAACCACTAATTAAGTCTCATAATTCTCCTGTGGGTAGCTTCCTGAGAAGATGAAGCGCACGTGCAAGGCCCGACGATGGAGCAGGCCAAGTCAGCCTGGTGGCCCTCCTACAGCCTGGTGGTCCTCCTTCTTTCAATAGCTTTCCCTTTCCCAAGTGCTCAGTGTCCTCAGGCCACCCAGGACCATCTCCCGGAGCTGGGAGCCCTTCCTGGATCTCGACTGCAAACACCACTTCCTCCTGATCTCCTCCTTCCCATCTCCACATTTCCTACCCTTTGCCAGCATGTTAGCTAGCTAATGTGATCCACACCTCGCCCCCCTGCCCCGCCACCAGTTAATGCCAAGTCTTAAAAGTCAAATGAGTAAGAGCTGTTCGTGAGAATTTCCAGGCACTATGGCGGCTACTGAGGGAAGACGTTGGGGCAGGGGCCCTTTTCAGTGCCCTTCACATCATACCACACAGATGTCTACTGGAGCCACATATGGGCATTTTGTACCAATGGGAACGCAGAAATAAAACCTTGCTCACTGCCTGGGAGAGCGCAGGGGAACATTAGCAACGGATGTAAAGTGTACAAAGCATTTCCCTCACAATGACAAATACTTCAAGTATCATTATTGCCATTTTGCAGATGAAGAAACTGAGAGCCAAAGATTTGCAATAAGTTACCCCTAGATCCTGGCTCAGTGTCAGAGCCAGGTTGTGAGGTTGGATTCCCAGGTCTCATGCCAGGGGCCTGCATGCTTCTCAGAATAGGATTTCTAGCTGGGGCCTGAGCATTCCCAAATAGAACAAAGCCCCGTGACTTCCCAATTATCCCAGAGCTGGCCTACTTCCAACCTCTTCTAATCATGGAGATATATAGATTTATCACAAATAATACAGCAGGGGCTGAGCAATGAATACCATGGAGAGAGATCTTGATGTGGAGCTGAAGGCCCTGGGTTCAAATGATGGTTCTGCCACTTACTGGCTCTGTGAAATTGGCCAAGCACTTCACTTCTTGGGTCTCAGTTTCCCCATCGGCTGTCAAACGATGGCTTTGGACCAGGTGACATCTTGGGGCCTCTCCAGGTCAAAATCTGCTGCCCCCAAAGTCACATACTTGTCCTGGGCATCCCTCCCTCCTGACTCTGGAAGTGATGGTTCCTCGGCCTTAGCAGTAAGGCGTAGAGTGGATCAGTGGCAAACGCTCAGGCAGCTAGTTTGAAATGCTCTGTTCCCATCCCCTTAGTATCTGAAGATTAACAAAGCATTTACCACTGAAACCCTAAGAGTTAACTAGTGTCAATAGTGCCATCTCCATTTTCCATCTGAGGAAACTGAGGTTCATAGAAATGAAGCATCTACTCAGGTTTACATGGCTTGGAAGGGTCCAAGGTAGGCCTGAAATCCTGACTCTGGGTCTACTGATATTTGCAATTCAAAATTGAAAATGATCAGGGCTGGAGGTGGGTCTTTTCCTTCCTAACTTCAAACCCACTGACAAATCACCATACTTCTACCAGATATCAGGGGGTGATTGTCACAAAACCAGAGGCACACAAGGGGGTCTTTAAAACGAGCAACCCCAGAAATCAGTGTGCTACAAAAGAAAGAGAGCTCCACTGGAAAATCTCAGGCCTAATCCCTGCCTCCTGCCTGCCACTTACCACCTGTGTGTGTGACCTTGGGCAAGGCTTTCTCAGTTTCCTGCTCTGCAGAATGAGGGAGTTGGAGAAGAGAACCACCAAAATCCATTCAGGGTCTAAATTTATAATCTTACGAGGAGGCGGGTTTATTCACTCAGCCAAGATACAGAGGCAGCCCCAGGGCACCTCATCTCCCTCCATAGCACCAGAAATTCTTACCATTAGCCACATTCCCTCCTGGGAGGCTTCTGTTCCAATGGTATTCATTCAGAAAGTAGAATGTAGACTCTGCGAGGGCAGGACCTGTCACTTTTGGTCCCTTTATCTCAGTAGAGAGGTCCAGAGGAGAAGCTCAGAGAGCAAAAGAACCTTAAAGAAGGAGGGTAAAAAGAGGGGGACACAGGGGCCTAGGAGCACACTTTACACTTCTGCCTAGGGCCTATACTAGTGATGGTGAACTTTTTAGAACCTTTTAGATACCATGTACCATGTCCTGCCCCCCTAGACTGGGTGCCGTGCCCCACCCCCCTGATTGAGTGCCCACCACCACCACCACTTATTCCATATGGGGGTGGGAGAAAGGGAGGAGAGTGGTCCAAGTGCTCTGCTCAGGGGAGGAAGTAAATGCTTCCACTGGGCTGTTGGGCAGAAATCAATGGAGAGGGGGGAGAGAGCAGCCGGGCCTGAGTCCCTCTGCCTTTCTAGTAACTAACTCTGGTGGGTGAAAGGACTGTGCCCACAGAAAGGTCTCTGTATGCCATCTTTGGCATGCTTACCATAGGTTTGCCATCACAGATCTATACAGTCCTTCCCCTTCACTATCCAACCAACTTTTCACTCTCCCTTTCTTGATCCAGTAAGACAAAATCCCAACACTTCATTCCTCTTCCTTATTGGACAAAAAAATTTCTTTAGCTTGAGAGGTGGGGGGCCCTGTGTGGGGTCTTTGATGAAGGCTTTCATAATGAATTCAGCCAGAAGGTCATTGATTTTGATCCCCAAAGGCAGAGTGAAGTCCCTGCAGCCATTCAAAGTAGAATGGGGTTCTCCAAACTAAGCTTTGTTGTTTGTACTCTGAGATCTATCCCCTAACCAGATCTGAAATTGCTTGGAGCTACAGTGTGAGTGATAAGACACCAAGGGCCCTCCATAGGAAGGTGAATGGCTGCAGGGTGCACACTGTGCCCTTGGGCATGTGAAATGCCTGCCCTTATAACAGGAGGCAGGAGAGGGTTACTGCGCAAGGCAGAAGATTTTGATTTCACATACAGATATCATAATACCAACTTGCCACTTAGCAGAAGAGTTACAAATCCATTAGGCATGTCATTCAAATGGAGTTAGACTTTCAGCCTCTCTCTCAATAAATTGGCAATGATATTTTGACTATCCTGAGGACATGGGCTGAATCCCGGTGAAACCATTATGAAGGCAACTTCCAAGATCAGTGGCTTGGCGCCACTTAGGAAATAAGGACTGTATCAAGGAGCTAATTAAGGTGCTTGCTCCCTCACTCATGGGCCGCTCTTCTTGGCACACCTAGCCCTTTCAAATGCACACGATAAATCTTTAGAGGAACTGGTTTCTCATTAAGAAATGTGCTATCTGTTTGCTATGGCTTAAGCATAATGGGCGATCCAGATTCATTGCAGCATCCCCTTCACGTTTCCTCCCCTGATGACAATGCAAAGACATGGCAACCTTCATGAAGGCAGAGTTCTTGCAAATAATGATGATGATGATAATCCTCTCCCCAAATCCTGCTTTAGGGCTTCAGGATTCTTGAAGGCCTTGCCAAGAGAGTCCAAGCTCTGACAGGTCTTATTCATATGGAAAGGCATCCCTGGAGGGTCTGGGGATGGACGGTTTGTCTGTTATCCAAGGGCCCAAATCAGATGGCCATGGGGGATGATTGTTTTATCCTTGTCTCTCAAAGGGCAACTTCTTAGTTATAGAAAGGTCATGATCTGATCCACTTGACAAAATCACGCATCCCTGCCATACTTGAATAACGAATCATAATTAACCAGTCTATCAGTAAGCAAAGGGTTTCATATGTGCTGGCCTAACACTTAGGGAGACAAATCAAGCAAAAATAGTCACTCATCTCTCCAGTGTGGTGTATAATTGAAAATCTGTTACCCTAAAGGGGAACTACATTTCCCAAGAGCCCACTGACTTCCTATTATTCTGTACTTCCTGTAGACAGGGAATAAATATACAGGGGGCTGTGCTGCTTGACCTCTTTTTGGCTTGCAGCCAGCAGTGGTGGTGGTAAGGTGGTGATTTTGAAATGGCTAATAAGCCATGGGCACGTGGTTTTATTTTGTATCCTCTTTATTCCTTGAACTCTGACTGATCATTTAATAAATCCCTGAAAAATAATATTTTTTTATTATTTGAGATGAAATTTTAATTTTTATAGTGGTAGGACCTAAGGGAACTCGTGTTCCACTGGCAGTCTCTGGGGAGCTAGGATCAACACTGACTAGGGTTGAGGTGATAGAGAAGGGCTTGGACTGAGGTTCTGAGTATGGGTCTAAGAGGCTTACTGGATGTCCACCATCTGAGAAGTACAAGTAACTTGAGGTAGTAGTAGATGGAGGAGAGGAGGGTGAGACAAAGTTGGAAAAGTCTACAGTCAAATCCTACTTTTGAACCCTCATTCCCTGTATGCCTTTGAGCTAGTCATTTAATCTCTCTGAGCTCCAGTTTTGTCAACTGTAAAATAAGGTAGGGGTGGTATTAGACTTGCTAAGGGTTCTGGATTGAGGTCTCACAGAGCCTAAAGGCACTCTCTTTTATTTTTGCATCATACACACAGAGATTTGTTTGAGATGTTCGAACATTTAAAACAATGATAGTCACCTGACTCCAAGAACACATTTTTGGGGTTTTTAAAGTGACAAAAAGAGGAAAGACCAACCCCTCCAAACCACACCCTTACAAATGTCTGAGTTGTTGTTTGAAAAGTAACACTATTGGAGTTGTGAACTGATTCAATCATTCTAAAGAACAATTTGAAACTCTGCATATGCTTTGATCCAGGAACATCACTACTAAGTCTGTATCCTACAGATCCAAGAAAAAGAAGGATTTATATGTTCAAAAGTATTGATAGTAACTTTTTCTGTGGTGATAAAGAATGGGAATTTGAGGGGATACACATAAGTTGGGGAATGGTTGGACACACTGTGGCATATGATTGTGATGGACAGTACTACTGTGCTATAAGAAATGATGAGCAGAATGAATTCAGAAAAAACCTGGAAAGACTTATGTGAACTGATGCAGAGTGAAGTGAGCAGGACCAGGAGGACATTGTAAATAGTAACAGCAATATTGTACAATGATCCACTGTGTAAGGGAGAAAAGGGGTTAATTTTAAAAGTGTTGGACTGGATTATTTAAGAGTATGGTCACCAGGAATTTAATTTATTACAAAGAGATTTATTTACAATATATTTACAAAATGTAGAAAGAGTGAAGTAAGAAAATCAGAGAGAGGATAGGGTAAGATATCTAAGTCACTCTCAAGAGGCAAGTCTCTCCTGAGGTTAGTTTTTTCCAGAAAATCCAACAGTTAAGAGTCAGCTTTTCACTCACCACGTGTCAGTTCATAGGAAGAGATTTTAGAACAGCCTCTCTAGGAACAGGGTCTCGGGTCCAGCCTCCACTCCAAAGAATGAAGAATTGTCTCCAGTTTCCACTTCCAAAGAAAGGAAGAACTGTCCCTCACAGGAAGTGACAGCTGCTTTCAAAAATGGTTCTTTTGTGTCAATTCCTGTGTCTTCCCCTAATTTTATGTCTACCAATCACAGTTGAAGCTTTACTTTAAGACTGCCCCGGAGCAGTTAGTTTAATTCTGGTTCGTCACCCACTATTGCATATGTGAGTCACAGACCTCCCACTTAATGAATAAGTGGGATGTTTATACTTTTGGTGATTAGATCTAAAAATGGGCAAATCTCCATACTCAACTTTCAAGTAGGGTATTTACACTTTTGATGATTAAATCTAAAATATAGGCAGGGATTATAATTTTAATCTTCATAATCACCAGAGAATTAATTTTAATCTTCACAACTGTGAAAGACTGACCTACTCTCAGCAATACAATGATCCAAGACAATTCCCAAGGACACAACAAAAAACACTCTCTACCTCCAGAGAACAAACAGATGGAATCTGAACACAGATCGAAGCACACTGGGTATTTTTTCCTTTCATTATTTTTGAGGATTTTGGTCTGTATTTTCTTTCACAATACTACTAACATGGAAATATGTTTTTAAACCCTTATCTTCCATCTTGGAATCAATACTGTGTTTTGGTTCCAAGGCAGAAGACTGGTAAGGGCTAGGCAATGAGGGTTATGTGACTTGCCCAGGGTCACACAGCTGGGAAGTGTCTGAGGCAAGATTTGAACTTAGGACCTCCTCTCTCTCTAGTCCTGGCTCTCAGTCCACTGAGCTACCCAGCTGCCCCGTGGAAATATGTTTTGCATGACTGTACATGTATAATCTTTATCGAACTGCTTGCCTTCTCAATGAAGGGGAAGGGAGGGACAAAGAGAATTTGGAATGCAAAATTATAAAAATTGAAGGTTAAAAATTGTTTTTACATGTAACTGAAAAAAATATTAACAATTAAAAAAAGTAATACTATCATGAATGTGGTGTCAGGAGCAACAAGCCTGAGCCAGGAATGAAGACCCTTCTCAAGGCCACTTTTATGTGTCTGATATGGATGAAGACCCAGGGTACAGAACAGGTTCTTGGTCCCTGTGTCCCAGGTGGGTTGTAAAGCACCCAAAAGGCCCATGAATAGATTTCAAGAGACCCATGAACTTGGGCAGGAAAAATATTACATTTTGCTTTAAAGTGACCCTTAATTGAAATAAAGCATTTCCTTTGATTATGAATATAGGCCACAAACATTCTGATCAGGGGCCTCTAGGCTTCTCTAGACTGTGCCAAAAAAAAGTGAAGAGCTTCTGGACTAGACAGTTAAGAAGGTTCTTTTTACAATGTGGCACAATTGAATGTAACGGACTTCTCTGCTAGCAGCAATGCAATGATTCAGGACAATTCTGAGGGATTTATAAGAAAGACACTATCCACATCCAGAGAAAGAACTGTGGGAGCAGAAACGCAGAAGAAAAACAGGATTGATAACATAGGTCAATGGGGATATGATTAGGGATGTAGACTCTAAACAATCACCCTAGTGCAAATATCAATAATATGGAATTAGGTCTTGACCAATGACACATGTAAAATCCAATGGAGTTGCATGTCAGCAATGGGAAGGGGATGGGAGGAGGGGAGGGAAAGAACATGAATCATATGACCATGGTGGAAAAATGTTCTAAATTAATTAATTAAATAAAAACTTTCTAAAAAAGAAGATAAGGTAAAAACAGAGGAAGGTTCTTTTTTAGTTCCCGAGTCTATAATCCTATGGTCTAGAGTTAGATGGAAAAGATAGGGCCAGATGTTCAGTTTCCTCTTCGAGCAAAGTCCTGTTTTGGTGCTAATGACCTCTAAGTCCCCTGGAGGCTAGAAATATTATGATCTCTAGTTTGAAGAAAGTCATCTCTAGGTTAGCCTTTAAGGTAAATTTTTTTCTGCCACACCAACTCTGGAAGAATCTACTAAATGGCAGAGAAGTTACATTCTACTTTCTATAAACAAAATACCAAGACCAATATGAAACCACAGCTCTGAGAATTTTTAAAAAATAAGTAATGACTCTAAAACTTCAATGGATATGGGATCTCACCAATCCGGATACACCCACCTCCAACATGGAAGTCATAGTTCATGAATGTGCATCTCATCACTCTTGACTATGCCCTCCCAAGAATCCATCCCAGGGTGTCTACCTAATGCAGGGGAACCTTCTGCAGCTTCTTGCCATTTTGTGGATGATCACAGAACACATTAGATGTCCGTTGGCTGCCCCTTACTCTCACTCTATGACCAGCCTGTCTTTTGCTTCAGTCAGAGATTTTTTTGAAATCGTCCTTTACGTCCCCTTCCTCTGTGCAATCCCTAATCTGAAAGGTTTTGCGTCTTCATGAGTACCACACATTTCTTCCATTGTTTTTTGGCTCAGTTCTTTGGGTTGCAATATTCTATTACTCGTAGCCATCAAAAAAAATACCTGTGGTTCAAAAGGTCAGGCCTTTATTTGAGAGAGAAGCTTGGGGTTTTCAAAAAAACTATATAAATTTCCAAAGGCAACACAAACTGTTCTCCTCCTCCTATAGAATTCTGTGTCCAGTTTCCTGTCTATATGTCCAAGACATGTGTACCAATGAATGAGTTCTTCAGTCGCCCGTTCACCTGGTTCTGATGGTCTGGACAAGAAGCATTCTTTATCCACTTGAGCAGTGTGTGTTAGGAAGGGGAAGGAGTGGTAAATTGGTCAGATTCTTGATCTCAGGAGGTGCTGCTATGTTCCAAGGCTCAATGTAATCCAGCACATCCTCATCTGCAGACAAGAGCCTCTGGAAGACCTCATCATCTACCGGGAAGCCCCTCTTCCACTTGGACTCTTCAAGGGACCTCCACCATGACACGAGCAAGCCTCTTTGGCAATTGTTAAGCAAGGCAATCATAGATCACATTTCTAGAGCACGCTTCTCATAACGAGGCCATTAGGTCCATGGCGTAAATGTTACCCTGTCGCAGGTGAGGTCACTGAACCTCAGATAGGCAATCTGCTCTGCTCCGTGTCTTACAGTTGGAAAATGGCTGGAAGTAGGCCTTCAAGCCAGGTCTTCTGATGCCAAGTTCCATCTATTCCCACTATGCAACACTGTACTCTCAAAGAATACACACGGGCTCATCATTAGACCATTTGTTAACTGGACTGCTCACTATTCCTGTGATCATTCATCCATAGAATCAACATGGATCAGAATCCAGCTAGACTCACAGAAACCACCACCCAAATCAACTTCTTAACTGTGTAAACATTCATCTCCAAATCAGACAAATAGCTCCCGTAGCCATTCTTTAGATTGTAGCATAAGAAACTGTCCTACTGTATTAAGTTTGTTTCCAGCTCATAATATGAATAAACAACACAGTATTCCTTTAATGTTTGTCAATTATATGCCAAAGAAAACAATTTATCGGCACTCTTGCTCTTAATAGACTAGAATTTTTCACATTTAGGATATCTAATTACATTTGCTGCTGATAGTGATGTAATGGTTAGGTGCTGAGGCTTGAAAAGGAAGCTGTAATGTTTATATATTTACATTATTAAAAAGTAATATGTTACCCAGACAGTAGCTTCTAGAGCGAGCTTACCTTGTAAATGTGCTCTCGGAGCAAATTCATTACCTTCCACCTCCTCTGCAAGATTTCCAAAAGTGTGATTGATTGGCATTATTTCCAATGAACATGGAGGATATATTAACTGGGAAGATCAAGAGTCAGTGTAACAAGCATCCTACACATTTAGGAAATGCAATGGCCGCCATCTCCGCGCCCTGAGGAGTGAGTGGGTGCATAGCCAGGCAAAGAGCTGCTCAGGGTCACTCAGGGGAGGAAGTGAAGAAATATGGACATGCAGTGGAGGTGGCTTTCCAGTAGCAACTAATTCCATGCAATCCAATAAGTATTTCTAAAGTGCCTACTATGTGCCAGGCACTGGGCTAAATGCTAGGGATCTCAAAAACAAAAACAAAGGCTTGAGCTGGACAGTAATAATCCAGATGCAATCCTCTACCCCTGGGAGGTAAGGAGCAGAAGCATCATTAGCTGCATTTCACAGAATGAGAAACAAAGGTTTGGGAAAGCCAAGTGACTTGCCTTTAAGCTCTTGAGGCCACTCAGGAGCTGATCCCCGACACTCGGTGTACAAGTCCACGTTTGTCTGCCCAATAGGTCTGGGGGGTGGGGAGGTGGAGACAAGGCTCAAATTCCTCACCTAGGAAGGCAGGAACAAAAAGTGCCAGAGGAGTGGTGGGTTATAAGGGCTCAGGGCGTCCCAGGAGGGCAGCCTCAAGATGCATGTTACTTGAGAAGGCGAACTGGGGATCTCTCCGAATGCCGCCGCCTCATTATGGAAGCTGTGATTAGTCTGTTTCTCTTCCTCTGCGACCTCTGCTTCTCCTCCTCCCTCCTGGCTGCCTATCTTTTAGTCATGTCTCTGTTCATTAACAGCTGCACCACAGGGCAGGGAAGGAAAGGAGAAAGGAGGCGAAACCAAATGAGCACGGTTTGCTGCTTATTAGCTGCTCTGGGCTGAAAACAAGTGGAGAAGGAAGAAGCTGAAACTATTGGCGAAAATGAAGTTTTCCAATTATCTATGGCTTTCACTTGAGCGTGCCAGCCGTAAGACCACAGGTAGCCAAAAGATTAAGCTCATTTGAGAAGAATGAGATACAGGCCAAGCATGGATCACAGGAGCCGAGAATGGAAGAGGAGGGAGCCTTCAAGGCCACTTTGCCCAAAGTGAAAGTGGGCACGAATGCCCTTCCTCCACCACAGCCAGGCCTGGCATTTGCTATCTCCAGCAAGATGGAGTGTAAAGAGTTTAACAAACCTTAAAACGCCACCTAAGTGCTAGCGCTGGGCTGGGGGTTGAGGGTGAGGGCCAGGAAAGACCCAGCATTTCAGCATCACTTTCATGTTTGAGGAAAAATTTCCCTACATTCGGCCTAAATCTGCCTCTCAGCCACTTCCCCATCATTACTAGCTCTGCCTTCCAGGTTCAAGCAAATTAAGGCTGATCTCCCTTTCACACGACAAACCTCCCAATCCCCCCAGATAGCTGTCATGGCCCTGCTGAGCTTTCTCCTGGCCAGGCTAAACAGCCCCAGTTCTTTGATCCAACCCTGGTCTGGCAGGATTTTGAGGATCTTCACCATCCCGGATGTCCTTCAACATTCATATTTCAAAACTGTGGCTTGCAGAATGGAGCAACAAACTCCAGGGTATGGTTGGACCAAGGCAGAGGAAAGTGAGACCTCCTTTGATGTAGCCCCAGTTCAAGCTTCCATTCCACCAAAGCCCACTGATCTTCTTTCAGGAATACATTTGGACCAGCCTCCCTTATCTAACTGTGCTTAGAAACGATCCATTTTGAACCACCAACTGGAACTTCATATTTGTTCCTACTGACATCATCTTACTTTGTTCAGATCTTTGTAGCTATCAAGATGCTATGGAATCCCCGCTGGGATCCAATCTGAGAGGAGAAAGCAGGTGTGTGTAGAGAGAATCCATGCCCACTTGCCAAATGAAGCCAGGAGCTCATCACAGCACTCCATTCACTCATCCACAAAAACACTAAATCATGTTTCACTGCATCATACATGTTCAAGATGAGAGTTCGTGTGAGTGTGTGTGTGTGTGTTGTTGTTGTTCAATGGAGGTGGCAGTAGGAGAAGCACATTTTATACACATGTATAAAGAAATTTCTTTTTAAAGAACTAAAAGGAAAAATAAAATCATATACAGGCCTGAGGTTCCAGGCAGAGTGGAATACAAAACTACCCAGGGAATCTGACTATGGCAGCACTAAATCAAAGGCGATATAGGCCAAAAGAAGGTTCCCGGCAGCAGCTCAAGGACCTTGCTGTAGACATAATGTTTCTTAGTAGTGGAATTCTTGGGTGTGGCCTTTGGTCTTTGGCCTTTGATGTACAGTCTCTAGTATTTCTCTTCATTGAGTGCATGAGACTGTGCACCGAAGCTCAGGAAATTTGAAGGACATTTTCAGCAGAAGAGTAACTTGAAGCATAAAAATAAACATTGAGCACTAAGTTGATCTTACAGGAGAGGTTAAAGCCACGTGAGCAGAGAAGACTCCAGAGGAAGGAAGGAGGGAGGAGAGAGAAAGGAGAGAGAGGGGAGATGGGAGAAGGAAGAGACAAGGGAGGGATGGAGAGGGTTAGAGGGTTGAGGACAGAGCCAATGGCACTCAAGGCAAAGAAGCAAGATGAGATCAAGGAGGAGATGGAGGACTGTTCCATCCAAACTCCATCCAAACTCTTAGTTCAGGGCCTAGCACATAGTAGGTGCTTAATAAATGTTTATTTCTCCCTTCTCAAAAGTTCCTTCACTCATCAAACCTGAATTCACTGGAAAGGAGGCAGAGGGAAGAAACTGTTCAGCCCTTCCGGGTCCAGGGCAAATACAGTCTGTAGCAAACCTTCCCAGCTCACCCTGGGTGGCAGTGATGCCCCTCCCATCAATAAGCATTCCTTACTTGGGCCCTCATCATCATAATTCATCCGTCCCATCAGTACAGTATCATCATCAGTCTTGTTTTCTCTCACCCTTTTCCCCATAACTCAATATGCAAAGTAGCCAAACATGTACTGGCCCCCAAACTAAGCATCCTATCTCTTGTTCCATGAGTTGAGAATCTGCTCCATCCTCATCTCTCCCTCAAAGTTCTTCCTAAATAAATCCTTATTATGTATAATGGGGAGAAACTAGATTCCTTTCCAATAGGATCTGGAGTGAAGAAAGGATACCCAGCATCACTGCTAGTATTCAAAATTGTGCTAGAAATGCAAGCTAGAGCAATAAGAGAAGAAAGGGGGGCAGCTGGGTGGCTCAGTGGATTGAGAGTCAGGCCTAGAGACAGGAGGTCCTGGGTTCAAATATGACCTCAGACCCTCCCTAGCTGTGTGACCCTGAGCAAGTGACTTAACCCCCATTGCCTAGCCCTTACCACTCTTCTGCCTTGGAACCAATACACAGTATTGATTCCAAGGTAGAAGGTAAGGGGTTAAAAAATAAGAGAAGAAAAAGAAATTGAAGGGATTAAAATAGGCAAAATAAAGCCGTCACTCTTTGCAGACAATATGATAGTGGACTCAGAGAATCTACTAAAAGATCAGTTGAAATAATTAATAATCAGCAAAGTTGCAGGATACAAAATAAACCCACAAAATCATCAGCCTTTCTATATATTACCATCAAAGTCCAGCAGAAAGAGACAAAGACATTCCTGAATAAATCCCTGAGGATGGATTGATGTCCTTCTCTTCCTTTGAAGCTCTGCTGAGGTGCCTCTCTCTATACTGTACTCTCTATACTATACTCTCACTATACTGCCTTTCCTGACCAAGGCAACTCTCCCCTTTCCCCCTCTTAGTGTACATGCCCAAGGTATTTGGAGGGATAGCGTATGCCCTAGGAGAGTGCAAGTTCCTTGAGAGCAGACATTCATTCATTTTTGTCCCTGAATTCATGGTGTCCAGCTTTGTAGCTTCATACAGTAGGCACTTAGCACTGGCTTCTTAGATTGGTTTAGTTAAATGTCCTCTAATCTAGTAAGGACGTAAACTTTGATTCACTTTGATGCTTGAAGGTAATGGTAGATTCAAGGTTACCAAACTTTCCGACTGCAGATTAAGCAGAAAGCCTTTTGTTTTCTTTTTAGCCCTTGCTGGAAAGTGTGTGCAAGTGGATCTGCCAACTTCCTCGACTTAGTAATCAGTTCAGAGAACATCCCAAAATGTCCAAGCCAGACAAGAGCACAGTGGGCATCTGGGCCAGCTTTTCAAGTCCCCTGACAAGTGGCCATCCAACAGCAATTGGAGAGCAAAGTCTCATGAGGCAGCCCATTCAGCCTGTGAAGTGCTCTAATTGGTAGCAAGTTTGATTGGTTTTTTTTCCATGAAATCAAGCTGAAATGAACCTCTCTGTGACTTCCATGAATTGTCCACTCCTATTGCCATCCCCTGAGACCAAACAGAGCAAGTCCAATCCCAATCCCCTTTCCACATAACAGAAAATAGAAATGAGTTTCAAATCTGTATCAGGGCAAAGGTTGGAGCAGGGGGAGGGGGTTGGTCTAGGGCCATATTGGCAAACCTATGGCACACTTGCTGCTCCCTTCTCCCTCTCCATGCTGGCCTGAGAACATTTCTCACATGACTCACCCCTCTGCCCAGCAGCCCAAGGGGAGTTCTTCCTTCCTCCCCTGTCTGGGGTAAGGTGGGGGGGGGGGCTCACAAGCAGTGTGAGTGTTGCAGTTCAGGCACTTGGTCTCTAAAAGATTCGCCATCACTGGTTTAGGGGAATGGGAAGAAGATCAGAGGG
Source organism: Monodelphis domestica (assembly GCF_027887165.1). Classification (NCBI taxonomy): domain Eukaryota; kingdom Metazoa; phylum Chordata; class Mammalia; order Didelphimorphia; family Didelphidae; genus Monodelphis; species Monodelphis domestica. The sequence goes on along the minus strand of NC_077235.1, from coordinate 10,596,112 downwards.
AAAGCCACTAACAGGAAGGAAAAGAGATCGAATAGCTGTACATGTGTTCTGAAGTCAAGACCCTCAGAAGACTCGAAGCCTGTGTGACTTGGCATTAAAGACAGAGAGCTCTCATGACAGCTTCCAATAAAAATGGAGGGCTCTGTGTGACTGGTTGACAGCTTTACTTCAAGGCCCACCCTGATGGAATTTTACTTGGAATCTCAAACACAGAGCCAGAACTGGGGTGGAGAACAAGAGCTTTTCCCTAGATTGCCAAAGTTAGGAGGCATTAACAAGATTTATGGTCCTGCAGCAGGAGAGAAATGGGAGTTTCTATCATAATTTGACAGGGAACAGCTAGTTTGTAAGAATCATGGGTTGAAATAAGCAGTTACCATATAGCGGGCTAAGGTGAGCTATTCCTACCTGCCCGATGGCATCCTTGCCAGAAGAGGTTTCTTGGAAGTGTATCTGTTCTTCGTGTCTGTCTCCCAAACACTGAGGGGATGCTTCTTGGTACTTTTACAAGGTCCAAAGTTCCTAATTATGACTCTCTTTGCTTTCTAGCCTAGCCATGTGCCCAATTGCAGGCCTATGATGTTATTAGGCCATAAGTTCCTCTCTCCCTGAAATCTGCAGTTCAGGTGGGCTCCTCCCAAAGGCTTCTAAGGGTCTCCAGGGTGCACAAAGTGCTGGGCCTGGAGTCAAAAAGATGGGAGTTCAAATATCTATCTCAGTCTCCTCAACTATAAAATAAGGATCATAATAAAACCTACCTCCCAGCATTGTTGTGAGGATCAAATAAGATAATATTAGCAAAGTGGCTGGCACATAGTAGGTGCTTAATAAATGTTTGTTTCATTCCTTCTGTATTGCCTTCCTCTTTTATCTTTTAAATTAAAAACATTTTTTAAACCTTTACTTTCTGTCTTAGTAACAATTGTAAGACAGAAGGGCAAGGGCTAGGAAAATGGGGCTAAGTGACTTGCCCAGGGTCACACAGCTAAGAAGTGTGTGAAGCTGGATTTGAACTAGGTCCTCTTAACTCTGGGCCTAGTGCTCTATACACTATGCTCCCTACCTACCCTCTTCCTTCCTTTTTCCCTCCTTCCTTTGCTCCTAGACCTAGCCCAACACACTTTCTCACTTGAGCCTCCCCAAAATGGAGCCAACCAACATCTCTGCCCCTTTTCTGTGCCCTAGGCACAAAAGTGGCTACTTATAGCTCTGAAAAGGCCTCCTCAGCAGTCACTCTCTCATGAACACAAGGGCCAAGCAATGCCTCTACCTCTTCATCTCCTATAGCCATGAAAAACCCCCAGTGAACTATGGTGAATTTGCACAAATCTGGAAAATGCTTTCTTTCTGAAACCCCTCTGGCTCCCACAGAAGCTGGAGCATATCAAGGAGGGTCAGTAGTCAACTCTACATTATGGGCAAGTAACATCTGGGAAAGATGTGAAAGCCCCTCCCTTACCGACTCTCCCTCCTATTTCAGAAGCCATCTACCTCATTCTTTATGATGTTCTGCCAATGTGTTTTCCTCTAAATGGGTCTTGCATTAATTCAAATTATAGCTAAATTCTGACATCTCTGATCCATGGGTTTTCTACATGATAGTCATCTGAATACAATATGATAAAGCTTAGAATTAATCTACGTGCCCTTCCACGCTCAATAACAACTAATCCAAATATTCTAAATGAGCACGCCCCGAACCTTCATTTTTATCAAGTGTTCAAAATCAAGGCGAGAGTAACGAATCGGAGGGCTAGGCCAAATGCTGGCCATTCCCTTACACTCTCCCTCGAGGACCAGGAACTGATGAAGTTCTGCCACTTCCATCCAATGGCTGATCACAGTGAGTCATTCTTAATTTCTTTCAATTGTCTCCATGAAAACACTTTACATTTTAGATGGCGCGTTAAACCCACAAAATCGGCAATGAATAATAAAGTTATTTCCATGCATTTGCCTTTCATCGAAAACATTTTAAATTGATTTCTCAGGATTCTTCCACCCCAAGATTAAAAAAGAGCAACCAGATTTCATCACAGAAGAAAAGCAAGTTGGCTTTGGAAATAGCTCATTGGCCCCGAGTTCAGAGACTTGACAGCGAAACCTACAAGGGACCTAAGCTTGGGCAGGGCACTTGAGCCCTTTCAACCCCATTCATCTGTCAAGTGAGGATAAAAATACATGCCCTGCCTCTCTCAGACTGTTGTTGCAGAGATCAAATGAGAAAGGGCTTGGTAATTAGGAAAGCACTATATGGATTATCATCATTTTCATCACTACCACATTTAATTTTACATTTTATCACATATTTATCAGCTTATTTAATTGAGTCAGGGTAATATTATATAATTATTGCTTTCCCCACAGCATAGGAGTAGAATTACAATTAACGTCTAGGAGACATCATCCATATACATCTTAACTCTGGGCCATGCTGCCAGGACTCCGAGAAAAGAATCAGGCTGGAGGGCAGGAAGAAATTCCTATGTTCTGGTTGTGTTTTTCTTGTTCTTTCTCAGCTTATTTGGTTCCCCAAAGCCCCTGGATCTGAGGGCCCATTGTAAGGAGTGTTCTTTGACTAAGGCAAAGGAATGAGCCCTTGGCCACTGTCCTTTGGAAGTTTTGTTTCCCAGGACTAAGGAATTGGGAATATATAATCCTGTGTGTGTACAGAATTTCTTAGAGAGCCAAGACAGACTTCTGAACCCAGCAAGAGACCCTGCCTCCCTATCTTCCTGAGAAAATAAAGGCCACCCAAAGCATGTGCTTTCTTCTGACTTATACCGTGCCTCCAAATACCTCTTCATGGGCCCCCTTGCCTTCCTCCTTTTCTCTAGTCTCTGAGGAAGAGGTGGCCTTCCTCCCTACCAAGGTCAAGCCCTCTACTTATTCCTAGGTTCCCACTCCCTCCCATGTCTATTTATTTCCTAGGCTCCCACTCCCTCCCATGTCTATTTATTTCCTTGATTGTTCCCTCTCCTTTGGCATCTTCCTTCTCTCCTTATCCACTGGCTCCTTTGCTGCCCCAAACCAGATCCCCCCACCAACCCCATAAAACGTTTCTTTGACCTTGCCGTCCCTTCAGGGTATTGCTCTACATGCGTCATCCCTTTCACATACAAATTCCTAGGGGTAAAAATCATCCATACCTCCTGCCTCCACTTTCTGATTTCCTACTCAGTTCTTAACCCCTTACAATATGGCTTCTGACTCCAACATTTGACTGAAACTGCTCAAACCTCAGAATTGTTTCTCTTGCCCTGATTTTGAACACCTGATAAAGAGTGATCTCCCCTGCTAAATCCCATGGCCTTTTCTCCATCTTCATTATTCTTGGACTCTGAGGTTTATGACACTGTTGGCTATCCTTTTCGCTGATATTCCATCCTCACTTGGCTTCTGGGACACGACTCACTATGGCTTGGTTTTCCTCCTGCTTAACCTCTCCTCCTCCTTTGCTTCATCATAATCCATCGTCCAGCTAAGTGTGGGTGTCCTAGGCCCTCTTCTTCTGGATAATCTCCTAGGGGCATCTCATACTTCATGTATTCAAAATGTTTTCTATTTCCTCCCAAATCCATCCCATCTCCAAACTTCCATCTTAGAATCAATACTGTGTATTGGTTCCAAGGCTCAAGAGCAGTAAGGGCTAGGCGATGGGGGTTTGCCCAGGGTCACACAGTTAGGAAGTGACTGAGGCCCCATTTGAACCCAGGATCTCCTGTCTGTAGGCCTAACATTATATCCCTTGAGCCCTCCTCATATCTATTGACAATATCACCAAACGTTCAGTCAATCAGTAATCATATTCTGCTCTTCTTTCCCCCATCGCTCCTTCCATACCAATCAACTGCCAAGTCAGTGATTCTTCCACATCTCATATCTCTCTCCTCTCCACTCAGTCATCACCATGTGAGTTTGGAATATAAAGCTCTCCTCCAAATAACCCCTGCCAACCTTTCCAGACCTTGTCATCTGACTTCCCTTCCCACTTTCTTCATTCAAGACAAAGCACTTTGGTAGCTGTTACCTGAAAGTGGCCCATCGTCCCCTACATCTGTGCCTCTGTACAGGCTGTGCCTCCTGCCTGGAAGTGATGTATTTCCTCCTCGATCCAACTTCGTAGGATCCTTAGTGTCTTTCAAGGTCCAGCTTGGGCACTAACTCCGGCGCCATGTTTTTCTCTACATTGTTCATTCTTATTTATCTACATTCCCAAGGCATCTTTATGCATGCATTGTTAATTCTCACTTATGGTGTTCCTGGTGTGTCTTGCAAACAGAATGTAAGATCCTTGAGTGCAGGAACTTCTCCCCTTTTGGTTTTTCCATCTCCAGATATAACTACATATATGCCTACGTATCTAAGCTAGACACCAAAGATGATTGGATGCCTGTTGAATTAAATTGTGGAACTGCTCTCACTGGAGATCTTTAAGAAAAGCCTGGGCAACTCTAGAGGTTAGATAGTTCTGCTATTCACCTGCCTGAAACAAGGGTCTTCCAGGATGCCAGGCCCTTTCAGTGATGGTGGCAGAGAGGAAAAGCAGTGGTTAATAGCTTTCTTTGTTCATTCCGATATGAGCCATGCTCATTTGATTTCACCACCTAGAATTCACACATTTTATGATGAGGTGATGAACAGACTGTTCTAGTTTTTGATTTATCTCTTTTAATGATCACAATTAAATATAATCCATCATTGTAATTTCATCAGTATATCAAGGTAGAGCACCATGAAGCAAAAGATAAATCATCTGCTCTCTAAAACCATTTATGATTTTTGAACCCCAAAACCAAGACTACTCAAACAAGTGGGGAAAGAGTCAGCCCGAATCCTCCAGAAACAGCCTGATGTTGAGGTCACAGAGGATCTTTCTGCTCCACCTTTCCGGTTCTCAGAGTTGATAAGCCAAGGCCTGTCTATTAAGGATCCGTACCTCATCCAGCGGCTAAAAATACCACTGCATTTGATTGTAGAATAAACTCTAGAAAACTTCTTGCCCCAAAATAAAGAAACCAATGCTTGCCCAGCATCCCTTGGAGGGAAGCCACTCAAGGCCTCAGTTACAAGATCCTGGGCAGCCAGCGGCTCTCAGCTCTCAAAGCAATAGGGGGCACAGGGCCAAACTTACCATGTCCCAGGCCTCTGGGTGAAGAGGAGCCCTCAGCATGGCGTTTGGAGCCCTATGCCCACCTACTGGGTGAGAGGCTGGGGTTAGACTACAGGACAGTCCCCCTACCAGGGAAAGCAAGCACTGGGCAGACTAGGGCAAGTGTGAGGGCGGAGCTACCAGAATTTGGCCTCTGAACTTCTGCTCCTCCCCAGCCCTTGGCTATGAGGCTCCTTCTCTCTCTGCCCCTCACCCAAACCCCACTTTTTTGTTTAAACCACAGAGCAGTCTCCACCCTTCTTGGGGCAAATGACTCCCAGGGTCCATGTTTTACCCTCCTTGAGTCTCGGAACCGAGGAGGCAGCTTGGTACAGTGGATCTGGACTATAAGGGCCCTGGGTGCCAAACTCTACTGTTTGGGGTTTCAAATGAGCTAATACATGTAGAAGATTCCTCTGGTGAACTTGGACAAGTCCCCACCTCCCTGGGACCTCAATTGCTTCCTCTGTAAAACGAAAAGGAGGCCAGGCTAGTGGAGCTCCCCTCCATCTCCAGGCCTAGGATTGTCATCTGTAAAATAAAGCAGTCAGACTAGGGGCCCCCTGAAACCCTTCCAGCGCTTATTTGAGTAGAACAAAAACTCCTCAAAGGCCAGGAGTGTTTCACTTTTCTCTCAGTATCTCTAGCACCAAGTATGCTACTTGGCACATAGTAGGAACTTCCAAATAGTCACCGACTGACTGATAATCCTACAAAGTTCTTTTTGATTGCCATGCTCTTTACTTGGCTAAAACTTCCCCTTGCCTTCTATGTGGATGGTCCCTATTGAACACTGTCATCCAGGCAGTTTGAGGCCTAATCAAAGCTAAGGGTTAGAAATGTGCAGCAGATTCCACAGCGGGGGAAAGCTCCAGCAGGCTTGGTACCAGGGTGTACAGATCATGTGGAAAACACCTTTTTAGGCTGAATTAGCATCAAAATTATCCTGGGAGCTCTTAGAAGGCAATCACTTTGCTTCTCTATCTTTGGATCTGCCTTGGCACCTTACCAAAATGACATGCACACATAGAGGCAGCTTGGCATGGTATCTAGAGTGCTGGATTTGGAGTCAGGAAGACCCTACATTTCAATGGAGCCCCTAATGCTTATCTGAGCTTCTCTGTCCTCATCTGTAAAATGGGGAAACTCATTCCACCTTCACAAAGTTACTGAGAGTCTCCGATGAGAACATCTGTGTCAAGTGCTAACAGGCTTTAACGTGCTAAATAAATGCCTGGCAGTGCCCTCCTTGTGCCATCCAAGAGTGGAATGCATATACTAGAAATTTAGGGAAAGGTGGAATAAGATTTGCCAGTCATTCTTCCTCCCTTTTGCTATCACAAGTTTTCCTGCAAAGTAAACAAAGGATAGCAAGAGCAGGAATCCTTAGGGACTTCAGGTGGATTTTGCCAGGCCTAAAATAATCCCATTGCAAAAGAGCGTGATGCAAGAAGGCAGGAGCAAACAATACAACCTAGTAGAATTTTCCTTAGTTGCATACAGCTTGCTTCCCCAAACAGTCCTTATACTGTTCGATTCCATAGTTATACGGTTAAATGATAAAGATTAGAAAAGTCAGAAAGATGGAAAATCCACTGTCCTTCTTGCCGTAGTCCCTTGACAGAAGAGCACAGACATACATGGCAACCATAGAAGAAGTTCTGAGAAAGGATAAAGAGAGCTGCACACCCAGTAGATCTAACTGCACATCACGTTCTCTCTGTGATGACTTCCTATAGAGGTGTGCGACACAGCTTTCCACAACACTCCCCTGTGCCGGCCAAACCAGATTAAAATGTAATGGAGAAATGGTTAACAAAATCAACAATGATACAATAAAACACATAATAGTAATATGTAGCTTTCGAAGTCAATATGTGGTCCACGGGGATCTTCATCAGCAGTTTAGTAACTGCCATTTCTACTTAGATGGGCAGCTAGGTGGAGCAGTAGAGAGAGTGCCAGGCCTGGAGTCAGGAAGACTCATTTTCCCGAATTCAAGGAACAGTGAGCAGGAGAACTGGGAGATATCTCACCAGGAAAGACAATGGAAAAGGCGAGTTTGGGAGACAGATTGGGAAGAACTTTAAATGCCACCGACAGGTGTTTGCACACCCAACAAAGGCAACGAACGTGGGAAAAGGAAGATTTCTCTTCCTAAATCCTAACCATTCACATAAGCGAGGTGAGTGGGTTGCATTGAGAAGACAGCCTTTTGATAATACTCTCTTTTTTGTGGTCACTTAATATCAGGGCCTCTACCTAAAGATCAGAGAAAAGAACCGTTAAAACTCTCACAGGTCCCGAACAGTCTCCTCCTTCCTCACCAGCTCTCATCTAAAGCTGATGAGGCAATCAAAGGAAGAAGGTGCTGTCGAGTAGCACAAAAAACAACCATCTCAAAGCAATACTCACTGATCCCCAACACAGGAATGGGCCGGTTGCTGTCTCAACCATGCTCTCCTTTTCTCACATTCACTTAAAGAGGATTATTGTACAGAGATTCTATGTTCTCGAACATCAAAGTGGGTTTTCCTTTGGTGGTCCCCATCTAGCATTAAGCTTGGGAAGCCCAAAAAGCAATGCTTCTCAGTCTCCAAGGAGAACTCAAAGTTTAATCATTAATGAGACATAGACCAGCTCACATGGAGCCTGGATCCTATCAGTATGTGGCCAAGCCAGAAAAGCCCATCCTGTTCAACTCTTATCCATGTCTTCCCATAAGTGTGCCATAGGAGTCTTCACAACATGTTGGAGTCCTTTCTCTCTGTCCCATAATATCTCAAGGACATACAGGAACAGTTCATTGGTTAACCCTTGCTCTCACTGTATGACCAGCCTGTATTTGTTTTTGCTGATCCATTTCTTTGATGTCATCCTTCACTCTGCCTCTCCTTCATATGTCCTTGTTTAGAATATGCTGCTACTGCTGGCTCATGCCCACCAAATGTCCTTTGGATGATTCTCACTTGTAATTCTTTGGAGACTGCCATGTTTCTTGACTTAGTCATCTGGCCCCAGAAGAACACTGGTATTCAAAAACATGGGCTTCTGTTGAATTTAAATTTTTTAAATTTGCAATATTTAATTAATTAATTTAGACTATTTTTCCATGGTTACAAGATTCATGTTCTTTCCCTCCCCTCCCCCCACACTGCCTCCATAGCCAACACGCAATTCCACTGAGTTTTCCATGTGTCCTTGATCAGAACCTATTTCCATTATTGATATTTGCACCAGGGTGATCATTTAGTCTACATCCCCAATCATATCCCCATTGACCCATGTGAACAAGTAGTTGTTTTTCTTCTGTGTGGGCCTCTGTTTCAGATGGGGCTTGTGCTTCTTAAAAGAACTTAAGTATTTCCCAAAGGTAATCTGACTTCTTCCCTTCCTACTGTTTCAGTATTAGCCCAACTCATTGCTCATTCACAGAATCTACCCAAGATGTTATGTGGGAATAGAGGAGGTTTTCCATTCAGCTGGCTGCATTTTATAATCTACACAGTAAATATTCTTCCTGTGCTGGTGTTTTACTGGGTACATGGTTAGGTCCAACTCTTTGAAGGGCTTCTGTATCTCAGGACTAGATGCAATCAGCACAATGCAACCAGAAGCATCTGGAGGACTTCATGTTGCCAGGGAATCCTCTGACTTGGACCCTGTGCTGGCTTTCTTCTACCACAGTGCTGTCCAGTCCCGATGATCACACGGCTCCCTGTTTTATGCCGTACCTCATATGAACAGTCAGAGTTGTGGAAGGAGGTTTATTCCAGTAATTAAAAGGTGTAAGTTTAACCTGTGCAAGGGAGACACTTATTGAATGAGAGAACCTTGAAGGCTGTACTGAATCAAATGGTTTCCTAGAGTCAATAAACAAGTGAAGTAGGATCTTGTATTATCTTCAAGTTTCAGTCAATTGTGTGATGCCAATTCCACTCTGGGATATTCCTTGGGAAAGCCTTCTTGACCCCTTTGAATGGAATACCCTCATTAAAGATACCCCCAATACATGTGCATATTATTCTCATGTTGATGGAAAAATAGATCCATGACTTGATGGTTACTGCAGTTCTCTTGGTTACCCTTTTTTTTTTCAAAAAATAAGGTCAGACAATTCTGAGGGACTCTTGAGAAAGAACATGATCCACATCCAGAGGAAGAACTGTGGGAGCGGAAATGCAGAAGAGAAACAACTGCTTGATCACATGACTTGATGGGGATAGGATTGGGGATGGAGACTCTAAACGATCACCCTGGTACAATTATCAATAATATGGAAATAGGTCTTGATCAATGACAAATGTAAAACCCAGTGGAATTGTGCGTTATCTATAGGGCAGGGCTGGATGGAGGGGAGGGATAGAACATGAATCATGTAACCATGGAAAAATATTCTAAATTAATTAATTAAATAAAAATTTTAAATAAAAAATTAAAATTAATAAAATAAAAAAATAAGGTCAGAGAATTTTCTCCCCCACTTTTGGTATCTTCTCTTTCAGATACCTTGAGAACTGACCCCTTTAATGCTTTCAAAATCAGGTCTCGACTCCAGCATAGACCTCTTCAGTGTACACTCTTCTCTACTGCCAAAGTTAAAGGGCAAATGGAAACCAACCAAAAGGGAAAGAAGTCACTGGATGATGAATTGTGGTTTAAAAACAACAACATGAGAAACATATTTGAAAGTGCATGAAAATAAAGCTGAGCCTGTTGTATGTAGGTAATGGGTCCCCTCCATCAAGCACTTGCTTCAGGGCCATTTATACTAATTGATGATGGACCTCAGTTCCAGCCACTTGGATTCTGGTGGGAGTCTGGCAACATCACTACATCAGAGAGAGCGCCGGTTTTGAAATCAGAGGGCAGAGGTTCCAATTCCACTTCTATTACTTACTACTATGTGACTTGGATAAGAACACTGTCCTTCCTGGGCTTCATTGACATCTATAAAATAAGTTGGGGCTGGAGCAGAAAATCTTTAAGGTCCCTTTCAAGTCTGAATCTCTAATCCTGAAATGTACATGGATGGGAAGTTCTCTGTTTGGAGCATTTGACTCTTAAATTTTCTTCTAGTCAGGATGTGTGATCTTTCCCAATAAAAGAAGTAGTAGGGACTGTTTGCCAGCCTGGAGGTCTCTACACTGACTCGTAAACTTCTCATTTACAGATGAGTCTGAGGCATATCAAAAGAACCAGTGGTGGGCTAAGACCTTGGGGGACAATCAGCCATGTTTATAGTCTAAGGGCTGTTTTATTGCCCTTTACTGTTATTTGATCCAGCATCCCACCCAGAAACCAACTCTAGGTGAAATGGGAAAGTAAATTGAATTTGTTTGCCACAGTTTTCCATCTCTCTACTGCCTTTCCTCTTTCTCCATCATTCCCCTTCCCCTCCAGTCCAGGTGCCCAATGCCCACATTTTGTTTTTGATGGCCACTGATGATCAGCCAGCTAGGCTCAACCTTCCATGTCTCAGGTCTCTCTCCTTCCTATCAAAATGTATTCCTTCTAGGTCATCTGATAGACTCATCTAAACTGAGGTATTAATGATGGTGGCTAATGATTTAATGCTTCACCATCTTCCAGATCCTATTTGTATTTTCCTTGGGGCTTCCTCTGATCATAATCTGAAGGAGGGCTGAAAGAACCTTAGGAAGTTTGGCAGAACTCCTGGAAAAAGGCCTTTGATTTGTGAGGTCCCTCACAACCTCCTATTTTCCCAACACGAATTATGCTTTGCCATAAGCTCTTCTGGGTGTGATCTCAGCTTCTCATCACCACTGGTATTTCTGATCCCTTGGCGATATACTAACTACTTCTGGCCATCTTAGCAGGAGGCCTTTCTCAGGTCCCCCAGGTTCTCATGCCTTCTCCTCTAAAGTATCCACTCTGTACACATCTTTTATGCATATGGCTATTTGCATGTTGTCTCCCTGTTAGACTGTGAGCTCCTTGAGGGCTCTACTTTTCTTCTATTCCTAGGACTGAGCACAGCAACTGACATATAATAAATAGGCACTTAATAAATGTTTGTTGAATGACTGATTGAAACTTTTGACTGGTTAACCCCTCCTCCTGGGTATATCATTCTCCTTTCTTGGCCTCCTTGACCCTGCTGCTTCTTTTATCCTCCTGTCTGACCACTGCTTGGTTTCCTTAGCTGGATCAGCCTCCATCTCCCACTGGCTTAGGGTAGCTGGAATCCCCCTATGGCCTTGTTTCCACTCCCTCTCCTTAGCTCCAGTTGCTAATTATCTCTCCTCCTTAAATTATCCTATCATATGTCTATTTGTGTACAATACTGTATCCTTCCCCTGGTGCCCAATATGTAACAGGTTCTCCATAAATGTTTGTCGACTTGAATTAAGCTGTCATATATAGATGACAGCCTCAACTTGAGTATAAGAGGATAGTTCTGAGGCTCTCCTCAGACCAATGAGCTTCTGTCTCCCATTTCTAGCCATTTGAGAGGACCAATCCAAAGAGAACAAAGGAGGCAAGTTGCCCTTGGCCTTCTGGGTATCATAAGGTTCTGGTGATTCACTGTCAATCAGTGTATGTAAAACAGGCAAAGAAGTCCATGCCAAAGAGATACAAGGTGATCTGGGTAGGGAAATCACAAGCAGCTGGGGCTGGGGACTCAGAGGAAAGATAGAATGTAGAGGATGGTGCTTGAAGTGATTGGCTCCAAACATATGACTGTCCCCCTAGGTTTATTCTGACTGATTTTGAAAGGCAGAGCTCCTCTCCCCCTTACAGAAGCTGGTCACTATCTCGGGATCTCTAAGAGGAGGACTGAGCCATAATTCTCTGTAGTCTGAGCTCCAGAGAGTTGTTCTATCTGATCTCCTGAATAATTCTTGTAGAACAGATCCTTCAGGGTGTTCTGGGCAATGTTTAACAAACTTCTCTGTGGGGAGGAATGTAGCAGGACATACCTTGCAGTTTCATTTGCATCACTAATGCTTTCCAAAATCGGGACAATCGACAAAAACACAAATCGAGCCTTGATTTGCCATGTTGGTTCCCGAGGTGTGTGTGCTCGCATTGGTAATTTAGCGATAGATAGCGTACCCATTTGACACCTCCTTGAGTTATTTCTTCTTTTCTGCAAACCCTGGCAAGAATGACTGTCCTGAGAGTTATGAAAAATGGAAATTTTCAAAACTGTGGAGCTGGGCTACATGGTAGAGATTCACCAGGCTGTTGATCTTGTTTATGAAACTGAGATCTCTGCTCATCAGCAAGTGGTACTGGGGGTGGATGCTTTTAATGAAGTTCGAGTGTCTCAGTCTTTGATGAAACAGGGCTGGTGGGAGATCTCAGGGTCACTGAAGCATAGAATTTGAGTTGGCCATCTTGACCAAGTTGCCGATTTTGTGGAGGTGGAAGCTGAGATCAGGAAAGAGCCTTACCAGAGTCACACAAGGAGTAATTAGCAGAGCCAGGATTAAAACCCAGCTCATCTGACTCAAAATGCAGGGCGGTCTCCTTTCTACAGTAGGATATACTTTTGACATAAATCAGGCCCTCAGAACTGACAGGATATCTCTCTAACCCACTGACTTATTTAGGCAGAGAAGTCAAGTTTCTTTAGGTAAGAATCTCAGTAAGCAGGCAAGATTGGCAGCAACTAAAAGCTACCAAATGCCCCAGGACAGTATAGGTCTCCTTGAGTTCCTGAGTGGAGGCCATTTTCTATTATTTACTAGAGGCTTTAGAGTAGCTGCCGATTGATGATTTATTGCTGAAGCTAGTTGGGTACTTTCAGTAGCCTCCCATCTTCATGATCGCAAGGGGTGTAGTATTCCACATTAGTAACAAGAAGGGGACCGACCAGTAATCGAACCAACTCCTCTGGAAACCATTGTAGCACACAACTGTGGAAACTCCAAAAGGTGCCGAAAACACTGCAAGGAATTCAAAGGGAATAAGATCACTGGATTGCCCCACAGAGTGCCATATACAACCATTAGGGCTGCTTTTCCTAGAGGCATCTCAGTCTGGTTCATTCATCCTTGTAACCTGCTTTTTCATTCAGCAACGGAAGACTCTGTATTCATTCACATCATGATTGGAGGCTCAATATCTCAGCAGGCTCTTCCTAACCCACCGTCTGCCCCCTTTATATGCTGAGGTCCAACCCTGGACGTTACCTCTAGACTGGGCTTTATCTTTCCATATATGCTTGCCTTTAGTACCTCCAGGCCAAATGTCTGACCTGCAATAATCAGCAGCTTGGCAAAGAGAGTGGTTACAAGTCATTTTAGCCACTTCCTGAAGCTAGACTAGTAATGTCACCCCTTTGACCCAATGGCTGTTACGCCTTTGCCGGGTTTCTGATGAGCCGTGGTAAGAAGTCTCCATTTGCTACTTTCTTGCAAATTCAAACAGATGTTTCCCATCTTATGACTCAATGACGCATGATGTAAACCTCGGGCAGTAAAACGGAGGGCATGAATGTTTTTAATCAAATGCAAAGTCCATGACTAGACTTCTGCGGCAGATTGAACATTGGCTCAAAGGAGTTTCATCTCCACCTTGCTAGGGAATGAACTGCCTGTTTTCTTTGAGAAATGCTTTGCCTCCATGGCTGGCTGAATCATCTGGAGGCTACGAATGTGAACATCATCTAGTGAAAGTTATATGGTGGAGCTCCTTGCCTATTAAATTTGGACACCATGCTTCACTTCAGATCACAGGACCATAACTTTATAGCTACAAGGGACCTTGGAGGTCAATGAATCTAACCCCTTCACTTTAGAGAGAGAAAAGGGAGGCCCAGAGAGGGGGTCACTTGGCCAAGGTCACTGAGGCAGTAAGTGGTAGAACTGGAAATGGATCCCAAGGCCTCTAACATTAAATACATTCATCTTTCCGGCGTACCTTTTTGCCACCCCTCATTTTACCCTATATCACAAAAACGACTCTAGCTCCTTAAAATCTGAGCTAAAGTCCCCTTAGATCATTCCACGGTTGAAAGAGAGGTGGTTTTTGCCACTGGAGGAACTAATTTCAAATAGCAGCTACCCTACTCACCATTTACATGACTGTGGCAAGTCACTCTCTCTCTTTGTCTCAGTTTCTTCATTTGTCTCTCAGGCCACAAGAATGTATTAAGTGCCTACTATGTGTCAGCCTGTGGGTCTGCGGCTTGCTTGGAAGGAGAGCAGTCACAGGAACTGAAAAAGGGCCAGAGGAAAAGGGGGCATTCATATGACTTGGTGAATCAAGGCAAGGTGACATGGGCTTATAAAGACAGAGCAAGAATCCAAGTCAAAGATCAAAGTAGGACTCAGAGAAAGTGGAATGAGGTCGGTCAGAGGAGTTTTGAGGGCCATGCAAAAAGTACCCTTTAACTTATGTTGGGGGCGGTGAACAGGGAAGTTGACCTAGCTGACCCAACTGATCTGATCTTCCTGATGGGCTATCAGGAGCGGCAGGATGGGCATGATCTCTTGAGCCATGAAGGCAACTATGTGAGGATAAGAGGGAGAGAATCGGAATGCTGGGAAACCCATCACCACAATGCTCATTATCTCACAGTCCATATCTTTTTTCCCCAAGACCCATTAGGTTTCCCATGTTGCTTAATGTACTGAGTTCCTACAATTTAGCATTCCTTTCTCAGAAAATGCTGAGGAAAACATCTCCATTGTTTGCTGAGAAACTAAGGTGGAAAGGTGGTAGGTTTGTGTTCCTCAGTCCTTAACACCCTCTTTATGGATGCCTTCCTCCTCTGCAGGGTATTCATCTATGGGAAGCCCTTTAGGGATGACCTCTGGCCAGATGCCTTGGCTCACAGAATTCAGGCAACTAGAATGAGTCCCCCTGGCCTGCCGGAGATTCCTTTGGATGCTTCCAATAAAGAGAGCTACTGATCCCCCTTTCCCTCAAGACTTAAAATGTGTCCTAGGCCTGCTAACCTTTGATTACAAGCAACAGCCTAATGAATAGTAAGAGCTCCCTATTGCCGTTGGGATAAAATAGAAAATCTCTACCGACAGTTAAAGCCCTCCATGATTTGACTCCCATCTCCCTTCCTGGTCTTGCCCAATCTTGTTTCATAGTAATGCCTTGAATGCACTCTCTATACTTAATTGTTCTCAGGACCTGGCATTTCACCTCATTACCTCTGCATGAGTGGTTCCCCCATGTCAGAAGAGAAGGGAAGGGAAGGGAAGAAAAGGGAAGGGAAGGCAAGGGAAGGAGCACTTGTATAACATCTTCTCTGTGTGTGCTAGGCACAGTGCTAAGTGCTTTTACAAATAGGATCTCATTTGAGCCTCCCAACCTTCGAGGTAGTTGCTATTAGTAGCTCCATTTTACAATTGAGGAAACTGAGGCAGAGATTGAGTGACTCACCGAGAGTTACATAGCTATTAAGGAAGTGTATGAGGCTAGATCTGAATTCAGACTTTTTGCTTCTAGGCCCATTGCTATCTTAGATGAGCTCCAGATAAGCGAATGAGAACCATGGAACATCCTAGTAGCAGAGTCAAGTTATTAACAACTTTGGACTTCATTGAGTAATACATTTCCCGGTTCTGGCAATGCACAAAGTGACCACCAATAATACCTCTCTAGGCAGTTGACATAGAGCTCCGTGTAATTGGTTAGTAAGGATTTTTGTAGGTTTTGTCCAAGAGGTTAGGGGATGCTGCTCTGCCTCTGGGCTTATTACCTAACCCACTTTTTACAGCGCCGGTCTCTTCCCTGCTGTATGCTTTACCTTTCCAGCTGGTGAGACAATAAAAGGCACTCCATTAAAAAATATTTTCTTTGCACTGTTTTGATCCCTCATCTGGCATCAGTGCTTTCCAAATCCGATGATCAGATTTCCTGTAAATCAGATAAAGAGATACAGACGGTGAAACCCACTACCTACCTTTTCTTTCTAATGATGCAACTGAAGCGAATAGAGCTGTTTTCCTGCCCATGATGAAAGTGGAGTAAATAGATAAATATGGGCAATCGTCACAAATTGCAGAGATTACAGGTTTACCAGGACTTGAATGATTGGTGAGTTACTGTACTGAGCACATCTCTAGTTATGATGGATGGTGTTGCATAAAACAATGCTCAGTGAGAAGTTGAAGGTGGAACAGGAGGCAAAGCATTAACCATTTCCCTGTCTTTTCCAGACATACTAAGCCATGAGTCAGATTCTTCACTCGAGGGGGCATGTATTCAGAAGGACAGGCTGGAAGCTTCCATGGGAAATGGTCCCCACAGAAAAAGAAGAAAGGAATGACCCTCCACGGGATTCCCTGGCGATTTTAAATAAAGGAAGAACACAGGAGGTACCCTCATCAAGTGCTGAGAAGTCGCATACAGAGTTCCAATCAACCAATAAATAGGAATCGTAAGATATTTCAATTTGAGGTTGTTTGGGATATCTCCAAAATGACAGCATCTTGGGCTGAAAACATCAGTACATTTAGCGAGTTAAGGATTAGACCATAGCGGCTGCTGGTTTATAATGAAACAGCTAAGAAGTCCCGAGTCAAAGCCAGATATTAATGAGAATTCAGGAAAGTGATGAGTGAGTTATGATATTCAAGCTTTTCCTCCAGTCTTTTGGGGAAGTTTGTCTTCTCATAGATTTCTTACATGTTACTGATCCATTATAATCTTTGCCACTGTTCTCTGACATTTTCTTGTTTCTATCCTGCAGTCTACTTGTCAGATAATCCAATATGTCAGTTCCCTGCTTGAATCAACAGTTGCAATCAGCAGCCTTCCCACCTATGGCCACCATGGCTCTCCTCAAAGCCTTGAAGCTGAGTAGCATCTGCCTAGTCATTCTCTGACCAGGAGACTTCCAAATCAAACCCAAGAAATGGCATCGGTGACTTGGTCGGTAGTGCTCTTCCTTCTAAATTGGTTCCAAGGACTGAGTGGCTATCCCTGTAGGGAAGCTCAAAGCTGGCCATCTCAGATGCAGGCCAGAATATCCTTTGGATCACCACTGATGATTACAGTTATGTAAACATTGGAGGATGAGGAAGAGATCAATTCCTGAAAGTTGTCATATTATCCTCACCTCCCTTGTGTCTGCTATTCATTAAATAATTCATTTATATATCAAATAGTCCTTTTTCACAAGCAGTAAGATATGTATGACATTATTTAAAATCTGTCAAAGAAGAACTATAAACACTCAAAAATATAAACTACTAAGGGAAGGATTCCTCATTCAACAAGAACTTCTGGGGAAACTGGAAAGCAGTTTAAGAGACAATAGTTAGACTAGCATTTGACACCATATACCAAGATAATCACCAAATGGGTAGGCAACTTAAACATAAAAGATCATGTTATGAAAAAAGATTACAGGAGAGTAGAAGAAAGTACCTTTAAGTCTATGAATCAGGGGATTACTAAGAGCCAAACAGAGTTTGATAAAGGAGATAGCTAAAGACAAAATAGGCCATTTTTAGTATTTAAAATTAAGTACCTTTTGCACAAACAAAATCAATGCAGCTAGCATGAGAGTAGTTTTCCAAAGTAAACATGCAAACTGTCAATAACCACAGAGAAAATTACCGCACAATGCCAAATTAAAGTAACTTTGATAGGGGGCAGCTGGGTAGCTCAGTAGATTGAGAGCCAGGCCTAGAGACGGGAGGTCCTAGGTTCAAATCTGGCCTCAGATACTTCCCAGCTGTGTGACCCTGGGCAAGTCACTTGACCCCCATTGCCTAGCCCTTACCACTCTTCTGCCTTGGAGCCAATACACAGTATTGACTCCAAGACGGAAGGTGAGGGTTTTAAAAAAATAACTTTGATATTTCGTTTCACATATACCAATTTAGCAAAGATGATAAAATTCAGAAACAACTGATGACAGAAGGGCTATAAGAAGATCGGCATTATAATAAACTGTGATTTAATCTTGGATTTCTAGAAAGCAATTTGGAATTATTCAAGAGAAAGTTATAAAATTGGAATTCCTTAGATCTACAGATCCAAGAATAGATTCCATGCCTCAAGGAGATCTATGACAGAAAGAGAGGTCTCCCACACACCAAAAATATTTATAATACTTATTATTTTTAATAGTAAAAAAAACTGAAAATAAATTACTTGCCCATGAATGGTTGAACAAATAAATCCTCAAGTCTGCAAAAGATCTGTGATTTCATCAACCCGAGGAAGTGTCTCTACAACCTTCTCTGATTTAGTAGACAAATTCCAAGGAGTTACATGAGGCACAAAGAGGTTAAATGACTTGCCCTAAGTCACACAATTTGAATTTCAATCTAAATCTTTCTGGATTGAGTCCCAGAACTCTACCTACTAGCCCTGGGATAGCCTGTGAACCAAGTTTTTAAAAAATTAGATATCAATTTTTCTATCAATTTTGATATTTGATATCAATATTTCGATATCATTGATTTCCTTTGTACTCCTGTATATTTTATTTTGCCCCTTTAAAAGCATTCTGAGAAGGGCTTTACCAGATAGCCCAAGGACCCATGATATATAGAAAAGGTGAAGAACCTCTACCGCCTCTGTATTTAACTAGGATACACCCATAAAGTACTTGGTAAAGGCACTAGGCTACCCAGGCTTCACACCACAGTAGTTTCAGAGCAAGGTTTTCAGTGACTAGGGATGGAAGAGCCAGAGTTGCTGAGAAGGTCAGCTCCAAAAACAGCAGCTACAGCCACAAATCAAAGTGGAGCATTTTACCTGCTCTGCTTTAGTCTTTTTTAACCACACCCAGAGATCTTCAACTCCTCACTCGAGTCAGTAGCCTCACCTACTGGGTCTGGCATGGCTGAAGATACACATACCTTCCCGAACTTCGGTTCAGAGCCTTAATTGTCATGGTTCAAAAGCCAGGCCCTGATTTCTTGGTTTCTAGCATACCTGGAAACTCAGGGTGGAGACCAATTTTGGCTAGACTCCAGTGACTAATGCACACCTGCACGTTCTTGTCTTCCTATTGGGAAAGGTGCGCTTCATTGGCTTCCAAGCTTCCAGTTTCTCCTGTCTCCTCATCGATGGCAATTTACTCTTCCTAAAGAGCAGGTCTGACCATAGCACTTTCCTATTCGAGGAGCTTCTTTGGCGCCCTATGTTAATCCATGTTCAATTTAGCTCTTAAAGCCCTTCACAGACTGGCTCCAATCTACCTCTCCAGACTAATTGCACACTACCTCCCTTTATACCCTCCATGTTCCACGTCATCTGGCCTTCTTGATGTTGCCCATAAATGATAATTCCTCTCTACGTACTATGTCTTCTCTCACCTTTACCTAGCAGAATCCCAGGCTCTACTCAAAGCTCAGCTCAAGTCTCACCTCCTACACAGGCTTTTCCTGATCCTTTCCATTGATTGTGCTTCTCTCCTCACAGGCCTACCTTCCCAAATTACTCTGTATTCATTTTGCCTATATTTTATAATCACTTATTTGTACACGTGTTTTGTCCTCCAATGGAATATCAGATCCTTGAAGACCAGGAACGTTTTGTTTGTTGTCTCTGGATCCTAAGCCCTGGGCACTGTGGTACACTGGAGAGAGTCCTCTGGGCCTGGAAGTGCTGGGCTTTGTGACCCTGGGCAAGTGACAAACTCTCAGTGCCCCAGGGAACTCTGTAAGACTGGATGTTACAAACAAGGGGATGACCTGCATTGGGAGAAGGAATTTCCTCACTGGGAGTTCCCTTCACTAGAGAAATCCTAGGTCTAGTTCTAATCTTCTATTCCTAGCCCTAGCTCAGTGACTTGCATGTTGGAGGTGGTTAATGAATGCTTGTGGAATGAGTAGATTTAAAAAACCAATTAATTTATTTTTAAAAAACACTTTCCCATGTTTCCATGATTCTCTTTGTGTCCTTCCCCTCTTCCCTTCCTCCTCCCAGAGTCCACAAGCAATTCCACTGGGTTGCACAAATGTTGTCACTTGATACTAGTTTCCATTTTATTCATCTTTGGTACAGAGTGATTTTTAAGGCCTAAACCCCAAATCACATCCCTATATATGTGTGTGTGTGTGTGTGTGTGTGTGTGTGTGTGTGATAAGTGAAAGTGATGTCATATATTCTTCTTTTGCATTTCTGCTCCCACAGTTCTTTCTCTCAGTATGGATAACATTCTTTCCGATAAGTCCTTCAGGAATGTCCTGGCTTGTTGCATTGTTACTAGTAGCAAAGTTCATCACACTGGATTGTTCCACGATGTTTCACTTTCTGAATACAAAGTTCTCCTGGTTCTATGAGCAGATTTTTAAAAAATGTGTGTTGAATTCAGTTGAATTGCATCCGTTCTCTATGCATTAACACACCTTCAATGAGCTTTTTTGCTTGGATCCAGGTCAGAAAGAGAAAGGCCCTGCCCTCAAGGAGAGCTTGATCAGCGATGACTGAACACTTAGTAAGCCCTTACCCTGGAGCAGACTAAGCTATACTCTGAGGATACAGAATTCCAAGTGAACCGAGGTCAAGGACAGGAACACACAAGGTCTAATACAAGAAAGAATCTAGAGGAGATTAGCAAAAGGAGGAAGCAGCAGCCTGATGGCTCTGGGAGGCTTCCCGCTGTGAGAGAAACCAAGGTTTCCCAGAGGCAGGAGCCCCATGATGAGTATATCTCTGGTATATATCCTGAAGACAAAGAAAGACTCCCTGATTGGCATTGACCTCTCTGGCCTCTTTCAGAATAACGGAATCCCGCCAGATCTGCCTACCTGGCACAAGGAATGGGAGGGTAGGTGAGGGAAATAGAAGGGGTAGGATAGAGAAAATGATGGAGGGGGGTTGATGGGAGCTCATGGGCAGTATTTAAGGTCCTATAGGCACCTCCAAGGAGCAACAAAGCTGAGCTGGCCTGGAAGCACTTGATAAGCCATCCCCTACTGGCCAATAAACCTGCCCCAAGTGATTCTAATAGAAACTCTCCAAGTTGCTCTACCTTTCTGGGGCCATGACCCTGGGAGGGTCCAATCATCAGTGACGGCTCCATGTAGAGGAGAAGAACACTACTGCAACCAAAAGGCAGTCAAAGAGATCAGCCAGTAAGTTAGGGCTTTGAAAACATGATAAACCTAGGAGTTGGAAGACAGCTAACTATTCCCAGCTTGCAGTGGGAAGTCTAATCTACAAGCTCGAGCCCTGAGCACGTCCACGCATTTATCATTCGACTCACCATGCCAGGGCTTAGGAAACAGCAAATTGTGTCTCCATAACAAGGAGCTGAAGCAAGACTTAAAGCATTAGGCACCTGCCTAATGTGCCAGGGAGGTGTCAGAGTGAGGGCACACAAAGAAACAGGTGGGCATACAGACATGCAGAGAGCAAGGGGCAGGGAAGCTGGGTAGAGATTGAGCAGTGGGAAGACAGGACCAGAGGACAGAGCCAGGCAGGAGGCCTGAAGTCTGGGCTAATAGGAATCAAGAGGTCTGTGAAAACTGAAGGAGTGGGGCCAAGTGAACAGAACAGAGACTAACGTCCAAATAACAAGGGAAAACCGTCGTAACTAATAGCCAGGGAAGCTTCAGTCAGGGGGCTTTTATATACTTTATTGGGTAACCAGCTAATCCCCAGCATGGAGGCCTAGCAGTCAAAGTAAATGGAAGAACCCAGCTGGAACAGAAGGTGAAAGGGATGGGTCAGCTGCTGCTAGACACAGTCTGGCATCAGCCAATAACCCAAGAGTACCACACTTTGGGATATGGGTAAGGGAAATTCTCCTTCCCAATTGATAGTCTTTTCTTTTTCATAGGATCAAAGCTTTAGAGAGAGAATGAACCTCAGAAACCAGCTAAACCAATTCCCTCCTTTCACAGAGTGGTCTGAAAGGTCATCACATTTTCATATTTCCCAAGTGGCAAAGCTGGGATTTGAATCCAGTTCCTCAGACTCTAAATCCAACATTCTTTCCATTGTACTGTGCTCCCCCCATCCAGCAGTTAGAGGGCAAGGTGACTCCAGAACTATGAGCCTACTAAAAAAAATGTCAAGACAAGGAGGCATATAACAGTTGGGGAGGTGGTGCATGCTGGGAGATTTTCTACACACTACAGTGAATCCATTTCACATTCACTTAGAAAACCTGGGATCTCCAGGAAGCATCCTTCAGGTAGCCCTGGGATAGAGGAAAAGGATTATGGGTACTGCTGCCACCCCATCAAACAGCCTCCTTAAGGTCCTTTGTAGGAAAAACACAACAAAACAAAAACCTGAGAAATAAAACCGACCTAAAGCAGTACTAACTTGGGTCACATCACTAATGAGATCATGACTGTTTTCTTTTGTTTGCTTCAACTGATACATTTTGCTTTAACATTACAGACACTTCCCCAAAGTTACCCAAACAGACCCTTCTCTCCCAGGGGGAATGGACTATTCTCTTAAAAAAGTTGAGTAAAACCAAATGTCAGAGTGATTGGGCTATGTGAAATGTGCCGCGCCATACTCCTGTGGTGGTTAACAGAAAGGAAGCTTCAAAAGAAACCATTTGGTTGGCATTGCTCACTGTCATGACTGTCCAATTCACCGTGATTCCATTTAGGTTGGCAAGAATTTATCGAATGCCAACTTTGTACCTGATACCGTGCTAGGGGCTGGAGATCCAAAGACAAAAGGAAATATCCCACAGGGAGGTCAAATTCTACTGGGAACTATGTGCATACAGATAATTCAATAGAAATGATGTAAAAGGTAAATCAAAAGTCATTTGGGGGCAGGAGTACTAAGGGAGAGGGGCCTAGGGTAGATATGGATTGGTTTTTGCGTCTCTTTTGTTCATTCTGCCTAGTGTATACACATTCTCCGACATGTCTCAGGGTTCTTCACAGTTGGTGGTCCTTATATGGCAGTATATTACATTTCAGGCATTTTACCACAGTTAGCTCATCCATCCCCCCATCACAGGCCATGGGTTTTGTTTCCAGCTTTGTGTCATCCCAAATAATGGGGTTGTTTTCATACACAGAGAGCTCTTCTTGCTGGCCTTAGCCTCCTTGGAATAGAAGCCCAGCAATGGAATCTCCGGATGCTGGATGTCTTATTAAGGTTTCTAAGATCAAAAGGAAGAGGCGATCATTCTGAATCTCAAAAAGAAATGGCAAAAATGAGTTCTAGTAAAACAAGAATGACCCTGTCCATGTGGTAGTGGAAGGATGTTTCTCATGTAGCGTTTTCTAGTGGCTACTCAACTTGTGCAGGACAAAGGTGAACGCTGTAGAGCTCACAGAACCCAGACTTGAGCTCTTCTGCCTCTGAAGATGCATTGAGCTCCAAGGCCAAGGCCAGTTGATCCCTGGCTGAATACTTTCACCTAAATGCCATTGGAGCTGAGTTGTCACCATTTTCCTGAAAGCTGTAGCAACACCCCATCGATCCCTTCAAACTTAGCCATTTGCTCTTTGGATGACACAGTTTAACTGGCCCCGGTTGACTGAACTCCCAGTGTGAGATCCTGGCCAAGTATGAGAGTTTCAGTTGTTGAGGAAGGTGCTCTGTGGGGGTGGAGGTGAGGGGATGTAGAGAAGGGTGAATGCCTGAATGGAATCTCCCCCATATTCTACCAAATAGATGAACTCTCGAAGCATGGCAGCAAGCTCAACATGAGTCAGTACTGTAATGTTGCAGCCAGAAACACCAATGGGGTTGCCTTGGGCTGCCATAAGAGAGCTCAATGTCCTCTGTCCTTGTCAGACATCATCTTGGAGGACTGCATTCTCTTCTAGGCACCCCAGTGTGAGGACGATGACAAGCTGGAGAACATCCAGAAGTGCGCAACCAGGATGGAGAAGGGGAAAGGTCTTGAGTCCAAGTCATACGAGCATCAGTTGAAGAAGCAGAGAGTATTTAGACTAGCGAAGAAAAAGACTTGGGTGGGCAGGGCCAAGGGTAGAATAGGTTGTGACAGCTATCTTCTAGTATTTAAAGTTGTGGCATGTTCTGTTTGACCCCAGAGGGCAGAACCAGGAAAAATGGGTGGGCAACTGAAGGGTGTACCCCCTTTGGAAGTCTTCACCAGAGACAGATGGCCACTTGGGTATGTTACGGTGTTGTGGGGGGTTTCTTCCTGGTAGAGTCTGGACGAACTAACCTCTGGGGTCCCTGCCAACTCTTAAATTCAGAGGCTGTGAAAAATGCTGCTTTATTCTAAGGCCCAATTCTTCCCAAACCTCTTGGACTATTTTATTTAATCCAGTGGTCTGCAAGGGCAGAAATACCCTTAAGGCTAGCTTTCTGATCCCCACTAAGAAAACAGCCCCCCAAAGCCAAGCTCTGTCCTATATGGAACAAGCTTCACTCTTTAGTCCAAACGAGCTTCTAAAGGAGCCATCTGCTGCCTCTGTGTTTAACCAAAACTGCAATCATACTTCCGCACAACTTGGCTGAGTTAAGGCAAGAAAGATGAGGTCTTTTGCATTTCATGTCATTGTGAATGCACATTTTGCTACCTTGATGGACCATCAGGATCAGGTTCACAGTGCATTTCATTTCCTAGATCCTTGGTGAGAAAAGAGAAAAGATAGAGCTTGTCTGTGGGGTGAGGCTGGCAGGGCCCTGCGCCTCCAGTTCTCCATGGCCTTCACGCCTCAGAGAAGCGAGGACAAGAAAACAATGCAGTCAACCTGCGTGACCACCACATGGGAGCCCAACAAGGGAGAAACTGAGGAACACACGCCCTGACATGCAGTTAAGCCAGTTACCACTCCAAAGAGTAGTCATGAACTTCCCAAACTTTAATCACTTAGGATGCGATCATTTTAGAACTGTTCAAGCAGAAGTATCCCTGGGTAAAATGAACATGGACACATTCTGTCTAGAAACCACTAGGAAATGAGGTTCGCTCTGCTTCCACCAACAGCCTGAATACCAAATTTACCTTGGCAAAAGGAACCCAATGGCTCTCATTCTCTTTTCCAGTCTCGCTCTGTCTCTATCTCTTTCTTTCTATACATATATAGTTCTATTTGTGTCTCTGTCTGTCTGTCTCTATATATAGTTCTCTATTTCTGTCTGTCTGTCTGTCTATATATATAGTTCTCTGTCTGTCTGTCTGTCTCCATATATAGTTCTCTATTTCTGTCTGTCTGTCTCCATATATAGTTCTCTATTTCTGACTGTCTGTCTGTCTCCATATATAGTTCTGTCTGTCTGTCTGTCTCCATATATAGTTCTCTATTTCTGACTGTCTGTCTGTCTCCATATATAGTTCTGTCTGTCTGTCTGTCTCCATATATAGTTCTCTATTTCTGTCTGTCTGTCTGTCTCCATATATAGTTCTCTATTTCTGTCTGTCTGTCTATATATATAGTTCTCTGTCTGTCTGTCTGTATGTCTCCATATATAGTTCTCTGTCTGTCTGTCTGTCTCCATATATAGTTCTCTATTTCTGTCTGTCTATCTATATATATAGTTCTCTATTTCTGTCTGTCTGTCTGTCTATATATATAGTTCTCTGTCTGTCTGTCTGTCTCCATATATAGTTCTCTATTTCTGTCTGTCTGTCTATCTATATATATAGTTCTCTGTCTGTCTGTCTTCATATATAGTTCTCTATTTCTGTCTGTCTGTCTATATATATAGTTCTCTGTCTGTCTGTCTTTATATATAATTCTATTTCTGTCTTTCTCTCTCTATATATACATATATATAGTTGCCTGTCTGTTTGTCTGTCTCCATATATAGTTCTCTGTCTGTCTGTCTCTCTCTATATATAGTTCTCTCAATTTCTGTCTCTGTCTTTCTCTTCTCTGTCTCTCTCTCTCTCTCTGTGTCTCTCTCTCTCTGTCTCTGTGTCTCTCTCTGTCTCTCTGTCTCTCTCTCTCTCTCTCTCTCTCTCTCTCTCTCTATATATATATATATATATATATATATATATATATATATATATATATATATATATATATATATAGTTCTTTGTCTGTCTCTCTACATATGTATTTCTCTCTCTTTTGGTCTCTATCTCTGCCTCTCTGTCATTTTCTCTTTCTGCTTTTCCCTCTCTCCCAGGCATGTGTTCTACACCCCCAGTGCAGCCAGTGTAGGGCACGTCCTCTGCAGGATCAGGCCTCTATACCAAAAGAATGAGGAATGATTTCAGAAGAAGCCAGTTCCCAAATACTTCCCTCGTCTGCGCCATGTTGCTTGTGCCTAGCAGACTGCAAGCTCCTCAAGGGCAAGAACTGTTCCGCCTTTGTCTTTCAATCCCCAGCACTTCAGTGGGTACCTGAAATTCCCACATTCCTAACACTAGGCCAGGGACAACAGAGAAACAAGGCAGAGCAGTAGGGGCAGGAGGGGCCAGGACAATGGAGTACACTGCCACGTAAGCCAGAGCAGAGTGAAATGAAAATCAGAGTACAGGGTGAAAGATATTGGAAGCTCCCAAGATGGTAACCAGGGTAGGGGGCTCAGATTCAGGCAGATGATCAACAAGTATAAGTAAGTGCCAGTGGGGCACAGAGCCCTGCCCTCAAGAAGGTCATCGTCTAATGAGGGAAATGACATGCAGACAACTATGTACATGGCCCAGGAGAAAATGGATCCCTAGTAAACAGACAGTGTTGAAGCCAAACACAAAAGAAACAGGACTAGAGTCTAGCACTCTGCAGCGCATTCATTATTCAGCACTTCTTTATGGAAGATCAGCTGGGGAGGGCATTCTGACCAGGTTTTGTGGGGGCTATAAAGATTACTAAAGGCACCAGAAGATCATTTGGGTTTGAAGTCAAGGACTCCCCGGAGGAGGAGGAATCACAATGAGAAGTCTGGGAAGTCAGAGGAATTACAGAGGAAGGCCCCAAGTGCCTGGCAGAGGGATGTAGTAGGCCAGGAGAGACCAGCTATAAATTGCTACCTCACCATTCTGGCAGAGAATAGCCAGGCCTCTACTGAAAGCCACCTGCCCCCATCTGGCACTGGTCCTTCAGAGATCTCGGGATCATAGGTATAGCACTAAGAAGGAACCTGAAGGTCATCTGGAAAGCTGAGATCTCGTGGAAAGGTAACCCTGTTCGGGACACAAGAGATGGACCGTCTGGGGCTGCCCCTCCCTCACTCGGGCCGGCATTGGCCAAATTGATCGACACCCAAATCGGCACAGAAACTGCAATTTGGACTCTTGTCTTCTTTGCCAAACTGTCGCCCATCTGGAAGAGCTTGCAGACAGCCGGGTTGGGCCCAATTTGGGCTCCATTTACGGATAGCTTGTTTTGTTAAGGCTGCTTGCAACCTTTAATGTCTCAGATGTCTTTCATGGCCCAGGTTCTTTGAACAGGAAATTCCTGACACAAGCAACAGCAAAGACGGCTCCAATTATGCTCTTCTTGGGAACTTATTAACTAGTCTCCACACAGTCTCAAAAAGCCTACAAGAGCTGCTGCCCTTCGTTTGCCTCTGGCTTTCTGCATGCCGAGGAAGCTTTCGAATTCATTTCCTCCTCTCCACCTCAGCAAATTAAGACTCAGTGCTTAGTATTCCCACTAACAAGATCCGAGCTCTGGGGAGTGACTGACTTGGCCCCCCCCACCCGAGTGGGAGGCTAGAGGCCCCCGCTTGGCGGCTTCCTGCCTTCTGCGAGGGGTGCTTTGGGTGTGCCTGCTTTGAGAAGAGCCAGGCGAATTACAACATGAAAGGCCAACCTTTTGCCTTCATTTATGTGAAACAGCAAGAGGCCTTTGGGGCTTTTAATGAGGGCCTTTTCCTTTTCCCTTGGTAATTTAATAAACTTGTGACAGGTTCCTCTTCCTACAATTCGTGCTCCTTCGGAGCCCCTTATTAATTTTTCCACTTTATTAGCTTATCTGACTGAGATTTTGAAAACAGGCATTCCCCCAGCCGCCCCCTGAGCACGCACGCCAATTGTGACTTGCTTCCATTCTGCCCATAGTGGACCATAAGTCACTTAGTGCCTGCTAGGGGCAAAAAGGCATCTTGGAGCAGGGGGCAGAACGCCAGGTAAGGATGGGCCAGGGCAAGGTGACTGTGGCTTTGCCTCATGGCTCCATGCCTGCATTTGCCCTCCTTTCAAAGGGACAAACGACTGTTGTCTGGCTTGCTTGCATTTATATCTTCGGTGCCTAGAACACAGTACACATGGTAAACGTTCTAGCTGTCTGTCCATCTACCAATCTAATCTACTGACCAAATTACAAGAGATCATCCATGAAAATAGAAAGACACAAGATAACCAACTACCTCCTTGTAGGAGCTTTGCCTGGGGTCAAGCCCTCACTGGCTTAGTCCTCTGACCATGCCCTCCTTAGAAGGAGGCTCCCTGGACCCCTTCGATGCATCTGAGGAGGGATCCCCTGGGTGCTAGTCCTAGCCTTGCATTAGGGACCCGGGGCCGAACTTCCACTATTACCAAATGCTATTTGCATGACTATGGCAAAGTCTCTCCCTCTTGCTAGTCCTCTGGGTTCTCAACTGTAAAGGGAGGGTCTTGGGCTCTATGGCCCCAAAGGTTCTCTTGGCTGTTAAGCCGTGCTCCTGGGACGCATGGACAGGAGCAAGACGCAACTGTCCATATAGAGAGGCTCCCTGGCAGGGACACAAAAACCAAGCAGAAAGAAGCCCAGTCCTTTCGTGTTTGGGTAAACACAAGAGAGAGACTTAGTGAAGACTTGGCCATGCTGCCTCAGTCGGCAAATTGGAACTTCTCTGCAAAATTCGTTTCTATCTATGTCCCCGAGCTGGAAGTCAGGGGAAGAAAGGAGGGACGTTGGTCCCCTCGGCACTAACGGAATGAAGAACAGATGACTGCAGTGGATTGTGGTATGCTGCAAAGATCTACTCATGGCTGTCTTTCCAACCTGACTCAGTCCAAAAGAGTGAGGGCATTTCCCCCACATCTTTCTGGGAGGCAGTCACCCAGCCTGGGTCTAGCAGGCCACCCCTTCCAAAGCCTTCCTCCAAAACCTCACCATTAGTTTCCCAGTTCTCTTTGCCCCGAACAGGCACTAAGTGACTACGGCTGACTATGGGCAGAACGTAAAGAAGTCACGATTGGTGTGGGTGCTTGGGGTGGGGGGCCTGTTTTCAAGATGTCAGTCAAATAAATGAATAAAGTTTCTTAGGAAGGCAGCTTCCTCTGGCTACACCCTACTGGCCCTGGTTATTTAAAGGTTCAAGTCGATCTGCTTCAGGCTCCCACTCTGCATGAGCAGTTTATGAGAGTGGACACCAGCTCCTGCCTGGCCCTTACCCACAGTCACCATCATGGAACATATTCAGCGCTGAGCTGTCAGTCACTTCCATTGGAGTTAACAGACTAAGTGTTCCAGACACTGTGCACTGGGAAGCCTGCTATTTATAGAAGTTCTATTGTGTCTCTTTTTGTAACATACATAATTACTCACTAATTTTTATTCTGTGTAAATTCAAGTTTTCATATACTGGTAGGCCTGGACGACCAGCCATATTTGCTTACTAAGCTCGGATTCTTTAGCAGAAGGTCACCGACAGACTCCCGAGAGGAGACAGACACGACAATGGCGATGGGCTTTGACATCAAACCAAATGATGATTGGTGGAAGGACCTGGGGATGGTCTGGCTGAAAAAAACAAACAAACAAGACTTGAGGAGATGGGGAGGGATACCCTGTGAGGAGCCAATCTGGCATATTAGAAAGAACTTTCTGTCTAGAGAAGAAGACCTCGACATCTTATCTCGAGCACTTTGGGGGAGGAGACATGAGCAAACTGCCACAATAAGAAACACTTGGGAGGACCGTCAATGCTGCTGGGGAACATGTTCTCCATCCTCCCCAGCCCTGGAAGACAGGGATGCTTCCTCTCAGAGAGGATCATTCGCCTGCAAGGCTGAGAGCCGAGAGTCAAGTCTTTTGTGGTCCCAGGCTAAGTTGGCTTGATGCTAAGTAAAAGAAATCTTTGCAAGAGAACAGGCTGCCATGTCCACTGGTTATTGTTGGGAGGCGGAGGGAGTAGGGCAGCAACCAGGCTTAAGTCCAGCTCGCCCTTAGCTGATGGGATTGCTGAAAAGTGGCCGTCAGGTGGTGGGGAGCTCTCCTGGCCTCAAGCAAAGCCAACGCTGAGGCTGAAAGCAGTCTTTGAGCCCTGGGAGAAAATGGAGCAGTCTTGGCTATGGCAGTACCCTTTCCTTCCAGAAGGCAGTACAGCACTGTATCTGAGGGCCAGACACCGAGTCGGGGAAGCCTTGGGTTAGAATGCCACACTTATTCCATTTAATAGCTAGGAGACCACGGGCAATTCCCATCACTTCTCTGAGCTTCAGTTCCCCCATCAGTATGGGAGGGTAGTACCAACTTCAGAGGCAGAACCATAACTAACAATGCTGGTAGCCAGGGCAAGCTCCACAAAACAGTCCTGAGGACACACAGCGGGAAAGGTAGCTTCCGGGGGACATTTAGGGACAAATTCAGTGGAGGAGGAAAGTCACATGAGGGCCTGTGGAGGAGAGACCCCAGAACAGTCACCAAGGTGGGGATACGGAAACTCTGGAAAATCTGCTCCTAGGGCCCCTCAAGGCCACCACTGGGGAGACCACCAACAGGAAGATGGGGCAGGCTTACAGGGAAGCTTCCTAGTTGGACTCAGAGCTAAACTCGGTTGTTTCAATCTGCTGAAGAAAAGGAGTACATTCAGTGGCCTCTAAGTTTTAGGGCTCTGGGGCAAAGCCCTTATCACTCCACTCCAGTTATGCTCTGTTCCCAGGGGAATCGTGCAGCACTGAAAAGTCTTTGTGTGTGTGTGTGCATATATATTGTGCCTTGCAGACTTTAAAGAATTCTAGATTTGCTTATTATGTACAGCTAGGAATAAAAAGATCATGCAATGCAGAGGTCAAAATATGCCCATCGTTATGCATTTCAAAAGTCTTCTATAAATTATATATCTGCTCTTCTAGGAGGCAGCAGGGCATAGTTGTTAAAGAGCTGGCCTCTGAGTCAAGAAGCCCTGGGGCCAAGTCCTGCCTCTGACACCCCGGCAATGTGACCCTGAGCAGGTCACTTCCCCTCTCAGGCTTCCAGCTTAAATTGATAGAGACTGAGCCTTGGGTAGAGGATCACCCTATACTAATGAAATCATGAGTCTGGTCACACTCACTCACTCACACACACACACACAGATCCATAGGCACACATGTGCTTACACATACAAATAATCAGTTCTTCTACATCACCTTTTATCTCAAGATCCCAAAGCACTCTGGGAGCTTTAATTACGTCCCATCATCACCTTGTAAGAGGTCTGTTTTTGTCCGCTCTTTCTATATGCTGAGACAAGAACAGAGAGGTTAAGAAATGTGCCTGAAGCCACAGGGGCAAACCAGAAACCAAGTCCATTTGTTGTTTCTGTGTTTGCAATAATGAGCAAATTAAAAGTGCAATAATTTTCTTTGTAATTCAGGAAAAAATTGCTCTGTTAACAGTCGTCCCTAAACCATCAGAAAGAAGGCTTTTTAAGTTCCCTT
Organism: Monodelphis domestica; assembly: GCF_027887165.1. NCBI lineage: Eukaryota > Metazoa > Chordata > Mammalia > Didelphimorphia > Didelphidae > Monodelphis > Monodelphis domestica. Next base: position 10,564,526 of record NC_077235.1, on the reverse strand, counting down.
CATGCAGAGGACTCTTTTTACAGATAGTACCCAATTACCGTAAATTGCTGCGTTTCCTAATTGTTACTGCAAGGCAACTAAACATTGTTATGTTGACTACTCAAGAGTGGATTGTTAATGGCCTTAATCATCGGATAATCTGGTAATATAATCAATGTCACTGGCACATACCTTCCGGAAACAACAGGCAAAGCTTGATGGACACATCGGCTATGAAACGCACATGGGTCCTTCGAGGAAGCCTTTCAATCCCAGTGTTTTCTCTTCCTCTGAGAAGGAAAAAGAGCTGGCTGTTGTTTTCGAACTCGAATTATATCTCTTTCCTGTGAGAAGGCATCTGGCCATACCAGCTCCTCACAAACGTTTCTTTCCCTTAAAAAAAAATATGTTTTCATTGATTTGGTTCTTTTTTTCTATTGCTGTCCCCTTCCAATGTCATATGACACCCCGAACAAAATGATTGTGACAGAGTTCACATACCACGTTACCGACAAGCTTTAGCTTAAGTTATTTGGTTGGTATTGCTCACTATCTCTGAAATGAATTTCATTGTCTTTTAGTCTTGTCTTCACTTCCATTGGGATGGTTGGGCAATTCAATTCAAGGATTTATTAAATGATACACAAAGGTAAAAATGAGATAACCTCAAGAAGTTTATATTCTACTTCCATTCTAGGTGGCATAGTTACTCAGTATTGGACTTGGAACCATGGAAGAGCGGAGTTCAAATCCTGCCTCAGATACCTACTGGGTCTGTGACCCTGGGTAAGTCATTTAACCCCTCTCATTCTCAGCTTCCTCACAACCAACTATGATTAAGCAAAAGAAATTGCCTATGTCTGATAGTGTTTGCCTCATTCTTTCCCTATTGTCCAAAGTTCGGCTTCTGAATCCATGATGGATTCCTGAATGGATTGAATTCTGCTATCTTTCAATGTTGTTTTCTTTTCCATGATTATGACCACTGGATCAAATACTTGTATTGCTTCGGTTCTGTTTGATTTGGGATACATCAGTTCATAGATGGCTTCCTAAGTTTCTCTGAATCCTCCATACTTATAGTTCCTTCAGGCAGGTAATATTTTCTTCTTTGAGCCACACTGATTTGAGTCCTTCCCCACCAGCCCTGCACACACTTGCTTTGCATGTCTTCACTACTACAAAAAGTGTCACTATTGACATTACCATGTCTATAGAGCCTTCCTCCCAGTCTCTGACCTCCATAACAACAGTGGAATGAGTCACTGAATCCGAGGAGGGCCTATTCCTTGGAGCGACTCCTCTTCCAAGATAATTTCAGATGGTTTGCAGCAGCAGTTGTATCATTTCGCAGCTATCCCAACAGTGCCTAAGTGTACCTGGCAAACATTTCACAGCAAATGTTTCACTTGAAGGGTTCTCCTTGTCCTGTATCTTTTTGTCTACTTCTTGTTCTTCACAAAAGGCATTGTTGGCCTTGCCTCCCAAGCTCTGAAGTACACCACGTTCTGGCATTAGCAATTCTGCTGCCTTGGGCAGGCAACAGAAGAGATGCCCTAGAATCAATTTATCAAGGCAAATGCTGTGGGGGTGGGGGCAGCCTTGGAGAGAGAACTTTAACCTCAGTCCACAGGGCCCTGAGCAGCAGAGAGACCTGGGCACACCAAACTGTGTGTGGGAAACAGAAACTCCAGGATCCTCTAAGGCCCCTGTTGGAAGGACACCACCAAAGGAAGGAGCAGGTAAGGCTGGGCCACCACAAAGGCTATCAGTGGGGAGGAAGAAGCTCTGTCTTGGAGTTTCCTGTTTGAACTATGCTTGCTCACTAGGGTCAAAGCTCAGTGGTTTCAACCTACAGAAAGTGTACCGGTGCCATCAGTGCCCTTTAAATTTCAGTAGCGTAGGAAGAGATGATGCCACTTGTCCTGCCCCAGGTAGAATGAATTCCAGGCACCAGGCTCTTGAGTTACAGCTCAGGCTGAAAGAAGCAAAATGGATTCCAGTGTCCACTGCAAGTCATTTTTGGTTCTAAGGAAGCCGGTCCCAAATGGGAATTAAGAGGTAGGGCTGAAGAGCTGTTGGTGTGGACTTGGGGCCACCACCAACCAAAAAGAAACCATTGAGTTTGCTTGCTTGAGGGAGACAGAATCCAGAAGCTAAGCTTGCTAAGTAGTTCATATTGAGAAGTAATCTCACTGTAATTAGTTGAATTAAAGACAAATATCTATTTGGCTGATTGGATGTATTAAAAGTAAAGAAAAAAAAAGATAACCAGCATTAGAAGACAGACACTTGCTCGTGTGGTTGCTGCTATCTGCCAGACAAGTAAGAATCAGGCACAGATTATAAGAATTTATTTTTTCAAATAAGAAATATGGTTTGGGCAACAGTTTGAGCTCAGTCTGGTAAAATCTTATTATTTTCCCACTTTGTTAAATGTTCTAAATACTTTCAGAGCTCAGCAAAACTAACAACATATTCGGGAAAATGTTTTTCTCTCTATATCTTATTTAACATAAAACTGAATTCTTCTGTCTCTAGAAAGTTGAATATTTCTAGAATTTACATTTGTTTTGAAATAAGGAATTGGCCACAAATGGAATAGGGCCTCATCGTTTTAGTCATGTTGCCTAACCAGGTAAGTGTTGGTTCCTTTTTTACAGATGAGGAAACTGATGTTCTTTGACATTTAATGACACCTCCAAGATGACAATGGCAGAATGTACAGGGTAGGGCACTGCAGCACTCCTGACCCATAAGTCAACTGCCTTAATCATCAGCCGGGGCTTCCCATTTAAGAAGTAAATGCCTATAATTTATTCTCAGCTCCAGTTACCTACTTTTTCAGGATTGTTTAAAAAAACTGTTATAGGTTTTACTCTGGCCTTTGAATCAAAGGCTTATTGTTTCGAAGAGGAATTTAAATGTGAACCGAAGGCATGCAAGTGCTTTCTTTCATTCCAGTTCTGATTCAAATCAAAGTCTGTATAACCTAAAGGACTAGTTCTGGAGCCCTGGGCTCAAATCCCAGCTTTGTGACCTTAGGCAAGTCTGTTTCCCTGTCTGAGATTCAAATTCCTCCTCTGTAAAATGGGAGGTTTGGATGAGATGAACTCTACTAGTCCTCTCTCAGTCTAACTTCCTACAATGGTATGGTTCAAAGCACGAAGGGCTATTAGAGGGATTCTTGGGACTTCTCAGAGAACTCTAAAGAAGAGAAAACAGAAACGATGTTCCAATCACTAACTGATATCTCAAAGGGAACTTAGAGGTCAATGAAACCAAGCCTGTTATTTTTATAGGTAAGGACCGATGAAATGACTTATACAGGGTCATGCAGTTCATAAATTGCCCTGGTAACAACTTTGGCCTTTCCACCTGACTGGAGATAAACACCTAAACTAGGGTAGAAGCTGTGTAAGTAGAAAAGGGAATGAATGGAAGAAGAGATGGAATTGTTAAGACTTGGTAGCAATGACGGGATTTGGGCAGGGGCTAAGAAGAGCAGGAAGAGTCAAGGATGACTCCTATGTTGTAAACCTAGATGGCTGATTGAACGGTGGTGCCTCTGACAAAAACAAGGTAGTTGGACAGAGGGAAGAACTCAGTGGGAAAGAGAAAGAGTTCTCTTTTGGATGGGCTGAGCTTGAGACACTGATGGATCATAAGGAAGAGATTTCCATCCAGCAGCTGGTGATAAGGGATTGGAACTCAGGAGAGAGCTAAGCCATGGAAGAAGTTATGAGGTCACAGTAGGTGAGAATATCTATCGACGTCTATCTCTAAGCTGTGCAGGAAGAAGGGCAACAGAAGGTTATGGTGGGTACCTAATAACAACGGGTGGATCCTCCAAGTACCAAGAAAGGAGTGAACACCAGTGGGCAATATGTGATGCTAGAGAGCAACCAATCAGTAAGTTTCCCTCGACTGCTAGTTTGGTGCTAGGAACAGTTGGTGTGATTGTGTACAAAGTTGTTCATGATGGTGTGTTTAGACCTCCCCAAAACAAAGTGAGGAGCAAGAGGTAACTCAGGGCTGTCAGAAAGAAATTATACCAAGCTACATTTCACTCCTTGGTTTGACATAGTTGGGTTTTTCTAATAGAAGGGTGTATAGGCCAGCCAAGGAAATGATCAATGATTAGCTAGAATTGCCATAAGACGGATAGTTTAGATATACAACTGGTTAAAATAAATTGACTCTATGGAGTTGTTCACTAGCAGATTGGATGGAGGTGTCAAGCAGGCCCCTTTGGGGTAAGGTCTGAGTTCAATATAAGTCAATATTTTCATTTGCTACTTAGAGGATGGAGCAGAGAGCTTGCTAATCAGATTTTCAGGTGTTCTTGAGCATTGTGGGAAAGGCATAAAATATGAGGAGAGCAAGATACAGTCTTAAAACTGGGCTGAAATCAATAAACTACAATTCAATAAAGCTCTTGTAAATGTAATCTGATTCCGATAGGAAGGCATAATCAAACGCACAAATGGAAAAGGAAAGCCAGAAGGGTCTAAGGGTTGTGGTAGAAAGTTGAGTGAACACGTGTCATTAACCAGGTTGGTGTTGAACCCAAAGGCCAATTCTGGTGAAGTCACAGAGCATTTCTTAATGGAACAAAGGAGTGGTGGTAATCTAATTCAGATCATATATTAGAGTCACTGCTCAGATTAACTAATGATCCAAGCTAGTGAAATAGACAACTGACCAATCTGGCAACCTGGGCCAACATATTCTGGATTCCAGTAGATGTCTCAGGCAGCAAGGCATCCTGGGAGGCTGCTGCTAGGGAACGTACAGGATGGCGGGAGCCAGGGAAGAGCTACACAGGGCAGTGGGGAAGAAGTTACCATCTAGTGTGTTCTCGACAAGCTCAGTTGTTTCTACCTGAGTAAGGAGTACAAGTCCTGTTGGTGCCTGCTAAATTCCAGCACCCTGGGACAAAAGTGCAAACACATCCCCCACCTTAGAGTGATATCTCTGATAGCCAGCCATAGAAAGGTTAAATGGGGTACTTGGAGGTCCCAGTTTTCATTGTCTAGTAGAAAGAGTGCATGGCTGAACACTAAAGACCTGGGTTCTCATCCGAGCCTTGCAGGACAATTATTTAACTTCTTGGGGTCTCAGTTTTCCCATCTATTAGTCAGGAAAGATAATGGCCACCACTCTTAGCTCTGAGGATGGTTGAAAGGGTCAAACATGCTTCACTGGTATCAGTAGGTGGTGTACACGGCAATAGGAGACATTGAAGCAATGAAGCAAGCAACCCAAGATAGAGGGACGGGCAAGAACACAGCGTGGGCACAGGCCATGCCAAGCCATGTGGAGAGAGGAGAACAGCAAGAGAAGCAGCAGTAGCAAACCGGAAAAGCTGAAGAACTGGGGAAGGGCAGATGAATGGAGGCAGAAAAGAGGATGAGAGAAGGCTCCCTGGCTTTTTCTTAGTCACGTGGCCCATCCATGCTCATTACAGATTGCCAGGCCTTTTGAAAATGCCAGAACATGCATCTTGTGGAAAGGCCTATTTATCCCCGGGTTCTCTGTTTATTTACGTGCTAGGCTGTAAGTTCCTGGAGGGTAGGGACTGGTTTTATTTTTCTCTGTGTCTGTCTCTAGCGTTTAGCTCTGTAAGCACAGCAAAAGACAGGGGCAAAAAGAGACAACACCCAAAGCTGTTTACCTTTAGTGGAGGGATCCCTCCTGGAAAAAGCCACTGTGAGGACGCCCTTCCCAAAGGGTGCGCGCCCCTCCCCAGAAATCACGTGCTGGAGACTCTACTACAGTTCGAATGAACCCAGGAAACACCAATCCAAATCCCTGTAAACATAGAGTCTGGTGTAATTCGAAGATCCGCAGAGAAAACAGATTTCTGTTGAAGGATGTATGAGGAGGAAAGGGGCCAGGGCTGCCACAAGAACTTCCCTGTGGCCTGACTTAGCAAGCCAGGAAAAAGGATTCTGCTCATTCTCTCCAGGAAAAAATAGGGAATCCAGAAAGAAATAATAACAGAGTGTAGGAATGAGGCCCAGATAGTGGAGAAACAAGGAGACCAGGAGGCTGCCTGGCTTCCAGGTGGTTTTCATTTAGGGTCAAGGAAGGCCCATCTCTGGTCTGGAGACACCCAAAGATGTGTTGCAGTGTTTGAGGGATGTCCAACCAGGGGAAACTGAGGCTAGGAGAGAGTGCATTGATAAAGGTGAGGCAGAGCCAGAGAGCCCAGCTGCATGGGCCCAGACTGAAATAGAAAAGAAAGCATCTCCCTGCTTGAGAAAGCCCCAAACCCAGAGGGGTTAGGAGAAATAAGGGGCAGATTTAAAGCCTTCCACAAGAGTGGGGCTGGAGGAGAGAGACAGAGGCAGAGAGGAGGGGAAGTAGAGGAAAGACTAAGGAAATAAGTGAAAAGAGCAAGGGGCATAGCAAGAAAACAGAGGCTAGAATTCCACTGGAAACAGCCATCTGGACAAGAAAAGAAAAGAAAGTGGGGTACAGCTGTCTCAGAGGAGGGAATGGCGGTCCCCGAGGTCCACCTTTGAGGAAGAGAACTTGGAGAGAGCATCTGTAGAAGCATTGAAAAAGACCTCAGAGAAGGATAATGGGATCAGTACAGGCACAATCTACATTCCAAAAAACACTGGAGGCCGTCAGGGATGAGGTAGATGATGGGAGAGCTGGGAGCTGGTCCAACCCTCTTACTTTCCAGAGTAAGAGACTGAGGCCCAGAGAAGCTAAGGAACTTGTCCATGGTCAAAGGAATGGGAAGCATTAGAGCAGGACTGCTTACTCCTATAACAGGGGAAGGGAAGCCAAAGTGAGCCAAGTGATAACACCAAGCAGGGGAGGAAATGGGAGAGGTCTAAAGCTGGCCTTCAAAGACAAGAGCCCCAAACATGAGTGAAGCAGAATTCAGAGCAGAAATATGCCATTTCAAAAGCAGCAGGAAAACCTGGAAGGTTTGAGATGCTCCCCGTAGGGCTCAGAGAAGAGAATTCCAAAAATAAGAATAAGACAGAGAGGGAAATTGATTGCTCTGCAAGCAGTTTTGGTTGGGCCTCTTCCTGCTGGTCTTTTGGCTCAAAGAAACAGAGTGGATTTGGGGGTTGGTGCGCACAGGTGACCTTGCTCTGGCCTCTGGCTTGGAAGATGTATGTGGGCAATTTTGGAGGACAATGAATGAAGGAGAGCAAAAACTCCAATTTGTGAGTCTCTGCCTCTCCGGGCAAACGGACAGGAAACTGAGCCTGGAACTGAACAGGAGGAGGAGGGAAAGCTGGATTGCCTTTGGGAAACTGTATAGTTCTCCCAATGACCGCAAGCTTCTCCCTCAAACGAAGGCCCATCTTTTTAACAACATTCTTGATTTATTGTGTGCTACAAGTCATGGAACAGCATGGCTCTCCAAAGGCCTGGTGCAGAGAATCGCTCAAAGGGCAATGGAAGGGCACATGGTGGGCACAGACAGGCGGCAGAACATTACAAATGAGAAACTGTGCAGAAGCAGTGGCACAAGGGATAACATCAGAGGAACTATTTGACAGGAAAGAAAGATGGGATAATCATGTGGCAGAAGCAAGGGCAAACTCCACTGGTAACCATGAGAGGAAAGGAGGCCCCCAGCTTGTTGGGCAAAAGTGGCACAGGCCAGGGGGGGCGTGAATGGGCTACTAGCTGTCTCGCCAGCATGGGGAAGTTTGCAGTCACGAGAGGAATTACTTGTGGATAGCCTTCTCTCTCACTTCCCAGAGGAATGGTATGGGGTGCGGATTCAAACCAATATAGAAAACAGGACACTAAGGAATAAGCTTCTGAAAAAAAGGGTGGGTGGAGGGGTGGAGGGTCAATTGATATGATAGAATTTCTGCATAAAAGAGACAAGAAGTTGTGAGATGGAATGTGGAAGACACCACTGCCTAAGGGAAGGTCTTGGGCCCATTGGCTGTCCCCCATCATGATGTATTTATCCCTGGGAAGATATAGCTTGGAGTTGAATGGGGTGAGGTATGCCATAGTAATAAATAAAGGTCAGAGTCTCCAGACCCCAAAGAAAGGGGAAAAACATAGGCCTGTTCAAAGGGAAAGAAAGGTAAAAGATGAGGTAAGTCTCTGAGGCCAGGGAGGGAAGCCTGGCTACTGGCAAGATATGTTTAAGAATGCTATCAGGGGAAGAAGGAAAGCCAAAGGCAAAAGGGGTTATTCTCATGTGCAGAAGCAATTAATAGAAACAATAGACAGGGAAAAAAGCCCACAAATGGTGTCCCAAGTGTGGTAGAGGAGCAAAACTCCCAAAGCCAATGAAAGGAGTGTCTCTAAACAGACACAGTCAGGGTCAGGAGGAAAGAGCAGGAATAAAGATACTATCTCTAGAGAAGAGAAAGCCCATCAGTGGCCTTAAGAAAGGAGCCAACAGAGAAGCTGATGCTAATGAATGAGTTTGTCTGAGCTGTTTCAAGTCCAATAAAAGGTCCAGAGGGCAGAGAATGGAGACGGCTTGTGGTGAGGGTGCCAGTCAAAGAAGGGAGACTTGAGTGATCTCCAAGCAGATACGGAGCCACAAGACCAAATTGCTGAAGAGGCAAAGCATTCTGGGGTCTGCTGACCTCCTCGCTCTTGACTTTTCTGAGAGTCTAGGATGGCCTTTCAAGGAGCCCTTCAGCGGCATACAGGGTAAAAGTTAACCGCTCAGCACACTGAGGCAAAGCTATTTAAAAGAAGAGAAGGAGGCTATTAGAAACTAGAGGCCACCTACATGACCAAGCACTGATTCCAGGAGCTTTTCAGGAATCCTGCTATAAAGCTGCCAGAATGGTAGAGGGCAGGCAGCATAAGGCACGACGGTGGGGTAGAAAGGGGCAGGAAGAAGCCAACTGGTAAACTTCAGAGAAATTACAGAAAGTGCCAAAGGAGGGAGGCCTCAAAACAATTTCTTGTGTTTGGTTCAAGAAAAAGCTCTGGACTCGAGAAACTGAGTTTCTCTGGAAAACCACACAAAGGAATAGAGTACCAGCTAAGCCTCAGAAACATGAGGATGGCACATGCCAGCTTGACATCTACCCTCAAAGGGTGGGTGGAGAGAGAAAGGTGAGGCTGCCCATGAGCAACAACAATAACTATAACTTCTCTTTCTAAAGAGCTTTAAGACTGGCACGGCACTTTGCCCACAAGCGCTCTCCCACTCTCTCTCTCTCTCTCTCTCTCTCTCTCTCTCTCTCTCTCTCTCTCTCTCTCTCTCTCTCTCTCTCTCTCTTTCTCTCTCTCTCTCTCTTTTTTATGCCAAGCACTGTCCAAGATACTAGAGATCCAAAGACCCAAATGAAATGATCCTTGCTTGCCTTCAAGGAGTTTACATTTTACTGGATCCTAACCGAACCCCCTTCCCAAATATGATTATCTCTACCTTGCAGAGGAAGAAATTAGGCCTCAGAGAGACTTAATGATTTGCCCAAGGTTGCCCAGATAAGAAGTGTGGGAGAGCAGCATTAAATGTGGTCCCACGGAAAGAGCACCGAATGTAGAGTTGGATGACCTGAGTACAGATGCCAGGGCACAGATTTTGTTACTTATTGTCCGTGTGACCTCAGAAAAGTTATTTAACTTCTTTGAACCTCCGCTCCCTCTTCTGTAAAATTAAAAGGGTTGCATGAAGTGATTTCAAAGAGCCTTTCTAGTTCTAGATACTTGCTCCTCCAGCTCTTTTATTCATTATACCATACTGCCCCTAACAGTAGAACGTAATCTCCTTGAGGACAGGGATTGCTTTGTTTGGTTGGCTCTGTATCACCAGAGGGAAGCAGAGCATCTGGCAAATAGTACTACGTGCTTACTAAGTGCTTGCACCCGAATGGGGTGCATTCTGCCACAGTGAAGGTCCTGGCTAAACTCACGGCATCATTTCAAGTGTGTGGAGGCCTACATTATTATTTCAGTGAAAAGTATAGTTACTCAAAAGACATCAGTTTAATCAGTCAGGCTTGAAAAATAGGGTAGATGAAAAATGTAGACGAAATCCTCACTGGATCTATCCAAATTTACATACCGGTCACTGGGGATCTGCCCATCTTGGTGTGACTTTAAGCTGTAAAATGAACTGGGTCTAAACTTGGCTGGGAAGAGTAGAAGAAGCAGGAACACACTGGGAAAACTGGAGAGTACCTTTAAGAATGGGGAATAATTCTTGTTCATGGCCATGAAATAGCTGTGCAAAGACTTTTTAAGAGTACATACGCTTCAATCGCAAAGACTAGAGCAAGGAACAACGTGTATCAATGTGCAGAGTCTCAAAGATGGGAAACCAAGACATGGCAGTCTTGAATATGTAAAAGAGAAGGCTGGGTCAGGGAGTATTCATGGCATATACTGGGGAGAGAGAGAAGCTCTAAGGGGAAACTGGACAATAAAACCAAAGGAAGCCAAGGCAGAAGCATGGGAGTTAGAAACTGTAATTAGACAAGATGGTGAATTCTTCCTGGGCCTAATTTTCTTTCCTTAGCTACGGCTTGATCTGACCAGTGGGAAATGTGGGACCACCAATGGGGGCCTCTCTCACAAACTATGGAACAACAGGGCAAACTCCACCAAGCAGGAGTTCCCATCGTTATCTACCAACTGAGGAAGGAGGCTAGGGCTTGATCAGTGCAAGATTGGGTCACAGTTGCATGCTCTTGTGTTTCAACATAAAGAAAGCAAGGCAATAATGATTAGGGTGCAGGCTTCAAGTGCCACCTGTCTATGTCAACAGCTCAGAGGGAAAGAGGTAGGCCAGGGAAACAAGCAGAAAGGTAAACTCATGGAAACGGTGGTCAAGTGTAAGACGTAGCTAAGGACCTAAAACGGTAAACCAAAGGAGCATTGAGCAAAGGCATATTGCAAGGGGGAACTGGAGATAGAATACAAAAGCTGATGGATTTGAGGATGGAGACGACACTGAAAATACCTTTAAGAGGCTACAGGAAATACAAGAAGGACAACCAGAGGTAACACGTGCAATATTTTATAAGACAAATCACTGGTAAGAGTCAAATTGGAGATCTGAGCTAGGAGAGACAGCATCCCTCAGGAGAAGGGCAGGAAGCAGGAATTTTAGCCACTCTGGACACTGGATAAGCTCAAAGCAAAGATCAGGGAAACCAGGGAGCCTAGACAGTGCGCTGATAGGCTTTTGAGCTATAGGGAGCCTTCAAAAACATCGAATTCTAGGATCAGAATTGGAGAGCTGGAAGGAACTCAGAGGTCACATAGTTCAGCCTTCTCATGCGACAGAGGAGGAAACCAAGGCCCAGAAAGACTGTGCTTAAACTACACACTAGCTCATCCGTGCTCCAATTGTCTGATTCAGACCTTTGTGGGAGTGAATCTCTCTGCACCTGAGGTATTATTTGAGTCTAGTTTGCATTGCTAACTTAGGGAAATCCAGGCCACTCAGGACCATCCGTGGGCCTCAGTTTGCATATGTGCCCTTGTACCAAACAGAAGGGCACATATAGAAGGATTAGGGGCCAGAGAGAGAGGATGGTGATTTCTTACTGGAGCATCCCTTGCTCCTGGCAGGTTCATTAGTCATCAGTGATTCAACTCATCGCCCGAGGCCCCATCCAATGCAGGCATACCCTTCCTCCCTAGGCTGTATAAGAGATATATTGATCCAGTAGCAAAAGCCATTTAATGAACATGTGAAACAACGTAATAAACAGAAAGGGAATTAGGTAGCAAAACATCTTCTATACCCATATACAAAGGGTTACAATTTCCCATAATTCCAAGGCAGTTAGGGTGTAATTCTCCCTTCATCCTTCTAATGGCCAACCCATTCATTTTACAGAGGAGGAAACTGAGACCCAAGGAGAGGAACAGATTTCCTGAAGGTCACACAAGCAGTAAGTAGCAGAAAGGGGCCTCAGGGTCCATACAATCATGTCCGTCATAATTTTACGGCGCTCAAACATTTTCCAAGGGCTGTCATCCCATCTCCCCTATAAGGCTGGCTGCCCAGTTGTCCTTTCCCTGGAAGAGGAAGCAATATTTCTGGCCTCTCTGGGAAGCACAGCCTCAGACACTAGGGGCCCTGATGAGAAGAAAAAGGACAGTTAAAAGAGGGAGAAGAAATGCGGAAAAGCAAAGCAAAGCAAAAAGTCTGAGTTTCTAGGAAGTTGATACCATAACGTTCATGGAAATGTTGTTGCTTTGGTAGTGGAGAAGAATGGTAAATATGTAAATACCTTTTTATGATAAATAGAATCTCGTGGGAATAAAATGAGATAATAGATAGGAAAGTGCTTTGCCAAGCTAAATACCTTACAAATGTAAGGTAATAAAGCCTTTCCTGGGAGCAGTTCTTAAATAGACCAATCTTTTTCTCCAAAAACATTTAGCTTCCCCAACTCTCCGATTCTATCGTCCCCAATTTACTTCCCTGATCCTCTAAAAGACAAAGAGGGGACTAAGAGGCTAGGGCACAATCCACAAAGAGACCCAGATTTGATGTCCTTTAAAACAGAAATTCCAGGGGGCAGCTGGGTGGCTCAGTGGATGGAGAGCCAGGTCTAGAGATGGGAGGTCCTGGCTTCAAATCTGACCTCAGACATTTCCCAGCTGTGTGACCCTGGGCAAGTCACTTGACCCCCATTGCCTAGCCCTTACCACTCTTCTGCCTTGGAAGTGATACACAGTATTGATTCCAAGATGGAAGGTAAGAGTTTAAAAAAAGGAATTCCAGTGAGCCTCCTGACACCTGGCACATTCTAGCTGGGGTATTTTCATTGTTTTAAATGGTCCTTCTGACACAATCCAATTGAAAGCATTTATTTCATATATATAATATTTTATATTATATTTACACATATCAATATGAATAAAATTTCTATAGATATATATTTATTAATTTATACCATATAATAATAGATCATATAAGAATAGACATATAATAAAAATGAAAATAAATCTATATTTATTTACATTTTTATTAAGTGCCTGCCAGGTACCAGGCAGCATCTTAAATCCTAGAGACAACCAGACAAAAAGCAAATGGTCTTGTCTTCAGGGAACTTATGTTCTCCAAGGACAGAAGGGGATGTCAAGCCTAGAAGTAAAGAAATAGTCATTCGAAGAGGGAGGAAGGGCTAAAAACAGACAGGAAGTGTCTCCTGTTCGATGTGGCATCTGAGCTTTGAAGAAGCTGCAACGTGTCAGGGAGGGTGAAAAGCTGACCCCTTTCAGGATTTCCCAGAGAGAAGATGTAGCAGGGAGCCTGGGACATTCCAAGGGAGCAGGCACAGAGTCACAGGCTCCAGGAGTATACCCCAGATTTTCTCTGCAATCTCTGCTCTTCCTGTTCCTTAGATACATGCCCGCTGAGCCATCCTACCTAAGTTCCTACTGGCATAAAAGCAAGTAGGCACCGCCCAGGCCCCTGCCTAGACCCCCAGGGATCTGCAGATGGACCTTGGAGGCCAACATGGGCACCTCCTGTGGGCCTGCTTAGAGCCATCTATCTGCTCCTCATAGTCCTCGTACTTTCTTTACGGCTCCGTTTCAGGTTGGCTTTTGAAGAAGTTTAGCTCAATCTGGGTATCAGTGTTAAAAAGAAATTCACTTTGGGAGTGTGGAACACGGTTTCCATGTTAAAGACGTCACCTTTAGGCCAGCACAGAAAAGGGGGAAACGGAGAAGAGAGGCTGCAGTGGCCAGGAGAGAACATCTTGAAGCAACCCACGCTGGGCTTTGATCCTTTCAAAGGTCGATTCCTCAGACAATTTATTTCAAAAGGCTTGGCTTCTAAGATAATTGGTCTTGTTTATCCTTATTGTGGGGCACAGCTAGCTCCCTCTCCAGATTGCGGCTTCCCCATCTGGATTCACAGCATGGACAGGTGTTTTCTGTCTGGACCGAATGCCTTTTAAGTGTTACATTTGTGGCCTAAATTGCTCGATGTCTATTTAAATACAACAGATCTTCACCTTTAGCAAACCTAATTCCAAGTCTGAATAAGGGGACGGTGGTGGACGTAACACTATGGAGAGGGTGGCTGGCCCTTCGTTGTGTGAAAGGAGTCGAAAGTTGCCCAACAGAAGAGCATATATCATTCGATCGCCAGAACAGTTTGTTGCCATTGAGGGGAGCAGGGCAATCTCACATGGAGAAGGAGTCAGCATGCCATTCGAAGACATCAGCCTGCTCTACCCAAGCTGGTGGCACCCATAAGCTCCTAAACCAGCGAAAGAAAGTGATATTTCTCCCTCTGGAGGTGCATAGCATTGCCCATCATGTCTTGCAGGATCATCCCTGCTGAGGGTAGCCAGGTTTTCATCGTCGATCATCTCACAATATTGCCGTTACTGTGTACGGTGCTCTCCCAGTTCAGCTTGTTTCGCACTGCACCGGGTCATGTGATCTTTCCAGCTCTTTCTAAAATCCTCCTGCTCATCACGCCTTCCAGCACAATAGTATTCCATCACTGGCGTGGGCCACAATGTGTTCAGCCATTCCCCAATGGATGGATGTCGCCTCCATTGCCAATTCTTTGCCACCACAGATAGAGCAGCTAGAAATATTTTTGTACAATGAGGTCTTTTCTCTCTCTTTGAATCTCTCTGGGACACAGACTCCATGGCAGGATTACAGGATCAAAGGGTATGCACAGTTTTACAGAGCTTTGGCCATGATTCCAAATTGGAGTGAGGGCATTCTTGACAACTTTGGCCAAGGTGAGGAAAATGGCTCGCCAATGTCAGGTACTGTGTTCAGGCAACAGCTACGGGGATGATGGCTGAGAGCCATCTCAGCTGGCATTTTATCCTTGAGAAAATAGGAAAGATTGAGATCCTTTGGTTGCCACGATATGGCTGGTGCTCTGGCACAGTGATGGCAGGGGCGGCTGGGGCTCTGACAAGGCAGCCCAAGAAAACCGTGCTTAGGCAAGGGCGAGCCAAGGTAAACGTCCTCATAGGCCATCCTGGTAGTGCTCACTACTTTTTTTCTGAGCCTGGGATGCTGTGGCTGCCAAATGTTCCTTATTTATTATTTATCAATCAACATATGTGTTCATTTGACAAACACATTAAAGAGCTTTCAAACAAATGCAAAACACAGTAAGATGACACAGACAGATGAGATAGGGAGAGGGACAGCTTCGGCAGGAGGCTTGGAGCGGGATTCCAAAGATGCAGCAGGCCCTGCCTCAGGGAACCCACATCTAATAGGTGCAGCAGGCAGGCAGGGTGGCCTGAGGAGGCATACCCAGAAGGCACCATGCACAGATGTATGATTTAGGGGTCTCCTCCACCTCACTGGCCTACTTGAGGCCTTTCATCCTTGGCTGCCACACTGCTCTGGCCAGCATCCTCTCACATCCCACACAGATTCCCTTCTCATGTTCACATTCCAGCCGAACTGTCAGCATGTCTGTGGACCTGGTCCTGCCTCCCCTTCACCGCCTCCCTTCAGTTCAGTTTAACGAGTCTCCTTTAGGTCCCAGTATGCACCGGACAAAGGAAGCCAAAAGCAAGGCGCAGGCTGCCCTCAAAGAGCTGCCATTCTACTCAGGAGATGGAGAGTGCTTATGGGTAGGTAAATGCAACTACAGAGTTCATGCAGACCAATTGGACGTATTAGCAGGGATGGAGCCACTACCCAGGGCAAGGCTTTTCACCTTAAAGGGAATGCTTCAATGGCAGCCAGACACGTTCTCCCCTCTGAATTGCTTTTGTCCATTTATTTTCTATGTTTTCCTTTTTTGAAAATTTCTTTGTTACAAAGGACAACTGGGAAAGTGCAGAGGAATATAGGGGAAATGGAGGCAATGTAAAAACGAAAGATATCAGTGCGAATATATTCAAATGAAAATGTTTTTCAAAGAAGACAAGGGAAGGGTGGTCTGAGGCCTGCAGAAGCAGCCCAGATGTTGAAATGTTCCTCAGGCACTCCCCGATGTAGGGTGACCAACTGGCAGGGCCTTCCCCACCCAAACTGACTCTCTAACCCAGCATGCCAAGATTGTTCAGAACCTCAAGCTCTGTAGCGTGGACGTAGGCCCTTTCCCTACTTGAGGCCATTTCCACCAAGTGGCCCTCAGGCTGAGGGCCCACAAGCACAAGTACATGTCAAGCTACACCACTTAGTCAGAGAGGTGGAGGGAAGAGAGAGAGAGAGAGAGACAGACAGACAGACAGAGACAGACAGAGACAGACAGAGAGAAAGAGGCAGAGGGAGGGAGAGAAGGAGAGGTAGAGAGAGAGGGAAAGAGAGAGACAGAGAGAGAGAGAGAGAGAGAGAGAGATAGGGAGGGAGGGAGGGAAGGAGGGAAGGAGAGAGAGACACAGAGAGACAGAGAGAGAGGGAAAGACAGACAGAGACAGACAGAGACAGAGAGAAAAGGGGAGAGAAAGAGAGACAGACAGACAGAGAGGGGGAGAGAGAAAGAGAGAGGGAGAGAAACAGACAGAGACAGAGGGGAAAGAGAGAGAGAAGAGAGAGAGAGAGGGAGAGAGACAGAGAGAGAGACAGAGAAAGAGGGAGAGAGACAGTCAGACAGACAGACAGAGAGACGGGGGAGAGAGAGACACAGAGAGAGAGACAGAGACATAGAGAGAGTCACAGAGACAGACAACCAGAGAGAGACAGAGACATAGAGTCACAGAGAAAGACAGAGACAGAGAGACAGAGATAGAGAAAGACAGAGAGAGAAACACAGAGACCTAGAGACAGAGAAACAGCAGAGACAGAGAGACAGACAGAGACAGAGACAGAGAGAGAAACAGAGACACAGAGAGAGACAGAAAGATAGAGAGACAGAGAGAAAGAGAGAGACACACACAGAGACAGAGACATAGAGAGAGACACAGAGACAGAGACAAAGAGAGACAGAAAGACAGAGAGACAGAGAGAAAGAGACACACACACAGAGAGGGAAAGAGAGAGACATAGAGAGAGACAGAAAGACAGAGAGACACAGAGATACAGAGAGAAAGAGAGAGACAGAGAGAAAGAGAGCGACAGAGAGAGACACACAGACAGAGACAGAGACAGAGAGTCACAGAGAAAGACAGAGAGAGACAGAAACAGAAACACAGAGACAGAGAAACAGAGAGAAAGAGAGAGACAGAGAGAGAGACAGAGACACAGAGAGAGAAACAGAGACACAGAGAGACAGAGAGAAAGAGAGAGACACACAGAGAGGGACAGAGACATAGAGAGAGACAGAGAGCCAGAGAGAGACACACACAGAGAGGGAAAGAGAGAGACAGAGAGAGACAGAGAGAAAGAGAGAGACAGGAGAAAGAGAGAGACACACAGAGAGACAGAGACATAGAGAGAGTCACAGAGAGAAAGAGACAGAGAAAGAATGAGAGTCACAGAGGGAAAGAGAGAGAGAGACAGAGAAAGACAGAGAGACAGAGATAGAGAGACAGAGAGAGAAACAGAGACACAGAGAGAGAGACCCAGAGAGACACAGAGACAGAGAGAGACAGAAAGACAGAGAGACAGAGAGAAAGAGACACACACAGAGAAGGAAAGAGAGAGACAGAGAGAAAGAGACAGAGAAAGAATGAGAGACACAGAGGGAAAGAGAGAGAGAGACAGAAAAAGACAGAGAGAGAGACAGAGACAGAGAGACAGAGACAGAGAGACACAGAGACACAGGGAAAAAGAGAGACAGACAGAAAGAGAGAGACAGAGAGAGAGACAGAGACAGAGAAAGACAGAGAGAAACACAGAGACAGAGAAACAGAGAAAGAGAGACAGAGATAGACAGAGAGAGAGACAAACAGAGACAGAGAGAAACGTACAGAGAGAGAGACATAGACAGAGCGACACACACACAGAAACAGAGAAAGAGAAAGACACAGAGAGAGACAGAAAGACAAAGAGACATGGAGACACAAAGAGACTGAGACAGAGAGAGAGTGACAGAGAGAGACAGAGACAGAGGGAGAGACAGAGATGGAGAAAGAGAGAGTGACAGAGAAATAGACAGACAGACAGAGAGACACAGTGAGAGAGACAGAGACAGATACACAGATACAGATACAGAGAGAGACACAGAGAGAAAGACAGACAGACAGAGACAGAGGGAGAGACAGAGATGGAGAAAGAGAGAGACAGAGAGGAGGGAGGAAAGACAGAGAGGGAGAGGGAAGAAAGAGAGGGAGTCAGAGAGACAGAGAGATGGGGAGAGAGAGGGAGAGAGACAGAGACAGACAGAGGAGAGACAAAAAACAGACAGAGAGACAGAGAGAGGGAAGAAAAAGAGAGAGACAGAGAGAGGGAGAGAGGGAAAAGAAGAGACAGAGAAGCAGAGAGAAAGAGGCAGACAGAGGGACAGAGAGAGACAGAGAGACCCAGAGAGAGAGAGATGAAGAGAGAGACAGAGAAAGAGATGGGGGGGGGGAGAGAGACCAAGAGAGAGAGACAGAGACAGAGAGACAGAATGAGAGACAGACAGAAAGAGATAGACAGACAGAGACAAAGAGAGGGAGAGAGACTGAGACAGATAGAGACAAAAAGAGGAGTGAGAGAGAGAGACAGAGACAGACAGAGGAGAGACAAGAGATAGACAAAGAGAGACAGAGAGGGAGAGTTGAGTAGCTAAGTAGTTCAGTGAATAGAGTATCAGGCCAGCAGTAGAGAGGACCTGGGTTCACCTCCTAGCTGTGTGACCCTGGGTGAGTCACTTAACTTTAATTGCCTAGCCCTTATCACTCACTCTTCTATCTTGGAACTAAGGTAAGAGTTAAAAAAGGAATAAAATGGAATCCCTATATATAAGTGGCCTAAAGACACGAACTGGGCGAGGCCTACAGGTCTCAGACAGGCCAATCGCCCTGCTCTGAGCACTCTTGGGGTGAGGAGATGTGAGCCTTCCCCGGTCCTCACATGTCTCTGGTTCCCCCAAGGCCAACTTTCCCAAAGCCCCTTGCTTCAATTGTTTGGGCTCATCCTATTGGCTACGGTCCCAGAAAGCTTGCTGGGCCCTAGGACATAAATACTGTGAAGGGCTTTCTTTTGTCTTCCCCACATAGGCTCATGGCAAGGAAGAGTGGAGGAGAGGGAGAAAGAGTCTCAAAGTCACAAAGACCTGGGTTCAAGTGCTGCCTTAGCCAAGCACCTGGCACACAAGTGGCACTTAATAAGTGTTTAGTGACTGACAACGGTATGACCCTGGGAAAGGTACTGAAGCTCTCCGTGTCTCCAAGCAACTATAAGGCTTTATGTTAGGAGAAGGTGCTAGCCTGGATTTGCGGAGGGAGCTCTCTTATTTGGGAGTTTTCCATACCCATGGAATGACACCCTCTCGGCCCTCTCCCTCACGCAGCCTGAGGAAGGCCATTGTCTTCCCTTTTCATCCTAGAATCTCTCTGGTCTTTGGGGGTAACTGCCCCAGCCTCCTTTTTCCATAACTTTCTTGAGGCTAGGAAGCCACCGTACACCATGTACTGTAAAATGGCAGCCAATAGCAAGTGTGCTTTGCTTTATGCAATAATAACTCACATTTCCATAGTGATACTTTAAGATTTTCAAAACACTTTGATAGACATTGCTCATTTGATTCTCACAACCACCTTGGGAGGCAACTATTATTTCTATCCCCATTTGACAGATGAGGAAACTGAGGCAGAAAGCGGGTAAATGACTTGTCCAAGGTCACACAACTAGTCTGTTTCAGAGGCCAGATTTTAACCCAGGTCTTTTAAGTCAATCTACTCTAAGGATTCCTGGAAATGTGTATGTGACTCACATGTTCATAAACTAAATTCAATTTTAAATGCATTTAGGGAGCCCACTAAATAAGATCGGTGCCAGGACCTTTTTCTCTTCCCATACCTCAGGCATCTTAATGAGGCTCTGGGATGTTGTCAGAGGCCTTCCTCCTCAAATGCAGATCATAGCTGGTAACCCACACTTGCTCCACAGCTTTGGTAGAAGGTGTCCAAGGGTTCCTGAGGCCAATAAAACCCCCAATGTGTCACCATGTATCCAATATGCTGAGGATTTATCAGAAGGGTTTTTTTCATCCTTTGTAACGTGACCATTCACTAACTCTGTGTTACATAAATCTGGATTTTTGTATCTAAAACTTAAGATGAGACTCACTTCTCTAAAGAGGAGGAACCTTTTCTGCTCTTGGAGTCTGTCCTTTTAGAGCATCACACAATCACGCTGAAATTTCTTTCAAATGGCATTGCTAATTCCTATTAAACTTGTGGTCAGTTATGACTCTCAGCTCCTTTTCTTCAATACTTGTCTGAGGTCCGTCCTGCCCATCTTCTCTTTATGATGATAGTTTTTTCCCCTTCACTAGGAAAGTCTATGAAAGGAAACTTGGAGAATAGGACAGATTGCCAACTTTGGATTGAAAATGTTTATTGAATTAATGAATTTAGACTATTTTTCCATGGTTCCATGATTCACATCCTTTCCTTTCTCAAGTTTCTCAGAATCTTTATTAGGGAAAAATTGAAGATGATGAAAGAATGAATGAATAAAAGAAAGAAAAAGAAGAAAGAAAGAAAGAAAGAAAGAAAGAAAGAAAGAAAGAAAGAAAGAAAGAAAGAAAGAAAGAAAGAAAGAAAGAAAGAAAGAAAGAAAGAAAGAAAGAAAGAAAGAAAGAAAGAAAGAAAGAAAGAAAGAAAGAAGGAGAGAAAGAGAGAAGGAGAGAAGGAGAGAAGGAGAGAAAGAGAGAAAGAGAGAGAGAAAGAGAGAGAGAAAGAGAGAAGGAAAGAAAGAAAGAAAGAGAGAAAGAAAGAGAGAAAGAAAGAAAGAAAGAAAGAAAGAAAGAAAGAAAGAAAGAAAGAAAGAAAGAAAGAAAGAAAGAAAGAAAGAAAGAAAGAAAGAAAGAAAGAAAGAAAGAAAGAAAGAAAGAAAGAAAGAAAGAAAGAAAGAAAGAAAGAAAGAAAATTTGTCTAGCCTTTACTATATGCTAGACACTGTACTAAGCACTGGGGATACAAAAAGAAAAAGCAAAATGTGTAGGAAAAGTTCAGGAGGGAGATCAAGTCAAAGCTAAAGAGACAGCCTAGCTAGGTTGTAAGTGGCATGAAAAGAGAGCGCCCCTAAAGTCTAGAAATTCCCTTGAGAAAAGTGGGAGATCAAGAACCTGTGCAAACCAAAGGAAGGACAATAGATGGTCTGGGGGTGCAAACAATCAAATGGAATTAAACACACACTCTTGACATGGGCAAAAGGAAAGGGTGTGTGTGTGTGTGTGTGTGTGTGTGTGTGTGTGTGTGTGTGTGTGTGTGTGTGTGTGTGTGTGTTGTTTGTGGACTTGTTTTTTGGTAGTTTGTCAAAGAAATTTCATGTGGAAGAAAAGACAGAAACTGAACTGCACAGATCAAGGTGAGATGGAGAAAGAAGGCAAGGCAGGCTCAGAAAGAAGAGCGAATGCCATTGATCTAGGAGGTAACAGAGTGGAGAAGTACGTGCTCATATAAATGAGATTTCTTTCAGAGGAGTCAGGGTAGGAAGAAGAGAATCAATGGTACACAGGGTTGGGTTCCGACGTATATTATTTATACATTTTTGAGGCAGGGAGAGGGAAGAAAACACCAAAAAAGAGAACATACTTTCCCCAAAGTTTTCTGGCAGCCTTTTGACATGTTTCTTCGGGGCTGCTTCCATTTCTCCCCAAGGTGCTTTGAACACTGCCCTGTGCCAGCCCCTGAAGCCTGCCAGCCCGCTGCTCTGTGGGTTTCTGTTAGGTCCAAGGAACCAAACAAGCTACAGTTGGAGCTTCGGAGGAAAAAACACAACAAAACAAACCCAGGGCACTTTGCAAGGCTTGTTTTGACACAATGATCACTGAAATGAAGCCGCCCATGTTTTCACTCTCCCTTCTGAAAGGGTAGGAAGAAGTTTGAAAATCCTTCTCTCCAGCCCTACAATCTCCCCTTGGCCCAAGAGGCCCAGCACCTGGCCAGTAAG
Organism: Monodelphis domestica; assembly: GCF_027887165.1. NCBI lineage: Eukaryota > Metazoa > Chordata > Mammalia > Didelphimorphia > Didelphidae > Monodelphis > Monodelphis domestica. The sequence continues at coordinate 10,542,641 of NC_077235.1, read as the reverse complement.
CCAGCCAAAGTCCTCCTCAGGTGGCTGAAAGGCTGCCCTCACCAGCCTCTGCCCCTTACAGCTCAGGACAGTTTTTTCCGTGCCAATTTTCACTTCCTCACCTTGTGTTTTTGTAAGTGGCCCCTTTCCCATTTGCACCTGGGCGTGTACCTTCTTTTCCAGACTGAGCGAGCTTCATGATGGTGCCATCAATGGCATTGGCCCTAGGAGACCTTAAGATGAAAGGCCAGACTGGCAACCTAACCATAGCAACCCCCCAAAGTGGCTTCTCCTAGAGCAGACCCTACAACCTCACAAGGGTTTCCTGTACCCACAGACCCTGGCAAAAGAACTCGGCTCTCTAGTCCTGGAGTGGACCAAGTTGCCTCATCGCTGGCAAAGACCAGGGATCCTTGATTCCCAAGGCTTTCTAATGGTAGAAACAAATAAAAGAGCTGATCCCAAGTGTGAGCAGGCCAGAAGGACAGGAAGTCTGACGGGAGTCCACATGTTCCTTCCACCATGAATGACTATGGCTAAGGCTCCAAGGAGGTTGGTGTGGTAGCCTCCCTTTCAAAGTCTCCTGGCATTTGCATGGTGGCTATCATTTAGTAGTTTTTGTTTCCTTTTTCCTTAGAAGAAGGGATGCTCTTTGGGAGAGGTACCAAGCAGAATACTATAGGTCACTTCCGGTTGATGGAGAATCAAGCAATGGGGGTCTTCAGGAGATGCCAAGTAGAAACAAAGGAATAGTCAATTGGGAGGGGAGGAATCATCTATGCCAATGTTTAGTGTTCCATAGATAAGGGAGGGTACTACCACATGGGACCAAGGGAAATGAGGAATCAGAGAATCTCCAAATTGGCAGGGCCCTCGGACGTCAGATAGTCCAAACCCTATCTGACCCCAACTCCCTCTACGGCACGCCTGGCAAGTGTTATGCAGCCTCTCCTTGAATGTGTCTAATGGATGGGAACCCATTAATCTCTCCAGATGACCCATCCCACTTTATGAAGTTCTCACTGATAAGAGGTCAGGCCAAAATTTGTCTCTGTCTCTCTGTACCTTTCCTCCATTGTTCTTTGGGGCGATGAAGGACAAATAGAACCCTCCTTCCATGTGACAATCCTTCAGGTCCTTGAAGGCCCGCTTTTCTCAAGGCTAACCATGCCCACATCTTTCAAATGACTGCCATAGGACACATTCTCCAGGCTGCTTGCTTGCTTCTAGATGCACTCTAGCTCACAAGGGTTGTACGCTTTCAAAGTGCTCATAAAGCATTCCTTTCATGATGGGTGCTAGAATTTTTCCAGGAACAATAGTCAAGTTCTCTGATCTAGAGTCACTAGGCACAACTCTTGTTTCTTTATTGGGTGCTGAAACAATATTTGTCCTTCCCCTCTTCTGCCACCACTTCCCCTTTTCTCTGCAGCCCTTCAAAGACCCGCAGCAGTGCAGCAATCACCCGAGGATGGAATTTCTCAGACCCTAGTGGCTTAAACTTATTGAGGGCTGCCACATATGAACTGACTTCCTCCTCTCAGATCTGTGCTAGCTATTTTTGTGCAATCCTTTCTGGAAGAGAAAACAGAAGGAAACTGATACCTTTTCAGTACCATCCATTACTATCATCATCCCCTCCGCTGTAAGCAGAGGTCCTATCATTTCTTTCACTCCTCTCTTGTGCCCAACGTAGTTAAAAAGAAAAGGATGGTGGAAGAGGGAAGAAGGCTACCCTTGCCATTATCCTTTATACTATTCTGCAAAGGTACTCAGGCCATATGCCTGTAGGATCATGGGAAAATAAACTTAGAGGTGGAAAGGACCTTAGAAGGCCATCCAATCCAGCCCTCTCGTTTTACAGATGAGAAAACAAGAGGCCTAGAGAGATTAATTAGATAGACTATGGTCCCACACAGTTAGTAAGTGGCGGACTCATGACTCATCATTAGTGCATTCTGTATTTTAGCTCACTGAACTACAAAACTATTTCATTACTCTTTCTTTTGTATTTGTCCTTTGATGCTTCCACCTTTTATTCATGTTTCTATAAACTATCACTTTGGCAGAGAGCTCCCTGTGGGTCCACATCTGTCTCCTTTATCAGCTTTTCCTTTTTCTCTTCACTAGAATGGTTTCTGCTGATATATTCCATATTTCCTCCTTGAGAGCCTCCTGGCCCTCTAGGATGGATGTTTCCTCAAACAGCGAGACCTAGACGTTCTTTCTCAGGACTATGTGCCGGGGCTCAGCAGTCGAACCTGGACTTACAATATTGATTTCTAGCTCCATCCTCTTTCCACCAGTGGTACTTCTGCTTCTTTGAAAGATGCCACCATGTGCTGAGAAAGCATTTTGAAACACCAGCTAGCAAAGGAAAATACACACACACGGGGGGACATCCATGACTGAGAAATACGATTTTCCTCTGCCAATTTCAGGTTCCAATATATCCAGTATGTCAAGGAAAAATTCAGTCTACTAGCTATGCTTTCCAAGTTTGGGATTAAAGGCAGGATCATAGATCACAGATTTGTGAGCTAGAAAGGGCCATAGAAGGCCGTCTAGACGAACCTCCTCTGTTGCGTTCCCCAAAAGTATCATCTAGCTTCTGCTCAAAGACTTCCCATGAGGCCCATTCATGGGTTACTTAGAGCACAGGCCATTTTATAGATGAGGAAACTAAAGCCTGAATGGGGGAAGCGACTTGCCCAAGGTAATCTAAGCAGTAAGTGATAACATTATTTTAGAGGACAAAGTTGGCTGCAAAATTGTTTTCTGCTTCTCCTACTTTTCATCTTCCTTCTACTTTCCCTCAATCTCTTTTGGCTCAAGTTCTTCTCTTTCTCTTTTGACTTCTAAATATCTCCTCTAAAAATCCAATCTCTGACCTCCTTCACAGTTCCAAATTCCTCTAAATCTTTCTTCAGATTCTTTTTATTTCAGCTCAGCTCCCAGGGCATGGGGCATGCATGACTTTTAGTGACAACAGCATGTCTATTCAGCTACGTTCTTGGAGCCACTCAGATTCCCATGACTTAAAACTCCTGCTTGAGTGCCCAACTCAACGATGGTCCCAAACAGAAAGATTCTATGCTACATTATTCTTTAATTGAAAAAAGAAAAAAAAAAGTCTGCATCTATTCATCCCCTGCTTTCCAGAATTAGAAACATAATAATATGGGATTGCTTAGTCTATTATTTATCTTCATGGGTATCATTTTTAATTTTACATTTATTTTATATATAATATAAATATTATGTTCATTTATTGAAGTCTAGCTTTTATATCTCCTTTACCTCCAAACATATTTCTCCCGCCTCCCCACCCAGAGAACCATTCCTCAAACTGAGCCTGACAGTACTTATAGTATTTCACACCCAGAGTCCCCTACCTCTCTGCCGAATGGGGGAAGGTTCATTTTTCTCATCACGACTTTAGGGCCAGGCTTAGTACTTATAATTAGGAAGCATTAGTACTTATAATTAGGAAGCATTAGTACTTATAATTAGGAAGCATTAGTACTTATAATTAGGAAGCATTAGGTTTCTTTTGGTTACTGCTTTTTTCTATTTGCAGTGTTTTAATAATTGGGCATATTGTTTGCCTGGTTTTCCTTACTTAACTTTGCATCCATTCATCTAAGTCTTTTCAAGTTTCTCTGAATCCTTCACATCCATCATTTCTTAGAGCACATGAATATTCCATTATATCAATGAATCAAAAATGCTTCAAAGAGAGAAGTCAACCCATGAGGTAAATCTATGGCCTTGGAATCATGTCGAAAAGAAAAAGTCTTTGTAAGAGAACAGACAGCTTGGTGGCAAAGTGGATAAAGTGTAGGATACAGAACGAAGAAGATCTGAGTTCAACTCCTGCTTCTAGTACTTATGAACTATGTGACTGTGGGAAAGTTACTTCATTTTTGTCTGCCTCAGTTTACTAATCTATAAAATAAGGATGATAATAGCACCTAACTCATAGGGAGGATGTAGGGATCAAATGAACTAACACATGCAAAGTACTTTGCAAGTCTTAAAATACTACATCATCATTGTCATCATCATCATTATTATAACTGTTGATATTCAGGCTCATCTAACTCACTTGGACCATTGTGACAGTCTCTTGATTGTTCTTCTGGCTCCTCTCCAAGCCCATCTTCCACACGGACACTCAAGTAATCTTTCTAAAGCACTGATCCGGCCCCATTTTCCTTTGCTCAAGGACCAGGCTTCAGTGAATTCCTGCAGCCCTTACAATCAAGCCTAAACTCCTCAGCTTGCCATTAAATTTTTTTTTTATTAAAACCCTTACCTTCCGTCTTGGAGTCAATCCTGTGTATTGGTTCCAAGGCAGAAGAGTGGTAAGGGCTAGGCAATGGGGGTCAAGTGACTTGCCCAGGGTCACACAGCTGGGAAGTGTCTGAGGCCAGACTGGAACCCAAGACCTCCTGTCTCTAGACCTGGCTCTCCATCCACTGAGCTACTCAGATGCCCCCTCAACTTGCCATTTTTTAAAGAATTTCAACAGATGGCTTTGGCCTAACTTGCCAGGCATAGTTATGACTCACTCCTCTACGTGCAAACTGGTCAACTTGCTACTCCCCCAATTTACCATTCAAGCATACACTCATAGAAGGGTCATGGATCCCAACCTAGAAGGGACCACAGAGGCCAGCAAATGCAACCCTCTCATTTTACAGATGAACAAACTGAGGCCCAGAGAGGTTTAGGGATTTGCCCAAGGTAGCACAGTATTAGATGATCCTATGCTGTATGCCATATCCTTGCAGTAGAATGTAAGCCGTGCCCTTTCCCCTGCCCACCAGGTTGGGAGCTTTCTTCCTTATTATCATTGTGTCCTCAGTACCCAGCACCAGACTTGGCACAAAGCAGATACTTAAAGATGCTCAGTCCCCAAAACAAAGCTTCCATTCATTCCTTCATTCTCCTTAAAAGGAGGAAAGAAAAAGGAAAGGGAAGGGAGGAGAAGGGAGTCCTGATTCAGGGAAATCACACTGCAGGGAGCTAAGGAATGGGTCTGGCCACAGAAAATCATCAGTGAGAGAAGCAGGCATTGGGGGCAGAACTACGAAGAAACATAGGCTCACAGACTTAGAGCTCAAAGGGGCCTTCTAAACCATCCAATCCAATGCCTTCATTTTACAGAAGAGCAAACTGAGGGCCAGAGGAGGAAAAGTGACTTACTCAAGGTCATACATCTAAGTAAGGGGCAGGAATGCTCTTGGAACCAGGCCAGAAAATCCAAGATCTGGAGCCCAAAGGCACCTCGGAGGCCTTCTGGTCCAAATCCCCCATTTTATGGATAAGCAAATGGAAACCCAGGGATATGAAATGACTTGCCCTAGATCACAAAGGAAGTAAGCCCCAAAGGTAGGATTCGAACCCAGGTCCTTTGACCCCAGAACCAATGATCTTTTCATTATAACAACATACCACCTTCAGGGGTATATCAGCAGGGCCTGAGGAGGCAGGCTGCTGCCTTTGTTGGTAAGGGCAGGGTTTTTTCTCAAAGGAAGTCCGAAAAGTATCTGGTTGGTTCATCTATTGGCATTCAGTTCAACAGGTCTTATCAACCTAGAAGTCCCAGTGGGTCCAGGATGAAGCAGAGGGGGAAAGGGTGTGAGATTTAAAGCAAAGCCCCATCAAGCTTGTCACAGACATATATGGGGATGCAACTTGGGCTTTAGGCCTTAACAAATCACCCTGTACCAAAAATGAATAACATGGAAATAGGTATCAAGTGGCAACATTTGTACAGCCCAGTGGAATGGCTTGTTGGCTCTGGGAGGGGGGAAGGGAAAGGGGGAGGGAGAGAAAAATGGAGCATGGAGACATGGAAAAATATTTAAAAATTAAAATATATTAAAAAAAAAAAGAAATGGCACCAGCTCTGGAGTCAATGGACCTGGGTTCAAATCTGGCTTCCAGAAATTATAAGCTGGGTGACCTCAAACAAGGTACTTGACTTCTCCAGGCCTCAGTTTTCTCTGCTCTAAAATGAAGGGGTTAAGCAAGATGGCCTCAGACTTGGCTTAATCAGGCCAAAAGTAACACGCGGAGAGAACTGCCTTCCAGACAGGTCTGTTGGCAACCAACTCAAGGCCCAACAAAAGACCCAGAGGAAAAGAGCAGAGAGATGGCCGTGGGCAGCCGGGGATGGCAAAGAGCTGTCTAGGAGAGGGAGAGGATTTCTTCCCTTCGCACATGACCTTTAAAAGTACCTGATAAGCGATTTGCTCGGCTTGCCCTAGAAGTTTCAAGAGAAAGAGGGAAGATGAATATTAACCTTAATGGCTAAATTACTGGCTGTCATTCCCAAGCCCTTCCCCCCAGGGAAAGGCGCTCAGCAGCTCGGGCCTCACTCCCTTTGTAAGTCAGCAGGAGGGCCCTGGTGGGATCCAGAATGCCGCCTTGGTCGGGCACACACTCTGCAAACCAATGTGTCATCTTTGAAGGTGGACATGCTTTAAAGAAGGAAAAAACTCAATCATCTGGTCAAGTAATTAACTGAAATCCTACGAGGCTGGAGGGCTCACATGCCAAGCTGTAACCTGAAGGCAATTTTCAGCGTGGGGCTGATAAGACAGATGGAAACCATTCACCCGTCCCAAGGATGGTAATAAAACAACTCTATAAAAAGGGGATCCCGTTTCGGTTGCCCTGGAAGGGGAGCCATACTTGTCATTCCCTCTGAGATCAAACACCATCAGATTTGTAAATTGCTGAGCATAATGTCTGGCACATAGTAGGTGCTATATACACATTTGTTCTCTTCCTCTTTCTGGGCCTAATCCATCAGCAAAACCCTAATGCTGGTGCACGCTCACACACACACACACACACACACACACACACACACACACACATCCTACCACCAGGAGTAGGACAACATTGATGGATCATATGGCATGCATGAACACTAGAAATAGTTGCTTGCTGTGCAGTCAGCAGACCTAGGACCAAATGCAACCTCCAATAACATCACTTGCCTAGGACTCAGTTTCCTTTTCTGTCAAATGAGTGTTGGATTCGATGACCCTGGCTCAGTTTCTTCCCCTGTTAAATGAAGTCTTTGGAATCAATGTATCCGTGATGTCCTTATCCAGTTCTAAATTAAAAAAAATGTTTAACCCCTTAACTTCCATCTTAGAATCAATATTGTGTATTGGTTCCAAGGCAGAAGAGTTCAGGCAATGGGGGTAAAGGGACTTGCTCAGGGTCACATAGATGGGAAGTGTGTGAGAGCAGATTTGAACCTAGGACCTCCTGTCCCTAGGCCTTGCTCTCAATCTACTGAGCCACCCAGGTGACCCACAATACTATTATTCCCATTTTACAGTTGAGGAAACCGAGGCAGACAGTGATTATGAGTGACTTGCTCAGGGTCACAAAGTTGTCTGAAGCCAGATTTGAACTCAGATTTTCCAGACTCCAGTCCCAGCACTCTATTCAAATAATAATGGCTAGGCAATGGGGGTGAAGTGACTTGCTCAGGGTCATACAGCTAGGAAGGATCTGAGGCCAGATTTGAACCCAGGACCTCCCATCGATAGGTCTAGCTCTCAATCCACTGAGCAACCCAGCTGTGCCCTCTAAGTGTTTTTATGTCTCTGGGGCTCAATTTTGTCCTCTGAAAATGAGCATGTTGGACTCAGTGTACCTCTGGTGTTCCATCTGACTCTCTGGGTCTCAGTTTAAGAATCTAGCAGCAATGATGACAAACCAAGGAAAGCCACTCTGGCCCCAGCACAGGTCAGCTCCCATCAGACCCCCAAGCTGAAGGGAGAACGGAGCAAGGAAGCTCTTGTCCCATTCCCCAGGGGAGCAGCCGAGGCTGGATTTGAGCCTTTGGTGAGACTTCTTTAATGCATCTGGCTCAAACACACTTACCTGCCCCTGGGGCTGAATGAAGCCTTTTCCACTTTCTTTCTCCTCTTTTGAAATAGTTGGAGAGACATAATTTATGACAAGCAGCTGATGAGAGCTACTGCTTCACCTCAGCCAACCCTACATCAAAACACTTGACTCCACCTAGGGATCTGCATGTGTGAAGAGCTGAGCAGTTTTAGAAAAAAAATAATAAATACTGCATAAAATGCTGCTGCCATAGTCCTTCCTTAAAATCATCAGTTACAGGGGAAGACGGGAAGTTTCCCCGAGTCATTTGGGAGGGGTGAGCAGTGGGCTGCAATCTGGACTGCTTTCATCAGCACAGACAACTCCCAGTGTGGAAACTTCCTCTACTGATGCCTACGGGCAATTCTTCTATAGCTTTCAGTCCTTCAGAGTGACTGGGAGACCGAGAAGTTAAGAGATGACTTATCCACAGGAACAAAGGCAGAACTGGAATCGAGATCCTGCTCTCAGGCCAATCATCTATCTACTCCCATATTCCCTCTCTCCCCAAGCCAGTAAACCAATTTCCTGTATTGCTAAAATAGAAAGAAGGGGATGAAAAGGGGGGGGAGAGAGAGGAGAGAAAGAGAGATGGAGAGAGGAGAGAGAGAGAGAGACAGAGAGAAGAGAGAGAGACAGAGAGAAAGAGAGAGAGAGATGGAGAGGGGGGAGAGAGAGAGCAAGGGAGAGAAAGAGAGAGACAGAGAGATGGAGAGAGGGAGAGAGAGACGGAGAGAAGGAGAGAGAGACAGAGAGTGAGAGAGAGAGGGAGAGAGAAGGAGAGGGAGGGAGGGAGAGAGACAGAAGGAGAGACAGAAAGAGAGATGGAGAGAGAGGACAAGAGAGAAGGAGAGAGAGAGACACACAGAGACAGAGAGAGAGGGAGAGATAGATAGAGAGGGAGAGAGAGAGAGAGAGAGAGAGAGAGAGAGGGAGGGAGGGAGGGAGGGAGGGAGGGAGGGAGAGACTCAGTTCTAATAAGTTAGCACTTTTGGGAGCCTCATTTACTCTTTTGGATCATCAGGGTACCATTTAGTTAGCGCTACTGCCCATGTCACCCAGCAAGATGCTGAGCTCAATGGTGCCCTGGGGTACTGAAGGAGTTACAGTGCCTGCTAGTTTCTACACAGAAGGCATGAAAACAACTAGGAAAATGTGGCTAGGAGAGGATGGCGGGCCGAGGCCTCTTAACAGCTAAATGATCGCTCCCCTCTCTGGGAAGTGAAATCAGTGTCCTCCAGCCCAGTGTTCCATCAGCCAGCTCAAATAGAATGAAAAAGCATTATTAGCATTATTATTATTGTTCAACTATTGAAATTGCAACCAAATGCTTACGGAGTCCTGCCAATGTGGACGATGTCATCTGCGTTACTGGAAATACCAAGGCAAACAGAAGAAAATCCTTGCTCTTTAGGAAGTTACATTCTACTTAGGGTGGGGGAGAAATGACACATATGCTGACAAGTAAGTACCATATAATGTGTGTGTGTGTGTGTGTGTGTGTGTGTGTGTGTGTGTGTGTGTACGGACACACGTATTAGTAGGGATTTTACCTTCAATGTAATAATCAACTAATATAGTTTCAGAAGACCCAGAATCCGTCCAAGGGGAAACTGGTTCCAAACAATCCTTAAGCTATGAAGGGAACAAACCACTTGGACCCTGGATAAAGACAGATGATGCCCCACAGAAAACATCTGGGGATTAGCTGAAAGACTCACGTGCGTCTTTGGGCCTGTGTGGAACACAGCAAAGCCAGTCTAGACTCCAGCTTTCCAGCAGCAGGCCATTGTAGCATTGGGAGAGTGCCACCAACCAAACCCAAGAGAAGAAGCTCCAAACAGCCATCAGAGCCTTCGGCCATTCCACTGGAGCACGGGGATCTCTAGGAGTGTCTCTGGAACACCAGTGGCTTCCAGGAGTTGGAAAGGAGACCAAAGGCTAACTTCCATTTTCGGACCCTACAAGGGCACTGACCCTCGTACTTCAGTAGTCACTTGCCATTTGGCAACATATGCTCTTTAAGGTGGAGCCCACTGTCCCTCGTGGTCTTGTCTGTACCAGGGGAGAAGACGCTTTAGTTTAGGGAAACACTTCTGTAATAACTGCCCTTGTTGTGCCCACTTAGTAAACCCCTTTTTTGAAAGCTCATTTAATCTGGCTGATAGTCCATGGGGAACACCCCGAAAAGAGATCTTGAGCAACCGTCCTACAGAGCCCAACTCCTCAGTGGGACCTCTCGGCCCTGAGGGAATACTCAGCTATCTTCTGGAGACCTCACCCCCCTACCGTGCATGGGCCTTGGGAAAGGAATCCCAGAGGGGGCGCAACACATAAAAAGCAAAGCCAGAATTTGCACAGTGGAGGCAAGGAGAAGCACTGAAGTTAGCCCACGTACACACATGAACATGGTATTGTCTAGACAGAATTTTTCCACGTAGAGGATGCACTTGTCCTCCTTTCGTTCTGAAGGACCATCATGCCTTTCTTCCCATCCATATCCAGACCACACTGAGGCCCTCTTAAAAGCCCCTCATCATTTTTCCTCTAATCCATTTTTAGGATTAAAAAGATCTGTTCTGGCCCTGATGGAAAGAACTAAAATATCCCATTACTGCTTTTACAAAGGTCACTCGTCTCTCTGAGTTGGGCTTCTTTTTAATCATAGGTTCCATATCTTAAAGGCAGTGCCTTCCTTGTACCTTGAGCTGCGTTCTCTCCTCACCATTCATTTAGAAAAGTCTCAGTGTTGTGCATGAATCACATGGAAGATCATAAATTTAGGAGCAGCTGGGTATCACAATGGGTAGAGCACAAGGCCTAGAGATGGGAGATTCTGGGTTCAAGTCCGACCTCAGGCATTTCCTAGCCATGTGATCCTAGGCCAGTCATTTAACCCCCATTGCCTAGCCCTTACTTGGTATTGATTCTAAGTCAGAAGGTAAGGATTTAAGAAAAAGAAAACAAGATCATAGATTTAGAATAGCAAGCGGCTCTCGGGGTCATCCTGTGCACTCTCCACACCTCATAGCTCAGGAAATTGAGGCCCATTTATTAAGCTCCTACTGGGTTCGAGGCACACTGAGGATCCAACGGAAGGAAAAGCACAATCCTAGTTCTCAAGGAGCTCCCAGTCTAATGGAGGAGATGACAGGTAAACGATTGGACACCAACAAGCTCTGTGCAGGTCGAATTTGGAGATCATTAATGGCAGGAAGGCGTTAGCTTTAGGGGGATCAGGAAGGGCTTCTCAGAGAAAATAAGATTTTAGCTGAGACTTAAGGGAAGTCAGAGAAGCTGGGAGGTAAGGAGGACATCCAGTGAGAACGCCTAGAGAAGGAACAGCAAGGAGGCCCCTAGGATCACTGGATCCCAGATGACACTGGGGAGAGTGAGGGATAAAAAGGCTGGAAAGACCCCAGTTGTAAAGGGCAGATACAGGAGCTGGTCTTGGTCAGGAGTAAAGCTACTTCATTGTGTGACATGAGATAAAGGGAGGAGAGAGGGCAAATGGCACCTGAGGGATAGGAGAGGGAGGAAAAGGGGACTAAAGGAGAGGCAATGGTAAACAGAGGCCCTTTTCTGTAACACTGAAGGCAAGTGTCTCAGCTGAGAGAGAGGAGAGAAAGGGAGCCACAGGAAGCCTGAGGAAGGGTGAAGCTTGGAAGAGTCGCTGTGGAGAACAGGCTAGGGAGTTGATAAAGGAAGTATAGCAGGACTGCCGGGCAGTGGGGAGGGCCTAGTTCATTTTGTGAACTATAAATGCACTGTGGACCCACTCAGAACAGTGGTGTCATTTTTTTAAACCTGGTAGGTAGCATGTCTGTAGATGCAAAGACAACTGATGGTGGGAATGATCCAAAGCTGGGATGGTTAGGCATAATTGGTGATATGGCGAGAGGGCAAGGGGGCCAAGACGAAAGAGGATAATGCAGAGGTGAGCTTGTTCCCCAAGAGGGCATGATGGGAAGGGGAGGGGAGTGTAGCTAGTGGAGGATGTGGCTTGAGAAAGAACTCAGGGGTAGGAAGACTGAAATTGCAGTGAGGATGAAGCAAGGGCTTATGGGTCACAAGGCAAAAAGAGAGGAGAAAATACAGCAGATTGTGATCAGAAAATGGTCCGACAGGCCATAGGTAATAGAACTGGGATTCAAACACAGGTCCTCTATGTCCACATGTAGCACTCTTGCCACTGGGCCACATGGCACTGCTGCTGCTGGTAGGGGTAGCTAGCGGTGGGGAACACAACTGGTTTCCAGTTTTCCAAACATCAGATCTTGAATCACAGAATGACAGACTCAAGGGATCTTGGAGTTGTAAATGATCTTAGAGATCTTAAGCCCATGTCATAGACCTCAATAATATTCCTGACAGGTGATCAATGTAGCCTCTGAATGAATACTTTCAGGGATTGGAAGCTCACTACCTTCACAAGGCTTCCCATTACATTTCCGAGAAGCCTAAATGATTCCTTCCAGAAAGACCTAATGGCCTCTCTTTCTATTAAACATCTCTACTTCCTTTGGTCATTTACAAAGATTCAAACCCTTCCCTTCCATCTTAGAATCAATCCTATGTATTGGCTCTGAGACAGGAAGGGCTAAGCAATAGGCATTAGGTGACTTGCCCAGGATCACCCAGCTGGGAAGGTCTGAGGTCAGTTTGAACTCAGGACCCACCTCCCATTTCCAGGCCTGGCTCTCAATCCACTGAGCCACCCAGCTGCCTCCCAAAATATGTCATATTAGAAATAACTGGAGGGGCAGCTGTAGTAACTAGCTCACAGGAGTGTTTGGAGGATCGGGTGACATGACCCAGAAGGACGGGTTCCTAAAAATGGCCACATGTGAGTCAAGACAGACGGGGACACCTCATCCTGTGGACGTTGGGGGGGAGGGCGGTTATCCTTGAGCTGGGTCCATCTACCAGAACTGTGTAAGCTAGCATTCCCATACCCTTTCCCTAGACCACTAGATTTCTTGAGTGGGGTAAAAGGGGGACTTCTTGGATATAGCTCATAACTTTTTTGAAGTTTGGATGGTGTTTTGGGTGAGGCAGCAGAGTACGGGGGCAAAAATCTGACTTTGGAATCAGGGGTTGAGTTCAAATCCTGCCTCTCCCATGAACCCAAAGCCAGTTAAGATAGCAGCATTGCTGGAGCACTTGCCCACCTTAAATCCTTGCTCCCAGTTATTACAGATTTGCTTCTTCCCTGGCCCATTTCTCTGGTCTATCACACGACTAGAGGTTCGAGCTGTGCTGCGTACCCAGAAATTATATATAAATAGGCTAAATTTCGAATCCCATAAAATATTCAGGAGCTACGGTAGCTGCTGCTATTTGATTTTATTTTGTTTTACCCTCAATGTCAGACAACAGATCACTTTCTCAGGATTTCAACATCCGAAAGCCTACACCTGCTTCCCCATCTCCCATCATATTTCATTTTTTAATATAGTGATATGAATTTGGCTTCCCCGTCTCCATAGAGATCGCTGGAGAGCAAGGCTTGCTAGAAGTCCTGGCATTCCCTGGAGTGGGATGGCACAGTAAGCGGTTCTTTGTCTTCTGGGAAAGTAAGGCCCGCTTTCCCTGAACCGCAGCAAAGCTGCTCTGCCCAGAGCACTGTCTACCGCAGATCTCCAAGCACCCTGCTCCCACGAATGACCCTCCAAAGGATCTCTCAGATGGGGATGCAATGTCCCTTTCTCAGAGGAAGTAGCTGGAGCCCAGAGGTGGTCCATGACTCCCTTGCTTGAGGCTTTGGGGGGAGCAGAAAAACTGACACTGGAAGGGACCGAGGCCTGCCTGCCTGCGCAAAAGGGCTTTTTGTTTACAACATTCTCATGGCTGCTAACACAATCGGCACAGATGACCCACTTTAGAGTCCACTCAGAACAGGGTAAATAAGAAGAGAGAGAAAAAAGCCAAAGATGGGATCATTTGGGGGCGAAAAACCATCCAGCTGCATAACAATTCCATGGAAGGCAGAAATTAAGAGAGGAGGTAATGAGGTAACAAGGGGCCATTTACAGAGTGCTTTCACATTGGTAAAGGGCTCTGCAGAAATTTGGCCTTCACAAAATCAATAGTTACTAAGCACCTACTGTGTGCCAGGCACTAACCTCGTGAGCTAGGTGTTATTTATTAACCCCATTTTATAGATGCAGAAACTGAGGGTCACACAGCTAGAAAATACGGGAATGAGGACTGCACTCTATTCACTGTCAGGCATTCCTGTAGAAACCAGAAGTTTAAATTCAATAGCTTTTAAGGCAACAGGCAAGTGGCCTTTAAAATAAAGTCACATCAAGGTGCTCCCTGCTGAGTTTTGATGCACGTAGTACCTCCCTCCATATACAAATATATAATATGTGGCTACACAGCTATAATAGGGATATGTATATATATACTAGGTATGTGTATGAGTAAGTCTATGTATCTGTCTAGCTCTCCACTGGGTAAGAGAGAGAGAGCGAGACAGAGAGAGAGATGGAGAGAGAGACAGAGAGAGATGGAGAGACAGGGAGAGAGAAAGAGACAGAGATGGAGAGAGAGGGAGAGAGAGACAGAGATGGAGAGGGAGAGGGAGAGACAGAGAGATGGAGAGAGAAAGAAGGAGAGACAGAGAGAGATGGAGATAGACAGAGGGAGGTAGAGGGACAGAGAGATGGAGAGAGAGGGGAGAAAAAAGGAGACAGAGGAAGAGAGAGAGAAAGATAGAGAGGGAGAGAGACAGAGAAACAGACAGAGAAAGAGGGAGGGAGAGAGAGAGGAGAGAGAGGGAGAGATGGAGAGAGAAGAAGAGAGAGGGAGAGAGACAGAGAGAAACAGAGAGGGAGGGAGGGAGAGAGAGAGAGAAAGATGGAGAGAGAGAAGAAGAGACAGGGAGAGACAAAGAAACAGAGTGAAAGGGAGAGAGAGAAAGATGGAGAGAGGGAGACAGAGGAAGAAAGGGAGGGAGAGAAACAGACAGAGAGATGGAGAGAAACAGGGAGAAGGAGAGAGAGGGAGAGAAAAAGAGAGGGAGAGAAACAGACAGAGGAGGAAAGAGGGAGGGAGAGAGATGGAGAGATAGAGACAGAGAGAGAGGGGAGAGAGACAGAGAGATGGGGAGAGACAGAGGGAGAGAGAAAGACAGAAACAGAGAGATGGAGAGAGACAGAGGGAGAGAGAGACAGAGAGAGAAAGAGACAGAGAAATGGAGAGGGGGGAGAGAAAAAGAGAGGGAGAGAGACAGAGAGAGGGTGGGAGAAAGATGGAAAGAGACAGGGTGGGAGAGAGACAGAGAGAAAGAAGGAGACAGAGGGAGAGAGAAAAAGACAGAGAGAGGGAGAGAGAAAGACAGAGAGGGAGAAAGACAGAGATAGAGAAACAGGCAGAGAGAGGGAGAAAGAGGGAGGGAGACAGAGACAGAGAGAGATGGAGAAGAAGAGAGGGAGAGAGAGAGTGAAAGAGAAAGATGTAGAGAGGGAGACAGAGAGGAAGAAAGAGGGAGGGAAAGAAACAAAGAAATGGAGCGAGACAGGGAGGAGAGAGAAAGACAGAGAGATGGAGAGGGAGAAAGAAAGAGAAGGAAAGAGACAGAGAGGAACAGAGGCAGAGAGAGACGGGGGGGGGAGAAAGATGGAAAGAGACAGAGAGATGGAGAGAGAGGGAGAGAGAGAAAGAAAGAGAAGGAAAGAGAAAGAGAGGAACAGAGGCAGAGAGAGACAGAGGGGGGAGAAAGATGGAAAGAGACAGAGAGATGGAGAGAGAGGGAGAGAGAGAGAAACAGACAGAGTGAGATGGAGAGAGAAACAGAGAGAAAGAGAGAGTGAAAAGGAGAGAGAAAGATGGAGAGAGGGAGACAGGAAGAGGGAGGGAGAGAAAGAGACAGAGAGAGATGGAGAGAGGGAGAAAGACAGACAGAGAGATGGAGAGGGACAGAGAGAGAGAAGGAGAGAAAGGGAGAGAGAGAGAGAGACAGAGAGAGAGAGACAAATAGATGCACACATACATCTCTATGTATACAAACTTACACACACCTATATAAGTGTATGACTACACGTGCACACATATCTGTCTCCCAATAGGCTGGATACTATCTCCAACATACTAGATTGGCATTCTCAGGCCTTACCACTGGGGCGTCCAGTCACCCATATCTCCCTCATCTCAGGAATGAGGCTGGGTCAGAGGAGGAAAATCTAGAGGGGCTTATTCAGGCTTCCCACTCATTGGCTTTTACAGAAAAGAAGATTCCGGGCCTGGTTGGGTGGTCCTTTTGTTGTGTTGTGCTGGGAAAGCTGTGCCTCAACTCCTCCTATTGTAGATGTTTGGGCTGAGTTCCTCTGTGCAGGCAACGTGAAGAAAAGCTCCTCTTTATTTCGCAGCCTCTGAGTAAAGTGGGAGACAAAGGCAGATTCTGCCTCTTTTGTTGCAATCATTTAGATCTATTTGTTGTGGAGGGAAAATATCTGAACTACCAGAACCTGCTCCTTTAGTGAGATAAAAGAAGGTAATTGCCTGTTATTTGGGGTCATTGTGGTTGTCTCACTAACATAATATAACCCCAAATTTGCCCAAATACGCATGATTAATGGGTTTTATAGAAGGAGGTTCACAGGTATTCAATTTGGTATTTCAATTCTCTGACAAGTATCTAGTGTGTGCGTGTTGTTGTATGATTATGGATCATGAAACACTAGTCTCTGAAGAAGAAAAATTGGGACTCACCCAAGAGGTTCATCATGGGTAAGTCCGCTGCAACACTTCATAAACAAAGAATCGCTAAGGGGACGGGTTAAATGGTGACTTTACAAAAAGGAAATGGGTTGGTTGGTGCACAAAGGGGAGGACGGGTGGGTGTCTGTGATGTCAAGAGACCAGGAGGAAGGTCCCAGCACATTAGACGGGTCACTGTGAATCTATGGGAGGACAGGACAGACCTGCCTTTCAGGCAGGGCGGTCACATGTGGCATCCCTGCAAGGAGTTCTTACATCCAGAGAGTCGGGCTCCTTGAGCCTGAATTGTGCACAAGGCAGTGCTGGGGTGGACAGGGGATCTCCCTCGATTAATTCCCTTTGGCAAATAACCCTTTGGGGCCAGATTTTCTAACGCGGTTGCACCATTTGTCTAGAAAAAAAAACTGGCAAATCATTCCTTCCAATTGGACGGCATTTTAAGAGCCAGGCATCGCCTTTTTCTTTAATGAACTTCCAATTTAATTCCGATTTGCAGACAAAATAACATGAAACAAAAGGCATACTCACACACGCTGTTTGCTTTCTGTCAAAAATCCTCCTTGGAAATCCTTGGGAATATTCAAATGGAAGTCCAAGTCCCCATGCAGACACCCCTGGGCCAAGAGATGTGTCCCAGTCTGCGATCTTATTGGCGTAGGGAACTTCCCATAGTAACACCCTGCAGCTTACCGATGAACTTTTCTGGGGTCACAGACAGATCAAGGGGTTTGCCCAGGGCCACCCGCTCAGTAGGTGACAGAGGACTATTTGGACTTGACTACAAAATGGCCTTACTATCTATCCAGAAATCAACTTCCTCTGGTTCTCATTCATTTGGCCCCAAATGTTTAAAAAAATGTCCCCCATATAGTCCTCCATTTTTGATGCGGGCTAATGCAGTGTTTTATTTTAAAATCGAGATTCTTTAACTTTTATTCCTATTCAATCCCAGACCCATTTTCTTGTTGTTTCTTCAATTAGATGCATTTGAGAGGTGACTTAAGAGCACAATTCTTCTAAAATAAAGATGAATTCCCCCAAACAAAAATCAAATGTATGCCGTGGGGTGGGGGTGGGGTGGGGGTTCTAGCCGCTGAGGATTAGCCGGGGACTCTAGGAACTGGACGCCATTTTGTTAGGCAACCAACTCCGCCCAACATTCGATCTCGTGACAGCGCACGCGCATGCTCAGTAGCCTATAAATAAAGGGCAGGCAAGGGATGCTGGGAGAAGACGGTTTACCACACCTCGTGATAAGTCGTTCTTCTCTCTTCACAGACGCTGTGGTGGCCTTCGGGCCTTTCACCCTTCGGTTCCAGTACCCTAACGGATCTCGATAGGCCTTAAAGGATCCTGGGGACTTCAGCCCACAGATTCTCCTCAGTCACCAACACCGAACAGATTCTGGCATAGGTAAGGAGACCCCCCTGGGGATCTTGCTGAGCCCTTCGGCGGTGGTTCGCAGATCTCCTTAATTCTGACCATGTTTGGGCACTGATTTTCCTAGGTCTTAGCAGGCCCTAGTGAAGCAGAGATGGCTTCCCCACCCTCTCCAAAAGTCGTGTTTAAGAACACCACCAAAATGTCCCTGAATCAGCGCTTCACTGAGATGCTGACCAAGCAGCCGGTGCGGGTGACCATCCAGGCCACCACAGATCCGCAGGAGCAGGACCAGAAATCAGAGCGGGTGCCTGAGCGGGAGGTGGTGCAGGAGGTGGTGCAGGAGCCAGAGCCAGAGCCAGAGCCGGAGCGGGAGGTGGAGGTGGAGCGAGTGGCGGTGCTAGAGCTGGATGGGGATCCAGAGCGGGAGCCAGATTCAGAGTTGGAGTCCGAGCCAGAGTCCGAGCCAGAGTCGCAGCTGGAGCGAGACAGAGCCCGGCGTGATCCCTCACAGAGGCGTGACACCAGCTCCAGATCTTTCCAGAGCCGGCCCATGTCACGGAACCAAAAACTAGCCCAACAGATGGAGCGTCGCCCCTCTGTCCAGGCAGCCCTGACTCTCAAGGACAGCTTGAAGCAGCGCCTGGGTAAGAGCAATATTCGTGCACGTTTGGGCTGGCCCTATGGGACCCTGGGCAGGAAAGCAACTGGGGGATGGGGAGGCACATACTCTGGAAGCCGTTATTACGGGGATGAGCCTCAAACCTACAGGGGCCGAGAAGAAACACGGGAAGGGCGGGCCTCTAGATTTCAGTCACATGGAAAGAGAGGGTCATACTCTCATCAGGGTAGAGAATCTCGCCAAAGCAGATCAAGGTCTCCCCAGAGGAGAGGGAGAAGAGGTGATGTCCGTAGAGGTTTTAGGTGGGGAGGATCCAGCGGCAGTGGAGGGATGACCAGTGAAGGCCGCAGAGGGCAAGGGGGCTTTGGTGGTCGTGGTCGTGGTCGCAGTCGCTGGCAGGCTGCTTCCCAAGCTCCTCTGACCAAAGAACAGCTGGATAACCAATTAGATGCATACATGTCAAAAAGCCGGGGCCATTTGGATGCTGAGCTTGATGCTTACATGGCCCAAACCCCAGAAAAGGCCAAATATTAGATCAATGCCAGCTTTGTTGACAAATTAATTTCCAGTTGTTTATAGGCTTATCTTGACTTTAACATTGTTGCATGAAATTGTATTTTTCCCCTTGAATTTGGTTTTATGTCCTCCATTTTTCTCTTTCTGTGTATGTATGTATTCACATTTATAATTTAAATTGCTTTTTTCCTCCTGTCCCTGGTGCATTTGCCCCACCTCCTTATGCCAATCAATTCAGGACACATAGGTCCTGCTTATTTATGCTTACAACCTAGCGGGCTCCACCAGAAGGTTCCAGGCACAATCTTAGGAGCATCACGTGGAGACCCTTCCCTGTTGCCAAGAGCTACAACAGAACTGATAGATATTTGTCATTTTTAATCCACGGTGGCTTAGTAAAAGAACCGTGCAGAATCCTCCACAGGAGGCCCATTGGGCTATCCTGATTTATCACATTAAGTGGGTGTATGAGGCGGGAGGGGGAGGAGGATTTAAAAAGTTGTGAGCACCAGCTTAAACTACCAGCTTCAAGGTAACACCCAAGTGTGCGCCATGGCAGCTGCCGCCTCTCATAGGTTAAAGTATAGGCCGTGGTGGGAAGGTAACTTAACTGTGGATTGACTAATCTTCACTTGGAGCTTTTTGACACAAACAAAAAAATAATAGAAGGAACAGCAGGCTGCTTAGTTACAAGCAAAGGGGCAGCCCTCAACTTTAGCAAATTAAAGGGTAAGCAGCAGGAGCAGGGGGCATAATGTTCTGTAAGACACTCATCTTTGTATATTCTGAACGGTGACCTACCTGCCACACTCCTCCCCTTTCCAGTTAATTCTGTAGATTTCTGCTTAGTTCTTTCCCAAATGTCCTACGGTTTAACTATACTAATGGCGGCGGTTGGATTTTGAAAAGAGACACTCGTCTCCAATTGGTTGGAAAGGACATGGGTTTGTTTTTTTTAATTAGCTGAAAGCTCGAATTGTATGTATAACATGCGAATTGTATGTATAACATGCGCTGTGTGTTGTTTGAACTAGAAAGCTGTAATCTCTTCATATGTACTCTGTATGTTTTTTAATTCATTCGAAAACTATATAATCTCATAATATGAATTCTGAATGTTTCTGATCTATTCGAAAGCTAAAAGCCCATAGTATGTATTGCGCCTGTTTTTGATTGATTAAAAAGTTAAAATCTCAAGAGGTATTTTGTGTTGTTTTTTTCAAAAGGAATTTAGAAACCCAAATCTCACATATCATATTTACTTCCTTAAAATGAAACTTCTGGCTCTCCTCTCTTGCTCCTTATGCCCCACTTTTTTCTCCTTATTCGACCAACTGGAAAGGACCTTGGGGGAGGAAAAGGTCTAGGGAATTGCCTCATTTCACAGATGGGGCAGCTGAGGAGGGAAGGGGTTCCTTTGACCCCTGTCTGACACCCCTCACTCACTTTGCTCCCACGGGCTTCCTCCTTGACCCTCTCCCACTCTACTCAAAGAGTGACTTCCTAATTGTCAAATTCGGGGGCCTTTTCTCATTCCCATATCCCCTCCGATGTGGTCAAGGCCATTGATTCCTCACCTCCGTCTGGTTATGCTCTCCTTTCTGGCTGGCTGTGACACACGCCCTGCCCTGATCCCTTGGTCTGTGCAGCCTTCTCCTCGCCAGGAGCTGCAGTCACTTCCCAGGGTTAGTTCTTCAGCCCCATCTATTCCATTTCCCCTCTCTCAGAACCCTGAGCCTTTGGGTGCTGCTCTCACTAACTGACTGTGTGACTTTGGGCAAGTTATTTAACCTGGCTGGGTTTCTGTTTTCTGACCAAAATATTCAAAAGAATTGAACTGGAGGATTTCTGTGGCACCCTTCAGGCCTGAAATTCTTTGTTGCTATGACTTCCCAGTGTTTTTCTCCAAGATTTTCTCCTCAAGAGTACCAGGCCTCTGACTCCAACTGTCTGATGGGCTCAGGGCACTCACTTTACCAGCAGTAAGTATTTCCCGGTGTCTTTGCTGAACACGGGGCCAGGAAATGGACTATGCTCTGTACACAGTAAGTACTTAATATATGTTTGCTGAAAGCAGGGCAAATATAACAGACTCCCTCAAAAGCTGTTAACAGTTCAACAGACAAGCTTCTGTGTCTAATGGAAAGTGAGCTCCCCCACCCCCAGAGCTCCAGCATCCACTGGGTGACACATTTATGATCTAGTGTCCACTTCACTTGGGGCCTTAGAGAAAGGAGAGGGAAAATGGGACATTCATACATGAAAACCAACTGTAGCATGAAGCCATCACTAGGAATTTGGAAATCCAATTCATTTAAGCAAGTATTGGGGAAAATTGACTCGAGAAGATGTTGTTCTAGGTCAGCAAGGGTGAACCTTTCAGAGACAGGGTGCCCAAACTGGAACCCTCACAACACATGTGAGCCCCCTACCCTGCCTTATCCCAGTCACGGGGGGAGGGAGTGCTCCCATTGGGCTGCTGGCCAATGAGACGGGTGACGGGAGAAATATCTTCAGGCTCATGTGGAGAAAGGGAAGGGAGCAGCCCCTCTGGCACCCTCTAGCAAGTGTGCCATAGGTTCCCCAACACTGTTCTGGGGGGATAAGGATGCAAAAGGTGTGGAGGGACCCCCTGCTGTCAGATCAAGACAAGAACCCTCATGCTGGGATATAAGAGAACAGCCACAAAAGACTTTAGGAGAAATGAGCCTAATACAGCTGAAAGGGAAGAAGGGAAATAATGGCTGGGTGGACCAAGCTCTTCAGAGAATTCTCACTGGGCCCTTAAGCACTTGCTGCCCACCAGATCACATGGAGTCACTATGCAGCCACCTTGAGAAGGGCAGGGGGACAGGAGAGCTTGTGTCTAAGTCTGAAGGGCTGACATGGGGGAGCAGGGATTATACTTGGCCTCAGTGGTCAGAATCCAGAGCAATGGATGGGGTACACAAACATGTCCGGACAAGCTTCCTCACAGCTCCTAAAGTGGGATGGGGCTGCCAAGTTCATGGAGGCCTTGCCCCACTCCACCCCCTTAAGGGTTTCTGGTGGAAGCTGAATTGGAGCCACTTTGAGGAGATTCTTGGTCAGGGAGGGCTTAGACTAAGGCCACAGGGGGCCTTTCTGGGTTGAGGACTGATTCTGTGAGCTGGAAGCCGATTGCCCTTGAGGTAGAGGTGAGGAAGGGAGTGGGGGAGGCTGGGAGGAGACTTGAGTTTAGCTTTAAAGGATGGCTAGAAATTCAGGGCAGTATAAAGCTTCTGGACAGGAGAATTAGCATATTCCATAAAGGTAGAGAACATATTGCCTCTCCCTGGTGGTTTGCCTGCAGTTCCTCACACAACAAATGGTTGCTGTGATCTCACTTCCTCCACTGGCCCACTTGGCCTTCCCAGCCTGTACTAGCAGCTTCACAGAAGGCTGCCTGCCTGGGCCGTCTGAATGAGCCTCCAAGTCTACCTTGCTAACCGAAAACATCTCACTGGGCAGCCATCACGCTTCCCTTTGCTTCCGGCCTGCTCTCCCTTCACGTGGCTCCTCCAGGATCACCTCTAAAGCCATCCCCATGCCCCCTTCCTCCCTCACACACATATGGAAGTTTAGCTGTGCTGTCACTGGAGCCAGCCTACCACAGCATCTTACATGCTGGGGGGGGGGGGATCTTTTGTGTTTTCATCCAGTGCTTTAAGAGGTTCAATCTGCAAACTCCACTCACACTTTGAGACTGGAGAGTGGTAAGGGCTGGGCAATGGGGATCAAGTGAATTGCCCAAGGTCTCAGGTAGGAAGTGCCTGAGGGCAGATTTGAACCCAAGACCTCCTGTCTCTAAGTCTAGCTCTCAATCCACCAAGCCACCTAGATGTCCCAACTGCTTTTTTGTCAGAGGCAGACTTGATCCTCAGCCTTCTTGGCCTGTAAGCCAGTTTTCTCTCTCTCTCCCTTTCTCTCTCTCTCTCTCTCTCTCTCTCTCTCTCTCTCTCTCTCTCTCTCTCTCTCTCTCTCTCTCCCTCTCTTTCTCTGTTGCTCCCTCTCTTTATTTTTCTCTTTGTCTCTTTGTCTCTGTCTCTCCCTCTCCCTCTCTCTCTCTCTCTCTGTCTCTCTCCCCCCCACTCGCTCTGCTTCTCTCTCTCCCTCCCTCTCCCTCCTGATCTCTCTCTCCCTCTCTTTCTCTCTCTGTCTTTCTTTCTCTGTCTCTGTCCCTCTCCCCCTCTCTCTCTCTCTCTCTCTCTCTCTCTCTCTCTCTCTCTCTCTCTCTCTCTCTCTCTCTCTCTCTTCCCCTCTCTGTCTCTCTCCCCACTCTTCTTCTCTCTCTCTCCCTCCCGATCTCTCTCTCCCTTTCTTTCTCTGTCGCTCCCTCTCTTTCTTTTTCTCTCTGTCTCTTTGTCTCTGTCTCTCCCTCTCCCTCTCTCTCTCTCTCTCTGTCTCCCCCCACTCGCTCTGCTTCTCTCTCTCCCTCTCTTTCTCTCTCTGTCTTTCTTTCTCTGTCTCTGTCCCTCTGTCCCTCTCCCTCCCTCCCCCCTCTCTCTCTTCCCCTCTCTGTCTCTCCCCCCTCTTCTTCTCTCTCTCTCCCTCCCGATCTCTCTCCCCCTCTCTTTCTCTGTAGCTCCCTCTCTTTCTTTTTCTCTCTGTCTCTTTGTCTCTGTCTCTCCCTCTCCCTCTCTCTCTCTCTCTCTCTGTCTCTCTCCCCCCAATCTCTCTGCTTCTCTCTCTCCCTCCCTCTCCCTCCTGATCTCTCTCTCCCTCTCTTTCTCTCTCTGTCTTTCTTTCTCTGTCTCTGTCCCTCTGTCCCTCTGTCCCTCTCCCTCCCTCTCCCTCCGCCCCCCCCTCTCTCTCTCTCTCTCTCTCTCTCTCTCTCTCTCTCTCTCTGTCTCTCTCTCTCTGTTCCTCCCTCAGGGCATTGCCACTCATATTATAGTTGTTTACATCATACATTGGGCTCTTACTGTTTGAGGAATTCACTAGAACCCATCCCCATGCAGTTAGCCAGTTGGCTTTGCTTGGGCAGGGAGCTGGCTGGCCCTCTGGGGAGGGCTGGGCGGCAGGGAGTGAGTGGCACATCCATGCTGACTCTTGGGATCCTCACTCTCTGTGCCCTAGTTCACCAGTGAAAGTGAAGCTTAAGCCCGGAAAGACCCCCTCAAACTGTTCTGGGCCCAGGCCACCCGGGCCTCTTTGAGGGCTAGTTCAGGGCAAAGGCACAACAAGGCAAACACTTCTGGGCCTGACCCTGTCACCACCCAGCAAATGCCAATTAGAGTCAATAGAGGTTTGATTAGCCTGGCCTCCCGTCTCCATGTATTTTTTAGGCCCGAGGTCTTTATTAAAATATCTGAGTGTTCAGGGGAGCTGGCTGGGGGAAGGCAGGCATTTGGGGAACCATGAAGTATACATGGGATGCCAATGAGAGCGGCTTGGCTTGGCTAGGGTGGGGATCACTGGCACCCTGAGGTCTGGAGCTAGAGATGGAAGTGTTTATCTAGATGCAAATAGAAAGTGGGCTGGGAGGGAGCAGGAAGGAAACAGCCTACTCCTGCCGCTTGCATTGCTGAGGGACGGTGGCCATCTTTGTAGCATCATAAGTAATGCTTTGGTAATGAATGCCCAGGAACCTGGATACCCTAAAAGCTGGAGAATTGAAAGGGATCTCAGAGGACAGCTATCAGGGTTTCCCCTTCCCATTGTAAAGAAGGACAAACTGAGGTCTATGGGAAAATGCTTCCCTACAAAATGATCTTCAGGGAGAAGCAAAGCCATGACCATTTGCCATTGACTGAATTTGGGGGTTAGAGCCTCAGCTGGCCCATCTGTGAAATGGAACAATGGCCCCAAAGAATATGGTGGGAATGGTGCCACACATAACAGGGAGAAAACATCTGGGTCCCTGGTCAATCCCTAATGTGTTGGGGGGAGGGTGGCAGAAGCAACACCAGCTCTTCCAACTCAAATATTTTTTGAATGACTTGGCAACGTCACAAGGTAGGAGTTAGCAGGTATTAGTGTCCCAATATTACAGATAAGCAAACTGAGGCAGAGTTGATGACTACAGAGCTAGTAAGTATGGGAGACAGGATGGGACAATTGGTCCTACGTTCTTTGCATGACACCATGACAATGGCGAAAATACAAAAGAAAAGCTGGGGAAATACGAAGCCTAGTTAATCATGAAAGGAAGTGTTTGGGAAAGCAGAAGGTTGGACCTAACGGTATGAGGGCTCCACCCACATCCAGACTGGCTAGAGTGAGAAGCCTCTCATGGTAACCCTTCCCAGAACTGGGAATCCCCTAATGTTGGGTTGCCACTCTCCTTTTCCTGCCTTCTTCCTCCTCATCTCCTGCTAGGAAGCCCCTGGGATCCCAGAGATGAGCGGGACCTCACAGGGCCTCTCATCTGCCCCTTGGCTCCTGCCCTTCCATCTCTAAGCCCAGAGAATCCTTGAACTTTTCCATCATTCCTTTACAAAGTCTCTCCATAGTTTCCGTCACTGCACTATGGATGGGTACAAGATGACTTGGTTTTTCGGGTGACTTTTCTATTATCCCTTCACCTTCTTGTCTTGGCTCCCAGTGCTCCTGGCTTCTACGGCACTCCTCTCCCGTTTATCCTCCTCTCTGTTCAAACATGCCTCCTCCTCAGCCTCTTCTCCTGGTTGTTCATCCTGAGGCCAGAATGACCCACAGTAGTCAGCTTCTGGGAGTCCCAGCTGTGTTACAGACTGGCTGAGTGAGCCTGGGGAAGTCACTTAACCTCTCATTGCTAGAGGCAGCTCTCCATGGTAGAACAACTGCCAACCGGCAATGGTAGAGGCATTTGCTCATCAGGAATTCACCTCCACCATGATCTTAGACTCCTCTCTGGACTCCCGGCTTCCAGTCTCTCCCTTCTCTGACGTGCCCATCTTAGTTAAGTGATCCACCCCAAGACACACAACTAGTAAATGGGAGAGCTGGGATTTGAACCCAGGTCCTCAGACTCTAAACCCTCTGCCCTTTGCACTTTTCTGAGTCAAAGGACATCAAGGATGTCGAGCTCTTTATCAGCCTTTTAGGGTGAGGAAGCGGCGGCAGCGATTCTTCACACAACTAACAGTGGAGAACTCCAGGGTTCACAAAGTGCTTCCCATCTATTGCCTCATTTGATCTGCCATTAGCAGCAGTAGCAACGGCAGGAGGGGAACACAAGAAAGAATACCCAGCAAAATGCTGTCGATTTTCCTTATCGTGAGATAGAAAAGACAGAGATCGTTAAGGGATTTCCCTGAAAAATCAAATCCAAATCCAATTACCATGCGGGAACCCATCCCAACTGTGGCACAAGCCAGAGGAGAGAAGGCAGGGGTGGCCCAGCAGACGTGCCTGGGCAGGGGGCAGGGAGAAATGCCAGCTTCTCCTTCGACTTTAATTTTCCCTTCGTCTCCCGAACCGTGCCGTTATCTTATTTGAATCCAATGACAGTGTGTAATTTTGTCTGCACTCAGCGGGTTTGGATACCAAGATGGCTCAGGCGAACCGGAAGAAGACATGGGGTAATCATGGAGCCAGCGCCCACTGTTTGTTGAGACTTCAAAGCACACAATCGCAATGGTTGTTTAATCACTGGAAATCACAGAACAGAAAAATCTCTCTGCCATTACCCTTCTCGTGAACCTGGGCCCAGGGAAAGCAGCTGAGCTGCAGCCAAACGAAAGGAGCCATGGAGAGGGCTGCTTTGAGTTTCTGGCTTGCTATTTCTTTTCCTCTGATTTCTTAAAAGGAAGAAAATGGGTTTCCGTAGCCAGCCTGAGACTGCGGGGTTTTCAGGTCTAAGTAAGGCCTGACCAAGTAAGGAGGAGGCAGCTGAAAAACAGGATTGGGAGAGGCTCGATGACAGCTTCCTCCTGGACTTTTGGGATTCCTAGGTGCCCCTGCAGAGGTCCCAAGAACCCTGGAGGCAGGGCCGTCCGCTCCTCAAGGCTTTCAGGGTATTTGAGGAGGGGGGCAAAAGGGGGGAGAAATGGCCATCAGGACCCAAATGTAGTGTGGGAGTTCCGTCTGAAGACGCCTTGCTAAAGGTCCAAGCCACAGGGTTTGCAGGAAGACAGACTGGAGAGAGGCCATTTCGGTCCTGGGTTTCCATCCCCAGTGCCTGGTACAGAATAAGTACTTCATAGGATCCAGGAATTATAGAGGAAACCTAGCAATTGCTTGTCTCCACTGCTTTAGAAGATGCAAAACTCTCCATACACACACATATATATATATCACCTCATTTATCTCTCACCAATCCCAAGAGGTTGTCGAGAAAGTTATTTTATCTCAGATTCCCTCAATTTTTAGATAAAGATGTAAGCAAGGCTCAGATAGATCAAGGGACTAACCTAGGGTCACACAGCCAAAGCCAGATCCCAGAAAAGGACAGTGTGAATGCTCTGAAGCATGTCAAAAGGATGGAGTTTCAGGCCCAGTGTAGAGAAGACCTAGATTCAAACTTCTCCACTGACACTCGCCACGTGACTCTGGGCAAGTCACTTCCTCTTCGCAGGGTCCAAAGGAGAAGAGTTAATGAAGTTGACTCGGTAAACCATTACCTTCTCACGCCTCTCCTTGATAAAAAGACACCATCTTAGGTTCTTTAAAGCTCTGTTTTCCAGTCCCCTTTTTCTATTTCTAGAGGTAGCTCAGTGGCACAACATCAGACTCAGAAAGCCAGAAGATATAAATTCCGATTCTGCCTCCCACACTTTTCTTGGCCTCAGTTTCCTCATCTGTATGATGGAGATAATTACTGAACCCGCCTCAGAGGCCATTGGGACCAATAAACTGAGAGAATATATACACAAAGTGCTATATACCTGACAATTTATTGTTATGATTTCTATTGCTTTGTACTATTTTTCTCGACTTATCTCTTGCTTTCCAGACAGAATCCTGAGCATGACATCTAGAGCTTTCTGAACTGTTTTCTTTTCTGCTATGGAGACGCTTTCCTGTCCAGCCGATGAGCATTCCCATTATTAGCAGGCTGCTGTGTCTGGCTAGAGAAACAGGGCACATGAGTGAATGGAGAGCTGGCCTTGCAGCACGGTAGTTCAAGGCCAGCCTCTGGCCCGGCAGCTCTGTGAGGCACTTAACCTCTCGTGCTCCCAGGCAACCTCTAAGTCTATAAATGATAGAGGAGTTCTCCATGTCAGACTGATTAAATCAGTGTGGCTAGCCTGAAATTAGATTAATTAGATGAATATAAAGAATACATAGGATAACAGCACACATTTATGGAGCCATTTATGGCGTCAAAGCATTTCTGAGAAATTATTTGATTCTATATGAGCAACCCTATGAGGAAACTGAGGCACGGGGGAGGAAATGAAACCCATCTGGTCACCTAACAAAACTCCCCCCAGTTACCATTCTCCATCAATTCAATTCCACCCAGGAGACATTTTTTTTAAAACTCCATGGCATTCATTAAAAAAAAGAACATAAAAGAGCCAGCCTTGGAATTAGGAGGCTCTAGAGTCAAGCCTGGTCTCTAACACAGACATCTGCATGATCTTGGGCAGGTCACTTAAGTTCAAGTCTCTAAGCCTGCGATTCAGAGATAAGTCACGGATCTTAATTGGTGGAGGAGGTTTTCATACGGAGACTGGGCTACACTAACAAAATCAGAAAATCATAGAAGTTGAGAGTGGACAAGGACTTTAGTGGCAATCTGTTTCACTCTTCTTTTTTCAAGTTCTTTTTGCCTCTTTGTGACCCCATTTGGGGTTTTCTTGGCAGAGATGCTGGAGTGGTTGGCCATTTCCTTCTCGGGTTCTTTTGGCAGATGAGGAAACGGAGGTCAATAGACTTAAGGGTCTTGTCTAGGATTACATGGCTACTGAGGTTAGATTTGAACTCAGGTCCTTCTGACTCCAGGCCCAGCACTATCCACATAGTTTCCCTAGGGAAGGTTGTCTAGGGAAGCTCTGGAAGTAGCAGTGGGGAGCGAGATAGATTTTGATACCCTCTCCATGACCAATAAGTCGGGAGTATGACAGAAAATGCATCTAGCCCTTGGTAAAACACCTTGCAAATATGATCTCATTCGATGCCCTCAGTGAACCTGTGAGGAAGGTTCTTGTTATCCCCATTTTTCAGGTTCATTCCATGTGCAGCCAGCTTCCTACCATCGCACTCTAGTGTACGTACTGGGTTTCCATCTTTTGTCACCGAGAAGAGCAAGAGTTGCCCACTGGAAGAAGATCCCAAGGGCCAGGGGGCAAAGGTCCCTACTGCAGAAGGGGAGGAAGCCCAAAGTGTGCCATGCTACTTCAGGGGCATTAAGAAGAGGGTAAAGAAAAGGAGAGTGTGCTAGTGCATCCCTTCCTACTTTGGGGAAACATTTAGCCACAGTTAGGAGTGGTGTCCAACAGGCTTTCTGCCTGGATGATGTCCTTAGCTCATGATGTTTCTCACTTGTGGCTATTAAAAAAACACGAGAAGAAATGGAGACTCCATCCCAGACCAAGTCTCCCCAAGCTGGCTCCAGGCAGAAACAAAAAGGGACAAGAAATTCAAGGTTCTAATCTTGGATAGGCACCCAGGGAAGCTCCCACCATGCGTATGTCCAGCCCTCAGACAGGTACGCTAACTTCTAGGCCTCAGATTGCTCTTCTGTTGAATGAGGGTTGGGTTGGTTGATCCCTAAGGTCCCTTCTAGACCCAAGTCTACCAAGCTAAGATTCTCTGTCTAGCTTGTAGACAGAATCGGTTACTCCAAGAACACGATTTGCAAATGAATAAGAACATTGCAATGACTATATTTCTGAGGTAAAGAATCTGCTTCTGACACCAGCCACTCTGAGAAAGTGGTTGGACGAAGCAAGCAAGGCTTGGGCTAGTTCACTACAAGTAAGGCTCCCCAGGGGTCCATAATAGAAAGACTGTCTATGTGAATGGGGGTCCATCTAGCCAAGGGCTCCCTGGGAAAGCAGCTCATCATTTCCCTACATGCAACATTTCTTTCATTTAACTGATCCGTGAAGAATGTGGAGAGAAATAACATGCAAAAAGCCTAGGACAGGAGGTGGGAGCTAGATTGTCAAAGATTTCAACTACCACAAGGAGGAGTTTCAATGTTCAATTAAAATTGATGGGGCAATAGGGAGCCACATTAGATTTTTTTAGTAGGAGAGTGGAAGTCAGATCTGCATTTTAGGAATACGAACTTGGCAGCTCTGTAAAGATGACAAGACTATGCAGCCAGAGATGGAAGTCATTTTAGAAGTCATCCATTCTAATCCTCGGATTTTAAAATGAGAAAATGGAGGCCCTTTCTCAGTGTCTTTCCTAATATTGTACAGGTTGTAAGTTGTAGGGCTTAGATTTGAACCTGGATCCTCTGGCTTCCAACACAAGGCTCTGTCCACAACACCCGGAAATCTAAGACCCAATTCTTCTACGTGTGAGCTGGAATGTCAGACTTGAAAAGCTTCAGCCAGGGTACTTGACCAGCAACTGAAGTCATGTCTAGCAACGAGAGTTTCTCAGTAACCATTCTGACACCAGACCAGGATGCCCTGGGCCAGGGCCAACAGCCATGAAACTACTGAACTTTACAGGCACCACTTCCAAGTAGGCCAGAGGCAAGAGAGCCAGTCAAGTGCCAGCTGATCTCACCCAGGATACCATTTCCCTCCTAGTGGGCCTCCTAGGCTTCCGTCTCTTCCTTCTCCAATATGTCTTCCCGGGAAATGCTCAATTCCTGCTTCCAAAGCACAGATCTGACCATGTCATTCCCTTGCTCAAGAAACCCCAATGATTCCCTCCTGCCTCTACTATAAAACAGGATAACATACCAACTACTCTGTTTCGCTGCTAAATGTCCTCTGCAATTTGGCTCCACTCTATATTTCTAGACTTAACTCAAATTAGTACTTCTCTACTCCTCCTCCTCCTACTGCTGCTACTACTACCACCACTACTAGCCTGTACATTGAGCCTACTATGTCTTAGTGGTCTTACAAATATTGTGTCATTTGATCCTCACAACAACTCTGGGGGTTAGGGGCTATTAATATCACCGTCGTTTTACAGATTGAGAAACTAAGGTAGGGGGAAGTGACTTACCCAGCTAGAAAGGGTCTGAAACTGGATTCAAATTTCAGTCTTCCTAGTTCTGGGCCCAGCACTCAATGTGGTGTAATACCACCTAGTTGCCCTCCAGTGTTCCCAGCCAGACCAGCTGTTCCTCAGACTCAATCGCTGTCTCCTGCCTCTTCATCTTTGCACAGGCAGTCCCAGGTCCCTGAAATGTTCTTCCTCCCAATCTCCACCTCTGGGAACCCCTTGCTTCCATAGCTCAACCTTCAAGGCCTCCAGTTTTTAAGACTTTCTTCCAAATTATTTGGGACAAAGTATTTGTCTTGAATTTTCTATTCTGTGGCCTTGCTGGGTCCTTGCAGTAAAATCCACAGGAGTTCCTTGAGGACAACAATGGCTGCCTCTTCATCTTCGTGTCCCCTGCACCTAGCATAGTAGGTGCTTTAAAAAATAGAGGCTTGCTCGATGGAATCAAATCTGTGGCCATCCAGGAAGCCACAGAGGCCAGAATGACAAAGGAATTTCAAGAAAGCTCCTCCCCTCTCCCCACATACACACACCCCACAGTCTAGAGGGAAAGGCTACTCTGGGTTCCATTCCCGACAGAATTAGGACCCTCTCCCAGGTGGCTTCCCAGAACTGCTTTAACACCTTAAGAATCTCCACGCAGAACAACAAGCAAAAATAGCAGAGTAGCCGCCTCTTGGTACCCTCCTGTTGCCATGGCAATAGCTGCTCCTGTCCAAATCGGATCCCATTTTCTCTTAAAAGAAGTCAGAAAATATATCTGAGGGAAACAATCTGGATCGGGGTGCAGCAGAGCCAGGGCAGGGTGAGTCCCAAAGACTGTGAGAAAACTTGGACTTCCCCAGTGCCTAGAACAGTACTTGGAACGCAGTAGGACCTTGAGCTGTCCTTGTCAACCTATCATTTGATTTGAAGGGAATTCATCAGTTTTTCTCCTTCACGTATGCTTTCAGCAACTCAGATGGCATGTGAAGCTCCCAGTCGAGAGAAACTAAGGTCAAACTCCATGCTCGGCCAGCAGCCGTGGGAGCCCCTAAGTCGCTCAGACTCCCCAAAGCTCCAGGTAACTTTCTGGGATTTAACTACCAAGTCATAAATTGGTGACGGGATGTCCACAAAGGAATGGCGCTCCCACGTCACCAGAATCGCAGCTCCTTGGCACAATTGTATATCCTTCTCCCCTTCAACCCCGTTGATCTAGAAGGCCTCCTCAAAAGGATCATGGGCCCTCAGCAAAAACTTGGGAGACACCAGGGCAAGAGAAGGTGGGCCGGGAGTCAGGATGTGGCCTCTGCTCTCAGAGCTTCTGCTGAGGAGGCAGAAGAAGGAAGCCAATTAACCCCTCTGTGGGACTTTCGTTTCCGGAATCATCTGAAAAAAAAGGTGCTGGCCCTTCTTCTGGGCTTATCTCACCGGGAGACGAAGTCTAATAAGATGGTATCTGCAAATTGCTTTCCACAAGCCTTGGCCGGCCACTTACACGCCTGGTGTTTTGTATTCCTTGGCACCCCACTGGGGCACGCCGCCAATCTAGGTGCTTAGGCTACGTTACAAAGATGCGCAGAGTCTAATAGCTGTCTTCAAGTATTTGAAAGGCCATCATGGGAAAGAGAGCTTCAGTTTCTTTTGCCTGCCTTACCCCCTCCCCACCCAGAGAGCACTGCATGTTTGGGGCAAAGAAGGAAATTTGGTTCAACAGAAAGGATAATTAGCTCTCTGGGTAATTAGGCAAACAAGGAGGGGATGCCTAGGCTACCCACTAAAAACCTCCAGACTCTCCCATCTCACCAGGTCTTATGGTCTTATCCTTAGCCCAATTAACACAGCTGAATTTTGACTTACTCCAAAACCAGGGCCCTGCTCTGACTAAGGGCAGCACTTCCCACGAGCTGAGCAGAAACATTTACATCACCATTCACCCTTCTGAAGGCTCTAGAAAGCTTACAAACACTGGAAAGGGGCAGTCAGGTGGCTCAGTGGATAGAGAGCCAGGCCTGCAGACGGGAGGTCCCGAGGTTCCAATCTGGCTGGGTGACCCTGGGCATCCCCATGGCCTAGCCCTTACCGCTCTTCTGCCTTGGAACCAATGCACAGTATTAATTCTAAGATGGAAGGTGAGGGTTTAAAAAATATTGGGAGGTACAAGGCAGCTCTGCCTGGATGCCAAAGGTATTATCAGGGTCTGCATCTGCCTTCCTTGTCATCTTCTGGCAGGCAGGCAGCGACTGTGTTCTGCATGATTGCAAAGCAGACAATGGAGAGAGGGATGGAGACAGACGTACTAGGTTAATCTGGACTCTTCTAGGCTCCCACCCCCTCTGCAGAGTCCACATAAACTGCCTACATGTCATCATCCTTGAACGGAACTCAAGGGCCAAGTCAGGATCCTTGTGAGTGCATTTCCCTCCAAGGGCTAGGAGCCTCCTCGGGGCTTGGGACCAGCAGCACCAGGTGCAGGGTTTGCCATGGAGAAGGTTCTTAAGAAATGCGTGCCACTGACTGATTAGAACAGAACCGAAGACCTTCCTGAGGCACACTGTGGTGTGGCGGATGGTCCGCTACACTTTGAGTCAGAAGGAAGTGGGTTTGAGCCTCACTGCTGACCTAAGCCACCTGGTCCTGGGCCAGTTATGTGCAGTTAGTACTTTGAAAAAAAAGAATTCATTACGAATTATTTTTTTAACTTAAACCCCCTAAGACTACAGGCTCTCTACCCACCTAGATCGACAAAGAAAAGCTCCCAGCCAGACAGTCAGCTATGCTGCCTAAACAGATGTCCTTAGTTCCACATATGATCAGGAATTCCCTCTGTGACCCGTGTGCCTTTGATCAGAATCCTTCAATGACGGGGACCTCTACTACCTCCCCAGGAAGTCCATTCCACTATAGGACAGCTCCAATGGTTAGAAAATTTTTCTTCACACCAAGCCTCAATTTACCACTTTGTAATTCTACCACCAATAGGTAAAACAATCTACCCATTGTTTCTAGTTTTCCTCTCTGGAGTCGAAGTGAACAAATATGATTTTTCTACCACTTGACAGACCTTTAAATAATTGAAGGTAAATCTCCTGTTGGCTGATTTTTCTGCTGTGAACTCAGTACCTTCAGGTCCTTCCTCATGACCTCATGGGAGCTCATCTCAAGGCCTGTCACCATACTGCTTGTCAATGTC
This sequence comes from Monodelphis domestica, assembly GCF_027887165.1. Taxonomy (NCBI): domain Eukaryota; kingdom Metazoa; phylum Chordata; class Mammalia; order Didelphimorphia; family Didelphidae; genus Monodelphis; species Monodelphis domestica. Next base: position 10,508,235 of record NC_077235.1, on the reverse strand, counting down.
TCTACAGTGTGGTAGCCAGAACTTGGGCCCCAACTCCAGATGTGGTCTGACTGGGGCAGAGTACAGTGGGACTCTTCCCTCCTCATGTCTAGGCACTGCGTCTTACTTCATGTGGCCTGTGATCTCATCGGCTGCCATCCCACACGACTGATGGCCCTTTTCAAATGGATTGCTGTCTAGCCAAGCTATCCAGTTTTAATCTGGGAGGCTTGCTTTTTAAACCCAGATGAAAAAAGAGGCATCTATCCCTACTCAGTGTTATCGAATTCACTTTGTCTCGATGAGCTTTTTGGATCTCAACCCTCACGTTAACGCTCTCTCCCAAATCTGATCGGTTTGTTAAGCAACCTACCCACCATCACAGATCTCTGCGGCAACTAGCAGACTGTAGAGGCCAAACTGGCTCTGACTCCCCAATGGCTACTCATTGGATGCAGCCATTTGACCGATCCCCTAATCCAATGATAATTATCTCACCCGTGTTCATCTATCTCTCCCACACAAAGGCAATGCTGAGTCAGAGACTTTGCCAACAATCTAGGCAAACTGTACATGTAGCACACCTCATCTGCCAGTCTGGTAACCTCATCCAAAGAGGAAATGAAGTTGGGCTGGCAAGACCTGTTCTGGAAGCCCCAGGATGCTCTGAGTAGCCCTAGAGGAACGAGGAGGAATGAGTGAAAGTTGCGAAGAGAGAGACTTGGGCTTGAACTCATGGAAACTTCTTCATATCATTCTCTAAGGGAATAAGCCACTTTAAGAGGCTGAGACCCCTTCCACTCAGAGATTCTGAGACTCAGTTCATCCATGCTGCTGTTATCTAAATAAATAGGTAATGAAAGCCTGCACAGATATTCTCTGCCTGCTTCTAGTCGACCATGTCAGGGCTTTGGGGGCCCACTTCTGATCACATGTGACTCAGGGGCTTGGGTTAGTCATTTCCATTGGGGAAACGATGAAGAGGCCCTTAGAGAGTTGATGTACAAACTTGAGCTAATGGTCTTTCTGCTCTCCTCTTTCTCTCTGACTAGTGTCAGGTAATGGGAAAGAGAATTACTTAGTTTCCATGTGGTCATGAGCACATGGTTATACCTGCCTCCTTTGGGTTGACTCTTTCCAGGTCTCTGGTGAATAAGTGTCCCATAGTAAATGTGTCCAGGACTGGTGATGATCTTATGAATTCTGAAAGGCTCAACATCCATTGAGGTCCTGTGAGGTGTCAGCTTCAGTGTCCCCTGAGCAACAGTGGCTGATAGAAGAATGGGCACGTCCATTAGAGGCAGCCAGGGCCTAACAAATAGAGTTCTGCCATTGGAGTCAAGAAGATGGGAATTCAGATTCTGCCCCCACACTTACTAGCTGTGTAACCCTAGGCAAGCCACTTAACTCTGCCTCACTTTCTTTGTCCATACATAGGGATAATAAGAGCACATTTTCCACAGATATTTAGAGAAACCCAAATGAGATACCACATGTAAAGTGTTTGACAAACCTTAAATCACTCTATAAATGCCAGCTATCATTATTATCATCAAATGACAGGATGACCACCAAGAGACTGCCCAGCAGATGAGTGCTAGGAATAAGTGGTTAGACAGTACAGAACCAAGGTGAACTGTAGAATGCTTAATCAGGAGTCAAGAAAAATTGTTTGCTATTCTGATGATACTTGAGTATTAAACCTTATGAATAAGTTAAGTTACTGCATCCTGCTAATACATGCTGTGATTCGGCTATGTTTAGGGACCCTTTCTGTGTATTAAAAAACTACCTGTCCCATGCCAAATTCACATTTGTTCAGTGAGCACCAAGCTATACCTTTTACTAGAATTAGCATCATTCCTAAGACTTGAGGGTAGAGGTTGGTTTGGTTTGTTTTTAAATTCTTACCTTGTGTCTTAGCATCAATCTTAATTATTGTTTTCAAGGCAGATGACTGGGAATGGCCAGGCAACTAGGGTTAAATGCCTTGCCCAGGATCACACAGCTAGGGAGTATCTACGGCCACATTTGAACCCAGAACCTCCCATCTCTAGGCCTGGCACTCTATCTCCCAAGCCACTCAGGAGAGCTTTTGTTACTGAGCCAATGAGAATAGACAAAGGAGTTCTCCTTGTAATTAGAGGTCAGGCTCTCTAGCACTGAGCTCAATCTACAAATGACAACAGCTGGGTAAAAGACAGAGAGAGACAGGTGCTTCAGCCCACATGGGCTCAGCTAAGCAGTTTCCCAAAGGTCAGCATGGGCCCAGAGAATTGAAGCTAAAAAGGATCTCAAAGGTTATCTAACACAACATTCTTATTTTGGGCCTACAGAGGGGAAACAGCTTGCCCAAGGATACCATTAGTTGGAGAGATTTGAACCCAGGTCCTCCTACTATGAACCCAGAACCATTTCCATGGTACTATAGTATCCAAAAGGCAGCCCATGGAGGGAGTATGGCTGCCTCAGTGCAGCATTGTCCTGCTTCCTGGAAGAACAGCAAATTCTACAGTTCCCAAATGAGGCCACTATGAATTGCTATCATATACCAGCATACTCTTATTGGCAGGCCTGGTGAGCCATAGCAGGAAAGACCAAGTCATGAGGATTAAAAGCAAAATCCCAAGTCCCTGGACTCCTCTTGCCATGGGAACTCTGGGCCTTCTCTCTCATTGAGGCTTTCGGCCATTCTGAAAGAGGTGATCATTTCTGTTCAGTCCATCCACATTCCTGGAAGCCATCCTTTAAAAGCCATTCAGGGAGTCAGAGCCAGTGCCTTTTGTCAGGGTCAATCATCCCAACTTGGGCAGTGTGACAAGTTGGAGCCATTTGAAATCCAACTAAAAAGGTGCTCAAGAAGGGCTGGGAGTCACTGGTAAACTGAGGGGAAAGGGTTTGGGCACCCGTGAGGATCATATGTTCTATCCAGGTTTGTAAAGAGGTGAAGAAGAAACCTAGTAATGCGGTGGAAGGGTTCAAACCAAAGGCTTGAACAGGCTAAGGTAGGCTCTATTCCTCGTTAGGGGCAGGGGGCACAAGGGGAATTTTGTTTGTTTGTTTCTTTGTTTGTTTGGGGTCTGGACCTGTGATTTCATCCCCATACAGGGAACTCCATCTGCTGATGCACATCAGTGCCTCCTCAGAAACACACAGCCACAGGACATCTTCTGGGGCCTTGAGATGCTTAATGACTTTGCCCACAGTCCTCCAACAGGTAGGTCATGGGAAGGGCTGGAAATCAGGTCTTCTTGACTGTATCCATTATGGCATTGCGACTCTGGTAGACGTCCACGTTGGGATTCCAAGAAGGAGGCCATTCGAGGGAAGCTCCCTGTGGAACCAAGGCCATTTTAGAAAATGTTCCAAAGGCTTCCAGGATTCACGGTTAAAGACGTGTATTTATCTTTCCCTCAGCAGCAACTCTGCTGACTCAGAACCTGGTCAAACAAGTTTAGTGCTTCTGCAACCACGGAGAGAAGCAGCTTTCATGGAAAGAAGCCAGCTACGAATGTGAGCAAGAAAGGAAAAGGCTAAAAGGGAGGGAGGGCATATGAGAGAAAGGAACAGAAAGAGAGGGAAGAGATGGGGTGGGAGACAAGGGAGAGGGATGGGACAGAGTGGTAGGAAAGGGCAGGGTAATGGCAGAGAGGAGAGAAGGAACAAGAGGGAAGAGAGGGAGGAAAAGGGGAAGGAGGGAGAAGAAGGGACAGAGGATGAAGAGGAAGAGAAAGGAAGGAGAAAGAGAAGAAAGGAGAGAAAAGAGGCAGGGGGCAGAGTAAGAGAGGGGGACAAGGGAAAGAGGGAAAAGGGAAGGGAGCAAGAGAAGGAGGGATGGAGAGAAGGTGAGGGAGAAGAGGGGGAGAGAGGGAGTGAAAGGAAGGAAGGGAAAGAGAGATAGAGGGAGAGAAAGAGAAACAGCACTGGATTTTGCGGCTTTCACCAAAGCCACAAACAAGAGCAGCAAACGTCTATGTTTCAAGTAAGCCCCTCCTTGGCCCAGTCATGTAATTTGAAGTGTTCTGCTTCAAAGACAAGAAAAGGAAGGAATGCGGGAAGGCACAAGGGTGACTTCAAGGAGTGAAGAAGTGATGAGTTTGAAGACAGAGTGGATGCCACATGGGAATGGTCCAGTGGAAGACCACTGTAGAATGGAGAGAACAAAGCTGGCCACTGTGATGGGAGGGCCCCCAGCCAGGACCATTGCTCCTGACATTAACAACCTGGCAAGCACACGGGGCATCCACAAGACAAACACACACACCCTCCCATCAGTTATAGAGAGATGAAGCAAAAGAACAGAGTTTCATACACCGATCTGAGGTAGGAACCTCAGGCCATCTATCTCAGCTGCCTCATTTTACACATAAGATAACTAAGGCCCAACAAGTAAAGTGACTTGCTCGAGGTCACATGGGCAGAACATAACAGATCTGGGACTTGAATCTAGCATACTACAACTCCACATCTAGTTTCCCAGCCAGGGCCCACTAAATATAAGGGTCCTTCTTTAAGGTGCTGACCTATCAAATACAATGGGGGGAACCAAGGCTAATAAGTACAAATGATATAAGACCCTCCTAGCTGGGTGCCAGCAGGTATGTCCTTCCCTCTCTCTTAGGGCTTGAATAATGGAGCCCAGAGCATCTGGGCCACCAGAATGTAGAAAGACAGAGACTGCAAAACGCACTCCTTGGGTGCACGCTGGGCTCACGGGGGGGGGGGGGGGGGAATGGGCTTCTAAAGCCATTCTACCATAGCCAAGATGCAGGGGGAAGTGCTATTAATAAGGAGTCTGTCTCATGTAGAGGGGCCTCCGGAAGAACAGATGGGCCGGGGGTGTGCAAGGAAGCATCCTTGTAAGTGTGAAGCTACTGAGAAGTGTGAAGAGGCCCTTGTCTCCCAGCTCTCCCCTCCCCTTCCAGTGCCTTGATGGCTGAGAATTCCCTGACTCACTGAGAGGTGGGCCCCTTGGAGGGAGCCCAAGGGAACCCTTGCTCACTGGAACAAAGACACCAAGAAGAGCAACCCTGGTGGGAAAGTGGAGGGGAGGCTGGGAAGGAGAGGAAAGATGAAGTGGGCATGGAGAGATCCATTGGGAGGTTCTGGATTACCAGAATTAGATCAACTCCTCCTGCATTCTCTCCCCTTCCAATTCCCACATTCTCCAATCCAACCCAACAAACACTAGTCAAAGGCTCTGGACCCCAATGGGAGAGGTCTCCACACCAAGGTGCCAGCAACCATGACATGCTCTACAAAGGTCCCTGGGAGTAGCAGACTGGAAGCCAAGTGGGACTATTCTAGAGATTACAAGTGGAAGGGGAGCCCACTCACATGGAGTAAAAGACTGGAAAGAGTAGTGGTCCTATGGGCAGGATGAGCTGCCTTCAAATTCTAGCCTTGGCACTCACCAGCTATGAGACCTTGGGTGAGTCAACTTCATCTCACCGAGGGCCCACTCTACTCCTTGTTTTAAAAAATGAGGTTCCTCATCACTACAGAGTTCCTGCCTTGCTGAGTGTTAGGTACCAATGAGAAGCATCTGGGTGCAAATTCACTAAGTGCTACATGAACTTGTGCCCTTCCTACACTACCAAAAGCTCCCTCTTCCCCAAATGGCACAAACATCCCTTCCTGCAATATCGCCCATAATATTGAGTGCAACTTGCCCCTGTGCAGTCAGCCATGATGATCAAAGGGGCCTTTTCGAGAATAAATGGAGAGGGAAAAGTAAGTGGACTTCTAGTGAGTGGACTGATCTACTCTGATAGGGCAAGGAATCTGGGGGCAGCGGGGAGGGTAAGGGAAGGAAGATGGGGTACGATTGGGTGTAAAGGAAGGGGAGGGGAAAACCTCAGAGTCTTCCCAATTGGAAGCCAAGGCCCCCTGAGTACATGCTCTGTCCACAAGCTCAGTGGCACCACTGTCCAGCCCACCTCCTGTTAATGGTCCAGGGCACTATTGTCCTGAAATAGCTTGATCCTGCCAGAGCTTGAATCCATAATTGGCTGTAAAATCCATAGTGAACTCTGGAAATGGAAAATTTTACCCTGACAGCACAGGGCAATGTTGATAAATTCGACAAAGGATGGAACATGATATTTTTGAAAGTGATAAAATACAGGCGGGGATAACACTATTTTATATACAGCAAATAGAAATGCATATCATCCCCAGTACAGCCGTGGGACTAACGTGGAACTCTGTTCTCCCATCACACGCCGTGAGTTGTTGCTTTCTTTGTGTTTTTCTAACCAACCTTGTTTTGTTTTCAAGGAAAGAAAATCCTCTCCTGCTCAGAAACGCTTTGTGCCCAAGGATCTCCAAGCACTTACCCAAGATGAATGAAGCCTCAGAGCAGGAAGGCAGGGCCCGTTCTGCCTCTTCTGACGACAGAACTCAAAGCCAGAAAAGTCGAGTGATTGGCACAGGTTCCCTGAGAGAGACAATCAGTGCCTACTGGTTCTTTGCTTTGCCAAACACTCCCCTGTATCAGGAAAGCCTTTATCTGGTTGAGAAGTCGTTGAACTCAGCTCTAACATCGGGTGACTCACGGACACTGGAGGAATGCCCAGTGGCTTCCCTGGCCACCCAAGGAAGCATCTCTCACTTCCTCCCATAGCCTGGACTCCTGGGTTAGTGGTGGGAGTTCACAGGTACTTTCTGCCAAAGAGAAGGTGGAATCCAGCATCCTACTGCCTGAGACCTTGAGCCGAGCCTCAGCGGCCTTCTTTTGGAAGGCAGCAAGGCCCTGCCAGCTTCGTCAGCCAGGTTCCACTCCTCCCTCCCCTTAGAGGAGAAGCTGTTCCTCGGGGCACAGACTCCAGGGGACAGAGCCAAAGAGTCAAAACAACCCAGGCACTGGCTCTGTGCCCCACAAAGGGACAGCTACGGACGGAAGACAGAATGGACACGTGATAGCATGCAGAGCACTTTGCAAGCTTCAAAGCACTACAGAAATGCTAACTGCTGTTGTTGTTGTTGTTATTATTATTATTATCTTCATCATCATCCTCTATCAGGGACCGAGGGCTAGACCAGCCAGGCTTGCAGATAGGCAGAGGAGTTTCTCGGTCATCCTAGAAGCCACAAAGAGCCACTAAGTCTTCAGGAGGTGGGGAATGACCTCACTCTGGGAAGAGTAACATGGCAGCTGCAGTGAACATGGACAAGAGAGGTAAGAGACCAACCAGGAGGCACCTTGAGGGTGGAGGTGGCTAAAGGAGATTGCAGCTGAGAGCCCTCACAAGAAGAATGTCCAAACAGTGAACATCCAAAGCAGCTGATCAAAGCCCATCTGGGGGTACATAGGCCAAGAAGACCTGAAGACCTAGCTGTCCACTGTGTGATGGAATGCCTGGCACACTGGACCAAAGGTTAGAAATTCAATTGGAATTCAATCTAAGACACTGGTTACCTGTGTGACCTTGGGCAAGTCACTTAACCTCTAGGGGACTCATTATTCTCATCTGGAAAACAAGTGAATTGTATATGATCACTTCTAAAATCCCTTCTGGCCAACTAGATGGCATGGTACATAGAGCACTGGGCTTGGAGTCAGCAGGATCTGAGTTCAGACATTTGCTATCTATGTGACTGTGGCCAAGTCGCTTCACTCTGTTTGCCTCAGTTTCCTCATCTGTCAAATAAGGGAATTTCATCAGATGACCTCTTTGCTATCTTCTGGTTTGAAATCTATGATCCAATAGGCTGGACCCCTAAAATGCCCTCTCCAGGTCCTTGATGTGGAGTTATGTATAGAATACATGCCTGGGAGTTGGGGAAAGCCATGTTCAAATCCTGCCATGTAACTCTGGGCAAGCCCCATCAACTGGGAGCCTTAGTTTCTTCATTTCTAATAATAATAACCCCCATCTCCTAGGGTCAAAGGAAAGAAGATGTCAAAGGACTCTGAGCACCTTCCAGGGCTGCCCATTCATGAATGACAACCTGGCAATGGGAACAACATTAGACTCAGCAGGTCCTCTGCTGTCTTCTTGCTGCCTAGAGGGACCCAAAGGGAGGCACAGGGCCTGGCACTCATGCCCCTAAAGCATGGCTGGCGGGAACCTCTCTGGGTGGCTGCCGACTTTCAGGAGCAGACGTGGCAGTATCAGTGAATTCAGGAATGCGGAGGCCTCGGCTGCTACCCTTCTCAACCTCTTGGCCCATTGCTGGGCTCCTTTGGCATGAGCATTCGTCTCCAGGAAGAGGAGAAGAGGTCCATTTCTAAGCTCTCGAACCAAAGGCTTTTCCCAGCGGGTCACTCCCCAGTCACATATGCCACGTCTGTGTAATTGCTGATTGCGATGCTCGGAGATGACCCTCTCTGGCAGCAGGAAGAGCCTCGGTGACAAGATCCCAGGGGGCCGGCAGGGGAGACACCCAAAAGGAATAGGCCGGACTTGCTGGAAAGGGGAATATGTAGCATATAGCAAAGTCAGTCTGAGTGGGAAGGTTTCCCAAGGGAGACCCACAAGAAGTGGGGTGAGATAATAGCCGAGTTAACGAGGATGGCTGCCAGGCTTTAGCCAGCCAGAAACCCCCATTTGGGGTCACTTGAGGAATTAAATCCAAGCTCTTCCCAACTCCATCCACTGTCTGACAAGCTTTCTAGGACTGTTTCAACAGTTCTCACCCACCGCCTGCCTCCCCCACCCCTCTTCCCACCCATCCCTGGCCAAGACAGGCTGAGGGTTAGTAAGTGCAGGAATAACTAAGGCAATGGGCCCCCAGAGACTCAGCCTCAAAGCCTGGTGGGAAGCCCAGAGCAGCCGCAGCAGAAGCATTCCAAGTGCACCTTTGCTGGAGAATCGTACGTGGTTTTTTTCTCAATTTTCAATTAAGTAATTGGCTTCTCTTTCCCCCAGTTCAGTCTTTTTTGCCCTGGCCCTTCCTTGCCAGGACAGCTGGCAGGGGTGGTAAGGGGCCTCATCTGCCTGGCAGCTTGCCACACTGGGCCCACTCCTGGGCACAAGGCTTTCCTCTTCAGGCCTGTATGAAAACTGGCTCCCAACCTAGGGCTCCTGCTTGGTCTAGGACACCTGGCTTCAGACCTACAATCTGAGCCACAAAAGCCCTCCTCTCAAGCTGTACCTGAGGCCTCCCCCTCCAGGAAGCCCTTGGTCTTCAGGTCAGACTACCTCCAAGGCTGGGGGTGACCATCGCCAATGGCGGGGCCCAGTTCCATTCTTGAGGACAGCTCCAGGGGTCAGGAAGCCTTATTTGTTACCAAATTGAATCCTGCTTCTCTGGAACTACAGTTTTCACCCAAGGCTCCTGGTTGTGCCCTCTGGGGCCTAGGAAAGCCCATAGAAGCCCTCCTTCCACCCAATGGCCTTGCTTTCAAACCAGTGGAACCCTTCCTTCTTCAGCATAGCAAATCTGGGTGGGGCAAATTTGGGTGGGTCCTCCCTCATTCTCTGCTGAGCTCTCTTGATTTTGTCTTTGTGTCTCTAGCTTAGCAGGGTACCTGGCATATCCGTAGATAATCTATGAATCGGTCGCATGGGGAGCTCCCAGTATGAGAACCCCCACCACTGAAGTAGCTGTCTTGTGGGGTGGCACCTGGATGTGTTGGTACCCCCATCCATTCTCCCCCCCCCAAAGGCCAGGTTCCCTTTGGTTAGGAAATCTCTTGTCTTTCTTTCCTTTGTATGTAGAATCTAGCCATTTGGGTGGACTTTGGACTGAGGGAACCTGTGCCAAGTATCTCCAGGGAAATGAGGTGAGCGAGCCAACAGTGGGACAAGAAAACTCAAGCTCAGGCTGCACGAATAGGAACGTGGTGCCCAGAACCCAGGACTGGGCCCTGTTCACTTTTTCATTCATTCGTTCATTCTGATCTCAATTCAGAGAGGGTCTGAGAACCCTGAGGACCGCCTGCCACCCTGAGTCTGGGCACTGGAATGAGTGCCATCACCTAAGTGCTCAAGTACTTCATCAGGCTAATTACAGGGTGGGGAGGCCAACAGAGGGCAGAGATGACTTCCCTCCACAAGCTCTCCTATAGCTGCTGCCTGAGGAAGGCTAGTTGTGGAGATCATGAAATCATAGATTACAAGCTGAAAGAGGCCCAGGAGGCCATCTGGTCAGGGCCCCTCAGTTTACAGAGGAGTGAACTAAGAGAGAAGGACCTTATCCACATGCAGATAGTAAGCATCAAAGCTGGAATTCGAACTCAGAGTCCTCTGTCTCCAAATGCAAGCTATACTATCATAGTAGGGCTAGTCTAAGAAGCCCATGACACCCTAAATGCCAAAAATGCCTCAGCACAAAGGTGCCTCCAATTACTTAGTCTAGTGACTTTATTTGACAAATGCCATTGGCTAGTGTCAGAAAGAGGGTACTCATCCCTTCACTGGGGCTATCCTCCTATACCATGTTGGTGAAACTGTGGCATGTGTGCTAAAGCATGCTGAAGGGGGCTGCCCCCTCCCCTTCTCCAGGCATCTGAGGACATTTCTCCCATCACCTGTCCCTCTGCCAAGCAGTCCAATGTGAGTGCTTCCTCTCCTGCATGTTGTGCCCCTCCCCTCCCCACTGCATTCAGGAGTAGGGGGCCGAGGGTGGGAGGCTGGGTTCCCAGCCAGATGAACCAGGGTCAAGCTGTACCAGGAAGGTAGAGGAAAGCTCAAGTGCCCCACCCCTGTGTTTGAGAGCAGACCCAAGTTCCCAGTTGGCCAAGCCTGTGGCCTGTATGTGCTCACAGAGAGGTCTCTGCATGCCATCTTTGGCATGCATACCATAGGTTCACCATCATAGCCCTAGCTGGTAACCTCCTTCCATCTGGAAGTTTCTCTCCAATAGGCTTATCCTGCTGGAGAATGCTTGCTGGAGGCAGAGATGTTTTTTCTTTCATCTGTCTTCCCAGAACCTCATATGGTACCTGGCACATAGCTGCCACTTAATTAACCTTTATGCCAAGCCAAAAGGTAAGAAATGGAAAATGGGCTTCCAGGGGGGGCCAGGTGCTGGGCTTTGCCTTCCTCGGTGACCCTGCTCTGCCTTTCAGCCTGCTCTAGCTCTGGCTGTGTTTGCTGGTGGCTAGAAGAGAAGACTCACTGAGGTCTTGATTCCCTTATTTGCTTTCTAAACCAAGATTATTTTTCTTACCAGAAAATCCCCGCAACATTTTCCTAATAAATTCATTAAGTCAACTTCCTTAGCTTTCAGCCTTCTCACTCACATTTCCATCCAAGCCTTTATTAGTCTTAATCATGGCTGGCATGTATGCTGGACTATAAGGTGCATGAACTGATTTCTAGGTGCCCTTTCCTTCGATCCTCACAACCTTGGGAGGTAGGTACTGATACTGTAAGCATTTTTACAGAGAAGGAGATTGAGTCAGAAAGAGGTTAAGTGACTTACCCAGGGTCACCTGGCTCAGTGGTTTCTTTGCCAGGCCCTATGCCAAGCACCAAAGGATGTGAAGACAAAGTAGGAGATATTGGCTCTACTTGTTTGAAATGATGCTCCCTGTGCCCCTCTCTGATGCAGCACATCTAAAGGTTATTTTTTCATACCTCTTCCCTGGGCAAATCCCTTCTCCCCTCTGAGCCTTAGTTTTCCTATCTGTAAAATGGAGGCACCACCAGCATCTACCTCTCAGGGTTGTTGTGAGGATCCAGTGAGATGACATATGTCAAAGCTGCCCTAGAAATGTCACCTATAAATACGATTGGGCCAGACTCGCTGTGATTTCAGAGGCCCATGATGGCCCTCCTTACGATGAAACTCCCTCCACGAAGGCAAAGCAGTATCTCTGTTATAAGTTGTCATTTTACAGACTTGCCCACAGCACTTGGAGATGGAAGTGACTTGTCCAGGGTTACCCAGCCAGCATGCATCACAGACAGAATCGAAGCCTCAGGTCCCTCTGGCTCCTGGGCCGGCTCTCTATCCACTGTGGCTGGTACTTGTGGATCCTTATTATCATATGACTGTTGTTGACGTTGACATCATCATTTCTCCCTACCTCTCCTGTACCCAGTGGCTCCCCTCCCAACCCCCGAGGGCAGGCTCCCCTCTCCCGGACTCCCTGCCTCGCTCTCCCTGAAAACGCAAGCTATCACTTGCACAGAAGCAGGGACTACACGGTCGTACCTCGTCTCAGTGTCCAAAAGGGCAGCAGGCTTAATTTGCCATAAAGCATTTGTCCAGCTTTTGATTTCCACAAGGTAAGCGGCGATGACGGCAGCGATAAAGAACGAGCTTCCTCGTCAGGGTCAAGCAGCTTAGCAAGAGTGAATCCAACTGGCCAATTTATAAAACTGGCTTGTTTGGTAAAAAGGACCATCGGTCAAAAAGCAGCTTCTGAAGCAAAGTCACTCACTTGTAAAAGGCAACGGCTCCTCCATGTTCATTGCAACCCAGAGAAGCCCGTTTTCTCCCAGGGATGCTCCAGTCACCCGAAATCTGAGCGCCACCAAGACTGGCTCAGCTTTGAGCCCCCTCAGCCCCCCTCAGCTGCCCCTCTTGTCTGATCAGAGGGCTGGAGCAGCAAACACCTCCAAAGCTCCAGAGGCCATAGAACCTTCGGAACCTTCTGGCCCACTCTCCCCCTGCCATCAGCCTCTTTGCTTGGCATATTAGAACATCACACCCTCCCCATTCAGCTCCTCCTCTCTGTGGATTGTCTTTCCCCATTAGATTGGGAGCTTCTTGAGGGCAGGTCTTTGTTCTTACTGTATCCCCAGCATTTAGCAGTGTGCTTGGCACACAGTAGGTGCTTCAGAAATGTTTAGGGAATGAAGGGAGGCAGGGCTGCCCTCAGGCACAAGTTGGTGCTCGATGGCCCTTCCAAACCTAGGCTCCCCAAACCCACAGGAACCCGGCCCTGGCCCTGGCCCACCCTGGCCACCACCCTGAAACAAGCCTTCACTCACTCTTTCCCTGGGAGAATGGGAGAAGACTTTCCCATTTGGGGAGCCGTTTTCTAGGTTGCCACTCGCAGGTGCTGGGAGTCTGAAAGATGGTGATCAATTAAGGTTCCCTTGGAAGTTGATAGAGCTTGGGGTCTTACCCCTCCCAGGGATGTTTGTCGTGAACAGAAGAGAATGTCTTAACCCAGAGGACTCCCGCTAACATGTCTCTGCCAAATCTGGGGCAGTCCATTCCTCACCTTTGGGCTTTTGTACAAGCTGGGCCCCAGGCCTAGAACACCCTCCCTCTTCACCTCTGCCCCTCGAAACCCTTAGCTTCCTTTATGGCTTAGGTCAAGGGCTACCTCCTATTCAAGTCCTTTCTTGAGTCTCCCCCCCTGAAATGTCTTTGTCTGTACTCTGGATTTAGTTTGTATGTGCTTGTCTGTATACTTGTCGCCTCATCCAAATGAATAGAACTCCCTGCAAGGAGAGGCCTGGCTCCGCTTTTCTCTGGGTGCCCCAAACCTAATGCAGCTCTGGCCCATGGAAGGTAATTTAATGAATTCTCAGTGGCTTGAGTTGGATCCCCAGGAGTAGAATTTCAGACTTGAGTGGAAGGATATGGGAGAGATCTCAGGGTACAGAAGGTGCCGCCAGTTGTACCCCCTGGGAAATCAAAGCACATCCCTGAAGCCCTCTGACTTTTGGGGGCCTCTCTATCATTATTCACTGCCTGTCGCTTCCTCCTCCATCACCATAGCTGGTCCTTTGTTTACCGCACCCGCCTGGGGTTAAGGAAAATTGTGGCATCCGCAGAAGCGGGGCCCAAGAGAGTTCTGGCTTGTGGTGTGAATACTGACAAGAAAGCGAGGGCACATACCCCTTCCATTGCTCCATTTTATGAGTTTCTGAGCCAAACGGGGCAGTCACTTGTTATGCCAGGGCTGTGCCCACATCTGTGGTCTCCCATTGCAATGACCTGAGCAGTCGCAACACACACACTTAAAGCGATGTGAGGAGGGGTGGTGGCCCTCACCAGCTGCCCGAGACAGGAACATTGGTGCGAACACTCCTGGCAAGGTTTCCTATTTGGACACTAACACAATTGCAACATTTTCCCAACCTTTGGACTCAAGAAATCATTCTTTGCATTTACCTCCTCCCTCTGCTTACTCTTGTAAAGTCAACTGGATAATTGTGGAATGAATGAAATCAAGGCAGTCAACTGGGAACCTCAAATCTCATTCTTCTCCTTACCCACACGGGCCCAACCCCAAACTTGCAGCTAGAAGCAGCATCTGCTACGTCAAGGAATTAGCACCAAAGCCAGCACTCTACAAGTCCTGTCCCTGGACCCCCAAACTGCCCCCTCATGCCAGGGGAGATGCCAGGACAAAGGGCAATGACAGAGAAGTAGTTGGGGGCCTGGGGCCTGGACCTGCTAGCACTGTGGGGTAAGCCATTTCTCCTCACAGGGCCTCAATTTCCCCTTCTATAGAATGACATATTTGGACTCAATGATTTCCTTTTTCTAACCTTTAACTTCTATCTTAGTATCAATTCTAAGACAGATGGGCAAGGGCTAGGCAATGGAAGTTAAGTGATCTGCCCAAGGTCACACAGCTAGAAAGTATGAGACCAAATCTGAACCCAGGCCTCACAATTCCAGGCTTCGCACTCTAGCTACTCTGCTACCTAGCTGCCTCAACTCAACGATTTCCAAAGTATTCTCTTGAACACGATGTCTCTGACTGTTCCACTCCACAGCCTTTGTGTCCTAGCCAAAAGCCTGTCCCTTGGCTGTTGCTGAGATGAGCAAACACATTGTGTTATCATTGCCCCACAGAATCTTTCTCTGATTTCCAATGGAGCTCAGAGATCATCTGATCCGCTCTCTGTCCGAATAAGAACCCTGGCTTCTTCTTGTTTGTTTGGTCGTGTCCAACTCTTCGTGAGCCCATTCCTTCTCTGACTCATTTTAGTGATGAGGAAACTGAGGCCAACAGACTTAAGTGACTTGCCCAGGGTCACACAGCTAGGAGGAGTCTGAGGCCAAATTTGAATTCAGGAAGAGGAGTCTTCCTGACTCCAGACCTGTCTCACTATCTGCTACACCATTCAGCTGCCCGTGAGATTCCAGGCTACAATATACCAAACCAGAGCACAGTAGGCATGTGCTCAAAGACCTCCGAGGAGGAAACCCACCACCTCCCTTGGCAGCCCATTCCACTTTAAGATAGGTCTTGTTATTAGGAAATTGATTTGTCTCTTTGCGACTTTCCCCACAGTTCCTGGTTCTGTCCTCAGAAGGCAAATGAGCCCAATTCCTCCTTCCTATGAGAGCCCTTTGCATACGTGAAGACAATTCTTGTGTCCCCCAGAAAGGCCCTTCTACTTCCTAACTGCCCTTGTTGACTTTCACCAGCTTCCTAACATCCTTCCTAAACTTTGGTGGGCAGCCTTGGAGACAACACACTCATCGTGGTGCCCTACAAAAAGAAAGCCAGTGAGGTGTCTGCAAGAGGGAGGGCCTTCCTAGGAAACACGCAAAGCTTTCTGCCAGTGACATTTGGTAGTAATAATGAGAGCAGCTGCCATTCCTGCAAAGGGCTTTTCCAGCCTTCATTTCCATTTGATCCCTCTACAACAGCCCTGTGATGTGGACCCCAATCCTCACCACCACTTTATAGAGGAGGAAAACGAGGCAGATGTTAAGCAACCTGCCCAGAGTCACATAGCTAGGAAGTAGCCAAGGCTGATTCCAAGTCCGGTGCCATACCTGCCTGGTTCTGGAGCACAGGTAGTGGCACTGCCTGTCCTGTGGTTTAGATCTCCACTGAGAATTGAGGGGAAACCTGGAGCTTTGGGGATCCTCAAAGGACCCAGTCTAAAAAGGGGTAAACAAAGTCTGGGGGTCCAAGGTTAGAAAGAACCAACAATTTCCAAGTAGGACATTCCCTGAAGGTGTCTAAATTCAATGGGCGACTTACCGGGCCATTCAGGGTGCAACAGGTGGGCCATGGAGAGGGACTGAGCAGACCAGTGGAGAGAACCCACATTAGGGGTTCCCCTTGAACCGGTGCACACAGACGGGATGGAAACATGCAGTCCCTGTGCCACAAGCTTTCTTCATAGTCTGTCTGCAGAAGCATCAGAGCAACCTGCAAATCAATACGAATAGATTAGGGCCTCCTCTCCTCATTCTCAGGCGGCAGAGGTGGCAGCAACTTGGCAACCTATTCGAGCCTGTACCAGGATATAAAAGTAGCAAGATGGCCAGATTAAAGCAAGCTTCGAGATCAAGGAATCTTAACCGTATTGGCAAACTGAGTGTTGTTACTAGGATCCCCTTAGGGAAGGTGAGCCCACTCATATGCTCAAGGCCTCCAATATGTCACATCACTGAATGCCAACACCACCAGAGGGAAAACCCAGGGCTGTGTTGAAGGCAGCAAGAAACCGCCATTCTGCATTGGGTCCAGAGCTAGAGAAAGTTGGCTGGCAGAGGATACCTTGGCAGTACTCCTCCCAGCATACCTCTGTTCCAAAAGTTCCTTCTAGTATCTAAGCCAGTGTCCTATGCTGGTTAGCCAGAACCCTGGGGCCTGGCAGGATGAAGACAGGGGCTCCATAAGCCAGTTTCAAAGCTAACAATATTTTGCCGCCCTCCTAACCATAACCAGGGTAGGGTGGTCAGTGCTTTGCCCTAGAGCACTAAAATTTAAAAGTCACTCACAGTGCTTGCATTCAGTCAGCAAAATGAAAACAACTGGGCTCAATCTCTAGTCACCCAGAAGAGTTAGTTAAGAGAGGAAGGCTCTAGAGAGCAGGGCTGCCAGACTTCATTTGAGGGGCTGAGCTCCCCACTGCCCATGATTGAACTAAGGTCACTTATGTTCAGCTCATCCCAGGCATGTTTTGTGCTACTGGCTAGCAATGGCTGTGGTTTCCTCCATAATATTAAATATGAGGTTGGATACCCCAAATACCTAATGATGGGGCCACTTTTCAGGATGAAAATAAGGATCATCACCCCAGTGCAAATATCAATAATATGGAAATGGGTCTTGATCAATGACACATGTAAAACCTAGTAGAATTGCGTGTTGGCTATGGGAGGGGGTGAGAGGAGGAGAGGAAAAGAGCATGATTCTTGTAACCATGGAAAAATATTCTAAATTAACTAATTTAATATAATTTTCAAAAAAAAGGAAAAGAAAAGAAGAATCAATTTCTCTGTTGTGGTTCAGTTGTTTTCAGTCCTGTCTGACTCCTCATGACCCCATTTGGGATTTCCTTGGCAAAGATAATGGAGAGCTTTGCCATTCCTTCTCCAGCTCCTTTTACAGATGAGGAACTGAGGTAAACAGAGTTAAGTGACTTGCCCAGCTAGGACATGTCTGAGGCTGGATTTGAACTCAGGAAGATGAGTCTTCCTGACTCCAGGAAGGACTCCTGCACCTTCTAGCTGCCCTAATTTACTCTAATTAGCTCCAAAATTTCTCTGTGACCTCTTGATACCTGCCTGTATTCTATCCCACACCATCCACAGGTTCTCCAAACACTTACGAAAATACTAGCAACACCCACAGGCCCGGCCTGGGCTCTCCATTGCTCTGCCATGTGTCCAGTCGATCTCCTTTTAGGTCATTTGAAGAGCTTAGAATGGCATGATTGGTTACACCTTCTAGCACTAGCCACATTTTAAAAGAGGGCATCGGGCAGGCAGGCCTTAATGTCAAGGTCCCTTGCCATTAGGGCACAGATTTCCAAGCTATCATCTTAGAAATCTCCTCTCGAGTTCCCATCTCCTCTCTTAAAAATCTATGGGTCAGAGCCCACAGCAATCTTTCCTAGGCTTCAAACAGCCGGACAGCTCAGGCCAAACACCATCTTACGATTTATTCCCTTTCCTTAACAGCCCAGCTGACCTCTTTTTTCCTGGCAGGAAAACCCAGGAAGCCATATTGGGTCCTGTTCTTTTGTCCCTCTCCCCCTCCCCCTCCCTGCCTTTCCTGGGCTACCCTGAAAGCCTGCCACCAACACACTCCAGCTTCCTACCCCACCAGTTCCAGCCCGACTTCAGAGGGCTCACCAGACCCCCAAGAGCTTTTCGTTTTGTCCCTGATTCTTTCTAGCCCAGAGGTCAATGACATCATCCCCAAAAGGGTTTATCGAGCCTTTGAGGAGAGCATAGGGCTGGATGGAGGGAGGCCCAATGTAGCTCAACTGGGTGGCTGCCTTAGACTGAGCAGTCCCCTAAAATGAGGAGACTCAGATGATCACTAATGGTTCTTCCAGGCTACGGTATCCAGAGAAGACACATAAGGGAGGAAAAGCATTAGAGTGGGATGCGGAAGAGCCCAGTCTGAGACCTAGGGCTACCATTAACTAGCCAACAGACCTTGGGTATGTTCCTTCCCCTCTGGGAGTCTCCCCTCCATCTTCTGTCAAATGAGGGGAACAGACTAGACGTTCTTGAAGACGATTCCAGCTCCAAAGTCCAGGGCCTGGCATCCAGTAGGAGCTCAACCAATAAATGCCCTATGAATGAGCTTGGGTTCCAAAGCCATGGTTACCTGGATGACAGTGATGATGGGCTGCCTCATGGAGGGAGGGAAGGAGAGAAGGAAGCCCCTCACTGGAAATCTTCAAGCAGAGGCTGGATGGTCACTTGTCACGTGTGTAGATGGAATCCCTCTGGTCCTGGTTAAACTGGACGGTCTCCAAGACCCCTTCCCCATCCTGGGATTCTGGAGAGAAAAAGACCCATGGAAATACTGCTGCCTCAGGACCTTTGCTGACATGGGGCCACCTTCTACCAAGACCTCATTCCATGTGGCAATAAGACTGGGCACCAATGACACCGCAAAGTCCGGGCCTGTCAACTAGCCTGAAGGAGACTTTTGCCCCAGCAAGCCTCTCCTCTCCCCTGCCCCTCTGCCCACTGGCCACTGGCCAGTGCTTTGGGACAATCAACAGCTCCTCATGTCAGAAATACTTAGAAGTCAGCACTGCCAGGATGGCCAGGAAGGGCCTTTAAAGTTGCCTTGCCCAGTTGCTCCCGTAGCAGGAAGTTTAGCTAGCAGATGTCGTGCTCCAGATCAGGTCCCACTCTGGGTAAGTTCCCCAAGCTTGCTTTCTCCCTTCTGCCTAGCTCTCGAGAACATCCCATCTAGCAAGCCCATGGGCTGCCAAAGTCAGTGACCCCCCCACTCCCAGCCTTCGGTCGTGGGTCATCTGTCCCCCGGAGCTGCCACAGACAACAAGGGGGGCCCTCTCAGCAGCAAGCCCACCTCCTTGTTTTGCTGGGACTGTCACCACTGGGGCCATCAGGGAGTCTCCCTTCCCCATTAGGAGGAACGGCATATAGGGACTACTACCTATCCCCTGCCATTACCAGAGGCGAGCTGGGCTTGGATGGAAGGAAGGGCCGTGGGGCGGTGTGTTGATGGATGAAGAGGGGGAGGGCAGGGAGCCAGGCAAGCTCCAGGCCTTCCCCAGAAGTGCCTCCAGTACCCTGAAGTGGAGACGAGGGGATGGGAAGGCCTGGTCTGGGCCTCATTAGCCCATGCTTATTTCTATGCTGAAACCATCCAGCCTTGCCTCTGCCATTGGAACTCAGGCTGGTAATTTGACAGTTTTCATCTTCGAACGCATTCACAGTAATTGCATTCCAACTTTCAGCCTTTCGCTGAGGAATACAGATGGAAGATGTTATCATTACATATGTACCAGGAGCAGAAAGAAAGCAGAGAATGATTCAAGGTCCTTTTTTAGTGGCTGGCCAATCAGCCCATTGTCGAACCCTTCTTAAAGCATCTATCCTGTCCCTTTTCAGGAGCTGAGGGGGCAGGGAGCAGGCAGAGAAATAAAAGAGTCCTAGAGGCAGAGCTGGAAGGAACTTCAGAGGTCATATGGGTCAATCCCCTCATTTTATAGAGGAGTCACAAATCAGGGGCCCTGGGGGTATGAAATGACTTATCCAAGGTCATGCATATAATAAATAGTGTACCTGAGATTCAAACCCAATGCATGTAACATGCTGCCTCCTTGTATTAGATGTGGACAAAGCTGCCATTGAAATCCCAACTTTCTCAATGTTCAACATTATCTGAAAAAAGGAAAAACAACTTCCTTTCAGTGGTTCTGGCCAGAACTTCTAAAAACCTCACCAGCATCATGGTGGACCATCTGAAAGTGGGTCACTCATTACCCTGATACAGCCCGGTCCAGGGAAAATGGGCCTGGGCTGGCCAGTCAGCAACTGCAGGGATCCCCTAGAACCATCTTCAAGAAGAAGTGCCCATGCATACTCTGAAGTGGAGAGCTGAGTGTCTCCATTCCATGGGATCATCAACTTCCAAAGCAGTCGCTCCACCCACCGCCACCCCCCCAACCTTCATGCTGGTCCCTGTGTGCAGGCTCTTAAGACTGGCCCTATTTTCCATCTCCCACCTGTGGGCCTTGGCACAGGTCCATGCCTGCAAGCTCTCTCCTCACCCATTTCCTTCACCTTTTGCACTGGCAGCCAAGCCACAAATGAAGGAGCAGGAAGAAAGAAATACCAAGAGGAAAGTCCATGAGTTTAGGCTTAGGGTTAGGCTTAGTGTACAAACAACTGGCATTTCTTAAGTGCTTACTATGTATCAGGCACAGAGCTAAGCCCTGGGGATACAAAGAAAGGTAACACACAGTCCCTGCCCTCAGCTAAAGCATAACAAAATTTACTCCAGTCCTTTATTTTTACTCTATGTGTGTCTCGTCTCTCATTTTTAAAGGTTTCTTGTAAACAACATTTTCGTTTCGATTTCTGTTTTATGAGTGAGTTCATCCCATTTACAGTGAAAGGTATAATTACTACTTGTGTATTTCTCTCCGCCTTGTTTTTACACACTGTTTAGCCTTCTGCCTCTATTTTTACCCTAAACTTTCTCAGAAATCTAATTTGTTTCTGGCCTCTGCTTCCCTTATCTATACTTTTTTTAAGAGTCCCTCACTTATCCTCTTCCCTTGACCTCCTATGTCTCTATAAGTTAAAAAGACTTTTATACCCTTCTACATGCATATGTTATTCCTTCTTTAACCCAGTTCTGATGAGAATAAGGTTTTAGCACTACCAGTCCTATACCCTCTCCTCTCCTCCACTGGAAAAATTCTCGCTTTCTTGCCTTATTGGAATGAAATGATTGTTCTATGTTACCTCTCCCTAGTCAGTTTTATTTGTTAGAATCCATCTCATCATACTCATCTCAACCCCAACCTTCCATCTCTGCCTATGCTCTTTCAAACAACCTTCGTAATGATATTCTCAAGAGTTACAGATATTTTCCCATATAAAAAAGCAAACTGTTTGACCTGATTAAATCCTTTATAATTGGTCTTTTATGTTTACCTTTATATATTTGTCCTGACTCTTGTCGATCGAATTTTATGTTCAGTCCTGGTCTTTTCTTCAAGAATGCCTGAAAATCTTTTAATTCATTCAATATCTTTTTTTCTGTGCAGAATTACACTCAGCTTTGCTGAGTAGGTTATTATTGGTTGCAAACCCAGCTCCTTTGCTCTTTGGAATATCATGTTCCATGTCCATCAGTCTTCCAATGAAAAAAATTTCTGTAAATTGTGTTATCCTGACTATAGCACTGCAATATTTAAATTTTCCTGATTTCCTTCATTATTCTTGCTTTTTTCTTATTTTTCCTCAACCTCTCTTATTTGATTTTAAAGTTCTCCTAAAAAGACTTGTACAAGAATATTCATAGCCACACTCTTTGTGGTGGTAAGAAATTGGAAAATGAGGAGATGCCCTCTGATTGAGGAATGGCTAAATAAATTGTGGTATCTGTTGGTGATGGAATACTATTGTGCTAAAAGGAATAATGACCTGGAGAAATTCCATGTGAAATGGAACAACCTCCAGGAATTGATGCAGAGTCAAAGGAGCAGAACCAGAAGAACACTGTACATAGAGACTGATACACTGTGGTACAATCGAACGTAATGGACTTCTCAACTAGCAGCAATGCCATGATCTAGGACGTTTCTGAAGGATTTATGAGAAAGAACACTATCCACATTCAGAGGAAAATCTGTGGGGTTAGAAACACAGAAGAAAAACAGCTGCTTGATCACATGTGCCAATGGGGATATGATTGGGGTTATAAACCCTAAATGATCACCCCAGTGCAAATATCAATAATATGGAAATAGGTCTCCATCAAAGAAACATGTAAAACACAGTGGAATTGTGCGTCGGATATGGGAGGGGTTTGGGGGGAGGGGAGGGAAAGAACATGATTTCTGTAATCCTGGGAAAATGCTCTAAATTAATCAATTAAATAAAATTAAAAAAAATAAATTTAATAATAAAAAAAAACAAAATAAAGTTTTCCTAGGAGTTCCTTTTGGACTTGCGACTTGACTATTTTACATTTTCCTTTGAAGCTTTAGAAATAGCTGTTTTGATTTCACTGTCTTCTTTTGACTTTGAATCCTGAGCTTCTCAATCACCATAGTAGTTCTTTGGTTGGCCACATTTTTTCTCTGCTGTTTATTCATCTTTTTTTTAGTGGCCTATTTCTTGGCTGTGTACTTTTTGACAGGGTCAAGCTCTGCTCTGGAGGTGCAGGGGATGGAGGCCTTTGGCCTCTTAGGTCTTCCACTGGGCCATGCTCCAAGGCAAGGTGTGGGCAGCCTCAAGTGCTCCTCTCTGACCCTGAGCCAAGACCAGGGTCCCCAGCACAGAGGCCACTGCAAACTCTATCACCCCCCTGCAGTTCCTAAGGTGGTAGCAAGTGTCAGCAAGGTCCCACCCCTCCACTCCTTACCAGAAACCAGAGACTCCACTCACTCTTCTAGGGAGACCACAGACAGCAGGGCCTGTCCCCTGCAGTGGCCACACTGCTCCTGTGTAGTCCATGTCTGGTCAGTGGGCCTGCTCTCTGAGAACAGTGTCTAACATAGAGGGATCCTCTTCAATCTTCTCCTGATTGGCTTCCTGAATCCCCAACCCCAATCTCCCCCAAGAATTGGTGTTTGTCCATTCCTGGCATTGAAGTATTTCATAGGTAGGAGTAGAGGCAAGGAGAAATGTTTCCCAGTGTCCTCCCTATTTGTCATAGGCTGAACAACTGCTTTTCCCCCAACTTTTAATTATTTATGTCATCCTAAAATTCCCCTTGAGGCATTGTTTTAAGTTATTTGTCGGAGAATTTGGGAGTCGGGGAATTTTCTGCCTGATTCCATCATCCTCTAACAATCTTCCTTCCCCAATAGCTGCTTAACGAATCTCTGTCTATGAACTAATTCTTAAAAATACTTAGATTACTGTATTTCAATATAATCAATTCCCTATGTAATACTAATTTAATAATTACTTTTCTTTGTATTTATTTATTTTTGTATATTAATTTAATAAAACACTACTACTAATAATAGTACATTTAAAAATATGATCCTGAGAAGGAATGTATATGCTTTACCAGATTGCTAAAGTGAACCACAATGAAAGGAGGGAGGAAGAAAGAGACAGAGAGACAGAGAGACAGAGAGAGACTAAAAAGACTTGAATTGGATTTTTCAGATTCATTCCAGTCCAAACTTCTGATCCTGTGGCCATGGAGTACATAATAAAATTCTAAGCAGAATTGGACTTTCTTTCCTAATTCATATCCAAAAAGGGCCATTCTTGGCTATATCTTGTTAAGATGAGCATGGATTATGGACTTGGCACTTGCTGTTAAATGATACCACACTTTCCTTAGATGTTCTTGGCCCTTGTGACCCATCAGAGGGTAAATGGGTACCGTTGGGTGGAAGCTGCCATTTACCAGAGTTTCATTCCAGATCATCCAGAGCCTTCTAATCTGTCCACACTGAACACGTAACCAAGCAAATGGCAAGCTAGCAGATTCTAATGGCAGCTGATGGCTCACGTTGAAGGGGGAACCTGTTTCCAGAGCAAACATCTGCTCTGAGCTGAGCAGTGCAGGGCCATCACCCAGGCTCGCTATTCTTTCAGCAGATGGAACGTGGGCCCTGGAAGTTGGCTCCAGGCTGACAGAGATTTGAGTTCAAGTCTGTGACCTCAGCGGCTTGGTTCCTTGATATTTCCCTCATCGTTCAGTCTTGAACCTACAAGTGCTGAGTACATTCCTATTTTGTTCTCAATGGAGAGTTTTCTGTGTGTTCATCTCAATATTAACCTTGCCGGTTCAAAACTGACCAGTGAAAGAATTGTGCTGCTCACGTCACTGTGTCTGGTCCATTTTACTATGGAAACATTAGTAAGAGCTGAACAATAGAATCATAGATGTGGCGTATGGAAAAGACCAACGCGGTCAACTCACTCACTGTCTCCTACCCATCATGCCATTGTTCCCCTGACAGTGAGGTAAGGCCTCGGTCAATTTCGTTTTAAGTCCAAAGGATTTACAGAGTTCCTTTTCACACAAGGTCATTAGAATTCTGATTGTAATATGTGCTTTTTGTGGTCAATAGTTCTCCTCGGATAATGAAATCCATACTGTGTTAAATTGCTCCAAGAACAAAAGTCAAGCCTTATTCTACTGGGACATAAAAGTACTTCGTATTGTATCCACTTCCTATTGCGCCTCCAACTGGGAAAACATTTCTTCTTACTGTCAAAGTAAAGTCTGGCTGGTGTGTCCAAGTTCATTTAAAGCCAGCACACAAAGAGTTAAATTTGCCAGCCTCTCTTCTTTTTCAGCAATTCAGGGTGGCTTAGCTCTGAAGTATCATTCCTGTCACTAACAGAAAAGGACGAGATGCTTAATATCCTCAGTGAGTACCTATAGCTGCGAGGCTGAAAGACACTAGAAATCTGAAGAGGGGTAGATGGAGATAAGAGAGGTGAGTGACTCAGACCTGCTCATGCAACACTTACACATTCGGGGATCTGAATGACTGACAATAAGCAGAGGCAGAATTCACAGTTGGTTTTAATAAAAGAAAATAAGTTCAGATGAAGAAAAAAAGAGCAACAGCATAAAGACCAAAAGTTGCTGTCGATAAAATTAGCACGTTTTTGCCTCTCTGGGAATAACCTTTTTTTCCCAAGTAAAAAGTCAAAATTAGTCTTCCATCATGCCAGTGCTCTATTGGAATTCTTTGGGGATTCTTTCCAACTGGGCAGATCATAACCTATCCATGACCACCCAGCCTGGACAATTCTCTTCCATGTTATCCATGAATGTTCTCCATCCCCTCTCCAGGTGCTCAGCCCATTCTCCTTTCTGGTCATTCAATCTTTGATGACATTCTTTCTTGCATAATTCATCTCTCATCCTGTGTTGCAATCTGCTCAGAGTCTCTCCATTGGCCCACTGGTGAGCCTCAACCTCAGTTCTCTGGCCACCATATCCATGATGACCTGTGATGCTGTTTATTAATATTGCATATTTTTCTATAAACCTTTTGTTGATATTCTTTGTTTTTACATCACCTATATTTTCCAGTGGGCCACTCCTCTCCCCCATAAGCTGTAGTTTAGAGTAAAAAATTTATAAGAGGAAAAAAAGTTCACCCAAACTAGCAAATCTGTCAAAAGAGCATGACATGTGCACTATCCACACTCCTCATAGTCCCCTTGCCCCCAAAGAAGTAAAGTGGAGTGCCTTTCAAGAATCTCTTATTCACACTAGCAGCAATGACCCAGGACAATTCTGATGGACTCATGAGAAAGAACACTATCCACATCCAAAGGAAGAACTGTGGGAGTGGAAACACAGAGGAAAAACAACTGTTGGTCACATGGTTCAATGGGGATAGGATTGGGGATGTAGACTCTAAATGATCATCTTAGTGTAAATATTAATAATATGGAAATAGGTCTTGATCAGTGACACATGTAAAACCCAGTGGAATTGCGCATCGGCTATGGGAGGAGGGGGGAGGAAGAGGAAGAAAGAACATGAATATTGTAACCATGGGAAAGTATTCTAAATTAATTAATTAAATAGATAATTTAAAAAATAAATAAGCAAAAAAAGAAGAGTCTCTTATTCAATTTCAAACTTGGTGATTACCATTTTGAAACCTTGAGTTTTGATTGTTTTGTTGTTTTCATTTATATGGATTATTTCTCTCATTCTGCTTACTTCAATTTATATCAGTTCATATGTCTTCCCACGCTTCTCTGTATTTATCATACTCATTATTTCTTTCAGCACAGTAATATTTGTTTAATCTCTCTGAGTTTCAGCTTCCTCACCCTTATTTTAAGGATAATAATAATAATAGTAACAACAACAATAATAATACCTACATTACAGGGTTGTTGTAATGATCAAATGAGATAACTCATGCAAAGTGCTTTGCCAACCGTAAAATGCCCCATACATGCTGGCTGTATTCTTTGTTGTTCCAAATCAAAGATGCCCTAAGTCTTCTACCTCTAAATTCTCCATTTGGTCAATTATTTTGTCTTTTATTTTGTTAGATTTGCCCCCTTCTGGAAGAGGAACATTCAGTCCCCTTACTGTTACTATGCTACCATCTATGACTGTGCAATTTGGCTAACCCTTCCTTTAGGAATTTAGATGCCATGCTATGTGATTCTGGTTCATTATGTAGGTTCCTTTAAGCTAAGTATCATTTCCTGGTATAAATCTATTGATATTGCAAATTTTCATTTTTGCTTTAAGAACATGATTACAATTCTGACTTTTTTGGATTCACTTGAAGCAGAGTAAACTTTGATCCACCCACTCATATTGACTCAGTGTGCATTTGCTTTTGAGATGTGTTTTTTGTAAACAATGAATTACAGGGTTTTCTTTTCTTATCCATTCTGTCACTTTCTCATTTTACTGGATTATTTAGTCCATTCACATTTAAAATTATAAGAGCTGGATCTACCTGGGTTTTCCTCCATTTGTTACTTTGGTATTTGAAAAGATTTTTCTTAATCCCCTTCCTCTAAGTCACCTAAAATTAGTTTTACTCCCATTCTCCTGCCTTTTCCCCAATTGGGGGTTTGGGCTGCTCCAAAGAGCTCATATAGTCCTCACCTGGGCCAAGATGCAGTCCATGGAAGCCCAAGACTGTCAGAGAAGAAAGTCTTCCAATCCAACGACTCATCCCAGATTCAACCCATCATGAGATCTTTATCTCCTCTTGCAGGCATACAAGTCTTTTCTTAAGGAAGGGCTCTTTGGGGGGACCTGTTGCCACTCACTGGGTTGAGACCCCCTCCCCAAGCTTTTCAATCTTCCAAGTTCAATGCCTCCCCTTTGTTACCTCTCCCATTCTTTTTTTGTAGTTGCAAACCCACTTCTTACTGAGAGACTATGGGAGTCATCATCCCATCACTATTCACCCATTCCCGGGGGTTGTAGCGCTAGCTCAGACTGGCTCATGAGAGCTGATTGTTAAATTTTCAGTGTGGATGTCAACATCTAGAAAATTGACAAATGCTACAATTCCAGGCTTGAGTTACCATTTTCTTGATTGCCTTGACTTAAGAAAATGATGGAAAAGTAGCAGTAATGCAGATTAAACTCCTGTCAAGGTTACGTCTCACACATCTCTCTCTCTCTCTCTCTCTCTCTCTCTCTCTCTCTCTCTCTCTCTCTCTCTCTCTCTAACACTTAACATGGGATAATTGATTTCATTTTTCCTTGGTAATTGTACTAATTTACTTTTCGTATGTTTCTATGTGTTGGGATGTTTTTAAAGCAAATATTCTGCTCACATATGCTATTTTTTTCTCAAGAATATCCCGAATGCCTCTCTTGTTGAATGTCTATTCTTTCTCATTAGTTATTAGAATTAAGTTTGCAGGATATCTCATTTGGGGTTATAGTTTGAGTTTCTCTGCTTTTCAGAATATGTTCTTCCATTCTCTCCTGTAACTTCTTGTGTTTGAATTTTCTTTCCTTTGTATTTGAAAGCCTTTTTCTCCTAGCATTGCAAAGCATGGTGCGGGGCACTGAAATTGTTAAATCTAACAGCCATGTATCTTGGGGTTTGAAGGGCAGGGTTCTTAGTGTTTGTTTGCCTTTTTGTAGGCAATCTGGAGAGTCTCTCGATCCATACTTTATTTTATAAATTCAAAAGATCTGGGTACTTTTATTGCACTATTCGCTGCATTGTGGTCATCAGGATTTTTTTTGGTATTTCTCATATTCTTCTGGAAGACCGAGAATCCCTAGGTTATCTCAGCTCATTTTGTCTTCAAGCCCAATCACTTTGGTTTGTTTAGAGTTCATGTGTTCTTTCACCATCATTATCTGTTGCTTCTAGTCTGCCAGCTTCTCTTCCTCTCAATTATTTCTGTGTTCCAGATAGAAATCTCTCTTTCACTTCTTTATAGAGATTTTACATCTTGTATTCCTTCTGTTTCTAATCTTTTAATTGAGTTTTGAACATTTTGCACTGTTGTTCTAATTTCTGAGATATACTCCTCCCTAATTTCTTTTATGGATTTCATTTTTCTGTTGCGCCGTTTTGGAGTGTCTCCATGTTGTCCCACGCACTCTTGGGAGTCCGCAGGATTCTGCATGTCATCAGGCCTTGGGTCTTTTCCCTACGTAAGTCCTGTTGTTTGATAAGAGAACTTCATAATCTGTTTGAAAATTTAGTATTCACATTTCCCTCTATTTTTAGGATCTTCTCTGTTGATTTATCTCCTTGTATGCTAAGGCTTTTTAAAAGGGCTTTCCCTCTTAAAATCTCTCGTGTTTCAGTCTTTCTCTCTCTCCCTCCCCTATATCTCACTTTTTTACTCCTCCCCCTCTGCTAGTGGATCTCCCCCAAGGCCATTGGTTCACTGGCCCACGTCCTTTCCCTGAGTGCTCTCAAAGGGGACAGATCTGGGCAGAGTCTCTGCAGCATTGAGGGGCTGTAGTCTACCATCAAACCCCAGTCACCTTCACCACCCTTCTTTCTCCTTACCTGTCTGGGAAGAGTCAGTGCCTGTTTTAGGGTGTGGAACAGTCAAAGGGATGAAGTAGAGCAAGGTCCCCAGACCATCTGAGAGTCACCTCGTGTGGGTGGCCCTGGTAGAAAAGAGGTACTGAGTGAGCACTTGGGGATTCCAGTTCTCTCGTGCAAATTCCTGAGGATGTTACACTTAGGGGGTTCAGTTGTGATGCTCTAGTGCGGTGCATAATGAGAGGGTTAGAGAGTTACAGGGATGTTGAAAGAGCAACTATTGACCATCTCACTGGAGATCTAATGGTATGTTATATTAGTGAGGTATATGGCAGCGTGGCTAGCCAATCCTTGGAAACAGGAAAGTCTGAGCAGAGGATCAAGAGGCTGAGAGCTGGAAATGTCCTTAGAATGCATCTAGTCCAACCCTTTCATTCTACAGAAGATAAAACTGAGCCCTCCTCTCCCCTCAGGTGAAGTCACTTGCCCAGGGTCATGCTCTAAGTGGAAAAGTCAGGATCCAGAGGCAGCTCTTTTTCCACTGTAGCTCAGTGCACTAGTGGAAGGGTTTTTCACACGTGGAGTGTCCTCCCCCTGCCCTGCACCTCCCCCCCATGAAATCGTAGGCTTGAACTAAAAAATATCTATACATATACATATATATATATGGATTTTTTTAAAGCAACATTATATCGTAAGTGGCTGTGACATCTCCCAGAGGTTCCTAAGGCTTTTACCTGTCATCAGCTAATTGACACATCTTTGACAAGTGCCTATTATATATGTGCCATTTTCCTGGTTCCACCTGAGAAAGCAGGGGAAAGAGCTTAATGTACTTTCCTATGAAAGTTATCCAAGAGAGCTCAGGCTGTACCAAAGGACGGTAGGGGGCTTTTCTCCTGATAAGGACTCTAATCGCAAGAGCCTTTGGCTGCTTAGGATTTGTGGAACCCAAAGGGCCTATTTCCAGGGCCATGGTTCATGCGGATGTGGCCCATCCCAGAGGGCAGAGGAGGAGAAGAGGTCAGGAGCACAATTTGTCTGAGTGCACAGACATCTTTTCTGGAAAAGGCACCTGAGCTGGGCCCAAGGGAGCAAAAGGGAGCTATTCTGCTGTCAGGAAGCAGCCGAGATGGAGTGAGGTCCATGTTGGCCATCTCTATGCAGCCCAACTCCCACATGAATGCTCTGACTTAGTTTCTCTTCCCTGAAGACTCCTCCCAAACTTCTAGAGCAGTCCCAGTCAGGAAGAAGGTACAATAAGGCTGCAGAGATGCTGATCTCTCAAGACAAACGCCTGCCATATGGTCTTAACGTTTCCCACCACCACCCAGCCATGCCAGCAGACACTTGGCGTATGCAATGCGCTATTTATTTTCTCTTGTGGTGGTTTCAGCTTGAATTAAATGTTTCCCGTCCGACAAGCAACTAATAACAAATGATCTCCTCTCTCGGTGGCACGGTAACAAATATGTAGTAATTTGAAAGCTGGGAAGAAAATTATTACTCCCAAAGATGCAATAAATATAAGATATGTTTAGAGAGTCTTTTGATGAAATCAACAGTTAAGGTGCTGCAGGCAGTCCTTGATGCTTAAGGTGGGGGGTGGGTGGGGTGGGTGGAAATCAACTCCCCCCAAAAAGCATTTCAAAATGCTATCTGATCTGTCAACACTGTGTTAGCGGCGGATGCCTTACGGTTATACTTACAAGTGGGATCTTCAGTGAAGCAAAAACCCATTCTGTCTTCATGCTGGGAGAAAGGAAATCAGTGACGAGAGTGGCTGGCCATGCCATTTTGCCATTTGAAGGCAGAATGGCAAGATGAGCTATGTCTGCCCCCATCCTCACAGTTATAATGGCAAACATTTACATAGCCCTTTAAGGTTGGCAAAACGCTCTACAGATAGATCTCCTCTGACCCTCTCAATAAGCCCTGAGGCAAGCAGAAGGGAAGGGACTTGCCCAGGGTCACACAGCTGGGAAGTAGATGGGGCTAGATTTGATGTCCAGTCTTCCTGAGGTGAGGCCTTCCTGTTACATGATCCACTGTATGACCTAACTGCTGGATTTCTGTTGGTAAAATCTTCCCTGAAATGGGGCAAATATCAACCACTGGGCTTTCTTTCAGCACTGCCCCCGAGAGTCTCCTGCAAGTCCCTCAAATACTGGATGACTCTGAATGAGCACGCCTGGCTGCGTCACTAGGAGATGTGCCCCCTTTTCATCCTGGGGCCTCCTGGCCAGGCTGTTCACTCTCCCCTCTCAGGAAGGCCTCTGTCTATAAGGATTCCTAAGACTCTGCTCTGTTTTAGAAAATTAAGAAGGCCAAAAGAGAAGATATGACTCTGAAGGAGCCCTTAAGACTTCCTGTGAAGCTTCTCTCCTGGGCAATGGAGGACTAGGACCCAAAGCCCCAAAGCCTAGTCACTGACTACAATACTCCATTTTAGTTTAGGCAGGTAGGTATGTGCCTGCCTCCTCTTCCAAGAACAATGACCTTGGACAAGTCACTTCCCTTTCTCTGGGCCTCAGCTTCTTCCTCCATAAAATAAGGAGAAAGAAAAAGGAATTCAATGATCTTTCCCTAGCTGTTAGGACTCATCTTGCCTCCCCAATGATTTGGTATGTATTTGTAATGACTCGTTTGTGTTTATATCCTCTCTAAAGTATCCTTGAAATGGCTTCCGAATAGTGAGCCAAACTCAGAGAGACATCTGGGAGCTAGCTAGCACAGGAACTGGGCCTGGACATTGGCTGGGCCAACTTAACTCCTTGGGAGCTATCCGAGGTAGCCATAGCACCACTGGCCTGCTGGACATCTGTGGCCTTCAGGAAGGAGAAGATGTGCAGATCTGGAAGTTTTGTGCTTGGGCTGGGCTGCAGATGTCATCTGGAAAGGAAAGAAGGAAGGAAGGAAGGAAAGAAGGAAGGAAGGAAGGAAGGAAGGAAGGAAGGAAGGAAGGAAGGAAGGAAGGAAGGATGCCCTAGGCTCCATGGAATTTCTGTGCTGATAAGGACTAGCCAATGCTGGTGAGGTGGAAAGGGGCCTGCAGGGTAGAGATGGAGATGGGAAAGCATGACCAGGGTGGTAAGGGCTTGACTCTTTGGCTAAAGATCTATATTCTGGGCCTTTAATATGGCTCTGGCCAGGAGGCTTGGGATACCACCAGAGGGGAGCATTCTCTGCTTACCTCTACCAGGTTTCGCATCTCAGCCTGAGCTTCCCAAGGAGTGAGGTCAGCTTAAATCACAGACTAGGGAATGCTACTGACATCAGCGGGCGTGTAGCTGATGGGGGCAGAAGGAATGGATGTGTGTGTGTGTGTGTGTGTGAGAGAGAGAGAGAGAGAGAGAGAGAGAGAGAGAGAGAGAGAGAGAGAGAGAGAGAGACAGGGAGAAAGACAGGGAGAGAGAGTATATGCCATGCCTTGATGCCCCAATCTTGCTGGCTAAGGAAAGTTAAAAGCAAGGTGATGACACCAACTAGCTCCTCTGTCCTCCTTTAATGAGCCAGCTTCCTCATTAGTCTGATGCAACCCAGGGGCCTAGGGGAAGCCAAACCCTGGCCACCCACTTCACCTCACCTCCAAAGCACTCAGCCAGCATAATGTTTGTGTGGGACAGACCTGGAGGCAGGAAACTAGGTGGGGAGACAAGCATAGCATTTGTGACCAAATAGCAGACAGGCAGGGGCCCATCTTCTGGTTTGTAGATTTTCCAGGCTCCTGCTTTCTCTTCCTTCTCCTCCCTTCTGTCACCCATGGCCTGGCAAACAGTCTCCAGAGAATTCCAGCCACTGTGGCGGGCTGCTGGGAGAAATATTCTAAGTAGGAGGGAGTCCTCACATCATACCATATGGCTCCCTGCTACAAGGCCAGCCCTCACCGCAGTGGGACTACCATAGAATTTTCCCAGAAACAGCTTTTTAGTGTATCATCTTTTTAATTGGGTGCAAGGTGTCAGCTGTAAAAAAGAAACCAAGATGTTCAGTGTTTGGGAGGTGGATGAAGAATGTGTATGTGAATAATATTGTTCTGCAAGGAATGGCAGAGGAAAGAGATCAGAGAAACCTGGGAAATTTTGTATAAAACGGACGCAGAACAAAGTAAGTAGAGTCCAGAAAATAAAATTTGCTGTAATTGCAATACTGAAGATGATCAACCCAGAGAGAATCAATGGAATGAGTCATGGTGACTTCTGAGAACTGGCAGTTAAAAAGGCTTCCCGCCAGGGAGAGGGCAGGATCATAAGGGACTCTGGGATTTCAGGAAAGTCGGTTCATTCCTTCTGCCATGATTGCTAAAAAGGGCAAAAAGACAGAAGGGTGGAGGACTAGAGGTGTAGAATGAGGTGTAAACTTTCAGACATGGCTAATGTGTCAATTTATTCCATTTAACTGTATTTCTTTGTTAAAAGAGAGGGCCTAACTCTGGGGGTTATATAGGAGGAGGACGTCAGTGGCAAGTGACTAATATTTTTTAAAAGATGAATCAATACTAATCAAGGCTAATGTTTTGATCATCTTATTCCTCAGGTTATCAACGTCTGTCCCAGGCTCCCCACAAAGTGGCAGGCAAAAGTTAAAACATCTTTCATTAGCTATGAGCTTTCAATAGGGACTGGCACAGGGCATGTCTTTGACCTGCCATTAAAAAATATGAAATATGCTGCTCCACCCCAGCCTCTCTGGGCACCAGGCTTCAGCGGCCTAGGCAGCCAGAGACTTCCTTCCTTGGCACTCAGGGCTATTTCTTGCTTTGTTGTCTAATGCCAGAGACTTAGAGAAAGGCATACAGGCCAGAATGTCTCCAGGGACACTTTCTGTGCATTAGCAAAGGACTACAAGTCGAGTAGGTGCCTGTCGGTTAGGGGAACAAAGGGGTGGACTGGGGGAGATGAAGGCAATGGAACATCTGTGCACAGAAGTAACACAGCAATGGGAAGAATTGTGAGAAGACTTGTTTGAACAGTTGCAGAGTGAAGTGAGCAGAACCTGGGGCTCAGTTGACACAAAGACCATAGTACGCTAAAGGCAAATGTCAAGGAACAACAGCCAAACTCTCACCAGACTTCCACGCACTGGCCCTGAAGCACACCTCCCTCCTCTTGGCAGGCAGATGGTGGTGGGGAATTCCAGGTGCTGAATGAGACTTGCCTTGCCAGATCTGGCCAGTGTGTTTCCCCAAATTCTTCTTTGTTGCCCCTATTTTGAAGTAAAAGGATTCTTTTGAAGGTGCTGGCAATAAAAAAAAGCCCTTTTTTTTGGTTTAAAGAAGAAAGAATTTAAGAGACTTGGGTTCAAGAATCATCTGTGGTAGGCAAGTCAGTTACTCTAGTCTAGCCCAAATGGTCTGACCAGCAGAGTCCAGTAGGTAGTATAGTGGAGAAAGGGCTAAAGACTTAGAGTCAGGAGGACCTAAGTTCAAATTCTGCTTCAGACACTTACTTACTAAGCATGTGACCCTGGGCAAATTACTTAACTTCATTTGCCTCAGTTTTCTCGTCCATAAAATGGAGATAACAACACCTACCGCCCAGCTTTGTGGGACTCAAATGAAATGATGTATGTAAAGTACTCTGCAAACCTGAGAATGGTATTTATTAAAGCTTAATACTAGCTCTTATTTCCTGGAGCCAACCATGCTGCTCAGGTATTGGGGCCACTGTTGGCAATCCTATTAGACAGGTTGAACCATCCTCACTGAAAGCTGAGTCCTCCATGACCATCCCTTCTCCAGGCCCCTGTCGTCCTGCGTGGAGGCAGTTTGCTATGGTGAAAAGAGCCGAATTTGAATTTTGACATGAATTTGACCATTAGTAGTAGTGTACCTCAAGTAGTAGTGAGTTACCAGCCTCAGTTTCTGTATCTGTAAAATGAGGCAGGGGATTCCTTGACTAGATAACCCAGTAGAAGATGCACTCCTTAAGGGCAGAGACTGTTTCATTTTGGGTTTTGTATCCTCAGCCCTTAATCCAATGTCTGGCATCCCATGGATGGCCAATGGAATGACTCCAAGTTCCCTTCTAGCTCTAGCTATGGTGATCCTGAGAGGCATTCATCTTGCTAGGTGGCATTTCCACAGGCTTTAAAGTTGACATACATGATCATATCTGAGCCTGGGAGTTCTTGCAGGCGTTATTATCCCCATTTTAGAGATGAGAAAACTGAGTTGCTAACAGTCCAGAGATTTGTCTGTGGTCATACAGATGGTACCGTAGGAAGCACACTGCAAACCTAGATCTCTGTGGCTGTCCAGGAGATTCAAGTGCTCTTCTCAACATAGTTTCTTTCACATGTAGCTCCCTCCTTTGCCTTCTCAAGGCTACTCTTATCCAAGTCAGACCCTTATTGCCTCGATGATGCTGGCCTCCTAGACTCTGTTTCTCCTTGTCTCACCCATCCTGTGAAGCATGGCCAGGTCCATTTTCCAAAAGCTCGCCCCTTTGTGCAGGACATTTCCAGGTTCCAAAACTCTCCATGGCTTCTATCACCTACCAATTTCAATCCCACTTACTGCCCCAGGCTGGCCTCAACTTACCTTTCCAACTCTTCTACTTGCTGCTCTCCTCCATAAAACCTCTGGTCCAGCCCACTGGATCTCATTCAGCTGCTGGCTATGATCTAATTGGAGATCTCATCTCTCCATTCCCTTGCTCACCTCCTCTTCCTCTATGGGCTGCTCTCTCATCCACCATGCTTACCTGCAGCCTCCTTCTCTCCCACGAGCTGGCTCAGGTCTCTACTCTGGGGTGAGCACTTCCTCCTATGAATTCCCTCAGGATTTGGAACTCCCATTCCACATGGCTTTTCCAGTCTGCCCTTCAGTGTCATGGCAGAGGGGCAGAAGTGGAGAGAGAGCAGCACCCACCCTGCTGAATAGATGCCTGACTTGGAGTCAGAAAGAGCTAGGTTTGAATTCGGCTGTAGACATTCACTAGCTGTGTCAGCCTGCGCAGATCCTCTTTTAGCTTCTGTGTCTTCCTCTGGAAAATGAGGGTAATGATCGCCCCTGCCAGCCTAGCTCCCAGGTTTGTTGTGAGAATTAAATAAGACAGTATCTGATTGGTGCTCTATAAATGTTAGCTGTTATTAGCATTGTATGTAAATTGCTTTACAAACCCTACCGCTCTCTCCCATCATGCCTATTGCCACGCATGCTTATGTTCTTTCTCAGTCTGTCAGCTCCTGAAAGGAAGGCGCTCGTGTCTTCCTCTCCTTTAGAGCTCCATGGGGCAGCCAAGCCTGTGGCTTCAGACACTGCATGTTCTCCAACATTCATGACAGTGCTGATCACCATAATGAACTCCCTCAGGGACCTTTCATTCTCCCAGGGGATCTGAGTACACAGATCCGGGAATATCAAATAGATAGCAAGTCATTTCCAAATGGAGGGAGTGTGAACAGCGGCGGGGATCAGCGGCGGGGATCGGGAGAGGCTTCATGTAGGAGGCAGCACATTCCACACAAGGGAGGACAGCCAGTGAAAAGGCATGCAAGCAGGCCATTTTGACTAGAAGAGAGAATTCGGGGCTGGGATAGGGAGAGGGACCGATCTTGTAGTTCCATTAGTATTATATAGGAACCTCCCAGGTGAGGAAACTCCCTCTACCAATGCAAATTGGCACCTCTTCTGTAGCTGAGAGTCTTAGTGAGTTACCTCAAGTACTGAGAGGTTAAGTCCCTCACCCAAGGTCACATAGCCACAGTGTCGCAAGGTAGGACTTGAACTAACATTTTGAGGTCAGTTCTCTTGCCACTACATCAGTGATGGTGAATGTTTTAGAGATCACATGCCCAAACTGTATATTCAAGTCACCTGTGAGCCTCCCCCCCCCATTACTCCAGACAATAGAGGGAGGAGATGCTGTGCTGGCCTCTTGGGCAGAGGGGGCAGGGCATGCAAAAAAATGTCCTTGGAATGTTATGGAGAGGGAGAACAGAGCTGCCCCATCCAGCACAGTGGGGCACACATGCCACAGCTTCACCAACACAGCTGTACGCCATGGTGTCTCTGGCGTACCTAAAGAGGAATCATTTGAAATAAGGCTGACAAGATAAGTGGTGTTATAGAGGCCTTGAGATGTGAGGCTGCAAAGATAGTATTTTAACCTAGTGGTAACAGGAAGGCAGTGAAGACATTTGAGCAGGGGAATGACAAGGGCAGATCTGTGTTTTAGGAATAGTATCACATTAGCAGCTGTAGAGAGGGTAGATCAGAAGTGGGAGATAAATCGGGGGGCTATTTCACTAGTTCTTTTTTATTGTTTTTTTTAAAACCCTCACTTTCCATCTTGGAGTCAATACTATGTATCAGTTCCAAGGCAAAAGAGTGGCAAGGGCTAGGCAATGGGGGTCAAGTGGCTTTCCCAGGGTCACACAGCTGGGAAGTATCCGAGGCTAGATTTGAACCCAGGACCTACTGTCTCTAGGCCTAACTCTCCATCCACTGAGCAACCCAGCTGTCCCCAGTTCACCAGTTCTGATGAGTGGTGATTGGGGGCCTGAACTAGGGTGGTGACAATATGAGTAGAGAGAAGAGGTTAGGCAGTACACTCAGTCAGGCTTGGCAAGTGATTGGCTCTGGGGAGTCAGGGGGTAGAACCTGGGTGATTCTCTGGACAGAAATAGGGAAGGGGGAGTCTGTGGGAAAGATGTGTTCCAGGTTTGACACGGACAGTCTGAGATGCCAGTGAGACAGCTAGGTGAAGGGGTCCAGCAGGCACAGGGTGCTGAAAGGCTGCTGCTCCTGGATAGAGGAGTTTGGGGGATATGGACATGTGATTTCGTCCACACAGGGAACTCCTGGTGTTGGGAATCCCGCCATTCCTGCAGATTGGCAGCTTGCACCTCAGGATCACACAGATAATAGGCAACAGAGACCAGACCTGAAGGCCAGTCCTTCTGACTCCAAGGCTGGCCCTCTATCCACTACAACATCATACTGTCTCTCAAAGGAGAGATTAGGGTTCTATATAGAGACTCGAGAGTCATCTGCATAGAGATGATAATTGAACCCAGGGGAGCTGATGAAATCACCAAGGGAGAATACATAAAGAGAAGTGAAGAGGGCCCAGCACAGAGTCTTCTGGGAAGGCCACACTTAGATGAAGGATATTGAGGGGAGCACAACACTCATTTCCCTCCTCTATACCTTTGTCCCCCATGTCTGAAGTTCTTCTTTGCCCTTTTTGAGGCTCAAGATAAGTATCTCCAACTGAACCCCACCCACCTTTGGCGACTTTGTATTTGCTTTGTATAAGGATAGCCACTGGACCTGCCCTTCATTTTCGTAAGAAACTCCCTCTACCAATGTGGGTCAGGTCAGCATCTTCTCTGCAACTAATAGTCTTAGAGTGTTGCCTTGAAGACTGAGAAGTTAAGAGACACCACCAAAAACAGCTGTAATAATTGAGTAAAGCTGCTTTCTGGTCGTCTTCATAAAATGGAACAGTCATTCATTTCCCCTTACTAGGCCTCGATTGCCTGGGTCAGCAAACAGCCCAATTCAGTCCTCATCAAATCAGCCACAGAGGCAGTTTGATGATGACAGAATATACTGCACTGGCATCCCACGACTCCACCCTGGTTGTTCAGGTAAACAGTAATGGCTTCTCCTTCGGGCTCCTTCCCCTCAGTAGAGGGGCTATGGGTGGGCGGCCAGATGGCACGACTCTCCCGATGAATCCCCCAAAGACTAAAGAGCACAGGCTAGTCTGGCACTCGGTCATCTTAGTCAATCTCAACTTGTGTCAGCTGAACGCTAGCTGCTGCTGGTGCCAGTCCCATAAGGGTAATAGTCGGTTGTTGTTGTTATCGCTGTCACTTAACTAAGGTCGAGCCTAGCTGAATGGTCTTTTTTTTAAACGGGCGCAAAGAGATCAGCCAAGTTGTTTTCCCCAATGCCAGGCGACATATTCTCACTCAACCAAGAATTTTTTGCATGTGATTTTTTATTTAATTTTTTTTGTACCAAGAGCTTTTTTTTTTCCAACATTGATCAGACAACATGTTCTTCACAATAGCAACTTGTTTTCAACTTTAAAAATAAGTGACAGTGGTACAACAAGTGACCCACAGGTCATCTCCAGTCTCACAATAAACAGGGATTCACTGCAACGACTCCATTAGGACAATGCATTATGCTCTCATGGATTTAATAATGAATATAAAGCCACCCAGTCCCAGCCCACCCACACATCCCCCCTTTGTATATCACCTTGTATATACTTGAGAAGAAAAACCCCCCAAAACAGTGTTGCAGTAGACTTCTGTGTAAGAATACAATTTGACTCACAAAATGACTTCTTAAATGGAACTTCACCAAGTAGGCAAACACTAGGGTTGTATACGATGGACTTCTTAAGCTTGTTTATGCCGGTTTTCAAAGCGAGCTATGCAGTGAGAGGGCCTTGTTGCCCTGGATAAATAGCAGAGTGGACCAGATTAGCCAGAAAGAAATGCTTTGGGAAAAACGTCACCACCAAAATGAATCTCATAAAGCTAAATTGAAATTACACTTACAATTATAGCTATAATATACATTAAATCTTTCAAGATCCCCAAAGGCCCAGCTATCCCCCATGTCTCTGGGCCTTGCCCCAAATCGCCTTTTGTTTTTCGGATTTCCGCTTGAGACTACCTTAATTTAGCTTCTGAATGATCATCAAGCTAAATGGGCAAAATAAAGAAACGGAACTCCTTGAAATCCCATGCTGAAAGAAGGGTATTGAGAGATACCCCTGGCGATGTCTCAAGGGGAAACACTGCTGGGTGGCCCCACTGTTGCGTCTCACGCTATGTTTCCTCAAGCATTTTTTGACTGGAAGCCAGTGTTGTCGCCTATGGAATTCATGAATCGACATTTCTTTTGTCGATAGCTCTAGTCAATTGGTTTGTTCCTTCGAGATGAACTGTGGGCTCCTTGTGCCCATCATCTATACAGCAAGAAGGTTGGTGCTAGTGTCACCCATTGTCTTTTGGTAGGGTGGCAGGGATGAGGGGAGGCTTCATTTGACCAGGTTCATACCTTATTCATTATAGGCAAAAGAAAGAGAATCCATATCGCATGGTTTCCCACTCCTTAGTCCCCATCTATTACATTATATTCCCAGAATTGGGGAAAATATCGATCAATTAAACTAAAAGTAAAACCCCCCATATTGCATGGAGGAGCTTCCAGCCTAGGGAGACACCCAAGGCTGTTGGTAACAGAGCATTTCTGCTCTTCAATTCCACTGCCTCTCCCCATGGGACATCACATTCAATGGAACGAGGGCTCCCAAAGCTTTAGAAACTAATATCCTTCCCTCAAGTTAAGGGACGTGGCATGGTTCAGGGATGAAGGTGTGAAGGTGGGAAAGGGAGAGAGAGAGAGAGAGAGAGAGAGAGAGAGAGAGAGAGAGAGAGAGAGAGAGAGAGAGAGAGAGAGAGAGAGAGAGAGAGAGAGAGAGAGAGAGAGAGAAGGAGGAGGAGGAGGAGGAGGAGGAGGAGGAGAGAGGGAGAGACAGAGAGAGACAGAGACAGAGAGAGAGAGAGGATTGGGGATGTTTGGCCCTCCAATCTTTGTGGCCTCTTATCAGGCACGGGAAGGAGCAAGGAGAAGAAAAGACATCTGTCCCCCTGCCCACTGGTGGAAACTTGGGATTCCTTGCACATCTTTCTAGTTAAGTATCCCAGCCTGACTTTACCTGGTTCCCAAAGCCTTCCTAGATATTCGAGGTTTCCTAGGATGGGGCATGTCGGGCAGTTGAGAAAAAGGCTATTTTTTGTGCCATACGTGTGCTCAGTTGAAGGCTTTGAAGCCACAACTTCTCCGATTGTCCACCGAGAGATCTATATGATTGAGTAGAAATAAAGGCATCTAGGTAAAGAGAGAAGACAGGCCTCTAAAGTGAAACTGGATTTCCAAGACACAGAGGGGGGAGGGGAAATGAAGCAGATGGGAGGGATGGGCGGGAAGTCCTGCCATGGCTGATCCAACCACTTTTGACTCTGCTGGTAAGAGACATGGCAGCCAGTGGTCTCTGTGGCTCAGCAACCACCCAAAGTAACATTTAACGTTCTCTTTTTCTGTAACCTTTGCATCTCCCTGGTGCCCACTGAGCATAGTGTGAGCTACTGCTGTGTAAAGACTGTCAGATCAGACTTCAAAGAGACCCTCTGGTGGTAGCTAACAGCCTAATATCCAAAGAGATGGCAGAACACAATCTGCATTTTGCAGGCAGTCCTAAGTAACTAAAAAAAGGCCAGGGAAGGGGTGAGGGAAGGACGGGAAGGTTTCTTTCTTCTATTACTCTAACACAACGGCCAGTTGCTAGAGAAAATAAAATAGGATTTCAGTGGCAGTATCCTGCCACTGGAAGGAAATAAACACAAAGGAAAAGAATATAGGATCAGCAGAGAATGAAATCCAGTGTGAACAGAAAAATGTGCATGGTGGGGTAATTGATCTCTAATTGTGTCAGGTTCAGAGGAAAATTGGAGGCTAAACCAATAATTTGCACGAGGTAGTAGTATTCAGCAGTTTCACTAGAGATTCCTTCGGAAACTCTTTATTCCCCCCCCAACCAGCCCCCCATTCCCCTACCACTACCAGCTAAAACATTCTTAGTGACGAACAAAGGCAGAAACTCGGACAAATCCCCCCCACGGAAATGGTGGACTATTAGTTGACTGATGATCTACCTTAACCTCAACAAACAAAAAGAAAGCAAAATCTCATTGGAATGCTTGTGCCCTGACCTTGGAAGCCTTCTGACTGGGCGCTCCTGTGAATTCCAATCACTGACACTAATGAGAAGAGAATCAAAACCCTTGGTCCTGGAGAAACGACTCTCATCATTAGAAGTTCAAGGCAGAGAGACGATGAGATCTGTTTTGTTTTAAGAAGTCGGAACACTTGGGTTAAAACAACAGATCCTCCTTTGGCTAGGAAACACAGTGAATGAGTGGAGAATCAAGCAAATTAGTAGCAAAGATGGGGGGAAGAGATTTTAGAAAAGAGCAAACAATGGTCAGTTTGGGGAAAAGGGACAAAAGAAAGTCTTTAAGTTATTCCCCCTAGCCTACAGTTGTTTTTTTCAACTAAGTCAACTTAATGGGTTTTCATTTGAGTGACTTCGTTCATGTTCAAGTCTTTAATCACCCCGAAATGTGCTCATTCCAACAAGACTAACTTTCTATTTTCTCCATGTGGAAGGCACATAAATTTGATTAGTAATGTTGCTATGTCTCCCCTAGGTCAGCCTAAATGTTATGTTTTCTATTACTTACTCTATTCCTATTTAGAAGCCCAGGGTACAGAGAAATACGATTTGAAATTTCAAGGCCATGATAAACTATGCAAAATAATCCCAATCATGATTGGGGAACACTGAATCAGGAAGCGTGGGTCTGAAGACATGCTAATTTCTCTCTCTAAATAGATTCAGTCATTTTGAGTCTCAGCTGATTGGAATAGTGAAACTTGGGAACCAAGGAGTTCAGGGAACAACTTTTCCTGCTCGGTGCCTGAAAATGAGGAAAACGGATTTCGTGAAACCTTCAGGAGAGCATCTCTGACACCCACAAATTAGGCAGCCGACTATCGGAAAATGCCTCTCTCCAATGAGCTATCATCGCTCTGTGAAAAAAGACTTTGCAAATGATGAGCCATCATCCATGACGTGGGCTCAGAAAGGTGCAGTTTCCCCCAAATGTTCAATCTCTGGGTGCAGTACCTGTTGGCACGACTGCCAGTTCAGGAAGCTGGGTCTTGTTTTTGTTTTGTAAACACGACTTTTAAAGCCCGTTGCCATCACCACAAGTGTGACAATCACAAATATTGAATCAGAGTATAGTGATCACATGACAACAAACAGAGTCTTCTTGGTGGGTAGGTGTCCATGGCAAACTAGCAACATTGTCACATGCGCGAGTTTTCCAAAAGTCTCTGTAGGGATTCGACTTGAAGTCATCGAATTCCTGGTAGTACAGTGCCTAGGAAACAGCCAGTCGCTGTCTGCCAAACGGAGATGTTGGTGTGTTGATCAAGTGTCCGGATAGCAGTGTTTGGCTGGGGGGGGGGGGTGTTTTTTTTTGTTTTTTGTTTTTAATTTTTTTTTTAATTTTTCACA
Source organism: Monodelphis domestica (assembly GCF_027887165.1). Classification (NCBI taxonomy): domain Eukaryota; kingdom Metazoa; phylum Chordata; class Mammalia; order Didelphimorphia; family Didelphidae; genus Monodelphis; species Monodelphis domestica. The sequence goes on along the minus strand of NC_077235.1, from coordinate 10,465,373 downwards.
AATAATCAGAGCCGTGATTAGAATAGGGCACATGAGCCTTCAGTCCAGGGTACCCCTATGAGGCTCTGCTTTCTCCTCATGGTGACTGCTGTCCCCTGTTCTTCCCCATCAAGGTCCTCAAGAGACGTGGACCGGCAATGGGTCCTAACCCCTCAATATGGCAGCCCTCTTCTGAGATGACTTCCTCTAACCTTTAGTTTGTGCTCTGCACCTCTTCCTCCCCCAACTAAATTCGCCCCAGGTGCAGTTTGGGCTAGTTTCGGCTCCATGAACAATAGTAATTTACATTATAATTTTACTATAGAAAAATATAGAAATTCAAAATACTTAAGACATAATACTTCTTACAACTCAATTTGTCTTACTTTTGTCCCACCCCAAGGCCCCGAGAAACCAAAGCTAATTTGCTCCAAATGAACACCCCTGTTGCCTGTTGAAACAAGAGGGATTGTCACATTTTGACGGTATCATTCACAAACAAATAATACACTTAGGGAAAGCTTGGAAATACAGGCATTGGTGAGTCACGAAAAAGCAGTTGAGCTGGTTGTTCTGCACATCCATCACCATGGTTGTTCTCTGTATCTGTTGCCATGGTTGTCCCTCTTTTGGCTGTGCCCAGCTTACAGCACGATGTCCTTCACCCTCTTGGCTCCCGGGGATTCTTTCTCCGGGCTCTCCTCTAGGAGAGGGTTGACTTCGCGCACCACTTTCTCGCTGTCAGCTCCTCGAGGTTCTGCTTCAGTAGGACGAGAAGGCCCATTGTTTGGAAACTGCTCCACGGTGTGGGTAGCAGGGCAGTGAATGATGGCACTGTAGGTGACCATTGTTGGCTTGGCGGCCACAGAACTCTTCAGATGGAGGGGCGAAGTGACCGGGCTGATGGCTTCGCAACCGTTGCCTGCCTCACGGATGGCACTGGTGACCTTGGGGCTGCAGACGGACAGGTCAACTGCTCTCTTGCCTTTCTGGGCAGAACGGTCTTCAGCTGCGTGGTCACCGACATCCTTGCCGAAGGTCGCAAAAGTCCTCTTGGTGGTGCAGTCTTCGTAAACCTCCACATCGGCGGCAGTGGCTTCAATAGACAGGGTGATGATGTTTCTTCCACGATCCGGAGACTTGGCCCGAGTAGGAAGAGGATTCCGGGGCATCCAGCACCGGTCTGAATGACCGAGAATGCGACATTCCTCCCTGCAATGAAAGCCTTCATTTTGATCTGTTCAAAAAAAGAGAGAGAAAAGAAAGCAAAGGTCAGTGTCAATAGCCTTCTTAGTAATCACTGTGATGTCCCACAGCCCAGTTTCTCAGGTCCTACATTTAGGGCCCACTCAGAAACATCTGTCCCCTTCTGAGAGTCAGGCTTGTATTGAGTCTGGGCCAAGTGTTGGGCAAAGGATTGTTAGCAGGTCATAGCTGAGTCCTCCCTCCCCATCCTTTATGTGTTTCCGTTGCTGACGGAACCAAAACCAAAAAGGAAACAAGTTATGATGAGAAATATATTAAAGAAAAGGTTTATCCTGAGCGTCGCAGTGCTGCTAGTCAGCATTTCTACTATCACACCTTCCTGCTCAAAAACAGTACATTGGGAGCTTTGTCCAAGGCAAGGCCAACCGCCCCCCTCCAACAGTCTAGACAAGACTTCTCCGGCCAGGCTTTCCTTCCAATTGGTTTTTTGAGCCCTCTTCAGGCCCCCTTTCCCATTTGGTACCATCCCCTCACTGGCATCCTTATCTCTGAATCCCAATCAGAAGGCTGAGTAGAGGACCACCAGTGATTTCCCACAAAGCTGGGGCAGATGGATGGCTCCTTGCCTTCTGCTCGGGTCTTCCTTAGCTTTCCCAACTCTGAGCTGGTCCATGCCAGGGGCTCCCCTCTCCTCTGCCTTCCCTTCCCCAATACAGTCTTAACAGGGCTGTGGTTTAAGTCTGGGGGGGGACTATCTGGCCTTGGTTTCTTGCCCCCACCCCTCGGCGCTGTTGGACTCAAGCTGGGTTTCTTAGGCACAGCCGTAGAACAGAAAGCATTTGGAATCTGCTGCAGAAGGGCTCGTGTCTGGGGCTCAGCATTCGTCTCTTAGAAAGGTCTTTCCAGACCAAGGTCATAGAGGGCTAAGGCTGCTGGGAGAGATGGGCCTCACTGGGGTCCAGCTTTAGGGCTTCCTTCTGGCCACCCACACCCTGCTTCATTTTCCATGGGGCGTTTAGCACCATAGCTCTCTGGTTACATTTGTATTTCTGCCACATTCCAGCACGAGGCTCAGCTAATAAAAATTCTCATCACATCACACAATGCACCAAAATATGAACAGCTTAACACTTATAGAAAATCTTGGTTGGGGGTGCAGGGGAGAAAGAGAAAGTATGTGCACAGACACACATGCATGTGCACACGCACACACAATGTGCATACACACACACACACACACACTCACTCAAGCAGAAATCATTGACAAATCATGCCCCAAATGTTCACCGGGTCCCTCTCATTGCTGCACTCTGGGAAAAGGAAGAGGAGAGCCAGCAGCTGTGGAAGCAGGCTGTATTTCCAGGGCCATGCGTGGCTAACAATGGAACCTGGAACCTCCCAAGCACAGCAGCTGACACCGAATACACCCAAGTCATGTCTTCTAGATGCTGAGCTTTGCTGCTTTTGTTTTTAAAGAAGTTGAAAACCTAAGCAAAGCAAGCAGTTGCCCTGAAAATGATTCTCGCCCTGTCCTATTCACCCGGAGCATGAGCTGGGAGGGCGATGGTGGGTCCAGACGCATGTGTGTGGGGAGGGGGGCCGCACTTCGAGAAGCTTTAGCTGAGGAGATTAAAGTTCAGCAGTTAGATCAAGGCCTTCTGGCTAGCTTGGTCCCAGGAAGAAGATGCCCATTTGCGGCAAGTCTGGACACTGTCGCCTGCCCTCCTTCACCGGAGCCAGCTGAAAGCCAACCAAGAGCAAGAGCAAGACCTGGCTGAAACCTAAGTAAGCAGAGCCAGGCTGAGCTGGGCCAAGTAAGGCGGCTCCTGGTGGTTTGGGGGGCTTCTTTATCCTTATCCCAATTATCAGCAGTCCTGTCCCAGGGAGGGAAGAACAACCAACTGCTTAATACTGCCTGGAGACAGAAAAAAGGCAATGATACCTCCTAAACGCCAGCCAGCTGTGAAACAAATCCCTCTGGGAGCAAGAGGACGGATAGGACGGTGACAGCAAAATTACCGCTGATGATGCACCTGGGTGGGAAGGCGCCATCCCACCCCCAAGGCCAGGGCCTTCTTGCTGCCAGAAATCAGCAAGTAGGAAATTGGCATCTGCTCCTTGTCCCACACAGCTCTGAGTCCTGCCCTCAGGATAAAGTATACCAACTCCATGGACACCAGATTCCCATTCTGTGAAATAAGAAGGTCGGATTGGGTAATCGCAGGTGAATATGAACTCCTGAAGTTCCAGCAAGGGTGGCTATACATCCATCCTTATCCTCGGTGCCTAGCATGGTCCCTCTTCCACTACCAAGTAGGTGTTCAATGGATCATTGAGGTCCCTCCTGGCTCAAAATCTATGATCGTGTGATGCCAGTCCCAGTTCTGACACTTCTCAGCCAGCATGGCCTTGAGCCTGACCTTTCTGCACCTCAGTTCCTCATCTGTGAGATAAGGGAGTGACATTCCATGATCCCAATGAAACGTAAGCTTCTTGAGGGCAGGACTTAGCTGGCTTGTTGTTTTTGTCTTTGCATTCTCTACTAAATCTAAATTGCCATCATCGGTGTTTTCCAAATTGCATGGAACTACCTCTTAGTGTCTCTTCAAAGGGATGCCCATCCATGATGCTGTGGTACTGTAGCCTCGCCATGGCCTTGGGCAAGTCCCTTCACTAGCCTGAGCCTCCAAGTCTGGGAAATGCAGGGGAAGGCAGCTGGCCCCTGGGACTGTTGCAAGGATCAAAGGAGCTCATGGATGGCACTGACTTCCAACCAGAAATGGGAGCTCTTGCTGCTACCTGTGTGGCTCCCTGGGCTCCTGTTGCCTCATCTGGGCAACGAAAAGGTTGTGCTGGGTGATTTCTAAGATCCTTGGCAGCTCCTGCTCATGGAATCTTGAAGGGGGGTTAGGAGTCAGGAGCAGAGGGGAGACAGGAAGAGGGAGAGTTATGGTGCTGCTAGTGTCTGAGGGGGACTTTGCTGCCAGGCTAGCATGCAGGCCCTTTGCCCATCGTGAGCTTAGCCTGGAGCACTTGTTTTTCCCTTTGCTTGTCTTGGTAGGAAGTGGTTGCCTTCCATTTTTAGGCTGTGACAAAAAAAACTCCTCACGTTAATAGATACTTGTTCAAGGAAAAGCCCCAGGACCTTAGCCTGTGTCATTCACAGCACTCCTGCTCACGCTCCAGTTTATGAGGCCAACAAGGTTAGAACACTTGGAATTTGGCCCAAACACACAGATAGGTACTTGTTTTCCAGCTGAACTGACCAGAATTCATCAATCATCATCTTTTCTTACAAACTGTATAATGGAGACAATTTGCACCATAAAAAAACAAACTTGGGCTCCCTTCCCCAGCAGCTGGGGAGCCGGTGACCCACTAGGAAGGTGTGAGAATGGGGTGTCAGCCAGCAGCCTTGGCACAACAAAAATAATAACAGATGACATTTCTATAGCCCTGTAAGGTTTGCAGAGCACCTTTGTAGAATGTTTCACCTCATCAACTACTCCTGTAGATAGTCATTACTGGGTGGGACAGAGACTCACCCCCACTGTCCCCTTCCTTCCAAACAGCTGCAAGAGGGCAGTCTGAGGAGGTAGGGGACACTGGAAAAGGCCACGGAGACTACCATGGAGGCCATCGAAATCCAACCCTCTCATTAAATAAAGGAGAAAAATGAGTCCTAGAGAGGGCCCAAGACCATGACAGGCCCAAGCCCAGATTCTGAGTCTCCTGCTGAGTCACTGAACCAAGTAGAGTATAGGATGCATGTATTCAGAGGGGAAGCAGAGGAACTAACGGAAATGAAGGCTAGAAAGGGGGATTGAGCAGATTAGAAATGGCATCAAATGCCAAGCTCAGAGAATGTATATTCGATCTTGGGGCAATGGGGAGCCACCAGAGATTCTTTCATTAACCCTTGTATTCTGTCACTAAACACTGGCACATACAACGATTGCCAGGGTTGCGGGGTCAGGGCAGAGACAGAACCCAAAGCCTGAGGCTGAAGAACATTTCTGTTCTGAGTGGATCCGAATGTTTTTGTGGAAGACTGCTACATAAACCATCCACCCACTAAGGAGAAATGGTCAGTGGCAACTTGTCATTAAGGAACTTGGTTGAGAAGATTGCGTGAACCTTCCGGCAAAACACTTAGAAGTCTTAAATAAAGTTATCAGTCTTCAGAGGGTCTGAGAAGGCAAAAGAATCAGTAGTGGCTACGACCTAATAGATCAGGAAGTAATTCAAACAGAAAGGCACCCGGAGTGTTGTTTTGTGCTGATAATAGCCAACCCTTGTACAGTAATTCCTTCCCTCCTTAGGGCCTGATGCTGCCTGTCTCTAGGAAAGATGGACAAGCTTACCATAGAGCAGACTACCAACAGCCGAGCCCCTCCCAAACCAGGCAGAAAGCAACGCTGAGAACTCCAGCCCAGGTTTTACCAAAGCTTTTCAAAGCTGATCGGGTTTGTCAGGTCCATATCGATGTCCAGCCACAATGGATATGTTCAATAATCTCGGGGTTCTTTACCTTAATACAAAGTCTTGGCCTATTAAGATCGAAGGGCTTAAGAGACACTCCTCCATGCTAGAATAGTTAAAATAATGGTCGCCGCTTCAACAGAGATCAGCTAATCAGCAAGGAACTGCTAATATGTGGCCCAATCCACTCTGCTCCCAACCCAACCCAATCTCCGCCAACACACATCCAAGCAAGGGCATAGTCCCTGGCAAAGAAGGCGAGCATATGTATCAAAAGAGCATCCTGTTCTACACTCACATCTGTCTTAGAGATGTCATCGAAGCCTTGCCAGTTAGGCCATGGCCAAAGCGGGAACAAGGCCAAGCTGTGCGTCCACATGGCAACAGAAGGGTTCAGTGGGATTGTTCAGGAAAGGGTGGCTGGTGTGAGAAATCAGCACAGATACAGGTAGCTTCTTGCTCACTGCTGACGTGTGTTAATGCTATCAACTAACATGGTGTTAACGACATCCCTAAGACTGCCACAGAAAGTCCTAAAAGGTAGGGCTAGAAAAAAGCCATAAGAGACCCAACCTTGGCCAACGGTCCAGAGACTGTGAGTAAATGTTGCTGATTCCAGGAGACTATCAGGAAGCCTTTGGGGGTCATTTGTTGGAATTGTTGTTGTTCTGCTGGATCTGTGATTTCATCTACGGAGGGAACTTCCAGTGTGGAAACATTTTCTACCACTGTAGCCTGCCAAGTCATTAGTAACTTGGATTCTGAGGGAGTTGCCTGGGGCCCTGAAAGATTAAGAGACTTGACCATGGTCACACAACTAATTTGTGACAAAGACAAGACTTGAACTAGGATCTTCTCTCTCCCCCACCAAAACATGTTGCCTCACCATCAGGAAGGGGACTGATGGCAAAATGTGCCACAACTCCAAAGACTATGTATTTTGATGATTTTTAAAAAAATATGTTTACTTCTATCTAACACAGGCTCTGGAGTGGTCTCTTGGGAACAGATGTGGAGGAAATGGCACTCCTCTCATTACGTTAAGAGCTCTGAATTCCAGCTCCAGTTCTACCACTAACTCACTATGAGATCTAGGGCAGAGATATAACTAGGGGAGGTCAATCAGGGCTTTGTACCACAGTGATGAATCTTAGAGGGCCCTGACAAAGCTGATAGCCCTGCAATAGCACAGAAACAATTGTGCTTCTTAGCACCTACTGAGCAATAATAATTACTTACAATACTACGCTTCCAAGTACTTCCAATCAGTGGAGTCCCATTAGTACCAAAGTGGTGTGCCTAGCCCTCATCTGAGGGCTTACAGGTATACAGAATAGAACTCTTTTCTCACTCAAATGTGGAATGTAAAGAAAATGAGCAACTCTACAATTAGCCAGTAAGCATTTTTAAAGTCTGAAAATAGCTCATGATAAGGAAGGGAGCACGGGCACCCAAGCAATGCAGCAACAGACTTGTTGGCAAAGGAATAAAGAGAGGGTACCCAGAGCTGCAAGCAGCCTGAAGCTCCTCCAGGATCACAACCTCCATGCTTTGTCTTTTGCCAGAATGTTCCCTTGGAGGGGGCTTAGCCTGCTTCTATTTAGCCCCCAAGGCTAGAAGTAGGAGCTCTGGGGGGTAGGAGGGGCAGGCGCAAAGAAGCAAATAGAGGCTTGAAGTCAGGGGGAAACTCCCTAACCACCAGATATCCCCCAATGGAATGGCTACCTTAGGAGGGAATGGGCTTCCCCTCATTGGAGGTCTTCAAGCAGAGGTTGGACCACCTCTTGCAGGCTTGTGGAGGAAAAAAGAGGAGAATGAATTGGATTCAATGTCCACTAAGGTCCTTTCTGAGTCGGAGAGCCCATGGTCCTATGATGGAGCTCCCCTGAGCACTCCAATACCATTTGGAAATCAGGCAGTGTGGCACCAAGAGGAGGAATCAGTGATAGCTTGGATCTCTGGAAAGACAGCTGCCTCTAGCTCTAAAGTTGGAAGAGGGTCTCACCTCCTTTGGAAAGGACAAGCCATTGTGCCAAGAAAAGGCCCAGTCCATCTGTCCAGTACTGGAAGGGACACCAGCAAAATCCTCTTGCTTGGGGGCTTTGTGAGACTTACAGACTTGATGGTGCCAGTGCCAGCCTTTGTAGTACATGATGGGAATTAGCATCTGGAATGTGCATAAACTTATACAGGCCAAGAGGTCCCCTAATGCCAATACACATGCATCCTTCCCTCCCTCCCTTTCCCTATTTCCCTCAGCCACTTCCCTTCTCCCTTCTCCCCCTTCTCTACCCTGCAACATATGTGCTGCCCTTCATGAGACTTTGCCCCTTCACTGCCACTTGAAATATGGTATCGTTGCTCTGCTTAAGCCTGGGATCTGGGCTGGCTCTACACAGAGGTTGCGTAGATAACCACCCGAATGACTGAATTTAATGAGAGTCAGAAGGCCTTCTTCTTAAGAAATAAAAAGAAGGAAAACAAGTGGACCCTCACTAATTTGGTTTACCACATTGAAGGCCCTTGTTCAATGAAAATCTTACCTGCAAGGAAGAGTCCAGGGAGCCATTAGCAAAACAAATCCAAATTAGTTCATCAAATTTACTTGAGTCATCTAGTAAAGCTCCAAAGAATGGGACGCGAGAAAGCTAACTGCCGATTGGTGGATGAGGAAAGCTCTGAGATCATAGGATCCAATATTTACCAGTGGAAAGGACCGAAGAGATCCTCTTAGTCTAACTTCCCCCCCATTTTACAGATGAGGAAATTGAGGCTCAGAGGAGTTGAGTGACTTAAACAAAAATAACTGGGCACCAAAAGGGAGAAGGCAGGCACAGATCAGGGAATTTTGCCCAGATGACCTTCAAGGACATAAAAGTATGGTTGATTCTGGACTGTTTTGCCATTTCCAAACAGGAGCTCTATGTGCTCTACACAGTAGCTGGGGATGGGAAAGAGGATACAAAAGATGTCTGCATGCCAGCCTTGATCGAGCTCATTATAGAAGCTCACCAAGGTCAGCAGGCATTACATGGTAAAGAGGAATAGGCTTCCTCACTTTCCCCTCCTTGGAGGGCTCCCCATAGAGACTGGAAGATAACTTGTCCACTATGTTATCAGGCAGGGGTTCAACTAGATGGCTGATAAATTTGGATCTAAGTTGGAGATTCGGGGATTCTGTGACTTCTCTGGGGAACGGGCAAGTCCTTCACAACAGCAGACTGAAGACAGCTTGGCCATGGCCAAGTTCACACACAAGAGTGTTTTAGGTAGTGAGGGGAGCAGGGAGCAAGGGAGCAGGGGAGCAAGAGCACCCCTAGATTCCAGCCTCGCCACGACCCATCACTGAAGTCTGATGTTCGGCTGGCCAGCAGGGATGAAACGATGAACCATCTCCCCTCACCTCTCTGGCCTTCCCTGCCATGCACAGACCAAGCACCAAAATCCACTTACTCCAGTGCAACGTGAAAAGAGATGAAAAGGATGGCCCTTTCAGAATCCAAAGCAATTGAATTATCTTCAATAGAATCTTTAGTGCTGAGCTGGGCAAAGTGAGCAAGTTAAAACCCATCAAGGTGGAAGGGCTTCCCGATTTCATATTTGTGATAGATGATGGCACGGCCCGTGCAGTTCGACAATCCGAGCTGCAATTGGGGCAATCACGAGAGTGTCTAGAATTTCCATTTTTGCAAAGGGGGGTGGAGTGGGGAGCAGGGCTCGATGCAATGCAATTCAGAAAAGAAGCGATTTCAAGATGCGTGTAAGTAGGAGTCATTTGTGCTGTTGCATGGGGAGCAGGGAAATGAAGCTGAGCCTTGGCTGGTAAAATTGAGACTCTGAAAGAAAGGGCACTGACAGTGACTGAGATAAGCGGAGATTGACTGGCCTCGAGCCTTTTGTCGTTGGGGCTCCAAAGGCTGAGGAAAATCAGCTGACAAATTGCTCGACTTCATTTCGATGCTCAAAAACCATTTGAGAAAGCCCTGGGAGGGAAATGTAAGGCCCTGCAATGGGCCCAATGAATGTCACCTAAGGAGACTGATACCAAGATGCTGCCAGACTGAGGCAAAGGGAGCAAGAAGATCGGGAGGGAGGTGCCACCATTCCCTTTGTGGCCCTCACCCAACTCAACCACTTAGACTGGGCCTATGGGACGCTAAGAGATGAGGGCAATAGCCTAAAGAGACTACACAGCCTAGAGGCTCAGGCGGAACGCTACTTCTCCAAATGACAGTTCTCATTATTAGACTCAAAGGACCAGAGGTCTAGAACTGGAAGGCCCATTGAGGACAACACTCTCACTTTGCACATGAGGAAACTGAGATCCAGGGACTTGTCCAAGGTCACATAGACAGAAAGACTCCAGACCCTTGACTACAAAGCTAAGCATTCCTTCCACAGTGCCATGATGGTTGGTAGGCACAGAGAGCAAGATGGAGGAGATGATGGGGCACAAGAGACAGTAGGAAATCTTTTTGTTACTATCAAATGAGAGGATTGAAAAATAAAAAGCTCTAGCACTGATAAGCAGCCATCTATGTTCTTTCCATTACTGGGATGTTGGAGTTTGCAAAGGAATCGGCCAGAGCAAACAATGACTTGGTGAAGAGAGGTGCAGCTTCTAAATCCTTTAAGGTTGATAACTGCCAAGATGTCTGTGTGTCTGGACGAGGAAGAAGAGGAAGGAAGAGGAGGAAGGAACTCCAAAATGACCACATTGCGAAGACCGGAGGCACTTCTTCAACCCCAGAACAATCTGGCCTCTTTGTATATTGATCCCTAACAAGGAAGGGATGGAGTCTCCCACATCATTGATTGGTGGGATCACTGAAGATGGTGGAGAGAAATGCTGGGAGGAGGGCACCAAGGACACGGGGCACTTATTCTCTATTTGCTCCTGGGGATGAGCTTTTTATTCCCATTGAGCAGCGTCCCTCTGAACCGTAGCAATACTCTGGTGTTTCAGGGTCTCTTCTGCAGACATCTGGAATACTGTAATCGCCACGACAACCCAGCTTCTGGGTACAGCGAACAGCATGATCATTAAAAAAAAAGTCATTTCAAATATCTTCCTGGAAGCTAATAAATTTTACAGCAGTTTCCATCCTTCCCCTTGTAACAAAGAAAAGCTTAGTTCCAGACAAATTAAAAGTAAATTGATTGCCTTGGGGGAATCTATTCAAATATCACTTTTCCATGTTAGAAATCTTTTTCCTGAAACATTAAGAAAAAGAGAGAGGGAGAGAGATGGGTGGGGGGAGAAAGATATAAAAAGTGATAACGAGAGAGAGAAAAAGAGAGAGGGGTGAGAGAGAGACAGAGAAGGAGGGAGAGAGAGAGAGAGAGACAGAGAGACAGAGAAGGAGGGAGAGAGAGAGAGAGAGAGACAGAGAAGGAGGGAGAGAGATACAGGGAGGGAGAGAGAGAGAGAGAAGGAGGGAGACTGTGTGTAAATAGGAACACGGTGGCAAGAGAATTAGGGAGGCATCCCCCACCAGTTCAGCCCTTGTTTGCAAAACCAGGTAGAAATCAACTTAAAATAAAATGCAGATATGTCACTGGGGTGCAAGCTTAAGGTTTGTGCTGGAATTTATGAATAATAAATATGAATAATGAATGGGGAACTGGAAAGGATCAAACATTTCCTTACATGGCTACTCATTATCCATCTTCCATGGACAACACTCAGTTGTCATGTCTTACCCTTTCCTTGAGAATCACTGAGAGTTAACTATTCTCAGGCTGGGGCCAAGCCTAGGGAGCATTTTCAGGGTGTGACTTCAGTAGCCAAATTCTGGCCAAATTTGGGAGACAGGCCTGGGCAGGTCAACTCTAATTAGATCATGGATTTGGAGATTTGAAGCTTGTATGGAACTTTGAGACCATTGAAGCCTACTCTCTGCATTTTGGAAATTGAGGTACAGGGAAATCACTTGTTCAAGGTCTCATGGACAATGGCAGAACCGTAATTCAGACCCTGGTCCTTTGACCCCAGAACCCGAGTTCTTTTCTTTGCATCACAGGAACTGAACCTGCCCTCAAACCTGGACTACTCTACTGGGAAGGTGCTATCTTAAGTCCTTCCCCAAGGAGAATCGGTCTTGTTGGCCCCTCCCACTGCTCTGCCCATCTCTTCCTCTGAACAGAGGCAACAAGCCAAGCCCCAGGTCAGCCGTGGAGTCTGGATGGACCCCAGCTGCACCGATGGCCCAGGAGGCTGGGGCTGGCACCATGGACGAGGGCAGTAAGCTTTCCAATGGAATCTCATTCAATCTCTGAGACTTTTATGAAGCCCGTCCTGTGTACTAGTCATGTACTAGGTAGAGCTATAAGGACAAAATGACAAACAGTCCCTGCCTTCAAGAAGCTTCCCTCTATTCTGGGGCTGGGGCAGCTCTCTGCTCTCCCTCCAGGAATCCCAGCTCACAATGGAGAAACAAGCCCAAACCACTCTTCGTCTTCCAACCAGCCCCCCAGATCAGACTAGTGCTCTCCACTGTTATCTACTTTTTACTGAAAGTCATATCTCAGCATCTCTCCTTGCAATAAGCACTCCGCAAAAAGACTCTGTACTCCCAAATCCGCAGCTTTATGGTATCTGCTCCACATTCATGAAAACACGCCTCCTTCACCACTAGGTTGCAGCCAGGTCTGGACACTTGGCACTCCAGGGCCTCCGACCATTCCTTGACATGACAGGCTGAATGAGGCCCTGAGGAGTTAATGCCAAGTACAGAGGCCGGATGAGTTCTGTTGGAGATTGGATAGGCCTCGTGCTCTCTGAACTCTGGGTTTAACAATTCCTAATGGCAGGAAAGACGCAAGCTTCTCTAAAAACGGGATGTTGGCGTTGCGTTTTCAAAATATGCTACGTAGAGTAATTCTACCATTATTAATTTAAAAAAGTAATGCTCTATGGCCCCAGAGGTTTCATATCCTCTTAATTCCCCTTTGCAATCTTTTTTTTATTTGCTTCTATCAGTTACTGAGCAGCAAGTAATCCGGCTCGTTATTAAAACACCAGATAAAATAATCAGCTTTGGCAAAATGCAAACAGCTCTGAAATGAAGAGCTGAGGAGAGCCATTTACTCGTAAATTAAGACAAGGTGTCACTGCCTGATCTCTCCTAATGGCACCAGATCAGGAGGTGCATGGAAGGGGTAGGGAGAAAGGGGAGACGTGCAGGAGTATATTCTCAAAGCTCCTGGCTCCTGAAGCATTCTCCACTGTTATTAATCACACACACACACACACACACACACATTATACACACTCATATACACGCATCTACAAGGAATTTCAGTGCTGACATCTTTCCTGTGGAAGATGCTTATAGCAAACTAACCAACAAGGACATTGACAAATGCTTCTATTCCCACGGGGAGTCTCTCCTAGAGTTGATGCAAAATGAAAAATTTACATTTTTAACTCAGTGTTGTCCATTTCAATATGGGAGGGCAGCAGTATTTCAATGAAGAAATCACATCCACCAGAGGGATGATTATTCAGAGATGATGGAGATGGCGGCGGTGGAAATGAGGCTAATTCCCCACACAATAGCTAACATCCCAATGGAGTCTTGGAATTTTCTGTTGCCATTTGACTTTTGGAAGAGTGGAGATTTGACTCTTGAGATCCTATTTTACCCACGTTGGCTACTTTCAGGTGTGGAAACTCCCTCCACTGACACAAATTAGCCATTGGCCTGTAATTTAGAGTCTTAGACTGGGGCATCTGAGAAGTGAAGGGACTTGTCTAAGGCCAGATAGTTATCGTTCCCCAGAGGCGTGGCTTGAACCTCTGGCTTCCTGAGTCCAAGGCCACAGGTGCTTGGTAAGTAGCCAGGGAATGGCCACCATTGTGCCACCCGCTGAGAGCTGAATCTGTCATTTTCAGGGAGCCATGGACAACCAGGTATTTTCTACTCCTTAACAGCACTCAAGGCTTCTTCTTCCTTTTTCTAATCTCAGTCTCACCTTCCAGGTGGGCATCACCATATGGGAAACACATTTTTTTCACAGCAATTCTTCAGAATCTATGGTTTATCAGCATGGGTGCCCCCTTCGCTAAGGCAGATTGCTTCCCCTCTGTGATTCAGTGGAGATATCTGAGAGAATCCCTGGCTGAAAAGTTCATTCCCCTGCAAACCAACTGCTCCTGGGCCTCTCAGACCCTAGCTAGGCTGGCTTTGGGACATAGAAGATCTGGACTGGCACTAGGCCTATCCTTGGAGCCCTCCTGATCCCATGAGACCCAGCAGAGCTTAAACACAGAAGTGCCTTGGGGGAGCCAGTGTCTGTTCCCTGCTTCTTCAGAGAGCTCGACAGAACCTAGGAAAACCAGCCAGGCCCAAGTCCACCCCTGAACACAAGCCTCAGAGCCAAGAGGCCCTGGCTTTAAGTCCCACCTCTGACACTGCTCCAGGCCCAAGGGATCAAACATGTGACGTATGGAGCCTCCCCCCAGTGCTGCCCAAACCAGATTCAAATCTAACTGGGAAACACTGCCCAAAAGCAATAAAAAGACAATCAAATCACACTTTCAAATGAAGTCCATGCACAGCCCACAGTAATCCTCCTGGTTGGTCCATTGGCCCTTGTTTCATCTAAGTTGGATCCTCATCTGCTCAACTCTTTAAGACTAGAAGTTGAAGGGAATGGGCCGGCTTGGGTAGGCATCGAGAATTTCCCTCAAACCACTGGAATCACAGGTCCAATCTCTACTACTAGCCCTACAACACCCGTGCAGGTAGAGGGAGGAGGATTTTCCAAAAGATCTTACCACAGCTTAAACTACCCCTTGAGTTTAAATGGGGACTCTATGTATAAACTGCACATTGTCCCCACGGCAAGGAACAAATGGATGGCTGACATAAAGATTGTGTCTATGGTTAAGAGCCCTTCTGGTGTGTGTGTGTGCCATCCCAGAAGTCAGTGTCACTGATGGAATTCCCCAAATGTTAGATCCACACAGGCAGGTGGACAGACCTGGGGGCTCTCTTGCCCCCCTCCACCTTGGGAGTCACTACTGAGAGCCTCCCAGTTCAAGGGCTTCTTTCTAGTCCTAAGAAATAGCTGTGTTTGTTGTATTCCCAGACCGTGTGACAAGTACCTTCCTGTGGGGAAGCCTTGAGGAAAAGGAAGAAGGCCAACTGCACAGCCATAGACAGTCTACACCTACCTGCTACCACCCCATTCCTGCTTTGGGGAAATGATGCTTAAAATCTCATATGAAGAGCTTACTGTTCTCTCCGATTCTCAAAAACTATGGGCATTTGCTTCATTACAAACACACAAGTAAAGGCCTAAATGGGCAAGGCTTGCAGCTGATTGGAGGCAACACCAGCCTTCTTTTATTCTTCACAGAAATGCTGTTGGACCACTAGCCAAAGCCTAGGGAAGGCAACGTCATCTTGGCCACACTGGACTTCCAGTGTCAGATACAGTGAGCCTGACTAATGAGGCATCTACAGCCAGCCCTGCTGGGCCACCCAGCAAATATGCTTCAGAACCCCACCACTCTGAGCTCAGCAGACTCCAGATCTCAATCGGTTATCAATAGCTTAAGCCCAAATGATTAGGGGTCAAGTCTTGAACCAAGAGGCCCTCCAGGGCTATCAAGGATGGCCGACAACACTGGGACCCAATGAATCAATGAATGAAACAAGAACTATTGGAATGCTCTCTGTATGTTTGACAATGAAGCCATTTTGTACAGTGGGAAGGGGCATGCCAATCACATGCTCCAGGTGGGCAGGACTGTGAGGGGTAAGGTAACTAACTGTTAGATATCCATGTAAAAGAGTGGGCAGGTCATAGTGCACGGAGAGGACTACTACTGCTCCTCCTGGGCCTTTTCTGCCCATTGCAAGGGAAATCCTAGGAGACCCCAAAAGCCCAAGTGTCCTGGGGGCTCCTATGGTCCACAAACAAGAGAAGAACCAAGTTATATGCTAGATCCTCGGACTGCCTCACGGATGATCCATTGTTGCCCTTGAGATGACTGATGGAGGTCCTCAACCAGGAGAGCTGTCCCAGACTACAAACTGGTGCTCTGCCTACCTTACAGTCGACATGCTTAGGAATAGGCTTTTCCCACCAGCTTGGAGTCTCACTCACTGAACTCACATATCCCGAAGATCATTAGCATTAGCATTCCCCCTCTTCCTCCCAAAATGAAGCCAAAACCAGAAGGCTTGTGCAGAGAGACTATTTCAAAGCCTTTGCTATAATCGCCTCTCCAGTAAACAGCCTGTGATTTATACTAGCTCAACAGGACGTCTCGATTGGTTCACTCAATCCAGATGTCATTGATGGTGGACACAGGCTCTGCGCAGGGTCACTAAAGTTTCCAGGCCCAAGAAGTCAACAAAGAAAGGAGATCCGAGTGGGTGTGAACTCTGCATCCAGGATCCAAGGGTGAGACCGGAGCCATCAGATTTCTACACAACAGTCTAAGAATGCTGCTATTTTCCTCCTGAGCCACAGAGAGTCGAAGGGGCTTGCTCTGGATTCCACAGGCAGCATGAGTGACAGACTGAGCTTGAAAGCAGACCTTCCTATCTCCAGGTAAGACTGGCCCTCTGGCTACTGCACCACACTGCCTTCCACGGGTCAGCAACAGGAGGCCAAGAGCTTAAGAGTCGGGAGCTGATCTTTCCCAAAGGAAAGTTGGTCAAGACCAAAGCGAAGCTTTAGCCACATCCATTATTTTCAGGACAGAACAACACTACCTGCTGTCGCCCTTGGGCCCAGCCACCACAGCCTGCATCTTCAATGCCAATGCCTTCATATTTCCCCTCTTTTCTATTTCCTTGCCTCTTCGTGCATGCCTTCTGTGTTTTGCTTCCTTCTTTCCAATGCAACTTAATTTGACAAGCATTTCTTAACCACCTAAAATATGCTAGGCACCATGCAATTAACTGCCGAGAACACCAAGGCATGGGGGCTTGCCCCCAAGAGGCTTACATACTGCTGAGGTACAGAAAGACACGCTTACTGCGAAAGAACGACATATATATGCATATAGATGGACACGTCTCTATTTGTGACTATATACATGTATTGTAACCATGTGGGATAGCACTGACAACATGGCATAGAGGGCTTATATAGGAGCTGACATCTGAGCCAGGTCACAAAAGGAACTAGGAGTACCGAGAAGCCAAGGGAAGGAGGGACTGCAATGGCGGAGGGGAGCACAGCCTGTGCAAAGGCATAGAAATGGGATACTAGATGAAGAGTATATGGTAAGTAGGCCAGTTTGTCTGGAACATGCAGTACAAGAGAGTAAGATCAACCAGGCTAGGTGTGGCTTTGTATTTTATTGGAGAGGCAATAGGGGGCCCCTAAAGCTTGCTGAGCAGGGGAGTAACATCTAATCTAATGCAACTAACCTTATTAAGTACCTACTATGTGCGTACAAGACACTTTTCCAGGATCTGAAGTCACAAGGCCATTATGAAAGCCAGCCCTGCCCTCCAGGTGCTAAGTCTGCTGAAGGTCCTAACATGGAAAGGGGGACTAATCTGAGAGGGAGAGAGGAAGAGAGCACTAACTAGTACTGAAGTAAGTGATGGGGTGAGAGGTGAGCCTGGACGCATGCCAAGGATTCCCTTTCCCCCCGCTCTCCTGATCCCTCCCAATGTGGCCAAACTGCCTAACCCCCTTTCAAATTTGGCCCATGTTCTGCTCTGGTCCCCATCCCTTGCTGACAAGGGGTGGAGCCTCTGACAGCCATGTAACTGAGACCATCTGGCCCATCCTCACTCTGGACTTTCCAAGATGAGCAAGCTGACCCTTCAGGGTGTGGACCAGAGGGAACGTCTGGCTCCGAGCAGGCCTCCTCTGCCCCTCCCAAATCCCAGCCCTCTTCCATTAGACAATGGAGCTCTTGGGTCATGCTTACACAGCTGGAGTGCTTCTGACCTTGAAGACTCTCCAGGAGAGGGTAGGAGCACCCCCTGCTCTCTGCTGGCCTGGTTCTCCTTCTCCTATTTCCTTAGCTTCTAATGAATAACAGAAAGGTTGATGACCATGCCCGGGGCCTGAGGAACTCCTACCGGGCAGGAAAGGAACTGAGCTCCCCAGCCTGCCCGGAATGCGGCTGCTATCCTCCCAGCACTTGGCCACTAGGCCCAGCAACACAATGGGAAAACTCCAAAAGACAGCACCAGCCCTACCCCAACTGAAGCAATTTGTCATTGCACCACCAACTGCCAGAGCCACTCTGTTCTGTCTCGCAAAGGCCTCCCTTATTCCCTTTGCCTTGACCAATAGGCCTTGCTTGGCCTCTGGGAAATTCCAGGAGCCACAGTGTCTCCCCTACCTTCTGCACATGGCTGCTGTTTTCTTCCCGCCCCCCTCCACCAGCACTCCCAGGGGCTCCACAGACCTCTCAAGCTTCTCCAATGCAGAGGGGGAAGCAAGGACAGAGAGCCAGCCCCCTGCACTTGGCACACAGCTCTGCTGAGCCCCTCCAGCCAGAGAGCCTGGCGAGCATGTCTGAAACCTTGCTAATTACTTGGGTGAGGAAAGGCAAGATGAAAATGTCTTTGGTGCATCAATATATCCAGAGGCAAGCTTTCCAACCAGGAGAAACCAGCTCATATCTACTGGAGCAACTCAAGACTTAATCTGATCCTTGCCAAAGGGGACCTCTTGTCTCCAGATGGAGGCATCAGCCATCACTCCTTGAGAGAGAGTCAAGGCTGGCCGAGCCCATGGGCACAACAGGCTGCTGTGTGCCTCCCCCCAAAGGCTTATCATGATACCCGCTGCTTGAGACTCCTCTGGGTTAGCCAGGGACCCCCATTCAAATACAACAGATCCCCGAGAAAGAGGGGTTAAGCCATTATTGGCCATTAACATCTCTGCGTGTATCAGCAACCTAAGGCAAGGAGAGAGGAAACAGGAAGTTCAGTTGCTCTGACAGAAAGAAGGCCTCCAAAGTCAAAAAAGGGGCAAAGCACAGGTTGGGGACATGGGGTCTGTGAGTAGGATGCAGCAGAAACCCTGGATCGAGAGAGGAAGGACCAGGCTGCAAACTTCAATACCTGGCTAATGTTGGCCAAGTCGCTACCCTATCTGTGCCTCAGTTTCCTCATTTGAAAAATGTACAGGTTGAATGCAGTGATATCTAAGGTCCTGGCTGGCTCTAAATCTCTGATCTTACATCTAGCACCCCAAAGAAGACCAGAGTGGGATTAGTCCTCCTGGATAACTCAAAGGCCTGTCTCATTAGCCATTCTGGTATCATCTCATCTTTTCCTCACCTAGGCCTTCCAATCTAGCTCCTCAGTGGGCCCCAGGCCTCCATTCCCTGGCTAATCTTCTCTCTTGTATGCTGACCAAGCCATTATTGAGGCTCACTAATGAAAAAATGAGGACAAAAAAGAACCCTTGATTGAAGGCAGGAAAAGACGGGCTCAATTGGCCTCTGCCACAGAAAAGCTGGGATCCTGGGCAAGTCACTTCCTCTCACTGAGTCTCAATTTCCTTCTCTGTCAAATGAGGATGTTGGTCTGCATTACTTTTATTTTATTTATTTTATTTTATTTAGTCAATTTAGAACATTATTCCTTGGTTACAAGAATCATATTCTTTCCCTCCCTCCCCTTCCCATAGCCGATGCACTATTCCACTGGATTTTACATGTGTCCTTGGTCAGAATCTATTTCCATGCTGTTGGTGTTTGCACTAGGATGCTCACTTAGAGTCTACATCCCCAGCCATATCCCCTCGACCTGTGTGATCAAGCAGTTGTTTTTCATCTGTGTTTCCTCTCCTACAGTTCTTTCTCTGGATGTGAATCGTGTTCTTTCTCCCAAGTCCCTCAGAATTGTGCCCCACTTCCAGTTCCTTGATCCTTTCTGGATGAAAAGGCCGAAATCATTAGACTTTTTGAAAAAATCAAGCCTTAGCAGAGAAAACTTGACAAGATAAATATTATGCTAAATAGGATTCATTAAACCGAATGAGGCACTGGGGGGGGGGGGTTGGGCAGAGGAAGTGGAAAGGCTGAGGATGGCCCTCCTGCAAACCAACTACTTCCTGTCCCTTTCCTCTGGCATTTTTGGAGGAATCCCTGATAGAAAATACTTTCAGCCGGTGAGCGAGGAGGTCAAGGTGATTAGGCTGAAAAGAAAAGCTCATTGGAGGACTAGAATAGATAGGCAACAAGGGGTGATAAAAGAAAATGTAGACAATGAAGAAGGGGAGCTGGGATGGGAATAATGAAGGGCAGAAGGGTTGAGAGAGTCAGAGCACACAAGAAGGGAGTCAGGCAACTCTTGAAATACAAGTACACAAAAGGAAAAGAGATAGACACAAAGGCAATAAGGCTTCTGAGAGACTGGAGAGAGAAGCCATGACAAATGAGGTTAATATTGCCAAGAGACTAAATAAATTCCGACTCTTCTTATCCTCCCGTTTCCCATTCCAACTCCATCATGAAGGCTTAACTGGCCTGGCCTCAAAGAAGGGGACACTGGTCTGTTTGTTTGTCTGTTTGTTTTTAATGAGGCTTTCCAGCAGGAACGCTAGAGATAACACAGCAATTAGAACTCTTCGAGACTATGCCAATGCCCGGTTCGGGCAAATTTGGCCTCCAAAAGCTGAAAGGCTCCAGGCGAGGAGGAGAGCTGTCAGGCCTGACCCGGAGTTGGTTAGGAAAGGGTCAGAGACAAGCTGTGAGAGGGAACAAAGGCAACAGTATCCCAAACATTGTGGGCAGGGGAGATTCTGGCCTTCATTTGTGGTGAAGGTCCTCGTCATGGCCCCTGAACAAGCCAATGAAGGGCAAAGGGATTAGTGGGAAAGGGAAGGGACAGGGCAAGAGCCATGTCAGAAAGCCAAGGGGAGCTGGTTGGACAAAAGCAAATAGACCTCGGTTTACTAAGCTGTGTCAGATGGGGTGAGAAGGCATAAAGAACATTGGCTGAAAGGCACCCTATCTGTCATCTCCCATGAGATAAAGAAGGGGATGAGGATGACCCTCGCATTTTCCAATTAAGGGTCATTAAGAGAATTGCCCCAGGAAGGTTATACAGGCAAGAGGTAGCTGAGGTGGGGTGCAAATCTAGGTCCTCTGGTCGTGAATTTTCTCAAGGCCTGTGTGCTCTACTACAAAAAGCCAAACAACCCCCAAAAGGGCGAAACCACTCAGTGAATGGAGAGTATTTCCCTAAGCAATGGCAATTCACTCTCTAGAAGGCATCTCTGACTTCATCTGCTTTTTGGTGGGACCTGCCAGGCTTTCTGCTGATTCTCAGGCCTCAAGCGACCCACAAGGAAATGGGCAATAACAGGTGAACTGAAGGACGGTAAATTGGGGCCACTAACTCCCAGGTTCCCACTACATACTGGGAAACAGGAACAAACCAACTGGCTCGGATCAGGCCTGGCACGGCCTGCTCCAGAAGAGTGGAACCATCCACCAGGCCAGCCCAAGCACCCAGCTGTCCTCCAAAGCAAGCACCAAGTGGATGCAGCAGAAGCCGGAAGAAAGCTCAGAAGGAAGGGAAGGCATGAAACTGAAGACTTGAATTCCCTCTGGGTCCTCTGTAAGAGGAAACATTTTCAAGGAACCGTCAACAACAGGGGAGCAAGGTTAGAGAGGAGGAAGCCTGAGAAGAGTCAAGCTGTGATTCAATTGAAGTACTCTGGTCAACAGAATTGTGAGTGACACAGAGAGCACAGCAGGCGAGCCCTGAGAGCGAAAAGCAGAAACAAATGAAAGGCCAATATATCAAGCCTCTTGAGCTGTAGGCACACCTGGGTACTGTCACTTAGTCCCCTTGGGCTAATTATAGACTCCAGCAATTCGCCTCCCTCCTGGCTAGCGAGCCTCAGGCTCACTGACCTTTTGAGCTCAATGCTGGCTTGGATTTCAGGTCCTTGATGCAGGGCTCTCATTTTTCCCAGCTGGAGGAGGTGGCTCTTCCCTAAAGAACACCCCTAGCTCAACTTCACAGATGCAGTGTTTCTCTGAAAGGCCCCTTAAACTATAACCCTAAAGCCAAGCTGAGATTGATCCATTACTCAGAAAGCAGAGTCCAGTTGCCTTCCTTAGAGCCAGCACTGAACTAGGGCTTGGGAGGAAGGAAAGAGGAAGAGGAGGCGGCACCAGTGGAGAAGAGCAATGGCGTTGCAAAGCAAGTCACTCCAAGAATTTAAGCACTAGTGACTAACATGGACCCTCCTTCCATGCTTGCACCTTGTGATCCCTCTGGATCTCGGCAGAGAGCCAATCTGCTGCTGAGTCTCTGTGGCCATTGCTAGGCTGGTCAATCCTTGACGTGTGCAGCCTCCATCCAGACTGCACCAAAGAAGCCACAGCATCAGAAGGATGCTGAGTCCCCTGGAAAGCATCTCTCTCCTATATGCAAACTACAGAGAAAATGGAGGCAACCAAGAGAAAGAAAGCTCCCAGGAATGGGGCTTATGGAGCTTAATCAAGAACAGTCCAATGGAAGGCTTAGGAAGTAAAGCTCTCTGAGCTATAAAAAGGGATCCTGGAATGATAATGAATGACCAACTTTACTCTGGCTTCACTGAAGGAAGAAACAAGGCAGATCCAATCTGCCAGGAGCTACAAAGACATATAAACAAAAATCCTTCCCCTCAAGGAACTGACATTCTACTAGAACTGATTAAGTGCTTAGTGGATGCAAGGAGAGGAGGAAGAGTGGCAGGGAAGGACTCTGGGAAGAGGTGGGGCTGCCAAGGAATCCAAAAGAAGACTGGATATCAGTAATGGTCAACTCAAGAGTTGGAGCCAAGTTGTTGTATGTGTGTTCCCAGTTGGCTCGTGATCTCATTAGGGGATGGAATGGATCCTTTTCTGGAGACACTTGAAAACAAGAATGGAGCAGAGGGAAAGCAATCACCATGGGACAGTTTGGGTGCCATCCTGCCCGAGGTAATGGGTGACCTGCGTGACCTCCCTAGGCCCTTCCTAGCCTGATTATCTGAAATTCTAACCCTGTCAAGGTCTCCTTCCCTAGGAGGCCCTGCATCCGTCTGGAATTACTCAGCGTGTTTCTCTTGACTCAATGAGACACCTGCTTCTACAGTTTGATTCCCACCCCCATGTCTTTCCACAGCGTGATCCTTGAGCAGTTTCCAAGAAAGTAATGCCAAAGGGAAGAAATTCATTTACAAGAGCCTTCTCCAACCTCCACCCTCACAAGCAAAGAACCTTCCTCTTCTCTCCCTAAGCCATCTGTTCCTTAGTCCCACTGGCAGGAGAAGGAATCCCCAGGAATCTGGAATCCCTGATACCTGAAAGTGGCATGTATGGGAGAAGATATGCCAAGAATTGGTGCTTGGGCCTCTCAGAACCCAGCTAGACAAAGCCTTCATTTACAGAGGAGAAAAGGGAAAGCCAGAGAGGGGAAGGACTTGACAAAGGCCACACAATAGGTTTCCCAGTGTAGGGTTCTTGTCATCATACCATACTGATGGGGAAAGGTCTCCAGGAGCCTAGAAGCTAACAAAGAAGTAACAAAAAAGAAACTATTACATTCTATTGAATCAGGGTGGCAGAAAGAGCTCTGCATCTGTAGTCAGGGAAAGTGAGTTCAAATCCTGGCTCTGCCACTTAATATCTGTATCTCTTTGGGAAAGGCATTTCCCTCCCTGGGCTTCAGTTTTCTCCTCTGCAAAATGAGGTGGTTGAACCAGATGACCACTAAGGTCCCTTCTGGTTCTAAGCTCAATCATCTGTTACATTTTTGTGAGAGCTCTCACCACTATCATCTCTATCTACAGATGGGCCAACTGAGAGAAGTTAGTGACTAATCAAAGGCTACGAGATGAGTAAATAAATAGCTAAGTACTCAGTCCATTAGGCCACATGTAATGAAATTCTTTTTGATGTTGTAATTATCTTATTAATATACTTGCATTTAGCAAATGCATTTGGTAAACATAAACTATGGCCCATCACCAAGCTTGGGTCCCTCAGGGTTTGAGCCCTCTCTTAGGGGCTTTCTTCAATCATTTCCTTGGCTTACTTTGTCTCCACTCAGCATCTTCCCTAGTAAGAGAAACACTTGATTCATTTTGTGCCCATCAAGGGTATGCCCTGGGAGCATGAAAATTTGGCTCATGTCTAAAAAAACGGCCTCAGCTCCCAAACAAGCTTTTGGGTTAACAACACAAAAATACAGAACAAGTTTTATTTTGGCCAACAGAACTTGTGCCTGGGCCTATAAAATACAAAGAACTTAGAGCTGGGGAGTCAAGCCATCTCATTCCCACTTCTGTGCTCCCTCTCCAGTGGATAAGCCTCCAGATAAAGAGTGCTGCCCTAGGTTGAGTTCCACTGCAAAAGGAAAGAAAGACCACAGGGTCGCCAGAAAGAGTCAAGCAAACCTCCCAACTAGTGAGCCTTCCTGCAAAAGGAAAGAACTTGGCATTGCTATGGAGTCCTCCCTGGCAGACCCCACCTTCCCTCTTAACCTATATTATCCTCTAGCTATAATGATATTATGAAACTGGGGAACTTCTTTAAGAAAAGAACTCAGGATTACTAAGGAGTCCACTAGGTCTCTCATATGATAACCTACCTCTACCTTCCCTTGGGATGTTCCCTGTCCACATGATTCACAGAACCAGTGAAAGGATGGGCCAATGCTACTTCTCTACTTTGTGATGGCTTCCTGTGCCAATCCTTCCCTCTTTCTGCATCTCTATCAGGAGATGCTCCTCTCCAAGTCTGAGATGCAATAGTCCCTTTGCTCGTCCCCAGCAAGTTTTCTTGGGAGCTTCTGGCATTTTTGTCTTCATTTGGTGCCAGATCCTCAAGACTCATGATTTCCCGCCATGGTTCCCTGTCCCACAGTCCCTTGGAAGGAGGAGATCTCAGGATGCTCAGGTCTCCCTCCAGAGACCTGAGCCCATGTCTGTGTGAAGCTCCTCTCTCGCTAGGTCTTTGCCTTCCTCCAAATCCTCCCTTTCCTGCTTAGGGACACATAAGTCAAGTATCCATTGGCAAAGTCAAGAGGAGAAAAGGGTCAATTGTCAGGCTAGTTCTGGGGAAAGAAAACCTGCCCTTTGTTCTGGCCTTCTGGCCAGAACTGGCCTTCTGTGAACTGGTTGGAACACAGATACCTGAACCAGGGGTGCCATAGAAAAGAAAGGGAAGCCTTCTCCACCTCTTTTTCTAGCTTGGTTACATGCTAGACTGGCAAAGACTGACATACTAGATGGTAGGACATGGCCAGCCACCTGCCATCGAAGTAGCCTGCTCCCAGCAAAGAGGATACACCCAACTTACCTAATATAAAGCCAACAGCTCCAAGCAAAGAGGGAACGAAGGGATTTTCATTTATCAACCAAGTATCCCAGTGGCTTTTGGTTGGCATCTTGAGAAAAAGGATTTTACCAGGGGCTTTGATCAAGATTGGTTTGCAACATCCAACAGCATCATTTTTGTCGTGCCTAACTTCCCAGGTGCCCTGACCACAGCATGACTGAGATGGCACTGTTCCCTTGGACCTGCTGTCAGCTCATTCACGCACCAAAAAGCTCTGACCTTCCAGCTAGGAGACAGACCTGTCTATTGCTGTCTGTTGGCAGAAAAAAAGACTGTGCAGAGGGTCTTCGGGGGAAGTTGGGAGGTGAGAGGGTGCCTAAGAATATGGGAGGGAGAACTCATTTCCTGTGTCTTTGGAGTTTAAGGGCTTTTATTTTCGATGAAAGCCCACTTGAAGCCCCTAAGGAACTAGCCTGGTTTCTGCCACTTATTGCCTACTTGGCCAAGGCTTTGAAGATGAAGAGGCAAGAAATGACAAATGGGAGAGGGCGCTGAGCCTGTAGAGAACTGTGTACCAGCTCTACGTAGGGAGGGCATGGTAGAACTAAAGCCCCTAAAGGAGAACTAGGACACGAGATGGAAAGAACTCCATAGTTGTGATTAGGCGGATGGTTATGTCAAAGGTGGCCAGTCAAATCAAAGAAGGCTTAATTAGGGCCTAATGTCCCAGGTCACTAGTGGAGGCAGGCTCCCTTTGTTGGGGCCACACATGCCTCAGGAAGGGCTGCCTGGTTTGGGGACTGGGAGCTAGTCCACGCCCTGTCCACCCCCAAGCTACTCCAAGCAGACAGGAATCCGCCTTCCTGCCCTTTTTCCAGAATCACATCTCCCACATCAGCTTCTCAGTGAATGTCGGTCTCCCTCTCTGAGTGTGAGTGAGACATTCCATAGACAAGCCAGCAGAGGAGGGTGGAGACTCTAGCCTAGACCCTGGGGAAGCCCAGCTTGGAGGCCCAGGGCTGGGCCTTCCCCATCTCTGAAGGAGCTTCCAGCTTTAAATCAAAATGAGCCAGGATGCTGAGAGCCACACCCCTGTCCCAAGCCAGCAGAACAACCACTCACAGGAATCATATAGGTCACACTCATTTTTCATAAAGCTTTAAGATTTAATTTCGCATAATGGGGGGAGGGTGGCAGATGGGGGAGGACTAAGGAGGTCAAGGCCCGTCAAACCTGCCCTCCCAGCTGAACTACTCTGATGCCCCAGCTCCTACATGCCAGTCTGTGGTGGCTGGGTGGGCACTGTGGGAAAGGCCCTGAAGGGATGGCCCCTACTTCCTGGCTCACCACATTGCAGAAAGGAGACGGGTGCCAGTTCTGGCCCTCTTGGTGCTGGCACAGGGCCTGCAGCCAGGGGAAATGGGCTCCTTTGACCATCAAATCCCAGGCTTCCTCTAAGGCACAGTTCAGCTGCTGCCTCCCACACACAAAGCCTTTCCTGCCTCCCCCACCCCCATCAGGCTCTGCATGATCTCCCTCTCAAAATAACTTTGGTAAGATGTGAGCAAGATGCTCGACTTCCCAGGACCTCAGTTTACTCATCTGTAAGATGGAGGGGTTGGGCTTGGTGCCGTTTGAATCTACCATCCTTACATCCTCCATCTGGCATTGAAAGCCCTTCCCAATCTGCTCCAATCTAGCTTCCTAGAGAGCTTGCTTATACAATATTCTCTCCAGTAATGTTTTCATCACTATATATGACATTCTATCTCCCGCCTCCATGTCTTTGCACAGGCATTGCCACTCCATGCCCCGAATGCTCTCTCTCCTCATCTCTGCTTCTTAGAACTCCATTAGTTCCAAGGCTTCCCTCAAGTGGCGCCTCCTCCAAGAGGCCACCCCTAATTCCCTCAACCGCTAATGCCTCACTTCCTGAAATGAATAAATAGCAGCTAGCCTACAAAGCATTTTACATATGTTGTCTCAATAATCCTGTGAGATGGGCACTATTGTTAAGCCCATTTTACTGATAAAGAAACCGAGGCAGAAATTAAATTGCTTGACCAGGGTCACACTATTAATAAATCTCAGTCAGGATTTGAACTCAGGTCTTCCTGCCTTTGGGTCCAGTGCTCTAGCCTCTGTGGCACTCCCTCACTGCCTGCATGTTATAGCATATGTATTTTTTATCTACTTAGAGGTACATGTGTCCATATCTCCCCAGCAGAGTGGAAGCTCCTTAAGGGCAGGGCCATTTTCCCTTTTGTCTTTCTATCCCCAGCACCTGGCACAGAGTAGGCACCTAAAGGTGGCTGTCAAATTGAAATGAATGTGCCACATCGAGGCTATGGGGACATCTGCGGTACAACAAGGCCCTGGCAAAAATTAGACAGCACACGGTCAGGCGGTAGCAATTGGGATGGTACTTTAATTACCGGGAACGTTCCCGATTAATCGCCCAAAGTCTACTTAAACAGTAAGTCAGTCATCCACCATCATGAGGGGGGAAGCTGAGCAAAGGGAAGCCTCTAAGTGGATCGTTTTTCTCTGAAAATTGTATTTGAAACCAAAGAGCCATAGCCCAGAGCTTTATGGGTTTCTAATTAGCGTCACAAAGGAAACCCAGCAAAGTGGAGAGGGCCAGTCCCAGCAGCTAGGCCTGTCTCAGACACCATCAGCCACCCAGATGGATTGCCATCTGAGATCAGGTAGGGCCCAAGAGCTACTGCTTTGATTCTTGCCCCTTCTCCCCATTCGCCCACACACTACAGAAGATGCCAGCTGGAGCCACTTTTACTGCCTGATTACTCTGTGAGCAACAGGATTTGAACTCTGGACCCTCCTAACTACAGGTCTAAGATTCCTTCCGCTAAACCTTACTTAGCTGTGTGACTCTGGACAAATTTGTCTCCATTTCTCCATCTAGTCACTGCATACGGACAGTATCCACATCCCCTTGGCTTTGACTAGACCCCTAACCCTTCTGGAGAGAAGTTATCCTTTGAGAAAACAGAGGTGGCATTTACAGCATCATAGACAGAGCTGGAAGAGGTCAGAGTAATCAGAGTCCAACCCTTTATTTTACGGAGGAGGAAACCGAGACCCACAGAGAGAGTTTGCCTTAAATCACTTGGGCACTGGACTCCATTGAGCCTCCCAATGGGTTTTGGATCCCAGAATAAAAATACTGATTGATGTGCCGTTAGTAATAATAGCAGGTCCCCTGGTTCAAAACCATATCTTTCCATTTGCACATCAGCGATAGGGCAGCTTCTGGGCCTACCTTGATTTAGTTTATCAACAACCGCAACCTGCCTTTTCCAAGCTGGAGGCATGGGCCTTTTCCAAGAAGCTGATTTTAAAATTAAATTAAAATCCAAAACCATTCTTTTGGTTCACCTCCCAGATTAGAGCAACTGACAGCCTCATTAATGATTAAAAACAGCAGGTGGGGAGGTTCTGGAACAGGTTGACCAGTCTAAAGAGCATGGAAACAGCCTCCATCCTCATTTCCCTCTTTGCCATTTGTGCCTAATTTTCACCCAGGCTGACAACATGGGGAAGGAAAAGAGGCTGGGGAGGGAGCCATCCTGGTTGGAGTAGCCATTCTTCCCCACTCTGGGGGGTATCCCTGAGTGGGGACAGCCAGAGTCATTGAAGGTGACCACTGATACTTAGGTGCAAAGTCAGAACATGCAATTGCCTGTGCCCATGTGACCACTCAAGGAGGGAGATAGTACTGCCAACTATGGGCATAGGAAGGAGGTGGCCCCCCAGCTGAGCCTCTGAGGAACCTCTAGGGCAGTGATGGTGAACCTTTTAGAGACCACAGTGCTGTGCCTTACCCCCCCCCAAGACTGAGTGCCCCTTCTTCCCCTCCACACCTTACCCCAAACAGGGGAGGGAGAGATGCACATGGAGAGTGGGAGAAGAGTGGCCTGAGCACTGCACTGGAGGGAGGGAGTAAGCATTTCCATTGGACTTCTGGGCAGAGGGGTAGAAAGACAGAGTGAAGGGGGGAAGGGAACAGCTCTACTAGATTCCCTCTGCCTTTCTAGTAACTAACTCTGGTGGGCAACAGTGCACATGCCCACAGAGAGGTCTCTGCATGCTATCTTTGGCACACATGCCATAGGTTCACCATCACAGCTCTAGGGGATTCTAAACTGGGAGGACCCTGTGAAGAGAGGGTTCCAGGCCTGCGGGGGGGGGGGGGCAGTGTGTGCAAAGGCAAGAAACAGTGCTACATTCAGAGAAGAGTGAGGAGATTTGGTATGGCTGTTGAACAGAAGAGTTCCTGATGGAAAGCAATGTGCATGCCGCAAGACTTTTGAAAAGCTCAAGCTACATGGTGGCTAGTGTTCAAAGTCATGCTGAAGAGTGTGTCTTTTATCCTGGAGATAATAGGGAGCCATGGAAGCTTCCAAACCAGGGGTGTGAGTACCTCAGCCAGATGAATGCTTAGGGAAGATGATTTGGGGGTCAGCTGTCTGAAGGAAGGGTGGGGTTGGGGAGAGGATGAAAGCCAGGAGTCCAAAGAGGAGGCTGTTGCAATAGACTAGGTGAGAAGTGATAAGGGTCTGACTTGGGTGGAGGAGATGTGAGCCAAGAGAAGGGGGCCAGATGGATGGAGAGCTGGGCTGGGGGTGAGCCACCAGATCTCTTTCAACTCTTGCCTGGAACCCTACGGTCATGAATTAGTATGCCAGCAATCAACCAACTTGGCAAGCCAAGCGGCTCTGAGGGAAGCCAGCAGCCCCGATTTCCTGATTGCTATTAAGTGAGCAGCCCCCGAATATTTGTGCACCCTTTGAACCAAAGCAGATTACAAATCTGCTCGGCGGGACCTAGGCTATTAGTGAGGAAGAGCCTAGAGCTAAGCTGCCAGTGGGGGGGAGCCCGTTTTAGGGTTATAACTTCAACCAGCACACTGAGATCGAGGCACCAGAAGAGACTCATTCCTGCTAGGAGGTGGGGGGGGGCAGGATGCCAGGCAAGTACAAAGGCCTGAACTCCAGACAAATCAGCATTGTTTCAGATTTAACAGCTTGCATGTTTATTGTCTAAACTGTAGTGAAGGGTAATGGAGGAGAACCATTGCTTCTGTCTCCTAGGGACCCCACACAAAATCAGTGCCTCTCAGGAGGCCACCTCAATGAGACAAAACTCTGAATGAATTGGGAAGTACCGCCAGTTCATTATCTGCTCTATTCCCTCATTACCTGCAGGACGCCAGGCCTTTCCAATCACCTCGGCCATAGACAGAAGCCACGCTTGTGCCACCCACCATGGAGGAGACCTCTGACCTGTGCCTGCTAGAGCAAAGCCAGATGTTTTCTAGGAAACCTGAAGTCTCTTCCCATGAGGGCTGGAGGCAAGGGGGTCAGGCTGTCTACAATGGGAAATCCATCCACCAAGGAATCTGGGAAGCCCGGATGACACATCACAGACCAACCTCCTGGCTCCAAGGCACAAACAAGAATTCAAGGTGGGAAGGACCCAAGAGGTCATCTAGTCTAACCCCAACTTCAACTGGGAAGAATTGCAGATGTCAGGTTGGGTACAGATTGTCAATTATACCCAAGCTACCCAGGGATCCTAGGCCTCACTTCTTAAAGAGACAGCCTAGAGGAAGAGGTTGAATGAGGAGGGGGCCTTATTGATGACTAAAAATCCCCTGCTCAATCTGGTGGTGTTAGACTTGCCAACCTGGCTGGCATTCTCCTGGCTGCTATCCAACCGATGAGAAATGAAAAGGCAGCTGCCTTCCCCAGAGAGAAGAGGCAGAATGGGGAGGGGAGGCAACAGCTAGAACTCTGGGTGGGTATCTTGCCTCTGACACAACTGGTGCTACCTAGGACATCGTTTCGGAGCTTCGTCACCTAGAAGGTGAGGGAGCGGAATCAGATGGCCTCTGAGATTTCTTGCAGGTCCAGAATTAGGATTCTATGACACTCTGTGGTCATGCCTGAATCCAAGTTCACAGAAGCCAGGAGAGCAAGCTCTTAACTGACTCCAAAAAGGGACAAATGGAGGCAGAAAGGCTTTGGAGAAGAACTCTGGCCTTGAGAAAGTAGGGAAACCCAGGGCTCCCTTTTCTGGGGTCCAGAAAGTCAGACTGATCAAG
Organism: Monodelphis domestica; assembly: GCF_027887165.1. Classification (NCBI taxonomy): domain Eukaryota; kingdom Metazoa; phylum Chordata; class Mammalia; order Didelphimorphia; family Didelphidae; genus Monodelphis; species Monodelphis domestica. The sequence goes on along the minus strand of NC_077235.1, from coordinate 10,434,318 downwards.
ACTGATCATAAACAAGAGATCTATGGGAGGGATGAACATTGGGGCCGAACCTCACCACGTTTGACATGCCTCTGCCAAGTATGGATGCCCCAGATAACATTCCAGGGACCTGAACATTCTAAATGAGGATGGCATAGCCGGGATAGGCCTGAAGCAAAGCTTAATTTCTCCCAGCTCTCAATTTACAGTAATGTCCCATTTTCCCTCATCATGGCAAAGTTACTAAACATGGCTCTAAGCCACTCCTATTGCCATGGAGAAAATAACATTCAATATAATGGGTAAGAAAAAGCCAATGAGGAAAATAAGCTATTGGCAGAGAAATTTGACTTTAGAAGGATTTATGGGAGAGTGGAAAGATGGCTGTTACCTTAGTCCCTAAGGAAGGATTCCCCACCCTAAGAACCACTCCTCATTTCCTGTGGCTTTGTTAGCTTTGCCCATTTGTCACGGCTGCCCCATGGCTCAATGGATAGGCCTTCCCCTGAAAGGACAGAGCTCTTCCTACAACATGCCACCTTGGAATGGGGTCCCAATATCCATGCCTATGTAAAGGGATTGCCCATCGCGTCCAACAGTCCTTTTCAATGCATTTCTCCTTTGCACTCTAACAATCTTAATCTCTTTGTAGATCCCCAAGCTGGTCCATCTGTGCTGCCCTTTTACGTGGCCTCTAACCTCCAGTGCCTTCCAAGTGCTTCATGATATGGGACTTTCTTGATACCAGGGCCCTGACTAGAGTTTCCTCTGAGATACTGAAATGGAGAGGGTCCTGGCAGCACCCTTCAACAGTATAGTAACAGTTGAGCTTAGCAACAAGTTAGACCAAATAATGAAAGTAGGAAGCTACCAGCTGGGGCACACCACACCCCCAGGGAATTCCTTCTGATGTAGCCATGGTGCAGTGGCCTTACTTTCCGCCTCCAAAGGTCTCTGTCTCCTCCTGCCTCAACTGAATCTGTCTTAAAAAGCAGCCGATGAGGAGATGCCTCAAGTGCCGCTCACCCAAGTCTGGACGTGTTCTGTGAAACTTGCCCCAGGCACAAACGATGCTGGTAACAGCCAGCATAACCCATGAAAGTCCCCGGCTTGCTTTCATCTTCGGGGCTGTTGAGTCACCTGCCACCCATCTTTGCTTCTTCCACAAGTGAGTTTTAAGACAGCTCCAAGTTCCTAGTGGGCAAGGACAGCATTTCGACAGAACGGGAATCTGACAGAACACATCGGAACGCTCCTCTCATCACGCATGTGGTACTGAACTGGACGCAGAGCCATCTGAAATGAGCTCCTGGATAAAGGGGCCTGTGCCAACATGAGGACACAAAACAACTGCTAGCAGCCAGGCTTCCATTACTTACAGACAACTTCTATCCCTGCGAATGACTTGCCAATAAAACATAAAGGACACTGGAAGGAGGCCAATTTGGGAAAGCAGAGATGTGGACGCAGTCAAGGACAGCCCTCACCTGTCCCGTTTCCCACCTGCACAGCCCTTTTTGAGATGAAAAGCATACAGTAGTGGGTGGGGAGACTTTGACCAAGAATCAGACCCCTAACAGGGCAGAATGAAGCTGCACTTGCTAGTTGACACGTTCTCCACCACCACAAGGGAACGGCGGGACAAGCATGAGATCCCAGAGCACTCATCCTATGGGGGCATTGACAAAAGACACGAAGCAAATTCAGCATGCCAGAAGGCTCCCAAACTTGAGCTGGAAGGGACCTCCAAGGGCCCTCTAAAGCCCTTTATTTTATGCCTGAGGAAACGAAGATCCACAAAGGTCATGCTGCAAGAAAGGAGCATAGCTGGAATTCAAACCCAGGTCCTTTGACCTCACAAGAGGGCTCTTTCCCCTCTGCCACAGTGAGGCTGGCACTATTCAGAACCTAAAAGCAAATGGTGAAACAACAAGAGATAATCTTTTTATCACTGAGAAGTGAGCAAAGTGCTTTAAATGCATGGTCTCACTTGAGCCTCACAACAACCCCGTGATGGTGGAACAGGGGATATTATTATCCCCATTTTACAGATAAGCAAACTGAGGCCCAGAGACATTCAGCAACTTGTTCAAGACCATAAAGAAAGCAAATGTGAGAGCTAAGATTCAAACCATTAGGCCTGAGCCTTCTATCCAAGGCCAGGAGCAATGGAGAAAACAGTTTCACTTTCGACACCAATAATGGCACTATCTGGCCCATTCAGTGCCCAAATGGCTTATAGATAACAACTGTCTGCATCTCGGCATCGTTTGGGGTATATGGAGTCATACATTGGCGGGCCTTAGATGATAAGTGCCATGTGCCTGAGACAAACAGTAAAGGCTACCCAAATGAAGGCCATGAAAATCACTTAGATGTCGGATGACCAGTGGGCACATATGTTCCTACGGTGAAGAAATGAAACTTCATTAGCTGCAACGTTTGCCAGGCAAGTGACGGCACTACCAAAAAAAACCACCATTCTGTAGGAGCCCAACTGGGGTTAGTAGGGGGAGCTAACTCCATGAATTGCAAAACAGTATACCCAGTGCAAAGATGCTAATTCAGGTCCTAGGGGAGCTAATCAACTTCTTTGTTGAAGTCAAGATAAAACTTTTTGACAGCGAATGCGCCTCTGATAAAATGGAATTTTCAATGACTCTGCCTAACATCTGGTTGGGCGCCAGCACTCCAGGCGCACAGCGAGGGGCCCCCCCTTGCCCACTCGGCAGGGTGGGAACATGGTCTAGGAGGAGCCGTCCCCCTATTTCACCAAGAGACTAATTGAAAGGAGTTGGGGCACAAGTAGCAGAGGGAGCTAGCAGGAGGGGCAGCCAGGCACCGGCTGGGCGTTTTGTTAAAAGGTGGGAGGAAAGGCAATTGTGAACATGGGGTGGGGGTGGGGGAGATAAATGTCAAGAGTCTAAATGTCTTAATGCAGACATGTGAAGGGAGTCTGAACTATCTAGCTAGCAAGCTGCCTACGGCACAGGCCTCCCAGTGCTGCTTGTAACCGCAGCTGCAGTCAGAGCAGGGCTGATCCCCAGGCCCCATTTTTTAACCCAACCAACGTGTTTGCTGAATGAAGCATGGCTAAGAAAACCAGTAAAGAGAGTGGGTGAGGAAAAGGGCCCAGCAAACACCACTCCCAGCTACTGGCCCATCACAGCACTTGGGCATTCTGGGTAGGTCCAGTCGGTAATGGGAGAGAAATGTTCCTGAGCATGTCTATCTGCACCATCCATTTGGTGTCAATTAACAGGGGAGGGAAAACAATCCAGTGTTGTAATGAACTCCATATTAGAGCAATTACAGTCATCTTTTCGCTTGATGAATTTATAATCAATGATTAAGATCAGAAGGTAAGAGACACTGGGTGGGATTCCCATTTTGAAACAGAAAAGCTCACTGGGCATGAAACAGGAATTTGCAAGCTTAGGCTATGTTCCCTGTATGATGGCAGGAATCGCACTTAAATAAGCCCGGTGGGAAATCCCAAGTCACATCAAACAGACAGGTCTCCATCACAGAATCTCAGCAAGGAGAAATGGCAGCATCCATGAGGACCAGCTCCTACTCCAAAAAAGGATTCCTCAGATCTCCAATTTCCCTTGCAAGGGATCCTCCAGCCTCTACTTGAAGACCTCCAGCGAGAGGCACCCACCACAGCCCCAGGTGATCCAGGTCACCCTTAAGAAGGTTTTCTTGATATAAAGCCTAACATGGCCTCTCCCAACTTCCGGGAACTGGTCTCAATTGTTCTGCCCTTTGGAGCCAAGGACAAGCCCTGTTCCTCTTTCAGGTGATAACGTCTTAAAATCCCAAGCCTAGAAGTCCCTAAGACTTCCCCTCTCCTAACTAAACATCCCCACTTCCTTTAGCTGGTCCCAGACATAGCCTTCAATGTCCACCAATTCAAGCCAAACTCAAAATGATAAGCCCAGTTGGAGCAGATCCCAGTGCGAGGAGCCAGTCACATAAAGGAATAAACCCGCTTCTTCCTCACTTGGATCTCAGAAAGTGGTGATACTCAGAGGGAACTGAAACTGAGGCCAGAACAGAACTGGCTGAGAACCTTGGGCACCATCCCCAAGGCCAGAATGAAATTCCTTCGGAACAAATTGTTAAGTTCCTACGTGTCAGAGGGTATCACTTACTTGCTCATAAGACATTCAAAAAAGGCAAGGAACAGGCCATAGCATTCTCTATCACCTTCTTTTCTAGGTAGCCAGGACAATAAAGAGCTCGCTAAGTGGCCACAATGCCACATGACAAATGGAGACATATTAGTTCATTGCACCAAGAAGAGCAAGTAGCCTTTGGATTCCTTCATGTGGGAACAAATGGAACTGGACTCAGCCAGTTCACTGACCCAGAGGCCTGTCCTAAGGCTTGCTGGGAGTGAGGCCAAGATTATTATTAGCAAGCCAGGAAGCTGTTCTCTTCTGAGCTTCTCCCTCTTGGACTCCCAGGCCCAGCCCATCAAGATGTTTTGTTGATTTACCAACAGGGAGACAGAGAGTCTCCATGACGCCTATGTGCCATCTGCCCTTGGAAGGCCAACTCTGGCTCCTAAACAATTTCTTTATTCTGGGGTTGAATTGATCAGTTCTGGGCACCCACATCCTTGAACTCTCACGAAGAGCTTCCCAATGGCCAGATTTTTCGGAGGACTGGCTGCAAATGAGAGGCTGGGATGGGATTTCTTCCCATGGTATTTGTAACCTTTTTAAAGGGCTTTGGTCTTGAAGGTGGATGCTCACTAGCCCTGGGGGCCTCGTCAAACCCTTTTGCTAGGACGTGAAGCCATAAGGAACAAGCCTAAGGAAGTTTTTGTCACTGACAGGAAGCGCAGAGTGCAGGGGCTTCCCAGGTAGGTGGGAACAAAGCCACATCCGCTGGCCTCTAGCTCAGACACTCAGTTCTTCAGAATTCTGGCTCACTTTAACATCCCATTCCTGCTCTAGGAAAAAAATTAATGGATGTACCAAATGACCATTCCCCTGGGTCATCCTATCACTCCACTCTCCAACTATGTACAGAGGCCAGAGGCTGACATACAATGAAAGAAGTAAGGGCCAAGACAGGCCTGTTCCGTCCACCTCCCAGCAGAGGCGTGACAGCCACTGGACTTGCTTGTCCCATGTGGCCAAACCTGGGAGAGGAGAGGAAGCGGCTCCAGAGCGATTGCTAGCAATCGGGTTGGGACCATGGCCAATGTGGACCATGCCCCACTATCAGCCCAAGGTTTCCTCTTTCTAGCCCCGGCCCCTGACACAGCCAAGCAACTGTGGCTCCTTTGGGGGGGGATCTTTTCTTAACTCGTTTACATTTGTAGCCTCTGACCCCAGACATTAGGGCAAGCTCCTTAAAGGCAGGGACTGTTTCCCTTATGTCGCCTAACACAGGGCTTTGACCACTTAAATATTTCACAAATTAAACTGAACCAGACGTTCTGGGGGCTCCCATGGGAACAATCAGGGCTCCACAGGGAGCCATGGCATATATATCTGCTCTCCCAGGTACCCTCCAGATCCTCAGGCTGAGCCTAGAGCCCACTTGAGGTGGTAGCAGGCCTGCTCTAGTCCCAGCCTAACTCCACAGGGCAGTGCTGGGTTATGAGGTCTGGTGATGGTGCTCGGAAGGGCCCCCTTTTTAATTCCCCAACTCATAGTAAGTGAGCAAATTTAGGGTTAGAATTTAGAGTCTGTGGGACCAGATCTGAATTGTGCTGGAATCCACAAGGCTAAGGCCACAAGAGTCTGGCACTGCAGGGTTCAAAGGGCCTGGGTCTTGCTGTGGGCCACCTCTGAGTAGGAAATCCCAGCTTCCCAACCCTGGGCCTCTGCTGCAATAGTGCAGCATTAACGGGGGTGCCATTGGAACAGAATGACATCTTCAGGGAGCAATCTGAGTGAGCACCACCAGATCATCTCAAATAAATCTCTTTAGAGGCAGCTGGGTAGCACTACTGTGAATATAGTGCTGGGCATAGAGTCAGGATGTCCTGAATTCAAATCTGGCCTCAGATACTTTACTAGCTAGGGGAGCTTGGACAAGTCATGTAACCTGCTTGCCTCAGTTTCCTCAACTGTAAAATGGTAACAATAGCCCCCATCTCCCAGAGTTGTTGTGCGGATCAAATGAGATACTATTTGTAAAGTACTTAACACAGTGTCTGGCACACAGTAGGTGCTTATCCTCTTTTTTCACCTCCCCTCTTATGAACTGCCACAGAATTATTCTCTAGGGCCATCAGTAGATGTGTTCATGCCCAGGAAAAGGAAGAAACATGCTCAGGTGGAACGTGGGAGTCATGACTTCAAAGGTTTAAAGACAAATTCAGCTCAGAGAGTGGGGAGCCAGGACCCTGGGATACAAGGTCTCAGTGAGGGGAAGGGGGAAGAACCTGGATGGGAAGAACAGGACCAGAAGGGCCAAGGAAGACTTTATCCAGGAACATTTGGGATGGGGAGGAGGTAAGAGAATGCCATATGCTTCCTAGTTGACGTATGTCTTCTTGCTAAGCATACGTGTTCTCTGAATGTCAGTATCCTAGTAAAAAGCCCTCATCACCCCACCCTAGTTATGGTTCTGTTATCCCAGCCAGGCTATAAGTGGGCACCATATAAGGAATAGGTCCATTCTTAGCCTCATTTCACTACAGAGCACATTCTACCAAAAACAAAAACCTTTCAACGAGAATGTCAACGAGAGCAATTTCTCTAAGACACACGACCGTAAATGATAGCGATCCACCTGAATCCCATGACATACTACGAGAATGAAATTGGCCCCATTCCATGCCCAGAGTTCCAGAAATGTTTCATTCCCCCCCTCTTTTGCCATGGTAAAGTTCAATCGAAAGTACCTTCCTGCTTCAATTCAATTCTACCACTGATGGATGAGGAAAGTTGGCAGAACCCAACTACTCATTTCTCTATTTTTTCTGAAGGAGGGAGGAGAAGCTCTTTTTGTTTTTGTTTTGGGGGGGGTATTTAAAGACCATGTAAGAGAATCTATGATAATTCATTCCATTTCTCCCATTTTGGAAAGAGAACCTCTTGCTCAGAGAGGGACACCCTTTATTTTCTCCCTTTGGCCTCATTTAGGAAATCACAACAAAGGCTTTAAATGATGTTTCCAGGGAAACAAAAAGAGCTGAAGCTCATCCGATCCATCAGAACCATATTCTGTCCCATCTTCCTCTAGTCCTTTCTCAAGAGATCTAGAGGCTTCCCAGGACTCCAGCTGAAGCCCAGTCTCTTCACTGAGAAGGACAGGACATTTTCCAAGTATATTTGCATCAGTAAGAAGTTTAAAAATTGACATTTGCACTCAAGTCCATCTGAGCTCAGAGGTGTGGCCTGGCCTTGCCTTGGGTCCCTTAGCTTCTGTCCCATAGTGCTCCTGAGCAATCCTTGCTGAAGGACCGGGCTCCAGTATCTAAAAATTATCTGTTCCTTTATTAAGATTGGAGGCTGCCACCATCCTCCAGGTGGAGGTCAAGTCATGGGCTTTAAGGGATTGCCCCACTATGCAGAATGGTTTCCATGGAACCATCCAAACTTCCATTCTGTGTCTAGTGCCTGTCCTGCTGGCTCCCAGTCTGGAGTTGTGACAAGGCTGAAGCCATGTTTCTCCCCTTGGGAAGCCTACTGAGCTCTGTATGGGGACAGAGCTGCCATGTTCAGCTTCATTAGCTCCAGACTCTACTCAACTCAACTTCTTCTGGCAAGCCTTTAATCCAAAAGCAAAGAGAGCCATTGCCTCGTGATGAGAAGGGCTCTCTTCATGGCATCAGTGTGCCCCACTCCTAAAGGGCAGAAGGTTCCCTTCATGACCTACTCATAAAGAGATAGTCTGGCTCCTCATTAGGACCCCCAGAGCCTTTCAATGCCCACTTAGGCCTCTTAGATCCCTACAGTAGGCCCTCTACCCCTACCCTGGCCAGGCCGCTCCTGAGAGCACAGTCAGTCCCAGAGTATGAACTCTGGGCCCCCTCAGCACTTACCATGGTCAGGAAGCTGAGCTCCCACGGAGGCGCCACTGCTATGCAGGACATCATTGACAGCGGTGTCGCAGTACAGGCCCCGCTGGATGTCATGCTCGCTATCAGTCTGGTCGCTCTCCTCATGCCCGCTGTCCTTCAGGCTATTTCCCTCCAAGTCCTTGAATGTGGAGCTGCTGGGTTGGAGAAAGAACAGTAATTTACTCTCATGGCAGGGCTGACCAGGCAGGTCTCCTGGAGCTGGGGATGATGTCATCTCTCTGAAGCCAGGCCAGCACTTGGAGGGCCTGGGTGTGTGCTGGGGAATCTCTTTAATAGCTACAACTCAGAATTGCCTCGGATACCCCTGCCAGGGCAGGCTTGCCCTTTCATTCATTCATCTTCAAATGCACTCCTATAGGCAACTCGAATTCCCCACGAATTTGAAACAATCACCACAAAGAGGGCGAATTACAGCAGGATTTGTTTCATTCTCACACAAACAAAAGATTGCTGCTGGTCTTCCAGAAAGAAAGGAAAGGGGATCGAAATTGGAAACCAAGGGAAAGGAGGTGCAGGGACTGGAGGTCAGCTTTTTAACTGCCGTTGAAAGGAAGAAAGAAAATGAGAGGGAGGAGGGAGAAGCCTGCTAAGTGAAAGGTAGGGTGGATGCCAGAGGCAGAAAGTGCCTCCACAGAACTATAGATGGAGGCTCAGGGCCTACCGTCTGGCCTGGCACATTTATTTAGGTCGTAACCTATGATTTTACTGGAATAGGGCACTCCTCTGAAGCAGGAAAGTGGCTTTAAGCTTAGAAAGTGGCTCAGGGCACTGTGAGGGTGGGCAACCTGCCTAGGAGCCCATAGCCTGCATGTGTCAGTTCCCTGACTATTAATAGATGCTTGTTGAATCAAAATGACATTAAATAAACGAGTATTTGAGGTCAACGACTCTTGCCATGGATGAATCTAATCAGACAGAAAAGGCAGCAAAGCAGCCCCTGCCAAGAAGTGGCCCCCTCCACCAACCCTACTGCAGGGCCTTACTGAAAATGGCAGGTCTATCCAAGGAGGCCCCACTAGCTATCCCGCCAAATATCTGTTCAGATAGAATCTGCTGCCTGTGCTATACCATGGACCATCAATTATGCATCTGAAGCGCATAGTGGGTAGCAGAATCCACTCTCCCAGTCGCTGTGGGAAAAGCAGAGGCACACATGACAAGAATGAAGGAACACTCAAGTAGCCAAGGCACATGTGTGAATTCCAGTGAAAACCACAGGACCACAGAAGAAAGACCTCGATGAGAGGACTTGTAACGTCCACTTGATCTTCTCAATCTGAACTACGATCAGCCTGGCTCCTAAGGGGCTCTGATTGGTGACATTCAATTAGTAGGATGGCAAGCATCACTGTTGACACAACAAAACAACAGTCACCCTCCACTCAGGGTCAAAAGGGATCCCCCTCAACTGAGAATGGGACAATGTACTTTTCAAGTGAAGAATGACTCAACAGGTTGTAGAACATGAAAGCAACTGAAAATTACTGGGCCACAAGAAACAGTGAACCTGGAGAATGCCAAGAAGCATGTGAAGACACATGAACGGATGTAGGGTGAAGGGAGAAGAAACAGGAACACCATCTGCACTGTGATGGAAATGGAAAAAACAACAAACTGAAAGTTGTCTAGTTAGAATGACCAAGCTTGGCCCTGGAGAAGAGAGGAGGATACAACTCTTCTTTGCCAAGTTGGAGCTCCATTCCTGGGCTAGAGGAATATTACATATAACCTAATCTTCAAAAAGCATTTAGTAAGTGCCTACAAAAGAAGCAGATAGGAGACTCAGAGGATAGAGCATTGAGTGTCTGGCATCAGAAAGATGAGTGACCCTGGGCAAGTCATTTCATCTCTGTATCTTTGCCAAGAAAATGCCATGGACAGTATTGGTGTCCACTGAGTCATGAAGAGTCAAACAAGACTGGAAAAAATCCAAGTGCCTACTTTGTGCCCTGGGTGCTGGGGATGCAAAACCAGGAATGAAACATTTCCTGCCCTCAAGGACCCCTTACACCATTCTCTATCAGCATCCATTTGAGGCAGTGCTGAACTGTTCTTTTTTCCTCATCTTTAAAAATTCTTTGCCACAATGGCCAGCTTGTAAGGTAGGAGAGTAGAGGGGGATGATTGGAGGTGAAAGTGACATCCATAGAACAGTCAAGAAGGATATGGCCAGCATTCACATAGAAATGGCACACAATCTGCATCTACAAGCTGAGCTAAAAGGGACCTCAGAGGCCAACTAGTCCAGCCTCCTCATTTGACAGCTGAGGAAACTGAGGTCCAGAGAAGGAAATCCACCCATGACACAGTTCAACAGAGCCAAGCTGGGGAGCCTCTTTCTCCTACGATGCCACACTGTCTCCTGGCAGAGGGTAGCTAAACTAGGGATTCCAGAATTACATGGAGACACAGAGTCTGATTAAACGAAGCAGCAGCTACTAGGAGGAGATCCAGGAGTGGGAGTCCTTGAGATGAATGTCTGTGTGTGTTCTCCTCTGCAAAAGCAAGGGAGTGGCTATGGACACCAGTTCATCTTGCAGCAGTTAACATGCTGAGAGTTCGGCTTGCCAATCTGCCAAAAGAAGAGCCGTTTGCCCTCATCTTGTAAAGATAGTTGGGGCTTAATGAATGGAGCTGTGTAAGGTTTTTTAAGACCTAGAAGGAAAGATGCTGCAAATTATAGAGCAGCCTGGCAAATACCCCGAGCAAATAACAATTTATGTCCAGCATAAAAATTGCTGATTTCATTTTCTTTATTGCCTGTAAGTCTCCCGGGGGAAGAAAGCCTTGAAAACCCATTAGTCAGATGTTAGCACTGATTCAGCCTTAAGCTAGGGGGAATCCTATCCAACAGATCAGGGTCCCAAAGGGAAGGGCCCAAGTCTTTCTAAGTGATCAAGTCTCTCTGTAGAAGTGCTTAATGAAGATTTCTCAGAAATGACAATGAAGTGTTCTAGGTTTCATTTGGAGGTGACAGATAGCTGATTGCATCGAGCCCCAGAATACCATTAGAGGCTCCTAAATGAGATCCAGGAACCCTCCAAAGAGTTTGGCCTAGCCATCTACACAAAAGAATCCAAGTGGATGAAGAATGCCTTTTGTCCAGATTATGATATGTATTCGGATGGATGGGCCATGGAGCAGAGCCACTGGTACATTGATCGTGAGCAAAAACTACAAATGAACAATGAGCCGGGCCCAAGTCTAAACAGGAGGTAGAGAGGGCTAGATGGCCTTTGGAAAACTGGTCAGTGCTTTAAGTGACCCCTAAGCTTCCCCCTAACCCATCTCTTCAGCATCGCTATTCTTCTAGTTGTGCTGCAATGGCTGCACATCAGAGAATCCCACGGTCTCTGAAGAATTCAAGTTAAAACCTGACCCAAGGTCAATAGAGAGGTGAACGGTGGGTATGAACATACTATACTACATTAGTAGCAAAGAATAAGCCAATCGGAGATAAGAGATATGATGTCAAGAGACAGCTGGCTGGATGACAGCAAAAGGTGGCCAGCCTGTGCACTCTGATGGTATCTAGGCAATATCTAAAGGCCCAAAGGGAAGTCCCAGGATGTCGAGTTGCCCTGCTGTTGAGGCTTCATGGGATGATACGGTTCAGGGTCATGCAGGATGGGGCAGAGAAACTGCAGAGGCTTGCAACCTGTCTCCTCTCTAGAGATGAGGAGATCGCACTGTCTCCATTTCAAAGTTCTCTTCAAATGCTAACCTTCTAGAATCTGTGTAACTGGATGATAACACCTTCTTAATAAAGGATCCCCTTCTCCCTTTCATTCATCCATTCAAGATATGTGCCCAGTACCTACTTTGGCATGTGTTGGGGTTGGAATCAGGAGATGTGGGCTAGGGCCCCCACCTCGATACCTGCCAGCCAGAGGATCATGGGCAAATCATTTAGCCTTGCTTTGTAAGCCTCAGTTTCCTCATCTAGAAACTATGCTATTGGGAAATACCTCCTAGGAGGTGCTCGAGAATCCTGGAGCTATTACTGCAGATCTCAAGCTTGGGACACAAGCCCACAATCCTAACTCAGGAGGCCGACGTCCCCCCACTAATTCGCTGCCTTGTTCCCTTCCACCTGGTTAATTTCCTTACAGCTGCAGCTCGGTGCCCTTTCTGCTACCACTCCCCAATCAGGGCACCACAGGAGAGCATGGAGGACTTGAGGAACATGGAAAGCAGACATGAGGCAAGAGACTTTCACAACAGGTGTTAAGTGCTGTTAATGGGCTTAATCACTCTGAGGAGAGAGCAGGGAGAAAAACCAAGCAGGAAAGAAATCAGTCTCCCACATGGCCCCTCAGAGCTGCCTTTCCTTTTCCCCACTTCCTCATCACCTGGAGGGCTCTCGGTGGCCCCGGGGACATCACATGGGGCTTTCATAAAGTTACACTGCCATTATTTCATTTGGTCTCTACTATGGCCTTGGAGGAAGGCAGGGAGTGCCTCAACAGAACTATGGATGGAGGCTCAGGGCCCTACCATGAGCTCCTCCTGTTCCAGATGAGTAAACTGAGGCTCAGCAAGGTTAAATGAGGTGTACTGGATCCCAGGGTTAGAACTGTGTCAGTTGGCCCAACCCTCAGGCACCCAGTGAACAGCTCCTACTCTTGGAGGGGAGGCTCCCTGAGTGTAGGCCAGCTCCCCGAGGAAGGTCCAGTTCTATGAAGGAAAAACAGCTGCCACAGGCATAGGATCAACATCACTGACTAAGCCAGAGCAAGAAGACCTATGTGAGCAAGTCACCTACGGAGGTTCAGGAAGGAGTAGGAGGGGAGTGGAAGAAGGGCTGGGAGAACCATCATCAATGTTGGCCAAATGGGCATTTTAATGCAAAAGAAATGAAGGTCCAAATTATGAGATGCCAATCTGGTATTGGGGAGCAAGTTTGCCTAGTGGAGAACATTTGCTGTGCATGGAAATGAGTCTGGAGGAAGCCCCACGCAGTGCAGTTGCTTTCGAATACCACCAAAGGATTATTTGATCACGCTCAGCTTTGGCTTTCTATTCAGCGTCAAGTGCTACTGTGCTACATCTTCCCAACATGTCGTGTTTAAAACTCAATGTGAAGGCCCCTGCAAGCCATCATAGCCAGGTTTCCCTTGAACTTTGGCCGCCAAAATGCTTTGTCCCCATTCATTCGGGTGCAGGGAGACCCAGGGCTTCAAAGCCCCAAAGAATGGCATGAACAAGATTCATTATGTTACAAAGCCCTCTGGTATCTCCATGGAACCAAGTGGACCACCTACCTTTTTCAGCTTTACTGTCTCATAAATGGGAAGCTGAAAAAAATGTGTGCTTCCCCAACCTCTCAAATGTCTCCTTTTCAATTAGGGTGGCCACTGGGGAAAGTCGATAACTTTGATTTCAGACAGAATTGGGAGAGATTGCCCACTGCCAGAACTTTGAAGCCCCAGTCACCTGTTGGGTGAAAAGCCAACCCAAACAAGACAGGCCAAGCAGATAGAGTGAATGAGTACCGGATCTGGAATATGGGACCAGGGTTCAACTGCCAGCTCTGCCCCAACTATACTGTGTGTCCTTGGGCTAACTCTCTAAACTCCTGGAGCCATAGCTTCCTCATCTCTAAAATGAGGTTGGACTCAATGGTCCCTGCTGCTTCTTGATTGATGATCCTGGGACCCATGAACAATTACAACGGGATGTTTTGGTGAGTCTCTGAGGCACTCGTTGCCAAAGTCAAGTGGTGGGCTGTGCCATTTTTCTATCCAGTTTACACTAGGTGGCACAGTGGGTAGAGCACTGCACTTGGGGATAGGGAAATCTGGGTTCTAATGTTGCCTCTGAAAGTTAGTTACTAGCTGTGTACCCCTAGGCAAATGACTTCAGTGGTCTGAGCATTATGTTCTTCCTCTACAGAACAGAGATAACAACAATAGTAACCACCTCGCAGAGATGTTGGGAGGCAAGAACCAGACCAAGTTTGCAAAGGACTTGACAAATTTTCAAGCACTCCCAACATGTTGCTTATCTGTAAGGACAATATTAGGAAGTACAAAACTGAGGATTTGGTAGGGGCGGGGAGGAAATCAGGATGAGGAATGCTGTTAAGAATATCAAACCAAAGTTCTCAGACCTCTACCAGCTGAGAACGCCAAGACCATGCTCTTCAGAACCCTGCTTCAAGATTCCTGGCCCTCAACCATCCAGGAAGGCTGAGCACAAAGCCAATAAGTGTTCTCAGCAGAAAAGAGATTGCTTTCAGGAACGACTGTCCAAAAGGCCTTGTTCCCTGGCAGCTAGCTCAGGGAAACAGGCTCTGAGATGGGCCCACATTTCCCTTTAGGGATCCAGGCTACAAAAGCCATTCCCCACCATGGACACTCTTTTGAGAAGAGGCAGTTTTGGAGGAGGTGCTGTGGCCGAGGCCTGAAGGTTGGGGAGGGAAGAGGTTCAGGTCAACAGCTTTTGGCCAAGTCTTAAATTTTGCAGAGAACACATGGCCTTGTTCGTCATGGATGGTGCTTCTTTCCCTGGAAAACTGGATGTCACATCTTTGGTGCTGGATGCCACTTTTTTCATCCAATGACCAATTGTACCAGCCAAGCTATGGCTGCCATTGTCCTCTTCTCTCCCTGATGCAGTTCCAAGGCAGAATAGTGGTAAGGGCTAGGCAATGGGGGTCAAGTGACTTGCCCAGGGTCACACAGCTGGGAAGTGGCTGAGGCCAGATTTCAATTTAGGACCTCCTGTCTCTAGGCCTGGTTCTCAATCCACTGAGCTACCCAGTTGCCCCCTAAAATAATTTTAAAATAAATATTTGGGCATTTTATGCTATGTAAGTGTTAGCTGTTCTGATCCCTGTGGCTCAGGCCCCCCGGCCAACAACTCACACTGACATACTAGTTTAGAGTTTCCACAGCACTATCCCTGCAATCACTCACAGAAGGAAGATGTTCGAGGACTTAACAGATAAAGAAACTGAGGCCTGGCCAAGGATCTCCCTCACCCCTCACCCCACTCCCTAGCTGCCTAACATTCTGCTCCAGAGCTGGGCCCAGACTCCAAACAAGGCCATTTCGTTGCAATAGTACTAAACCTTGTGAGGTAGTTTTCTTTCCTTTCCTGGACTGGTTTATTTCATTTTGTTTTTGTCATGGAAAGAGTAGTTTTTTAAGTGAATCCCCAAGTCATCGAGTTAACATTGATCTTTCAAACCTCACTGGCAGTTCCCACATGAGACAATAATGTTCCCAAAGTAGGCCTCCTTTCCCTGGGAGGGTGGGGAGAAGCCTGGGGATGGAAATCTTTCTTCGAAATGATCTCTTTTCATTTCACAGAAAATCGACTGGCACAGACATAGGAGCAGGGCTCGAAGAAGGGACGTGGGCCTAGGGGCAGGAAGCCAAGGTCAGACAGGTAGAGGACACTGAGACATACCTCTTAATCAAGTGGGCCCGGTTGTTCACGTAGTTGGCATCAAAGGAGTAGTTCTCCGTCTGAAAAGAGGAGGAGAAAAAAGAATGAAGACCATTAGATAGAGAAAAGTTCTATTTTTCTGCTATGAATTAAACCCACACCACGGCGAGTTCCCCAAAGTCTAGGATTTTAGAAGTAGAATGCACTCTGTGGTCACTGAACCCAACCCATAACCCAAAAAGGAACCCCATTTTCAACATCCCTCAGCCAGCTTCTGCTTGAATGTGTCCAACCAGGGGAACTCCCCAGCTCCCCAGTCACCCATCCTGTTCCACTTTGGGCCTGATAGCTCGAAGTGTTAAGGAGATGGTTGGGTGGTCATTGTCATTGTTTTCCTGCCACTGGAGCCTCACTTGACTTCTACAATTTCTTCTCATTGTGCCTGGTTCTGTCATCTAGCACCAAGGAAACAGCCTTTGGGATGCTTACAGACAGCCCTCCCATCTCCCCAAATTGTTCTTCACCAGGGTAAATGGCCCAATTCCTTCAGCAAGTAGACTCCAGACCCTGCCCCGTCCTGGTTGCCCTTCTTGAGATGCTTTCTAGCTTATGACTTCCTACCCAGTGGTGCCCATGACCAAACAATTGTTCCACTTGCTTTGATGCTAAGCAATGCCAATGGTGCCTTCTCAGAGCCAAAGGATCTCTGGGGGCCACAGCACAGGCCTTCAACTCGAGCCAAGACCCCTGCAGCCCCAAGAGGCTGACACGCGGATGCATGCAGAAAGAGTGTGCTGGGTGACCACACAAACTACTTCCTGGAGAAGAAGCAAAGTGACCCACAGCCTTTCCAGAAACGAAGCACCTCCTCATCTCCAGGGGACCCAGTTCTGTACCCATCAAATTGACCTTAAGTTCAAAGTATTTATTATTAGCAAATACTTGACATGTTAAAATATTTATTCCTTAGATATGGAAATGTGGCCAAGGTAATCCCCTACAGCGGCCTTTTTTTTGCCATCTTGCATGGTACCTACCCTTCATTTTAGCACAACTACAAAAGCAAACAGGTATCATGACTAACATGGGGAGAAGGAAGCAGTCGCCACAGGGTCCTGAAGCCTTTCATGTGAAGGGGGAAGTCAGCAAGCAAAGTCCTAACTTGAGGCCTATCATTGAAATATCACCTTCTAATGTAATTCAGAGAGATGCATGCATGCGTGTGTGTGTGTGTGTGTCTGTATGTGTGTGTGTGTGTGTGTAAAGACCATCAAGACATCAGAGCTGTGCCTAAGGTGGGACAACTAGGCCTCTGTCCCCAGGGTACCAATAGCACTTGGGCTTCTTCAGTAGGTCAGAACAAAGAATCTGAAAATCTAGTTAGCAAAAATAGCGAAAATGAAATGCTACTAAATGGCAGGCCCTTGTACTCTCCCGGGAGCTGGACGCCAGATGAGCTATCCCCTTCTGCCCTGCTCTCCCCTCCTTCCCTAGAAGTAGTCTCATAGTGTCCAGGGATTTTTGGCTCTTGGTGCTGGAGACATGCCTCAGCCCATTGGGTCTTGGGGCCCAAGGTTTCCCTACCCTTAGTGTATTTGGTGGCAACCATCCCAGGCAGAAGAATTGCTTGTCACAGTTCTGATATCTGTCCAAGGAGGGCAGCCTTAACAAGGGGTGGGAACCAGGGCAAAAACTTTACCAGGTAGCCAGGCCTCAATTCCCAATGACATCCTCTACCATTCCAATTCCTCCTCACACCACCTGACCCTACACCAGATCCCCACACTTTAGTGTCATCCTGACCTTAACAAGAGGCCCTAGGAAACACCAGGTGAGTGTCGGGATCAGTCTGGAGGTTGAACCATGTTTTCAGGAGGCCTGAGTTCTGGCCTACCTCCACCAGGGGGAAGGAAAGGAGAACGTGTTAATTGGAACATGAGCTCCATGTCTCTAGCGTGAATGGCGGGTCAGCCGAGGAAATATGGAACTTGCCCTTCTCTCTTCAGAAACTTCTACTCCCATGGCCGTTCCACACGAATTACTCTCAGAGATGAAATCGTACTTTAATGGCTGCCACCAGGGCAAGAAAAATTGACCCCAAACGCCAGAGGAGTTCACACATCTGGGATTGGCTCATAAATCAGTGCCAGGCCTACTGCCATGCCCACAGCCCCAGCTGTCAAAGACCATAGGAGAACGGGGCAATCATGCAAGGTCTAGCAGAGGTCACCTAGAGTCTTTCTTGGGCCTCTGCTGTGTGGCCGGCACTGTGCAGGGTAGCATGGCTCCATCCTAGCAGACTAAGTGTAACCCTCAAATACACCTGGCGGCTGTCAACGAGCAACTCACTTCTCCTGTTCAAGCTGGGAGAGCCTGTCTCACAGCCAGCACAACCCAGCTCATCGTTGCACCCAGTGAGTCCTGCTATGAAGAGTCACTCTGAAAACTCTTTGTCTTGGCACTCTTTTGCATCCTTGCTTCTGCACTATGCCATTGATTGCTACCGGTCTCAGAAGGGGTAAGCTAGGCCCGGATCCTGAAAACTGTCCCACAGCCAAGAGATGTGTTGGTGCCACAAGAGGCAAATTTCAACCACATTTACCAAGGGTCTAAGCAGCAGTCTCATTTGCCAAGGAACAAACCACACTATGGAGTACAAAAGCTCCCAAACCCAAAGCCCAAGACTCAGCCCAGGGCTGGGTCAGACAACATGGATGTGATTGGCCTCCATCTTGGGCCCTGGCCAGATTGGCTTAAGACTGCTTAAAACAGTTTTCCAAATGAGAACAAAGTTGGGAGAAAGACAGACAAACAAAGAGGGCAGAAAGATGGGTAGACAGATAAAACCATTATCACAGAAAGGATTTATGTTCCCTCCCTAACTTCAGTCATCAGAGAGGGCTACAAGAGGCTTCAGAGATCTTCTCGATCAATTCCTTTATCTTACAGATCAGGAAACTGAGGCCTGCAGGTGACGCTGGAGAAAGCAGAAAATGACAGGAATCAAAGAATCTCAGAGTCAGCAGGGGCCTTGGGACCATCTGGTCCAACCCATAAGTGATCAAAAGGTCCCCCTGCATTATACCCAATCACTGAGCATGGAAGCTATTGCTCCAAGCTCCAAGACCATCAGTAATGGGAAACCCAGTGCCCCTAAAGGTCACCCATGTCGTTTTGGAGTAGCTCTAGTTTTCCCTAATGCTTGTATCTTCTATCCATTGCTCCTATTCTGGCCCTCTAGAGATACGCAAAACAAGGTAAATACTTCTTCCCCTCGATGGTCTTCGCAGTACCCATACTGGCTGACGTCCAAGCTCTATACATGAAGACTCGCAACCTATACCTGCTTTGAGGGGAATGGGGTGAGGGAGGGGTGGGGAGAGGGAGGAGGAAGCTTACCTCTCCAGGCCTGTTGCCAAAAGCACCCCTTATTTCCGGATCATTGCCAATTTGGCAATGTCAAACTGGAATAATGGGTGCATAAGGATCCCCACTGGATACATAGTGACTTCCTTTTAAAAAGTCATATTATCTATGTTTGAGCATATCCTTATTTGTTTGGTTAAATATTTCCCAATTACATTTTAATCTGGTTCAGGCCATACTCAAGAGTGTCGCAGGCCATATGAGACCTGCAGGCCACATGTCTGATACCGGAGAGGCCACGTCAAAAAGAGAGGACATCTACTGGGCCTGCCCCTGGGAAGAGATCCTGATGATTCTCCCCTGCTCTGGAGTACCAGGCAGTTAGCACTGAGCATGTATGTGTTGGACACACTGGGCCATCAGAAGCTGAACTGAAATGGAGACCTGGCCTTGTCAGCGCCTCCATGTCTACTCTACAACGTAGCTAAAGTGTCAAAGTTCTCTGAATGAATCCAAATAGCTCCCTTCAAGTAAGTCCTAAGTAAGAAAGGGCTGGCATCAGAAACCAGAGAAATAATAGCCCTGATGAATACGAGTCCCAATGCATGGGGAGTACCATGGTCAGTTGCAGATGCCACATTTCAGAAAAGGTGGTAAGAAGCTGCAAAACCTCTAGACCAGGGCTTCTTCACCTTAATTCTACCATGAACCCTTAGACTACAGTCTTGGACACCCCACAGGCCCTCTGCTCCGGGCCATGTTTTTAAATGCAGGGCCAAAAATATGCAGAAGATTACAAAGGAAACCAACGATATTGGAGTCAAGTTAACACAAAAAGTTTAAACCAAGTTCATAGATTCTAGGTTAAGAAGCCGTGCCTCCGAGCAAGGCAACCAGGATGGGAAAAGGTCTTGCTATCCTGCCACGTTAGGATTGGTGGAAGGAATTAAGGATGTTAGCCTAGAGAAGGGAAAGGAAGATAACTGTTGTCAAGCATCTGAAGGAATGACACGTAAAAGATGGATTCCACTTATTCAGCTTGGCCCAGAGGGCCGAACTAGTAGCAATGGATGGAAGTTGCAAAAAGGCTGACTTTGACTTAATATCAAGAAAAGAACAAACAAAGCAACCTTCTGAACAACCAATGCTGTCCAAGGTGGAAGAGGCTGCTCGTTAGGGGAGGAAGTGGCTTCCCTCTCACTAGAGGTCTCCAAACAAAGGCTGGATGAGCATTTGTCAGGGACGTGATGGCTGGGATTGGGGGGCCTGCCCAGGTATAGGTTGGACCAAGTGCTCTCTGAGCCCCTTCCGACTCTGAAATTTGGGGGCTCTGCCATCCCGCTCACGTCTTCAGAATCAAAGTAGAAAAGAAAGACACGTTAAGGACTTTTTTTTTCTTTTTTGCATAAAAGTGTAGTCTCCTGGTTCAACTTATTTAATCCAAATTTGCTTGACATTACCTCAATCTCCCCCTACGTACTCAAAATATTAAGTAGCATGAAGCGTTTGAGAAGGGAAATTCTCTCTAAATGTCACATTAATTTCAATGGCCACTGTCCCCATCTCTAATAAGATGGCCAGCTTAACACAAGAGCACAATAAAGAGACGAGCATGACTTGTGAGGATGAAAAATCCAAGTCGAATCTGAAAATGTGTCCAGTGCTCCCCTAAAGGTAAATAAGAGTCATTTTCTTATTGACCAGTACCTTTCCCCCAGCTCCTTGTTCTAGTTAAAACCCAGTGACTTAGGAATGCAATGGAAGCAGGATTCCTCCCCTGCCCTAAGTACAGTAAAACCATAGAGGTGAAAAAGAGCAGAAGCAGCAGGATTTGAACTCATTTCACCTGATTCCAAATCCAATGGCCCTTTGAATACCATCTAGTCCATTACCGCCTCTTTTCCCTTTCATTTTGAGTTATATTTTTTAAAAAACCCTCACCTTCTGTCTTATAATCAATACTGTGTATTGGTTCCAAGGCACAAGAGTGGTAAGGGCTAGACAATGGGGATGAAGTGACTTGCCCAGGGTCACACAGCTGGGAAGTATCTGGGGCCAGATATGAACCTAGAACCTTCCATCTCTAGGCCTGGCTCTCAATCCACTGAACTACCCAGCTGCCCCCTTGAGTTACGTTTTTTGAGGAAGCTAAAGAACCTAAGAAAGGAAGACCAGAGCTTTAAAGGGCTTTAAACATCAAGCGAAGACATTTTATTTTATCCAGGGGCAACAGGGAGTCACTGAAGACTCTAGAGCTAAGGAATGACATGGTCAGGCCCAAGCTCTGGGAAGATGAATTTGGCAGGTGTGTTGAGGACAAAGTGAAAAGCTGAGAGATTGGGATTCATCTCCCAATAGAACCTAGAACTTCATTAGTTTTTCTGGATACCATGTCCCACCATGCCCTCATAATATTTTTTCAAACAAATCACCATCTCCCATCTTCTTCTCTCTATGAAGCTGCTGTTGCAAACCCACAAGCCTTTGCAGGCAACTCTAGGATTTTAAGTCTAATGGAGGAAGTTTCCTCTTCAGAGGCTCCCTCTCCCAAAGATATCACAGGTCTGCGCTCCTCCTTACTCCCAGAAAAGCTTTAGCTGTATCCCTATTAAACTACATATGGCGGCCAACTCTGGAATGCCCTGAGTTAGAGACTAGTTCTTGGGCTGGGTCGGTGGAGCACATTTCCACCCTGAGACTCTCTCATCTAACAGATGACAGTGGCCGATTTTCAGAAAATGAAGAGTCCGTGCTGTTTGGTCAGTGGCCTAGCATACTGGACCAGGAAAGTGGGCTCTCAGAAAGAGGGCAAGGATGGATATCCTTTGGCATCCTTAAAGGGCATAGCCAAAGCAGGGTCTCATAGCCCCAGGTAGCTAACAGATAGTTCACCCAGGCAGTGACCAAGCTACACCCGCTTCTATCCAGGGGCTAAGACAGACTGAGCTTCCCGACCCTGAAGAGATCCCATCTGCCCCTCCCCTTGGGCACACGGAGCCCGTCATTGGTCTACTTGCCTGTTCTCGAACAGGTCCCTTCTGTCCCAACCCGGCTAAATTCAGCAAGCCTGTCTCCTCTCTGGGCCTGTCTGTGTACGTCACCCAATGAGGGGAAGGATGAGACGTTGCCAGGATCAGAGAGAGGGTCCACACCACTGACTCCCTCCCACAGCACTGGCAGCTTGTCTGCAAAGGTTCTAGAGGCTCCTGAAGGTGCCTTTAGGAGCTGAGAAGGGAAATCCCACATGGCTGGCAGCCAACAGGTCAGCCCACAAACGAGCTGCTTCTGAAGGAGCTCCCTCATTTGTGAGAAACTTCACATATCACACGCAGGCCTTAGATAGCTTGGCTGGTGGCTAGATGGTACCACCGACTCAGTTTCCCACCCACTAAAGGCCCATGTGCCTGTCAGATGAGCAGCTGACTGACCCTGCCTCCATCAGCCTGGTCTTGGAAAGCTGCTCTTTGGATCTTGTCTGTTAAATTTCACAGGGTAACCCTCCAAGAGCAGTAAATCGCACCCTCCACATCCACCCTCATTTGGTGCCAGGTGGGGGAATCCTCCACAACAAATGCAAATCACGGGGCCAGATGGTTTGTGAAAACTCATTATCATCAGCACGTTAGATTTCACCTGAAGCCTACCTTCTAGAAACCGCTGTTCAGCAGAAGCGGCCTGCAAGTCTTTGCCTTCAGCTGACTCTGGCAGCCATTTCACAGCACTGACTCAAAGTCTTCAGTCCGCTAAGACCCACCCAGTCAGTACTCCTGAAGATGCTTTTCTAGACGCACCAGACTTGCCAGAGAGCCCCATTAAATTTCATTAGGCAGATCTCCAAGACAATAAATTACCCAGAAGGGAGTTTCTACACTGGCATTTTTCTAACATGGTGAGATCACATGGTTCACGTTTTTACAAGACATAGTAAAGAAGCATCTTTTGGAGGCAGGAAGAGGCATGGGTTCCAGGCCTATGTCTAACTCAAATTGGCTGGATGACCCTGGGCAAGTCACTTAACCATGCTAAGTCATTGAACAGATGCTCATCTGTATTGGTAGAAGATTCCTAGAGCCGGAAGCTCCCTGACTTGATGATCCAGTAAAGAATGAACAAAGAAGCTCAAATCTTCTAAGGTTTGAGGCCTGTGTGCTAGCCTCTCCAGACCCAGGCAACAAGCTGGTCAGCCCTGTGAGCCAATACCCCAGAGGGCTCCCAGGCATCCTTAATGCTGAGCTACCAAAGTGCAAATACAAGATATTTGATTCTTAAGCATCCTTCATCAATCTGCCTCCAGAGCCCTTGAGGACCAGTCTGCCCCATCCATCTCTCCAGAGGGTCAAGCCAGACCAAGTTTCCTGTCTCCAAAGAGGAAACTCTCCCTCTCTGTCTCTCCCTCTCTGTCTCTCTCTCCCTCTTTCTCCCCCCTCTCCCTCATATCTTAGCTAAGCAAGGACAGGGTAAGGACAGCTCCCTCCACCCTGCCAGCTAAGTGTCAGCTGCATGGCCTGTGCTGCTGGCTGTTGGAAAACATTCATTTCCTAAACTCAGTGTTTCCAGGGACTAATTGTGCCTATTAAGACCCCCCCCCCCCAGCGAAGTCCCTAAGCCCTCTCCTAGGAGCTGCTTTCTAAGGCAGAGAGCCCAGCTGGGTGAATAGGCCCTCTTCTGAAAGGAACTGGCTGGGTCTCTCCCCCATCCCTCAGGCCCCGTGCCCTCTCCTACCCAGGAAACCAAAGGGCCTCTAGTGTCACTGGGAGTGTCGCCGACTGTTGGATTTCACCAGTGGGAGGCAGGAGCCCCACTATCTAGCTCTGCCCCATCACGTGACATCTGGAGCACCACATTCCTACACTGAGGTGAGTTTCTAAGGAGGACAACCAAGATAAGGAAGTGACTTGAGACCAGGCCATTCGGGAGGCTCAAGCCCGGAGAAAAGGGATCAGGTTTGTTCTCTTTGACCCCAGAGGACAGAAAAACCAGGAATAACGGATGAGGGGAAGCAGCATTGAGGGCTCTTTTGGCTTGCACTTGGGACGCTGAGAGCTCTCCCCACATGCCATGGGCGGCCTTGGGATTTGCTGGCTTCCCTTTTATTAGGGGTGCTGAGGCAGAGGGCAGGCCAGTAGTAGGGGGGTTGCCTCTGGGGGTGTCCAGTTGGATGCCTCGGTGGTCCCTTTTGGCTCTCCTAATCTTTGGTGGGCAGAGGCCCTCCAGTCAGCGGCTGGCACGGATGATGGCAGGGGCACTGCTTTTCTAAGTGTTGTATAGGATTCAAGTGCAGCAGCTTTTGAAGGCTGGGAAGGGCCACGTGGCCGATACCCAGGCAGGCCAGACTCACCCCTGGATTTCTCTGAGGCCTTTTAGCTGTTCGGACCACCCAGGAATGAGGTAATCTGACCTGAGTACAGTGGCTTTCTCCGAACTCCTCTGGATTTAGCCAAATTTAGCTCGAAAGGGAAGAAGCTCTGTATCAGCCCGGGCTGCTATGAAAAGCAGTTCCAAAGGAGTCCCACATGGCTTTCGGCAGCCATGTATGCAGTCCCCAGGCCAAGGGCTTGCAAAGCCTCCTGGAAAGAATGGGTGTCCTGGCTCAGCAACCAGTCCCTTGTGCCATCTTCACAGAAGTTCCCTGGCGTCCCGTGAGGTGCTTGGCACATCTCCAAGCTCTGGGCACTACTCAAACAGGGGGAGGGAAGACCTTCCTCCCACGCCTCATCAAGGTATGAAGGGAAGCTCTGGCTCTTGGGGCCTGTGCCAACAGAATTAGAGCTCTGGCAGAGCCTATCCCAAGCTCTTCCTCTAAAAGAGAGAGCAAAGGCCCAGCCAGGGGAGTGAATTGTCCGAGGTCACACAGCTAGTAAGTGATAGAGCTAGGACGGGAACCCAGGTCTCTGATTCCCACACCAGCACTGCTATAATCTGGGTTAGTGTGGGAAGGCCCACACCACCAAAACACGGCTTGTCCACATCTTCAAAGCCTCACTAGCCAGGCTGGGCCCACTCTGAGGAATGACCAGAAAACCAGGGGGACCTCCAACAGCCAGATTGGTGGGAGAAGAACTGGAAGGTGTGATCTGGTACCCAGCCAAACTTTCTCCTTCCACAAGAACCCAACTCTCTCTCCTTGAGAAGCGCATCCTACAGCTCAACCACCATCCCCACATGGGGAAACGGCGACATGTTCAGACCACTTCGCAGGTACATAGTGCCTTTCATCCCCAAATATCAAAGCTCTTTATGAGCAAGCAATGATGATCGTGCCCACAGGACAGTCAGGGAAATCACCAGTTAAGTGCCATAGCCAGAGTGAAAAACAGTGAGTCAGAGAGAACGCCAGCAATAAAAACCTGAAGCAGCAACAGAGCCGGAGTTCCACTTTCCATAGCCTCCGCCATCCTTCCTCGGAGGGGATGCCTGGGGAGCAGGGGGCCACTTCTTTTCTCTGGCACCTTCACAGCTCACCTAAGGCCAGGGCTAGGGGAAGGCCAAAGCCTACTGATTCCCTAAGCAATAATGGTCTCCCACCCCTAAGCAACTGTGCATTCATATTGTACTTATTGACATATTGTGGCATTCCCCCTCAAAAAGTGAGCCCCTCAGGAGTTCAGTGGATGGAGCACCAAGCCTGGAGACTGGAGGTGCTGTGTGACCCTGGGCAAGTCACTTACCCCAACTGCCCAGCCCTTACTGCTCTTCTGCCTTGGAACCAATACCTAGAACTGAGTCTAAGATGGAAACAAAGGGGAAGGGGAAGGAGAAGAAAGTCCCTTAAGAGCAGGAACAATTTTGGTTTTGCCTCAGGACTTCCAGAAACCAGTCACACCATGCCAGGCATACTACAAGTACAGAATAAATGCTGATGCCAATTAGGCTGGATTTGTTCTGAGATAGGTCGAGCCTCAGAAGATCAGACTTGGTTGATCTGCTTCAATGGCATTCTTCGAGGAAACCAAGCTAGAATGCCACCCCCACCCCAGCAACTGTCCGAAAGTCCTCAGGCCAGAGCCCAGCCGGACGAGACACCAGAAAGCACAGCCTTGGGCCCCACCCATGCCAAGACACTAGCTCTGAGCCAAGACAGACCGAGCACAGGCTCTCCCCCATGTTCCAATGGATCCCACTTGATCGACGCCTCAATTCTCGACAGCTTGGCAGCTGTGGGGCCCCGGCGCCCGCAGAACAGAGTTGCTATTGAGCGAGACATGTCAGCTGAAAAGACTTTCAAAATATTTGGAGGGAGGCTGGTGGGTGGCCCTGTGCCTGCCATCCAAAACACCACCCTTCCAAACCCAGTCCCCACCCCAATTCTCTTCTTTGTATTAAACATCACTTAAGATGGAGTTGCCGCAACAAGCTTATTAAAAGGTTGAAGGCAGAACAGCCCCATGGCACCTTCTGAAGGCATTTCTCTGTGCCAGCCTGTTGCTCAAGCCTGTAATATGTGGTAGTGAAAACAAACAAACAAGCAAACAATAACAAAACCCTGCAGAATGCAGCATGCTGGGACTAGCACTGAGTGCCTTTGCTTCTCATATTGATGGTCCTAATGAGAGGTAGCACAGTCAGTCAGCTCTCGACTCCTGATCAATGCAAGCTAGCCTCATTCTTTTGGGGGGTGGGGGGAGGAGGGGGCAGCCATCCTGTCAGCCGGGCAGCCAGCCGAGCAGAGCTGGTGTCTCGGTCCACTGCAATGAGCTCAGCCCACGATGCGGGCACACCCTGTGGGGCCACTTCTATTTGCTGTCACTAGAACATAAACAGAATATTTATTTCTGACCTTTTAAGTGCTAATTTCCAATTTAACGAGGCATGATGAATGCCTCTCAAACCCAGGCTCCAAGGCTGCTTAACATGGGAACCCTCTAATTGTGACAAGAGCCTTTGGCTTACAGCAAGGGCAGCTGGGCCTACTGAAAGCATCAGGCACCTGGGAAATCCCCTTGCTGCCTCCATCTCCCGAGGCCTGGGGACTGGCAGCAAATCTCTGATCCAGGTAATGAGGTGGGGGCGGGGAGGGGGCTCCTTTATGAACTACAAAGAGGATGAGAGACACCGGACAGAGATGGCGCATCGTCATTATGACAATAGGCTAGCGCTAGAATTTCATCTGGGTAGGGAGCTCCCTCTACTAAAACAGACGGGCTGTTCCTTGTCATCACTAGCCTTAAAGACGTCCCTGGGACACCGAAGGGCAAAGAGGTTTGCCCAGGCTGCACAGCCAGGAATGGGTCAAGAAGCAGGACTAGAACTTGCACCTTCCTGTGCCACTTCTCTAATTATAACATTGGCTCGATTTACAGAGCATATCATTGATATGTGCAATCACTTGACCTACATTAGCTCATCTGGGCTATCATTATTATGATCCTCATTTGACAGGTGCAGAAAAGGGCAAGTGTCTCACCCAGTGTCAGGGGACTATAGATGATCGTCTGGAAGGGACCTTAGAGGCCATTGGCTCCAATCCTCTCATTTTACAGATAAGGAAACCAAGGCACAGAGAAGCCAAGTGATTTGCTCCCATAGTGAGTGATTCCAGGGCTTTTTCACTCTGGGCTCAGAGCACGCTCCACTAGGGAGAGGTTTCAGGGAGTTAATGTTTGGCCCCAAAGCTTCTTTCTGACACAGAAACACTGGTGGTCATGCCTGTGGTAGCCATCATTCTGTGTTTCCAAGTGGCCAGGAAGCTCAGTGTCTGGAATTTGTCAGAGCACGAGGCTACAGATCACAAGAGATGAGAAGGACAAGTACTGGGTCGGCCCAAAGAAACCAGACCATTTAATTGGCTCTTCCTCCAGCCTCCAGAGAGATGGATAGGTATTCTGGCCCAACCACAGGAAACAAAGAGAGGTCTCAGGAGGAAGAAGAGTTTCTGAGCCTTAGAGAGGCCCAAATGAGCAGCTGCTGGCCGGGGGCAGGTGGGAGGGAAGGAGTCATAGCTGGGCAGAAAACAGCCACCCAGATTGGGAACTGGGACTGACTGGTGCCTGCTACAAGGTCCTCTGGGGCAAAATGGGAAAATGCTATTTTTCAAGTAGCCTGAGAAACTTGGCCTGATGCACATAGGTAGAATAGGAACTAGAAACATCTGTATCCTGAGTTACTGATGCAAGGGGACACTCACTTGGGCAGGTGGGGAGCAAGGCATGGGAAGAGGGGTAAGATGGGAAAGAGCTTGCCCCAGCTTCCTATTTGATCTTGGTATGCTTGCTAAATAAGCACTAAAGTCATTGTTTAAATGCTGATCCGGGCCTCGGGATCCTGTCAGCACCCTCAAAATGTGGCATTTGAGTTTCGGTGCCAAAGCATCACTTGCCCCACCCTAGTGATGGTTCTGTGCTTAGTGACTCCGGGGGAGCAGATGCCGCCTGTTAATTTTGCCCTAAAAGGAGGATTTGTGTTTCTGAACATAATTACCCCACTCATCACCATCACTCCTTTTCCTCAAAGCATTTTTGCCACCATGAACCAGCTAATCCTCCCCCCCAAAATGCACAGCTAACTGAAGTCTTTTTAACCCCAGTCCCTGAGGGGCAGGAGAGGTTAAGAGGCTCGCCCACAACATGGGGTCTGCCTCCAGGTCCTGGGTTCCCACCATTAGGCCACACCTCATTAGGAATCT
Organism: Monodelphis domestica; assembly: GCF_027887165.1. NCBI lineage: Eukaryota > Metazoa > Chordata > Mammalia > Didelphimorphia > Didelphidae > Monodelphis > Monodelphis domestica. The sequence continues at coordinate 10,405,903 of NC_077235.1, read as the reverse complement.
TGAAACTGCCATGAAATGAAAGTAATTAGGGCTAGCTGGCTAAAGAGCCAACTATTGGGGGGAAAAAGTCAGCCTGCTTCAACACGACAAGCTCTGGGGTAGTGAGCACCATTACCCAATATCCCCTCTGCCACAGGCTAAGGAAGAATGAAGGGGAACATCTGAAGTCCCTCCTCTTCCCACAGCCAGACTATGGCAGCAAAAGCCAGAAGCAATTTCCAACTTGAATGTTTCTCCTCCTCCAACGTACATGTGCACACACCCGCCCACATGCCACATACATGCTCACACACATGCACATTCCCAGACACAAGCATGTATGCACAGAGAATATGACCACTCTGATGTAGTAGGCAATTGCTGGGTCCCTCCAAGGAAGGCCCTTTCTCAGCTTCCTTCTTTCCCAACATCTCCTGGTGAGAACTTTCCGATGCCCCAGAAGCCAGCTTTCTTAGGGGCCAGACACGGTCCAGCATCAGGAGCTGCTGCTCCAGGGCCCTGACACCATGTCTGAGAGGTGGATGATGAAACCACCCAAAATTTCGGGTTGAGGACCAATGAACCAAGAAAGACCCAGCCAGCTTCAGCCGAGTGTCTCCATGCTTGGCCCCCGGGTTCTCAGACGCTGAGTGGGCTGGGCAACAAACCTCATTCCATTCCATTTCAATGAGCATTTCTAAGGTGTTTACTCTGTACTAGGCACTCTGTTAGGCCCTGGAGAACATGGAGACAAACACAACACACTCCTCGCCCTCACGGAGCTTACGTTCTACTGGGGTCCAAGAGACCAAGGCGGGAATATCACACCTGCGTGGAGTGCGTATGATGTTGGATTTACTTAAGTTATATACCAAGCAGTGTCAAGAGGGAGAAGGCAAGAATGCCTGGGGTGAGATCAGGGTGTGGAACACCAGAAAAGGCCTCCATGTAAAGAAGCTTGGAATTCTAAGAAGTGGAGGTGGAGACAGAAAGGCAGCAAAGGCCTCCTCCGCTGGTATGGACTCAGCCCAAGTGAGGGAAGAAAGCCACAACTCCTGGCTTGTTTTTCCAAAGGCTGCAAGCTTGGGAATAGAGAACCAAAGATCATACAGGAAATCCTAGTCGACCATCCTAGAGGCCAAAAGCCCATCACATCATTTCACACCACATTCGACCAGAGGATGACTTGGGTACAAGTTCTTTTTCCAAGAGGCTGGTATCTCCCATACTTCAATGCCAAAGTCCTCCCTCAAGGCTCAGCTGAGCTGCCCCCTCCTAGAGAAGCCATTCCTAATCATCCCAAGGCTAGTACTCTTGAGCCTCTCTCATGATCCTGTCTATCCTCACCTGGATTTATAGTTGGAAGAGTCCTTAGAGACCACTGAGTCCAACTCCACCCCCATTTTATAGATGAAGAAACTGAGGCACAGAGAAGTCACATGACTTGCCCAAGGTCACACAGTACTTCAGTATCCAAGATCCAGTTTGAACTCAGTAGAATGGAAACTCTTCGAGAGCAAGGCCTGTTTCTTTTATCTTGGTATCGCCAGGGTTTGTACATAGTAGGGGCTTTGTAAAGGCTTCTTGGACTAGACTGGATTGGATTGGATTGATGGGATTTTCAGCACAGCCAACCTGTCAGCTGAAGTAATAAGCCAAGTGGGGAATCATAGTGCTCCTGACAAGGGGGGACAGTGAACCAAATTGAACATGACTTCCCTAATGACTGCTCCAGTGGTACCAGAAGGAGCTGAGGCAGCTGGGGGCGGATCCACCTCCCAGTGGCACTCAGACTGACCCTCGCTTGCTAGGAAGGCAGGATTCCGAGTCCTCCAGACGTCTTTCCGAACCACCTTTCCTTCCTCCCCCCCACTCAACTTCCTCTGTTGTGATTGAACTGTCACAGGCATCTCTTGGCTTTAAATACCCTCCTGCTAGGGTTAAGTAAAGCTCATTACCATGCATAATTCAGAGCTGTCAGATGGAAATTAGCCATTCCAAAGTGAGCCAACAAAGGGGAGAGGGTGGCAAACGGGCCCAGAGCTGGGGGCCCCAGTGGGACTGAGGCCTTGCTTGCCCCATGCACACCAGCTCGGAGCGTGCCTTATGGCACGATGGAGCACCACTTTGTCATGCTGGTATGGGGATGAGGGACTATGGAAAGGCAAGTAAGGGCTGGATCCTCAGGCTGAGCCTACTGGGCTGTGGCCTGGGATACCGAGGCTAGATGCCTGGGCAGGCCTTTGCTGGATGACCTGAGCACAGGAGCATGACATGAACCCAAAAAGATGGCTGCCCCAGGGCCCCCCGCCAATGATGAGCTAAGGCGATCCAGCCAGGCTGCCTCCCAGAGAGAGAGACATACAGAATGCATGCAGGTCCCTTGGAGGTGCTTGTAAGAAAAGCAATCGGCTCTGCTCGAAATTGGATTGTTTCAACATTTCCCAGGGCTCTGGGGGGAGATAAGAGCTGGCCTATGTCAATATTCTGGTGCCATGTGTCATACGCTACATGTTCCATAGGCTGATGTCTCTTCCTGTCTTGTCTGTCTGTCTCTCCCTCTCTGCCCCTCAGCTCTCTCATCCTCTCGTCCTTTTCAGACCATCTATGTGTGTGTACAGATACCCAAACATACATGACGGCCAGGGCAGCATAGATAGCACTGAGGCCCAGCCTCGGGGCCAGGAAAAGCCAGGATCCAGTCCTGCCTCTGACAGACACTAGTTGAGTGACCACAGACGAGTCATTTCATTATTGTCTGCCTCCGTTTTCTCATTTCTAAAATGAGGATAAAAATGTCACCCACCTTCCTGGGATGGTGTGAGGATGGGCCAAGATACTGTCCAGAAATCGCTTTGCAAATCTCAAAGCATGATGGGCAATTTCCGCCAAGTTCATACCTGGAGACAGTGAAGATAAGGCAGCCCTAACTGGCTCCCAATTGCTATCACCAACTCTCCTTTGTCCTTCCCCATCAAAAATGAATAGACTTGCTCCTTGGGCTCACAGCAGGATTGGACATATCTGGGCTGGCAGAGGTGCTCATCAGCAATGGATTTTGGTCCAAAGAAGAGCACCAGAAGAGTCCGGTACATCTGCTGAAGTAGGTTGGGAGGCCCAGGCTAATCTCAGGACCACTGAACCCCAGCTCTTCAGAGCTTGGACCTCCTCTAGCCAACAGCCTCAGTAAGCACCTCCTATATGCCCAGCACCCAGCTGGGCCCTGGGAATTTTGAACCAAAGAGGGAGTGACAGGTGGGGTGAAAAATACATCGTGTTCCCAGAAAAATAAAGACAAAGTATTTGCATGCAATCCACATCATTTCAGGAGTGAGATAGAGCTCCAAATTGGGTGGAGAGGATCTCAAAAAGCTTCTATAGGCAGTAGCCTCAGGGGTGTGCTCTGAAGGGTCCTAAGAGATGGCAATAAGGGAGTGCATTCCATATGTGGAGGACAGCCTGGGCAAAAGCCCAGAGGTAGGAGATGGGACATCCAGATAATAAGAATGATTGGATTGCAGAGGCTTTTAAAAGCCAGGCAGAGAATCCCCTCCAGATCTCTGAACCAGGAGGCACTAGGATGCTCAGACCTGTTAAAGCAAATTTATAATAGGAGAAGTCAGTGCAGATGGTCTTCGTGAATTATTTCTTGTCAATATTCCATCATTAAGAGAAAAAAAGTGGTTTTAGTAACGCTGTTGAGAGAGGATGTATGCACACAAAAGGAAACACACTCTTTATCCAAGTGAGCGCTCCAGAGAACGGCGAATGAGCAAGCCCAGTGAGATACTGCCTCATTGGAGCCAATGACTTGTTTTGTTGCTGTCTAAATTGTTCAGCTATAATTGCTTGAGATAAACTGCAATCAAAATACAGTATCTTCTACCAATTTTGCCCACTGGGGATCATTTGCTCATGGGGAATTATCCCAAAGGTACATTTCCTCATTTTTACTGCCTCAGCAGCATCGTTCCACATCCCGGCCACTAAGGGAGGTGGCCCCTACAGCAGACTGGGCTACCCAGAGCTGAGCTGCTTCAGGGGGCTCTGCCTGCAGAAGGGATAGTCTGGCCTCCTACATTGCCCTGAGGCCCTATCCGTGTCTCTTTTCCAAATGTGCAAGGTTCCCCCACCTATAAAATTGGCATTAGGTACCCACCTGGGCTATTGTCAGAATCAAGCAAAACTGCGTTGGCACAGCCCTTCATGAATCTTAAAAGCGCTCCAGATATAGGCACTGCTGGCAGCTGCAGCAGCCACCCAGAGGAATAAGCCACATCACTGGGAAACCTCCTTATGCTGTGAAGGTGAACCTATGGCACACGTGCCAAAGATGGCACACAGAGTGCTCCCTGTGTGCACATGTGCCATACCCCACTCAGAGTTCCTTAGTAGAAAGGCAGAGGGACTTGAGTGGAGCTGCTACCCTCCTCCCCCACCCAGGTTGAGGACATACCTCACTTCTCCTGGCCCTCTGCCCAGCAGCCAATGGGAACTCTTCCTCCCTCCTGTGTGGGGGGAAAGGTGGGCAGGTCATAGGCAACAGAGCTGGAGAGTAGTAGAGTGCTTGACCACTCCCCTCACCATGTCTACACTTGCTAAAAACACTCCTTCTATCCCCTTCCTCCCCCCAGCAGATCAATGGGAGCTCTTCCTCCCCTCTGTAGGGTAAGGTTGGGGAGGCGTGCACCTGGCACTTGGGGGTGGGGGGTGGCAAGGCACATGGTCACCAAAAGGTTCACCATCATTGCCCTTAAGTCAATCTCCATCAGTTGAGACTTAGCAATAAGGTCACAGAGACCAGCCTCAAGTTTCCTTCACTACATTGCTTTCAAAAGCGGCTACTCCAACACAAAGTGAATTGTAAGGGAAGTGTTTAAACTACCCAAGAGAACAAATTGGGTTGAAGCGCTTTAGCAGCAATTTACAAACAACAAATATGCTCCTGGGGCGCCATTCTTATTTATTCATTATAACAGGTTCAAGGTCCTCTACTTGGCAAAGAAATCTGGCTGAAAGGCTGTACCAGGCCTATGGATGGCCTGGGAAGTAAAAAAACGTATTTCTTCTTGAAAATCTTGATGCTCTCTGGCCTTCCCTACCTCTTCCCCCCCCCCATTAGGTGGAATTAATTAGGTTTGACTGCGGTATATCTAAAGGATGATTAAGGTGACAAAATAAAAGCAAAACTTAACAGCCACCAACCCAGGGTGCTAAAGAACCTATTTAGGTCATGGCCCCACTGGACCCAGCTCCACCTCCCTTCTCTGATGCCATTCATAGGAGCACAATCTCAGGGCTGGGAGGGACTTTAGAAGGCATCTAAGCCAGATGTATCATTCTAGAGTTGAGGTAGGAGCCAAGAGAGAAAGTGACTTGGCCAAGGTCACATAACTAGTCAATGGCACAGTGAACCAGGGATCTGGGTGGACTCCATGTCCAGCAAACTTCCCACGGCACCATGTGGAAAATAGATGGGAGGTAAGGGGAGGGGGAGGAAGGCCAGGAGAGACATGGTATGGGGCCAAAGAATACAGTTCAGAACTCTGCCCACAACTGGAAATCCTGGCTCCCTGAGCCATGGCCTGCTACAGACCAGGTAGGGTCCAGAGCAGCTCTGCCTGGGAAGAGACTGGCCACCCAGGTCCCTGATTTCCTTGGCGGTCAGAACAGTTCAATCCATTCCCCTGGCTTTTAGGTGACCAAAGTCCAGAGAGAAATGGACTGGGAGAGGGAGAGAGGGAGAGAGAGACAAAAGAATCCCCCCATGGATTCTTGGGAGCCAGTAAACATTTCCTCCATGGGTCAAAATTTCATGACTTCTTTTTTGCTGCAGCTTCTGGGAAATGAGACCCGTTCCTATACCCTTCTGTAGATGGAGACCCTCTCTTTCCCAGCACCTCCTATGCGATTTCTCCAAGTCCTCCAGATTGTAGGGATCACAACACATGAGCCTGGCCATGGAATGGGAATGCCCAATGCTTTCTTTTCTGCAGCCTGCTCTGTTACTCAACTACATGCCAAATAAAGTCTCCTTTCCCATCAGATGGCCTGGTATAGGCTTGAGTTCCAACTCTGCCTCTAAGATTCAATGGATTTTGCTGTGAGACCATGGGCAAGTCACTACCTCCTTGAACCTTAGTCTTCTCCTCTGTGAAATGGGTATAATAAAGCAACTCAGAATGACCTCCCGGGATTTGTATAACATTCCAATGAGACACACTTGGAAAGCAAAGCAATGCCAGTTACTCTTATTCAAAGAAGAGAAGCCTATTTATTACATCATGCCTTCACAAAGATCCTGCTTCCAGAAGTGCCACGAGATTGTTTATTGTATTATTGTCTACTTAGAAAGTGCCTTTGCTCCCAAGAGCTCTTGGCGCGCACACACATGAAAGGCAAACACATCCTCTAGGTAGTTCTCCTCACAACCTCCTCCCTAAAAGCTAAACCAACAGCACAACAGCACCGAGAAATCCCCTCTTTCCTACCCCCTTCTCTCCCAAGCGCACTGGAAGAAGGCACAAGGCCGGCAGCCAACCACCATTGGCAAGATGCGAGGAGACAGATTACGTCATGCCCGCGCTTCAGACTGCCCACTCTAGGATGCTGCCTTCCAACGGGGCCAGGACCACCAAAAGAGGAGAATGAGGAGATGTAGAATACCAGAGAGGATGAAGCAAGAGCTCCCTGGCTGGCACCCTGGATGCTAACTTCTGCACTGATCAGGGCTGAGCATGACTGGTGACACCGGGCATCCGATTGCCCAGCCATGGATTTTTTTTTCAATTCATTCATTTCTTCAATGCTACTTTGTGCCCACAGGGAATAAGGGACAGAGCTGGCTTTGGTGTCAGGAAGATCTGGGTGCACATTCTGCCTCTGGGTCCCTGTGCAAAGCACCTCGATTCTCAATACAGAGGAGGTGCCAATCAACATTGGTAGAGGGAGTTCTCCCTCTGGGAGTTCCCTATCTATATCAATGAAACCACAAGTCCAGTCTCTGTTCCCATGTGCAGAAACTCTGCTCGGTGCTTAGGATACGAAGACAAGAAATTAAAATAGTTCCTGCCCTCAAAGAGCTTCTAGTCCACTGTGTTTTTCCTACAAAGAATACACTTTCCTTCAATATGGAATCATCTGTGGGATCCAAACACAGAGGTAGGTTCATTTCCACTTGAAATATCCGATATTTGGAAGTGAGCAGAATTGAGCCTCAGAGATCATATTTTCCGAGTGGCTTGACTCCCAAAAGAGAGCTCCAGACTTCTCTCCATCTGGTCCAGCTTACAATGAGGCACCTGGAACTAAACCCACTGTGGGGCCAGGCTAGGGCAATCCCCAGATCTCCTCACCATCCTATTTCTATTCATTTCCATCATTTCGTCTCCTACCTCTGAGCCTTTGCATTAGTGGTCCCCCCACATCTGGTATGGCTTCTGTCCTTTCCTCTTCCTTTTGGTGTCTCTAGGTTTTTCCAAGTCCAGGTCAGGGACCACCTACCAAAGACCTTACCTGACCCTCCCCCAATTACCAGCACTTCCTCCCTTGCAATTACTTTTTATTACTTTGTATGTATTGTAGCTTGACTTACAACATTACTGATTTAGAGCTGGGAGTGGCCTTTAGAGGCCATCAAGTCTAACCCCTTTCATTTTACAGATGAGGAAACTGAGGCACAGGGGGGATGTGCCTCGTCCAGGGTCACACAGCCAGTGTCTGAGGTCATATTCCAATCCAGTTCTTATAGATTCTAAGCCCAGTTTCCCATGTAGAATGCCACACTACCACCCTTATGTACATATTGGATCCCCCCCAAGAAAAAGTCTACCCCCTGAGGGCAGGAACTCTTCCATTTTTATCTCTGGATCCCCAGTGTGTAGTTTGGTACTTAGCACATAGAAGGCATTTCATACAAGTCTGTGAAACAGTAATTGAGTATATGAATAAACAGATCCTGGTACAAGGGCTGGTGACTTTGTTTCCTGGGCTCTAGACAGCCCTTTCTATTCACAGGCAACCTGAGCTTGAGTTGGCTCTCCCCAGCAGCCACATTACCCTGTTGGCTCATTGCTCTCCTATCCAAGATGGCACCTCCCAAATTCTCCTGACAGTCCAGTTGGGGATGGCGAGGAACCCCGCAAGTCCACAGACCCCAACTAAACCGGAAAAGAACAACAGGAAACTTTCCAGCCCCAGGGAAATCGACTGCACATGGAAGGAAGAGAAGAGGCTCTCTGCCAGGGGTATCAACTGGGTCCAGGTGTGGGGAACAACTGGAGACTGCCAGATATCACTCAACCAGGCAGCTTGTGGCAGGGGGAGAAGTGTCACAGCTGGGCCATTTGTAAACAACTAATTATTCCCACTCACCAAAGTAACACCACATCACACATGCAAGCAGAAAATCAGCATAAACAACCAAACTGTTGTCTACTTGAAGAATAAACTGAAGAAGAAAAAAATCAGCCCAGAGAACTTCAACAGCAATCACCAGATGGCAACTTGCTTTGCCTTTCTGGAGGTCCAGTGGCCTGCCCAGGAATCCCTGGCCTTCGCCCCTCCTTTCCCTTTGCCCTCCTCTTCTCCATTCCCTGTGCCATCGGGCAGGTGGTAAGCACAGTTGATTATTATAAAGGTGCCCCAGCCCTCGCTTCAACTTGTTTCCCCGGTTAATGTACCATAGCAGAGGATGAATCGCGAGACCGGGGAACTAAAAATAAAACTGTTTCCGAGTTCATAATTGGCTTGTCTTGTTGGACTTTTTAAGGAGCCAAAGTGCCAGTTCCAGACTATTAGCCCTTGGTTTGGAGGAGAATGGGGTAATATATTTCTTCATTAAAATGCTTTGCTCTCTCTAGTATAAAAATAAAAAGATGTATGTTATCCGTCCAGCTTTCGTTTAAAGGAGATTTGAAGCCCGAGAGGCATGAGGAAAGACAAGGAAAATATAGACAAGGCCCTTATTAGGGTCCTCCCTTCTCTTAAGTCACTCACTGGCAAGAGGGCAGGATGATAGCAACATGCTGGCCAGAGATCTGGCTGGCTTTTGGGGGGAAGGACAAAAGCAATGGGATGTCCATTCTCATCTAGGCTATGGGGGTTGAGGAGGAATATTACTCTGAGCCTATGACCAGTTGTCATTGGGAGACCATTTAAAATCCCACAGGAAAGGTGAGGAGGGGACAAGTTGTCTTGATTAGCCATTCCCTACTTAGTGAGGTTACATTGTGGGAAAGAATACATATATCACAAAAATCACTGAATCAGGACAGCTAGGTAACACCGTGAGCAGAGAGCCAGAGCTGGAGATGGGAGGTCCTGGGTTCCAATCTAGCCTCAGACACTTGCTACCTGTGTAGCAAGTCACTGAACCCTAACTTTGCCTAGCCCGTGTCACTCTTCTGCCTTAGAGTGACTCTAAGGCAGGGCATAAGGGTTTAAAAGGAAAAAACAGATCACTGAATCCGTGGAGTCTGGCAATGTTGGCATTTCAAGGCGGCGGGCTGTAGAAAGGAAAGGTAGTGTGCTAGAAAGGGACTCCAGAAAGCTGTACTCAAAGATCACTTCTACCCACACCACACACCTGTCACATGGGCTAATATGAGAGAAAAGGAAAATGACAAAAGTCTGAAGAGAATGTGGGAAAATGGGGACACCAAGTCACTGCCAGTGGAGTTGTGAACCATTCTGGAGAGCAATATGGAACTACACCCAAAGGGCTCTAAAACTGTGCACAACCTTTAACCCAGCCATACCACCACTAGGTCTATACCCCAAAGAGATCAGAGATAAAGGAGAACGATATATAGCAGCAAATCTTTCTGTGGTGGCAAAGAACAGAAACCAAGAGGATGCCCATCAATCAGAGAATGGCTGAACAACCTGTGGTATATGATTGTGGCAGAGTACTATTGTACTCTTAAGAAATGATGAGCATTGGGGGCAGCTGGGAAACTCAATGAATAAGAGTCAGGCCCAGAGGTGGAAGCTCCTGGGTTCCAATCTGGCCTCAGACACTTCCTAGCTGTGTGACCCTGGGCAAGTCACTTGACCCCCATAGCCTAGCCCTTACCACTCTTCTGTCTTGGAACCAATAAACAGTATTGATTCCAAGATGGAAGGCGAAGGTTTAAAAAAGAAGAAGAAAAGAAAGAGATGATGAACAACATGCTTTCAGAAAAACCTGGAAACATTTACATCATCTGATGCAAAGTGAAGTGAGCAGAACCTGGAGAACATCGCCTTTGAATAACTTAGCTATTCTGAGCAATACGATGATCTAAGACAATTCCAAAAGATTTATGAAGAAAAATGATATCTACCTCTAGAGAAAGAACTGAAGGGATCTGAATAGAGACTGAAGCACAATTTTTAAACTTTTTTTGGTCTGTGTTTTTTTCTGCAACATGGCTAATGTGTTTTGTATGATTTTACATGTCTAATCTATATCACTTCTTGCTTTCTCAAGGTGGGAGGCAAGAAGAAGGGAGAAAATTTGGAATTCAATTTTTAAAAATGAATGTTAAAATCTTTCTTACATATACCTGAGAAACATTAAATTGAGTTTAAAAAAGAGAGGGGGGAAATGGCACCTATACTAATCACTAGCTGTGTGACCTTGGGCAGATAATTTCACTCCTCAGTTTCCTTTGCTGAAAAGTGAGGGACCTGGACTATGTGGTTCCTATGATCCCTTCTAGTGCTTTCTTTGAAAGAAGATAATGATGAGCACAGTTGATCTTAGCAATTAGAAGAACATCATACATTTCCTATAAAGGAAAGAAAATAGTTGAGATGGGCAAGTGGTCTTAGGAAGAAATGTTGGCATGGTGAAGGCCTAATGGTAACAGAACCACCTTTGTAGAGAATCAAGTCTACTACCCTTTATCTGGTCCATATTGCATTTCACAAAAATTATATTCAAGAAGAATGCATGAAGCATACTCTCTAAAAGTTCTAGAATCCCTAAGAGGCTTGCCTTCATTCAGAGGCAACCAACTGAGATGATGGCATCCCCAAACCATTCATTCTGGGATCCCACATAATGAGTGGAAGCCAGCTTCCATGGCTTTCTGAGTACTGCTAGACCACCTTAGCCCTCCATCTCCAACAGTGAAGCTTACTGGGGACCGGGGAAGAAAACGGTTTTGTTTTTCCTGACCTATGGTCTCTAGAAGGCTCATCCAATCAGTTTTGAGGTAGGAGTCTTGATAGAGGCAACCAGAGCATACAAGTCTTTGAAAGGGCACATCCATCTTCCATAGATACTCCTGACTAGACTTGGAGTAAAACTGGAATCAACTGAATCTCCCAGACAGCTATGGACAGCTTAGAAGGCAGATAGTCTCAAGATCCCACTAGCAAAAGGAACAGGAGATATTATCCCTCTTTGGGCAGTGGGAAGTAAACCAGGGGGCAGGTCTGAAAGCCAGACAAGAACTGGAATGCTCTCATTATTTTTTATGGACAAATTGAGCTGTTGGAAGGGGGTAATGGGCTAAGTTGTTTGTTTTTCATAAAGGTTGGACGAGGATTCATGACAGTCTTGTCTTCCTTTCTCAGAAGAGGATGCTCTTCCTTAGAAGATCGCCTTGATTGTGGGAAGCCTGTCTCCATTTTCTTCTCTCAGTTTTTTGCACTAAAAGTAACCTTTCTCCCCTCCTCCCGTGGGGAAGAAGACAAGGAATTCTACAGAGCTGCCCCTTTTCCCTTTGTTTTAGAAAGGAACAAAAACAACACTAGTCACCTTCAGTGGTCTCCAAGGCATTGATTGCATCTTTTTAAGGCCTCCAGCAGTAATAAGAAGCAAAGAAGACCTTGGAGAAAAAGAGAGCTTTGTGAGGGGAAAATCTCGCTAAATCCTTTGGAGGTGAGAGCAAGGCAAAGAAAACCAGCAACAATGGAGAAGTCAAAGAGTTCCAGCCGGACTTGCCCAGAATGGATGCCAGGAAGAACAATCCCTTCAGAGATCCTACAGGCCCACAGTTAGCTCATTTGCTCCTGGTTGACAGAAAGGATGAGAGAGGTTCTGAAGGCAATAATCCTGCTGCTTCTACTCACAGTCGGCTACACCAAGACCCGGAACAGTTACAGGCAGAGCAGTAATGAGCAATGTTTTACTGTAGGCAGGTACCAAAAAAGGTGTCCAGGCCAAGGGCTGACAAGGATGACTTGAGTTAAATGGAGGTGGGGAAGCAGCCACTCTAGCCAGCTATCCTATTTTCAACTAATTATCCTTGTTAACTGGGTGAGCTGAGCTCTATTCTTTTGACGCTTCTGAAGGACTGCAAGTGTCATCAGCGTCCTCTAAATTCAACGTCCTGGGACAAAGCTCTGGGTCCCCCCATTCTGGTTACAGCTTGGCGGTAAAAGCTCACAAAATGCCTCCTTATCTATGGGAATCACAGAAAACAGGGCTGGCTTTAATCAAATGGGGAGAATGAGCCGGGACCACGAGAAGAGGAGTCAAGAATTGCTTTTTTCTTTACCTTTCCCTCCTTTATAACACCTAAAGACTACATTGGGAAAGGGGGTCAAACAACAGTTATTAATTACCCTAATTAACCCAATTCATATGGCTGTCATGACAACAGCTTTCACTAACTTGCCAAGAATAGCTTAGCTGTCCATTCAAATAAATCCCTGATAATTACCAGTCTAGTTTACTGGGCTTCTGTGATAATAATAATTAGTGCTACTGTGCGAAAGGTCATGCACAACAATTTATGAATGATGCATTTTGCATGGTGATTATGTGAGTCACACAGAACATACAAAATGGGGGCCATGGTGCTTTGACTATGGAAGAGGAGGACTAGATTGCGGCCAGGTAAGTAATTCACTGATCTTTAACACCAAAAACAAGTAATATTGGGAGGGAAGGATCCTTAATATTTCATAAAGCCATGGCCAAGGAAAAGGAGGGCACAGTAGAACTGGCCGTTTCTCTGAAAGCCATTAGTGTGGGTTAGGGTCAAAAGATTTAAAATCCCCTAATAGATAAGTAGTCAAAAGATATGAATAAATTGTTCTAAGAATAACTGCCAATAATTAACCAGCCATATGAAAGAATGCTCTCAGTTACAATACAATACAATAAGAGAAACGTGAGTTGAAACAGCTCAGATTCTTCACATCAGGCCCAACAAATTAGCCAGAATAACAAAAAGAAAGGAATAGATGATGTTGGAGGGACTATGGGAAGACAGGCGTGCTGATGCATTGTGGATGTTGCTACATTCTGGAAAGCAATATGGAATTATGCAAATAATGTGACAAAAACATTCATAGTCTTCAATCCAGAAATTCTCCTTTGAGGTACCTGCTCCAGGACACTCAATGATAAAAAGAAAGACCCTCTGTAAACCAAAACATTTCTAAAAGCACTTTAGCGGCACCAAAGAATTAGAAATAAAACAGATATCTATCAATTGGGGAATGGCTAAACAAGTTGGGATAAACGAATGTAAGAGAATATCACTAGAGTGTAAGGATCAACAGAGACGATAAAGACAAAGAGACATGAAAAGACTTGTGTGAACTGATACAAAGTGAAGTATGAAGAGGCAGGAAAAAAAAAACCATACTGGAAAACTAGAAGCAACAATGAAAATGGAAAGAAAGTAGCCAGAGATGGTCAAAATTGAATGTTGTGAAATTATAAAGCCCAAGCTTGGCCCTCAAAAAGGCCTGAGAGGACACTCCCAACTCCTCTGCAGAGGTGGGGGGGCACTGGAGTGTTCCACTTCACTTCAGATTTTTCAATGTTTCAATTGTTTTGCCAAGTTTTTGTTTTGCTCTTTGTTACTATAAAGGAAGACCCTCTGAGAGTGGAGGGACACAGGGGAAATGTAGGTGATATAAAAATAAAACATTTATTTTTTAATTTAAATCAAAAAGAGGAAGGCACGAAATAGAAAAGCATTAAAGAAATCTTTGTTTTTGAAAAGAATTGCATTGGCTCGTGCTACAAAGAGTGCTTGGTAAACAGATGCTAAATGAATGAGTATATGTGCTTATATTCATGAAGGAAAATGCTTATGTCAGACTGTACTCTAAGGATACAAAATAGGACACTAACGTACCATTGGTAGAGCCACGAATTGGTCCCACCATTCGGAAAGCACTTTGGATTGTATTGGTTCCAAGGCAGAAGACTGGTAAGGGCTAGGCAACTGGGGTTAAATGACTTGCCCCATGTCACGTAGCTAGGAAGTATCTGAGTATCTGAGACTAGATTTGAACCCAGGATTTCCTGTCTCCAGGCCCAACTCCCTATCCACTGCATTACCTAGCTGTTCCGCCTCAAAGTTTTCTCTTGAAATCATCATTTGAAAGTATCAAGATAACCCTAAAGGGACTGACTCATGATGGAACCCCCCCCCATTATCCACAGCCAAAGAGTACTATTAGAATCTGATTACAGACCAAAGTAGATCATTCTTCACTTCATTTCCTTCATGAGTTTTTTTTATTGTATGTGCGATGTGTGTCTTCAGTCATGATACGGGGAATCTGGAACTATGTATTGCATGAGAGCCCTCATATAGCCTATATCTATTTACTGCTTTGGGGAAGGAGGCAAGGAGAGAATGTGAATCACAAAATGTCAGAAAACAATCATGAAAATTTGTTTCTATGTGTAATTGAGAAAATGAAATTTCAACAAGAAGAAATCATTGCTTGTCATTGAATGCTTGAAGGTACCCAATAAGAGGTATTCCCTTTGAATAAAGAGTTTGGCATCAGCAGAGCTCCCAGGCTGAATTGGCAGAACCAAAGGTGCAAAGCCCAGCTCTGGACTCCTAGGAGGCAAGTGTGGAAGGAGTCCCTACTTACTCTTGTATGGCATTTGCAAATTCTCATGATTCTTTCTTGCATTTCTGTTGTCTTCAATGCTGCTGACCACTCCTCTCTCCTCCTGGCTACTCTTTCTTTCCTTGGCTCCTGCTTATTCTCCTGCCTGTCTCACAGATCCTTCTGAGATTCCTTTCCTGGGTCTTCATCCAGGTTATAGCTACGAACCATGGGACGTCCCCCAAATGTTCTGTACTAAGCCTTCTTCTCTTTTCTTCTCCATTCTCTTACTTGGTGACCTCATTAACTCCCATGGGTTCAATCACCATCTCCATACCAATGGCTCCCAGATCTACATATCCAGCCCTAGTCTGTCCCATGAGGCCCAATTCCAAATCACCAATTCACGGCTCCTATCTTTACCGAGGTGTCCCATAGGCTTCTCAAACTTAGTATGTCCTAAACAGAAGTCATTACTTTCCCCCAAAACATCTTTAGTTCTTTCTGGGGTACTACTATCCTTCTAGTCACTGAGGCTTATATATCAACATCTTCTGTGCCCATAGCTAAGCTCATTCCACTTTACATCTGCTGCCCTGCCTGGTTTCAACTCTACAGCACAAGCCGCCCCTCCAAGGACAAAGTGATGACTTCTAACTTCCCCAAAGATTGCAAGGCTTCAGGGTAGAGTATCCTTTAGAGGGCAGAACCCGAACCCTCTCAGTTCACCCTACTGTGTGTCTGCTACTCTTCCTGCTTTCAAAACTGAACAAGGTGCCCCAGGCCAGGTACCCCTCAGGCCTCACCTGGAGCATTGCAATAACTCCCTCATTGGTCTCCCTGATCCTTTCCTAATCTCTCCAGTTACTCATGTCCTCCTAATTCTGAAATGACACTATGTGCTTTGTACTTATTCATGCATGTATGTGTGTACATGTATGTATGTATGTGCACATGCTATCCTTCCCCAGGAGAATGGAAACTCCTTGAGGGCAGGCAGTGTTCTGTTTTAGTTTTGGTGCCCCCGGGGCCGACCTCAGTGCCTTTCATGTATTAGGTGCTTAATAAATGTTTGTTGTTATTGTTGCTATGGCAGGAGAGGGGAGAGGCAATTATTTTCCTGGGGAGCCACAAAGAGGCAGGGAGATGACCAACCTGGCATTGATTCCAGATATAAAAGCAGAAATTAGACAGCAACATGAAGCCCCCAGCCCCGGTGCCATGCTAGCCATGGCACAGTACAGTGGGATAGAGACCTGGCAGGCCCTGGAGGTAGAACTAGAGTTCCAATCCCACCTCAGATACAAATGACTGAAACCTCTGAGTGTCTTGGTTTCTTCATCTGTCCAAAGGGAGTAGGACTCAGTCACTCTTAAGGTCCCTCCAACTCTAGAGTCAGATCCATATTCTTTGGTTCTTCAGAGATGAGGCCAAGTGCTGCTGGACTGATACTTTGAACAAGTCTTTGCCTTCCCAAAATCAAGAAAAGGGAACACAATGAAAAGTCCTCCTTACTACAGCCATATTGGACAGCAGGGCTGCACAGTGGACAGAGCACCGGGCCTGGAGTCAGGAAGACTTGAGTTCAAATCCAGCCTCAGACACTTACTAGTGCGGAACCCTAAACAAGTCACTTTACCCTGTTGGCCTTGGTTTCCTAATCTGCAAAATGAACCGCAGAAGGAAATGGCAAGCCATACCAGTATCTTTGCCAAGAAAATTCCCAAGGGGGTCACAAAGAGTCAGACAAGAAGGAAACGACTAAACAACAACCACATCTGTCACTCACACTATTTACTGTGACTCTTTTCTCCATGTCCAAATTTGCCTTCAGACTTAAGTAATCTATAAAGCCAGTTTGTCTAATCTAAACAAAAACATGAAGGATCCCAGTATGGGAATTTTCTCTGTCAATCTATGTTTGCAGTGTACAAAACTATTAAGTAAGTCCTAGAGCAGTGATGGCAAACCTTTTAGAGATGGAGTGCCGGACCCCTATCCCCGCCAGTGACAGGTGCACCCTGCCCCCCCTTTACCCCACACAGGGGAGGAGAAAGCACTCCCATTGGGCTGCTGGGCAGAGAGGTGGGGGATGTAAAAAAAATGTCCTCAGCCATGGTGGAGAGGGAGAGGGGAGCAGTTCCACCCAAGTCCCTCTGCCTTTCTAGTAACAAACTTGGGGGGGTGGCAGCTGAGTGGCCACAGAAAGTGTTCTGTGTGCCATCTTTGGCACCCATGCCATAGGTTTGCCATCACTATCCTAGAGAGCCATCTGAAGCACAGAGATGTTATGTGATTTGGCTAGGGTCACACGGCTAGTAAATGCTAGAAGTAAGATTCTTGACTCTAAACTTAGTATTCTAGCCACTAGACTATTCTTTCTCTTAGCTGAAACGTTTCTGATACTAAAATAGGGACCCTCTAGTCTATATGCTATGTCATGGCCTAGATAAAGATTCTATTCTAATATTGGCGTATGGGAGATTAGATATTGATTGATATAAAGCATTGCCCAGAGGACTGGGATATTAGAAAGCCAAGGCCCAGGATATTGTGGAAAGAACCCTGGCTCGGCAATCCAAGGACCTTGGCTCAAATCCTGATTCTGTCACTCACTAACTATGTGAACTTGGGTAAATCAGTTGACTTCTCTAAATGTCCATTTTTCTCCTCAGAAAAAATGAAGGGATTAGACCCAATGACCTTTAAAGTCCATTCTAGCTCTAAATTTCTGATCCTTAGATCCAAGGGCCCTCATCCTGGCCCTGACAATGACTTGCAGTACAACCTTGGTGAAATCTTTTTTCCATTCTAGGCCTCCATTTTCCTCACCCATTCCAAACGGTGGTAGGAATATGGTCTGCTATGAGGCCAATATCCTCGGTAGGCAATTTACAAAAGATGGAACCATGGATGTGACCAGTCCTCCTAACACAGCACCCAGGAAGGAAGAGGAGGGGCTACTGACATGTATTTGATTGAACCTCCGGTATGTGATGTAGAAGGAGGAAGCCACGGCATGTGGCATCAAAGCTTGTGGCTAGTTGGACACAGCCACATGTAAGAAGAGTGATCATGTGTAAGGAAAGTTGTTCCAAGAGTGAATCATTAACAACTCAGTAGCTCTTGAGGAGGAAGGGAATTTGATACTACTCGGAGGCAGCGAACCCAACTTAACAAGCAACAACCTGTGTACAGTAACCTAACACTCTCCATTGTGGGGAGGACAGTCCCTCTACACAGCCCCGAGTAAAAGAATCTACTCGCCTCTGAATGGAAACCAGCCCAACAGGGCCTGAAGTGCTTGGGAAGCTAATGGCGGAGAGTCAGAGGAAACCCAATCCTGAATGGTTGGCCAAGGAAGGGTGAATAAGCATCAGCGATTGACCAGACCGGCCAGTGGAAGTTAGCTTTGTTCCAAACACACAAAAACAAGCCGGATAAGTATTCCGCACAGGCTTGTGAAGCTATTGAGGCAAAGGTGCAGAAACGAGCCTGGCGGTACCAGGCTTTGCCCAAAAAAACCCACTGTTCATTTCTACCCTGCAGGCCCAGGGGTTGGCCCCAGCCAAGCTCCCGGATACTGCTTGCTGCATACAGAAGCTTTCCAAGGGTGAGGGAGCTGGCAGTTCCACTCATTCCATTAGAAACAGTTACTGTGTTAAATGTCCTTTTTGTTTAGTGTCTTAGTGCTTTCCTGGCAGGGACGGGAAGAGTCTGCTTCTCAGTGCCGGCGCCCAAACCGCCAATAACACGCGTGGATGGGGTGGAGAGGTGAGCGGGGAACAAGGCAGAAGTCCACAGGGGAACCCTGGAAACAATGGCCTAGTGAAGGCATTGGGCTTCTGAAGCCAGCCCTTCTTGGGGTAGAGGCTTCAGAATACTCCAGAAACCGACATGGAACCCAGCTTTGGGGAGGGCGTACTATTAGGATGAGGCACAAGGCCAGATGCCTTGTGGAAGGCAGAATGCAATGAGCCTCATCTCACCTACTCCCCGGGTCTAGTTCTCATTCTGGGACGTCTCAGTTTGGAGCCCTTCACACTTGCACCAAGATGCTAGCCAATCCAGCTCCCACCAATGGGCAATTCTCATGGGCCCGGTGGCCACAAAAGTTGGGTGAAGACATCAGGGAAGGTGGATGAACACTAAGCATGGGGGCCAGGCCCCAGAAAAGTCCTCCCTGAGGCTGAGCTCTCCCTGGGTGTCCTCTGCAATACCCCAGCTATGCCTCCTACTCTTATCAGCCATGCCAGGCCAAGGCACCTTTGGAAAGGCTCAAACCTGTCCCGCTGGGTCTCGGCAAGTCCCCAACAGAGCTGTCACCTCCATTTGCACAGCTCTCTGGTCCTGCTAGCCATGGCCGGCAGAGGACGACAGGCCGCAGCTGGAGTCCCTGACCTTGGGCAGACAGAACAGGGCGGGCACTTAAGGCAAGGCAATCCTCTTTGGACTGGAACAATGAGCAAATGTAAGGAGCCGGGAAGTCACATTGTGGGGGGAGAAGATAAATCTCCTTCTGGCCACAGCAATCTTGTTATTAGGACATGTCAGGAAGTCAGGCAGCTGCTGCCAGGACAACATCCTGGCAAGAGAGGCCAAGAGGAGAGAGATGAGCCCGCCTGCAGGGCTGGTGGAGTAAGCCAATCAGGCAGACAGGGTCCCCATGACATGTGGAGACTCCTCGAAGGCATTCTCCTTCCCCAACCCCCAGTTGTATGGGAAGGTCTCCTCTTCTCTTTCCACTTCTCGGACCCTTTTACAGAAGCACTGGGTGGGTAGAGGAGGGATAGGGTTGTCCTCAGTGGCAAAACCAGATTCAAACAGGGAAAAGCTGGCTCACCCTGTAATAGCCAGACAAAGAGGGAGGAGGTTGGCTGAGACCAGAGGCCTTGGAGGAAGGGGCTTTGATGCTTCTGTACACCATCTGCTGGCACTGCAGAAGAATTTCATGGAGAGGCCTGCTCTGGTGACTGCAAGGAGGGTAGGAGAGAAGGAAGCTCCCTTATCCAAAGGGCAGCAGGATGGGCTCAGAGGGCCTTCTTTCCCTAGGTACTACAAGATGCAAATCCAAAGGGGAATCCTTCTCCAGCATCTAAGAATGAAGATGCAGTGACGGGCCTCTCCCAGACACCAAACTAATGCTCAGATTCATTAGGGCCAAAGCAAATGACAGATCCCTGTGGGTCTCAGAGCCCCACGTCTCTTCCATGAGGTCCATGGAATGGAGAGGTGCCTCCAAGAGTGCAGAACCAAGGCTTTGGGAATCAAGAAGAGATGTGGAAAAGCAAATCCTCTCCCAAATTCTTTAGACTGTCTGTGCATCTCCTCTAGGACAGCTTTTCTCAAATAAAGTTGGTTACCATTCCCAGAAGTGATCCTTTGACCCTGCTCAAGTCATGGCACCTCCCTGAGCCCCGTTTCCACAACTGTAAAATGTACTGTAAAAAAGCCTACATGGAAGGCAGAGCAGTACAGTGGAAAGCTGAACCACTGGATCTGGAATCCAAAGAGTTGGTTCCAGTCTTGGCTCTGCCACTTCCTGGGTGATCTTGGAGACTGAGCTTCTTCCTCTAGATGAGGGAGTTGAGTTCAATGGCCTCGAAGGCCCCTTCTGGTGCTAAGTCTATGGCCCTACTTCTGCAGCCGACAGTGATTTGACACAATGACAACGTCAGACACCTTCCGGGTATGGTTGGCTTCCTCAGTGAACAAGCAAGTTCCTTCCCACTAAATTTCTAAAGCAGAACCAACAACCCACCCCCCAAAAGGTATTTCTAAAATTGAAATCATTCTAAAGAATAAATAACCCTCCGGAAAGCAACCCAGGAACCTTCCATCAACCAGCCTCAGTCACTATGAGCCACGCCTAGCCCTACCAGATACCTGGCTACAACCATGGGCTCCCAGAAAGGAAGTCAGCAAGGTGACGGACCCTGTGACAACTGCATTGGAGGGTTTTCTGTGCAAGTCCCAAATTCATACACACACACACACACACACACACACACGCCCAAAATGCAACACTCTAAGTGCTGATGCTGTGTTTACTTAATTTTGCAAACCAAGAAATCCATAAAAACATGATATTGATAATGTAATTTCATTGTATTGTGAAAACAGGCCATCCGCTGATACTGAACCAGTTCATACTGAGTTCTGGGCATCCCTCTCTCATTTGGCTTAATAATCAGCGATGGCATTTACAGAGGCATTAGTCAGCACTACAAAGCCCAGGGTGGTGAGAGCTGCTCCTATTCTGAAGGCTCGTGGCCATTTTTTGGTCCCTCTTTGCCTAAAATGACCTCTTAAACGTTTTGCCGGACAGGTCTCTGGAGCATGCCAGATGTGTGGCCAAAGAGATGTGTTATTACTTTAAACCCCATCTGCCACCTAACAGACAAGCAAACCTGCTCTATGAGCGCACCCCAGGGGAGGGGGCAAATGTTGGTGAGGACAAGACCAGAGGCTCTAGGGCTAATGGGATTTTCCATACCTAACTTAGGATGGGTTAATGCAACCCGCCTACAGACTCATTTTAACATCTGCCCCAGGCATGCACCAAGCATTACAAGAGATGGTCTAACCCAACAAGCTGAAGACCTTTGTGAAAGCTGCTACAGATTCGTGTCCAGACCTCTTGTGGCCAAGAAAATCGGGCAGTTTTTTGACTCTTGCTCAAAGGTCTAGAAATCAATTTCCATTTTCAGTTGGTATTTATTGAATCTGATGGGAGGGAAAGGCAGTTCTAGGAGTGTTGGACCTGAAGTGAGAGGACCTGCCTTTGCCACCTACTCACTGTATAGCAAGTTGCTCCTCCACCACGGGCCCCCACCCCCAGCCTCAGTTTCCTCCTCTGTAAAATGGAGGGGGGTGGTTCTCTAAGGTCCCTTCCAGCTCTAAAGCTCTGATCCTATGATTCTTCCCCTTCCCAACCCCATATCCACTATATCAACCATTTAGCATTCCTACCAATAGAGATCATGTCCATTGGAGGTTCTTGATGTCATTGAATCCAATACAAATGGTACAGTCTTTGGCACCATGGGAAGACCCTTGACCTAGCCCTGTGACAGCAGCAGAAAGCCCAGTGAAATCTGAAGCCCCAGATCCTAGGCTGAAATGCTTGTTCTACCACTGGGATTTGCTGTGTGATTTGGGGTAAGACACTTGACCTATCTTGGCTTTAAACAAAGGAACTGGACTAGATCACCACTGAGATGTGACATCCTAGGATTTTGAGTCCCTTCTCCTCTCTGAGCCTTGATTTCTTTTTCTGGAGATGAGGAATTAGATTCCATGACTTCTACAATTGCTTCCAGCTCTAAGTCCTTTGATCCTGGCCATGCCATTTTCCCTCACAGTACCTCAGTTTCCACAAGGGAAAAATGAAGAGAAAAATACTTCCATGACCTACCTTTCAGGCATGCTGTAAAGAAAGCACTTTGTTCTCATCATCGTCATCATCACAATCATCACCACATTATTGTTCTGTTCTGTCCCATTAAGCCCCACTGAGTTTGCTTCGGTCTTAAGATGAAGGCAGGAGCCAGCAGAGAGGCTGCCTAACAGAGGGGAAACCCCTCTAAACTTCTTCAAGGAAGTGTCCACCAGCCAAATGAGTCATTAGCTCAGTCCCGTATTTTGCACAGATCTCAGTCGTAAAGATGATGTAATCTGCCACTTGGGCAATTACACATCAGCGCTAGAAACCTTGCGTCCAAAATAGCTACATCCCAGCTGAGGTTCACCCTGGCTTTGTGGTTACACCAAAGCAACAACCTTCCCTGAGCACACGAGCATGGAAGAAGCCACTTGAACTCACACTCACATTTGGAGATCATTTTCATTAGCAGTGCCTGGATTGCAACTCAACACCATTTGAAAAAAGGATTCACCTGTATTTAAATGCCTAGCCAGCAAGAGGGAGCCACATCTGGCCATTTCGAGAGCACAGAGGCCATAGCCAGAAGATGGGGCCACTCAACCAGACAGCCACCCAATCTTTTGCTGATAAAAATCAACTTACAGAGTCAGAAGGTGCTTTGGGGTCCAACATTTCAGCTGGGCTAAATCTTACTGGAAAAGCAACCTGCCTCAAGTGGCACCTTTCTTCTCCTTACTGCCTTCCCCCACAACCCCCAAGAACCAAATGCAGGATTTTGAAACTCCCCCCAGTAGAATGGAAGCTCTTTGAGAGCCGGAACACTTATATTTGGCATTTAACGGCAGACTAACTCATTAAAGCTTCACCATAATCCTTCACCATAATCCTGGGAGCTATTTGCCAGAGGAGGGGGCCGAAGCTCCAAGGGGTCTGCCCAGGGTCACACAGCTAATGTCAGAGGAGAGATTCCTGGTTCTGCTTCCAACGCCCCTTCCGTTACACTCTGATGGCCCCCTTCATTTTGCCCCTGAGCGGCCATTGCAGAACAGAAGAATGTAATCTCTCTCTGCCCCTCGGATGCTCTGTTGTCCAAAATTGGATAGGGGAAAACATGCCACATTTCACGTGCCAGTGTGGGCTGGTTCCCTGGATGGCTGAACAGCCCTAGGAATGGGAGCTCAGTAGTCCCTCACTGTGGAGTGGCCATTTATGATTCCTCCTAATGGGCAGAATTTAACAAGCATCCATCGAGTCCCTAACATGCACCAAGGCATTGTGCTAGGCCCCAGAGACAAAAGGAAAATGATGGCTTGGGCCTGGATGAGAGAGAAAGGGAAAGAAGACGAGGAAAAAGGAGGGGGGAGGGGGAGAAGAGAAGGAAAAAAGCAAGGCTCAGGGATGCAAAAGCAGCAAGTGCCGTTAGACACCAGGATTGGGGCAGCATTTATTAAAGTAAGATCACAACCCCAGGCCAGTGGCCCATGAAATTGCCGTCTCCCTGGTTTCCAAGGCGCCATCAGACATAGGCTTAACAAATGCTAGATTCTAGCCCATAGGCCTAGCCACTCATTCTAGAAAGAAAATTAGAGAAGACACTTGAAGAGAGCTCCTCTCTCCCTCCCCCTGACAAAGCAGGCAGCCTCATGTGGGGTGCCATCCATCTCCTCTCTTCGGGGAAACAGACAAGGAGCATGGGAAAGGCATGCTGGGGGCTCAGGGCCGAGGGAGAATGACCCTGTTGGAAGTGATAACAGGTCAAGGGCTGGGGAATATTTTGAGAAATAGTCTTGTGAAATGGCAGAGATGACCTTGGTTCTCAGGTTCAAGGACTACTGGACTCTATCTACACTGCTTAGGTAGGGAGGACTCCAGGTGTTCCCTCTGGTTTAGGGGGGTTCTAAGTGAGGGGAGCCCAGCTGATTGAAGGGACAGCACCCCCACTGAGCCTGGGGGGCTGTCAGCAGAGAATGTTGCTTTCTTCCTCTATAGAGCTCACAGGGAGCATGAATGGTGAATGGCAGCTCTGCTGGCTGGCTCCCAGCCCACCCTGGGATGGACACACACTTTCTCTCTCTCTCTCTGTCTCTCTCCCTCCCTCCCCCTCTCTCTCCTTCTCCCTCTCTCTCCCTTTGTCTCTCTGTCTCTCTGTCTCTTTTTCTCTCTCAGTCTCTCTCTCTGGCTCTCTCTCTAGCTCTGGCTCTGGCTCTGTCTCTTTGCCTCTCCCTATCTCTCTCTCTCTCTCTCTCTCTCTCTCTCTCTCTCTCTCTCTCTCTCTCTCTCTCTCGCTCTGACTCTGGCTCTTTCTGTCTCTCTGCCTCTCTCTGTCTCCCTTCCTCTCCCCCCTCCACCTCTCTCTCCCTCTCTCTGTCTGGTTCTCTCCCTCTCTGTCTCTCTCCCCCTTCTCTCCCTCTCTCTCCCTCCTCTCCCTCTCTCTGTCTCTCTCCCTCTCTCTCTGTCTCTCTGTCCCTCTGTCTCCATCTGTGACAGACACACACATTCCCACTACCCCGACATAAAGTGGCACAGGGATCGTGAGGAGGGGAGCAGAAAGGGACTCTTCCCCTCATCTTCTGTTAAGGTGTATAACATTCTATGTCTTCACACCAGCCACCAAGGAAAAAAGTGGGAGCCAGAAACCTATTTAAATTGGTCAGGATCCTAATTAGCTTTGAAAATCCAGCCATATTCAAGCAACAGCCAAGCTCTATGAGGAACCAAAAAGAGACCAGACTGGCCAAGTTTCAGCTGCAGGCAGGGCAAATGCCCATTGGCACTGTGGAGGGAGGAAGATGCCTTGAAATTCCTCCCTAACTCTAGATGGCCCTGAGTCCCTGGGGCGAATTCCTGAGGGAAACTTGGACCCTCTCTCGAGTTGGTTTTGCTTCTGTTCAAGATATAAAGACGTGTCACTATTTTCTAAGGCTGCCCAAAGACCTCAGTGACTTCTCCTGCCTACTTCTGGCCTTCCAGACTCATCAGTCATCTTGTAGTCGTCTCCGTCAAAGACAGATCTGACAGAGTCATCATTGGAAACTTTTGGTTTTACCATGTCTCTGGCAGTATGCCAGCCAGTAGGGGCAGGGTACACCTACTCTTCCAAAGAAAGCTATGATTTGCTTGAGGAATTTTGATAGGAGGAGGGCAGGGAATGGATCTGTGGCTTCATGTGTTGAGGGCACTCTCTCTACAGGTATAGACTGGTATCTTCTCAGAGGGATGCCTCAAGCATGGACGAGTAAAATGACTTGCCTAGGATCACATAGCCAGCATAAGTCAGAGACAGGACCAGAACCCAGGTCTTCTGATTCCAAGGCCAGTCCATCCCATTGCCTTGATCTTAAAAATCCCCACTCTGGGGGGGGGGGGGCAGGGGGAAGCTAGGTGGCTCAGTGGACTGAGAGCCAGGCCTACAGACAGAAGGTCCTGGGTTCAAATATGTGACCTCAGGCACCTCCCAGCTTTGTGACCCTGGGCAAGTCACTTAACCCTCGTTGGCTAGTCCTTCCCACTCTTCTATCTTGGAACCAATACCCAGTATTGATTCTAAGGCAGAAGGCAAGGGTTAAAAAAAAGAATCCCCACCCTGGGCAGCTCAAGTAGACCCATGAAGAAGACTCCTCCTTGGGAGCACATTGGCTAAAGAATAACCACTCAACCCCAAATGGCTGAACCAAAACCTTCTCAGACCCAGTCCTGGCTCCAGCATGTACTTGCTCAGGGCCCAGCCTGCTCCTTGGGCAGCCACTGGAAACCATTTGCAAGCGTCCAGCCCCTGCCCAGAGCACATAAGCAAGCTCGGAACGGAGGCCCCCTGCACATCCAATAAAGAGGGATGTGTTTGCCTGGCCCTGCCTGCCTTGCACAGAGCCAGGACTGAATTGCCAACGCTGAATGACAGCCTGAAATAGTAGCAGGATTCAATAAACAAAATTCCCCTTTTAGAGGTCCATGCCACATTCCAGAGCTTCATATTCATTTGAGGGTGATGGGAATGCAGATAACATTATGTGGTCAGTACAGCAGGGACACTGGGCCTCCTCACACAGGCTTCTTCCAAATCCTGTCTCAAAATCAATTAAAAATTGTCATTTCCTGTAAATTTGCCTTCTAATCCTTCTCATTTCTTTACTTCTTTTTCTTCCCCTTTTTTTAACCAAACAAAAGAATTGTGCCATAATCCTAGGCATCAGCAAAATCCAAGTGTCTTCCTCAGTCTGAGAGAGAGAGGGAGTGGGGAGAGAGAGAGAGAGAGAGAGAGAGAGAGAGAGAGAGAGAGAGAGAGAGAGAGAGAGAGAGAGAGAGAGAGAGAGATGGAGAGAGAGCCAGAGACAGAGAGAGCCAGAGACAGAGAACCAGAGACAGAGAGAGAGAGAGAGGGAGAGGGAGAGGGAGAGAGAGAGAGAGAGAGAGAGAGAGAGAGAGAGAGAGAGAGACAGAGACAGAGACAGAGACAGAGAGACAGAGAGACAGAGAGACAGAGAGAGAGGTGGGGAGAGGAGAAAGGGACCCAGGCTCTTCCTTCATCCAAGGCAGCCTAGTACAGAGAAACAGCACTGCCTCTGGAGGCAGAGGACCTGGGTTTGAATTCTGACTTTGGCAGATGTCAGACAAGTCAGTTAATCCCCTTGGGCCTTGGTTTCCTCATCTATATAATAAAGGGGTCAGACTAGGTGGCTTCTAGGCAGGAGTATGGTGGAGCCACCAAACTGAACACATTTTCATCAGAACACTTACATCTCCAACATCAACAACTGCTACCAATTGGGGCTTGTTTGGTTACTTGTTTAGTCTTAAGAAAGTGATGGAGAAAGGGTTCATTGCGGGGTTTCCATTTCAAAGTTTGCTGTGTACATTGGAGGGCTGATGGTTAGCACTGCCTCTGAGGTTCCTTCTAGCCTTAATGCTACGCTGCTGAATGAGACAAGAATCATTTCTGGCTCCCATCTTCCCAGATCCACCCAAAAAGGATCTCATCTGAATTGCTGTCACATTTCTCACTGGGGAAGCCATGTAAAACAGTGTTATGCAGCTAGGTGGTGCCGTGAATAGAGCTCAGGGTCTGGACTTAAGAAGACCAGAATTCAAATCTAGCCTCAGACTCTTCCTAGCTGTTTGACCTTAGGCAAGTCACTTAACTTCAGGATACCTCAGCTTCCTCAAATGAAAAATGGGGATAATCATGGCACCTACCTCCCAAGATTGTTGTGAGGATCAAATATAAGCACTTAGTGTAGTGCCTGACACATAGTAGGCTCTTAATAAATGCTTATTCCCTTTCACATTGGTGCCTAACCTCATCTCATCAAGTATCCCCAACGCCCTTTTGCACTGAGACCAAATACAGTCCCAATGAAGGCCAAGTTCCTCCATTCATCCTAGAGGAAAAACTGCAGAGTTAGGCCATAGATGTTTCCCACCCACCCACCCAGAACCTGAAGTTTCATTCGCTATCAGGGTGCCATTTTGCAAAGGCCTCATCTATTAGCTATGGAAAGAGGGCATAGAGATTTTCCAATGAATCTACACTAGCCACAGCTAAGCCCTCAGTCTCTGTCTATGTGGGGCCACTGGGCTAGATATCACCTAGTTGGCCATCATCTTGAGGAGGAAGAGTATGTTGTGGCCCATCGGTGACACGGAAGCTGCCCCAGTGGGAGGGATATGGGCCTTAGAGTCATATTTCTGAAAAAAATGCCCATGATTCAAAGCTAGTGGAGAAGTGGGGCTGGTGGGGGCAAGCCGGAATCCCCCACACCATATGAGTTATCCATTGTAGTTAGAGGGAAATGGCTGAGCCAATGGGTAGGGTGATGACTAAAATCGAATGTTCAACCATCAATTGTCACTGAAAAGACTACAGTTTCTGACTGACTCAGTGATCAAGGAGTTAGGAATAAAGCAAGTACCAAATGATTGGGAAGGGATGTCAGGATCGCCTCCAAAAGGGACCGACTGAGTCTTGGCCCTTTCCTTGATGCCGTGGGAATGCCAGTCCCTGACAAGGCCCGTCTGACACAGCCTATACCCCAGGCATATTCTGGGTCTGGGGATCTCACTTGAGCTCCATAACAAAAGAGAAATGTTCCTATTTTAAACCACCTCTACCCCATAATAAATTTGTAAAGCAGATGTCTAACATTGGTGAGAAATGCTCTGGGTACCTCGAGCACACATATGGGCAAGGGAGCTGGGGGAGGAGGAAGAAATGTTTTTTCTTATACCACGATTTCACAACTACAAAAAGTAAACTGCCAAGAAAAAAAATAGGTTCTCTTAAGATGCAATCCTTCATACCTGTTAGCCTCCAAAGGAAATGTCGTCACTGCTAATTTGGGAAAAGACATACAGCGTGGCACAGCCAGCAGAGAGATAGACGGTTGCCTTGAAGTCAGGAAGATCTGCCCCCTCTGACATATATATATATATATATGTATATATATATATATGTATATATATACATATATGCACATAGGCTGTATGACCCTGGGCAAGTCATTTAACCTCTCAGTGGACCAGGCAACTCTATAAGACTAAAATAGAGGAGGAAGAGGAGGAGGAGGAGTTGCCATTCTTCATCGGTGGAGAGAGTCATTTACTGGGAATTCCTTACACCAAAGAAATCACAAATCTGGACTCCCCCCATTAAAAAAAATTAGGAAAAGACAGAGTGAAGCACAATACTAGGGTGAATCCAGTTTCTAAATGACTCTCTACTCCCTCCAGTCTCAGGAAATCCACAACACTGACTTACTGCTCCTTTGGCACATCATTCAACAATAATGGATTAGGTGCCAACCAGTAAGGGCCTACCATGTAGAGAACCTGGTGCAAAGCAAGAGATTAGAGGAGATGGATAGCTGTTGCTCTCATGGAGCTTCCAATCTAGTCAGAAGGAAGAAGTGACCCTGACAGAAAGGAATCATTGTTTAGCTTTGCCTGCATTTATTTCATCATGGCTCCTCGCCAGTGAGACTCTAAGCTCCAGGAGAGCAGGGTCTGTGTCTTAGCACCCTCTGTCCCCATGATCCTGGGCAGAATGACAGGATCAGAAATTTGAAGCTGAAAGAAACAGATGTCAGATGCCAACCCTTTCCCTTTAGAATTAAGGTTAGGGGGCAGCTGGGTGGCTCAGTGAATGGAGAGCCAGGCCTAGAGATGGGAGGTCCTGGGTTCAAATCTGGCCTCGGACACTTCCCAGCTGTGTGACCCTGGGCAAGTCACTTGACCCCCATTGCCTAGCCTTTACCACTCTTCTGCCTTGGAGCTAATACACAGTATTGACTCCAAGACCAAAGGTAAGGGTTTAAAAATAGAAATAAGGATAGGGGGCAGCTCGGTAGCTCAGTGGATTAAGAGCCAGGCCTAGAGATGGGAGGTCATGAGTTCAAATCTGGACTCAGACACTAGCTGTGTGACCCTGGGCAAATCACTTGACCCCCATTGCATAGCCCTTACCACTCTTCTGCCTTGGAGCCAACACTCAGTATTGATTCCAAGATGGAAGGTGAGGGTTGAAAAAATAGAAGTGAGGATACTGAGACCCAGAGAAAGAATTCAAGACTGGGTTTCCACGCCCCACATACTGCTTTTCTTCCACTGACCCACCCACATACATAGATGCTCAATAATTATTACACATATACCTATTAAATATAAATATTCACTGAATGAAGAAATTCTCAAAGCAGAAGAAAATAAAAATCCATTTAAGAGAAAGAGACAGGGTGAGGGAGGGAGAGAGAGACAGAAACAGAGACAGAGTCAGAGACAGAGAGAGAGAGAAAGAGGGGGGGAGGGAGGGAGAGAGAGAGAGAGAGAGACAGAGAGAGAGAGAAAATGGGGCCCAAAATCAAAATGGCAGAGCAATGCCACATACCTTCCATGGCCAAGCTTGAGCCCAAGCACAATACTGTAAGACATACAAAGGAATGCCTGTGATGACTTGGAAACTATACCCAGAGCAGGGCTTATCATCATAAGAAAAAATCTCTACTAAGAACATAGTTGAATGGGTGGGGCAAAAGAGTTTCACCAAGCAGGCCTCTGCCTTCTGGGAAGGTACCAAAATAGACTTGAAAGATATGAAAGGGGACTAGGGCTTCAAATTCACCCCATAGTGAGTGAGCGCACACACACACACGCACACACGCACACACACACACACACACAAACCCCATGCCCCTTTTTCGGGGAAAGAAATTGGCACACTGGGAGATGCTGTCTTGACCTACAACGTAGAATACATTGTCACCTTCTGAACATAACACACCACCAGCCTACAACTCACATGTGCTTTTTATAATTCTGAAACGAAATCTATCGTAAAAGAAAACACACCTCATTTCTGGCCACTGTGCAATACCACAAACACCCCATAAATATTGATTTCATCGGGCTTGTTCAGCCTCCTGTGGCCTGAAATCCCCCCAAAACACTTTTTTAAAAAATTGAATCTTGGCCCTTTGCTGTTAATCTACAGCAAACAGCAGATTGAACAGAATCACACTGAATGGCCTCTCAGGCTGGCCCACACCACAAAGAAAGTGACAATCAGAAAAATAAATTGTTAGGCACAAATGGGAGTGAAAATATTTATCTCTGTTACAAGATATTAAAATGAGAAAAACTTTCAGAGTGGGAGCTTCAAGCAATTGCATTCAAAGTTGCATAATTTGGTTAGGCTGACCTTCGACTTGAATAAAAAGC